>NC_084885.1:24180000-25528125 GCF_023558435.1 Drosophila sulfurigaster albostrigata
TGTTCCCGGGACAACGATTTTGATTCAATGCCGCAAATAAAATTGAACATTTTCAAGATGCAATTTGCGGCCAACGTCAACTGCATATATGTATGTATGTATGTATGAAAAAAAGTCACAAAACATAAAAAACAAAATGGAAAGTGGAAGATGGAAGATGGAAAATGGAGGCAATAATACGACAACAAAATGAAGGCAGAAAAACTTGATTTAATAAGTTCGTTCGCAACGACAAAAGCAAAGTCAGAGTTGCCCCGGAATTTTCGCCTTCAGGCCGAGCTTAAAACGCAGGCAGAACAAACTTTTTGTTGTTCGCTTAGCATCGAGGAACTAGCAACTAGCAAACTATGATTGTGACGCCTCAGGCTTGGCTTAGAATCCTCTACACACAACGAGCAAGGAGCAAGGAGCCAAGATATCTTGGCTTAACAAACGCCCTCGAGCAGTTGAGACTATTTAGTGATTGCATTGCAGCTATTAACAGGTGGGGCCAAGCCTTTGACGTTAGGTAACTGTGTGAGAGATTGAGAGAGAGAGAGAGATTGTGGACACTAAAGACTGCTTCAAACTTGAAAAGAATAAAAATGATGAAAGACGGAAATCAGATAAGCGGTTGGGAAGGAAGATACTAAGAGAAGAAGAACCACACACTGTAAATGTGATCAACTAATGAACGAGCACAGACTGAGGAGAAATGATCTATAGAGTAGAATGCAAAGGAAGAAGAAGTAATAAAATATAGATTGAATAGACAAAAGAATCGATCGATCGATAGAAAAATGAATGGAGTAGACAAGAGAATAAATCTACGATCAGAAGAGTTGATTAATAAGGGAATGAATGAAAGAGATTCGATCGATGGAAGAATGAATTATCGATCATTAGATGAAGGCATGGACGAGAGAAAAAACAAAAGGGTAATGAACTGATTGCTGATTGAGTAGATAAGAGAATGAAGAGACAGAAGGATAAATTAAAAGGAGAATGAATAGAATGAATAAATGAGTCGATAAGAGAATGAATAGACAGAAGAATCGATTAATAGGAGAATGAATAGAGAGAAGAATAGATTGATAAAGATGAATGAATAGACGATCGATAGGAGAATGAATGGAAAATAGATTAAAAAATATGGGGGGATAGCAGAATGAGTAAACAATATGAATGAATTGACTATCAGAAGAATTTATCGATAGAGAAATGAATAGAATGGATGATCGATCGATCGACAGCGGAGTCAAAAGACAAAACTAAACTAAATGAACAGGAAATGGAATTTATATGTATAAGAAAGATTAGTTTGGGAGCATTCTCCTAATAGACAATAGAATCGATCGATTGGAGAATCAAGAAACAGATCAGAAAAATTAATACGTATTTTACCAATTCATAAGTAATAAGTATAGGCAATTAAACAGAAAGGAGAATCGATTGCCATTAGAATTAATATACAAGAGAAGAGAGGAGAATAAACCGACGGGATCGATTGACAGGATCGATTGACAGGATTGATTGAGAGGAGAATGCAAATACACCAATTGACAGGCGAAGTGAACAGCAAGAAAAAGAACACAAATAGTAGAATTAATTAACAGGAGTCAGCATAGTTAGGAAAATGAATAGACAGATGAGTAAACAGAAATGAGAATTGCTTAAATAGGAAAGTATGTATTCAGAATGAATTGGAAGCAGAAAAGAATCTGATCTCTTTGTTGGATATTCGGAAGACAGAAAGTGTCATCAAAATTCAACTCAACAATATGAATTGAAATGATAATTTGGAAACTCAGTTTAGCTGAGTTGCCTTTGCTGGGCAGTGTCAGGCTGGGTGAATGTGTTTGACTTAACATCTAAACAAAATACAACAATTAAAGTCTGAACATTGAAAAACAGCAAGCAACTCAAATTCACAATCAGATTTGTGTGTGCGTGTGTGTGTGTGTGTCTCTGTATGTGTGTGTGTGTGTGAGTGCATCAAGAGGCACCCACTCACCACATAACACCCAGCGAGTGGCAAGAAAGAGAGAGAGAGAGAGAGAGAGAGAGAAAACATCATTCACTCCCAATTTTTGTGATAGCTACTTTGGATAGAACTTTGGCTTGGCTCTAGCTCTGGACGCGACTTGACGAAGATGGTTATCAATCTGAATCCAACAACCCTGACCAATGCGAATGGCAGCAGCAGTCCGATGGCGATCATCAGCCATGCGGTGATCGATGAGATTGTCTACATGCATGTCGTCTGTCCCGGCGACGAGATCTCCAAATGGGTAACGCTCGAGGAGGCGCTGGGCTTGTGTCCCTCGGCTGTCATCGCATACACGCAGCTGACGTTCACCCACATCTTTGGTCCGCCCGTCGATGTCGATGTCGAGGATCAGGAGGAGGAGCCGCAGCTGTTTGACTGAAGGACGAACTCAGAACACACGAGTGAGAGAGGAGCACGTTGACATTCATCCAACTAACCATCCAACCGCTCACACACGCAATCCACCAACGATACGACAATTCAACCAGACGAAGAAGTACAAAAATGAAAAACACAAAAAAAAAAAATCGAGAAAAAAAAAGACAATAGTTTCCAAAACAAACGTAAGGAAGAAAAAAACAGTCATTCCCATTTGCCCTAAAACATAACCCTGTCCTACTTCCTACTTCCTACTTCCTAGTTCCCTCTTCCCTTTTCCCTTTCCTTTTCCCCATTCCCATTCCCCAATTTCCTCCCTTCCACTCCCTTCCCCTTCCACCATTTTGGGCTCTTTCCTTGCATTTCGCTCTCTTGTCAAATTTTTCAAATTCATAGTTCAAGCTTTCAATTTTGCGAACACTAAAAACACGACACCGACGATGATCACGATTGTTTCGATATTAAATTTCGCATGTACATTTGTATTCCAAAAAATATATAATGTACATACACTGTTGAGCCACTTGACTAACTCTGAAGCCCGTTTGTTTTATTTATGTGGTATTTACTATTTAGAAACTGAAGGATGCATATATTATTGATCAATAATAACTACAGGAAATTTGGTTGCGGTCAGGTCAAAAGTGTAGAACATATTTAAGAAATTGTTTTGTATGGTCAACTGCAATCGGGTATATGTTTTACTCTGTGGTATATTTTAAATAAAGTACTATATCAACATACCAAATATAGCCGTTGGTATATATGCGGTATAAATATTTGGTATATTGTAAGAATAATACCTTAAGAATAATACCGCATTGACAATTTGGCATGTTTCGTATATATAAATATACCCAATATAGCATTCGGTATATTTTTGTATTTTTTGCGATACATGTATTTATTAGAATACTATGACAATAATACCTACATCTAGTATGCTAACTACTTTCTAGTATATTTTGATTGTATTACCATTTCAACATACCAAATAAAGCAGTTGGTATATATTTTAGTATATATGCGGTATATTAATTCGGTATATTGTAAGAATAATACCTTAGGAATAATACCGCATTGACAATTTGGTATGTTTCGTATATAAAAATATACCAAATATAACATTCGGTATATTTTTGTATTTTTTGCGATACATGTATTTAATAGAATACTATGACAATAATACCTACATCTAGTATGCTAACTACTTTCTAGTATATTTTGATTGTATTACCATTTCAACATACCAAATAAAGCAGTTGGTATATATTTTTAGTATATATGCGGTATATTAATTCGGTATATTGTAAGAATAATACCTTAGGAATAATACCGCATTGACAATTTGGTATGTTTCGTATATAAAAATATACCAAATATAACATTCGGTACATTTTTGTATTTTTGCAATATATCTATTTAATAGAATACTATGACAATAATACCGACATCTAGTATGCTAACTACTTTCTAGTACTCGTATATTTTGATTGTAGTACCATTTCAACATACTAAATATAGCCTTTGGTACATGTTTGTATATTTGTAGTATATTTATTTGGTATATTATAAGAATAATACCCCACCATTTTGCTTTTATTCCAAATTTTTAGCAAATATCTTTCCTACTTATTTTTGTTAAAATCAAATATAAATTTTTTGAATTCATATTTTTTATAAAATATAATTTCAAGGTTTTCACTCATGACTTTAAAGAGTTTAGATAGACTGTTTTTAATTTTTTATACTTGCTTTAATGTTTGTTTTTTTAATAATTCACTTTTAAAGAATTCGTTTCGAACGATTTTTATTTGAATACAAGTTGCTGTCGCCTGTCTTTAAGAAATTATTTCGCATACTTGGATGCAGATAGTTAGATAGATTACCAAAGAGCGAATTTTTGCTGCCTTGCGATGCGGCAGGGACACTGAGAGAGAGAGAGGAAGGTGTGTGTTTCTTGTGCCTCTTGTTGCTTGAATAAAATGTTGTTATGCCGACATTGACATTTGCCTGGACAGGCTTGGCCTTGTGGCTCACGTGCCGTTGTCGCATTTGTCAGACTCGGAAGGCACACACACACACAGATACAGAGAGAAACACGCACGCTACACAGCTGAAAATTGTTGACAACGCGGCGTATGCGTAATGCGGTCCCAGTGTGTTGTCCTTTCCTGTCCTTTGCTGTCCCTTCGTTTCTTTTTTTTTTGCTCTCTCTTTTCTCTGTTGCTACCTTGCCGTGCCTCTGAGTTGGCGTACGCACAAAATTTGTCTTGGCTTAGGCATTTCAATTGCAAATTAGCTTCCCCCTCACCTCCTGCTCCCCCGTTCACCTCTTCACAGTCTACTTGCTCGGTTCAGCTTCAGCTGCTCCTCTTTTTATACCAGCTACCCATAGGGTAGAAGGGTATTATAAATTTGTGCCGCCATGAAGTGAATGTGACAGGCAGAGGGAAACATATTCTACTCTATAAAGTATATATATTCTTGATCACCTGAGACGATATAGCGATGTCCGTCTGTCTGTCTGTCTGTCTGTCTGTCCATCCGTATGAACACCTAGATCTCGGAGACTTTACAAGATAAAACTATCATTCTTTTTTCATTTGCACTTTGTATGTTTACACTCAGATCAAGTTGGTTTCAAATTTATGCCACGCCCACTTCCGCTGCCTAAAATCGATACAAATCGAATAACAAGCGTAATTTTGAAACTAGAGTCGCTATTTTTGGTACAGACAACAATAACTGCAGTATTTATGATAGCTTGGCTGAAAATGTGGTATATTTTCCACTCTGCAGTATATTGTACATATAACAACAATACATTAATACACCAAATAAAGCCTTTGTTATATTTTTTTTTTTTAAGTATTTTTGTGGTATATAAGTTTGGTATATTTAAGAATAATACCACACTGATAATATGACATATTTTACATACCCCAATATACCACAAAATACTGCAAATATACCAAAAACATAGCCGTTGGTATATAGCATGGTTTATTATAGGAATAATACAATAAGAATAATGCCACAATGGCAATTTGGTATATTCTATTAGTACGTATACCAATTTTGCATATCATAATACTGAAAATATATCAAATATGGCCGTATATAGTTTAGGATAATATACGAAAAATACAGTCGGAATAATACTGCACTGACAATGTAATGTAACACCAAATATTGCATTTTGTATATTTTCGGTATATTTTAAGGATAATACCGCACTGTTTGGCTTTTATTCGAAATGCGTAGCAGGTATCTCATAGTCGAGGACACTCGATTGTAGGTTTCTTACTTGCTTCAGCTCGATTCCAAACGTTCGTTGCTCGACCACATTCAAAGTGTACATTTCGCTTTTTTGTGGCAATTTGAATGATTTATGTTGATTGCGTATAATTGCATGTTGTGTCCTCGCTTCCCTCTTTTCCACCTCTTTCTCTCTCTCTCTTTCACTGTGTGGTTCCCAGGTGCTTGCTCGTTCACCTTTCCTAACCTCAGACATTTGGTGGCGCATTGTTGACGTCGCTGCTTTTATGACGCGTCATCTGTCAGCAGCTTGTTGTGACAATGTCTGGCCAGGATTAACCAGTAAGTAAGTAAGTGAGTGAGACGGAGAGGGGTGGGGTGGGGAGGGAAGGGGAGGGGCTTTTATTGCGGGGGCTTGGCTAGACATTGCGCTGCTGATGTTGCTTTTGTTCTTGCTCTTGCTGCTGCTTATCTAATTATGCGAACTTCCACGCAACACACAAAAATGGTTGCCAACAACTTGTCTTTTGCGGCACGACGCTTCATTTTTCTAACCACCTTGTTTGGCCTCAAAAGGGGCGGGCGGGGGAAAGAGAAAGGGAAAGGGAGCTGGCCTAATGGCGGGGCGCGAGCTCGCATTTATTTCGCTTGTAAACGAGCGCAATTTGCAATTTGAACGCGTCCATTTTGTCGGCGCCATGTGCCACGCGACCAGCGAGCTCTTTACCTGGCCACACATTCCCCTCCTTTCCTTCGTCACCCCTCTTAGTCCTGAGACTCTTTTCGAAGCTGTCAGGCAATTTGCAATTGAATATTTATTTGCCGCCTGCCTAACGACAAACGCAAAACGGGGCGTGGCAACTCAACTAAAAGTTATTACCAAAAAAAAAACCTTTGGCAGCTGTGAAAAAGCCGAATGCTAAAGGAAAATTTCACCATTTGCTAATCAGGCACGCGACGCAAACAGTGTGACCAAACTATGCAAACAACTGTTGAGATTGTTTTGTGGAAGAAATTTGAAAAGTTTTAAAAATTGGCTTGCATTTTGATAAAAAGTTACAGCTCAACAACATTTCAAACAATTTGTTTCGCATTTAAGAGTTGTAGAATTAAAAAGTGTGACCAACTTAAGGAAAGTGCTGCTGACAAATTGAAAATTTTCAAATTGTTCAAAAAGTAAAAGCTCTACAATATTTCAGACAATTTCGTTTAAACTTTAGAGTAAAAAAGTGTGACCAAATTTAGGCAAATCCTGCTGAGTTTTGTTGCTAAAAGAAATAGAAAATAGCTTGCGTCTTCATAAAAAGTCACAGCTTTACAACATTTTAGACAATTTGCTTAACAATTAAGAGTAAAAGAGTTAAAACCAGTGTGACCAAACTAAGGCCGAAACTGCTAAGTTTTGTTGCTAGAAGAAATGTGAAATAAAAGTGAAAGCTTCACATTTTGAGAGTTAAAAACTTTTAAATTACATTTGAATTGTTCAGTTGTATTAAGAAACTATTAAAAGTGCATAAAATTGGTATTTTGTTGATGAAGTTTCTTGAGTTTCTTAGTTGGATAGTTTTCACATGCACATAAAGTGCATTTTTAAATCAGCGAGCTGGTCACACTGTGCACTTGGAGTGCGCATCAAGCACAAGATTAGAAATGGCAGCAGAATGCAAAAACGAATCACTGGCAAGCGAGATAGAAAGAGTGAGAGGGAAAGAGAGAGAGAGAACGAGAGCAAAGAGGATGGAGAAACGTCAGCTAATAAAATGAACTTTATGTGCGAACGTGCGTGGACTGCGTAACAGAAATAGAAAGAGCAGTGCACAAGGCAAAATACGAAGCAACAACACGCTCCGAGAGGGATATTGAGGAGGAGCAAAGACAGAGAAAGAGAGAAAGAGAGTGAGAGAGATAGGGAACTTATTGCCCTTTGACCTGGTCGTGTGTGTTTGGCTGTAACAAGCTCAGTTTCAGTTTCAGTTTCCGTTTCAGTTGCCTAATTATAATTTTGCAATTCAGCTGCCGCATGCAAAATTCATGAGCAACTGCGAGATAAGCAAACATACATACATACATACATATATATACAAGTATATATAGTATGTATGTAACTTTTGCTGTTGCACAACCATATGTCCCTGCCCCTCCCTTTGCCTCTGCTTTCCTTCCACTCACGTGCTTGGCACTTGCCTTTGCTGCTTCCGCTGTTGCTTCTGGCGCTGATGTAAACATAAAACATGACAACTTCCGGATGTTACCCCGGGCACAAAACGAGACTCGAACGATGATGATGAGCAGAGGCGGGAGGGGGGTAGCTGCATAGCAGCGTTAAGCGTTTTATGGCCAAAATGTGCGTTTCATTTGAGCTGTTGCCCCCCTTCTCTCCATCTCCCCCGTCCCGTCCATGTTGCGGCCACCCGCTGCGCTCATTTTGCGCTGATTCGCAGAACTTCCGTTGATGCTTTTGCTTTCTGCAAATGTTGCAAATCTTTTTGCGAAAAACTTGTCGTAAAAATATTTTCATCAGCCCGTGCTGTGAGAGTGGGAAATAAAAATACACAAGCACACATACAGTTAAAGGAAACGTGCGACAGGGGGAAAGGGAAAGGGAAAGGGAAAGGGAAGAGAGAGCGAGAAGAGTCTTCCAAAATGAAGCAATGAAAACTGGCAATAAACAAATGGCACAGCGCAGCGGAAGTTGAAGCAAAAGCGCACAAAATGGCGGCCATCGCACCGGAAGACAAAGACATCAGACCTGCCACCGTCTCCCGTCTCCCCTCTCCCGTCTAACCCTCTAACCCCTCCCTTCTACCCATGCCCCCTTGTTGGCGGCGAATTTATGAAGCATAAGCTGCATAAACATTAAGCTTACATAAGCGTCAGGCTCGAAATCCTTTGCAGGACACACACAGAGAGCGAGAGAGCGAGAGAGAGAGAGAGAGAGCAAACCAGCGATGCTTGCAACATTTTAAGTGTCGATAATTTTCTTGTGCCATGTAGACGTGGCATCAGAACGCTCCTCTCTTTGCTCCCCGCTCCTCTCTCTCAGTGCTTTTTTGGCCACACATCTTTGCCCATACTTTTGGCGTTTGCCAAAAACTCATGCATATGCATAAACTATGCAAACGACACAAAACTTAGCGCAGACTGCGCTAGAGAGAGAGAGCGAGAGAGATGGTAGACTCTAGTCCAGAACCAACAGACAGGAAGCATTATCAGAAAGAGAGAGAGTGAGAGAGAGAGAGCGAGAGAGAGTGGGACAAGTGAAACGATGCGATAAGCAGAGCATTTAAAATTGCAGCGAACCCAACGGGAAATTTACATTTTACATTTTTCGGTGCCAAGCGAAATTAAGCAAATGGAAATTTTTCGACAGCAATAACAATAGAGAGAGGCAGAGAGAGAGAGGGAAAGACAGGGAGAGAATGTGTGCTCGATACAAAGGAATAGTTAAGCGTGGAATGAAATGGAAATGCAGCGCTATAATAAACTTATACAGGATTAAATGTCAAACTATGCAACAGAATGGAATGAAACACAGTTGCCAGCGCACAACAGCTGCAATCTATGCAATGAAACTTTTGCCATCGCATAACAGCTTCAATCTTAATAAACAGAAGAAACATGGAATGAATCAGTTGCATTCGAAAGCATAGTGGAATGTTTTGGAATGAAACTCAGCAATTAAATAACAACAATATGGAATGAAACAGTTGTGAAAACTCAGTGAACCACAATAAAACAAAAAACAGCGATTTTAAACTGATTTCTGCGAAATTAGTGAAACAAATGATAAAAGGAATTCTGGAAGAGAAACAAATTGGAATGAAACAATAAAATGCCTTTCCGCTTTTCTCAATTTGGCTGACAAACAATCTGCAAAGGCCAAATATCTGAGCTGAAAATACGCGTTACAATGGAATGGAAAGACGAATGTACACAACAGCGCAACATTTTGGAATGAAACAGTTCGGCAATGTCAAAGCCAAGAATACCGAAACAAATCGGAATGAAACGATATTTTAAATGAAACTGTTTGGTAATGTCGTAAAATGCAAATAGTAAAATTTCATTCAAATTGAGAAACAAATTGGAAAGAAACGATATTTTCGTTATTCCTTTCTTGTTTACTCAAATTGGTTGACAAAGAGTAAAGAGTACAAAGAGCAGCTTATCAAAGAGTGCAAAGCGAAGTAGCTGTGCTGTGATACATCTAAAAATAAACGGAACAATGGAATGAAACGACGAATGTGTAGCTATTTGTGGGCGGTTAAGCTTAGGGCGCGTGCAATTTACGTTGACAAACGAGAACGCCAGCAGGTATGAGATATAGTGTCTACGTAACTTGTGCCCTCACCCAAATCTAACTAATTTATGGTATTATATTACGAGTATTTTTGATGGGGTCACACACACACACGCACACACTCGCACACACAGCCAGATAACTAACGGGACAAATTCAGTTATTCTCGTTGCACGCGGAGGATGGTAAAAATCAGCTAAAATGAAATAACAAAAGCAAAGCAAGCTGCGAGTCGATATAAGAAGCGAAGCTATATAAAGTGACAGGACAGGAAGAAATGTGAAAGAGGAGAAAGCGAAATAGGAAGGAGACAGAGAAAGAGAGAGGAAGAGGGAGAGAGAGAGAGAAGGGAAGTAGCAACAGCAGCAGCTTCTACGTGATTTGTTTGCCAAATTGTGGCAAATGTGTGTGGCGCATTCACTGGCAATGGCGATTGCTCTGACTCTATCTCCCTCTTTCTCTCTGTGTGTGTGTGTGTGTGCCGCTAATTGAGTTGTTGCTACCATACACACACACACACACACACACATGCACACACTGACACACTCTTGAAGCGCATTCCTCGCCCCCATTCATTGCACACTTCCGCATTTGGTTTATTGAGTTTGCATGACCCTAATTTAAAGATGATTTAAAATTCCCGCAGCGAAATTAACCGAAGCGTCCGATCAGCCGGCCACTTGCGACCGACCGGTCAATGTCTCCGTTACCTCCCCCACTTCCCCCTCTCCCCTCACTTCCACGACATTTCGCTCCTCCTCGCAGGAGGGAATTTATTGTTCAACGCGATGGCGCGCTAATGCGGCACATTTATCATGCAGCTGGCGATGCGTTGGCAGACCGGGCAAAACCCAAGCGCTAATGGTCGCCACTTGGACCAAACATAAATTATGTTTAATCAACAGCAGCAACAGCACCATGAACAACAACAATAACAACAACAACAACAACTACTATAAGATATGCATGCAAATCCTTTAATCGAAATTACAAGCTAAGCAAACTGTTTGATGATGTTTAGCGCTGAGCAAATGCATCCCAGCAACGAGTTAGTAATACATTAGCTGCCATTAGCCACAGCTGTTGAACAGCATGAGCAATCGCCATCTGCTATGGTAAAGCATCATTTGGTACATAATGGAATGAAACGTGATAGTGATATAATATAGATATACAACATAATATATCTAATAAATAAATATGAAACAAAATGGAAAGAAACGAAGAAGAAACGACTGCTCAGCGAAGAATTTGCAGCATCTTATAGATATGTAACTAACTAACCATTATAGATATGTAACTAAATATCTATAATTAATAAATATAAAACGATATGGAATGGAACGTCGCTTGTACAAAATGGAATGAAACGTGATAGTGATATAATATAGATATACAACATAATATATTTAATAAATAAATATGGAACGAAATGGAATGGAACAACGAAATGAATAATATAATATATATAATATGAAAGAAAATGGAATGGAACGATGAAATGAAATGAAACGTCTGCTCAGTAAAGATTTACAGGCATCTTATAGTGATATAATATAGATATACAACATAATATATCTAATAAATAAATATGAAACAAAGGGGAAAGCATCGAAAGAGGCTCCATGTGGAACAAACTGGAAAAAAACGACGACTCAGCGAAGAATTTTAAGCATCTTATAGAGATCTAATTATATATATGTTACTTAATATATGATATATATTAATATATATAATGAATAAATATGAAACGATATGGAATGGAACGTCGCTTGAGCAAAAAATACTTCATATTAATATTAGCGTAGAAATATGCTTATATTCAGCTATATCGGAATATCACACTAAATATAGTTTTATTGCCTCTCCTAAATTGGAGAGGAACAAATTGAAATGAAACACTTTTCAAACTCATTAGAGGCATCCTGTGTAATTCAAGTAAAATCTAAGCCATTTATCAACACTAAATATATTAAATCAACATGGAACACAATGGAATGAAACGACAAATAAACAAATTAATTGTTGTTTACGTATGTATATATAAATATGCTCATTTCCACCTACAACTAACTAGAATCGCTTCAAATGTTATAAATTTGAGTGACGCGAAATGGAATGTAACACTAGAAAACTTATAGCCTTTAGAAAACTCACAATTTTTATTTGTCATAATTGAATTTTTAATGTAATGCATAAATAAGTGAAACTCGCATCAAAATTAAGTAGTTAAGAATGGAACAAAATGGAATGGACTAGTATTTGAACACAGAAACAAATGGAGATGACCAAATTTGCTTAATAAAATGGAACATTCTTGAAACTAAATGTCTTGTTTTATACATAAATAAAAAACGTATTTTTAAACCTTCTTGGAAATCAATCAATTAACAATGCAATGAAATTGAAATGGAACAGTATTTTAAGCCATACAACTTTAGCATACAATTATAATTAGTTATAAATTGTATTACTATAATTTAATCGGTTTTGCCAAAGCGTAGATTGTATTTTATACTTTTTTGTTCGTTAATAGTTTATTTATTATTTAGTTTAAAGGAGTTGCTTAAGATAAAAGATAAGAGTACTTTAACATTGCGTGAGATCTCTCTTGTTGCGAAAAAGTCAATTAATAAAAGCCTGCTTGGGCAGTCACCGCCCGTTGTTCTGCGCTTGCCTGAGATTTGGGTAGAGTCAAATGTCAACGGCAGCAACGCCTCCATTTTTTGGGTCTCGACTTGAGCAAGCGGCCAGCGGCCATATCGATCTAGCCAGCTGGAGAGAGAGAGAGAGAGTGAGAGAGGGGGGGGAGGAGAGGGAGTGAAAAGTGGGTGAGAAAGAGAGCTAGAAATAACTGCGCCCGCACACGCCTGTCATCATATCATGTCAATCAAGCGCAGGGCAAAACACTTTAGACCAAAATGAAGATGGTGTCTGTGGCGTAGCAAGATGAGGAGAGAGGAGAGGAGGGGAGGTTGAAGGGAAAGTACATTAAACTAAGCTGGCAGCGAAATGGCAAACTAAGTGACGAAGCAGCAACTGCTCGTCGTCGTCGTCGTCGACGTCGTAGTCCATCTAGCATCTTCCATCAACATCTTTCCCATTACAGCGCTGAACTTGAGCTCGACTACGTGCCAAGCTCTAAGTGTGTGTGTGTGTGTGTACGAGTGTGTGTGTGTGTGTGTATGTGCGCTGACAGGCAATCTGCTGAAGCGGGCTGGGAAAATAACAGTACTTGCCCACTTAGCCCCAACTGTGTCTGGTTGGCATTTCAGCGGCCCACCGCGAAGCATGTTGCATGTGCAACACATCTGAAAAGCTGCATTTCATTTTGCGAGGCATGGGCGTGGCACGTTTTAGCCCGCATTAATGCTGCATCAGGCATCGCTTAAAAGTTGCCAGCATTGAGATTGAGCTACAGCTAATTGTACATTCAACACAATTTGTTGCGGTCTCCTTAAGGCTTTAAGCTGCCGGCAAGTTGCTTTAATGTGCTTTTTTAGCATTTTTGTGGACTTCAAAAATAGTTGTGTATATTAATCAAGTTGTTTTTTGGTGGAATTAATCAATAGGAAATAATTTTTGCTTCTATGGCTTTTTGAAGAGTTTTGTGAGATTGAAAAAAATATTTACTATATATTTACTATATATTAATCGAGTTATTTTGAGTGAAATTAATTAGTAGGATATTACAAAATAAAACTAAATAAAAAGATCTTTATTATTTCCTATTTATATCCAAAAATTGATTAAATTTATGAATCAAAACTTTAACGTGCATCATTATTTAATTCTTTCTGAATTGAATTGTAAAATGTGCAAAACAATATGCATAATATTATGATGTCCAATTTTGTGTCTTTAAAAAAACGAAATGAATTAAAATCAATAAAAAAATTAATGAGAAACTACAGAAATCTTTAATTATTTCAATTTTAAACACAACACAAAAGTCTTTGTTAAATTAAATTTGTTGGAAATGAAAATATTTAAAAATTAAGACACTACAAATAAATTGACTTACAATATCAATAAAAATAATACAACATATCTTAAATTACTTCACAGCTAAGTCAAGTGAAATATTGTCCTTACATAATGCTAATTAAAAATCACTTAATTAAGTCTACAGATGTTGATTTTACTTCGTTGATCTTCATTGACTTGAACTGAAACGTAAGCTCTCATATATTTGTTTTGATTTCCACCTACAAAATATCGTTCAATCTGCAATGAATAAGCTTTAAACTTAAGCTAACATAGTTGATTGGAATTGTCTTTAATTAATGTACATATATTAGTCTCGTTTTAATCTTAAGCTGATTTGAAAGATATTGCGCTTTACAAGCAAGCGACACTATATCATTTTCTCGCTTTCATTTCAAATCTTTCTCTTACTCCAACTTCTTCGTAGCTTACGCTCTCTTTTTTCAGTGTCTTTCTTTTTATTTTTTTGGTTTATCCCATACTCTCAACACTCGGTATCTGTTAGAACACAATCAGCTTGTCTTCCAGTTGTCCCCTCGGGGCGCTTTCATAGCGCAATTTATGGAACGCGTTTGGCCTTTTGGCGTTTTGCCGGATTTCTTTTTCTTTTTTTTTTTGCTCTCTGTGTTTTTTTCCCCATTTTTTTGAGTTTTTATTTTTTGGGTTCTGGCAGCGTTATCTATGCCTAGATTCCCTGCCAGGCCAAAACAGAAATATGAATTTATACCATTTTTTAGTTGTTGTTTCGCTTTTATTTCGCTTCGGTCTCTTTTCCGTTCGTTTTGTGTGTGCTCGTGTGTGTGTGTGTGTGGCAAATTCCTGGAACATAAAGTAATTTATAGCTGGGAGTTGTGTGCCAAGGATACGCCTGAATAAAGGCTAGCGAGGAGCAGCGGCGAGGTAAAGGCAAATTCAGCATGACAGTTGAGACGATGGGTGATTGGGGAGAAGAGAGAGAGAGAGGGGAAGAGAGGAGGAAGAGCTAGGCAGAAAGTCCTGCTTGGCAAAATGGTCGAAAGAGAGAGAGCCTTTTGGTAACTTTGCTGGACGCTTTTAATTACGGCTGATTTATTTATTGCGCATACGATCCGTATGCAGGTGCAACAACAGCAGCAACACACAGTGGAACAAGTTGTAATTTCGATCGAAGTTGAAGCAATTAAAAAAGACATTTACTTTTTGTGAATTTTGTTCTTTCACAAAATGCAAGATAATTTCAATTCCATAAGACTTAAGATAACTTTTTTTTTACTTATCATTTGCATAACCATTTCAATATAAACTATGTGCTTTATAATCTGAACTTAAAAACATATAAATATTAATATATTTCTGACTTAAATGGTGAATGAATGCAATACAATAAGCATTACATTATAATGACTTATGTTTTATGGAAAAGAAAATGAATTGAAATATATTGAATGGAAATATTAATGACTAAGTAAAGAAAGCTTTAATATTTCTTTTTAAATAAACAATTTACACAAATTTAATATTTTATTTCATATTTGAAAATGGATTTCAATGAAAGTGCCCCAAAAAGTATGCTACACAAATTGTGTTGACAAAAACTTCAAATTAATAGAAACCTAATTTTGGAAAACAAAGCGAAATGAATTTGAGTTTGAATTTGGTTTTGGTTTTGAGAGAGAGAGAGAGAGAGAGAGAGAGAGAGCAAATAAACGATATTTGAGAGTTGTTTATTTATTTGTAATTCATTCGCAGCGTTGAGTAATCAGTCGATTAGGTTGCCTAACCGCAGTGCCTTTAAAAATAAACAGCGATAAAGCTATTTAATTTATATTGACATTTCACAATTACTGTAGCTTGCTTAGATTTTTTTTTTAGTTAATAGTTTTCTGTTGTTATTTCCACTGTGCAACGCGTGGCTAATTTAGACTGGACACAGTACGAGACACGAACTGATGTCCGGCTCCGTTTGCGATTCCAGACGATAAATTGTCATTAAAAGTGCAGCTAGGCAACGGAGAACGGAGAACGTGGCAAGTGGCAAGCAGCAAGCAGCAAGCGGCAAGCAGTAAGCGGCAAGCGTAAGAAGAATGCAGTTGGCAACTTGTTAGCATGTTGCGCGCTCAAAGTGTAATTAAAATTTAATTGCAATGTTGGGACAATGGAGATACTGCTATTATTATGGTCGCCGGTATCGGTCGCCAGGCCTTTTAGCTGAGTCAACGCAAATACTCATTATACCCGCTGCCCATAAGGTGGAAGGGTATTACAACTGAAACTGACAGAAGGAGGCATCTTCGACCGCATTAACTGTATACTATATATTCATGATCAGCGTCAAGGGTGTAATTCGGTGTAAGATATTTGACATTTCACATGCGGTATTAAATATGACAAATATACCGACAAAAATACTAAAAAATATACTACTACTATATACTGTACTACTATATACTGTACCATATACTACTACTCCTACTACTACACATTTAAAATATACCAATATACCATTTCCAGTATATTAATATGGTATATTTTATATACCGAATGAGCAGTATTATTCGATATAAAATATGCCTAATTAACATACCGACAAAAATACCAAAACATACCATATATCACTACCATATACCAATATGTCATTTCCAGTATATTAATATGGTATTTTTTATATACCGAATGAGCATTATTATTCGATATAAAATATACCAAATTAACATACCGACAAAAATACCAAAACATACCATTTAAAATATACCATATACCAATATACCATTTCCAGTATATTAATATGGTATATTTTATATACCGAATGAGTAATATTATTCGTTATAAAATATTATATACCAAATTAACATACCTACAAAATACCAAAACATACCAAGGTCTATATTTGGTATATTGACATATTACTACATTTAAAAAATACCATATACCAATAGGATAACATTTGCGGTATATTAACAGAGTGCATATATACAGAATGTGCGGTATCATTTGGTATGCAATATACACAACTAATATACCATATATTTGTATAGATAATATACAAAAATATACCAAGGGTCTAGTACTACATTTCAAATATAATATGAAGTACACAATATACTAGACTGTTTTGCTTTTCTTTAAAAGTGATAGTCGAGCATTCTCTACTCCAGCTTTCTTATTTGCTTTCATGTACTAGTCAATATACCAAATATAGCTTTTGATATAATTTCGTGTTTTTGCGGTTGAATTAATTTGGTATATTTCACAGTCGAGCACACTCTAGCTTTCGAACTTATTGCTGCTGCTGCTGCATCATCAACAACCGATGATGAACCGCAAAACAGAATAAAAACAGCTGCGCTGCGTTGTGAGTCAAACGCTGAGAATGAGAACGCTGCGGATTCTTACGGTGCCAGCAGTTTGGTGCCTCGCATTGTCGCAAAAGCATGCATCGCAGTTTCAGTACTCCCACCACACACTCAACCAGCAGCAGCAGCAGCAGCGGTAGCAGCAGCAGCAGCGGTAGGAGCATCTCAAGCTGTGGCAATCGTTATGCCGAACAGCTTGGACGTTATGTGTTCGACGAGCTGCTGTCGACGGAGCAACAATATTGCGAGGATCTGGCCAATGGCATCGGTCGCTACACACGCATCTTTCAACCCGAATCGGAGCTTCCGGAAGGTCTGATGGGTCAGCAGCATGTGTTGCTCTCGAATGTGACACAGATTGCGGCATTGCATCGGCATAAGATGTTGCCGCTGATGCTGCAGCATCGTCAGGAGTTGGATGTGCTGCTTGAGCGTTGGTTGACGCTCATCGAGCGCGGACATTTCAATTGCTATGTGCTCTACACTGCCAGCCAACGGGAGAGTCTGCGGCTTTACGATACGCACGAATTGTACTTTAAGGTAAGTGGACGAAACTTGCAACACTCAACACTCAACACTCAACACTCAACACTTAACAACCTTCTGAAAAAGGAAAAAAATTTAATTTTCAATTTAAATTTAATTAAATACGCAATTCACGTTACGTTGTAGTTGTTGTTGGCTTTCGCCACGCGCTTTCTTTAATTAAATTGAAAGCTGGCGATTGACACGCGGTCGGCAACGAATTGCGTGTTGCCTGCGGCGTGGAAGGTGCAAAGGGCTGAGAGAGAGGGAAAAAGAGAGAGAGAGGCAACTTTAAGCCGCAGCTCAACTTACGTAAGCTTACGTCAAAAGAGAGCGAGAGAGAGGGAGAGAGGGAGCGCTGCTAAGACGTAAGCCTCGAAACTGTGACGTCACAAGAAGAAGCGGCCATTTTTAGCTTCAGCCCACAAGAAAGGGGGAGAAGGAGAAAGGGGTTCGCACTGATTTTCGCCAAGTTTCGCCCAGTTTCGCAAAGCGCAAATTAATCGCATTTGCTTTTGCCAAAAATAAACAAAATGCTCTGAATAGACTTCGAAAGGTGTACGCGTGTATCTATAATTAGTTGAGTTGTTTACATACATATCTACTATAGAAACATTTAGGATTTCAAACATTTAGTTTAGTTCGTTTTAGAGTCGTAGATAATATCTTAACTAAAACACATAAGTATTTTGAAAAAAGTGAAATGGAATTTTTATATTGTTGAAATTCACTCAAATTTCGAGAGGAAAAATATAAAAACAAATACTATTGAAGTTTCTGTTTCATTATACTATTTAAGATTTATAAGATCTATAGTTTAGTCATAGTTTAGTAATGAGTTTAAGCCATTAAATGTTGCACCGCATAATATTGCATTATTACCAAGTATTAATGGGATATCTTTTGATTTATAAAAATCAAGCGTAATATTTAATAACAATTTTCAATAAAGTTCTTTGAGCAAGGTTCTGCTCAAGCTCAGTCTTTCAAGTAAGACATAGCTGGAACATTTTACTCACTTTAATGCTAGTAAAAAACCAAAAGGGTTTGTGAAAGTCAATAGTCAAATTATATTTTTTTTTTGCGCCAATCTCAGTTTCTACGCTTTTCTGTCGAGTGTTAACTTTAACTTGTTCTGATGACAGCGATCACAAATCACGCTTAGTACTTTGTTGTCCATCCGGCTTTTTCCAATTATATTGAAAGGGTCTCTGCCAGTCAATTGTCGTTGGCGTTACTCGATAATCCTAAAAGGGCCTTTGAAAGTCAATAGTCTAGCTATTTTACGCTTCACACATAATTTTTGACTAGTCGAGTTGCTTTATCGAGTATTAACTTCGCTACGCAACTGAAGATTCAAAATAATAATGAAAGGGTCTTAGCACGTCTATAGTCCAATATATTATAGTTGAAATGTTTTGTTTGTCAATCTCAGTTCTTTCAATTTTCTATTTAGAGAAGTCACTTTATCCAGGATTAACTTTAATTTGTTTCCGGACTTTCCGAATAATAATGAAAGAGTCTCAGCAAGTTTTTTTCTAATCTTAGTTCTTTAAATTTGTTGTTTATTGAAGTCACTTTATCGATTACAATGTCTGGGCAACCGGAGTTTGCGAATAATAATGAGAGGGTTTCTCCAAATCAATAGTCTTAGTCTTTTCTATGTTTCTGCTAATCTTAGTTCATTCAATTTTTGATTATTGAAGTCACTTTATCGATGTGTTTCTGTGTTTCTGCCAATCTCAGCTCTTTCAATGTGCACACTAAATTTGTGGCTAATTGCATTGCTTTATTGAAAAACTTTAAACTTTAATCTATTCTGTGTCTCAGGCAGTTAATAGTCGAAATGTTTTGCTTGTCAATCGAAGTCACTTCATCGAAGATTTAATTCAGCTCGGCTAATAATAATGAAAGGGTCTCAGCAAGTCAATAGTCAAAGTGTTTTCTGTGTTTCTGTTAATCTCAGCTCTTTCAATGTGTATCCAAAATTTGTGGTTCATTGAATTGCTTTAATAAGAGTTCAATTTTAATCTATTCTGTGTTAACAGCGCCTGCAAATCACGCTCGGCGATCCGCTGGGCATTCGAAGTTTCCTGCTGAAGCCCGTGCAGCGTATAACCAAATATCCGCTGCTGTTGGATCGACTGATTGCGACTTTCTTTGCGCATCGCCAGCTGATATCGAAGCGAATGTTTGAGTTGTCGTGTCGATTGGAGAAGCGACTTCGCGAGCTGCTCGAGAGGGCGAATCAAGTGGATCAGCTAAATGATATCAAGCACTTTAATGCGGTAATATTTAGAGACAACAACAAACGAACGACATCAACTAACTCTCTCTCTCTCTCTCTCTCTCTCTCTCTCTTTGTACTTTCAGTTTAATGTGCTGAGCGAGGCAAACTTCATTATGGTGGGCGAGTTTCAGTTGCACGATGCGCGGCTGCGTCGCACATATCAGAGCAAATTATTTGTGTTCAACATCTGCATCGTGTACACGGAGCGAAAGGGACGCAAACACTTGGTGCGGGGCAAATTCGTGCTGCCCGATGTGTGTTTTGTGGCCAAAGCGAAGTCGTTTGTGTTATGCGACAAGTTGCACGAATGCGAATTCATTTGCCAGCAGCCGGCAACGCTCAACAAATGGGTGACTCTAATGCACAAATTGCTGAACGATGAACCAACAACAACAACAACAACAATAACCTGTGATGATAGCTGTGATAAGCAGCAGTCGAAGGAAGTAGCAAATGGAATAGTCCAAAAAGAAGACGAAGAATCAATAGAAAGTACAAAAAGATGCTCCGATCAAGGTGCAATGGCAGCCATCGATGAGGCAACTGCAGTTGCAGATGACACAAGTACGATGGGACGAAAAGCACTAACGATTGCAAAAAAGTGGCGAAGAAAGGCTTCAGATTCCACACACAGCACATGGTACACGTTATAAGGATTGCTGTCCCGCTCTCTCTTGGTCTCTCTCTCTCTCTCTCTTTTTCTGAGTGAATCTGCTGCCAGGTGGCTGATAAAATGGATGGGTAAAATGCCATAACAGGCAATTAAATTTTTAATAAAATGTTACGCAAGAGTTTATGACATAAATCAAAGGCATATGTAAATAATGGAATAACCTCCAATCCCCTCGCCATCTCTCTCTCTCACGCTCACTCTGTGCTCCACATTCAGCTTCGGAAGCTGCACAGCAAACAAAGAGCGATAAAAATAAATAACAAAGGCAGCAGCGACCAACAAAATATTACTCAGCAATGACGCACTTCATGCACCCTTCACTTTGAGTCGTTGTCGAAATTTCACGCAATGAAAATAGCTCTTTAAACATTTCGTTGTTGTTGTTGTGAATTGTACAATTTGCTTATCTATTCAAGAATTATGTTTCGTAGCTTTAAAAGAAAACTTGTACTTTTAATTTTAAGACAATTATTGTTATTGTGATTTTATTGAAATAATGAATTCAATTCAGGCTATGTTTTCCTTTGTTTGTTAACATCATTTAAGTTTAGTTGGCAATTTATTAAATTTAATTCTATTATTTGCTGTGTTAAGAAAATGCAATAATTAGAATTGCTGCAAAAAACAAATTTGGATTCGTTTTGTTTGTAATTTGTTTTGTAATTGTAATTTGATTACAATTGTACAACTTTTGTAGTCATTGCCAAGAAATCAATTTGGATTTTGTTACTTTAAATAATTTGTACATTTAAAACATTTTTTGTATTACTTTAATAAATAAGAAATATTAGAAAACTTTACTTTTAAGAAAATTATATATTTCAAACACAGTTTATTGAAAATGAAACAACATTTCTTGCATTTTTCTGTTCATAAAATATTGTTATCTTAATCAAAACTAAAATTTTGAATCAAGATTATATGATGCTAAAAATGAACAAAGTTTTAAGCTTAAATCAAAATTAAAATTTAACAAAAATTCTAGATTGTCCAATCGTGAAATAAAAGTTTATAATGTTTTTATAAGAATCGAAAAATCTTAAATTTCAACCAGAAGGCAAAATCTTAAATTAACATCAAAATGTAGATTATTTAAAATAAAATAAAACAAAAGATTTATGCAGTTCTTTATATATATTTAGCTGGGCGTTTATCTTTTAGATCTTTTAATCTTAAATCTATGATTGAAGAACAAAATCTTGTTTAAAGATTTTTTTTAAATCAAAATTTGCAATCTACTTTTTAATTTACATTGTTTCTCTCTGTGAATATAGTTATTAATCATTTCATAATAGTAGAAATTATTATTGATCAACAAAATATTATTATTTGCTCATTTGTTCATTTCATTTTGGTATTTTTATAAAGCTTTAGATAGTTGCTGTGGTTTTGATAAAATTATTGCTACGAAGACTTGCTCAACTTTTTGTTTGTCATATACTATATAATGTTAATAATCAGCAGCAATTTGCAAGAGTTGAACGAAAACCACATTCAATCGACTACGTCTGACCACAGCACAGTATATAGTATATATATAAATTTATATATATATAATATTAAGTTCTGCTTTTGATATTGTTGTTGATGCAAAAACTCAATAATTGCGCCTTGAAGCTGTGACAAAATACACACAAGCAGCCACTTCATAAAGTCTGTGAGTGTATGTGTGTGTGTGTGTGTGTGTGTGTGTGTGTGTGTGTGTGTGTGTGTGTGTATGTGGGGGTGTCTAGGTGTGTGTGTGTGTGTGAGTGTGTGGAATGCCTGGCAGTCGATGAATTGATTTATGTGCTTGTTTGTCAGTTGACCTGCAACTTGTGCATAAATTTCAAATTTGCTGCCACCAACACACACAGACAGAGACACAACCACACCACACACACACACACACACACACCCTCACACACATTGCTCATACGCAATGTGTTTTGTGGCCCACACTAATACACATGTCCAAAAGTTTCTTCAACAAAATGATGATAGTATTCTGTCGACTTGCAAAGGGTGAGCCAACAAAGGGGCGATGAGGAGTGTGAAGGAGAAATGTTAGAGGGAGTGGCTCAGAGTGAGAGAGAGAGAGAGAGGGGGGATGTTGTGTGGTGGTAAGTGACTGCCTGACATTGCCCTGCAGATTGTTTCGACAAGTTTTCGTGTAGCTGCCACCAAAAACTTTGCCTTGGCATCTTCATAAATATTTTGAGTTGTTGTCTAACGATATGTTGCTGCTGTTGCTGCTGTCGGTTGCCTGCTGCAACCACTGGCTGCCACTGCAGGTGCAGCTGCATTAACAACAACAACAACAAATGTGACGCGAAGAAACAACAAGTATGTACAACTATTTTAAGCGCGCTTAAAAGCCCCTGAAACAAATATATTTCGTTTAGTATTTAGTACTTACACCCCCAAGTACTTTCTCCTCTCTCTCTCTCTCTCTCTCCTCCCTCTCCTCACTCCGAAACGAAACGAAACGAAAGAAGAAAAAAACGTATAGTGCGAAGTTTGAAGAAGTTGACAAAGTCACTTTTGCCAGAGATCTAAAAAACTGGAGCAGCTCAGCATGGAAAATAGTACAACAAGAACAACAGCAAACAAGCAGCGTGTAAGCCACAAGTTCAGCGACAGTGATGACAGTAGATTAGCGCTGGGCTTGAGATCGTGACACGACACGAGACAGCAGGTAAGATATTTAACCTTAACTGAAGATGAATAGTCGAGTATTCGCATGGCATTCAATGATAAAGAAGTTAAGTCAGCTTAGCAGTAGATATAATTAAGCTAACATGAAGATGAATTCATAAGCAAACAACTATTCAAGTGTGCTGTGAAGCGTCTTAAAATAAATACACATAAATGAATACTAAATTTTCAATTTAAATTCAAAAGAGAAAAGAAAATTTATTGGTATTATATGCGCTGCTGAGAAACTTGGTAAATTAGATTGGGAATTTTCTATAGTTTCAAAGAGAACAACAACATTTGCTTTTAATGAAAATATATAGCGAGTATCTCACAGTTGAGCACACTCGACTGTAGCTTTCTTACTTGTTCTTGTTCTTTAATGTTCTCTAGACTTTAAATGCTATACCATCAAAATAGTTTCAGACTTTTTAAAATTATAATTATGTATTCATGTTTATGCTTGTATAATATTCTACATGTATTAAACTAAATATATGCAGGCTTCATCTGATTATAGTTTGTATAAGTAAATAGTATTATTGCCTATGCGTATTACTGATATGTATTACGTATACGTATTGCTGATATGTATTACGTATACGTATTGCTTATGCGTATTACGTATACGTATTAACCATGCTTTGCTTATATATATTACGTATACGAATTGCTGATGTATATTACGTATACGTATTTCTTATACATATAACGTATACGTATTATTTGTGCGTATTACGTATACGTATTACCCACGCAAAATACATATATGTATTGCTTTTATATATACATACGTATTACGTAAACGTATTGATTATATGTATTACGTATACGTATTGTCTATACGTATAACGTATACGTATTGTTTGTGCGTATTCCTTATATGTATTACGTATACGCATTGCTTATACTTATAACGTATACGTACTGGTTATATGCTTTAGGTATACGTACTTCTTTTGAGTATTACGTATACGTATTGCTTATGAGTATTACGTATACGTATTGCTTATACGTATAACGTATACGTATTGTTTGTGCGTCTTACGTATACGTATTCCTTATATGTATTACGTATACGCATTGCTTATACTTATAACGTATACGTACTGATTATATGTTTTACGTATACGTACTTCTTATGAGTATTAAGTATACGTATTGCCTAAATGTATGCTTATTCGCATTACGTATACGTATTGATTATATGTATTACGTATACGTATTGCGTATATGTTTTACGTACACGTATTGGCTCTACGTATTAAGTATACGTATTGCTTATACGTGCTACGTATACGTATTGTTTATACTTATTATGTATACGTATTGCTTTTGCGTATTACGTATACGTATTGCATATATGTATAACGTATACGTATTGCTTATACTTATTACGTATACGTATTGCATATATGTATAACGTTTACGTACCTCTTATGATTATTACGTATACGTATTGCGTATACGTTCTACGTACGTTCATGAAATTTCAATACGAAGCTATCCCAGATAAAACAACTCTTTAAGTTGCTGAGCATTGCTAATTGAGCAATTAAAATGCCTACATCGAAGTTATCAACGCAGTCAAATCAAAACGACTGCGTTTTAAATGCAGTAGTGCACTTTTGGGAGCATGTGAATACGATTTCAATGACCATGAAGAACGTTTGCAAGTGTATGTGTGTGTGTGTGTGTGTGAGTGTGTGTGATTATCAAAATGGTCATACAATAGACAGAAATCTGCGCTGCAAAATGTTGGGCGGCGGCATGTCGTTAAAACAATAACAGCAAATGGACCAGGAGCTCTTTCCATTGCAATTGCGGCTGTTGCCAACCGACAACAACAGCAGCAAAAACAAAAAAAAATAAAAGCAGAGCTGAAGAGTAGAGGAGTGAAGCAAGATAAGCTGAAAGTAGAAGAAACGGAAGGGAGGAGAAGATGAAGGGAGAGAAGAGAACAACGCTGCGCAGCGTGCACCAAATGAAAATCGCACAACAGCAATTTCTATTTGGTTGCGTTGCCAGGAGATGGTGAGGGTGAGAGAGAGAGAGAAAGGGAGAGAGGGAGAGGGAAAGATTGCCATGCCGTGTGCATTCCTTTGTCACTTTCATCCTGCCACTTTCTCCCTTGTTCCCGCTGCTTGCCACACGCACTTGCAACAACAGCAAAACTTGACACCTCAAAATTGTGATGACTTTCCACTTTTGGTCAATGTGTGTGCTACAACAACTGCATGTATGTGTGTCTGTGTGTGTATATTTACAGTTGTGGCCACGCAAGTTTGACTTATCGATAATATATCGACATTGGAATGCTTTGTCATTGAGCAAAGTTTGCGGGACAAATTCGACAAACATTAAAGCACACATACATAAAACTTACATTTATTACAGATTACATATTGATAAACTGTCAAGAGAGCAAAAATGGGACGTATCGATAATATATCGACAGTTGCAGTGGGTGGTTGGGGGTGGGGGGGAGTAGCAAGCTAATACATAGCAACATTTTATTTGCAAGCTAAATTTATAAATATTATTGTGTTGGCAGCATAAGTTAATTGTGTAACGATAGGATTATTCGATAAGGTTATCGATAAATCGAGAGTTATTATTCAATCAATTAATGGCCGATAGCAACAGTCGACACATTTATCGATAACTTGCGATTAATCGATAATTAGTTTATTTTCACCTTTATAAGCAACAAAATGCTTAAATAGAAATCTCTGGGTAGTATGAGTTCATCATGCATCAATTACAACAATCGTAATAGTTATCGATAACTGTCGATTAATCAATAATTAGTTTATACTTACATTTATATGCAACAACATTTTTTAATAATAGTCATGAGTTTATTATGTATCGATAACAATAATCGATAATAATAATCGATAACAGTTATCGATGACTTGAATGTAATCAATAATTGATAGATAGCAACATTATTTTGAATCAAGTTTTGAAATAGCATCTTGCCTGCGCAGCATGGATTCATTAAATAGCCGCAGAAGCAATAGATATACATAATTATCGATAACATGCATTTAATTGATAATTTGACGTTTAACTATAGCATGGGAGAGTTTGCTCTTATTAAAGATGCGTAAACTCTGCTCAACCGATAACAGAGTCAAATGCAAAATACATTATGTCACCTATGCAGATCGATTAAAATCGATAAGCTATCGCACTGAACGCGCTGTGTCGGAGCAATTGATGCCCCAAATCCAGGTGCAGCTGCTAGTTAGGGTGCTGGCTTTTCCAACCCGTTGGCTGATTAGCTTGGCAGCTGCCAAGCATGCATCTTCACTTACTCTCTCTTTCATATAAGGTGCTCGCTGCAAATGCATCCCTCAACGCGCTGCAGCCCTGGCGTGCTTGCTTGGGATAACACAAGCTAAGCTAAGCAGCAAAAAGTTACACGCAACAACTTTGCACAGTGGCTCTATGTGTATGCATAGCTAAATATACATACATATATGTATTTAAAGAGAGAGAGAGAGAGAGGGGAAAGGTTAGAGGTTAGCTGACTGCTGTCCATAAGCTGGATGCAGCATATTTCCCTTGCTTGCTTGCTTTTTCAGCTGTTGCAAGTGAACACGGTAGATTTGCCACTTTCAAAACCAGCAACAAAACGCATAAATGTGCACACAAAAGCAGTTCACATAGAGATACTTTCTCTCTCTCTCTCTCTCTCACGCACGCTCTCTCCTCCGCTTACTGTCTCGCTTTGGCGCTCTTGAAGCACTTTTGGCCTTGTTTGCACCCGTGGGGCCAACTTCAATTCAAAGCGAACAAACTAATTTCCTATGCAAATTGAATGGCAGTCAAGTGTGCGAAGTTCGAGATACATTTGTGCAGCGCCAAATGCTTTTAAAAACAACCTCCCTCCACTCTCTTCTCCCCTCCTTCACCACCTCGTTGCCACCGCACACAGCCCGCAAAAACACAAAAACTGTGTCAGTTAAATGCTAAGCCAGGCAGAGCTTTCAGAGAGTTTGCTCGCTTGCTTTGCCACATGCTGCACACGCTGCATGCTGCATGCGGCATGTGGCATGCTGCTGGCCCCTTGGCTGCTGGCAAGATTGCCTCTCTGTTCTGTTGTTGTTGCTGCTGCTGCTGCTGCTGCTGTTGCCTTGGTTATATAATTTACTTTTCATTTTAATTACTAAGTGGTTTGTGCAAATTAATTGCCACCCGCACTTGAATCCACATGCATATCCGCATCCGCATTCTCTTCATTCCCATCCTCATCCTGTCCGCATTGCCAATGCGTATTGTTATTGTTTTGGGTGTAGCTGGAGTCGGGGTGGCAAATATTTGACTGCAAATTACAAGCACACGTGTGCGCCGGCCATAGAATTCTCATATTTGCATAGACAAAATCAAACAAACGCATCGATAACATTGCTACAGATACAGTTTTGGGGGCGGGTTATATCTATATATCTACATATATAGATTGGGGGCAGTCTGAACAATTGTTATGCATATGGATACGCTTCTCTTATCTGCATGTAAATATTACTCATACGTAACCCACAACAGAAAGCCAGTTTTTTTTCTTGTTTTATTTCGTACAAAACACAAAGGGCAAGCGTAAACTGCAAACTACAAATTGTAAACTGCAAAACACTGGCAACTGGCAACTGGCAACTGCAAGCTGCAGCTTCGAGTTTCTTTAATTGCATTTTCGACAGCAAATCTCTATTTTGGGCGTTGCTACAAAGTTGTGGAAGTTAGCCTTAAATGACAGTGTTTTCATTGCAAAAGTGTAGCATTGAGTTTTTAAGGGGAGATTACCGAGAGAACATTATACTAGAGTTGCCAGATTGAGGGAAACTGCCAGTGCACATTACATTAGAGTTGCCAGATTTTCTGTTTTTTTGAGTGGCTACTGAAATTTGAGCAGTTTAAGCTAGTAAAGGGGCTTATTGAAAGTGAATTATTAGCATAATTTAACTGCCGGTTAGAGTTGCCAGATTGCTACATTTTGACTGGAAAAAAGTTGGCACATTATTTTGCTTTTGGTTTTTAATCTACCGAGAATCGAAGTAGTAAAAACGTATTCTTTGTAATAAGTGAATTATCAGCATAACTTTACTGCCCGTCAGTGCTGCCAGATAGCTACATGTTTACTGGGAAAGAGTAGCCAGATGGTTTTGATGATAGTTTTTAAGCCTATCGAAAATCGAAAAAGAATATTAGCACAATTTAACTGCCGGTTAGAGTTGTCAGATTGCTAAAGAAAGAGAAGATTTACTTTTGGTTTTTAACTGAACGAAAGTCGAAGTAGTAAATATCTTATGGTTTATTAGCCTAGCTTTACTGCAGTTGGTGTTGCCAGATTATAACATGTTTGCTGGGAAAGCGTTAGCGTTGCCAGATTGCTAAATATTTACTCAGAAGGAGTTGTCAGATGGCTTTGCTTTTGGTTTTGAGCCTACCGAAAACCGAAAAAGTTAATAAGGCATATGGAATGTGGACTATTAGAATAGCTTTACTCCCGTTAGTGTTGCCAGATTGCAACATTTTTGCTGGGAAAGAGTTGCCAAATTGTTTTGTTTTTGATTTGAAGATGACCAAAAATCAAAGTAGTAAATACTTTATATCTTATGGAAAGTGGATTATTAGCATAGCTTAAGTTTTAGTTTTAGTGTTGCCACATTGCTACATATTTACGGGGGAAGAGTTGCCAGATGGTTTTGATTTTGGTTTTTAGCTTACCGATAATCTAAAAAGCTATTAAGGTTTGTGAAAAGTGGATCATTATTTTAACTTTATAGCCCGTTACAGTTGTCAGATATGTACATTTTTAATTAAAAACCGTTACCAGACGGTTTTTTGAAAATGAATATCAAAGAAGCAAAATTCCTTATGCCAGCAAAAAGCTATTAAAACTTATTGAAATAAGGTCAGAGTAGCCAGTTTGCTGCATTTCTTTGCGTATATATATTTTAAGTTTAAATAATGACAATTGCACTGAAATATTTAGTTTTTAAAGGCCAAGAGAAAGGCAGCTTTAATTTAGCTTATGTTGTAGTACCCTATACACGAGTAATTGGCACTAAAGGCTAGATTGTTTACTGCAAAGTATTTGCAGACAAAGAGAATAAAAATAATGTAGATAATCTCGTTTCTATTAAAATACGCATTAAACAAATGAAGAGATAACAAGATTTTAAGATAAATTTAAATTTGATCAGAACTTTCATTAGTTACTTAAACACCAAGAATTTTCTTAATAACGAAAACAAAACACTTCTCTAAATATAAAGTTTATCATTAATAAAACTGTAGTTCTAAATTTGTAGCTTGACATATATCCCCTTGAGTTTAATTATTTCTGCCTATTTAGTGCGGCATTAAAGGCAGTGAAAAGTGAAAAGTCTGAATGCAAAGCCTGTCAAGGTTCTTTAAGCACGAAATTGATTACAGCTTTAGTACAAATAAAAGCATTAATACCCTGTAAAAGCATAAAATTGGTATTGAGGGTAGCTTGACTTAGAAAGTTATTTAAAAAAATGCAAAATGAAGTTAAACTGACAGCAAATTGAATATTTTGTATAGTTAAACTGAATATCAGCTAGTGTTATACTCAATCTATTTGCATTCATTGATGCTTTAGTATTCATATAGTGTTCTTTCTTTTGTCCAGAGTATACTGGTAGTCGATCATAGCCGCAGTGGTGCGAATTCATTTCTTTTTGCTGCGGCTGTTTGGTGAAACACGCATTAAAGCGCCCAGAAATCAGAAACATATATCATGGCCTCCAGCAACTGTAGGCAGAAGCCTGGCCCAAGTCATGTGTAGAGAGAGCATGCAACGAGCTGGCTGATGAGCAAGCAGGAGGGAAGAGAAGAGGAGAGAGAGAAGAGAGGGCAGCACTTAAAAATTCCCGACAGATAAGCCCTGGCTGACAAGTAGCGTGATGCGTGGCCGGCGTAAAAATGAAACTCATTCGTCATAAGAGCTGCTGCTGGCAAAAGCGAGACAGAGAGAGGGAGAAAGAGAGAGAGAGAGAGAGAGAGAGAGAGAAAGGGAATGGATGGCTCTGAAGCAGCAGCTGGAGAGACGCACGTGCGTTCTAACAAGGAGCATGCAAGAAGCCAACTACAATTGTTGTAGCTGTTGCTGTTGCAACTATGGCAGCATTTATGATGCTTTGATATATTGAAGTGGCAGACAGGCGGGCAAATAACAAGCACAACTCGACTCCTGAACGTTTGTATACCCTGTAGAATGGGACAGAACAAAGGTAGGCGAGACTAACAAATTATAAAGCGTTAAGTACCAGTAAATATCATAATCAAGCTGTCTGATAATTAAAGACATCAAAAGGATAAACAAAATGATAAAATATATTTAGTGTTGTATTCAAAATATTGATATTCAAATAAAATATGCGAGTCTGTCAATCAAAGCTTTTCGTTTGGTCTAAGTAGACATAAAAAAGAGCAAAAATACTAAAATATACCAAACAACAAACATTTCAACAGAAAAAATATACCAAAGTTGAATAGGGTATATTGATATACTATTACATTCTAAATATACCATAAAATATGCGAGTCTGTTAATCAAAGCTTTTCGATAGGGTTGAAAGAACAATCAACTGAAATTCCATAATCACGTATTCTGACAAGAGCAAAGAAAAAAGTACCAAAATATATTAAAAGCTGTATTTCGTATATTGGTATACTACATATTACATTCAAAATGAAAAAGAAAAGAGCAAAAATTCTAAAATATTTTCGTATATTGATATACTACTACATTGAAAATATACCATACCAATATACTAATAAATATGTGAGTCTTTCAATCAAAACTTTTCGTTTTCGTAAAATGAATAAAAATCTGTTTTGGAATTTAGGAAGTTGTTATATTAATAAATAAAAATAAATACATAAAGATTTCAATAATCGAATGCAATATAAAGTTAAAGCCATGTCAATAAACACCTCAATATATTAATACAGTATAATTTCTTTATATTTGATTGATATTTTTCTAATCTTCATAACTATAGAGTCTTCTTTTAATTTTTATATTATATGGTATAATAATTAACATGTAAATAAATAATGTATTAATATATTGTTTGCAAGATTTCCAGGATAACTATTAGTCGTGATTGCCCGCTGTATTCTGAGTGCTGTTTGAGTACAAGTTGTACGTCAGTTGTTGCCATGACAAACAAGCGTCATCAGTTGACAGTCATAAAATCAAACATACACATGAGTGTGTTAGTGTGTGTGTGTCTATGTGCGTCAAGCAAAAAACAAACAGAGAGACAGGACAGTCAGGACACCCTGTGTATGTGTGTGTGTGTGTGTGTGTGTGTATTCGCATAACAGTCGAGTCGCTTATGCAGCTCAAATATTTTTGCAACAATTTCGCTCGTTTGCTGGGCAAATTTACTTTTAGTTATGCGGCCATTTGCAACAAGAAACTTTCCCAACAAAAAACTGCCGCCGGGCAAATTCGAACTGAAACTGAAGCTGATGCTGATGCTGAAACTGGACAGGAGTTTGCAGGAGTATCCAAAGGACCAGAAAGTCTGCTCTGCTCTGCTCATGGAATGGCGGCTGTGCGGCAAGCGCATCTAATTGATTGACAGGACGAGGGGAGCTGCCACTCAGGGCATAATTAAAAGCACATTTATTTCAATTTTCAACGCTAAAGTGGCCATCGAGCCACTCAGTCTCAGTTCACCATCCACCATCAGCCAACGAAACGAATACATGAGCATGAGCAGCAGTCATAGCCATAGCCATAGCTGTAGCTGTAGCCGAGGACATCGTCGCCAGGACAACAAATGAAATACGCCTGACAATCTCAGGCTGCCTGGCGAGGCATAAAGTAATTGATGAACAACAAAGAGCGAACCATCCGAGAATTCTTCAACACCAAACACTCCTCTCTCTTTATCTCTCTCTTCCTCTTCCTCTCATTCTCATTCTCACTCTGACTCTGTTTCAGTTGCGCTAATTTCTTTGAGGGGTAGCTTCGCTATGATTTTGGCTTACAAATTATGCTGCAATAAGAAATCATCTCTGGCTAACTAACCGCTTCTTTTTGCTATCTTAAATACTGAATACTTTAAAGTAAACTCTTTTTTATTATCTTAAAGACTGAATATTTTATAGTGACTGCTAAAATAAGCGCTATACTACATAGAAAGAAAAAAATCTAGATTGAGAAATATTGAGTTTAGATTTTTTCGAACTTAAAAAGAACAATCTTGAAATAAGATTTTTAGGTTGAAACAATCTTAAATCAAGATTCAAAAATGATTCATTCTATATTCAAAAGTCGATTGAAAATCTTGATTTGAGATTTCTTCGAACTTAAAAAGAACAATCTTGAAATAATATATGAAATATTTTGTAGCAATCTTAAGTTCACATTTTAATGCTTAGTTGGCATTTTAAGATTAAAAACATCTTAGTTTAAGATACAAATCTTAATTCAAGAATGCTTAATTTTGGATTGAATAGAAGATTGCAAGTCTCAATTTACAAGTTTTCGATCTTGAAATTAATAATTTTGTTCTTGTTTCAATCTTGTTCGCCCTACATATGTTTAATTCCGTGCAGATCTGAACAAAATGGTGGATTTGTCATGATATAATATTAGCATTCTGACTCGAGCGTTATGAATAAGAGAATTGTTTTGTTGACATATTTCAATAATGTTGTATTAATTATTAGACAATATAATAAATTATACAACTTGATGAAAAAATTAAAGTCTTTTATGTACTTAATTTATTTCCATTACTAATTAAGCAATGTTTCAATTGTGTAACACAACGCTTCATCAAGCGAAGAGACATTTCCCATTTGCAGGGTATTTAAACCAAACAAGCAATAACAAAGTGATGTCAAGTACTTGGCAACGAATTCATTTCGAGTCTCTGACCTAATGATATATGCTGCGCTCTCAGTTTCCGATATTCCAGCCATTTTTTTTTTGTTGTGTTTTTGTTGTACAAAAAAGTGTTGCCTACATTTCGGCGCAAGCAAAATCGAAACGAAAGACACGAAAATGAAAACGTTAATGAAAATCTGAATCGAGTGCATATTTTGTGATTTCAAGCGTTGTATATATGTATGTATTTCCGTTAAGAGGCGGCTTAAATTCCACACTCCTCTCGGCAATTGAGTTGAATTGATTTAAAGAGCCTGCAAACAATTGCGCATTAATCACATGACAGCGCACAGGGAAAGAGAAGCTGACAAGCACAGTTACTCGAATTAGTTTTGCCCACAGTCGGGGTAATTTTTGGAAAAAGGCCAAACAAATAAAATGCAGTCAGAGCTGACAGACATAAGTAAACATTTGAATGACATTTTCCTGATGGCCAAAAAGAGTGAATGCAAAATTGAGAAAACGAATCTATTTTGCGTCTCATTCAATTAGCAATTTTACGCTACTTCTAATGCAAATGCGAATGCAAATGAGAATGATTAAAACAGCATTTAAATAAATTTTGTTTTTTTAAATGGATAACTCTAGAAATGTTTATCACAAACTAGTAACTTTTTTCTCGATGCTGCAATAATGCGAAAGTTTATGAGCACAAATTAAATAAAATTATAACTGATAAAATTGACGATGATAATTTAGTTTTTGATTTCAAGTTAATTAATTAAGACTTATAAAAAAGTTACAGTCAAGTGTAATATACCTCAAAAATACTTCAAATATACCAAAGGCCATATTTAGTATAGAGGTCAAAATACCAGATTGCCAGCTAAGCAGCAACCAAAATCTCAGGGGAAAAAAAAACAAATAAGAAAGCTAGGGACGACTTTCAATATTCCAAATCAATATACCACAATATACCGAAGACTATATTTGGTATATTAATATACTATTACGTTGAAAAGTATATAATATCCCAAATTTATATACAGTCAATGGCTATATTTGCTATATCTATATAGTACTACATTCAAAATATACCATCCAGTACTAAAATATACCAGATTGTCAGATTGTATGTACCAAAAATCACGGCTCTAGCTTCAAAATTATTCAAAATCGAAGCCGGGAGAGGGCGTGGTAAAAATTGGAAACAAACTTATTCACAAGTTCTTTAAAAAAAAACAGTACTATATATCTGTATTTATTTCACAGTCTTATTTGTAGTCTCAGTCACACGCTTATCTCAAATGCCTTTGGTGGATTCCAGCTGTTCGGCTTGCGCTTTTGTTGTTGCCCTTAGCATTTATCATTTGCTCATAAATAGGTTCAATTATGGCCAGCAAATTGTTGAACAACATTTTCATAATTATCAGACTGAGCGGGCCACAAAGTCCAGTCTGTGAAGCGGCACGACAACGGCGAAGTTAGTAACTCTCTCCCTCTCCCTCTCTTTCTCCCTCTCTCTCTCTCTCTCTGTGCTTCTTTTCATTCTCTGGCAACCCTAATTGAAAGATGTAAAACGTTAGCTCGTTGTTAGGCGAGATTGCAATAGAGTCCAAGGGAAAAGCGGGAGTATGAAGGGCGGGGCAAGTCGGGGTCAAAGCTGATAATGAGCACAAAAACTCTGCAAGTGGAACTATCTTGCAAGTCATGTCCTCAGTCCTGTGTCCTGTGTTCTGTGTCCTGTGTGATGCTGTCATCGCTTTCTTTTTATTAAAACATAACTTAAACGCATGCAATAGGAAACGGCCTTATACCCTGTAAATATGTGATTATTATTCTTGAATTCAAATTGATTTTCCCTTAAAGTTTTCTTTCTACTTTTTTATTGCAGCTGCTTCAGTAATATTATGTAAGTATTTGAATTTCATTTAAAATTTTATATTTTTATTTATTAATGTTGGACAAATTCGTGTAATAACGTTAAATAATAACTTTATATAATATATATAATATATCCAGGTTTCAAAATGCAATTTAATGTGAATCATTTACAGCAAAGTATTGCTGAAATTATTATCACATTTTTAAAGTTGCCTTTTTTAATTCATTTGTCCCTTTATTTTTGTTGCTTTCTTTTTTATCAATTTCTCCTGCTCACATTTTCAATAGTTAGTGTTCTTAAATGTTTTTTGCGAAAATTTAATTTGAAATAAAAATTACGAAAGTATTATTTTATGGAGCCTTAAAAACAATTAATTTATTCACAATTTAAAGTAAAATCTGTATTTAAAAAATGTATAGAAGCTATATTATTTTGTTCTATTATGGATGATGAATAGACAATAATAAAAATATGCATTTAGTTAAAAGTAAATTTAAATGAAAAATTCAACTTTTTAATCGACCAATAAATTTAATTTTTTATTAATTAATTGAGGAGGAAATTTAATACATCCTCACATATAGTATGACTTTAATCTACTATTACTGTGATTTAAAAAATATACTATTCTATACTATAGTATTTTAGTATATTAGTATATCAGTATATTAGTATGTCAGTATATTAGTATATCAATATTTTAGTATCAGTATATTAGTATATTAGTATATTAGTATATTAGTATATTAGTATATCAGTATATTAGTATATAAGTATATCAGTATATCAGTATATTAGTATATCAGTTTATTAGTATATTAGTATATCAGTATATCAGTATATTAGTATATCAGTATATCAGTATATTAGTATATTAGTATATCAGTATATTAGTATATCAGTATATTGCTATATTAGTATATCAGTATATTACTATATCAGTATATTAGTATATCAGTATATTAGTATATCAGTATATTAGTATATCAGTATATTAGTATATTAGTATATCAGTATATTAGTATATCAGTATATTAGTATATTAGTATATTAGTATATTAGTATATTAGTATATTAGTATATCAGTATATCAGTATATCAGTATATCAGTATATCAGTATATTAGTATATCAGTATATTAGTATGTCAGTATATTAGTATCACAGTATATTAGTATATTAATAAACTATGAAGAGTTTATCTGCATTAAACATTTCTTATAACACCCGCTTTAGATCAGCATTATCCAGGGTATCCAAATTGGTTTCCACCAGCTGCAGTGCGAGTTTGTGCTAGTGTTGTGTGTGTGTTTATGTGTGTGTGTATGTGTGTGTGTATGCGAAGCGAAGATTGTCGTGGCAAAGCAAGTGCTTTGTGTCGCCATTGTGTAAGCGATGATGCTGGTCACCATCGCAACCACCACGGGCAATGTGCAATAGCAATCGCAGTGGCAGCAACAGCAACAGCCTAGTGTATCAGCAACAGGAGCGGGAGCAGCAGCAGCCACCGCACGCCCAACAGCAATGTGCAGCAGGGTGAAGCTTGCTTTTCAGTTCAACTTTCTTTTATTATTACATTAGTTCGTTGCTGTTGCTGCTGTTGTTGTTGCTGTTGTCGCTGTTGCATGGCAGTTAATAGAAAAATCTGCAGCGCGCAAAGTCTTTGAAAGTTTCTGCAACTAACTTGCCCCACACACACACACACACACACATACAGAGCATTGCTTTTTCCCCGCTGCGCCTTGTTCTAGCCGTTGCTCTTTTTTTTCTTTGCTGTTTTCTGTTCTCTTGCTGTTGCCCTCGCTCTTGCAGCGGGTGTATTTCATAATTTAGCTTGTCGCTGCACACTATTCACATTTTGCAATACTGCCTTCCCCCCTTCCCTCCTACTCCCACTCCCACTCCCTCTCTCTTCCCCCCATTGAGCGCCTTGTCAACCCATTCGCTTGGCACACAATTTTGAGTTAAGTTGATTTTCTCTCTTGTCTTTTGCTTTTTACTTTTTGTTTTCTACATTTTCTTTCTTTTTTTTTCTACAGCAGTTGTTTTCTTCTTCTGCTTTCTTTCTTTCTTTTTCTGTTGCAACTTTGCCGTCGTCGTCTTTTGTAGTTTTGGCTTTTGTGTTGCTTTGTTTGTGTCTGGTGCAGCGTGAAATTGAATTAGGTCAATGCGTCAAGTAAAAGTGCCAAATATAAAATGACAACAAAAACAGCTGCACAAAACTACAGCAACAGCAACAACAAGAACAACAACAACACTGCACAAAAGCGCAATAAAGGAAATATGCTTTTGTATTCTCCAACTTCAACTCCAACTCCATCTCAAACTCTAACTTCGCCTTGGCCTTTGAAAGTCTGTGTGCATTTTTCTTTTTATTTTTTGTCCTGTTGCCACTTCGAAAGTTCAATATGAAATATGCCCCCAAGTGTCGCTGTTGCTGAGAAATTGCCATCGAGTCTGTTTGCTCCTCACACATATATGGTACGCTGTGTGTTTCAGGGACAATAAATGGATGTTGTATGATTAAGTGACAATTTGTAGCTCTAAAGTCGAAAAGTAAAAATAATGCTCTTTACTGCATACGAGAGTTGCTATTTAAGTCTCTGGCCTAGGTCACTTCTAGCCATATTAGAACCAATTGTCTATTTCCCAAAAGAAGTTTCGACTTTTATCGATAAAAGATCCATACAACTTTTTCATGTGCGACCACGATTGATATCGATAAACGATTAATCAAAAACTTATCTCTGCAGAAAAATAGAATTAACTTGTGAACTCGTTAAACAAGAAAGAAACTGATGTCACTAACAACTCTCAAAACATGCGAAACAATGGAGTAGTATTTAGTATTTTCATTATATAAATTTGGTCTATTTTATCATTATAACTTGCTTAAAATTTTCAAATTAATTTGGTATATTTTGCCAAAGTTTAACTTTCTTAAAATTTTAGCATTAGAACTTTCGTAGAAATGGTATCATTAATTTGGTATATTTTATCATAAAAAGTTTCGTAATATTGTATATGGGCATTTCCACAGAAAGGTCCACCGCGACCAAAAAATTAAAATTTCTTGAAAATGATTTTTTCTAACATGGTTACATAAAGAAATATTCAAATTTAATAAACTTGAAAGAATTTTGCATTTATCATTTATAGATTTCAAAATATTCGAATGCAAAGTCCCGCAAACGCACCTGTTGTGATTATGATGTTTGTAGGGCATATTTTGTTTTGATAACAACTTCTAAAATAAATGCATTATGCTTTGTCTTTTGCTTTGTAAAATCATTTGGAGATTGCAAGAAACGAAAGAGAACGCAAAAAGTAACATGCGATCACCAATAACGGTAAAAATTTTGATTTGCATTATCACTTATTTTAATGTCCCGTGCGCGACCGAAAAACAACATTTCTTATCAGTAAATCCAAATCACTTGTTCGAATTGCATCAAATTTTTTTTGCAAACAGAGTTTATGCGCGCAGTAAATATATAAAAAAATTTGGAGAAAAAAAAATATTTGTATTTTTGGTGATCATTTAAAGTTTGTCCCGTGCGCGACCGTAAGTACACAACATAAGTACCAACTTATTCCTCTCTCATATTTACACAATATGAATGATGGAGTAAGTTGGCAGCATTGCCGCAAAATTAACAAGTAAGAAAGCTACAGTCGAGTGTGCTCGACTGTGAGATACCCGCTACCCATTTTGAAAAAAAGCAATATATTTTGCGGTATTATTCTCAAAATATACCAAATATTCAACAAAAATACTAAAAATATACCAACTGGTATATATGATATATCGATATAGTACCGCATTCAAAATATACCCTAGACGGCACAATATACCAGATTGTCAGCCAAAGAAACTCAGACCCATAGTAAGTAGGTGTTTTGCCCATACAAAAGTATTTCTTTAATAACTTCCACAATCTTAGTCTGATCGCAACCAAATTTTTAGGAATCATAACTATTATAGTTATTATTCTATATACCAGAATACGCAACTCTAGCTATAAAATTACGATTGTTATTCAACTTTTTTGATTTGCGGGGGCGGAAGTGGGCGTGGCAAAAATTTGAAACAAACTTGATCTGCGTGCAAACATAACAAATGCTGTCGAAAAAAAATTATAGCTCTATCTCTTATAGTCTGTGATATCTAGGTGTTCATACGGACAGACACACAGACACACAGACGGACAGACGGACATGGCTAGATCGTCTCACCTGTTGACGCTGATCATGAATATATATACTTTATGGGGTCGGAGATGCCTCTTTCTACCTGTTACATACATTTCCTGTCGGCACAAAGTTATAATACCCTTCTACCCTATGGGTAGCGGGTGTAAAAATAGTGGTGGTAAAAAATGTCCCGTGCGCGATGTCCCGTGCGAATTTACTTCAAATTGAATTTAAAAAAAAATACAAGTCGTTTTGGAAAAAAATTATAATCTTCTTAATGAGGCATCAATGCACAAAAATTTAAAATTAGTTGCATTAAAATATTGCCTCTGGATTAGCTGAAATTTGCGTTTGAATTGGTTGACCTCTTAAACCACTTCCGTTTTGTGTCCCGTGCGAATCACTTGACTTCTGCAATTATCTTCTAAATGAAAAAATACCCATCATCAATCTTTGCACCAATGAAAGAGCTAATAAAATGCTGTACATTAAGCGTTTCAGTTGAAAAAAAAAACGTTTCCTTTTTGCCGTGTTTTTACTTTGAACGCGTACGAATGTCCCGTGCGCGATTTTGGAAATGCCCATATACCATTAATATTATCATTTAAATATACCATAAATATACCATAATATGTAACATATATTTAGTATTTTGCCAAAGGGCTGTAAGAACAATTGTATATTTCATCATCAAAAGTTGCTTACAATTTTGTCATGAAATATACCAAATAAATATACTTAAAATACGAATATATATCTTAACATATATTTGGTATACTGCTAAAGTGCTGTAAAATATCTGAGAGCTCTGTTTCTTATAGAAATTGCATAATTATTATTATTAGTTTTCACTTTTGGAAGAATAAAAGAAAAGAAAGAAAGAAAAATAAGTTGAATTTCCACTTTATTTTTAATGTTATGCTGAGTATACCAACCAGAGCTTTTTCTTCTTAAGCTTGCTATAAAATAGTTCTAAGATGTGTATCGGGGAGAGCAAGAAATACTCTTGACTTCAACTTTTTTAAAAACTATGCAGCAATATATCCAAATTTGCAATTAATTTCCACCACATTATTACACACGACATTAGATTGACATAGACATGAGAACAGCAAATTAAACTTGTAATTAAATGCCAACTTCACAAGAGTATTGCAAGATTGAATAACGCACAAAGACAGATGTTCATAAGTATCAATATTTCAGGCAGACAAATGTATAATAAACTTGTAAAGGAAATGTTCACTGCTCATGTAATAAAATCATTTGTTAATCCTATTCAGAAAATCAGTTAATAAAAACAATCTCTCAAATTAAAGAGAAAAGGAGAGAGATGGGATTATTATTAATTTTCAGCACTTTGTTGACCAAACAAAAAACCAAAAAAGACTAAATAAAACAATTTTGTTGTGGCTGAAAGTGCGTCGTTAGCCACTTTGGTGAGTAATTACTGAAAAGTATTCCCCGAGCAACAACTACGAGCAAATATTTTATTATAATGATCAGCATTATAGTTAAGCAAATACAAATAAAAATAAAAATGAAAATAATAATAGCAGCTGCAATTACATTTACGCTACACGCACAAATGGCCAACTAAATCATAATTATGACAGCAACTGTTGCAGGCAGCAGCAGCAACAGCAACAGCAACAACCACGACAACAGCAACAGCATTAACAGCAGCAGCATCAGCCCATTAACAATCTGAATAATTTGCAAATAATTTATTAGCCGTCGTGGATCGAAAGCTCTTGAAAGTTTGCGCAGCAGCAAACAAAAAATGGCAACAAGGAAATTTTGCAATTAGCACAAAAAAATTAAATGTATTAAATAAGCAAACAGTGGAAAAAGAGCAAAACTAATAGAAAACACCGAATTAAAAATACTCTCAATATTAATTAAATATTACTATCATAATATCATATAATCTATAATATCATTTTTGTATATACCATATATATATCCATATATATCCATATATATTCTATATCCTATATCCTATATCCTATATCCTATATCCTATATCCTATATCCTATATCCTATATCCTATATCCTATATCCTATATCCTATATCCTATATCCTATATCCTATATCCTATATCCTATATCCTATATCCTATATCCTATATCCTATATCCTATATCCTATATCCTATATCCTATATCCTATATCCTATATCCTATATCCTATATCCTATATCCTATATCCTATATCCTATATCCTATATCCTATATCCTATATCCTATATCCTATATCCTATATCCTATATCCTATATCCTATATCCTATATCCTATATCCTATATCCTATATCCTATATCCTATATCCTATATCCTATATCCTATATCCTATATCCTATATCCTATATCCTATATCCTATATCCTATATCCTATATCCTATATCCTATATCCTATATCCTATATCCTATATCCTATATCCTATATCCTATATCCTATATCCTATATCCTATATCCTATATCCTATATCCTATATCCTATATCCTATATCCTATATCCTATATCCTATATCCTATATCCTATATCCTATATCCTATATCCTATATCCTATATCCTATATCCTATATCCTATATCCTATATCCTATATCCTATATCCTATATCCTATATCCTATATCCTATATCCTATATCCTATATCCTATATCCTATATCCTATATCCTATATCCTATATCCTATATCCTATATCCTATATCCTATATCCTATATCCTATATCCTATATCTTATATCCTATATCCTATATCCTATATCCTATATCCTATATCCTATATATCTGTTATACTATATCTGTTATACTATATTTGTTATACTATATCTGTTATACTATATCTGCTATACTATATCTGTTATACTATATCTGTTATACTATATCTGTTATACTATATCTGTTATACTATATCTGCTATACTATATCTGTTATACTATATCTGCTATACTATATCTGTTATACTATATCTGTTATACTATATCTGTTATACTATATCTGTTATACTATATCTGCTATACTATATCTGCTATACTATATCTGCTATACTATATCTGTTATACTATATCTGTTATACTATATCTGTTATACTATATCTGTTATACTATATTTGCTATACTATATCTGCTATACTATATCTGTTCTACTATATCTGTTATATTATATCTGTTATACTATATTTGCTATACTATATCTGTTATCATTATCATTACCACATCATTTATTATATTTATTCCATATTCTTTATTTCATATTTATCATTCTTGTTTTTTTTTACATGTTGCTTCAACAATGCCCCATCGGCAGGTTAGGGTATATTAAATCCCAGTGCGGTCATTAATTGAATTTTACGCTCTAATAAGTCCGCACGGAAGCCAATGAATGGGCATGCCCATTAAACAGAAGCTAAGTAAACTGATTACATATCTGTATAAGTATTTACAAGCCAAAATGGAATATGTTTTATGTGGCTCATGAGTGTGGGTATGAATGTAGAAATACCCTGTAAAATAATGCCAAAAGCATTAAGTGAAAACATCAGTTGAAAAAGGAACTAGAATTGGAACTATTCACTAAAATATTCTTCAATATTTCTTGAGTAATCAAAGTGAAATATTTCTTGATTAATCTAAGCTACCCCATTGTAATAGCTGCGCTTTAAAGAGGGTATGAAATGCTCTTAAATGAATCGGAATTTCAGTTACAACTTGAGGCAAATTTGTGGCCATTTGTGACGAGTGCACTACAAATTGAGATTTTCATTAGACAAATTTTCTGTTTCAGATTATGAAATTTGAAAAGGCCAATCAAACAAAACAAACGGTGATAACGATAACGATGATGATGATGATTGGTTTAATGTTTGCTTTGCAACTGGAAATGAAAATGAAAATGCAATAACAAATTATTTAAGAGTGGAATTTTGCGGTTACCCGGATTGCATTTAAATCGATTCCCCAATGTGGAGGATGGGAAGGATGAAGAGGAGGAAGAGGAGTAAGCAGACACTCTCCCGTCTCGGCTGACACTCTGTTAGCCACTTAATTAACATTAAACCTTTGTTGATATACCCACCGCCTCCCTCTGCGCCTGCCACGCCCTTCATTTAGCGACGTCAAAAGCTGAAAATTGTTTTCATTACGCGGACTAAAAAGGAGCAAACCGTCGCTGTTGAGTGCCTGATGCGACACTCGCTAATGCCACGCCCATCAACTCGACGCCATCATGCCAAGCATTCCCCCACCTCCCACCTTCCCACTTCCCCTCACTTTCACCGTGCTCTTCTCGCACAGACTTCATGGCAAATTTGCATTAACGAACTGAAGGAACGAGCTCTGTGCACAAAGCGAATGCTAAAGCGGATCCGGATGCCCAGCTATAATGCCAGAGCGAGACAGAGACAGAAAGCGAGAGAGAGAGAGGGAGAGGGAGAGAGTAAGAGGCAGGAAGAGGCGTGTGTGGGCGTGTTCTGATGCTGCAGCAGCAGCAGCAGCAGCAGGTATCGCAACGCGGCCATAAACAAAAACTCATTAACCCAATTTCAATATTAAACGCAATGAAAGTGCAACGACGCCAAAGGCAAACACAGATACAGATGCAGCTGTAGCTGAAGCTGCAGCTGAAGCTGAAGCTACAACCACAAATACTGGAAGAACTACAGCTACAGCTACAACTACAACTACAGATTCAACCACAGCAGCTAAAGCTACAGCTACAGCTACAGCTTCAGATACAGCTGAAGTAAAGGGTAAAACTGCAGATACTACAACTTCAACTTCAGATACAACTACAGATAGAAGTGTAGCTTACAGTTTACAGTTTATAAAACACCAACTTATTAACACACTACAAATATGTTATAGTTAAAAAATGAACTAAAGAATCAACTCTAGATTAAACTACATGAAAAGAGACAACTATTGATAAAGCTATAAGTAGATATTCAATTGGCAATACAGATAAAACTCCCTCCGCCAATGAACTTGCAACTATGGTTAAAAATAAAACCACATCTGAAGCAACAACTATCGATAAAGATACAACTACAACTTCAGATACAGATATATGAGTTTACTTTTAATGATACAACTCTATATACAACTACATCTCAACTTACAACAAGATTTTAAAGATAAAACCACATCTGAAGCAACAATTATCGATAAAGATACAACTAAAACGTCAACTACTTATGTCTATGCAACTGATTATAAAATCTAGACAACACTATATATATCTAAAGCTCTACTTAGAATATCTATTATGCATAAAGATACAAATGCAACAACATTTAAAACTTATGAAAGTACACATAAATTTCCAACTTCAAATTGAGCTGCAAATATGGATAAAGTTACACATTGAATTTTAGATACACTCAGCCTCAACTCTCTACATAAAAATTTAATACAACTATATATTAAGATACAAATACAACTAAGGAATCAATTTCACATAGAGATACACGTTTAACTAACAAAACAACTGCAAATAAAGATACAAATTTAGATACTTTACTTCAACTTCAGATAAACTTACAGATAAAAATGAAAATGATACAATATTTTAAGATACTGCTTAATATAAAAATATATACTTATAAAATTGCAGCTACAAATTGAGCTGCAAGTTATTATATAAAGATACAAATTGAATTTCATATACATTTAGCTCAACTCTATATAAAGATACAGCGGCAGTGGTACAACAACATAGATAAAAATACAAATAGAACTAGGGAAACACTTTCATACACATCTCCAACTTAAGAAACAACTGCAAATAAAGATGCAACTTTAGATACGACAATTTCTTCAACTCCAACTTCAGATACACTTACAGATAAAGATGCAAATGCAACTACATTTGAAGATACTGCTAAATGTACACAAACACGTAAAACTGCAGCTACAAATTTAACAGAAAGTAGATAGATAAAGATACGAATTGAATTTCAGATACACTCAACAGCTATAGATAAAGATACAAAAACAACTAAAAAAGCAATTTCACATAGAGATGCAACTTTATCTCACGAAGTAAGCGCAAATAAAGATACAACTCCAACTTTAGATACGATTGCAGAGATAAAGATACAAATGCAGCTACATCTGAAAATACTGTTAAAGTACAACTGCAAATTGAGCTGCAATTGTAGTGCCAACTAGAACTAAAGATAAAGACGCAAATATAGATACAACTTCAACTCACGAAAAAACTCGATATAAAGATACAACTTCAACTCCAATTTCAGATAAACATAAAGATAAAGATACAAATGCAACAGCTAGAACGCAAACTGCAACCCGATCCAAAATTTTAAATTTACAATTTGCAACTATAAGTTAAAGATACAATTAGAACTGCAGCTAAAGATACAACTACAATTACAGATACAACTTAAACCAAACTTATAAATACATTCACTTGAAATTCAGAGGCAAGCTATTAAATGGCGTGAGTTGTGGGAAGTTATGAATGAAGTTATCGCTAGGATGAGAGAAAGAGAGAGATGGAGAGAAAGATATAGAGAGAGATAGAGGAGAGAAGGGTAAATTGTGATGCAAAGCCCAGCTCTCAGCTGGCGCCATAACTGATGGAACTCTGACAATAATCACTCAAAGTGCAAGTCATTAATTTTCATTATATTTCCCTCGCATTATTTGTCAAAATTCTCAGCTCTTTTCTTTCACTCCCTCTCTCTCTCTCTCTCTCTCTCTCTGTTCTTTCTTTTATTTTATTCTTTGCAGTTGCTAAGCTTCTTTTTTGTTTGCTTGGAAACATCTGTGGCCAAGTTTGCACGGCAAGTGGCAGAAATTCAATGCTAATTTAAGCAGTAAACCAACGAAACAAAAAAACATCAAAATGCGATGAAGGCAAACTAATGATGTCAGAGACTAGACCACACACACACACACACACACACGCACAGCTTCTTACATGCTTAATCAACATGCAATATAGCACACATGCTGAGACTTCAGCTTAAAGAGAGAGACAGCAAAAAAGTTAACTAAGTGTGAACAAAGCAAATCATTTCTTACGATTTAAACAAATGCTGAAAACTTTATTATAGCTGATTTTGAAATGCATTTAAAATAGTTTTACAAAATAATTTTAAAGTTTAAAACAAAAAATCAATTAAGAAAGTTACATTTGAGTGTGCTCGACTGAGATAGTACATCAGCTACTTATTTTAAGTGCGATATTATTTAAAAAAAAAAAATGCTAAATTAATATACCGCCTAAATACTAAACATGTACCAAATGCTATATTTGGTATATTGATATAGTATAACTCTAAAAATGCGGTATTATAAAAATATACCGAATTAATGTACCGCAGTAAATATTAAAAACATACCAAACGCTATACTTGATAGTATTTTGTAGTAAAATATACCAGATTGTTAGCCAAAGCAACTAAGATTCAAAGTGATTAGTCGTTTTTGCAGAGTCAAAGTTATTTCTGAAATACATTGTACTATATAAAAAATACCAAATATACTTTTTAGTATATTTTTAGTATTTTTACGTTATATTCATTTAATGTATTTTAAAATGAATACCGCACTTGTTTTACTTTGCTTTTAAATATAGCCTTTGGTATATTTTTAGTATTTTTGTAGTATATTAATTTGGTATATTTTATGTGTATTTGGTATATTTGTATTGTAACTATTAAAAATCGTTAATGGGCATTTCATAGTCAAGCACACTCGATTGTAGCTTTCTTCCTTGTTTTATTTGCTGTCAATTTTGTTGTAATCTTTTATTCTAATAACACGATTATTTGGTCAAAGAAATACACTTGGCTCGAATGCCTTCCTAGCTGTAAGGGTTCAACGCTCAAATCTTATACTCTAGCTTTTTGGCATCGAATGTTTGTCATTTGCATTTCGAATTCAATATTTTCGTTTCTATTAATGTGAGTTTCAATTAAATGGCATCACAACTTCAACTTCAGAACAGTTTTAGTTGTCAGCTCTATTCCCATCTCTATCTTCCCCTCTCTCTCTCTCTCTGTCTCTTGTTTCTCCCCCATATTTTCTTTGTTGTTGTGCAGCTGAGACACTTTTGCCATATCTGACTCTGGCTGTCTGTCTGACTAGTATCTGTGCAATTGGCCAATTAATCATAATCCTTGCAGCCAGCAATCAACTGCACAAAAGCAGGCTACGAAAATGTCCTTGCAGCTTGCTCATTAATTAGATGCCTCTTGCTTTTGCTTCTCACACCCAAACACACACACAAACTTACTTCTAAAGCGGGGGGGCAAAAGGGAAAGGAAGTGTGCTTGGCTTTGGTTGACCCCTTTTGCATGTGGCTTCAGTTCAGAGACAGAGAGAGAGACAGTGAGATTGGAGTATTGCAATTTGCTTAATGCTGTTGTCGGGCCTGTCGCTCTACCAATTTCCTTTGCATTCCGTAACTTGTCCCTCCTCCTCCTTCTCCTCCTTCTTCTCCTTTTCGTTTTCGGCCAATGCCGCAGCAAAACTTTGCCAATAACTGCAAATGCAATGCATTAAGCCAAACACATAGAAAGTGAGAGAGAGAAAGGGAGAGAGAGGGGGAGAGAAGTGCTGTGAAAGCTTTTGGGTTGCAAAGCGAAAATCCACTTGGCCAAAGGCACAACAACAACAACAACAACAACAACAAACAACAACAAACACACAAACTCAAAGCTCTAAACGCACCTGTCGCAAAACTGACATTAAATTCACATTACAAAATTGGTTGGCTGCATTCGGCGTATCAGTTTTTTGCAAGCTAAATAATGTGTGGCGCCACCGCCGCTTAGCCTGAAAGGGAGAGAGAGAGATGGAGAGAGAGGAAGGCAGGCAACAGCCAAAAGCCATCGATGCGCTCACCTGCCGAAAAGTTTGTTTTAATGGACAAAGTTGCCAACGACGCTCGACGGGATTGCGTCGGGGTGGATGCAACATTGTTGCCACTGCTGCCACTGCTGCCACTGCCACTGCTGCATTTTCTGTTTGCAGCTTTTGAAGTTGTTAAGCTGTGGTGCCATCGCCTCGCCTCGCCTCGCCTCGCTTCGCTTTGCCTCTCCTCGTCCGCTGCCTTTTGCCGCCTTTAAACTTTTAGTCAACACAAATTAAATTATAAGTCGACGGTCTCTGTCGGCTCTCGGTTGCCGATTGTGTGGCACAAACCACGTTGCAGTTGCAACAACATCAACATCATCGCAACTCCTTCCTCCTTCCTCCTCCTTCTTCTCTTACGGCCTGCTGTCTCAGTTTTTTTGAGTGATTTTCTTGCTCGTTAAATTTTGCTGGTCTGGCGGACGACGCCAACGTGGCGTATGCGTAATCTGATATCAACTCGCAAAACTTTCGACACGACACACACACACACACACACACACACACACGCACACACACACACACGCACTCTCTCACGTTTACAGCAATTTGAAATCTGTTTTCGCAACAACTTTGTTCAACAATTTTTGTGCGTTCTGATTTGAGTTTGAGTTCTGCACGCATTTTGCACAAACACATCATTTAAATATACAACGATGCGATGCTTAACTATCCTTTTACCTCATTCTAATTGTGTTGCCCTTGGCAACCACAAACTCTCTCACACACTTACACTCGTACACACACATTTCCTATGCATTCGAATGCAATATTGAAAATTTGTTGTGAAAAAAACATTGCCAAGAAAATGTCAAATTAAACTAAAACTGGATTTCAATTTTCGTCTTTAATTATTCTTGATTTAGTTAATGTTCGTAATCTAAAGAAATGACTTAAAATCTATGTTATTTATGCTTATTAAAGAAATGTGCTTTAAGGTGCTTGAGATGAAATGCCGAGCGCTAAACAAGTTTTGCATCTTGAACTCATTTCGCAAATAAGCTATTAGCTCAGCTAATTGCCATTGCGGTTGTTCTTGTTGAAGCAGCTTAAAGCTTAACCTTTACGAAGCTCTTAAACTCGTTAGTTAGCACTATATATAGTACATATAGTATATAGTATAATATATAGTGCATTGCACGCGCCAGCCACTTTCAGCTGATGTCATTTAGAACTTTAAGCGAAATGCCAGCAATTTAGCCTCAATTTTCAGTTTTAGATGCTTACAATGTTTGTGCCTCGCATAATTGTTGTTTGTTGTTGTTGTTGTTGTTGTTGTTGTTGTTATACCCGCCACACAGGGGGTAATAGGGTATTATAACTTTGTGACAATTTAGTTTATTTTGTACTCTATGGTATATTTTGAGGGAGGCTTCTGTATCTGCTTTGACTGACAATCTGGTATATATTGCATTTTGTAGTATATTTTGCATGCAGTGCTATATCAATATACCAAATAATGATTTTTTATATTTTCGGTATTTTTGTGGTATATTCATTTGGTATATTTTAAAAAAAATATTGTATGTTGGACTATAGCAACATACCAAATATAGTCATCGGTATATTTTTAGTATTTTTGCGGTATTTTAATGTGGTATATTTTAAAATTTATATCAAACTGTATATTTTGATGTAAGGTTTATAAATATAATAGCTTGTGGTATATTTTGAGTAGTTTAACGGTATATTAATTTGGTACACTTTAAAATTTAAACCACATTGAATATTTTGGTATACGGTATATTTTAAATGTAGCACTATATCAATATACCAAATATATCGATTGATGTATTTTGTAGTATTTTTGCAGTATATTAGTTTGGAATATTTTCATTATTTTTGCGGTATATCAATTTGGTATATTTTAAAAGGAATACCACACTTTCATTAAAAAGGGTAGCGGGTATCTCATAGTCGAGCACTCTCTTCTGTTGCTTTCTTGTTCGTTGTTGCCGTCGAGTTACCTCGAGCAACAATCTAGTGCTGCCATTAAATGCTTCAGCTGTTTAATGAACAAAATTAGCAACGTTGCACACGAAACGTGAAACGCGATGCGCGATGCGAGGCAGAAGCTTATGGCAATGTCTACTACAAAATACTTGCACTAAACACTGCAACTAAAGCAGCGGGCAAAAAGGAGAAACAAAAAGTGAGAAAACTAAGCGCTGACTGAGAATGGAGTAATGCAGTTAAGTTAGACAAAGGCCAGAAGAAAGTGAGAGAGATAGAAGGAGAGAAAGAGAGTGAGCAGCTCTAAGGCTGCTCTAAAGGTTAAACAGACGCCAATATACAACGGCAAAATGCAGCTGAAATAAAGTAGAGTAGAGAAGCAGCAAGGAAAATCGCGATAGAAACCAAAACAAAAGGAGTTCCAAGTACAATGAGAAAGCGCCAAGAAAGAACCTGGATTCTAGAATTAATCAAAGAAAACAAAAAGGTAATGAGCATTAATTCAGTTTTAATTATGACGCCAAGCTTCGCTGCTTGCACTTTAAAGTCTAGAATTTAATTTTGAAATAATAATAAATAATAAAAATTTATAAATAAACAATGATAATAAATTATTATATTAAAATGCAGTCAAAAGCTTAAATTCTTAAAACAAAAGAGTTAATAAAGAGCTTCAATCGAGTGTGAAGCAAAAAAAAAGTGCGGTACTATTCTTAAAATATACCGTGAAATACTAAAATTACAGTCAAAGTATATCACAGGGTGCAAAATATACCAATTAAATAATATTGTGTTTACCAAAAATCAAGTGAAAAGTTAACTACGCAGAGAGATTTTAATGTGGTAATAGAAGAATAAATTCCTGGAATTCAAAATAGAAGACTTCAATTAAAATTTGCAGTTTCTGCAGATAAATTGTTAACAAAAAGAAAGACAAAATTATGAAAATGGCAATTGATTATTTGAAAGAAAGGAAATATAATGCGAAACGAAATAAAAATCGTAATAAAAATGTGAGAAATTGAAAATGTGAAATTACCAAATTGTTCAACTAACTGAGATATCACAGAATAAATTAAATTTAAAAATATATATATTAAAATACAAATGTTGCAGTTCCAATGATCAAAATCTTCCATCAAAAATAAGTTTAGCAATTGTACTTAATCTTTAATATAAATATTAATAGAGAATATGTAATGAACAAAGTTGAACTCTAATAACAACAAAGAATACAAAGAACATTTGTGTATTCGATATTTATACACCAAAATTTAGTAATTTGAACTCTCCAGGCTATTGGGAAAGGGCAGCAAGGGCAGAAGGCAGGAAGAAAAGCTCAGCAGGATCTTAGTTGGTTGCACATTGTACAAGCAGCGGGCGACAGGAAGAAGTCAAGCTGTGTGAAGGTGTTTTGTTTTTCTTTTGAAGTCCATGAGGCGAAAATGTCTTAATTACAAAAATGAGCCAGCGTTTTAGGCCAGCTCCCAAAAACACGGATAACAAATAGCAAGTAGCAACAAAAAAAGAGAGAAAAGCGAAAACCGAAAGAAAGAAAGCAGGACACAGGTGACAGGCGATGTTGGAGACAGTTGACTGACATACGAAGCAAAAGAAAAAATGTTGTACTAATTTTCTAATTAATTTGTGGGTGACACTTGAGAAGAGAGAGACAGTGAGAGACACAGAGAGAGAGAGAGAGAGAGAGAGAGCGAGCGCTGGTCACATCCTGCGGCAATAACTCACAGCACTTTATGCGCTTAAGTGATTTCTAATGCAAACCAATTTCCGAAATCAGCAAAAGCACTTGAAGCCATTTCGACTGTGCTCAGGACGAGGACGAGGACGAGAAGGACATGGAGTTGGAGTTGAAGCAGCGGCTAAAGGATATTTCGTTTAGGTTTTTGCGCCAGCCAGCCAGGCAGCAGGAAGTCAGCCTTGTCTATCGAGCAAATGACAGTCGCGATGGCTGCCGCCTCTCCCCCTGCCTCTCCCCCTCCTTTCTGCCTCGTCTGCCACTTCCTCTGTCTATTCCCAACAACAGCTGCTGCGGCTGTTTGTCTTGTGAGGCGGCGCCTGATATGCTGAGGCACAAAATGTGCACATGATACGCCGAAGCGAAACTCGACAGGCAGCCCATAAAAACGAGACACACACACACACACAGACACACACATACAAAGGACACAGGACACACACAATGTACACTCAAGTTGGCAGCAAGCGACATGCAAAATCATAAAGGAAAATATTGAATTTACTGCAAGAAATGCAAATTTTCTTTTGCCCTTGTCCTTGTTGTTGCCATTGTTGTATTGCACACAGCACACACACAGGACACACAGGACATCCAGGACACAGTATACACAGAAGGATATGGGATGAGCTCCGGTAGAGAACGACAACGAAGCCCTTAAACAAGATACTTGTAGTGCTTACATGTAATACCCAATACTCTATATATTCCTTCGTCTTCTTCATTAGCAATCAAAGAGCCAAAGATGAAGCTTGCTCAACGTTAAAGAGTGCGGTTAGTTTCGAATAACCACTAATTGCAGTCCAAATTAATAACTCAATAACAATGTTGAGGGTTTTCAATGAGGAGTTCATAATGTTAATAACTTCTTGGTATTAATTTATTTTCAAGAGCTCTTAGATGAGATGCATTGGAAATCAACCTTGCTGATATTACGTATACGTATTTTATTATTATTATTATATATTATATTTATATATGTTATCTATTATATTTGTGAGTCATTAAGTATATATATTCTTGATCAGCGTCAACGGTCGAGACAATTTAGCCATGTCCGTCTGTCTGCCCGTATGAAACACTGAATCTCAGAAAAAATAAGATATATAGCTATAATTTTCAACAGCATTTGTTATGCTTCCACTTCCACATGTTCCAAAACTGACAAAAGTCAAATAACAATCGTAATAATAGGTAGTATTAAGTATATAGTAGTATTAAAGATTTCTGAAAATTTAGTTGCGATTAGATACAAATTGTAAAAGTTATTTAAGATATACTTTTGTATGCGACAAAACTTCTACTGTAATGGGATCTTAGTTCCTTTGCCTAATAATCCAGTACATTTAACATGTAGTACTATAACAATATTCCAAATATAGCAATTGGTATATTATAGTATTAGTTGCTTTGGGATGACAATCTGGTATATATTATATATAATATATACATATATATTTTTTGAATGAACTAATATAACAATAACCTAAATATATGTAGCTCTTGGTATTTTATCTTAGTATTTTTGGGGTATATTAATTTGGTATATCTATCGCAACGATTTACTTTTATTCGTAATGGGTAGCGGATATCTCACAATCAAGCAGTCGACTGCAGCTTTCATACTTGATTTTCTTTTATTCCATTTTCTGCTTTCCTATATCTTTTTACAATTTCACAACTAGACGTTATTATAGGCAACCTTAGTGATTAATTTATTTTGTTCTTATTTCTTTCATATTTTTTATGTATGTACAAAGTACATATAATATATTATTTACGCACATTTTAAGGTGATTTTCTAAAACGTTTCCAAGACACTTTTAAATGTTGAACTACGAATATATTACGTCATACGAAAGCAACTACAGTGAAACAACGAAATCATGAATAACAGCATAAATGGCGCATTTCCAAAAAGTGTGAATATGAGTATGAATACAAAGTCAGCTCTAAATTCGTTCGCCTACAGTTCCTTTTTACGATGTTTCACTGTAATGTCTCCGAGTAGCATTTTCTTACAGCGAGAGTCGCACTTACAGTTTGAATTCCCTAAAATACAAAATATATGATATATAGTATATATAGTATTTTATATATATTTTGTATTTTTATTTTATACATTAATTTCTTAGCTTTAATCGATTTTATTTTTTTTGGTATTTTTAACTTTGAATTACTTCGATTTATTTATGAAGACAAAATATATATTTTCAACACAGTATTATTCAGTATCTTATATATATTTAGTATACATTGATTAGCTTAAATATATATATTCTTTTTGGTATACGAGTATTTTAATTTAAAATACGGTTTTTTATTGAAGTGAAATCGTTGCGATCTCTCTTTGCTTCTTTGTTTCATATATTTTCATCATTTGATATTTGTTTGGAATATACAATTTTATTTTTTGTATAAAGTTTTTTCGCATGCATTTGGAATTGTCTGCTCTTTTTGTCTGTGTGTGTGTGTGTGTGTGTGGAGCACACCTCGATGTATGAAGCGTATGTGAAACGTAATCAAACATATTGGATGCATATTGCGGCAAAATACATTGGGCAATAAAATGTAATATGGCCAAATGATAAACAAGTCAACGTACGGCAAGCAATCAAGGGGGAGCAGGGGGAGTGGCAAGGTGTACAGTACACCAAATATGAAGGAGAGGAATGCAGAGAGGGGGAGAGAAGAAGGAAGAAAGAGGCTTTGAGTATAATAATCTCAAATGAAACGCAGGCCAAGCTCACAGACTGCCAATGACAATAAAGAAGGCAAAAGGACACATGTATGTGTGTGTGTGTGAGTGTGTCAGTGTGTGTGTGTGTGTATGTTTGCTGACGATAAAATTAACAATTCAATGAAGTGAATTCAAAATGGCAAATCGAGAAATGAAATCAAATAACGACGCTGTCGACAAACAACAAGACAAGCGACACACACACATTTCTACACATACACACACACACACACACACACACACACACACACACATATACATAGACACACTCACACATAGACACATGGTCATAAAAGAAAAGCACAAGACACAAATAGCTAGAATGAAGGGGAATGAAAAGCAATGGGGAAAAAAGCAACGAATCGAAACGCAACAAAACGAAACGAAACGAATCGAAAGAAAACAACAACAAGTCAATAAAAATTAAAATAAGAAACAGCAGCAGGCAAAAAGTTTTTATTTTTATGGTTCGGGCTGCAACAATTACGCTTCCAGCAAATGTTCCAAGTCCAAGTCGAAGCCAAAGTCAATGTCTGAATGCGAATAGAAAACGCATAACAAAACCAATGAAGACTGACAGACGGAGAATTCTATGGCATATATACATTGAACATTGAACTGTATTGCAAAATAAATGAACCATATGAAGAGGCTTTCGAACTCGGCAACTTTAAGCGCTATAGTTATGAAAGTTGCCATAGAAGAGAATAGCTATTTCAATGGCGATAATAATGGAAGTAAAGAAAAGGCAGATAATACAAGAAAATATCAAAACAAAACTAATATAGAAATTCTAAAGATTACAATTAATATTAAAATATCTAAAGTCACTTTTTTGAACTCAGCAACTTTAAGCGCTATAGTTATGAAAGTTGCCATAGAAGAGAATAGCTATTTCAATAGTGATAATAATGGAAGTAAAGAAAAGGCAGATAATACAATCATATTACTTTAAAAATACACAAGAAATATCGTTGAGAAGAAAACTAATCTGGCAATTCTTAAGATTACAATTAATATTGCAATAGCTAAAGTCACTTTTTCAAACATGGAAACTTTAAGAGCTATGCTATAAGTACTTGAAACTATGTTGATTACGTCATGTTAAGCATAACTATTTAGAAAGCGATAATATGTAGAGAAAAAAATACAAGACACAGAAAATTGAAAAAAGTTTATATTGAAACAAGTATGAAAGCTACAGTCGAGTGTGCTTGACTGTCAGATACCCGTTATCCATTTTGAATATAGGCAAAACAGTGCGGTATTATTTGGAAATTATACCAAATATACCGCAAAAATACTTTAAAAATATACCAATTCATATATATTCGGTATTCTGATACAGTAACAGTGCGAGACAGTGTGGAACTTATTTTAAAGTATACCAAACTAATATACCACAAAAATACTAAAATTATACTAAATGCTATATTTTTCATATTGATATAGTACAATGCAAAATACTTAAAATATACCATTCATTATATTTGGTATAGTAATACTGCATTGAAAATATACCAGATTGCCAGCCAAAGCAACTATGATCCGTAGTATGTAAACGTTTTTACCCTACTTTTGGGATATATAGTTATTGAAATACTTTGATGAAATATACATATATAATATTTTATGGCGTCGGAGATGCACAAAATTTTAAAAGAATAAAATCAATAATACAATAAATTCAGAATCACTTTATTTAAAATAAAATTCATATCGCAATACCTCAAATTCTTTTTTCAAACTTGTTAGCCTTAATGCAAATACTACAAGTACTCGCAACTCTCAATTAGACAGCTATTATGCAAATAAAGAAAATTTTAACTCAATAATATATACGTAGAAAATAAAAAAAAATAAAAACTCGATATCTTTCGAAATATAAATCAAACAAAAATCAATCGAAAGCTTTATAGAATTTGTTGCAAACATAATAATAAACAACAATTTCTAAGCCGAACTCATCAAACTTGAAATAGGAGCAAAATGTGCATCGTAAATATATGTTATATATAAGTTACTACAAATAGGATCGCATAAACAACAACAACAACAACTCTTCTTTCTTTTCTTGGCTGTCGCCGTCAGCGTCAACTCAATTTTTAGCCAATTTCTGTGTAAATTCCATTTGTATTATGCATATGGATGGCATAAATCGTATTTTAAAACAGTTTCCAAACGTTTGCGCTCGCGAAGTCTCTTTCAAATTGAGCCCTGAAACATTTTTGCCGAAGACGCGTCAAATGTGAGTGAGTGAGAGAGGTCGGTGCGAGAAGTTTGCCAAAATGAATATCTCAATAATGCGGTATTATTGTTAAAATATACCGAATAGTACCATAAAAATACTAAAAATATACCAAGTGACGTATTTGGTATACCGATGAAGTACATAATTCAAAATATACCACTGGGGTCAAAGTGTGCCAAATAAATATACTAGAATAAATACTAAAATATACCGAATGCCATATTTGGCATATTTTTTAAGTGAATAATTCGAAATATACAATAGAAATGAATATATACCACATATTTGGTATATCGAAACACGTATTTAATTGGAAATATACCATAGAGGTCAAATATACCAAATAAAAATGCCACAAAAATACTAAAAATATACCGAATGTGATATTTGGTATTTCGATTAAGTACTTAATTCGAAATATACCATAGGGGTGAAAATGTACCGAATAAATAAACCACAAAATATACTAAAAATATACTGAATGTGGTCCTTGGTATATCGATGAAGTACTTGGTTCAAAATGGATGTCAAAATATACCAAATAAAAATGTCATAAAATACTAAAAAATATTCCGAATGTCATATTCGGTATATTGTTTAAATGATTAATTCGAAATATACCATAGAAATCAATATATACTAGACATTTGGTATATCGAAGAAGTATTTAATAGAAAATATATCGTAGAGGTCAAACATTCCAAATATAAATACCACAAAAATACTAAAAATATACCGAATGTGATATTTGGTATATCGATAAAGTACTTAAGTAAAAGATGGAGGTTAAAATAAGCAGTACGCGTAATTCGCCATACAAAAGTATTTTGTTAATAACTTTTACAATATTAAAATGCATTAACAATTCGCGATAAGCGATGCGATAATTTGATTTATTGGTCGCGCTGCCCTCGCCCATTAACATACGTATAGCATAAATCTCTCACACTGCCTGTCATTTTTATACACATTTTATGATCGCCTGACTTCCACACACACACATACATGCATGCATATATCGATTTATGCAAGTGTGTGCCAAAAATCACAGCATACTTTTTCGGGCTGGTTTCGATAAGGGGTGACTGAGGGGGGTGAGAAGGGGCGTGGGGGGGGAAGGAGCACAGAAAATAATCCAAAATAATTTCACATAAATGGAGCTTGGCCGAGCGTAAGCATAGCGTGTGTGTGTGTGTGTGTGTGTGTATGAGGGTGTGTCATTGGTTTTGCTTTACTTCTAATGAATTCATGTAGCAGCGAGCAGCGACGCCGGCAGAGGCAGCGACAGCGGCAGAGGCAGAGGCAGCTGTTGTTGCTGCTAAAATGTTTACATTTAGTTAAACGTAAACTGAATGCGAGTATGCGACTGTGTGTGTGTGTGTGTGTGACTGTGTGTGTGGCAAATGCAAATTCTGTCAAATGCAGCTTATGTGGGCGTGGCAGCTTGGCGGGAGCAGCTTGAAATGCGGCTGTTTGAATTGTTCATATTTTGATTAATTTCTGCAACGCTGCACGTTGTTCTCTCCGCTGTTGCGGTTGTTATTGTTGTTGTTTGCTTGTTGAAGTAATTGCAAAATGCAGTCATGTATGCGTGAGTGTGCGTGTGAGTGTAGTTGAGTGCATAATCGACACACACACACACACAAATGCATACACACACAACTCACTCTGCAATTAAACAAATAAAGCGCTAAAAGCAAATTCTAAATGAATTAAACGATACAAAACTCTCGCGAGGCACAAGAAGGATGTTGCAACAACAGCAGCAGCATTACAAGCCAACTATCCAACACTCTCCTCCTCACCCCTTCTCCCCTACTTTCGCTGTCAGCTCGCTGTAGTGCGCTTCATGCGCTGCCATAAAATATGAGATAATAAAAAGTGAATTATGTGCCTGCGGGCAGCAGCAGAAGCAGCAAAAGCAGCAGCAACTATGGCGCAAAGTGAAGAAGAAATAAAGAAACGCAACTCGAGTCCATTGCGCGTAACGAACACACACAAAAGTGACGACTATTAAACACCCTATTCCATGAAAAAAAAATGTTCATCTTTTATTTCAAATATAACTCTTACACTTCTTCCAAAATTTATTAAAAGAAAATTCAAACAAAATTAAAAGATTCAAAATTTGAAATGTGAATCGAATATGGTTTTCCAGAGTTTTCTCAGTTGCATAACTTGCATGTTTAATAATAGATTATATCCAAAATTATGAGTGGAAGCTTCACGTTATCTAAGCTATAAGCACAGCTAATTTCATAGCTTTAGTTGCTGTTCTTACTGAGTTACTATAAACAGTTGGTTTAAATTTGAAGTATAAAAATATATAAAACAAAAATAAAATAAAATTCTTTCATTTCAATAATTTATTTTGCCAATTATAATACTTCAACTGTAACAGTTTTTGTAAAATTAATAAAAAAATTTATATATATTAAAAGATATTAAAGACTTAACAATTCGAAAAATTTCTTAGGAAAAGAAGTTATGGAAGTGAACACATTGTATTTTATTTTTTATTGTATATTTTTTATCTTCAAATGGAACTTCTATACTTCTTTCAAATTTAATAAACAAAAAATAAAATTACATTAAAAGATATAAAAGATATATATAAAACTAAATTTTTGAAGAGAAAGTAATTTATTTTATTTGTATATACAAATGTAAATTTTACACACAAAATAATTAAAAGATATGAAGGATAGATTTCGTCTAAAATTGTGAGTGGAAGCTTCACGTTTACTAAGCTAATTTCATATTAGAACAATTTCTGATTACATTTTTTGTAAAATTTTATACTTTAAATGTAACTTCTACTCTTCTTCCAAAATTAATAATAATAAAAAAAATTGTATTAGAAATAAAAATAACTATAAAAATAAACAAAACAATGTTTAGCACATAATAACAATAAATATTTTGTATAGCAAAATTTTCCATACTATATACTAAAATCTTTTTGCAATTTCTTTTTACAACTTAAGCTGCCCTACAGCTCAGCAATTTACAGGGTATGCTTGGAAAAATCTAACAAAATGCAACAGCAGCAACAACAACAACATTTAATTGCAAATGTTTTGTTTGCCTGCTAGTTTTTATTTGCACTTTAATTATGAAATATGCGAAGCGCAGCAGCGGCAGCAACTAATTTCTACAAGTTGCAGTTAAAGTTAACGACTAACGACTAAAGAAGTCGGGGTAGCAAACGAGGTATCCGTGTCTAGCTGCTAAAGTTACTAAGTTATGGCCAATGTGAGACAGCGGGCAGCAATTCCCACTGACCGACCGCAGCATAAATAAATGGCTTAACTAATCGCTGTGCATGCAATGCACGAAACAATCTTACAAAGAGAGGGAGAGAGAGAGAGAGGGAGAAGGAGAGAGAGGGAAAGAGAGAGAGAGAGAGAGAGCGAGAGAGAGCGAGGAGAAAGACATTTCGACTTATTGATATCGTTCTAATAATCAAACAAGTAAGAAAGCAATCCATTTTCAATAAAACCAAAACAGTGTGGTATTATTATTAATATATACTATAGTTGGTATAAAGCATGCGCTAAAATTTATAATATATCGTATACCAGATTATCACTTATCATTATTCTTTAAATTACTAAATTAATACACCAAAGAATACTAAATTAGGCCAACGAATATATATAAAATATAGATATACTACATTATATCAGATTACCGGTTATTATTATTCTTATAATATACTAAATTAACATACCGAAAAAGTAGTAATTTGTACTAAATCAAATATTTGGTATATCGATATACAACAACATTTAAAATATACCGTGAATTGCAAAATATACCAGATTACCAGATATTCTTCTTAAAATATTCAAAATTAACATACAATAAAAATACTAAATTGGTATTATGGATGCACTAGAGCATTTAAAATACACCAGATTGTCAACCGAAGCAAAAAAGATGCCTTCTCATGTCTTATACATACATTTGCCGTCTGGTAAAATGTTTTAATACTTTTTATAGATTCTAATTAATCTTTACATTTTATTTATTTAATATTATTTTTTATTTTATTAAATAGGTTTTCCTTTGAGAGCTAATTAATCATCTATAAGCTACCCTTTGGGCAGTAGAATCGTAGCTATTCAGTCAGTGAGCACAAAAGGCGAGCCCTTAAAAGTAGGCAACATATTTTTTATGTGCCGAAATATTGCTTGAGATGCAACTCGATATAGGTAGCACAAAATTTATTTAATAAAATATACAAATATTCAAAATTTTCTAAGAAAAGTATGAGAATACAGCACAGTATAAATAGTGACTTTGGTATGTTATATACCAAATTATATAACAAATGAATATACTAAAATATCCATATACTACATTAATTTTTTGCTATTCTTAAAGAATACCAAATTATCACTGAAATATATAAAAAGATATGTTGGGTATAGTATCAATATACTAGTACATTCAAAATATACCGTATTCTGATTACGGTCTCTACTTTCGATATTAGTTATCACACTATGGTATATTTTAAAAGTAATAGTATATAAATATTTAAGTATATTAATTTGGTATACCTTGCGATTAATAATAAATTATATTAACTAAAATACCCCTGTAATGTATTAATGCCTATATTTGGTATATAAATATACTATTCTATTCAAAATATACCACAGAGTAATAATAAAACTGATTATGATTTCGATCTCTACATTCAATATTAATCATCAATGGTATATTTTGAAAGTATTGATAATAATTTATAAAGATTTTAGTATATAAATTATTCTTAAAATGATTACTAAAATGTATAAATGGCAATATTTGGTATATAAATATACTATTCTATTCAAAATATACCATAGAGTAATAATACTATAAAACTGATTAAGATTTCGATCTCTACATTCAATATTAATCATCAATTGTATATTTTGAAAGCATTGAAAATAATTTATAAATATTTTAGTATATAAATTATTCTTAAAATGATTACTAAAATGTATAAATGGCTATATTTGGTATATAAATATACTATCCTATTCAAAATATACCATAGAGTAATAATAAAACTGATTATGATTTCGATCTCTACATTCAATATTAATTATCATCAAATTGTTTCTTTCTCTAGGTGCTGCGAGATAGAAGTTTATTTGGACTTGGACTTGAGTGGAGTGAAAGATTGTTATGATTGTTGTGTTGGTTGCTCTTTTGCTTTTTGCTGTTGCCTGTTGCTGTTGCTGTTGCTGTTGTCGCTGCTCTAATGCTTATGATCGCTGTTTACCTTGCTGCTGCCTGCGATTGTGGTCGGTTTGTAATTTATAATTTGAAGATGTTTGTGTGATAATTCTATTTTGTTGTTGAGGGCTTGCCTGTGTGTGTCTTTAAGGAGTAAAATAAAATCAGTTAACCAAGTGTTGGGAATTCAGCTTCATCATTCATATTGATTTGATCCGAAGCTGTCTCAAAATCATTATTGTTGGTGGCAACTTGAGTTAGACTTGGCTGAGTTTGATTTGCAGTTCGATGCTGAACTGCATTATCATTCAGTGGCCTTGAGACCATCCAACCACTGCGATAAGCGCCGCTGCGACGACGATCGTCTTTGAACTTGAACTCGATGTCAACGATGCGCTGTAAGCGACCTACACGCTGTGGAAACATCGATGCATCGTAGTCGAGTCCATTATCCTCTTCAGATCCTTTCTGATTGCCTTCCGACAACTTTGATTTGTTGTTGTCGTTGTCTTTGTTCTTCTGCAGCACAGTCATGTGCTTCCAATCGGGTTTCTTGTTGGGTTCCCCTTCGCCCGGCTTGCGTATGTTGTAAATGGGTTTGACACGTTCACCACGCATCGCTTTCCATTGCTCCACGGTTATGAATTTTCTGTCATCCACCACTTGAGTGTTGTTGCCATCGCCTTCATCTGTCTCCAAGTTGTTGTTGTTTTTGTTGTTGACGTTGGTGTTGTTATTAGCTGTGAATGAAGCTGTCTTTAGTTCGTTTCAATTGTCTCGATCCAACTCGATCACAACTTACTTTTTTGCATAGCGAGTCGAGTTGCCACGATAAGCTCCAACTCCAAATCCAGCTCCAACTCCAAATCCAGCTCCAACTCCAATTCCAACTCCAGCTCCAGCATAACGATTGCTGTTGTTGATGATGCGCTGTCTATAGCGAAATTGTGGCTGCTGCTGCTGCTGTGGTTGCTGCTGTTCTGGTTGCTGCTGTGCCTGCTGCTGTGATTGTTGCTTTGGTTGCTCCTTTGGCTGTTGCTCTAGCTGTTGTTGTGCCTGTTGCTGTGGTTGTTGCTTCGGTTGCTCCTGTGGCTGTTGCGGTGGCTGCTTTGGTTGCTGCTGTTGCTGTTGCTGTGGCAACTTCTTCTCTGGCACAGCTCGCGGTGTTTGTTGTTGCTGCTGCGATTGCTTCTCCTCCAAGATCGGTTTAATCACATTCTTATTCTTATTGCGTTTGTTTTTCGACTGTTGCTGTTGCTGTGGTTGCTGCTGATGGCCAGCAATTGGTTCAACGGCATCCTTGCCATCAGTCATCAGCTCATCGTCATCGATGAAGAGCAATTGATAGCGATTTTCACTCAAATAATCCATTTCTTTTTTCTGTTTTCGTATAAAATTAGAAAATTTTTTTACGCAAAAGATTTTTTTCGTTTTTTTCTAAATGAGCTCTCGTTGCTCGACAACAGCTCTCATTTGAATTTTCCATCGACTACTTTGGTGTCCGACGGAATGATTGTGGAGACATGTTTGAAAGAAATATATAAATACAAATAAAGTAGACTCAAAATTTTGGAAATTTAGAACTTCAATTTTGGCTGTGAATGTGAAGGGAAGATTGTGGAAAAATGTGAAAAACAATTCAGAACAACTCCGAAAAAAAAATCAAGAGCAAAAACTTGGATCAAGATGATGATAAAATTTAAGTACGAAAACGTTCTAAAATTCAGATTGGTCATGTTCTCAAATTTTTGGTACTATTAGTTACAATTATGACACATACTCATTTATACATATACAAACCGAGTAGAGTTTGAAACCCAGGAACAAAGGCATTTCTACTAATCTTTAATTTAAAAAAAGGGAAAAGGAATTCGCATTTTCAAAATTTGTATAATTCTTGTTTAACACCAAAAACAAATTATTGAACTCGAAATCTTTATGATCTTAAAATAAAATTCAGTTAATTTTAAAGCAATGATTGAAGATCGAAATCTTGACTTAAGATATTTCCCAAAATCTTGTTTCACTATAGAACATTTTTGAAGTAAAATTATAATCTAAAAATAAGGTTTTTTAAATTTTCTGCTTTTTCTCTCTATGTACTTAATATTTTCCACAATAAATGAGTACGTTAAAGTAAGGTACATAAATAATTTTACAATTTTAAAAATTTTGGTAGATAACTGAACTGAAATCATCTACGCAATTAAATGAATTTGGCGTACTCATAATTATTGCTAGGCAGACACAATTGAAATGCTTCAACTTATGTCTAATCCTTACAAAGGCTTAACAATATTTATTGCACACTTTCAACACTTTTTCTCTTTCATTTTTTATTGTTACTGCCAAGCTGCTTATGTTCAACCGATTTAAAGCTAGCGCATTAATTTCCTCATTCCTCAAGCGTAATCGACACTCGACGCCATCGCAAAACTTGCGTGCTTTATTTTCATGTGTATTTTTTTCTTTTTACTTTACTTTGTTTTTTTTTCTCCCTTTTTATTTTGATGTACTCTTACACAATTAAAGGGTATTGCAGAGGTTGATAACATTCGCGGGCTATGAATTCATTGAATTACTAATAAATAATATTTGTATTTATTTTATGTTTCATTATTAAATGTTTTAAAGAATTGTTTCTTAGATTTGAAATTAGATTAAAGTTAAAGATTGCCAATTTAATGAATCTTCGTTATTTGTATGAATCAATTATTATTGCTTTATTTATAGCGCTTCTATTAAATATTTTATAGATTAAAGTTCAAAACTGTCAAATCAAATTTCTAATGCATTTACGAAATGGCTGTTTTTTATACTACAAATTGATTAAAGATGTATGACAAATGGTTTAATTTGCTGGTTCATTTTAGAATAGAAGTAATAAAGCGAATTTATTTTGCTTTCATCATTTGAAAGCATTAAAAAAAAGCGTATTTAAGCTTCGTCGATTTCTTGCTCAAGTTAATTCTTTGTTCATTCTTGTGCAGATTTTTTTTGCAATGCTTCTCCCCTACATTAAATTGAACAACTGCTGTTGCAGCAACAACAGCAACAAATACAAAAACAAAGTAATAGCAGCAAATGCAGTATATAAAAAAAAAAACAAAACAGAAAAAAATGTCTGCAAACTTTTTGCGCGGCCTGCAATTTTCTCTCTAATTACAACGAGCAACACACGTTCGCTGTCAGGTTACTGAGGTTGAGCTTCATCCGTCTGCTCTTCATCGAAATGTGGAGGGACAAATGTGGAGAGGAGGGGGGTGAAAATGCAAGGGTAATACTAGGAAAAGATTCTGTGTCGCAGAGTTCACGATTCGAAATTAAATGAAAATGAAAACAACGACAAGAAAAACACAACAACAAAAATAATGCCCCAAAAAGTTGTTAAACAGGACCAACAAACTAGCTTGAAACACTTGTTATAACAAATCTGTCTACGCAATCGCATCGACAAGGCGCTGAACGGGTCTCAACGACTTATGAATACCCTATACCCACACATATGTTGAGGTCTATTAGCTTTAATATACGCCTTATTGGAATTCAGAGTGTTGAATTGAATTTTTAATTCGATATAGTTTAAATGAAATATTAAATACCAAATACTAAATACCAAATTTAAATACTAAATACCAAATACTAAATACCAAATTTAAATACTAAATACTAAAAATACTATATACAAAATACTAAATATTTAATACCAAATACTAAATAATAAATACTAAATACCAAATATTAAATACCAAATACTAAATACCAAATTTAAATACTAAATACCAAATACTAAATACTTAATACCAAATACTATATACAAAATACTAAATACTTAATACTAAATACTTAATACCAAATACTATATACAAAATACTAAATACTTAATACCAAATACTAAATAATAAATACTTAATACAAAATACTAAATACTAAATATTAAATACCAAATACTAAATACCAAATACTAAATACTTAATACCAAATACTAAATTCTAAATACTAAATACTAAATACCAAATACTAAAAATACTATATACAAAATACTAAATACTTAATACTGAATACCAAATATCAAATACTAAATACCAAATACTAAATACTATTTACTAAATAATAAATACTAAATATTAAATACTAAATACCAAATACTGAATACTAAATACTAACTACTAAATAATAAATGCTAAATACTAATTACTAACTAATAAATACTTAATACTAAATACCAAATATTAAATACTAAATATAAAATACTAAATACTAAGTACTAACTACTAAATAATAAATTCTAAATACTATATACCAAATATTAAATACTAAATATTAAATACTACATTTTTAATACCAAATACTAAATACTAAAATTACTTCATCACAAACGTTACATACTTTCAATATTTCAGTATATCTGGCAATTAGCAGGAGAAATGCGAAGCTCGTTTTGTTTCGTATGATAAATGCTGTCAAAATCGGGGCACGTCAAAGGGTGGAGCGGGGGCGTGGCAGCGTTGCCAGACCGAGAGAAAACAGAGTGCGTCTTGTTAAAATTGATTGCCTGGCCGAAACAAAAAAAAAAAATGTTGATCACATTGGGCCCGCAGTCAACGACGACAACAAAGAAGAACTCTGGGTTACCTTTCTGGTATTCTGGGGTTTCTACACAGAAAACAGCATTGATTTATATTTGTATTGACACTTAAAGGAACAGCCTACCCCCAAAAAGCTGCCTCCTGGATAAACAAAGCAATTCCATTGTTCGCCTGTCTGTTTGCCTCGCTCACAAATTTGTCCTTGTCATTGTTTTACAAGTCCAAATGGGAGTCCACAACCGACAGAGTTGAGAGAGAGAGAGAGAGAGAGAGAGAGAGAGAGAGACAGAATTGCGAGTTGTGGGAGTTGATGTCGATGTCGAAACTCTTTCAGTTAAAAGCACAAAATGTATCGATTAACAAGAACAACAAGCACAACAAGAATAAGTGATTTGCCTTTAAATGTCGCACGCAAAATGAATGTGGCACTTGCAACCGAGACGCAAGCACAAAGACAGCAACACAATTGGAAAGCTAAAGACGACGAGTGTAGTCGACTGTGAAAATACCTGTCTAATTATTTTCAAGGAATACTTTGAAGATTCTATGAATGTTCTCACTATAATGAAAGACTTATCTCTTATCTCTAATATTGGAGTTCATAAAAAAAATACTAAAAACCATAAAAATACTAAAAAAAAAAGATTTAAAATTTCATTTTAAAAAATGACTTTTACATTATAATGAAAAATTTAATTAATATTAAAATTAATAAAATAATGAAAGACTTATCTCTTATCTTTAACATTGGAATTCATAAAAAAAATACTAAAAACCATAAAAATACTAAAATATGAATGTTCTCAATGCGTTTCCTTGTAAATATTTACTAAATTAAATTTCATTATGAAATAAATTTAAAAAAATGTATTTTACTAAGTTCTTTTTCACTATAAAAAACATTTTAATACAATTTTAAGACTTATCTCTAATCTCTATCATTGGAGTTAATAAAAAAAAATACTAAAAGCCATTAAAATCAATTTTAGAAAATGACTTTTACATTATAATAAAAATTTTAATTTAAATTAAAATTAAAGACAAAGATAAGCCTTGAAACAAACGAGAAAATAAATCTTTTTTTCCTCAGTAAATCATAAAAAATGATTTTATAATTTAGCTTTGCCTAGAAATAAAAACATCTTCATTTTCAAACACTTTAGTTTAATTATAATATGCTTCATAATTTTACGCTCTGTTGCCGGGTATAAATAAAATATATGTATATAAAATATTTGTTGACTTTTATTGCATAAAAGTGTTCGGTTTTGCGATGCTCGTCACAATTTTTCAGGCCACAGAAATTGCAAGCAGCATTATTGCTGTTGTTGTCATATCCGTTTCCGCTTCAATTGCACAAACATAATCCCCACAATTTGGCATGCCAATTTAGTATTGAATAAACGCCCCGGAAATGTGGCCCAGTCACGTCACTCAATTGTAGCATAAATAGTTGTAATTCCTGTCAATTTCGATTGAAATTCTCATATTTCGTTTGGCATATTTTGTGCAGTTACATATCTATGTATATACATATATAAGCCTTTGACAGCTAGCGAGAACGCTTAGCAGTAAGCTTTTGTCAGCGTACAGTGCTGATATCAGAAATATTACTCTATACATTTTAAATCATTTTTATAACTATATAAATTATAAATTATTTTCAAATTTTTCGTAGCTATAAGCTTTTGTCAACTAACGTGCAATTTTCCAGCAGTAAACTTATGTCAGCATGTAGCTAGTATGTTCCACATAAGTATCTTAATCATCACTCTTAACATTTTAAATATTTTTTATATATTTAACTATATGGAACATAAAATAATTTCTTATCTTTCCTAGCTTTAAGCCTTTGTCAGCTAACGTTACATTTTAGAGCACTATGTTTCATATAGCTAATCGTCTCTTTGCTAGAGAACACACAGCAGTGAGCTTTTGTCACCGTGCACTGTTGGTAGCTGATCACCCTTCACATTTTAAATATTTTTTATATAACTCTATAAAAGATCATATATTTTGTAATTTTTCGTATCTCCAAGCCTTTGTCAGGAAACGGGCAATTTTACGGCATTGAACTTTCATCAGCATGCATCAAGTATGTTACAAATAGCTAAGTGTTGATAGCTTAATTATAATTCTTAACCTTTTAAATAATTTGTACTATATATAAAATATAATTTATTTTTTAATTTTTCATAGCTTCAAGACTTTACCAGCTAAATTGCCATTTCACAGCAGTGAACTTTTGTCAGCATGTTCAATTCATACCTCAAATATTACTTTAACAATCTTTGTAATCATTTTCCTTTATTACTTGAACCTTTCTCTTTCTGTGAACAATAAAGCAAAAAAAAAAAAAAAGTTGAGATTGAAATTCCTGCTCTTTCATAGCTGCAAGCTTTTATCAAAGAGCTCTGCCACAAAGCGAAGTAGGAGATGAAGAGTTGAGATGAGTTCAGTTGAGTTGAGGATTCCATTCCATTTTCATAGCCAAATGATTTCGGCTGCTTATATTTGCGATTTCTTTTCATTGGCATTTGAAATTTGCGTCGTAAAGCCGCAGCCCTCTTGCCAAACAAAGAAACAACAGAAAAAGAACTCAAGGCTGGAAAAGTCGGTAGCAACATCAAAGACTGCAGCAAGCATATGAAATATTTCAATTATTGTCTAGTCTCCCATGTAGACTGAGGTTGCAGATGCTCTCTGAACACATATACAGTATACACAGAACAAGGCCCAATTTCTAGGCAACCAGCCTTAAAGGCATTTGCAAATAAATGAATTTTAAATAGATATTTCACTTATTTGTGCGAACAAAGTCGTGAAAGTCAAGAGTGTGGCAAATCTAGGCGTATAATTACACAACCAAAGCGATGTTGCTTTAAGTTGACCTTCATGCTATTTTCTCTACTTAAGTGTAGCACAGTCAAGGTGAAAATATTGCGGAACACAGATTAGTTTTGATAAGTTAAAGCTACTAGAACTAATTAATAAGGTTTATAATTGACAATTGTAATTTTAAGTTTTTCTAAAATTTTCATAAAAAGCAAATAGAACTCAAGAACTAAATGTTAGAACTTTTTTTTTCTGTTTACAAATTTAGAATCTTTAAAAAAAAACCTCAATTTTAAGAATCAGAAAATATTCCTTCAACAAATTTTAAAGCTTTAGGAATAGGAATCCAATCAATAACTCCATTTGAGATTATGAAATATTATGAACAAAAATAAAGGGTATCAGAAATCGAGCATTTTTATTTCTAAATTGCAACTAGATATTGTAAATATGTAAAAACAACACAGAACAAAAAAAGTAAGAAAACTTAATGAAGAATTTAAAGTTAAGCTTACTAATTACAAATACTAGTTATTCAATTACAGGGTAACTTGGAGTCGTGCTTACTCGTGAAGCGCACAGAATTGAAAGCAGCTAGTTTTAGGAATAATTGAATAAATTACAGAATAAAGTTGTACAACCTTAGAATCTGGATGATATTTGTTACAGGGTATCTATACGTCGAGTCGACTTCATCATAAAAACGATTATGAAATCAGTCTTGTAGCTAAGAAAGAAAAATAGTAAAACACGCAATATATACTACACATAATAAAGTTGTCCAACCTTTGATAGTATGTAGATAATATATTTATTACAGGGTAGCTGTACGTCAAGCCGACTTCAGTGTAAGTAAACTACACGATCGATTGTGAAATCATATTAATAGCTAACAAATAGTAAAAGTAATATAAGAAAGTTGTGCTATCTATGAAACTAGATAATATTTTGTACAGGGTAACTACACGTCGAGCTGACTTCAGTCCATGTCATCGATAAGATCGATGTTGGAATAAGTTTTAAAGCTAACAAATAGTAAAAGAAGCAATATATAGCCATAATAAAATTGTGTACGCTTTGGAACTAAATAATATTCATTACAGGGTAACTACACGTCGAGCCGTCTTCAATGTATATGATCTTATTGATCGATTTTTAAATCAGTTGTAAAAGTAAAACAAAAAAGAAGAAGATGCAATATATGAAAGTTTTGCATTTACAGGGTAACTGCAAGTCGAGTGTGCCTCATCGCATGGTTTTATAGTTGGTAAGCTGCCGATCGATTGGGGGCTGCTATTTTTGACAGCGTGACAACATCTCTCTCGCTCTCACTCCCACTCGTAGGCAGACGCTGACGAAGATGTGTTTCCCTCTTCCCCTCTCTCCATCACATCACTTCTCCCTAACTTCGTGTTGTGCCAAGGCAAATAACACCTGATGTTGTGCGTCATTTTTTACATTTTAGAGCTTAATCCTCCTCTTGCTCCTCCCACTGTACATGTGTTGTTGCTCTTGTTGTTTGTGTTGTTGTTGCTTTTGCTGCGCCGGCTGCTGAATGAAATGAGGAAGACGCGTGCTGTTGCAGCCTTTAGAGCCTTGGCATCCTGCCATCCTGACTGCCAATTGTTGTGCGTCTCTCCACTGTTTGTTTATCTAACGAGTAAATACGATTTTAATTAAATGTAAATCACATTGTCAACTCACACACACACACACGCAGAGGCATAAAAGCGTCTCAGTGTGTGTGAGAGAGATAGACAGAGATGAATGTGAGGGGGGACTAAGCGCAGCTGGCATTGGTTTCTCATGTTTTGTGGCTAAAATGTAGACAAGAAATCCTTATAAATACAAATACATACACACACAAATATGTATTGTATGTGTATTTCACATTGTCTGCGAAAGCTCATATAAACACACACACACACACACACACACACACACACACACACACACACACACACACACACACACACACACACACACACACGCACACATGCTGTGTTTGCCTTCAACTTGAGCAAAAGCCACAACACCCTTGAGATTATTAATTAAAAGACAAGAAAACATAATTTCTAAATTTACACACATGCAAACAACTCTCACACACACACACACACACACTTTCTTACTTACACACTTCAAGCCGCCTGTTACTGGAGTGGTGTGAGCGAGACAACAAGTCAGTTTGCTGCCATTCAAATCGAAGCAACGACACAAAAAACCTAAAATATAGTTTGTACACACTGGCCAATTAAAAACTAAAACGTGTGCGTGTGTGTGTGTTGTGCAACACTGGGCATTTAATTGGCTTTCGAAATGGAGCAAACGCAACCGAAGAAAAAGTACAAAAAGAAACGGCGACCACGTTGCCTCATCTTTGACATGGTGGCCTTGCCACCGCATCCATCGACGCGACCCGAAGACGTAACTATACTAAAAGCTAATTGCAAACTGAACTTTACTTTACTTCACTTAAACTTGTTGCAGAATGGCGCCTTGTTTCGTCGCATATTCATAGAAGTGAAAAGGCCGTTCGACAAGCGTCTGATGATCCAGATTATGTTCAATGGACCCTCCGATCCAGCCTTCCATTCGCTTGTCGGACAATTCGCTCACAGCGCAGCGACGGCGGACGCGCAGCTTGCCGCTCACACACCCCAAGAGGCGGCCGCCATAAAGGCGGCGTCATTGAAGGCAGCGGCTGAGGCGGAGGCAGCGGCGAGCAGCACAACGGACAGCGAAGCGGAATCCGAAACGGACAGTGAAGCGGAATCCGAAACGGACAGCGAAGCGGAATCCGAAACGGACAGCGGCGAAGACACGAGCTGCAATAATAATGCAAAATAAAAGAAGCATGCTAAACTGCGACTTTCAAGTCGTGTTGGCAACACTGCACACCGAACAATGAACACTGAACACTGATTGATAGAGCGTAAATCGCAATGGGAGCCCATAACAGTTAGTCATTTGATATCGCAAGTTGGCCGCATGCCAGGCACAGCGCAGCATGCTGCCTATGGCAGAGGGGCATGGCGGGGGGGTAGCCGCAATGTTGCCAAAACACAGATTACAGTCGCCGTGTTTGTTTGTGTACGTTATACGAGGGCTGCACAACTCAACCTAGCGCAGCAATTCGAATTACTTTTTATTGTTGTGCAAAATAATATACTAGCCAATTCGCATTTTTCATACTCTGGTGCTCGCTGCCATAATTAGCATTAATATTAAATTTGTATTGTTAATTTTGTAAATAAATTCATACACAGTTCACATTCCTTAGCTTTAATGCACGTGCCAAAAAAATACTAAATACTAGCTTTCATATCTCAAATTTACGATCCTTGCGTCGTGACGTCACAGCCACCCACTGGCCCAGTCGCTTGCTGTGACAGCCGGACATCATTTGGCTGCTATGACACGATCAAGGCAATGCTGACGTCACACCTAGTGGTCAAGGCTCCTCACACGCACTGACAACCTTAAACTTGAAAGTATGCTATGGCAGTTACGCACCTTTAACAAGTGTCGATGACCGCGCTTTTTTTTTCTGTGCTTCAATTGTGTGTTTTTTTGTATATTTTTTTCTTGTGCATTTAAAAAGTGTTAAATATGTGTATTGAAGCGAGCAATTGTGTTTAAAAGGAGTTGGTGAGTTGCATATTTACGTAAATTGTTGCTAAGGCAGCTAACAAGTTTTTTCATAGATGTGCATGTTTGTGTGTGTGGGTGTGAGGAATGTGGCTGGTGCCTTTTTTCTTTTTCTTTCTTTGAATAAGGATTGCGACTTTGTGACGACGACGACGACGACGGCGGCGGCATTGTCATCGTTTATGTCGTCAAAGTGAAAATCCATGCGAGAAATTATATGTCAAAGTTTCACTTTTGATATGCAAAAGGCAGAGCGAAAGAGACAGAGGGAGAGTGAAGCTGACTTGACATCGTCTTGGTAGTGGGAGTGGGAGGGGGAAGCTGTTGCTTTCTTCTTCTTCTTTTTAGTTTTCTGTGTGCGCTCTCAATGCGAATGTTCGCTGAACGCTCCAGTGACGCACTGACAAAGACACATTTTTCCAGGGCAACAAAAAGAAAGAGGAGTGTGTGGTGGGGGTGGGGAAGGGGAAGGGGGGTCAGAAGAGTTCTCTAGCAATTACTTCGCTCTGCTTCGTCTTCTTCTTCTTCGTAGGATGTCATTGAAACGTATCCGGCCTTTTTTAGCCTTTCCTTTTCGCTCTCACTCGCTTTGCGGCAGTTGGCTTTTTTTTTTTTGTATGTAGTTTTTGTCTATGGCGGCTACGGGCTGACTGCGTGGACTGTGTTTCCTCTCTGTTGACTTTTCCTAGGGTTCAGTGGCGCCAACTCTCGACTTTGTCTATTTCTCTTGCTGCCACCGCATTCAGCATCAGCATTTTCCGGCGGCATCTTCTGCTGCAACTGCTGCTGATGTTGCCTTCATTCAAAGCAAATGTAATCTACCCTACTTTGCACTACTGGCGGCGCCATCTGTCGGCTGCGGTTGCGGCAACTCAACTGCATTCAATGCATTCTCCACTCACACACACACGCATGGACAGGCAGCGCCATCTCTCGACTGACTCTTCTCTTCTCTTCACTAGCTTGGCAATTTTTCTTTATTCTGTTTGCGCACTTTGGTTAATTTGATTTCGTTTCGTTTCGTTGCTGCCTTGACTTTGAATGCGCTCGTGTGCGTGTGTGTGCGTGCAAACAATTGCATTTGGCCTGGTCACACTGTCAGTTACACACATAGCTGCGTATATGTATTTCCTGCATGTTAAATTACTGCAATTGAAATGCGTATTTTGTTAAGTAACAACGATGTCTGTGAAAGACATATTTAAAATAAATTTATAATAAGCATTTGATCATTTGACAGCCTTTGCTTGCGGCTGCATTATGGCCTTTTACACTGTATTATCGTATATACACTTCATTTGAACTTAGCATGTAAAATTTACTTAATTTAAACAAAAAATGCATAAAAATAGTGTGATGAAAAACTGTTGATAACATGTTTTCAATAAGCATTTGATCACTGGACAGTCCTTGCTTTGCATGCGGCTGCATTATGGCTGTCTACACTCGGGTGTTTTAACACTTGAACTTAGCATGTGTAAAATGCGTTCAAAAAGTGAGCTGAAAAATTGTTGATAACATGTAATTCTTCTTTAATTCAGTTGATAAATTTTACTTATTTTCAATAAGCATTTGGTCATTGGACAGTCCTTGCTTTGCATTCGGCTGCATTATGGCCGTTTACACTCGAGTGTATTTACATGCATTAGCATGTGTAAAACTCGTTAAAATAGTGTGATGAAAAATTGTTGATAACATGTTAATTCTGCTTTAATGCAGTTGATAAATTGTACGCTCACCTTTCAATTACCTTAAAGTTCAGCTATTAATTGGCGCTGTGCATGCAAAGCACCTGCCAACTGAGGCGCATTAATGAATTGTGTTGTGCAGATTAATTGACAATCAGATAAATTCATACTATAAATAGCTAATAAGTATCTCTCTACACTTTTCATTTAATTACCTTAAAGCTGTCTCAGTCACAGTCACAAAATTTTGCTTACCTTCGCAATGAATGCAAATTCCAATTGTGATTGATTGTGGCAATCTGAGGAAATAGTTAATAATGAATTTTTGGCCAAACTGTCCAATTGCTGCTGTGCGTCATGCTAAATGTGTGCTAATTAAAGCGCTTCCGTTGAGATTGATTGACAATCAGAGCAATGGAAATTTATAAATATTTGATAAGCATTTCGTTAACTCTACATTCAAATGAAGCCAAAGGAATATGAGTTGAGTTTTCGTCCTTTTTGTAAGTAATTCATCTTTCTTCTTGACTCTCAACTTGAATCGACTCGACTTGACTTGACTCGATTCTCTTTGGCCATTGTTGCCTAATAAACGTTGGGGGGCCTGTCAAGCGGCCATCGTTAGACAGGCTCCAGAATTTATTGAGTCCATTAAACGCAACATTGGTTGCCACTTCTCTCTCTCTCTCTGACGCTCTGATTGGGCTTTTGGTATTTTCGGGTTGGAAAGGGAGGAGAAGAGGAATTCGCGACGCCAGTGACATGCAATTTATTGCTGGGCGGTAATTGGCAGTCCAAAGTCGAGTCGTTGTCGTTGTCGTTGTCCTGCTTTGCTATCCTGCCAACCAGCTAGCCAGCCTGTTTATTAATAAATTGTCACTTGCAACTGGCAGCACAAAACACACATATGACCAGCTCCGAAGCTCCGAGCTGCAGTTTGCTGCTTATTGGACATTATTCTTGGCTGTCAGGCGTCGAGCGTCGTGCGCCGGGCGCCAGGAGCCAAGAGCCTGGCGCCATCAGGACAGCAGTCAGGAGCATTGCCAATTAGCCGATATCATCGTTCATCCAGGGCGTCAGACAATCGCTCTGCCTCTCTCTCTCTCCCTCTCTTTTTCTCTGCCTAATCCCTGTTAAGCTTTATCGAAATTGTATCATTATCATATCTCGAGTGCTGCCAATTTTTTGGCAACTCCTCCGACTGCGACTTTGAGCTCCTCTCTCTCTCTCTTTGTGTCTGTGTGTGTCGGCGTTTCTATCTCCTCTATATCTTTATGTATACCTGAGGGAAATCTGCTCAGCCGTATGACCAACGACCACATGACCGCACTTCATCCGTTTGCTTATTGGCAATCTTTTTGCCAATACGCTTCGATTTTGCCCGCTAACAACTTTCTTTCTTTTTTCCTTTCATTCTTACACTTCTTTATACTTAGACGCGTCGAACTGCTGCTGCTGTTGTTGCTATTGCTGGACTCTTAGTCTAAGCTGCTTATTATCCTTTGGGAAACCCACACACACACACACACACACACACACACACTAGGACTAGCACACACACATACAGACGCACGCATTTTCGCAGCGCGTTAATTGGATTTTGAGATGAAAGAAGGATTCTATTTTCTCTTATTTCTTAAACTAAAGCATCTTAAATTCCAAGTACTTTTTCGTTCGTTCTCTGTACGTTGCAAAAATACCAGAATAAACCACAATTATTACTTGGTATATTTGTAGTTTTTTTCAGCATTTTAAAGTCGCACCGATTTGCTTTTTGCTTTTCACAATGGTTAGCGGGTATCTTACTGTCGGGCAGTTGGTATATTTTTGATATTTTTTAGTATATTAATTCAGTATATTTTTAAAAAATAATACCGCACTATTTTGCATTCAATAAATGTGGGTAGCGGGTATCTAACAGTTGAGCACACTCGACTGTATCCCTCTTGTTCATTTTGCTCTTTTCAATTACGAAAAAAAACCAACACAGTGTGACCATATCGCTGGCATTCGCTATGCCAAAAAAATTTGCTTTAATTAGAAATTAATAATCAAACAATTTGAACATGAACGAAATTTGCTAACGCAATTAACTGCCAAAATACTTATTCATTATTTGCGTTTTCAATTTGTGTCTTCGCATAAATGAGTTATTTCATATTTGACATTTTGCGATATATTAATTGACAAATCAACAATTAGAATTTTTGGCCAACAGTTTTAATCAAAATTTGCATATTAAATTTGATTTAATAATTGGAAAATCAACAAGCGATCAATCAATTTAAAGCAAATTACAAATATAGTTTCTCTCATATATTAGACATATTTTAAGGCTCGAACAATATTGTGACATTTAATCCTACTTAAAATTATCGTATCAGATTGCGTTTAGGTATTCAGTCGAATGACATTCCATATGCACATCCAAATACATATGTAATTGTAATGTATGTTGGGCAATTATCAGAGTCATTGTTGTGGCCCTTTATTGACATTTGAGTAACCTCAATAAATGGCTTAAGAGCTTAAATAGATACATATTATGGAGCGACAGCACAAAGCTGGCAGTTGATGTCTAACTTTAGGCTGAAGAATAGAATATTATTTGAAATTAGAATCTTAATTCAATTGGTCGTCTTATTATTGATCATTTTAATACAAATCCGTCTACTATCTGGCAACGCTTAACGTTTGTGCTGCCATTTGATGCTTAACATTTGAAAATACATTTTTTGTTTTATTAAGAATCATCTTGATTGTTTTCTACATAAATGCTCAATTTGATTTTGCTTGCTTCAATGTGATACAAATCCGCCAGCTGTCTGGCAACTCCAAAGTTTGTGCTGCCATATGATGCTTAATATTTGGAAATCAAAATCATTTTTATTTTATTAAACATCATTTTGAGTGTTTAGTACTTTTTTTTTTAATACATAAATTCTCAGTTGTATTTTCTTCCTTGGAATATGAAAAAATTATCCTACTTTCTGGCAACTCCAAAAGTTTGTACTGGTAATCGAAATCTTTGGTTTTATTAAGTATAATTTTGATTGTTTGAACAAAAATTCTTAATTGTATTTCGCTTGCTTGGAACATGGTAAAAATGCGCCTGCTGTCTGGCAACGCTTAACGTTTGTGTTGCCATTTGATGCTTATCATTTGGAAAATAAAATCATTTTGGTTCATTAAGAATTATTTTGATTGCTTATTAACTTTATTAATTCGTCTTCATAAATTCTCAATTGTATTTCCCTTGCTTGGAACATGCTAACAATTCACATGTTGTCTGGCAACGCTAAACGATTGTGTTGCCACTTGGAAATCCAAAATCATTGTTGTTTTATTAAGCATATTAAGCATTGGATTGTTTGGAATCGTTTTGAAGACATCAATTCTCAATTGTGTACTTAAGCTTGAGCCTGAGCAGTTATTAAATGCTTTTTGTGTGCACACAATCTGGCAACGCTAAAAGCATTCTCAATCTATCAGTTTTCAATTGCCGTGCAAAAACAGCGACGCCTCAACGCTTTGGCCGTTAATGCCAAAGGCGTAAGTGGGTGGAGAAAGTTGGCAAAAAGGGGCGCACATAATTCATGGTTCATTCTCTGGCAAGTTGGAAGTCGGAAGGAGAAAGAGGAAGAAGAAGAAGCGAGCCACTGTCAGTTTCGGGTACAGCCCTCAAAAGTCTCACAGACTCAGAACGAGTCGAGACGATGCTAACAAGCACATTAATAATATCTTAACGGAGACGTTGAAGTGGCGCCCACGCCCAAAAAAAATAGAGAAAAAAAACTAAAGCAAAACTGCCTTGGAGCCAGTAAAATGATCGTCTTCGTCTTTGGGTCTTTGGCCTCGCCTCAATGCAGAACGTGGTCGAGCACAAAATGCAGTTAATTAATCATTTGAAGCAAAAGTAGTTTGGTGCTTGATTTATTTTCGGGAGACGACGGCGACGACGACAACGAACAACAAAAGTTGCAAGTTTTTTTATCTGACCACAAAAACAGGATGAGGAAGAGAGAGCTGCTTGCTTCCCTCCACCCACGGCTAGATGGCGCCACAGATATTAAAAAGTACGATGGGGAAAAAAAGAAAGGAAGCGAGTCACCAACAAATAAAATATAAAAATAAAGGATGGAGGAAGTAGAGACTGGCAGAGAGAGAGAGAGAGAAAGAGAGAGAGAGAGAGAGAGAGACAAAACGGAAGGCAGCGGAGTGCGTCAGCATTGACTATGAGTCGATTAATTAAACCGCAAGCGTTTAAGCGGCAAACCGCAGCAGCCGAAGCCGAAGCTGAAGCCACAACGGCATTGAAGTTTGCTTTAATTTGACTTTCACTTTTGCCAAAATAACATGGCCATCGGAAAGAGAGACGACAAAAGAGTGAACGAGTGAAAGAGAGAGGGAGATAGAGAGAAAGCTAGAGAGGGAAAGAGGGAGAGAGAAGGCAACGCACACGCGTCTCTGCAGATTGCCATGCTGTGAAGGAGGACAGCAGAGCACACACACACACACACACACACACACACACACACAGACAGTCAAACACCTACACACACTCACACATGTAGACCAACACACTCTCACACACACACACACACACATGGAGTCCCAACGCGGCAGAGGCAATCAAATTTCGTATTAATTATGTGCTTAACCAAACACCTCTGAGAGAGCGGGGGCGTGCATAGCATAGCATGTGAGGGGGGCGGGAGGTTGGTAGGCGAGGGGACTGTGCAAATTGTAAAACTGTCAGCTGGGGTCACGTTGGTTGAGGATTATGCGACGATGAGCACGGCCAGAACCAGAACCAGCAACGAGAAACGAGAGAACCGAAAATGAGTGCTCCAACTAACACACACACACACACACTGACATACCAACACCAACACACAGACAATGCACACAGTCTGTTGGGCATACGGGTCAGGGACAGGGCAATAATTCTTTGGTTTGGTTTTCACATTTTGTCAGGCAGGAGGCGACGCCTCTGTCGAAAATCCTTTTTGCGGCTTATGTTCATACTGGCGACACATGTCACGGGTCAGTTGCTGCCACACAGGCTTACACATGTGTGTGTGTGTGTGTGTGTTGTTCACCCATCCACCCACCCACCCACACACACACACACATCTTCATACTTTATTTGCATAAAGCAAACAGGCGAACACAGTCTTGTTTAAACTTACAAGTATCTGCGATCAACGGAAAAGTCATTTGCGCTTGCGTAACGAATATATTTTGTGTACTTGACTGGACCGAAAAATAAGGCAGTTATTCCACAGAAATGCCATTAAATTCAATTTGAGTTCGCTCAACTTGACAAGCGAAACAAAAATTTACTTATATCAAAAATGAACGCTGGCAAATCTGCGTAATATTTATAACCACAAATTTAATTTAGAACTAATATTTTAATTTAAAATTTGTAGTACACTTTTTATATATATATTGTGTACCTAACTGCATCTAAAAATTCAATTATGAACTATAGTTATTATAGCATTTATCTTCAAAATGATGTTTGTTATTCGATTTTCGTCATTTTGAAAGCTCTTATAGTCTCTGAGATTCTGTGTTTCATACGGACAGACAGGTCGGAGATGCCTTCTTCTGTCTGTTACATATATTTCCTGAAGGCACAAGGTTATAATACCATTCTACCCATAATTAGTTATATTTTGTAATATTGTATACTTAGAATTTGTGGCTACATATATTGTTTTTTTCAATTTGGTGGCATTGTTCAAGTTCCCAAAACTTTAAGAATGTCTACGGAATGCTTGTATATTAACTAAATTGAATAGTATAATTTGGCACATTACAAAATGTATAATTTGAAGCTGAGACATCTTTTTTGTTGTGTGTTTGCATTGCGGTTACATAAAAAAGAAACGTAAATAAACATATGCAATGATGTAGTATTTTTAAAACTTAATTTTATTTCACTACATGCAAGTAAATTGTGTTAGGATGTCTCTTGTTGCTTTCAAAATGTAGATTAAAGAGTAGATTGCAAATCTTGATTAAAAATTTCACGTTCTTGGTTCAATTTTATGAGTTTCGCATTCATGAAACAATATTTAAATCTGGAATTTCAAGATTAAGATCTTGATTTCAGATTTTTCCTTCATGGTTAAATTTTAAGAATTAACATATTGAATTTCGAGATTGGGCAATCTTGAATTATTGTAGAATTTTGATCATGATTTCAGAGTAAATCTTCTTGGTTTAATTTTGACAACATATAATCTTCAATTATTATAGAATTTTGATCTAGATTTAAGAATAAATCTTCTAGATTCAATTTTGACAACATATAATCTTCAATTATTATATAATTTTGATCTTGATTTAAGAATAAATCTTCTAGTTTTAATTTGACAACATATAATCTTGAATTATAGAATTTTGATGTTGATTTCAGAATAAATCTTCTTGGTTCAATTTTGATAATAAATAATCTTGATTCAAGATTTAATCCTTAGCTTAAGGGCGTTTTTTCTTTCTCTGTAAATAGTATAAGCTGTTGTCCACTGTGTGTGTGCATTTATTGTACAAATTTACATCTATAAAATAAAGCAATGCCAATCACTGCACAATGTAAACAAAGTAGTCGATAGAGAAGAGGGCGGAGTGGAGCGGAGCAGTGGTAAAGCTAAAAGTTATGCAGTTTTTTAAGTGAATATGATTGCATTCTAATGTCAGCCATAAATTAGCAACTTGCACGCCATATTGTAAGCCACAACTGCTTCAACCAAGCAACCAACCAACCGCATGTACTTCGTACACTCCCAACTACCCCCCCTTCGCCATCCTGAGTGCTAGTCGGCGCTTTAACCGCCTCCACGTCGTGTGCAATACGTGACAGGAGTATGTGAAACTTTTCAACTTGAACGAAAATTTATATGCTTGCAACGGGGCAAAACGAAAAAAAACGGAAAAAAGATGAAATCAAATAAAAGCTAGTAAAAGAATGTGCGAAAAATTCGCCAGAGTATAGCGTTGTCTCCAAAGCGGGGCGGGAGCGAAGAGGCGACTCAGATCGCAGACGATGATGCTGCTGGCATTCTGGGAGTTACAGCATTTTTGTGTGGTTTCGCGTGCCACGCGAAATGTTGAACGTGTCCGTCCGTCCGTCTTTCCCCCGTCTTTAGCCACTGCTGCTTGCTGACTCCTGTTGTGACTTTGCCAGATGCTACTGCAGCAGGTTGCAGCTGCATCCATAGCTGAAGCTGAAGCAGATGCTGAGAAAACTGTCTGGGGGATTACGACGAAAACTTTTAACGCTTGATTTTTGTGCTGATTATAATCTTTGTATTTAACTTTTAATCGAAGCAGCTGCAGGCGTCTGATATCGATGCATCGATAAGCAATATCGCAAATGGTAATTCAACTTTCAATTTATGTATATAAACGAGATAATCTCAACTAAAATGCGGCTTGCTATATGCCAAACTTGTAATGCAACCCTGCGCTGCACAGCAGCCCTGGCAAAACGTTTCTCAGAGCTGCATTTTTGTCAAACTTTTGTACAGGGTATTTAAATAAAGCTGCATCATTGCTTTATAGCATATTTTTTATTGTTTGCTATTTATTTAGTGATTCATTTTCTAATATTATGGGCAGCACTTTTCGCATTTGCGGTTGAATGCAACCCTGCGACGATATGCTTATGCTGTAGCCCTGTCACAGAGCTTGCATCTCATTTTCTCTTTTGGCTTTTGCTTTAGTTTTCTAATTGTTTTTTGGTATTAAGTTGTTCTCAATAGAAGATATTACTTGGCTGTCTTGTGAAAAATAGTAAACGCCATCGCCGAAGTAGTTTAGTTTTAGTTTGCTACTAATATTATGGGCAGCACTTTTGACGCTTGCCGTTGAATGCAACCCTGCGGCAATATGCTTATGCTGTAGCCCTGTCACAGAATTTGAATCTACTTTTCTCTTTTAAACGCTGTGTCAATTGATGGTAGCAAAAATTTGCGCAAGTTTTTAATTAGAGCTGCATTAATTGATGTTTATATATTGTATATTTTCGTAGTTTTAGTTTCCTATTTAATTTGTGATTCATTTAACAATCGTATCAATGCAACCCTGAGAGTATACTTATTCTGCAACCCTGTCACAGAGCTTGCATCTTTTCTCTCTTTTTAAAGTTGTATCAATTGAAAGTGGCAAGATTTGCTCATCTGCAAAATTGTGTACAAACAATTGGCCATGGCAGCTGCTGATCCCGATTCCGATCCCGAAGTACATATACATTTGATATTTCAGGTTTGAGCATGTGTTTCACTTCACATTTCATCAATTGTTAATACGATTACTCCAAACTTTTGCGCAGCCTTATGGTCCGTATATTTGCGATGAGTCGCGTTGTGCTCAGGATCGTGCCGACAACATTGTGTCCATCATGATTGGCATCAGGGAAATCAAGTGCAAACTGGAAATCTTGCAGCGCACCACAAATTACTTTAAGAACGGCGTGCCCGGAATGGTTTTTTCGCTGCCCGAATGCTTTGTGAGTGTCGAGGCATTCCAATTGCTCTATCGTTGGATGGACCAGCCGAGTTATGTCTTTCCCCCCGAACTCCTGATGACCACGTATCGTTCGGCCAAACATCTGAGGATCAGTGCGTTGGTGCGTCAATTCGAGGAGCTCTTTTGCAATCCACGCTTGGCACGTGAGGAAATTGGTTTCTATATGTTTTGCGGCCTACACCTGTTGATGAGAGTGTCGTCAATGCCTTTGGACTTTCCCAAGATGTTGCGTATTAATCGCTATTTTCTGACCATGATCAGTACCAAGGAATATCTAACACTCTTGCCGCAAGTGCTGATGGGTGTCCTCAACTCGCCGATGATTTGTGTCAATTCGGAAATGGAGGTGTTAATCGCAATCATCATTTGGCTGTTTCATGACTACGATTCACGTTCCATCCACACCTTCAATATGCTGAGTTGTGTGCGCTTCGATTGCATTCCCAGTGAGGCGATCGTCGAGTTGCGTGAGCATCCATCGTTTCGCACATTGGCTGTGCTCTTTAATCGTCCCGAGTTCGAGATGTTCTTGCAGAAAGCACCGCCGTTGGGGCAGAACACACGCTTGTGTAATCGTCGCATTTGGATCTATGATAAACTCTGCAATTATCATCATGATGCCCATTGTCTGAGGCGTAATTTCATCACCTTCAACCAGATGATGAACTATAAGCACGCGTTGCGTCGAGCTCCCAAATTGCATTGGTGGCATCGCCTACAACTGGATCCTTATGTCCGCACCTGTCGCAATGAGCTTTGCAAGAAATAACTAAACTTCAGTTAATTATTCAATTTATTTCATTGATTCATTTATAAACTAACTAAATTCAGTTAATTATTCAATTGATTTCATTGATTCATTTTTCAATAACTTCGATAACTTGAATCACTTGAATTTTTGTAACAACCCATAACAACATAAAACACGATACTAATAAACATTTATTAACCTTTTAATTTGGATGTTAATGGATCACAATTTGGTACTTCAAATTTATCTGCAAGTTAAAGTGCATGTTACAAGTTGGCAATAACAAAAATTTGATCACTGTAGTTAATTTTAAAAATGATGTTAGATGCTAGAAGTGAATCTTTTAATATTGACAATATTTACAATTTCATTACTTTAGTAGAGTTTAAGAGAGCATCTAACATAGATGCTAGAAGTTAATCTTTTAATTTACACATCATCTTTGAAATTTCTCTTTAACAATTAGCTTTGACAACACTTGCTGCAAATTTATCTGCAAGTTGGAGGTTGGCAATATATAAAATTAGATCGCTTTAGATGATTTTAAGAGTCGTGTTAGATGCTAAGAATTAATCATTTAATTTATGTTACTCATCATTTACGAAATTTCTCTTTAACAATTAGCTTTGACAACCCTTCCTTCAAATTTATCTCCAAGTTGCAGGTTATGTTTGAGAGCACAGTTTTCTTTCTTATAATATTGTTTTCGTTTTTGTTTTATATTGTTATTTCGTTAGGTCGCACCGATCCCACATGCAGCTGCCACAATGTGAGCGGGCTTGCTTTAGGTGACAATACGGTATATTTTGTACTCTATGGTATATTTTGTCAATATACCAAATATAGCATCTTAATTGTTTTTGCTACAAATCTGGTATATTTTGCATTCTATGGTATATTTTGAATGCAGTATTATATCAATATACCAAATATAGCCTTTGGTATATTTCAGTATATTTGCGGTATATTATTTTCTTATATTTTAAAATTAACACCGCACTGTTGTACTCTATCATTATTTCAAATATACCCCTTGGTATGTTTTTTTTTTTAGTGTTTTTGCAGTATATTAATTTGGTATACTTTACCGCTCTGTTTTGCTTTGATTGACCATGGGTAGCGAGTATCTCTCAGTCGAGCACACTCGACTGTTGCTTTCTCTCTTGTTTGTTTGGCGTCTGTTATTTTTTTTTACGGACAGATATGGTAAGGGACGTTAGCGATAACGATTGCGATTGCTGGCAAAAGAGGTTGCGTTAGAATTTGGGGCATGCCGCTTTGATGTTTCGTATAACGATACAAATTTATATCCATTAGCCGGATGAGTGTAAGAGAAAGAGAGGGAGAGAGAGAGAGAAAGGCAGAGAGAAATATTTGTGCGCTAATTGGCATTTGGCATTTTGGCAAAGGACGCAGGTCAAGTTCGGGATTTCCTGCCCAATTTTGTAATTAATCATTTTCCGATTTGCCAATTGCAGATGGGCGCAAGTGGAAAGAATGTTGCCAGCGGGGACCTTGAGGGAAGGGGGAGGGTAGAGATTAGGGAGTTGTGTGGGCGGGGCTGTTCAAGTCGAACCATTGTTTGCCGGAGCATTTTCCGGAGCATTTCACGCGCCGTTAAAGTTTAATCGAAAAAGTATTTTTGTGGCCAATGAAAATTCCAATAACGAAATTCCAGCAACAACGAGCGAACAAAAACTTCTTTCTTTCTTTATGTTTTTTTTTTCTTTGCTTGTGTTTTTTTGTTATTTGAGGATTTTTTTTGTTGTTGCCTGGCAATCGAAAAGTTGTTTGGGGGCCGAGCACCTGGAGCATGGAAGCGTCTTTCTGCTGACCAAGTATGTTTTTTTGATGAAGTGCAGCCTGCAATTGACAGTTGAGTTCTTCACTCATAGCCGCTGCTGCTGCTTCTGGAAATTGTGGCTCAACTTTTGTGCTTCATTTGCGCGCGAAAACTTTGCATCTAAACGCGCAATTAAACCAAAAAAAATTTTAAATTCAAAACTTTGGATAGCTTGAACATCAACATCACGAATCTTAGAGAGGAAGAGAGACACGACACGACTTCGAGGACAACAGCTTGGCTCTAGCAACTTTGAATGTAACATCATATGCAGCTAATGCATACTTTTATTATTGTCTCCCGAAGAACCGCAAAACTTTGCTCATTCGACGGAACAAACAACAACATTGTCGCATAAAACATGTACACATAAAGTAAAAGTCTTAAGTAAAAACGTCGTGGCTCTCTCTCTAGCTCTCTAGATCATTAGAAAACTTCGCTCAGCAGTCGCTTTTCGTATTCATTACGCTGAGTTTGCAATTCGTCGTAATGTTTTCGCACAACTATTCTGTAAAGTTTTTAATATTTTAAACTATTCTGCTTTTTGTGTTTACAAACAAAATAGTAAATCTTAGTTATTAATCTCTTAACTTTCTCGACAATTTTTTGTACGGAATGTTCAAGTGTTCAAATTATTCGCAATACTTTAATATCATATTTATTTCTTAAGACTCACTCAGATGAATACTTTTTAGTATTGTAGTATTTTTACTGCATATTAGTTTGGTATATTTGGAACGTAATAATATTATTTAGTATTTTTGTGGTATATTCATTTGGTATATTTTGAATGTAGTACTAAAACAATATACCAAACATAGATTTCGGTATATTTTAGTATTATGCGGTATATTAGTTTGGTATATTTTGAATGCATCACTACATCAATATACCAAATACAGATTACGATATATTTTAGTATTTTTGCGGAACATTATTTTTGGTATATTTTGAATGTAGTGCTATATTAATATACCAAATATAGATAACGATATATTTTAGTATTTGCATGGTATATTAATTTGGTGTATTTTGAATGTAGTACTATAGTATATCAATATACCAAATATAGAGCATACTCGACTGTGGTTTTCTAACTTATTTTATTAAGATTCATTAATTTTATGTACTTGACTATTATATTTTTATTATTTTAATGCTCTCAATTTTAATATCTTGGTCTTTTTAAATGCGTGTTCTTTTTTTCATTTTACAGTTGCATCATTTTGGATTACCAGTTTCAAACCATCAAAAATATAACTTGTAAGTTGTTTCTAAGATCTTTATATTTATTTGCGTTTAGTGGCTTTTTTTTATGATTATTCACAAGTTAAAGCAATCGATTGTTGACTTAATCGTTATTTATTTCAAATCAAGTCAAGACTATATTTTCACTAATCTTGGTTGCTCTGAGTTCAGTTTTAAGTCGTAGACATTTGCTTGTCAGTATTTGTTGGGCATAATCTTCGAAAATCAACATTCACCAATGCGAACTCAAATTCTTAATTAGATTTCTGGCCAATTAAAATATTAAGTAGCCGAGGGCACAACAAATTGAAATTGAAAAAAATAGATAAGGAGACTTTTGCTATCAAAAGAATGAAGTCCGAAGTGCAACCTAAACAGCAAATGCAAGCCAAATTGAAGCCTGGCAGCGTGCTCAGCGCCATCGAGGATATACAACGCATGTGAGTTAAGTCTTGAAAGAGAGAAAGTCCGAGAATAGATTGTATTTCGATGAGCTCAGGTCGCCGGAGGATATTGTGCAGGAGTTTGATCGCATGGCGGATCAGACACGGCGACATTTCAGGGACGAGACTTTTATACCCTGCGTCAATGTGGCCGACGAGTTGATCCGTTGCCTGCGCCACAATAAAGAGCAATCGTGCATGTGCTTCAACGTGATGGACGAGTATCGACAATGTGTTGGCCTCGCCACTCAGGCCTATGTCGATCGCATGGCCGAGGACGATGAGCGTAGACTTCGCGCTGCCGATGAGTTGCCAGTGATGCCGCCACAATCGGTGCCATCGCCGCCTGCGACGATGACAAATCTGAAGCCAGCTGGCGTTCAGGAAATGGTGCGACGCAAACAACGCAGTTGGGTGAAGCCATGGACTTGGTTACGTTGACCCCACAAGGACATTATATAGTCTCAAAACTAAATCCAACCTCTAAAACATTCTCCCCACAATCTGAGACTCTCACACACACACATCTTCACAATCAAAATTGCAGGCTGCGCACCATTTGGTATTGTGGTGCTTGGCCCATTTGACTCTTGCCCCTTGGATAAATCGTTTTACTAATTAAACAGACGGCGTCTCGACGTCGCACATTGCACTTTTGCCTCTGCCTCTGTCGTAAAGCTGAGTAGTGAAGTAAAGTTTGTACCAAAATGTAGCAAATTTGAAATACCCTTTGGCACAGTTTGGCAGTATTATTAAATGTAAGCTTTCAAATTCTTAGTATTATTATTTTGCAGTCTTAGCCGAAGTCGAAATTTGCACTTAATTGAAGACTTAAATTGACGGTAAATTTTAATCAGAGTAAACAGACAGATAACAAAATTTGTTACCTATAGTAAGAAAATGTATCTGTGAAAAATTGCATTAATGCTAGGTGAATAATGAATATGATTAGAGGGATAGATTATAGAATATATATTCTTTGTAAGCTCTATCTCTTGAGCTGAGCGAATGATCAGTATTGAAGCCGATGGACAGACAGACGGACAATAATTATGGCTTACCTATAGTAAGAAAATGTATCTGCAACAAATTTAATTAAAGCTAGTCTCAAATTAATGGACAGATCGTAGAATATATACTTTATAAGCTCTAGATATTGAAAGGATAAAGTGATCAGCATTGAAGCCGATGGACAGACAGACGGAATCAGAAATCGCTATATTTGGAATATTGCTTACCTATAGTAAGACAATGTATCTGCAACAAATGTGATTAAACTTAGTAAGCTCTACCTTTTGATCTGGGTGAGTGATTCGCATTGAAACAGATGGACAGATAGACAGACGGAATTGAGAGTCATCGCTATTTTATGATAGGAGGATCGTTAGGGCTTACCAATAGCATGAAAATGTATCTGTGACAAATTTAATGAAAGTTAGGTGAGTTAAGTTATATGATAATTTTATTTTATACCAAATAAATAGATGAACAGATTGTAGAATATATTCTTCGTAAGCACCATTTTATGATCTAAGCGAATGATCATTATTGAAGCAGATGGACAGACAGACAGACGGAACTGGGAATTTATATAATTTAGCTTACACATTGCAGCACACAGAATTAGAATACTCTTTGGCGTGGGTGCCAAAAAAAAGTGTGCTAAATATTTGTGCAGCACTCGGGCAAGTTGCATGCCTCACAGCATCTGCCCCGCGAGCAGTTTTTGTTGTTTTTGTTGAAGGAAGCCAAGCCAAAAAGTGGTCAAGGGAGGTCGAAGAGTGCCAGAGTTGCCTCCTCTCTCTTTCTCTCTCTGTCTCTCTGTCTCTTTTCATTCATTTGAATGTCTACATCATGTGGCAGCTGCTGTGCGAATGCAAGGACCAGAATATGCATCCTTGTTCGTCCTGCCTGGCGGCGTTGCAATTTGCAATAAAAGTAAATCTACTGCAGCTGCAGCTAACGCAACTGAATGCTGCTTCTGCTTTTGCTTTTGCTGCTGCAGCAGCAGCTGCAGGCTGATACATACACCAAACCAAGCCGACCAGCTCTGCTCCTTCAACTCCATTCCTCCCCCCTCTCTCTCTCTTTCCCTCTCTCACTCACCCTCTCGTTATCTATCATGTGTGTGCGGTTTCAGGTTGAAAGCCTTTCGGCCACGGTAAGCAAACATTAGAATTTATTAAATCCAGCTCAGTCCTCACAGAAAACTTTTCCAAAAAAAACGAAACGAAAACCAAAAAAAAAAAACAAAAAATTGTGACAGCTGCTGGGGTGGTCCTCAGATACCCTGGATAAATTTATTAGCTATGCTTATCGCTCGCCAAATATCTTTGATTTAGTTTGGTCGAACTTTTCTATTGCTGACCATGTTTACAGAAATGCGCATTAAGAAGCAAGCACAGCTGGAAAACACCCTGTATTAAAATGTTTTGTTAGCATAGCGTACTTTTATTGGTCTAATATAAATTCATTCAGTCAGAAATATACATTTTTAGCCATATATTTATACTGTGTAATATCGTTGTCCAGTTGAAACTCTCTAGAATTTTTTGTTCAGTTCTGCAGAACTCCGAAAATTGTTTCATTTAGTAATTTGCACTATAACAATTTCTAACTGAGAGAAATCTTTACATCGATTTTTACAACTATTTTTTTTTTTAATTTTGCCTTTTTCCATTTTTTGTATATTTAAATTGTTGTTGATTTTTAATAATTTTTATTTTAAACAAGTTGACTTATTTTACATTTTTGTTGATTTTTACTTGTTTACTTCGAAAAATTTGATCACTTTTCAATTTTTTTATATTGCAAATTTTGCCCGAGCTTTTTCAATATTAAAATGTTATTCAATTTTTAAATTTTTTTAATTGAAATTTTCAAATAAAATTTTCTTGTCGATTTTTACAACTTTTCTATTTTGATAAACTTGACCGTTTTTCTATTTAAGTAATATTCAATTTTTTGTTGATTTTGACATTTTTATATTTTATTTAATATTACAATGTTTGGCGATTTTGAAATGTTTAAACGATTTTCAATTTTTTTGCAAGTAAATACATGTAATTTTCATCGCTTTAATTTCGTACATTTGTCTGCACATAACAACCTGCTTTCGAGGCTCAAAGTTTACAGGGTATTGTGAGAAAAATTATTGCATATAAAGCTCACCTGGCTAGCGAGCAAGAGAGAGAGAGAGAGAGAGAAAGCGAGATGGAGGGTGAGGGAGAGGGAAGTCCCAGACAGAGAGGTAAGCTGTAAATGTTGGACAAAGGGGGAGCAATAAACTTTTGGGTGCCGCTGTCCGTCTCTCTGTGTGTGTGTGTGTGTGTGTGTGAGAGTGTGCCACGCCCACAGCTATACGCACTCCCTAGTCAGCTAGAGATTTGTATTATCTTTTCATACATATCTACAACCAGACAAACACACGTATATACATATGCATATACCAATAATCCAACATTGCTTTTAGCATTCTCCGCCCATTCCCAAAAAATGTACTAAAAAAGTAGCAAAAAATAAGTAGGAAGCGGGGAAAGGGGAAAGCAGAAAGGGGGGGCGCAAGGTAAATGCCTGCGAGGAGCTAAAAGAGTTTTTCCGACCAAAGCCAACACAACGCAGAAAAACAAAAGCAACAACAAAATGCAAAAACAGAAACAAAAACAAAAACATCCTGACCCATCTCATACACTGACTGACCGATGCCGAAGCATATCGCAGATAGATATGAAAATATCTCAAGATATGCGAAATGAAAATGGTATGATGGCTATTGAACAATGAACAAAAACTCTTGAGGTATGAGAGAGATGAACTCAACAGATGCAAAAGAGAATTTGCTAAGATAATTATTTAAAGTTGATTTTCAAAGTGTTTTAGTTGAGACAAAATGAATTGAGTGGAAAGGATATTTAAGGTATTATATTTATTTCTGACAGAGAGTGAGAGAGGTTTTATTTAATTCTTATTACAAATATTGTACTAAGCAAGTTTCTTTAATTACTTAAATAATCGAAAAGCAAAGATTTATCACACAAATGTATTTTTATTCTAATTATATCTTTAAATTAGGAGTATAAAGATTAAAGATAAAGTGACAGAAATGCTTTAATTTAATTCTTTTTCGTAATAAACAAGTTACTTTATTACTTTAAAAATCTAAGGTTTCTTCATTACAATTAATATCTGGAAGTTTAAATCCTTTATTTTGTTCATATTTCGAAAAATCGATTTCACATTTTCAGTGTTTGCGCAATACTGACGAAAGTGAAATTGGGAAATGCATTCAAATATATTTCTTTTGCCATAAATTGCAATTGTTAAAGCAAATATTGTGTGACCATTGTTTGGACTAAAAACTTGTAACAAATATTTTTGAGTTCTCATTCTCGTTCTCGTTTAATCTTCATCTATAAATTTATGAGAATTTTTGCATATTTTTCTCCTTTCATTTGGCAATCGATCGAAGCATGCAGTCCAAGAGCATTCTCCACATAAGTTTAGGCTTGTTTGTTGTGCTGCCAACTAATATCTTTCATCTCTAATCCCTAATGCTCTATCATTGCTCACCGGCTTTCAAGCTGTTTTTTTCGGGCATCTTTTTGCCGCGGGATTTTCGCAGAAGAGTGCAAAAAGGGCACAAAAAACTGGAAGCCGACATTGACTTAATAAAAACGAAAAGACGAGGAAGAAAAATAAACGGGGGAAGAGGCAACAACTTAAGCAGAAGTAGCAACAACAACAACAGCGGCAGCAGCAACAAATCACAGTGTACTCAACTACGCCAACCTGTACGCTTCACGCCCCTCCGCCTCCCTCCCCTTATAACCGTCTGCCCCTTTCCCTAGAATTTCGATTCGCCCACGACAGACGTCCCAGCTGCTTGAACCCTTGAGTTTATGCTCGTTTAGCTGTTTCTTTTTATACTCGCTACCCAAAGTGTAGAAGGGTATTATAGCATTGTGGCGGCAGCAAATGTATGTAACAAGCAGATCCTATAAAGTATAAATATATATTCTTGATCAGCCGAGACGATATCGCCATGTCCGTCTGTCTGTCTGTCCGTTCGTATGAACATCGAAATCTCAGAGATTATGAAAGATAAAAAAAGAGAGTCTCGATTTTTGGTACATAATAATAAGTATAGACTTTATTGCTGAAAATTTGGCGATCGGATGAAAATTATAGAACTCATATAAGAAATATTTTTGTATGGGAAAAACCGACTACTTAATATACTAAGGATCTAAGTTCCTTTTACTGCCAATCTGGTATATTTTTCATTCTATGCTATGTAGAATTTAGTATTTTTGTGAGTATTTTGCACCATATGGTATATTTTCAATGTTGTACTATATCAATATACCAAATACAATGGATGGTATATTTTCAGTATTTTTGAAGTATATTATTTTGGTATATTTTAAGAATAATCCCGCACCCTTATTTCCAATTGGTAGCGGATATCTCACAGTCGAGCACACTCGATTGTAGATTTCTTACTTGTTTTCATACGTTCGGTGCTCAGTTTTTCCCGTGATACCCTCTAAATATAAATATAGCTGCAAGTGGGTGGTTTATATTCTGACAGCTTTTGTAATAGACAGGATGAAAAGATGGATGAAATGAGTGACATTATTATTATGCTTTAAGCGTTTATTACAAATAAATTCATATCAAGCGATAAATTTACTAGCGTTGGCTGCTTTTGACATTTGATTATAGTTCACAGTTTAAAGGTTAAGCAATTAAAAATATAAAATATAACAGGATCACAAAGATTTTATTTCGCATTTTAAATGGAATTGCAATGAATGTGAATACAAAAATATTTATTGCAATTCCATTTAAATATATTTAAGCCCAATAATTTGTGATCATATTTCTACAGTTTCTACAGTTTCTATAAATTTCAAATTTTCATAAGAATGTTGATATAGTATATTTATTTTTAGGGTGTTTGCAAGTTTCACACACATTTATTTTTAATGCAGCCTTACTTGTTTACATTATTTTTGCCGAAAGGGCAAAGAAGTGTTGCGCATCCTTTTTTTCCTTTCTTATTTTTTGTTCATGTTGTTAGCCGCCGAAACATCGTGGCATAAAGATTATTATGAAAGTATTTTGCTAAGCTTCTCGTTCTCGTACTCGTTGTTGTTGTTGTTGGTGTGTTCTCTCGCTCGTGTTCTTGCACTTGCAGTGGAATCTGTTCCCTGATGTAAACCGAATGGGATGGGATGGAAAAGTGCGACGACGTAAGACAGGAAACTGTTCCATGTATGTATGTACATACGTTAGTATCTGGGTGTATCCATCTCTGTCATGCCATTTGGCTGGGCACTCTTGAGGGCTTAAGTGTGCATGCATTACGGCATCTACAGCTACAAATATGTATTCACTCCTCTCCACTCTCCACTCTCTTTATAACTACTTGTGATGCTGCTGCTCAAGCTCAAGCTCAAGCTGAAGCACATCTTGTGAGCGAGTATGTGTGTGTGTGTGTGTGTGGCATCCATCTAGGGATAATTTATTAGCGCACTGCTTTTAAATTTGATCTCGACTCTGCTACGTGGCAGCTGGCTTGGCTTGTGGCCAATGCAACCCATTCCTATTCCAATTCCCACTCCAATTCCAATTCCAATTAAAAGCAACTTTGGCAACAGATTGCAGTCTAGACCTGGAATCAAGCAATTTATATTCATAAGTAGCATTGTTCTCATAATTGTGTAATATTAAAATTACAAAAAAAGGCACACATTACATGACACGTATCTTTATTATTTATTTATTAAGGTTAGATATAATTATAATTAACACTAAAGCTCTGGCATTCGGCTATCTTTATTAAATAATATCAATTGTGAAATGTTTGAATAAAGAAACTAATTCAGAGGTTTAAAAAATATATTTATAGCACCGCAAAAATCTATTGACTTATCAGAGCAAACATCGTAATGAATTAGTTAAAAAGCTAGAGTCAAGTGTGCTCGATTGTGACATACCCGCTACCCATTTTGAATAGGAGCAAAACAGTTTCTCTGCACGACAGATAACAGGGTCCCAACTGGACCAACATACATTTGACTGCGAAAGTACAGCACACTCGATTAAAACAAAAGTCAAAGAAGCAGGTAACTAAAATGTCGCAGATGGAATTCCTTTCCCGCCGAATATGATACGTTTTGAAAAGTCACGCGGTGCACTGATAAACACATTCGATCAATTGGATTGCATCAAGTGGGAGATTAACATGACTAGTCTGAGATCCATTGTACGCTTAATCCGCTATCACTCCGACTTTTTGGATACTCATATGCACATGACATGCATTCAGCTGACGCGATCTGTTCGAAACTTACGTTCACAAGTAGCTTGGGCATCATGTCAAGCAGCCACTGCAGTGCACTGAGCTGTTTACTTTAAAGTCCAAGTCGCTTGAGGTTGAGTGTGATGATTTAGTCTAATCGCTTCTTGCGTGCAGATGCCACACGTGCCTTGGAGTCGATGGTCGATCACTTGCAACCGACAAAAGTCGCTCAATATACTAATTTATATGCAGGCAATGCCTTCAATCGCAATCATTTCTCTAACTCTGCTTAATTGTGTGTAAAAAGATGAATAACAAATATTGTGTAGTCAAAATGTTGTGAAATAAATGTTATTTTATTTGTATACATTCTTTGATAACTATCCTAATCCTCAAAGCAATCTTTTCTTGCCATGACTATAGCGTCGATCAGATCTTCGATTACCTCCACTGCTGCGAATGTTGTTGATGCATTCTACGTCGATTGCTCTCATCGGATTGTCGCCTTATATCATCTCTATTAAATTTGTTTTTGTTATCATGCCGACTCGGACCGACATGATCATTTGTGGCATTGCCGGAGGACCCTTGTCGTGGGCGATGCTGCCTAATTGAGACCTTCTTTTGGAACAGCTCCAATCCTTGGTATAGCTTTACTGCATACGGCACTGCACTTCTGTGCTGATATGTAACAAAACCAAAATTCCGTTGTCGTCCCGTATTATCCAAAGGAATACGTGCGCTTTCAATGGGGCCAGCTTGTAGAAATACTTCATACAGAATCTCTTCTGTAACGCGCTCGTCCAAATTATTGCAGAACAAGGTGCGCATTTGCTCATCATCCTCATCATCGTCATATTCCTCACTGAATGCTTGGAATTGTGGCCGAGCTTGCGGCCCGTATCCAAAGTAAGCGCCATTCGCATTCGGCAATGTTGCATAGACATTTCTAAAAGCGTTGCACATTTGCTGTTGTTCAGCAGAATATTGCATAGGCTTCGAAAAGTTATCCATTGCTTAATAGTTTGATTTAATTAACTAAACTATGAACTTAGATTGTTTAGCGTAGCTTTTTTTTTAATCGATAAATTCAAATGCAGTTCTGTGCAAGGCTGCCAACTCGTGCATGTCAATGTGACCACATTTTCAAAAATTCAAATCAAATTTATCGAAACCAATAAATGTATTTATTAATTAAAAGCATAGTTTGTTAATATATTTATATATTGATTATACGAACAACCATCTCAAATTAGCCAAATTACAGATATTAATGGGAACTTTCGATTCGCGAATGCAGGGTACAAAGTAATCGATATTATTCGTTAGACGATAACATTGATTGTTGTTGTTGATGCCTCTGTTCTGAAATTGTTCGAGTTATTTCACAATGCTAGTAATCAACACCAGACGATTCAAATCAAAAGTACCTTGTGTTTATTCGAAGTACGATTGCTGAATGAATGAATATAACCAAAAATGAAAATAGTAGTTCTACAATTCTGTTTATCAGTTGCGTTGAGCAAATTTTTTTGTTTTTGCGAGAGCCAGTCATGATGCATAATGCGCACACACGGCAGCAAGTGGGTGATCAAATTTTTATTATCAGCAGACGTATGTAAAAGCATACATACCATGTACATATGTATGCTTTACAAACACTACTGAAATGAGCTGAGTACTGAGCCTAGGCTAGAAAAGAAATTGCAGCCCACTATAACAATTTCAATCATTTGTCGTGAATAAGCGGAATAACATATCACAGCTCGCAGAAATGGCTGAGGTCCCGAAAATCATCGATTTACATAACATTGTTGAAGCTTATAACAAAACCTGGCGATAATTATAACAGTATCGTGCTGACCATAAATTTAAAAATAAAGCAAACTAATGCTGAAATTCAGGATTCCCCGTTGATAGCGAAATTGCCCCCTCTCACCAGTGATTTGAATTGGCAGATCTTCCAGCCAGAATCCCTGAAAATTCAGTTTACAAGTATTTGTCTCCAGAGCTTGAGAAGCTTCAACTAGAGGCTGGTGTACTGCCTACTGATGCATTCGATGGGTTACTTTCTGCGTTACTATGGCTCCCGCATCTCACTTAATCCGGATACCCCCAAGGTCGATCGAGATGCAGTTTTAGTACAAAAAAATGTCACTAAAAGTGGTTACAGACCTGGTAATAGGCATAAGCCGTATGATCTTGAGCATACAGTCCTTATTTTGCATTATCTGGCCTTATTTACAATATCATGCTTTGCCACTGGCATTGCGTATAAAAAAAACCAAAAGTATATGATCATTTTGTGCGGCAGTATTTCAAAAAATGTAACATGAACGACAATATGGAAGCAGATCTAAACGAAGAAGCTTTAGCAGTCATTAAACTGTTTCATAAATAACTTACACATTTTTTATCTGGTTCGAATCAAATTTCCAGGATTCCTTAATACTGTAGTTGTTATTATAAGTACATTACAAGTGCTGTTGAAAATAACTTTTATCTCTAGTTCTTATAGTCTCTGAGATGACAGACGGATATCAAGAATATATATAATTTATGGGGTCGGACATGACTCCTTCTGCCCTTTGGGTAGCGTGTCTAATAATATTAATTATAAACAGTTTGAATAAAGAAACAAATTGAGTGTTCAGTGTTTAAATGTATACTTATAACGCCTCAAATATCTATCGAATTATCAATTGTGGCAGCCACAACACGCATAATGTGCAACACAGAAAGCAGAGCAAACATCGTAATGAAAAAGTTGCCTACAATTCGTGATGGATATCAAAAACATATCTCTTAATGCATTCCACCAGGGCGAGAAGTTAATTTATGCCAAACAGTTTGGCTGCATGCCCGTCGTTGCTTTTGCCTCGGCTGTGTTAAGGGGGGAATTTTGTGGGAGGGGGGAAGAGACCCTTTTTTCGGGTTTGTGGGTTTTCAGTATTCCCTTGCAGCACTCAGTCAAATTTCATATGGTTGTTGTTGTTGTTCTTGCTGTGTGTTTTTCTCGTTTTACATTTTCTTTTTTTTTTTTTTTTGAGTTTTTTTTGGTGCCGTCGCTGAATTTGGCATATGGCAAACCATTGTAGAACAAGCAGCTTCGGGAGCCAACAAAAAATACCCTATTGTGTGGTTGGAAAATGGGTACTTTGCTTTGCAGTGGCAGCTGTTAGTAAGGTAGATTTTAAGTTTGTTTAAATAAGAAATTTAAAATAGCACCAATTTTTATTTCTATTCATTTATCTTTGTCATATAATCCTTGTAATAAATATTTCCAAAATCCTTGGAATTTGTCGAAAAAATCAAACACTAAAACAATTTGAAAAATAAGTAAACGTTATTCTTAAAGCTCTTATAAAAATAAGAGATATTTTGAAAGTTACAAAATATTTGTCATTGAAAATACGTAGAATATAGAAAAGGATTAGGAATCAAATGAGATCTGGCTTCAGTCTGATGCATTATTCTATGACAACACTTGAGGAGAATTCTTCAGTCGTATGTGCTTTTCAGTCTTTAAAACAGTGATAACACTTTCAATTCCTAATTTATACTTACAAGCTATTAAAATCAGATCAAGCTTCAGTCTGATTCACTCTTCTAAGAGAACACATTAGGAGAATACTTTGGGATAACTCTTTAAGAGCACTTTTCAGACTCTTCTCGCAGTGATAACTTTTCCAATTCCTAATTTACTCTTAGGCATTTGAATTGTATCTCATTCAATTTACTTTTGCCCTTCATTATGTTTAACCATAACTTGTGGTTTATCTATATTTAACACTTCTGTGAAATCTGAGCCACTTTTAGTCACCTTTGTGTGTGAATATTTTGTTCAAGTGTGTCTCTAAGTTCCATCTCCCCTCATTAAACTTAGAGTATTGGTTGCGTCGAGCACGACGGTCGGGTCGTTGTTATCTAACTGGCATTCATTTTGTTGTTTTTTGATGAAGTGAAATGAAATAATGCAAAGCTGTTGCATAAGTGCATTTGTCTGTTATCCTGGCGAGCATTTGTTTCACGCCAATGCCAACAACACCGCGAAGGACGAAGGACGAAGGACGACGTTGACTCTCTCTGACTCTCTGTGCACAGTGCAGCACTTGTTTTCAACGGAATCAATTTAGCGTAAGAAGTTTTTCATTTTTTTTTTTCGTTTTTGTGTGCTCTGTTTTTCTGATGCTCGCTCGCAGCGCCAGTTGGCTTGTCATGTGCAGGAAGCCGACTCAGCCTAGGCGGCAGCAGCAGCAACAGCAGGAACAGCAGCAGCTGAAGCAGATTCAGGAGCTCAAGGACCTGAGGACTTTTTGGACTTGAAGTTGGCTTTCGGGTTTTCCGGGGGTTTTGTTCGGTTTTGGTTTTTCGGTTGGGTTTTGCGTTTTAGGTTTTGCTTTTGCTCTCTCTGTTTTTGGCTCTTTGTTTTGTCGGGCATGTGGCGCAATTATGCCAGGACTCGCAACTTGACTTGACTCCTGTTACCACCGACTGGTTGACTGACTGCCTGCCAGCCTGCCTGCCTACCTCTCGCTCACTCTCTGCAGCTCTTTCAGCAGCTCGCTCTATTAATCAAAAGTTATGCAAAAAGCCAGCGAACTGCTGTTACTGCCACACGACTCCTTTGCTTCCTGCTCCTGTTACAACTAAGGTTGTTGTTCTCGTTGTTGTTGTTTGCAATTTAACTTTGCTAGCAGCTTTACATGAGTTGAAGTTGTCGTGCCATACTTATAAGTGCGTCAGCCACAGCCACAGCAAGAGCAAGAGCAAGAGAAGCGAGATATAATATTTTATGAAAGCACCCCAGTTCAACCATTTGCCCATTTCGCTCCCTCCCCTTCAGCTCCGATTTCGCAGCTATAAATAAATAAAGCAGCCAAACACAATCAAAAACCAATGAAGCAAAACAGCAGCAACCGCAAATGACACGAGTAACAAACAACAAACACACACACAGACACACACAACTAGAATGGACGCTGAGCTCAGCAGCCTTATCAGCCTTCATCCTCTTCATCATCATCGTCTTTACGTCTATCTCTATCATCATCATCGTCATTATCCTGGCTAGCTAGCTGCCTGCCTGGCTGGCTAGCGTTACGGTCAATGGCTTCTGTAATCCTTTGCGCTACTCGTTCACTTTGTTTGTTCACCGTCTCAGATCGAAAGAAATAACTAAAACGACCCATCACACACACACACACACACACTTTGACTTGCGACTTGCGAAGAAGCAGAAACACACACACACAGTTTAAATCCTCGACTCGTTGTGTCAAGTCTCATCCATTTGTCAGCTTAATTTCCATGGCAATTGATGACAGACAGCGCAACTATTTTATTTGCTAGTGCAAGCGGCTTATATTCTATTATATTGCCAGACTACTTTAGGTCTGAGAATTTACTTATAATTGTTTTTTTTAGCAATAGTTGATTTGCTTGAATATTGGTATTTTTGAATGTCGATATACCGTTTATAACTTTCAGTATTTTTGCACTTTTCAGTATTCAATGCTCTTTTTGATTGTTGATATACCAAATAAAGCTTTCGGTATATGTCAGTATATTTTTGCACTGTTCAGTATTCAATGCTCTTTTTGAATGTCAATATACCAAATATAGCTTTCGGTATATGTAAATATTTTTGTACTATTCACTACTCAATGCTATTTTTGTATGTCGATATACCAAATGTAGCTTTCGGTATATGTCAGCATATTATCTCATAGTTCAGTTTTCACTGCTCTTTTTGAATGTACTAAATAAAGCTTTTGTATATGTATGTAAGTATTTTTGCATTATACCAAATATACCAAATATAGTATATACATATATCAGTATTTTCGGTATACTTTAAGAATAATTCCGCAATGTGTTGCTTCTGCAACTTTCATTCTTGCTTTTTAAGGAGCTTTCCGACACTATGCAATATTACCCTTGAGCGAACAATTTTTTTCTATTTTTTTTTATTCTATCTAAGAGTTTTTAGTTAATCTTTAGCTGCAGACTGGATTACAAAATTTAATTGCTTTTACAATCAATATTCTTTCCTCTGTTGCAATTCCTACCAAATAAATGTTCCAAAAATATAAATTTTAATTAGTTGAATCGTAAAAACTATCTATGCAGCACATTAAGACTTTCAGTTGGTTCATTATTACTTCATTAAATGAGGTTAATCGAGTTCATAGTTATTCCAACTGCATTGGTCGATAGCAGAGCAAAAGTTTTTGTTTGTGTTTCACTGATTTCATTTTAATTACGCTACAAATTTAGTGTCGTCACCTTGTCTGCCCGCTTGCCAGACTCCCTCTCTCTTTCTCTCTCTCTGCTTGTCTTTGGTGTTTTGCAATTTACTGAGTTGACTTTTTGTCCCGCAGCTAAAAGTTACGTCTGCGACTCACCCAAAAACTTAATAAACGAAATAAGCAACCGCAATTGTCGCACGTCTACAAACCACATCCACATCTACATTCACATGCACTTCCAGTTCACAGCAGGCATTTTCCTTTATCATCATCATCCACCCTCTTAGCCATTGAGTTCACTTTGAGCCAAGTTTTGTGTTTAATTTAATTTGCTTTAGAATTTTAACTCGATTTTGTTTCATGAATTCCCGTTTAGCGCCTGCCACAACTTTTTAATTGCCAGGTGGTGCACATGTGGTGGCGCCTTGTGGTGCGTCACCTACTCTCTATCTATCTGTCTCTCTCTTTTATTACGTTGTTGTCTCCTTCTCTGTCGCTTACTCTTTCATTCTCTTCTACGTCTGAGTAACCATAATTTTAAAACTAAGTTAATTAAGTAGACGCGCAATTCTAATTAAAGTCACTGGCTAATCACTTGAGTGTCAAAATGAGACTGATGAACTAACAACTACCCTGTCGATTAGTACTGTAGAGTTCGAATGGTTTCAATACTGTATCCAAATTAAAATACTGAATATAATCCAAAAGCAATTTATGGTAAATCAATATTCTACTACATTCGGAATATATTACGAATAAATCAAAAGTGGTACTCGTCAAAACTTTCCAAATTAAAATACTAAACAAAATACTCAAAATATACCAAAAGCAAAATTTAGTATATTGATTTACTACTACATTCAGAATATACCACAAATAAATCAAATGTGGAATACTCGTTAAAACTTTCTAAATTAAAATACTAAACAAAATACTCAAAAATATACCAACAGTTTAATTTGGTATATCGATATACTACTAAATTCAGAACTATTTATAATATAATAAATGCAAAAGTGTCGTTAAAATCTTCCAAATTAGAATACTGAAAAAAATACTAAAGTTTACCAATTTGGTATGTTGATATACTGCTACATTCAGAAGTAAAACTGTAAAATTTGTTTCACTATTACTTTTTTCACATGAATGAAAATATTATAAACTATTTTTTCAGTATATAATAATTTGATAATTAAAAAAAAATATACTGACATAAATCGTACATGTGAATATCCAATAATATACTGAAATTAATTGTACATTTTTTGCATGTAAATACATAATAACATATTCATTAAATTAATGTAAATAAAATAAAAATATTCACTTACTTCAAGCTCCAAATTGAATTTAGTTATAAAATGTGTCAAGCGTATTAAAAGGGTTTGTTAAACTACTCTTTTGACTACTTGTGAAACTACATGACATGGTTATGATAATCGCTTTAGTGTCGCACACAAAATATCATGACATGGCCTTAATAAATCTGTGAATTCAATGATAACTAAGCAGACACTTTATGGCTTCGCAGCAGCAGCAAACTGACAGACTTCAAGAATATACTTTACTTGTAAGAGGATAGTGTCAAAAAACGGGAGTGAGAGTAAAAGCAAACAGGCTGAGCAGTAATTTTGATGCTGTCAATAATGGAATGCTGTATGCGCTTAATGCGTATGCTTAATGCGTGACGTTGCTCATACGCCACCGCGCTGTCATTTGACGTTGACTTAAACGTTTGCACCATTTGACTTAATGAAGCTTAAAGACAATAAAATGCTTAAGCACACAGTGCCAGTGACCGAAAGAGCGAGCTCGTGGGCGTGGGCGAGCAACTTTGTCTCGAACGTCGAACGTTGAACGCTGAACGTTGAACTTCTTCGCGGCCACGTCATAATTTCTATGAATTTTATACACTTTGATAAGCATTCAATTGGCATGCGAGTCACGTTCGTACCAAGCGGGGCGAATGCTAGGCTGCCAGTTAGTTGCCTGATGCTGATGCTCTTGCTGTTGTTGTTGTTGTTGCTGTAAAGTGTTGCTGCTGTCTGGGCAGCAATGTAAATCAGGCCAGTAGACAATTAAACGCGCCGGTCACGACAACAATGTTTGGGCTAATGGAACTGAAACTGCAAATGGAGCAGGACCTCGACTTGGACACAGCAGTTGATGTGTACTTTCGTCCCCACCCCTTAAAAAAAGTACGTGAGTAACAGTCGAGTGTGATAGACTGCGGAATACCATGCAAAAGTTATATAGTCGTTAAAATTTTCTTAATTAAAATACCTGAAAATATACTAAAATATATATTTGGTATATTGAAATATTATTATATTCTCAATTTACCATAAAGTACTATATTTACCAGAATTAAAACATTCCAAATTTAAATACTGGAAAAATACTAAAATATTCCAAAAGGTATATTTGGTATATCGATATACTACCGCATTCAGAATATACCATGAAATACAATGTGTTCCAGAACTAAAACTTTCCAAATTAAAATACTGGAAGAATACTAAAATATACCAAAATTTGGTATAACGATATACTACTACATTCAGAATATTCAATAAATATGTCAAACGTGGTAGACTCGTTAAAACTTTTCATATTGAAATGCTGAACATAATTCTAAAATATACCAAAAGATATATTTGGTATATTTATATACTACTACATTCAGTATATTCAAACGTGGTACTCTAGTTAAAGATTTCCAAGTTAAAATACTAATAACATTTCTAAAACATAGCAAAACATATATTTGGTATATTTATGTACTTTAACATTCAGAATATACCATAAAGTATGTATACTTTATGTTTCTTACATTTCCTGCTGCCACAAAGTTGTAATACCCTTTTACCCTAAGTGGAGCGGGTATTAAACTGGACTGCTTGAGAGGAAAGCCTTCATCTAGACTTCGTAGCGTGGGCATTTCCTATGCCAATTCCATTTCCGTTGCTGTTGTCGAAAAGTGTAAACAATTAAATTTTAATTAGAATGCGCATCGTTTGACATGTCAGTGGCAGCAACACACACACACACAGAGAGAGAAAGAGAGGAGAGTGAGTTGCTGCTGCCAATAAAAACCTGCTTCAGTTACAGTCTCAGCTTTGAGGCTCAATTCAACTGCCTCTCAACCTCAACTGCGGCAGCCGCCACATCCGACCAACCAGTCTCTCTGGCAGTCTGGCAGCAGACTTGGCACTCATTTCCGGTCTCGTCGCCCTGAGTAATTTATTGTTACCTCCTCCCCCGCCCTCATTCCCGATCCAGTTGCTTGGCTCATTTGGGCTGTAAATTAAACGCCTGCCAGTTAATAGAAAATACCGAAAGCCTCTCATTTAGCCACATGCCGTTGCTGGTTTAATAAACTCGCAGCGGTTTGATCTATTGCCAACTTTGTTTTAGCCACTTAACTGCCACAGTTGCTGCCACTTGCCACTCACTGCTCGCTGCATGCCCCAACCCCACACACAATTTGTAGGCTACCCAAAGGTGTTGATGCCTCAGCCACGTATATGACAAGCTCCTAATGCCTATGATTTGTGTATTGCGAATTGGTCCAAGGGTCTCTTTCACTTTGCCATAATTCACTCTCTCTCTCTGTGTTTCTCTCTTTCTAGAATTGATGGCTAAATTGCTTTTCGCCCAGCACAACTATAACTCATTGTCTGGCATTAGGAGATTGATCTTGTGGCTGCAACTCTCAACTACAACTCAGGCTACGAGTGCTTCTTGAGTTGCAATTGGATTGGATTTTATAACTCAATTATATAGCTGCGTTGTTGACACATGATCTTGTTGTTGAATTATTGCTTATAGCTGCTGCTTGTCTAATTTATTAGTCTTTGGTTAATTTTCATTCAGTGTGTAAAGTTCTCATACTTTGGGACACATCATGCAGTCTGTAATCTAAATAGTTGTTCATTAGTGAATTATTCGTACATTATAATCATAGTTCTATTAGAATTATATTTGAATTAGTTTGCTTTACCTAGATTACTATTCTGTTTTTGTTGGTCTTAAAATATTAGCTTCAACTTGAGTTTCGATTGCTGTTGGAATTGTTGCTGTTTATTTTCTCTCATTTTTTAAAAATTGACAACTGCAATAAAATAGTGCAACACACTTAGTCAGTTTAGCATTTGAGACTGTAATATCTTCATTTTCAGTATGTGCAATACTAAGTACAGTATTTAAGATCCCTAAAAAATTGGCTAAGATTAAACAAAAATGGTCGAAGTTATTTAAGAAATTCTTTTGTATGACAAAAAACGCTTTCCGCAATCGGGTTTTAGTTGCTTTAGCTGTCAATCTAGTATATTTAGTACGTTATGGTATATTTTGAATGCAATAGTATTTCAATATACCAAATATCGCTTTTTGATATATTTTTGCGGTATTTTAATTTGGTATATTTTAAAATTAATACAACACAATATTGCTTTCAATTTTAATTTTTAATTCAAAAACTATCCCAACTATTATTACTTTTAGTTCTAGTTCTAGTTCTTTCATTGAAATGTTTTCTCATAACTCAATTTGCAACTGTCTGTGCAAACAATTGAAGCCGCTAATGTCGTCAGTGTGAAGTGCGCTGTCATTGCCAAACTCGCTTCGTTGGCATGCATTTATTTCAATTTACCAACGCTTGTTCCCCCCAGATATAGAGACTCGAGTAGTATATATAGAACGTGGTATGCCAATTTCCAATTACAAGCAGCCAAAACTAGCTGGCAACCACATCTGGTTGGCTGGCTGGCTGGCTAGCTGGCTAGCTGGCTGGCAGTGTTGCTCAGTGTCCAGCGCAGTCAGTCAGTGAGTATCATCATCTTCAGCTGGCAACAATGCATCCAATTTGGTTGCGATTTCGAAAGTTCTGTGTAGCAACAAGCGCTGATACAAGCAATAATAAAAGCACAGAAAAAGACTCTAACAATCAAGGCGGGTATGCACGACTGCCACATGCGCTGCAACTGAGAATTGAGTTTGTTTATATTTGATTGTCAATATGCGCTTTCCAATAAAATACACAACATTAACTTGGTCTGAAATACATAAAATGCATCTAACCACTCAGAATTTGCAGACAAAAAGACAGTTAAGTTTAAGTGTGACCATACAGAAAAGTGAAGGGTGTTTAAAATCAAGTACGGTCACATTTGTTATGCTTATTGTGATATTTATAATATGGGCACATTTACAACACTTGACTTGCTTTTTTCACAATAATTATGCAGAGCTTTGAGTTAAGTTATGGCGTATAGACAGTTAAGAATAAGTGTGACCAGACAACAAAGTGAAGTATATCTTAAACTAAATACGGTCACTATTGTTATGCTACATAAGATATGTATAATATGGGCACATTTACACAAGTTTACTTGACTTTTTTGACCAAAAGCGGACAGAAGTTTCAGCTAAGTTGAAGTCCTGAGTTAGAAAGTACGTTTTGTTGGACTTTTTGGGTTGTGTGTGGCGTGTCTATTGCGTGCATATTACCCTGTTTTTTTTTTGTTTTGTGGTTGGGGAGGGTCAATTTCAATGGGTAAACAAAACTGACCACAAGATAGCAATAGCAATGGCAATAGCAACACAGCTGCTGTGGCTGTTGCTGTTGCTGTGTTGGTCAGCCCTTGACTGAGTTGAGCTGCCACGCCCACAAATGCAATGCACACATTGTGGGCGGCACTCAGCTTTCTGGTCAATTTATGCGCTGCTGTTATTATTGCTACTGCTGCTGTTGCTGTTGCTGCTGTGGAAACTTTCACTCAGCTCAGCTCAGCTAACAGCAAAACGTACAACAAGGCGCAGTTTATAAAGTAGCAACAAATAATTGACCTCCCCCCAACCTCCACACACACACACACACATACATAGAGAGTGTACACACACTCAGCTCAGCAGCAGGCAACAGAAAAATGCGCTCAAGTGGCAATCATCATCTGTTGGTGATCATCGTTATTGCTGCCACTGCAGCTGTAGCTGCAACTGGCAATTGTTGCCCGTAGAGCGCAGCAACAACAACAGAAACAACAGCAACAACATTGACAGTGGCATGCCACGCCCACTCTGGTTACGCCCGCTGTTAACGTGCTGGCCCGGTTGAGTGCTTAAAAATACATTGCACGTTCAAATTGAAGTGCAAATGCTGCAACGAAATCCATACACAACACACAGCACACAACACACAGAGAAAAAACAGCGACGCGTCTGCATATGAAATCTCCCACAAAAGCAACGACTTCGCATCGCTATCGTTTTCGCTTTCGCTAGCAAATCGCCAATGCAAAACAAATATGTATTTTAAGTAGTATTTGATTTTATTTAAAATCGTTAGATATAATTTAAATGAACACTAACATCTGTCTAAAGCACTGGCTGCAAAGACTTTCGACTACATATTACTTTTCAAAATTAATCAATACAAATAAAACAGTATGTATTTTTAAATGCCTTTTGAATATGGGCAAATCTCTGATGAAATTTGTCGCGTGCAAAACTATTTAAAGTGAAAAAAGAAACAAAAACATATGCAATTTTAAAAATAAGTAAAGGTAATTCCTAAAGCTCTGGATAAGCGCTTTATTTAGAGCTAAGATTAATTTGAGGAATCTCTTTCTGTTTTACGATAAATTTTAAAAATTAGTTCATTTTTTTGGTTTGAGCACAAAATCGTTCATTTGATATTATCTTAAAACAGAAAAGTTGTTAATTTTTATCTCTAATTAAAGTGCTAATCAAGAGCTATAAGATTCTTCTTTACTCAACAACAAAAAAATAGTTTTTCGTTTTATAGTAAATAGTTTGACACGCGACATTTTCGACGGAGAATTGTCCATGTGTGTATTTATTTAAAAGGTTAGTTTTAATTAAAATTATTACTAACACTATTGGTAAAGCAATGGCAGCGAAGGCCTTCAGCTTAAGCCCATGTGTTATTTTTTCTCTCCCTTTAAGATATGAACAATATATAATTTATTTAATTAACCAGCTTAAATAAGCAAGAAACATGCTTTATATTGTTTCGTTCAACTGAAATTCATGGAAATTCGTTGTGCAGCATTTTAATACAAAAATTCCATCATGACTTTTTTTGTTTTCACACAAATTCCTTTAGTTTTATGTTCACCATGATTCAATATGATTCCGCTGCCGAAAAGTAGGCAACATTTTTGTGTGTTTGCGCGCAGAGTTTCCGTTTGCTGAAACATCCCCGGATATTATGTTGTCTTCAGACACATTTGTATAGGCCATTTGAGATCTATTAAAACTCGCAAATCTAATAAAGAAGAGGAAGAAAAAAAAAAGTTGTTTAGAGCTGTTGGCGAAATGGCGGCGAAAGAGATTTCAGCCACACATGTGCACCACATAAATATATAAACGATATAAATATATGTATATTTGACTGTGCTTTTGTTTCGCGCTTGCCGTTGGCTGACGATTCACGGCTCGCTGCTCACGGCTCAAGCGATGTCAAACAAATGCAATTATGGATTTACGGGGCGTATGCGCAATATTTATATATTTTTTTACGCTTTTGCTTTTGCGGTTTGGCTTACATTTTAATTGAGTTGCCGCCGCCGTCGTCGTCGTCGTCGAAGACGCTGACAAAGTCAAGGCAGACGATAAATAAAGAAGACAAAGCAAGGCAAACCGAAGGAGAAAAAAAAACACACACAGAAAATAAAAGAAACGAATGAAAATATGGCAGAGAGTCAAGAAATTGATGCGCGTTGGGTGCGAAAGACATCAAACACTTGAAATATGTTGTGTAAACTTGAGAAATGACATGAACGCGATGCGGCTCACAGAGATGACGAAGGCGTGGCAAGGGACAAGGGACAAGTGGGTGGAGGGAGGAGGGAGGCATAACAAAGAGGCGGTTGGGTTTGGCTGGAGGACATTTCGAGTGGTGCAAAAGGGCAGGCAAAGTAAACAGAATGAAACGAAACGAAACGAAACAAAAACAGAGCGAAACAAACAATTTGCGTAGCCTCGTGTCCCTGACATATGAGTGGAGTTTTGAAGTGATGCATACAAGCCAAGCAGACAAGTTGAGTAATAAGTGGGGTGGAGGAGTTGGGGAAGGGGGTAAGTAGAGTAGACATCTTATTTTTGCTGCTCAGCGTGTAAAGTGTTGCCTGAAAGATGATTGATACGGCTGAAGCTGAACTGCCAATGTGTTTGGGCTTGAAGCAAGTGCAAGAGGTGTGTGTATAGGCTCAGAGGGGTGTGAGGAAGGGGAAGGGGGAACGGAACGGAGGGGGTGCCAAGTAAGGTAATGAAGCGGAAATCGATTTGGTGCGCGACTCAACCCGTGCCGGGAAATCGCTTGCCGGCTGCGAGCGTGCGTGAAAAGTTTGAAAGCACCAAGAACAAGGCTGAGCTCAGAGCTGCTGAAGGGCGCAAGGAGGAGGGAGGAGGGGCGGGCGGGATTGGGCTGGCTGCCTGGCTGGCTGCTGTGGATGATAAACAACGGCTGTGCCATACAAAGAAAGCGTAAACAACAAAATATTAAGCAACGCGCTGCAAGAGACCAAAACAAAACGTCGAGGAAAAGTTGTGGGAAAGTGGCACAAGATGAAGCGAACATAAAAACGACACGCGAAGAAAAAGTTTCTTTTCTTTTCCTTTTTTTTCCTCATTCTCTTTTTGGTCGGCTCGTGATTTCTCTTTTGTGTACCTTGGCCAATAAGGGTATAATTACTTTGCTGACAAGTTTGTAACAAAAACAAAAGCTCGTTTGCTTGATGGCCTCGCTAATTGCATGATTGATGAGCTTTTGTCGATTGAACAGTTGATTGAGCGCTTAACGTTTAGTAAATAACGTGATTAGTGATTGATTGCAGTAAGTTGATTGAATGATTGAGAGATAGAAATATACGTATTAAATTTTGATTGCCTGATTGACAATCATCGTAGAATATTTAGTTTGATTGACTGATTGACTGCAGTTATCAATTGATTGAGAACAATTTTTTGATTGACTGACAATCATCGTAGATTTTTTGATTTGATTGACTGCCGCAATCGATTTAATGATTGAGAGTTTAAAATACGCGTAGTCTTTACTTATTATTGACTGATTGACAATCATAGATAAGTTGATTTGATCGACTGCAAATATCAAATCAATGCTTGAAGAGATGGAAATATGGTTAGTCTTAACATTTGATTGACTGATTGACAATTATCATAGAGTAAATTGTTTAATTAACTGCACCAATTGATTGAATGATTGAGAGATTTAAATGTTAGGAGTATAAACTTTTGATTGACTGCTTGACAATCATCGTAGAGTATTTGGAGCTGTCGCTTGTTTTTTTGGTTATTCGGGTATTTCTCGTGAATTTTTTTTTGTATTTTCGAGTGGGCGAAGGAAAAAAAGCGATTTCCGTAGCGGCTCGCTACGTTCGCTCTCTTCTCCATTCCCTGTCCTTCTCTCCCTCTCTCTTCCGTTCCTTTTCCTGCTGCGTCTCTTTCGCTTTGCTGGCCCCTTCTTATGATTTTGTTTGCTGTTGCTGTTGCTCTCTCTGTCGCTCGTAACTTTTCACTTAAGCATTTTTGTCACGTCTGCCATTTATTTATATATTTTTTGTTGCCTTGCCTTCGCTGTTTATGTGTGTAAGTTTGTGTGTGTGTGTGTGTGTGTGTGTGTAGAAATACATTTTTGTAATATTTACTCAGCGCTTTGTTGGATTTTTGCGCCGCTGTTTGTTTTTGCCGTTAGGGTTCCGGTCGCAGACATTGGGGCTTGAGAAACGGTGAAACGGGGGAAGGAGGATGGGGATGAGGATTGTTTTGGGGTCGACGGGTTCGAGCAGTTCCTTAATTTCTTTTTGTGTGTTGTTTGCTTGTTTGTTGCCGTCGTCGTCGTTGACGTTGTTGTTGCCAAAAGAAATCATATTTTATTGTTATCGAAATTTAGTAGCAGCAGATAAACATCGATAAACATCGATCAGAAGGGGGGAACACACACAAAGAAAGAGAGAGAGAGAGAGAGAGAGAGAGAGAGAGAGAGGGAGACTCACTTAAGCAGTGACTTGACAACTTCTGTGCTTGAGAACGTGGGACAGACAGTTGAACAGTTGACAGGCGGAAATGTGAGTTGCAGCTTCCGTTTGCTCTGCACTGGACACTGCACGTTATGCTGTGTATATACATAGAGTGAGTGGGTCAAGCAACAACATTGTCAACGCTGTCAGTTTGGTAGTTTGTAGTTCGTTCTAGCTATCTAGCTAACCGCCTAACCCTTGACCCTTGCACTAAGCCGACTCTGGGACAGTTGCAGCTTTGGCTCGCTGCCTGTGGCAACATCAACATCAACAGCAGCAGGCAACAGCAACAGCAGCAGGCAGCAACAACAGCTTAGATTAGGCAACGTTGCACGTGGAATGTTGAATGCTTTCCCAGCGATTTCCTACTGGTTTTATGCCACTCTCTTTCACTCTTTCTCTCTCTCTTTCACTCTTTCTCTCCTATCTCTCTCTCTCTCTCTCTCTTTCTCTGGCTAGTGGCAGTTGTCATGCGGTGCGAGGCATGCAGCCATGCTGCAACAAAGATGAGTTAAGCCTCGCATTGTTTTGATTTAGTGCTACGTCCAGCCATCTGACATTTTGCTTGCTATCTCTGCTGCTCTTGTTGCACTTTAACTTTTGCCGCTCGGCCCAAAAACTAGCCGCTACAAGTATGAACGATGTCCTCTGACTTTGATTTCATTTCACCAATCTTTCAGCTCTTGCTCTCACGATGATGTTTATGTTTGCCTTCACTTGACTCAGTTCAATAGGTCGATGTGTATACGGTATTTGAATTGACATTTTGGATGAGTTGAATGCACCTTTTTCTTATTATTATGCTAAGCAAATACTTTAAAGAGCTTTAAACTAAATACTATTAAGCACATTTCATTTCGGAAGCGGATTAAAGCTAAGTAAATGAACCCAAACTTAGCAGCTTTAAAGCACATTAAAAGATTACACCACAAGCAAAAATTAAACAGCTTAAATAACTTAGTTAAATGCACTAAAAGTTGCTTAATAATGCATACAAATTCAAGCCATTTAATAAGTCAGTATTTCTAATAAAAATGTCTGCCTCAAAAGGTATTGAAAGCTCTACAAAACTATGTGCTTTAACCTGTGAATATCTATCATTAAACAAGCTTAATTCAGAATATTAATTGTTGTGGGCAAAGACACCAAAACTTAGCAGCTTTGAAAGCACATTAAAAGCTTAAAATCTACACTAAAGAACAGTTAACGTTAATGTGCTGTGTGGCTTTGAAAGTTACTTGATATTGACTAACGAGCTTTCAACTAAATAATACTAATTGTTCTTTTGTTTGGAAACGGATTAAAGTAGATTACAGATATTGCTAAGAAAATAAAATCGCTAAAATAAAGATTATTATTGGCAAACCGACACCCAGCTTAGCATCTTTAAAAGCACATTAAAAGCTTAAAGCCTAACTAAAATGAATCACTTTAAATAAGTTAGTTAAATGCACTTAGATAACATTAAATATTATTCTGCTGTGCGGCTTTGAAAGTTGCCTAAAGATGACATAAAAATTCAATCAATTTGATAAGTCAGAAGTCTTTACTTAAAGCTGTGACAAAACTATGAGCTTTACTTGCCAATATTTATGAGTGAAAGAGCTTAATTGAATATTAATTGGCTGCTTAAGCCGTCACTCATATCAAAAGGTATGCGTATTCGTATTTGATTCATACTATATGTATGTAGTAGGTGATTTAATCGCAGTCTAAACTCTTCAGACATTTCTTTTTGTTGCCGTGCAGCAGCTGACTAATTTCCCGCGGCACACACACATTCCATATGGGGGGAAACAGCTTAATAAGGTCTTAGGTGGGGATTTTGGGGGCTGCATACCCCATTCAAATGATTCAGAAATTCATGAAACTCGAGTTGAAACTTTTCATATAAATTACAACAATGCAATTCAGCTAAAGCCAACAAAGCCTACCAGGTGGATGATGATGATGATGATGATGATGGCGATGATGGGGATAAAGCTTGTGATGATGATGATGATGTTGGGGTTGGGGTTGGAGTTGAAGTTGGGAAATGTTGCGTGTGTGTGCTGCTAGCTTAAGAACCCATCTTTGGCTGCTACAAAAGACGCGTTAATATTTATTTAAAGCTCTCTCTGCCCCTGTTGAGCACGCTCCTTTTCTTTAGCACAATTCAAAGAGCACAAAAGCACACACACACACACACACATACAATTCGGGTATTTTTCTGGGTTTATTCCGGTTTTTCCTTTTTTTTGCTCTTTGTCGATAATTTGAATGTAATTCGTTTAGAGAAATTTTCATGATTTGCTTAACAATCGGCAAAGAATTTCATTGTGTGTGTGTGTGTGGTGATTGGGTGGCTTCTCTTTTTCTGTGTGTGTGTGTGTGTGTGTGGGGAGATTTGGTGGTCTGCCTTTTGCTAAAGTGGATTGTGTGGTATCTGCTGTCATATTAGTGAGAGCCCTGGCCACAAACGGAGTGGGGGAAAAAATATAAAGAATTGAGTTGTTCAATGACACGCCAAATTCATGTGGTCGTGATTCGTGTTGGCAACCATTCGTCGTTGCTTCCTCCTCCGGTCTTCCCTTCCGCCTTCCGCTGCCTTCCGTCTTCCGTCTTCAAAATATTGCCTAATCACTGCTCGGGGAGCTGAATGCTGTAGCCAGAGAGAACTTTCGTGGCGTGGGAATTTTCACGAAGGACATGTACGTGTCCGGATCAGTGGCAAGAGTGGAGAAGGAGCTGTTGCTGAAGCTCGGTGAAGCTGGCTGAAGCAGGTGGCAAGCGGCAAGCGGGAAGCGGGAAGCGGCAAGTGAGCGGTGAAAGTAGCCGCAAGTAAAAGTTTTGCCCCGTCCATTTGGTCAATTTGGGGCCAAAAGAAAATTTGTAGGCTATAGAAAGTTTTCTACAGAGACCAAGCGAAAGCGACAGAGACAGAATTAGATGTATAGAGAGTGAGAGAGAGAGAGAGAGAGGGGAGCGAGGAGAGCGGAGAGCGGAGAAACGCTGCTCTATCTCCTGTTGGGCGTGGCATGTGGCAAAGTTTTTTACCTCCTTTCCCCGACTCTGCTCCGCAAAAAAATAAACAGCAACAATGGCAAGTGGCAGCGGTTAAGTTGACAGGACGAAGAGCTGAAGCTAAGCTGAGAGATGGCGATAGAGAGAGAGAGAGAGAGAAAGCTGCAGCCAGATTCACAGCGGAAACTGGATTTTTGGGCGAAAACCTCGACCAGAGATATAGCTAGAGAGATAAAGCGTTGAAAACTTGAAGCCAGCGGCAGCTTCTGGCCGAAACTCGCTGCCAAAGCAGCCAACAAAAACGAAACAAAATGAAACAAAAGCAAAACAACAGCTAGAGAAATAGAGAGAGAGAGGGAGAGCACAAAATGAAAACAAATTGTGCACTACTATATATACACACAGCTCACATTGCATTGGGGGTATTCAAGCCGAAGGGTATTCAAAAATTCAGCTCGTAATTTCACTATCGATAAATTGCTACAGCAAATGGAAAATGCGCTTTTGAGGTATTTTTATACCCGCTACCCATAAGGTAGATGGGTATTATAATTTTGGGCTAGAAGGAAATGTATGTACTATAAGAAAGATTCTTCATCAGCGTCAACAGCCGAGACGATATATATTTTGAAAGTTGGATTATAGCAATATACCTAATACTGCATTTAGTATATTTTTTTAGTATTTTCGGTATATTATTTTGGAATATTTCAACAATAATATTACATCAATATTCAATATATAGCAATATATTTTTAGTATATTATTTTGGTATATTTCAAGAATATATCAATATACCAAATATATCATTTGGTATAGTTTTAGTATTTTTACGATTTATTTTTTTGGTATATTTTAGAATTAATACCGCACTGTTTTGTTTTGCATATAGTACTATGAATATCAATATACCATATATAGCAATTGGTATATTTTTGATAATTTTAGTATATAATTTTGGAATAGTTCAAGAATAATAATATTATATCAGTATACCAAATATAACAATTGGGATATAGTTGTAGTATTATTTGCGGTATATTAATTTAGTATATTTTAGGAATAATACCGCACTGTTTTGCTTTTACTAAAATTGGGTATAGGGTATTCCACATTCGAGTACACTCAAATGAAGCTTTCTTACTTGTTTTGTTATGAAAAGGTTTCATTAAATGGAATTTCGAAGAATGAATTATTATAATACAAAAAAAAAGAATGTAATTTTACATTCCATGTTAAACGTTGAGCTTACAAGACAAATGCTAGATGGTAATGATCATTGCAGCTTACACATAGTGCAGCGATGAAGAAGAAGAGCGCGTTCAATTTGCATGCTGTGAATATGTAAAGCTTAATTTGTTGCCATAAGCTTAGCCATTGTACGATTGGGATTAAAATGCGCTCTCATCTTAAGTCGCGAGCTCATGCATCACCCTCCCGCGCCCCGCTCTCCGCTCCCCGAATTAGGGAGAAGTGTAGACACACTCGTCGTATATGGCAGCTCAGCCAAAATTGAAATATTAAGCCATACAAATCAGGCAACTTTCAATCGAAGCCGTGGGGGGGAAGCCAAAATCATTCGACACGCGCGGCATTTATCAGACGAGGGGAGCTGAAACGGAAGCGGAAACGGAAATAGAGCAAAGGGCACTCTGGCAACGCTGATAGCGCAGAGAACAGAGCGCAGAACGGATGATAATAGCAGCAGAAGCACGCATACAAGCACGTAGTTAAATGCAAGGCTTCAAGCGAAGCGAGGGATGCCAAAGCGTCAGGGTTGGCAAACTGACAGAGAGGGAGGAGAGGGGGAGGGAGTAAGAGGAGCTGCCATGAATTGGAGCGGGATAACGCGCGCGCTTATTGACGTTGAGCAACGCTTATTGGCGTACTTAATCCTTTTGGCAAATTCCAATAAATTACCAGAAGCAAGGCAAACGAACGCCAAGAGAAACAAAACACAAATCCTGCTCCCCCTAAGCATGGAGGGAACGTGAGAGCGAACAAAAATAAATAAATAACAAAAAGAGAGTACAAGAAAAAAAAAAACGAAGCGGAGAAGTATAAAATGGGTTGGCGGGAAAGACAAACATCAATAGGCCATGATGAGTTTCTGATTGCAAAGCAAAAGGCAGAGCGAAGCAGCCAAAAGTTCGCTGGAAGCCAACTGGACGACGATGATGATGATGATTGGGATGATGACGTTGATGGGGGGGGATACGAAAGAGGAGCAAGGGCAAAACCGGAGACAGAAAGAGGTTACAGCGCTAGGCTAGCCGAAGGAATGAAGAAATGATGCTGGGTTGTTTGTGTCGCAGGCCCTTTGGGCAAGTCATAAAATTGAACTGACATTTTTCTTCTCGTTTTTTTGTAAGGAAGTGGCGTGGGTAAGGAGCGTGTGGGAGGTGGGGAGGCCGGAAGGGTCTCAACCTGCAAGTCGAAAGTTAAATTGAAAGCCCAAATCCTTGGATACGTATCTTATCTGAGGCCCCGCTTCCCTTCCACTGTTGCTTCGCAAAAGTGTTTTATTGTAAATGTTTTGCATATTTTTGATTGGCCTCTGACAAAAAATACAACAAAAAAAAACAACAAAATAAGAAAAGAAAGAGAATGAAAAACAATAAGAAACAGACTTTAATATACTGTTAGACCGCCTACTCCAAAAACTGTTTCCCTTTTTTTTTTGCTGTTGTTGTTGTTGTTGTTCTTCCACTGTTCGTCCCCTCTAATCTACAATGAGCAGTTGTCTGCCCTCGTAGCGAATATTTACGTGCGATCTGCAAGAGATTAACATTTGGGTTACCAGCTGGGCCATAAATGAGTGTATTCAATGCGCAGTTTCGTTTTGGGAAGCGGCGTTCATTTAAAGTGATCATCGACTGAGGGCAATCATTTTATTTAAAAGTAAATTTTTACCGGTTTAATGAGCTTGCTTGAAATCTATACGCTTAATGCACGTTTCTATTTAATTTGATAGCTCTAGCTTGTATAGTCTTTCAGATGGAGGTGTTTATAGTCGTGGACAGACAGGCAGACGGATTTTACAGTACTTGTTTTTTTACCCTTAGGGTAGAAAGGTACTGTATCTTTAGCTCTACTGAATAGTTTGAATGTAGTACTTTGTCGATATACCAAATATAGTCATCGGTATATTTTTAGTATTGTTGCGGTATATTAATTTGGTTTATTTTGTTTAGAATAATACCGTACTGTTTTGCTTCCATTAAAAATGCGTAGTGGGCAGCTTTCGTTATTGTTTTTTTTTATTTTTTAAAGTTTGAAAGCATAGAATAAATTGGCCTCTTCGATTTATACCCAATAGTGTAGAGAATTTATAGTTTATTAGAAGTTTTGTGGGACAAATTTGAAACTTAAAATAATACAAAATTTAATTTAAACTAATATTTGTTTTTCCGCAGTTTGCTTAGATATTAAAACGAGGTTGTTACTTTTTCGTCTAAAGTTTAGTGCCTGGAGACAATTTGGCCAGAAATAGAAAGCAATGTATAGATAAAAACCTGCCTCAAGGTCAATATTGATGCTAATTGCAGTCAGTCAATAGTGTTTGTTTCTTTTTTCTTCTTCTTCTTCGGGGTGTGCTGCCCACTTGTTTGCAATTATTGATAAAAGGCAATAAAAGTACAGCGAGGACAAACAAAAGCGTCGTCCGCCCAAAGAACATAATATTAAATATTCGAATTGCTGTTGTTGTTTTGTTGGCCCAACTTGTTTCAATTTATTGATAAGAGGCCACGAAGAAAACAGACAGTTGGGACAGCACAACACAAGCAACACAAGACAACACAAAATACGCTCTCAATACGCGTGTCGAGTGGGCCCCAAGGTCAATATTAAATATTCCAAGTGCCAAATGCCTTACTTTTGGTTCGTGGTGGTGCGGGTGACGAAGGGGGACTTCAATTAGCCGCCCCGTTGGCCAAGAGGTTGAGAGAGGTTTCACAATTAGATGGCAGAATCGAGTGCTTGAGGCGAGACAGAGAGAGAGTGAGAGAGAGAGGGAGTGAGGAAGAAAGGAAGCTAGACATCGCGCTCGCTGTCAACACGGCAAGCATTTTACTTGCCCCCAGTGGAGATGCGTCATGTTGTCAACGCGCTGTGTTGTGTCGCGTTGTCCTGTCACCAGGACGCCAAAAACAAAATTCACTTTACGCGTTACGATTCTTCGCTGCTCTCTGGCTCTCTGGCTGTCTGGCTGTCTGGTTGTCTGTGTGGTGTTTGCTTTGATGTTGGCGCCGCAGCCATTTGCGGGAGGGCAGTTGGCTGTTGAAAATTTTATAAATTTCCTGCTCCAATTTGGCAATTAATCATTAAACGCGCCGCACACCTGCCGACGCAAGTTTTTCGCCTAAAAGGTTTACCCTCCCTCCCATAAAAAAAAAACCGGTGCGAATAAAACTCAACCCCTCAACTCCTTCCACTACTCACTCTCTCGCTCGCGCACTGAACTTGAAGATGATAAATTACACAAGCGTAACATTTTGTAATTCCTCCTACGCTGGCACGCTGTGAAAAAGAAAATTCAACTCATATGTGTGTTTGTGTTTGAATAAAATGCAAGTTTTCCACTTACCGTTTTTGGCGGTTTTGACATCGACCGTTTTTCAAGGATCATCTGTTTACCGGCAACTGGCAGCAAAAGTTTCATTCGCTGCGTCTTCGACCCGTCAAATCCTTTTGCCAAAAATACTATGCTGCCAACATTTTTAATTGATTCAACTTAGTGACTAAATATTGCAGAGATACTGCATATTAAATAAGTTCTATATCTATTTTATGTAAGGGTAACTTTAACTTTGAAACCGGCATAAAGTATATGTATTCTCGATTAGCGTCAATAGTCGAGACTATAAAGCCATGTCTGTCTGTCTGTCCGTTCGCATGCACACCTAGATCTCAGAAATTATAAAAGATAGAGCTATTATTTTGTTTGCCGATACTTATTGTATTTGCACGCAGTTGAAGCTTGTTTCCAATTATTGCCACGCCCACTTCCGTCCCCGTAAATGAACAAAAATCAACCAACAAGTGTAATTTTGAAGCTAGAGTCGTGAATTTTGGAATGCACAATAATAACTATAATATTTGTAACGACCGTATTTGATTGCGACCGGATTATAAAAGTTATCTTAGAAATATTTCTCTTTGATAAATAAGGCTTACGCAATCAGGTCATAGTTGCTTTGATTGAGAATCTGGTATATTTTAAACGTATTACTATATCAATTTACAAAATATCACCTTAGTGGTATATTAACCTGGCTTACAAATAAAATCGCATTTTAAATGAGGTACTATATGACAATTATACTATATATAATTGAATATTTATTGCGAGGATATTAATTTTGTATATTATATAAATAATAATAATAAAAATATCGCAATGTTTTGCTTTTATTAACAATGTTTAGTATCTCACCGTCGATCACACTCGACTGTAATTTTCTTGCTTGTTTTACTTCACTTTATTTGCCTAAATGATTCCAAAGAATTGTGTCTTTAAACTGAAATGAAATGATGATAACAATAAACGCATTAGAACTTTGGCAAAGAGTGAATACTCCGGGGACTTGAGCGAGACATTTTGATGGTAGGGAGAGTCTTTCGCAATTTTGATCTCTAGAGGAAACCCTTTAATCAACTGTTTCAATTTATGGCATCTTGAGTTGAGCTGCTGGTTGGGCTTTTGCTCTTGAGCAGGCCCATAGATCATTTTCAGTCAGCTGCCTTGTGTAACTTTACGTAGCTAATTTAATGTTCAATTAGGGGTTTTGATTTAGTGGAGTGAAGGTCTTGAGTGTAAGCTCCCCGCAAATTTTTCGGGTTGTCCCTGTCCGTGTCCTTGCCTTTGTCACAGTGTCACTTTGATTGATTTGCCTTAAAGGTTGGAGAGATTCCGTCAGTCAGTCAGTGAGTCAGTCGGTGAGGACAGAGGGCAGTCTTCGTGGGGGGGAGAGGGTGAGGTTGCTGACTGCTGTTTTCTTGGGCTGTTGAGCATTGACAAAGTTCATTGTGTAGGTCGAATTAATTAAACGGAGAAGCTGGCTGAAGCTGAAGCGGGAATGCGAATGCGAATGTGTAATTGTGAATATGGCAATGTGAATGTGGCAAAACAGGTGCCACGGTCTCCACGGCAACGTGGAAAGGAGAAAAGAGCAGAGAAGTGGGGCGAGGAGAGTTCTTTGCCTGGTTGAGACGTCGTTTGCACAAAAGCCAACAAAAGGCAACAATTCTTAGCCACTAATAAAGAATAATATGACTGCCATAAAACTCAATTTATTACCAAAATGTCGACAAGCAGCACAGTCTCCCTCTCTCTGTCTCTCTCTTTCTCTCTCTCTTGCTCCTTCCCTCGTTTGCTCCCATTTCTCTTTTCTGTGTTTGTGTGTGTGAAAGAATTACGACTCAGGCAGTCGGGCACCAGGGCAAACGCTGTCAGAAGCTTCGCGGCAAGAAATGTATGTGTTTGTGTGTGTTTGTAGGGGGCAAAAGTGAGGAATGTGGCAAAGAAGGGGACGGAGGCAAATTGAAGCACCGAAGTGGCAAAAGAACCAAATTTCATGCTGCCATTTTATTTGGCAATTCCTATTCCTATATTCGTATACGGTACGTATACGTATTTCAACTTCAGCTTCCATTTTAATTCAAAGTCGTCGTTTTATTTGCATTTCGAGTTGGTGGCAAGACGCTCAACATGCGACTTCAACGTTTATTTACCCTATCTCATTTAATGCGCATACCCTACCTTTCAAAGTGTTGTAGCTAAGAGCTTCAACAGCAGCGGCAAACAGCTTTTGTCAACAGCAGGAATTATTCCATTACGATTTTGTTAAGGTTTTTCTAGGATTAAGTTTTGGCTAAATACATTATTTATTTGAACATTTTTAAATAACAAAATTCCTAGAATACATTCATATATATTCATTAAGAATTGTTCTAGTAGTTAGCTTATGTTGTTTACCTTGCACATAGCAATCAACTTTTATTTTGGCTGCACATATTACTCTCGCAATCTCTCTTTAAATATGTGTTAAATTATTGATTGAAATATTTATTAAATTTTATTTAATACAATAACTTGTTAAGATTTCTAATATTTATTAAATTTTATGATTGTAGTAACTTTTTGTTAATCTTTCAATGCCCAAATTTATTATCTCTTCATAGAGCATAGCAATCAGCTTCTGTTATTTACTCTGCACATAGCAATCAGCTTTTACTTTGGCTGCGAATATACCTCTCTCAAGATATTTATTGAATTTTATTAAATAACTTTGTGTTAATCATTCTATGACGAAATTTATTATCTATCTTCAGTTGTTTACCTTGTTTATATAGCAATCAGCTTTTACTTTGGATGCATATATCTCTGTCTCTCTCCCTCTCTCAAGATATTTCTTGAATTTAATTTAATGCAATAACTTTTTGTTAATCTTTCAATGCCCAAACTTATTATCTCGTCATAGAACATAGCAATCAGCTTCTGTTGTTTACCTTGCACATAGCAATCAGCTTTTACTTTGACTTTCTCTCTCTCTCTCTCTCTCTCCATCGCAATCAGCTTTAACTTGTGCATTTGATTGAGATTTTCATTCATTTTGTGTGTGTGTGTGTGTGTGTGTGTTTGGCTGTTTGGCTTGCAGAGCATTAGCTAGCCATTGTTGGCCATTGGCCATTGGCAATGTGCTGGCCCATTGCGCTTTATTTCTTTTTGTCGACTTTTCATCTTTGTTTTGCCATTTCATTTGCCATTTGGCCATTGGGCCATTTGTTGTTGTCTACCACCGTTGGCGATTTGTTGCTGCTGTTGCTGCTGTTGCTCGAATGTCCACACGCCATCCTCTTGTCGTTTGTTGCTGTAGCTGCTGTTGGATTTGTTGGCCAGCTGTTGGGCGCATTTTCCGGCCGCTTTGTGGCCACATTTTGGCTGCTTTTGCAATGGCAAATACCTTCTAAATAACTGTTTTGAAAGCTAATACCCAATTCGAAGCATTCGGTCATCGTTCAGTCTCCGTCTCTTCTCTTTCCACTTTGCCATTTACTTGCTGCTGGCTGGCTGCTAGACAAAAGCTACTTGCTATGGCAACAATGAATATCGAGCGATAAACAAGACAGATGCAGAAGCATGAGCTACTCAATTTAATTGCTGCCTTAAAAGTGTTTTGTTTTCTTTTTTTTTTCCTGACACTTTTTATGCGCTTTTCATCACAATAGATTCCGGAGAGGGAAAAAGATGTTATGCTTCTTACAGATATTAGAAATTCATATGACTTTAGGAAATTTTGAAAGGCACTTAAAAGAATTGCGTGGCGCTTAAGATGACGAATTTAAAACGAGATTCCGAATATAAACTGAGTTTAGAAAGCGGGTGAAATTGTGAGGAAATATCGAAAAAATCAATAAAATTTAAGATTGGTAGCTAAAGTGGGATGCAAATACACAGAGTAGAGAGAGAAAAATATATATTTAAATAAGAACACATATATCTATTCGTGGAGACAGAAATATATAGAGAGGGAATAAAAGAAAACGAGTCAAAGTAAGGCTTAAAAGGCAAACAAAATGAAAGCCAGACAGATGAAAAGACCTTTCTGTCGAATTAAAAAAGATATTTGACTATTTTTAAATCAAGAAAGAAGGAAAGACACAATTTATTTAATTAAACAAGCTATAAATAGGCAAAAGGCAGAAAAAGCTCAGCTGCAAAGAATGTGTCTAATGCCAGAAGAAAAGTCACAGCGATAACAGTTAATCTCGGCACGAATGGACGTCGGCTAACAGCTAACAGTTGACTCACTAACGTTATGATGGGGTTAGATAAACGTAATCCGAGAGAGCTTAATCGACGACGACGACGAACTTGTCCAATGCCTAAGGAATGCGTTTGGCTTCGTCTCGATTTGCCGCGGCATCCAAAATGGTTCATTTTGGGGGCCATTCGCGAGAGACACGCGGGAGAGAGACGTGGGTGGGGTGGAGGTGTGACAAATAGACGGGGAAATGATTTCCCCGAGCTTTTGCTCGGCGGGAGTCTTGTCAGAGGTTGTCGAGGGACTTGTCGAACTTGTCGCGACATTGTGGCGTGTGTTGTTGTCCGTGTTGTGTGGCTGTTGTTGCTGTTGTTGTTGTTGCTGTTGTCGCTGTCGTTGTCTCTGCAAATTATGGCGGCCTCAATGCGTAAATGATGCTTAATTAACATTCACAAAGTTAGCGACAAGCATCGAGACACAAGACCCCAGGAATGTGACAGGGAATGTTGCTGCAAAGCTCTGAGGAGGGAGGGGTTAATGTAGAAGTAGAAAAATGACAGCAGCGGGTTGTCTTTTTACCTGTGGCTCTGCAAAAATAGACGCGCAAAAATTGCAAATGATGTGCGTTTAACCGGTTGGGGAAGGGAGGGAAGGGGCACCGAAGGGCGAGCGGAGAGGAGTGAAGCTGAGAATGGCGTCAAAGCACATTAAGAGCGACAGCCGCAAAATATGTAACAGCGGCGGGCTCATCAAGGTTAAAAGCAATGTTAAAACAGACGGCCTCATCTTGTCTATTCCTCTTCCCTCACCCCTTCCTTTAGCCTGCTCTATTTCCCACGCGAAAAAAATACAAGTGAATGAAATGTCAGTTCGTACGTGTGTGTGAGTGAGAAGAGCGTCAAGATTTTATTAAATACTTCAGCGCTGGTTGCGTGTTCTGTGCTTGTGAATGAACCGCAGCATAGCAAAAGTCAGCATCAGCGGCAGCAACGGGTTAATAAAGTTGGGCCTGAAGTGGGATTCTAAATAGCACTTCGGTCTGAAGGCACTACGAACGCACTGGACTAGATGGGACTAGAAGACTTGTCAGAATCTTGAATAGCAACCTGTTGGTTGCTCGAATGTTGCTATTAAACAATAGCTGCAGATTGGGAATTAACATGAAGAAGCTAAGGGTTGATCAAGATCTTTTGTAGTTTGTTATATAATCTTTGTGTCTTAACAATTTTCGACTAGAAGAGTTGTCAGAGACTTGTGTAGCAACCTGTTGGTTGGTCGAATGTTGCTATTAAACAATAGCTGCAGATTGGGAAGTAACATGAACAAACTAAGGGTTGGTCAAGATCTTTTGTAGTTTGTTATATAATCTCTGTGTCTTAACGATTTTCGAGACGCTTCCCGACTATCGCTTCGAATGCCGGTAAATACCGGTATATCTTCGAACCTCTACTGGTTTATGCTCCTCCCCTTCTAGGGACAGCCGCGTCTACCTATTTTCCTATCCACCTATTATATAATATATAACTTATTAATATACAAGTATATCTTATATCTAAAGCGTTTGCTAGATGTAAATTAAAGTGATTTCATCAGCCGTGCTCCTGTTTTCATTTTCAGATACCGATGTTCCCATTTTGACTTTCAAAAGATTCTAATTCTAATGAAAATTGAAACTAATGTTATAGAAGTTCTATCGCTCAGGATTGATTTGTTGATAACTTCCATTATTACAATCGAAACATCATTAAATAGATCATTAATCATATGTGTAACCTGCAGTCTTAGCCTACATTTCAGTTTTGTCCTCAATTGAGGTTGCTGGTTTCTTCCTAATAGTATTCCATTACATTTGCTTACTTACTGCTTGAAGTATTTCACCTTGATTGAAGCTGTCTGATGTTTGTTAGAGATGTGTAAACCTTCAAAAACAATTCGTTACTCATCGGTTTCTCGTTTCACGCGCTCATCACTGCAATGGATTTCCCTGTGGAGTCAAGGAGCAATTGCTAATTCTAGGACTAAAGCGAGAGTCCGAGAGAAAGCAGCTGCTGAAGGAATCAAAACCTTGTGCAGTTCAAGGACAAAAACCCGTTGGTCGAAGCTGCGACGTCGTCATTGCTGTTGCTGTTGTCCTTAATTAAACCATAAGCCAAAGATGGTCGAAAAGTGTTTGTTGTTATCGTTGTTGTTGTTGCTGGGCAAATGGCTGGCACCAGGCGCAGATAACGGCTAATGAAAATCACTTAGCCGAATTGGCCCAAAGAGAGAGAGAGAGAGGAGGGGGGAGGGGTGGTGAGAGTAACGGGACATCGACGTCAAGAACATCAGCGCCAGCGTCAACTATGTGAAAAGCTCTTACAATGGGGTAGTAAACATGCCTGCGGGGCAGGTCAAGGGGTGAAGCGTGTGATAGGTGTGGGGAGGGGAGAGGGGAGTATCAGAGGACACGCTTTTAATGCAATTAAAAGCGCTTAAGTTAAGTGCTTGAGACAGGACGTCGTCGTCGTCGTCGGAGGCAGCTGCTCCAAATAGCTTCAAGGCTTCAGCTTCAGCTTCCAACTGACCCCCAGCCCGAAAAAGAAAGAAAACAGCAGCAGCCGAGGCAGCAGCAGCAGCAACAGCAGAAAAATCCCCCAAACGATGGCTGACCCCAAAAAAGGCGGGCGAAAGAAAGAAAAACACCGGCTGGGTAAGCAAACGCAAAAAAGAAAAGCGAAAGAAAAGCAGAGAGCGCAGAGAAAGGATTGAACTTGAGGTGCGTGCGGCAGGCAAAGTCCGGAATGGTGGCAAATAATGAAATGAACTGCAGCCAAAGTGGAAGCCAAATGAGTCCCGAGACCAACGTGCAGCAAACTCGAGGCGAGCTTGAATTGGGAGGAGGGTGGAGGGAGAAGGAGGTAGGAGGTAGGAGGAACGAAGGCGACGCGCCAAATTGGCTGCAAATGAAAGCATTTTGCGTATAATAAACAAAAAGATGGAGGCAAAACTAGAGGCAAAGCGTCGACGGCTTAGACATGGATATATATTTATATAGCAAGGGGTGGTGTGGGGGAGAGAGGACTGAAGGCTGAAGGGTTGTGCTCGGGTTGTGGTCGGGGTGTTAATTGTGCGTCGTTTTGCTTATGCATTACATTTACACGACGCTAATGAGGCGGCTGTGAAGGCAAGTGAACGCAAGTCGTGCCTCCTCTCTCCCCCCCGACGTCCTCTCCTCTCCAATACTCTGGTTACCAACTAGCAGCAACCCTACGACCTCATTCCCCTTCCCTTCGTCTTTTTACTGTCCACTAACAATGTCTGCAGCTGGCGTCGTGTTAATTGAAAATTAATGGCGCGAAGGCAAAAACTAAACATGAAAATTCGCTGACGCTTGGACGCCAGGTGCTGCGTCAGTGTTGGGCAACGCCGCCAGTCGAGTGGAGTGCGTGTGTGTGTGTGTGTGTGTGTGGAGAGTTTAGAGTGGAGAGAGTTTAGGTGGGTTTTTGGTGTGCGACTAACGCGTGAAGTGCTAAGCAAATTAACATTTCCATAATTAAATATAAAAGGTGATGAGCAGCGGCGAAGAAGTGGCAGAAGATTGAATTGTGGGCGACTGGGCCTGGACAGGGTTGCCACCCCCCGCTCGCACACACACACACACACACACACACACACAGAAATGTCACAGAGCAAAATATGCAATTAATCACAATTAAAAACAGGCAAAAGTTTCGCTACGCCTTTTCTCTCTCTCTCTCTTTCTGGGAGCAATGAGAGATGCGTAACATGGACATCGACATGGTTGTGGGCGTGGCACAATGGCGACAACTTTAATACTCTGTGCTCCGTTTGCCCCGCGGCGACAACAACGAAAATGGAAAACGACGTCGACGTCGACGCCAACGCAGAGGGCAAATTAAAATAAATATTCGTAAAGAAAAAACAACACGAAAAAAGGGGTTAAAAGCGTGGTTTCTTCTTCTTTTTTTCTGCTTGTGCTCAGCCGGAAAGTGTACAAGGGAAATTAAAGGAAATTAAAGAATGAAAAGCGTAACGAAGACAACGCGCAAAACTGTCAAACTGTCTCTGCCTCAGTCTCTGCCTCAGTCTCTGCCTCAGTCTCTGTTTGTGTTTTATGGAAGAAGATGTAAAACGCGAGAGTAAATGCAAAAAATGAAAGATTAAAGGTTTAACAGCAACCAAAACCCCGTTTTAACAGTTGTCCGCTGAGTTGGAGTTGGAGTTTCAATTTTGTCGCCTTGGACACCACAGATACACGCTGTTCTCTTAGCCAGAGAGAGAGAGAGAGAGAGAAAACAGACTCGCGGTAGGAATGTCCAGGAAAAGCAAAGCAACGAAAATTAGTGGAAAATGTGAAATGGAAATTAGAGATAACCAGAAGGAACGAATGTTAACTAGTTCAGATTACGCTCACTATATGTAACTTGCCACAGTTACACGGAAAAAAGTATGATGTTCATCAGGATTAAGTTGTTAATTCAAAGTTTGATCTGCTAAATGCTCAATTCAATCAATTTTTGGTTCTTTATATCATTGCTTACACTGTAGCGAATTATTCGACATGCAAGCCACGCTTATTTTGTTCAAATTCTGCTGAATTTAGTGATAAGTATTTCCTAAGAATATATAATTAAAGCATGTGAAAAGACAACATACGGTATAAAATCGTAATAATTTAAGAATTTCGGAACTGGCAGGAGCTGAAAGCATCTCCGATCCTATTAAATACTATATATATTCTTGATCAACGACAAAAGCCGAGACGATATAGCAATGTCTATCTGTGCGTTGGGACTTATGTAGCTGCTTTGGTTGACATTTTGGCATATTTTCAACTTTTTGGTATACTTTGAACGCAATGTTATATCGATGTACCAAATTTAGTATTCGGTATATTTCAATATTTTTTCAGAATACTGATAGGTATATTTCATGACTTTGCTGTTATCGAAAATGGTATATACCATATACCAAATATTCGCTATGTTTTTAGTATTATTGCGGTATATTTTAAAAATAATACCGCTCTGTGCTGTTCTTATTTAAAATTGGAAAGTATATCAATATATGAAATATAGCAATCGGTATTTTTTAGTATTTTTTCATAATATTAATATTATTTTTTTATTGATAATGGGTTTCAGGTATTTCACTATCTTCCTTGTATTTCAGTGCCGTTGAAGTGAAAGCTAGTTTCCTAATTTGTTGCAAGATTTAATGAGTTTGCAAAGCTGCCTTGAAGATTATGGTATATAAATAAGCTCTTTTTACTTGTCGTATTCTGGGGAAGCAATCAAAAAACATTCTCCGTTGTTGTAGAGTTGTATTATTTTATAATAAGACGCAATGTTGATTACAATTTAATTCGATACATAACCAAACCTCTTTTATAACTAAATGGCTGAAATAATTATTTGGCAGTGTTGGTAAACAACAGAATTTATTTATTAAGCAATTTTTGCATTTTGCTGTGAGAAAAAGTTTTATTGATAAATGCAAAAACAATTTGTAGCGGAAAACATTTGCAAAGATATTTGATTGATATTTCTGACTAGCAATAATTAATAAAATAGTATTGGGAAACGCAAATAAACTGTAGAGAGAAATGTTTGTTCATTAAGCATGTTAAAAACATGACAATTTTGCAATGAAGCTTAATAAATTCAACTCGCAGCTTAATGCAAAGCAAAGCTTGAAGCAGCTGTGAGAAAAGTTGCGCGTGAGGCGAGTGAAAAATGTCCAAGCAAAAATTTGTCAAATTTTGTGACATTTTTGGGTTGCAATTTGGACAATTGCCAGCATGAAATGGGTTGCCACTGAGCTGGTAATTTCAGTAGGGCAACAGCAACAACAACTCATAGATTCAGTGGAAGGTAGAAGGATGTGTGAAGAGAGGGGGGAAAGGGGGCTTAAAAGCAGCTTGGGCCAGAAATGTTGGGCAAGTCAAAAAAGCTGAAAGTCAAATACGAAGCGCACAAGTTGCCAACTGTGTGTGAGTGTGTGTGTGTGTGAGTGTGTGTGTGCATATGAGTGTGTGTGTGTGTGTGTTTCGGAGTACTTAACACGCTGTTTGCTTGGGCAATCGAAGCGAGGGGAGGATGGAAGGGAAGCGCCGGAAAGAGAATTGTGTGCGTCCGGCGAAGGCAAATTTGATTGTCAAATGAGTGGGGCGGCATGGAAGGAGGGGGAGGGAGGGAGATTGTGGCAGTTGACTAGCTACGCACTTGAGCCCACAAATAATACCGTTACTTAACATTTGAGGCGCAAACAAGCAACACACACACACACACACACACATAGAAACGCGAAGACAACAGCATCGCAGACAGAGGCAAAAAAACTAGAGCCAAAAGGCGGCAAGCATAAGTTTTACAAATGTCGAACTGTGTGTGTGTGTGTGTGTGTGTGTGTGTGTGTGTATGATTGTGTGTGTGTAACAATAAATGTCTCCTGCGGCTAGTGGCAACAACAACAAGAAGAAGGCGAAAGGCAGGCAAAAGTTGCTGCTTAAGTGATACAAAATGCAAATACGCCACTGACAAAGTCACAGATGGAAAACTTCTACTATAAAGAGCAGAAGCTAGGCAAGCAGAGGTGATAGTGAAGATAGAGAAGGAAAGAGAGAGAGATGGAGTGGAGGAGAGAGAAGAAGAGCAACAAAGTCACTTGAGCAGCCTGTGTGACGGCTTAAGTTTATTTGCACGAGTCGTCGACCCGTCGAGCGTTGGGCACATGTGATATCCACTCGTCGATTGTTGTCCTTACCTCAACCCCGCCCCCCGCCACCCGCTTTCATTCTCTCTCTCCTTCTCCCTGCTGGTCGCCAGTTGTTGCGGCTGTAAATGTGGCGTCTCTCCGCTTGTGACTGATATGTGGCAGCGGCATTGGCATTGCCATTGCCATTGGAGTCGGCTTAAGATGAAATGTAAACAAACACACACACACACACACATGAACAAGTAAGAAAGTTACGTTTAAGTGTGCTCGACTGTGAGATACCCGCTTCCGAATAAAAGCAAAACAGTGCGGTATATCTCTTAAAATATACCAAAATAATAATATATACTAACTTCTATATTGGTGTTTTGTTAAAGTACTACATACAAAATTCGTTAGTATGCTTAAAATATACCAAATCAATATACCACAAAAATACAAGAATATACCACGAGATATATTTGGCATATTTACATAGTACTAAATTCGAAATGCTGTATTACTTTTAAATTATACTAAATTAATATACTGTAAATATACCAAATATCATATTTGGTATATTTATATACTACCATGCTTAAAATATACCATAGACTACACAATATACCAGATTGTCGGTCAAAGCAATCAAATCCCCTAGTAAGTAGGCGTATTTACCGAAATGTGATTCTCAGGAATCATAAATACTGTACTTATTATTGAATATACTAAACACTAGCGTTAAAATTACGCTTGTTACTCGATTTTTATCAATTTGCTGGGGCGTGGCAAACATTTCAAACTAACTTCATATGCGTGAAAGCATTAACAGTGCTGTCGAAAAAAATTATATCTCTATCTATTATAGTCTCTGAGATCTAAGAGTTCATACGGACGGACAGACAGACAGACGGACAAAAAGAGATGGCTTTATCGCCTCGACTGTTGACGCTGATCAAAAATACACATACTTTATGAGTTCAGAGATGCCTACATCTGCTTCTAGGCACCAAGTTATAATACCCTTCTGACTTATAAGTAGCGAGTATAACAACAACAGCTAACACACCCACACGCCTTAGCCTTAACCACTCATCCCCCCGCTCCTTTTCTGCCGCCCCTTCTGACCGCTGCTGCAGTGTCAGCTTGTTAAATTATGCGTGGCAGGCGGCAGCAATATTTGCCTTTGCCGTTGCCTTTTTCTTTTCCGTGTTGTTGTTATTGTTATTATTATTATTATGGTTGTTGTTGTTGTTGCTGCTGTTGGTTGTAGGCTGTTGGCTGTTGCTGTTGCTTTTGTTGCCGTCATTGTCGCAGTTTGTCAACTCGTAAAACGCAGCATCAGAAAATATCAAAAACTCATCATTTGAGCTGCCGCTTTTGCTGTGCGTCGCTGCATCATCATCTAAATCAACTCCCCACTATGATTGCTCGACCCTTCGCTCCCTTTTATTTGTTGTTGTTGTTGTGTCCCCATTGTTGGTCACGTCACAGGACTCTCTCGCATTTTAGGCGCCACGTGCTGAATATGTTCTTCTCCCTTCCTTCCTGGCATCAAACACACACACACACTCGTACATACATGACATAGGACTACATCTATAAACTGTTAAGCCTGATGACGATGTGTCTGTCGATCGTGACCCATTCACAATTTTCAAACACACACATGCCCACATATCTATCTATCCATCATATTGCACTGTAAAACCATTGAATAATCAACTTTACAATTCGTCAACAGATTGCCAAGTTGTTTGTTGTGTATGTGACGAGCGAGGGTTGACACGAAATTAAATTGCAAAATTGCCTCTTTGAAATTTTGAAATATTTCAACTACATTCAATAATAATGCTTTTCTTCATTCGTGTTTTTATATAACTTTAACTTAAACAAGTAAGAAAGCTACAGTTGGCTCTGAGATACCTGCTACCTATTCTCAATAAAACCGTATTCTATATATTAAAAATATGCCACATGCTAAAATATATACCAAAGGCTATGCTTGGTATATTTACGTAGTACTACATTCAATATACCGTAGAGGACAAAATATAACAGATTTTCTTACTACAAATATAACGCAAAAATACTGAAATATATAGTAAAGGTTATTTTTGGTATATTGATATAGTACCTCATTCTAGATATACCACAGAGGACGAAATATACCAGAGACCCAAAGATAACTAAATAAGACTATTTCAAAAGAGTCTATTACAATATGAAATATGTTATATGTACTATTATTCGCAATAAAATGTATATTAAAAATGGAAATTTAAAATAGAATTTTTGTATTTTACTCACATAAGGTTATACATAATATGTTAAAGATATGTAGGTTACATTATTGTTGAAGAAATTTTCTCCTCTGGCATTAAGTTTATAGATTATATTTTGTCATCTATGGTATATTTCGAATGTAGTACTTTATCGATATACCAAATGTAACATCAATTATATTTGGGTATTTTTGCAGTATTCGGTATATTTTGCTTTTATTAAAGGTTGATGGAGTCTGAATGCATTCAACTCGGCTTATTTTTCCTATTTAATTATGCATTGACATATTCGTGATATAGAAAGTCTTTGAGCGACCCTCGCAAGTTGAGCATAAGTTCGAGTTGATTCTAATGAAACATGACATGCTTATAGTACAGTTTGACAATCAGTGCAATATGCTAAAGAGATAACAGCTTACAAACGCAGTCGAATGACTAATCGAACTAAACAGAATACAGAATAGCTGAAAAATGTCCAGTGTTGCGAAATGACTTGAAATGCTATTGTAATTACACATATTGATGCACAATTTGAATATTGCTACTAAATAAAATATGTGTACATATAAAACAGATATTAGGCGTGGTCAAGCGGGAGAGATTCACAATGAGTGCCTAGTTTAATTAGATGTGAATGCGTATCTAGTATATTTTGCACAATTTGGTATATATTTTTTAGTATTTTTTTTAATCAAGTGGCATATTTTGTACTTAATGATATATGTTGAATCTAGTAGAATGTCGATATTCAACTTATTTTGCCTTTAACACATTTTAATATACTTTTTTGGTATATTTAAAAAAATAATACCACCATTTTTGATCAAATAGTTAGTAATTTGGTATATTTTGTACTCTATGGTATATTCTGAATATAGTAGAATATCTATATACCAAATATATTGGCTCTTTTAGTATTTCTTCGGTATTTAAAAAATAATAACACCGAATTCCGTTCATTTTATTTAAATAAGGTAGCAGAGAAATTGTTGTTGTGTATTTTCTGAAATTTGTTTTTCATTGACTTTTACTAAATTAAATAAATTTGCAAAATAAATAAATGAGTTCTGACAAATGCCTACAGCATTAAATTAAAACCATTGCGATGTAATAAGCATTCAAAATGATGACAATATATTTGAAATTAACAATTGCACATCTCGTGGGAACTTAATCCGATTTGCGTTCCCATTTTGCTAACAGCTGAATTCTAAGCATGTTTTTCTTCGAATATTTCTATTCTTAATTCCAAACAAGAAGCGCTTTAAGCGTTCTTCAATTGACGTACAATTGCAATTTAATGCGATATATTTTTAACTAATGTGTGTCTATGTATACTTATGAAATAACTGCGTCTATTTAGGGACGGAGATTTGCCAGAGATTCGTGTGTTGTGATTCGCTGAGCATTTCGCTATTATTATTTTTAGTTTGCATAATGGGCTTTTAACCCTTGGCCATCTTCCCTACTTGCGCATTTAACGATTCTTATAGACATTTTTGTGCTGCTGTTGTTGTTGTTATTTCTGGTTTGTTGATGTTGTTGTTGTTGTTCCGGTTGCCCGGGCAACCCATTAGTAGAAGAAGGTAGAAGATGGCTACTCCAAGGAAAATGCCCACCCACATAACCTCATTCTCAGCTCATGCTGGCTGCTTATTCTTCTTCCTCCTCTTCTTCTTTTTCAGCCCCCATTCCGCACGTCAATTCAATACGTTTAAAAGTTCATTTGCTGTTTAGCTTGGTCATTATGTGCCCTGGCCAGAACGATGTCCAACGCTCTCATTTCGACCCCTGGTAGTATCTTCTCCCCCCTCTTTGCTAGCCTTGGTGGCAGCCGCTTGTCAGGCCTCACAGTGTCTGTGCCTTTGTCGGTTTGGCCATTAAATGGGCACTCAATGTGTTTGTCTAACTTGCCATTTGCGATGATAATAATGTCGTATGGCCGTTACATTGATGTTGCCTTCGCTTCGCCGTTCGCCCGTTACGGCTGCCCGAGCGCAGCGAGCAACCCAACCATCGGAGGGATGGACAACACAACAACAACAACAACAACAACAGCAATCCAAACAACCCATCAGGCCGACTAACGGACAGCGGCGCTTTCTTGTCCGCTGCCATCCATTGTGTTCTTCATACCCTTGCTCCCGGGTATAAGTCATTCTTGAACAATTGTGGCAACTTCTTTTCAATCGCTCATCTCAGCCAACAATACAGCTGTCAACCGTTCATATGAACCGCTTCTTCTCAAACTTGCCATTGATATTGGCGGAAATAGTGAAATAGCTTTAAGCAGCAGAGAGCGAAGAAATTTCGTTAGACAGCAACGCAATTGCAAAATAGAATTTACGTAGTCAACTTTAATTTACTTAATGTAGTGTTTTTCTAGAGCTACAAGCTAAAGCTTATTAATGTATATTAACAATTGTAATTCGGACTAATTTCATGTTTATTCTTTTGTCATTTAAAATGCTAAAAATGTTGTGTACACAAATCGTTCATTTATTTTAGTTATACTAATTAAATACTTATTATTACATTTGATTTGAAGATGTTTAAAATAGATAATAGATAAGTAATGTTGTTGTTATTCTCTGTTCATAAAATGTCTTTATTTGCATTATATAAAAATGAGCGAAAGTGCAAGGCGAGACCTTAAAAAACTTTGTGCTCTTATGTTGTCTTTTAATAGGCAATCATTGTTACGATAAAGTTTTATAATATAATAATATATAATTATTTTACATTACAAACGCTACATTTAATATTTAAAACTTTGATTCAGTATTTTTTAAATTAAAAAATAATATGTATTTATGTTTTACATATATGCTCAAATGCTTTTCATTTCAACTCTAAGCTAGTTCATTATCATCTTAAAACTTTTATTTTCACACTAAATTGGCTAATGAATAATGAATAAATTAAACACATGAAATGTTAAAATTGATGTGATCTATTTATTAATTTCATACACTTTTTATTTGTAATTCTTGAAATGTGTAAAACCTTTTATTCTCTACATTTGTCAGCGGCTTCGTTCTGAAGTGTTCTCTCTATTTGCACATTAGTAGAGTATTTATGCATCGTCTAATGTATCTGCTTCTTAACTTCCCTTTCCCTTTCCCTACCTCTACTGCCCTCCCTTTCTAACAGCCACTGTATTACTTGTCCACTCTCTCGCTCTCGCTCTCGCTTTAACACTCTCTGTTTGTTGGCTGCTTTGGCTGCTGCTGCTGTCGATGTATTTCCGAATCGTTTGGCTTGGCGTTTTGATTTCGTTATCAGTTTTTATGTTTATAAGTGAGACACACTCACACACACACACACACTCGCCATACGTGCTCCTCTTCTGTGCGAGTGTGTGTGTGTGTGTGTGCTGTCTGAGTTTTATTTGTGCGCTGTTTGGTCAATTGGAAAACATTTCGTAGCAGACTTTTAGGCGCCCGCCTCAAAACGAAACTCGACGGGCGGTCGCCAAAGTGACGACGTTGCTCTTGTTCGTGTGTTTTGCTTGTTTTGCCATTGTTGTTGTTGTAGTCAGTTGCTGCTGCTGCTTTTGCTGCTGTGGCTGCCGCTCGGCATAATGGCGTCGTTATTATTTTGGCATTAAAAAGAATTAATACGCTTCAATGGACTCTCAACGTAAATAGATCGTTAGGCAGCGTGCCAACAACAGCAGCAGCTGCCTCATCAGCTACTCCATCCACCTTTTCTTCTTTTTTTTTCTCCTTCTTCGTTTTGGCTTTTGCTCTGTTCTCAGCTCTTTATCAATGCACGCTTTGCTAGTTTTGTTGTTGGCTTTTCACTTTACTTTGTCACGCAATCGAGCACAATTTTTGGTACTTTACATAGAGAGCAACAGAAGCAGTTCTTCGTTCTCCTCGTACACGTTGAAGTATAGTATATCGCTCTTTATTTTAAATGGGCCACCAAACACTTGACCAACGACAACGAGAATCTATATTGTACTTCAACTATCCCACCCATTGTTTGCCATCATCTTTAACGTTACGTCTCGTCTCATCTCGTGCCTGTGTGTCTGCTTTCTCCTTTTCATTCGCTTGCGCCATGCATACAATATTTTTTATGTTCCCCATTTTTTTTTTTGTATAATTTCGCTTTGCATATTATCGTCGCTTGCTTCGATTATCCTTTGTTGGGCAAACGAGTTCTTAGCTCCAATCTCTTGCTTTATTGTCAGCTCAAACGAGCTCAGATTTTCACTCATATTTATCCACACAAAACTGAAGCAGTTGTGCATCGCATATGAACCAGTTGCCAACGCAGTTCTTTTGCTTACCTTAAGCTCTTTTTGCATTTTAATGTTAAAGCAGGAATAAACTGGAGTATTTCATATTTATATTGAAGAGATAAAAAAAATAGATAGTAATATATTAATATACCAAATATACATTTCGGTTTATTTTAGAATGTATTTTGGTATATTTATTTGGTATGATGATGATAATGATTATGTGCTATATTAATATACCAAATATACATTTCGGTATATTAAAGTATTTTTTTGTATATATTTTTAATATATTTAAATGATAATATAGAGATATACTAGTATTGTTTTTTTAAGAGATACAAGAATAGAGAGCGATGTATTTCTTCTTAGAGCACTTTGCCATGTTTAATATACCAAAAATAAATTTCGGTATACTTTAGTGTTCATTCTGTATAAAATAAAATTGCTGTTTTCGAAGAGATACAATAATGGATAGAAATGTGAGTCTTCTTAGAAAATTTATTATATTAATATACCAAATATACTTTACGGTATATTTTAGTATTAATATTGGTATATTTAAATTGAGCATTGAGCACTTATTATATTAATAAGCCAAATATACATTTCAGCATATTTCAGTATTATTGTGGTATATTAATTTGGTATATTTAAATGATAGTTTCATACTATGTTGCTTTTATTGTAAACGTATTGCGGGAATCTTTCTTAATTTCATTCTTTATTAAAAAAAAATACAAAAAATACTTTTTTTCATAATGTTCTATTATATTGTAATATCAATATACATTTCGGCATATTGCAGTATTTTTTCGGTATATCAATGTAGTATATTTAAAATATAATATCGAACTATTTAGCTTTCAGTATAATCCTATTGCATGAAACTTTCTTACATTCTTTCTTTATTATAACAAAATACTACAAATTCTTTATTTCATAATATTGTATAATAAATTTGTGCAGTTCATGCACTAAACCACTTTAACCCTGCAACATGTCAGATAATTAAGCCAGTTTATTAACCTGTTAATGCTTAATTGAAACCAATAATTAATCCGCTTGCAGCTTTAAAACACACACACACACACACACACACACAGTTTTACGTTGATAATCTATGCCGTTTTATTTGAACGCATATCTCAGATATACAGCACAGAACTATTTGTTTGACAATCGTAGTAAATTGTTGTTAAATAATTGTGGTTTAAAGTTGAAACAAATTCGATTGTCATACGTGTTATGATATATGCATACGATTAGAATCCATTATTTCGTGTTTAATCGTTATGGAAATTTTCTACTATAATTATAATGACATCGAGGAGGAGAGGAAGTAAGAGCGAGAGAGAGAATGAAAGCGATGGGAAAATTCGAAATGCAATTTGAAATTCACCCTGGCAGCATTTCAATTTAGTTGCATGCAAATATTTAGATAATTTCCAATGCTTCAACTCAAATATAAACATGCACAGATATTTTATATACTAAAAGTGTACATAAACACGTATATGTATATGTATATATATTTAAATAAAGATAGCAATACATAAATATATCTGTGTGTATATTGAGTTGCAGTTGCTGTCAGTTTGCATTCGAATGCGAATGCGAATAAACGAATATACAAAATGAAAATTTTGTCATTCGGCTCTCTTTCGTTTCGGACATTTCTTTTGCCCCACTGCCTTTTGACAATTATTCGTATTTGCTTTCAATTTCCCTTCCAACGCAAAAATTCTACAACCAACAAAAGCAAAAAAAAAAAACACACACACACACACACACAAAATTCTGCAACAGCTTCGCAAATATTCGCATTCTGTTTTGGTCTCTCACCTCACCTCAGCTCAGCTCTGCTCTGCTGACCTGACCGTAACCTGGCATCTATTGACACATCCTTTGTGGATTTGAAATCTCAAAATCACAAATACCAAAATAGTTGCTAGTGACACACACGCTGCTCGCTTAAATCCAAATTCATTGAATGCAACACACACACAATCGAAGCCATAACTAATGCATACGTGAATTTAATTTATTAAACTCTGATATGGGCGAAATTGGTCAATCACTATTTGATTTAGGTATGTGGACTTAAAACCTCAAAAGCAAAAGTACAGAGTTGATTACAATCAAGGCAAAATAAATATACTATGTAGAAATAATATGTGCAGTTGACAATTAGGATAGATTTTTGAGGTAAGAGAATAACACAAAAAAATGTGTGCTAGACTAAACAGAAACAAATAGGAAAACTTTTGGTGGAGTTTGCTCGACTGAAATATACGCGATACCCAATCAAAGCAAAGCTGAGCGCTACTGTTCTTAAAATATACCAAATTAATATACTGCAAATATACTAAGATATACCGAGACATATATTTAGTGTATTGATGAAGTACTTCATTTAAAATTCCGTATTATTCTAAAAATATACCAAACTAATATACCACTATAATACCATAAATACTGAATTCTATATTTAGTATATTGATATAGTATTACATTTAAAATGCGGTATTGTTCTTAAAATATACCAAATTAATATACCGCAAATATACTAAAATATACCGAGACATATATTTGGTGTATTGATGACGTACTACATAAAAATTCCGTATTATTCTAAAAATATACCAAACTAATATACCATAAAAATACTAAACATACAGAATTCTATATATATTTAGTATATTCATATAGTATTACATTTAAAATGCGATATGGTTCTTAAAAATACTGAATTAATATACCGCAAATATACTATAATATACCAAATGCTACATTCGGTATATTAATATACTACTACACTCAAAATATAACATCGAATACTAAAGTAAACTCGATTGCTAGCCATAGAAACTAAGACCCGTAATAAGTTGATCCTGATCAAGAATATATATTATAGGGATATAACTTTTTCTGCCTGCTATATACACTTCCTGCACGCACAAACTTATAATACCCTTTTACCCTATGTGTAGCGTGTATAAAAATATTCTAGTGAAAATAGAAACACAAAATATGCAGAGCAGAAATGATGTAACATAAATTTATAAGACAGAGATGAAGATGAAAGCGTTCAATGTCGAGAGAGAAAGAGAAGCAAGCGGAAGTGCAGACGATTGTCTTGGATCAAGTTGCTCTAACTTGCTATTACATTACGCTGACTAACAAGAGGTAGGAACTGCATAGCGCAGTTACTTTATAGTTATGATATACAAACTGTTTGAACTATTTGTAGTTGATAAATGACTTGAGATAAATCTGCGAGTAAAACAAAAGATCAGAGCTGAGATAAAAAAATTTGTTGGTTTCTTAAATTACATAAAATAATTGTCATATTTATCAATTAAAGTTAGCTAGAAATTGACTTTTATTTATTAGGTTTTATTATGAAAACAAAGAATGGAAACAATTTCTTAGTTATGCCAAACTTCTACATAATTAGCTAAAATTCAATTAATATAAATTCCACATATATTCCCAAATTATAAAATATAAAATGTGTTCTTTTCCTTCTTGCAGAATCCTGAAATATATTGCAAATGTAATACAAAATATTGAGGTAAGTAAGCGACAAAACCATTATTTACAAGTAGGAAAGCTATAGTCGAGTGTGCTCGACTGTGAGATACTCGCTACACATTTGAAATAAAGCCCTACATATAAAATATACTTGGTATATCGATATACTAAACTCTAAATATACCAGATAGTCAGCCAAATCCATGATCTTTCTACTCTAAAAGTAGTGTGTATAAAGATATTTTAATTATGTTAAACTTACAATAAATTATACTTCAATTTGTTAGCTTTACCATATTTACAGGGTATTGCTTAGCCTTGTCACTTGGCTTGCTTGGAAGCAAACGACCAACAACAACGTGCTACAACATTTTTTCTTGTTGTTGCTGTTGTTGTTGGAGTTGCGCTTGTCAAGATTTTGAGTAGCAATTTGGTTGTGCTGTCGTGACGCCTCTGCACTGCCTTTACTTCCGCCTGCGACGATGTGGCCCTTGCCACATGTGGCTGCCACCACATGTATGGCAACCGCATGCGCCACGCCCTCAGTCCATCACACAGACGCCTGCCTGCCTGCCTGCATGTGGCACGCTTTTGAGCAAATGCAACAACGAACCGCTCCGCTGCTGTTTTTCCCTTGTTTTCCCATTTTTCCCCTTTTTTCCTGTTTTCTGAAAAGGCGGCCAAAAACTGATTGCCACTAAAGTTGCTGTTGCTGTTGCTTCTCCTGCTTTGCGTGTGGCGTAAAATGCATTTGATGACGTGCCTTCACCACACGCTCTGTGCCAGTTCTCTTCACTCTCACACTCTGATAAATTGCAGCAGCAACAGCAAAGGGAATGAGAACGATGCGGGTGTCAATGCTGGGCTGCATCTTTTGGTTTTAGCATCGAGCATCGAGCTTTGCATTTTGGGCTGTCTTTGTTGATTCTGTTGTTTTTTTTCTGTTTAGGTTTTATAACCGTTACCTATAGAGTAAAAGGGTATTCAAAGTTTGTGCCTGTAGGAAATATTTGAAACAGACAAAAGCAGACATCTCCGACTCCATAAAGTATACATATATTCTTGATCAGGGTCAACGTCTACTTATACCGGATTTTAGTAGATTTGGCTACTAATCTGGCTTAAATTTGGCACTCTATGGTATATTTTAGATGTAGTACAATATCAATATACCAAATATAGCATTTGGTACCGTTTTAGTATTTTTATGGTACACCGATTTGGTATATTTTAAAAGTAATACCATATTTGTGATACTATGCAAATATACCAAACATAGCATTTGGTATTTATATATTTTTTTTTAGTATTTTATGGTATATAAATTTTTGGTATATTTTCAGTATGTTTGTACGAAAATTATCGAATTTTTAATGCAGTACTATATCAATATACCAATTATAGCCTTTGGTATATTTTTAGTTTTTTTTTTTGTATATTCATTATTTTACGAATAATACCACATTTTCGATGTAGCAATACATTCAATATACCAATTATAGCCTTTGGTATGTTTTAGTATATTTGTGGTATATTATTTTGGTATATTTTAAGAAAGTTACAACACTGTTTTGCTCTTATTCGAAATGTTTAGCGGGTATTTCACAGTCCAGTATACTCGACTGCAGCTTTCTTATGTAACTTGTTTTTTTTTGGGGAGGGGATGGAGGGAAATCATAAATATCATTGCAGCAGTGAGCAGCAAAACCGCTTGGCATTTTGTTGCGGCTGCTGGAAAATGTTCAAAGAGCCAAAACTGAATGCCAGGCGGCTAATGAACACGATATGCAGACGAAGGGCTAAAAAGCATCAAGAGTGCGAGGAGGCGGGCGAAGGGGAGGGGGCGTGGCAGTTTATGGCCCGTGCAGCACTCAGTGCATTTGGCAATTATGAAATGTACACACAAAAGTGTCGTCCATTTGTCTCTGTGTTTGTGTGTGTGTGTGCTGCAAATTTAGAACAAGCGTAAAATTTGCAATTAAATGCCAAAGCAGCATGAAAGTGCCACGCCCACTTAGGCAGGCGCCAAGCGGCAAACAAAAACAGTCAAAAAAAATGGAAGAGCAGAGAGCGTTGAATGTGGCAGTGAGTGTGGCGAGTGGATTGAGGGTGTATGTGTGTGTGTGTTTGGCTGAGAGACAGGACTCTATAAATGAGGTCAGTTGCACTTGAACATTTTCCACTGCGTTGTGACAGTTTTTGGCAGAAAACAACAACAACAACAACAAAAATAACAGCAGCAGCGACTGAGAAGGAATAAAACGAAAATTGCTGTGCATATTGCGTATACGCCACGTTGGACACGACGCAATAATGCCACGAAATGCATTAAAACCAGCACAGACACACAAACGCACACATATAGAAATACGCATGAAGTGCCACAAAAAGGAAAGAGCAAGAGAGAGAGAGAGAGAGAAAGAGGAAAAAAAGGAAGCAGCAGCAAACAAACAGAACGACAAGAAAATGACAGAAGGTTTCGATTATATAAAGCCAGCTAAAAGAGTGAGGGGCGGGCAATTGGTAAGCTGCTGTTGCTGGTGCAGTGACACTGTCAACCGGTTACGTTGACCCCAGCACACACACACACAGAAAGAGAGAAAGAGTAGGGGGCGTGGCAGTGGAATGGGGCGGTTAAAGATTCACAACATGACAAATGATAAATGGGCAAAGGATACGCATTGCGCAAACCCAGACAGCAGGACAGAAAGACAGAGACCGAGTGAGAGAAGAAGAGAACCAGCAATGTGAACCAGATCCAGTTACTGCAACAGCAACAGCAACAACAACAGCAACAACAACAACAAGTAACAGATCCACAGATTCTACACATATCAAGCGTTGTCAAACCAAACAGTTTCTCTTTTTAGTTTTAGTCTCATTTTTTTGGTGCTTACACTTTTGGCAGGCAATTTGTAACAATGTTTTTCTAATTGATTCGATAAAGCTAAACAAACTTGTAACTTTATTATTACTTTACGCACAACTTCTTGCAGTGACAACAATAAAAAGTGTTGCACAAATAACTGCAAGATTGTGCAAAAATGTTTGCAACGAAATGTACAAAAAATGCAATTAGCTCTTACATAAACTATGTGTAAACATTTTCTTTGCTAATTAAGGTATAAATATGTTTTGATTGACATTTGACTTTTGCATCACATTCCCTGTCAATTTTGGACAGAAGTTGTGGTTATTTAATTTGTAACGAGCAGAAGACCGCAACTAAGTTGCTTCGGTTGATAGTCTGGTATATTTTTAATGTAGTACTATAACAATATACCATAAATATATCAAATTGGTATATTTCACTGTTTTGAGTCGATTATTATATATATCAATATACTAACTAAAGCATGTGGTATATTTTAATATGTAGTGGCTAGATGAAAGCATCTGAGTTTGGTTGACAATCTGATAGATTTTTATTCTATGGTATATTTTGAACATAGTAGTATATTAATATTTGAAATATAGCCTGCTATTTCAAGAATAATAACTCAACATTTTTGGTGAAATAGTATATAAAGCATGCGGTATATTTTTGGTATTTTTAGTATATTTCAGTATTTTTCGGCTTATTGATGTGGTGCAGTCTTGATTGTATTGTATGTAACAGGCAGAAGATGACATCTATTCTCCATTTGGGAGTATATTTTGTATTTTGTCTTGTATACTTTGCAATCTTTGGTATATTTTGAATGTAATATTCATATTCAGTGTATCAATATACCAAATATAGACTTCGGTATATTTTAGTTTGCTCAAATGTATTAATGTAATATATTTTACTAATAATATCGGACTGTTTTGAGCGCAATAGCATATCAAATAAAACATGCGGCATGCTTACGTATATTTTTTAGTATTTTTTCGGTAAATGGATAGCGGATATCTCTCATTCTTACTAAGCCAATTCCACATAATTCGTAACTATTGTAAATGTGGCGCCTCGAATACATTCACGAGTGTAATTTATACGCTACGCAGGCATTTCAAGTTGCGTTTTATTAACAGTCGAACATCAAAGAAATTACTGTGATATCTCTGTGAAATCTCAGCAACTATCGTATCGTAAAAGTTCAATAAACAGATACATCAAATGGCTGCACATCAAATTATTAACAGTATTGTGAAGCACTCAAAAGAATATTACATTTTTACTGTAGTTATAGCCGAAGCCGCCGCCGTCGCCGCTTGTCTCAATTATTTTTGCGTTGGCGATGCTCCAACTTTAGCAAATGGCGTGTTTCAAAGGTTGTAGAAATCGCAGTTGTTATAAATGTGGAATGTATGGAGATGTATTTAGTTGAGAACGTTCGGCAGACGCCCACAATTCACATGCATGGTCGCAAAATTAATTGATTCAAACAATTCAAACGATTTGCACATTAAAACTCGAATGGCCAGCAAATCAAATTGAAATGCCAATGGGAGGATGTTCTCTCTCGCTCTCGCTCGCTCTTTATATATACTATATATATATATATATATCTATCTATCATTCATTTGTCTGTCCATCCATCTATCAATCTAGCATTCGAATTCGCATTTGCAAAACACATCCGCATCCTTATCCTCATCCTGAACCTCATCCGCATTCGTGGCTGTCTCGTGTCCATTTCACATGAATTTAATTTTGATTTTTATTTGGCTTTTTATTCGGTTTTTAAACGCCGAACGATTTAATTGAATTGCACGCGGACGATCAAAACCAACGACCCAGTGCCCCGGCCAATTCTGTGTTCTGTGTGTGTGCCCTTCGGATGTGATTATGCAAAGTGGCGCCCAACGTGCGGGTGGGTGAGAGTGGAGAGTGGAGAGAGGATGGAGAATGGAGAAGGGAGGTGGAGGCGCCCAGATGTGTTGCTAATTTTATCATTCGCCCCGTCACGTTCTTCGTCCAGCAACCAGAATGACCAAAGGCGATGTGTCGTAAAGCAGCAACAGCAGAGGCAGCAGCAGAGGCACGCATTCAGTTTTGGGTTTTGCCTTTTCCGTGTAGCTGCAAATTGAACAAGCGCATATAATCGAGACTACAGCTCGATTCAGACTATATATATGTACTATATGTATAGTAGAATGTGGCAACATGCAGCAGCCTATATTACAATTGCCGACTGTCGATTGCGTGACTTGAAGCCCACTCAGCTTGTTTGCCTGTCTCTCTGTCTCTCTCTCTCTCTGTCTGCCTGTCTGACTGTCTATCTATCTGTCTGGCAGTGCATCTTCTTTAAGTCATTGGCCACTCGACAGCCGAGCAGCAGTTGAACCGACAAGCGGCTCTTCAGGCGCCTGGCAAACAAGCCGCAATTTCAAGCTCCATTTCAGAAAACATTTCCATCTCAATTTGATGGCTTTGCTTCCACTTTGACTGACCGCCTCACCTCTCTCTCTCTCTCTCTCTCTCTCTCTCTCTCTCTCTTGCTCTCTCTCTCTCTCTCTTGCTCTTTCTCTTTGTTGATTTGCTCAATTAAAACCATACACTCTCAAGTGATATCCAGACCTCAATTTAACTCAACTCAACTTGACTCCGGACTCAAGATTTCATTTTATTTCATCAAAAGTGTGTCATAAAAAATATATATGTATATATATATATATATATGAAATATGAAATCGGTTTAACAAACTTGCCGGTCGCTCCGACGAAAGTGCACCAGCAAAATTGCGACTCCTAGATTAGTTTAGCCTTTGTGCGTGTGTGTGTGTATGTGTGTGTGTTTCAGTTACTTTGCCTTTCCACCATAAGCAGCAGCTAAGTCTAGTAAGAAAAAAAAAGAAAACAGAATTTATTATGCTCTTGCTTGCATATTTCATAAAAGTCACTTTGCTTTCAATTCTGAAGCTGAACTCGTATTTAATGGCATTAGAATTGCTTTTAATGCTGCACTTGCTAACTGCTTTAAATCATATTCCGTATACGCACAGTTGACGCTCCAAATTTTGACATGCATTAATTGTCAGTTGCTAGCTGCAAATATGAATTATTTATTATTATTAGCACTTCTGGCATTTATTTCGCTATATTAAGTATACGTACTAGCACTTTGGAATATCACGTATACGCAAATTATTGAATAACTTAAACTTTGATTTGTTTGTTAAATGTACACACTTTGCATGAAGCAAATAAAGTATACGTTGAGTGTCCGTTTAACACTAACTTCTAGATTACGTATACGCTAGTAAATTAAGTATAGAAACAGTTAAATATTACGTATACGCGCAGTTGACACTCACAATTTATCATGCCTTAATTGCCAGCTGAGAACCTAAAATAACATGTATTTTCCAGTTTCTAGTGTTTCACATATTAGGTATACGTAGTATTATTTTGTAATATCAAGTATACGCAGCGTTGTACTGCAAATTCAATAAACTTAGTTTCTTGAAACCCAATTTTAATACTAACTTGTACATTACGTATAAGTAATTAAATTAAGTATATAACGTTTGTTTATTACGTATACGCACAGTTGTCTCTCACAAATTTGCAATGACTGATAGCTGCAAAAATAAATAATTTTTTGTTTTGCGTGATAAATGTTTCTATTTCAAAATATTACGTATACGTACTAACTTTTTGGAAAATGAAGCATATTATTTCTATTGTTTACATCGAGCATACTTAGATTTATTTTATGGTATAACATTCTATATTACGTATACGAACAGCTGCATATTACGTATGCGCACTGTTGCCACTCATAATCAGGACTTACATTAATAGACTGTTGAGTACTGCAAAAATGCATTTTTATATCATGCTGTAAATATGTGTATAATTTCACAATATTAAGTATACGTACAGTATTTAGTAATAACAAGTTTAGCTTAGTACGGCAACATTTATTTAAATATATACACATACTATCGTTCTATATTACGTATACGTATTGTTGTTCCTAAGTAGATTAAGTATACGAACAGTTACCATTTATTATGTATTTAGTACCTTCAAGCGCATATTGAGTTGTTCAGTTCGATTTCTGTGTGCACTTCTATTTTCTCCATCCATTCACGTTAATTGTACAGTGCACATATCAAGTATACGTAACGTTCGACCTCCTTATTGCTGGCTGGCCCTTGAGTAAGCATTCGAACCATTTTGCAATGTTGTATTTGTAAAATTGACGCATTAATTGCATCTAATTGAAGTCGAAAAGCCCATTTACATTTTAAGTATGATTGATAGTTGCAGTCTCAAAACATTCCAACTCGCATTGTGGTGATTATGATTGTGTTCCATTGTTGTTGGTGTTTTATTCGAGCCCCGTTTCGTGTTTAGATGACTCTCATTGCAGCTGGAGATAAGTGCATTATATAATTGATTTCAATTATACGCCGGATGGCGCATAAAATGTGCAAAAATGTTGCAAAATCGCCGAAACCAATCAATCAATCAATCCATCATGCAATCAATCACATGCAATAATAACAGCAATTCTTTTTGGAATTTGGTTTCATTTGGTTTTGATTTTTTGCATTTTGTTTTTCGATTTTAGGTTTTGTGTTGCGATTTATTTTGCGCTTGGCACAAATCACAACTAAAATCAGAAACTTTTTTTCTCTCTCGGTGTTCTTGCTGCTGCTGTTATTTAATGCAGTTTTTGATTAATGGTCGCCATTGGCAACTGCAACAGCAACAGCAACAGCAAAAGCGACAGCAGCTGATTTGAGGGCAGCTTATGACGGCGTGTTCTGTATTTGCTCTTGATTGAATGCACAAATGGCTGATGCCTGACCAAATGTCAATTTCATTTCGCGGCCGCCACAAATTGCGCTCCAAAAATGTCAACGCAATATGTGAGAGTTTGTTATTTTTTCTCTTTTTTTTTTGTTCTATTTACTTCGCAGGTGTGCGTGTGTGTGTTAGTGCAGCTGTTGTCAGTGTGTGAGTTAATTTGATTTTAATTATGTAACATGGATTCTCGATGCTTCTGCTGTGTTGTCATTTGCTGTTGCCTTTAGTTTTGGGTTCGCTTTGCCTGTTTGCGGTTAATCAACTGCCCATGGCATTAATATTATGATTGCCACTGGCCACAGCCTAAACGCACACACATACAAACACACACGCACACTCACGTAGCTGACTACAGAAATTGACAATTAAAAATAATTTGAAATGCACGCGCCAAAATGGTCGACAATAAAATGTCGACGTTGGCAACGCGAGCGCATTTCATTAAAATTTCAAGTCAAGCACACAAAAACACACACACACACACACATACAGTAGCCACGCCCCAGCACGACGCCCCTTTTTGCTTACACAACGCGCAGCGACAGCAATTTAAAATTAGTAAAAATAAAAATAAAAGTTAAAGCCCAGCAATGAGCACACAACTGCAATGAGAGACATGAGAGCATTGGACTTCGGGGTTTGAGGGTTTTGAGGTTGGGCGTTGGGGTTGGGGTTGGTGTTCGGGTTGGGGGCTGCTTCTCAACTGGGCCAGGCCAGGCCAGGCTGAGGTTTGGCTAAATGGGAGCAACACGAGCTGCCCTGCAATTAAAAACAAGCAAAGCAAGAAAAACTGGGCGCCAGCAAAGCCAAAGCAGACAATACACTTACGCAAAAGCAAAAGCAAAAGCTTCGCGGCTAAACTACAAAATAACCTAAATTCAGACGAGGCTAGAGGCTAGAGATAAATGCAGTCGTAACACAAAGGCAAAGCAATTAAGTTGAAAAATAACAAATACATATTCAACAATCTAAAAAAAAAAAAAACATTTATAAATATATGTGAGAAATTCAGCTAAATTATATTGAAAATAAAATAATCGAATCAAATCTAAACAAGAATTCCTTAACTCGTTATTTTCAGCAGTTTCATTTTGTTAAATACATATTCAAATGCAAAACTATAAGTAGGAAATTCTTTTTCAAGTTAAATTTATGTCAAATTTAAATTACATGATTTATTTTTTGTCAAATAAATAATTTTTATCTCATTGTTCTAAGAAAGTTTTAGATCTTAACTTTTCACTTCTTATATTTATTAAATATAAGTGATAAATTCTACTTCAAGTCAAACTTAAACCAAACCTGAATTGCAAGGTTTTAGTTTTTGTTATAAAATTAATCCTCGACCTGTTGTTTTTAACAGTAAGAAAATTTAAGATCTTTTAGAAATTTCCAGTTATTTGTGATCTTATTTTAATTCAAATTTTGGTGGGTATTATTTGTCAGCTGATAACTTCAAATATAACTTGCGAATTTTTCTAGTTGCTAGTGTTTCAGAATATTAAGTATACGTACTATCATTTTGGAATATCAAGTATACGCAGCGTTGCATTGCAAATTTATTAAGCTTAGTTTCCTTTGTTAAATATGCACACTTTATTTGATGCAATTAAAGTATACGTGGAAGCCTATTTTAATACAGAGTTCTATATTACGTATACGTAAATAAATTAAGTATACAAATAGTTGCATATTACGTATGCGCACAGTTGCCGCTTATAATTTAAATATGTCAGCTGATAGCGTCATGTAAATCATTTATATTTGTTTTCCGTGGTAAATGTGTCTAGTATTTCACAATATTAAGTATACGTAGAGTCCTTCTGGATTATAAATCATACGCAGCGTAGCATTGCAAACTTTTTGATGACTACAAAACGAATTTTCAACTCGATGATAATTTTCCACATATAATATATATTATTTAATTATTTTTACTGAAGAAAAACATACACGTTTTAAAAATTTAATATATATAAATTCAAATTTATTATATAATCAGTTTTAGTGAAGAAAAACAAACATTCTTTTAAAACACAAATATGAAAGAAATATAAATTTATAATACTATGTGTAAAAAAGCCTTTAGAATGTTTTATTTGTCTGCAGCAACTTGTCTACTAACTAAATGTGCATACCTCGAGTTAGGGCATTCAAAAAAAGCCAACCAGCGGACTTCCGACTCTCAGTCTCCCAGTCTCGTTCTCTGCTGATGTGTGGAAGCTTTTGTGGGTGTCGCCTGTCAGTTGAAACTCAAAACGTGCAGCTAAACTGCAGCATTTTACAGACAACTTTCCACACTGGCCACATGACCGAGTCAACCTCTCTTTGCTACCCTCCCCCACATCCTACCGCGTTCCAAATGGCTGCTCCGACGATGATGGTGGCCATGCTAGCTGCCTCATCAACTGTGCCACACTTTCAGCTTTCAGCTTGTTGTGCTTGTTCCTGCGGCAGCCAGCTATATATGAAACAGTTCCTTTACCTTCATCTCTCTCTATCTCTCTGTCTTTCTCTTTCTTTCTCTGCTTGTCACTTGCTGGCCCATTTCACTCTCGTTTACTTACGCTCACGAGTTTATGGGCCCAAGCCGCTTAAGTGGGCTGTTAAGGGCTTGTTAATTTTATTGATACCCCAGCGTCGATCCATCGAACTGCGCTCGCCAAGCCGCAAAGTGGAGCAAGTCCCAGCGTTTGCATCACCCACTCGATGTTGACACATGTTGCCACAGCCGCAGCAACACACAACCTTCTGCCTTCTACCGTCACCTTCTTCTGTTCTGTGAGCTTAACAGCGCTTTTGTGTGTATCATGTACTTTGGCATTGCTCAGCGAATGCTCAGCTCACTTCACTCTACGATAAGTTGAGCCGTGTAGTTCTAGCTCAAAATGGCACAAACAACTTTGAAGATGAAGCACATCGTGATTGTCTAAGGCTCATAGCCAAAGCCTTTAACATGGCTCAGTTGCAGCTCAGTTGCCTGACAAGTGCAGGCTACAAATAACTGGCATACTATATATCTAAATGCTTTTGCATTGTGTATTCTAATCTTATCACGCTTTCATTTAAAAGGATTTATGCACTTCGTTTTCTGTAGTAACTATTAATATTTTGTTTATATATTTTATTAGAACGTGACTGGTGTGTTGTTGATTCAATTTTACTCAACTCTAATTTTCAAGAAGGCGTCAGAGTTTTGTGTTCCTTAAGGCTTTCATTCTTAATTTTAACTGTTCTTATAGACGCTATGGTACACAAAGAGTAGAAGGGTAATATAACTTTGTGCCTGCAGGAAATGTATGTAATAGGCAAAAGGAGGCATTTGCGACTCTAAAAAGTATGTATATATATTCTTTATCAGCGTCAACAGCCAAGAAGATAAAGCCATGTCCGTCTGTCTGGCTGTCCGTCCATATGAACACCTAGATCTCAGAGACTATAAGAGATGGAGATATGTATGTATTTTATTTTTTTAAAGCACTAATTTTTATGACTTCCATGGTATATTTTTGTATATTTGCGGTATATTCATCTAGTATATTTTGGATAATACTGAATTTTGCATGTAGTTATATATCAATATAGTACACAACGCCTTTGGCATATTTTTCGTATTTTTGTGGTTTATAAATCTGGTATATTTTACGAATAATACCACATTCTGAATGTAAAACTATATGTACATATATACCAAATATTGCCTTTGGCATATTTTTAGTATTTTTGTGGTATATGCGCCTGGCATATTTCAAGACTAATACCATATTCTGAATGTATAACTATATCTATATGCCAAATATTGCCTTTGGTATATTTTTAGTATTTTTGCGATATTTCAATATGCCATATTTTACGAATAATATCTTATTCTGAATGTAGTACTAACATATATCAATATACCAAATGCAGCTGTTGATATATAGTATTTTTGCGGTATATTCATTGAGTATATTTTAAAATAAATACCATAATAATACTTTGCTTTTATTCACAATGGGTAGCGGGTATCTCACAGTCGACCACACTCGATTGGATCTTACTTACTTGTTCATATTTATTTTATTCGCTTATTTATTCAATTCAACTTAGAAGAAGACACTTTCAGATTTCTATTATCAGAGCTTGGTTTTCTTGAAGGCTTCAATACTTACTTCAATACTTTTAGAACAGTTGTCATTGTCTTGGCTTGATTTCCCTTTGAATAAAACACGGTTGAATGCTTAATATTGAATTTCATGTTATTCTTTATTTTCCGATCGCAGGTTGACATTATGTCATGCTCGCTTAGTAGCCTTACATTCGCGTAGTTACCATATTCTTGTTTTTTCAGCTTTTACTGTTCCATTCTTGGGCTTCGTTTTGCATCATTCGTGTGTTTCGTTTTTTTTTTTTTGTTTTTGTTGTTTTGGCTATTTACTTGGCTTTATATATTTATATATATATATATAGATATATATATATATTTATATATATATATGTTGTTTTTTTGGCATACCTTACAGACATTCACACACATATCAATTATTCAATTTAATCGTAACTTAAGTTAAATAACAATCACATTTACTTATTCTGTTTTCTGTGTTTTCCATTCGCATTCTCATTTTCATTTTCATCATTTCATAATTTATTTTGGGTTTTTCGTAATATTCTTTTTTTTTGGCGTTTCTTAATACAAAAAAAAAAAAAATGTTTAACTACACTCGCTTAGAGTTAGTTCTATGTATGATTATATAAGTATTTCATATTTTAGTATTATATTTCATATTTGTATATATATATATATATTCATATCCAATAATTCATCGTTCGTCGTTGCATCTTATGTCAGACACAAGCAACAAAGGAAAAAAACAAATTGTCAATAAAACAATTGAAACAATCATCGGAATCAACAATTGAGAAAATTGAGAAACTTAAAGAGAAACTTAAAATCAACCGATCTGAACCGATCTTGTGTATATATAACTTGCTATATCCTTTGGGTATTGCATAGAATTTTCTACTTGTATAAAATACGCGTCACTTGCAGTTCACGCATTATTCTTTCATCTATCATTATTACCATTTATTATATTATTTTGTTATAATCTTATCAATTTGGTTTTTTTCTCATATTGAAATCTTGACTTGCATTTAATAAATATTCGATTTTACGTCTATTTAAAGAGTTCGATCTTAATCTTTCGTCTATAATTCATTTATTTGATTTTGCTTTTCACTAAGTATTCCATTTTTTCTTCGTTCTTTGTTTTTGTTCATTTAATTGTTTATCTTAGCCATACATAGTACATTCATATATAGTTAATATTTAATGTTTTTTACTCCTTTTTTTCGTATTAATTACTTTGAATTTGAAGTCCTCTTTCTGTTTGTATTTTAGTTTAGTATGTGAAACTATTTTTCTAGTTACTAATTTTCTGTTTTTTTATTTTTTCGTTTTGCTTAAAAGATTACACAAGTTGTTTTTTACTCAGTTGTATGTTGTAGTATAAGTAAAGTTCATAAGTATATTGTATAAATTTGTTATTGTAAATTGTGTGTGTTGTTGTTTGGTTGTTGTTGTTCTTCTTCTTCTGTGTAAATTTCGGCACATTTGATTACTTGTCACGTTAAAGAAATGTTTGAAAGTATATATATGTATGTATATAAATCGGTGTTATAAAGTCGCAATCGCACGACTTGTAAATGCGCTATGTCCGCTTGCGACTTTTGGCTTTCTGTCTATCTAACGAAAAAACTGTTGCATTGATTTCAAAAAAATTTTGCATTTTGCTTGACAAGCCCAATTCTAGTCTCCATACTTAATTTTAACTGCGCAGTTGCTAAGAAGAGTGATTTCATTGAATAAGTTGCCGTACTAAATACGAACGAAAAAACTGTTGCATTGATTTCAAAAAGATTTTGCATATTGCTTGCCTAGACGAATTGTAGTCTACGTACCAAATTTTGTCTGCGCAGCTGCTAAGATAACTGAGTTCATTGGGTTAGTTGCCGTACTAATTACGAATTTGTGTCTCTGTGTATCTGTGTGTGAGTGGATTTCAAAAAGCCTGTATAAAAAAAGTTCTACTGCTCAAACGCGTAAGCTAACTAAGTTCACTTTGATTTCAAAAATGATGTTGATGCTACGAATACTACGTTTAAGTTGTAGTTCTATTGTTTCTATGATAAATGAATTCATTAGTGTGTTTGCATCTCAAAAAGATTTCAAGTTTTTCACTCTCAACACTTGTTGAAGTCTTTGTGCCAAATTAGCAAGCTAAGAGACTTTTGTTAGCTGAGTTCAATGAGCACGTTGGCGTAGTTTAGGTTGTTTGAGATCATTTTAAAGAGACTGCAGTTGCGGGAATTAAATTTATGAATTGGTTTTTCGTTCGCAATTTCGTATGTATCTATTTGTATGTAGATAGTAATTCATTGAATATATGTATTTATGCAGATTTTTCGTATTGTTTCGATATTTTTTTGTCGATTTTTTTTTCTTTTTGTTGAATATGTCGTACGATTATACCACATTGTGACGGGGAGGTGGGGAGAGCTCTATGGTATGGTAGAGGGTGGTTATTATTATTATTTGTTTTGTTTTGTTGTTTCCCTCTTTTTCATATAGTATATTTATTCAAATGTTTTTTCGTAGTTTGTAGATAGACATTGAAATAGCAGTGTTGGCCAGCGCTTCTTTTGTTTTTTCTTTTTCGGGGGTTTGGCGCCAGCCGCAAATAGACAAACAATTAATTATGATTTATTTATATTAATCGGAATTTGAATTGTTCTTAAATATTATCATTTGTTTTTGTTTTTGGTTTTTTTTTTGTGATTTTTGTTTTGTTTTGTTTTTTTGTTTCAATATTTTGAAAATCAACAAACAGTTAAGTGGAAAAATTGAAATAGTATATCATTATTATTAATATAAATATTTGGTTGTATTCTTTTCGTATTAGATTAGGCTTATTGCCAGCCTATTGCCCTTAGCCTAGCCTAAACATTCATTGAGGCGCGAAAGGATTGCGGCGAATTGAATGCCTTTCTTGCATTTCGCATCCTCAATATACACGCAATAAAAAAAAAACACATCCTCTTAAAATGTAGTGCACTATTTCATTTCGAGCTTACCTTTTGGTTTTTTTTTCCCTCCTTCCATCATCAATTTGTGTGTCGGTCTGCTCTTAACTGCCATTGACAGCCACCGCATGGATGCCATTGCTGAGAGCACCGCCACCGCAGAGCGTAGCTGTTGCTGTTGACGATGCTGTGGCCGATGCTGTTGGCGATGCTGGCGGCGAGGCGGGTGGCGTCAATGTCGATGGCTCTGCGTCTGCTCCTGGTCCGCCTTGGTCTGACTTCCCATTGCTCAGAGGTGGCAGCTCCTTATTGTTGTTGTGACCATTGTCATTGATCACGGCTGCTGCTGATGCTGGCGGCGGTGGCGGTGGCGGTGGCAGCGAATCCAATTGATTCGATTCCATTAGCGCGTAATCGTTGAGCTCCTCGTTCATAATCTCTTCGTTTGTCGGCGGTTCCGGCAGACTCATCAAACTATCGTAGTTACACTCGGCTTCCACAATTGGCTCTGGCTTCGGTTGCTCCTCGCTACAAAGTGGCTGAGACTTTAACTCGGGCTCCTCTGCTGGCAACTCTGCTCCACCTTGAGGCTCCGGTTGAGTCTCCTCCTGTTGAGTCAGTTCGAGTTCATTCTGTTGTTGAGTCTGTAGTTCATTCTCTTGCTGAATCTCTAGTTCATTCTGAGTCTCTTCCTTTAGCGATTCTCTTGGTGTCTCCTCTTGAATCTCTGTCTCAGAAGTTTCCTGTTGCTTCTCTTCTTGTGTTTCCTTCGCAGGACTTTCCTGTTGCTTCTCCTGTTGAGTTTCCGTCTTAGGAGCTTCCTCGACTACCTCTTTGTCCTCTGCTGTCTTGCTTTTTAGCTCTTGCTCGTCAGTCATTTTCGGAGTTCTGACTTCTGCGTCAGTTATGTTCAGCTCTGACTGCTGCTCAATGTCATTTGTCTGCTCCTCTGTCAGCTCAATCTGTTGCTCTTTCTTAGGCTCCGGCTGCTCTTCATTGTGCTGCTCTGACTTTGCTTCCTTTGGCTGCTCTAACTGTTTACCTTCCTCCTTTTGCAGCTCTAACTTTGCTTCCTTTGGCTGCTCTAACTGTTCAGCAGCCTTTTGCAACTCTGACTTTGCTTCCTTTTGCATCTCTGTCTTGTCTTCCCTTTGCTCCCTTTGCTCAGTAGTCTGCTGCTGCTCCTTAAGCTGCTTCTCTGGCTCCTCTTTCTTTTGCTGTTGCTGGGGCGATTGCTGTTGTGGCTGCTGCTGTTGCTGTTGCTCAACTGCTGTCTCTTCGCTGATCAGCAGTGGAATACTAATCACCGTTGGGGCATTAGTCACATAACCGGGCTGATCGATGACATACAGCTCCTGGTTGCCATACGAGTAACGTTTGTTCGAATCACTCGACGATGTGGAACTCAAATCCGATTGCGACAAACCCGTGGCAGCGGTGGCTTGCAATGGCTGCGACTCGGGCAACATCATTGCCTCCTCATCGGCCGCAAGTGTTTCCTCCTCAATGAGATGCAAACCAGCAGCGGAAGCTGCTACTGCTCCACCAGCTGCTCCACCTGTGGGCAAGGGATTGGCAAAGTCGCTGGGCGGTGCATGGATCTGCACCTGTTCGTGATTCGGTGGCAACGAGCGATTCTCCAAAGCCGCCGACGATTGCTTCAGCCCGCCATTGCTGTTCGAAGTGTCAAAGGGCAGCTCGGTGATGTCAGCGGAAGCAGCTGCTGCAGCGGCTGCAGCTGGGCTATCGGGTGGCTGTTTGGAGTCGATGCCACGTGCCACTTCCACCACAAAGACACCGTCCTTGTCTGTGTGCATTTTGGTTTCGCGTGCGTTGCGCGAAATATCCTGCGAGAAGAAACATGTGAGACAAATGAGCCAAAAGGCAACGAGAAAAACTATAAGGCACGGAGAGCAGGTGCAGCAGGCAACAACAACGAAAACAACAACAACAACAAGAGCGACAACATCAACGACATCAAGTACGACAACAACAACATCAAGAACAACAAGTGTAAAGAGGAGAGAGAGAGAGAGAGTGAGAGAGTAAAAGTTGCCACACAGGATGTTGCAACTGGAGCGAAGCGTAGAGAGACAAATCGAGTGCCTGCCATGCGGAAAGTGTTGAAAATTGCATTTGCATTTGCTTTGCTTGTGGCACATTTACACTTCACAGAGAGAGGGAGACAGACAGAGAGAGAGAGAGAGGGACAGGAAGAGGGGGAAATATTTTGCCTGAGGACTGTCTGACAAATAGTAGCTAAAGTCAATGGGCACAGGGTGTTCCACGCAGGGTGTTGACAGGGTGAACGAGCGGGAAAGAGACAGCGAGATAAATGTACAGTTCGATTGATTAATGTTAGTTAATTAGTCATCAATGTAGACAACATTGAAAAGGCAAATACATACGAGTTAATATTGGGTGTAAAAGAGACAATTGTAGCATTAAGTAGACAATATTGAAATGGGTGTAAAAGAGACAGAGATTTGGGTGCGCAGGAAAGAGTCAACTATAGTATGCAGTTGGAATTATTAGGGCAAGAAACATACAATTTTGAATATAAAGGAATTGATTAATGTGATATTTACATAGTCATCAAAGTAGACAACATTGCAAAAGCAAACGCATAGTTAAAATTGGATGAAAAGACACAAACATTGAAAAGGGAGCGCAGGAAAGAGACAACTATAGTATGCACTTGGAATTATTAGGGCACGAAACATACAATTGTGAATTGAAATTGATTAATGTGCTATTTAGTCATCAAAGTAGACAACATTGAAAAGGCAAATGCATTGTTTAATATTGGGCGTATATGAGACAGACAATTGTGCCATTTAAAAGGGTGCACAAGAATGAGACAACTATAGTATACACTTGGAAATATTTTGAATTTCTTACACAAGGGCAAATTTACTCAATTGTAAGGGAACCACAACAATTTAAGACATTGAGAGAAATAACAGACATAGATATACACAGAGTCAGCTCGTAAAAAGGGGAAAAAGTAAAAGAATGAGACGTTTGTCTCTGCTTACGAGCTAAGAGCAGGCACACACACACACACACACACACACACACAAATACACACAATATGAATAGCATTGAATCAATCGAATCAATCAAAATCTACGACAACATCAATATCAAATCAACATGATTGACCAGAGCAAAAAAAGTGTATTACATTTATATTAGTGTGTGTTAGAAAGAGAAAGACAGAGCGAAAAACAGACAAAAAGTTACGAGATGCTATTACGAGGCAAGCAAATCAGTGTGTGGAAGAATGAGAGAGAGAATGAATTACACTTATACAACACTTAACACAAGAGACCCCTTGGTAGGAATTTACATAGTAGGTGCTGCATCTTCATAGCTGAAGCTCAATTATATTTTACGCTTGCCGGATTCTATTTTAAAGGACATGTTGGAATTCATATTTCACTAACTAGATAAATTTCTTTTTTTTTTAATTCTATTTTACAACGATTTTTAATGAAAGAGTTGAGACTAACTTGAACTGGTTTAAAAAGTACAAATTACGATTGAGAATATATTAATATGTGAACTAGTTCAGTTCAGTAATGCAAAGAAATATTGAAACAAAATGAAATTTTACATTTTACATTTGAATTTGAATTAAGATTAATATTTTTTTTAATTACTCAAATGAAATACGTAAAACGTCATATTTTCATCACTACTGTAAGCTTGTGAACTAGTTGAGTACTAGTTCAGAAAGTCTGTGAGCTAATTTAGTACATTTTTAAAACGTGATAAAAATAAAACTCTTCAATAACATTATACTACTAATTAAGTTAATACCAAAGCCAAGGGCTATCTGTATTGCGCTTTTTTTACTTTATTGGTTCAATGAACTAGTTCCAGCACAACAAATACGTTCAGTACTTTCTTCTTCACTTTTGTGAACTAGTTTAGTACATTGGTAAAACATAATATATAAAAAGTACTCTACAATAACAGTATATAATACTAATTAAGTTAACCTCAAAACTAGGAGCAATCTTTATTTGCTGGTTCACTGAACTAGTTCCAGCACAACAAATAAGTTCAGTACTTTCTTCTTCACTTTTGTGAACTAGTTTAGTACATTGGTAAAACATAATATATAAAAAGTACTCTACAATAACAGTATATAATACTAATTAAGTTAACCTCAAAACTAGGAGCAATCTTTATTTGCTGGTTCACTGAACTAGTTCCAGCACAACACCTACGTTCAGTACTTTCTTCTTCACTTTTGTGAACTAGTTTAGTAGCAAAAATACTCTACAATACTCTACAACTGCAGTATAATACTAATTAAGTTAACCTCAAAACTAGGAGCAATCTTTATTGGCTGGTTCACTGAACTAGTTCCAGCACAACACCTACTTATGTGTGATCCTCTGAAGGGGCATTGTGCTACCCTAAGGTTCAAGCAAAGACACAAAGAGAGAGCAAATGAGAGAACAAGAAAGGAGGGACGACATCAAAGACAGGCAGACAAAAACGTGTACAGAACGACGTTTGAGTTAACAGCGAATGTTAAGCAATTAACAGTGAACTGTTAACAGCAACGGCAACTCTGTTAATCGTAGATTGTGGGCTGTGGATGATGGATGGACTTACGTGTCGCTCTTCAGTGACGACAATGAGATGATTATCTTTGAGCGTCATCTTAGTGACGGAACCGCTGAATGCAAAGCCGCCGGCAAATGTCGATGTGGGCGTGGCCAAGGGCGTTGTGGTGCCACTCGGCGTTTGCTGCTGCTGTTCGGCACGTGCCTCAAACTGAAACTCAATGCGCTGCACGCCGCTGGCCAAGGCCAACGACATGGAGCGTATTAGGGCGGCATTTGGATGCTGCGGATTCTGTTTGCAATCCAGTTGCGGATTATTACTCTCGCGATTGCTGCTGTGCTGCGACACAGGCGATGAGGCAGCCACCGATGACAACTGGAAAGCACAATGAGAGAAAAAGGCAGACAAAAGATATCAGAAGAGAGCGAGATAGAGAGAGAGAAAAGCTGCAGCTCAGCTCAGCTTTTATGGCAATCAAATTGCGTTTGGAAATTCGAAAAATGCTACGCAACATTCTTTGAGGGGTGTGGCAGGCGAGGGGCGGGTGGGGGCGGCAGTTGCAAGTGTTGTGCTGTTGTGGTGCACGCGGCTTGCCAACAAAACTTTCAGACACTTGACGGCATTTGCGTTTAAATTTCCCAGTTGAAGTTTTGTGTTGCGTACCTTCGACTCAACTCCTTCTTCTTCATCTTCATCTTCTTCTTCTATTACATCTGCACCATCTTATTCTTCCTCATCACGATTAACATTATTATTATGCTGCTCATCATTATGACGTTCTAGTTCATCATCATTTATGCAACAATCTGGGCACTTACCTCTTGCTTTGAGTCCTGTCCCTGTCCCTGTTCGCTGTCATCGCCAGCGGCACTCGAAGTCGCATTCTTGTTCAAGAAATAACTGCAAAAATACACAAAGAGTACACAGAGACAGAAAGAGAGAGAGAGAGAGAGAGAGAGAGAGAGAGAGAGAGAGAGAGAGAAAGTGGAAGAAAGTTAAAAGAAATTGAGATGGTAAGTAGGAAATATTGAGATAACATATTTATGAAATGCCATGCATTGCAAATGTTGACGAAATCCCCCAAGAAATTTAACAATTGTGTTGCCTACTTTGAGGCAGCTCTTCCAAAGGCTGCGAAATTCCCATTCCCATAGAGTTGCCCAACTGCTTCAATTTTACAAATATTTTTTCTAAATATCAAGAGACAATAACCATCGAAATTCTGCCAATTATTCTATTTGAAAGCATAAAAATCTATAAGCCAATAATAATGAAGAAGAACTACACTAGTTCTCGTTTTTTGCGGATCAGCGTTGCCACATCGGTACAACTTATTTTGTTCTTAATGATTTTGAATTTTGTTATTGCCACTAGCCATCGAATTTCTGTCAATTCTTCATTCAAAAGCACAGAAATCTATAAGCCAATGATAAGGAAGAAGCAATGTACCGTATTGTGCATCACAGCGTTGCCACATCGGTAGAATTCATTTATTTTTAATAATTTCATATTTGACTTTGCCAATATTCATCGAATTTCAGCCAATTCCTCATTTCACACATATCTATAAGCCAATAATAATGGGGAAGCAGTGCAGCGTTGCCACTTCGGTAAAATGTATATATTGTTTTTTTATTGATTTTTAATATTTTACCAGCAATGGTGAAATAAGTCAAATCGAGGAGCAAATAATTATGCTAATAAGTGAAAGCAATAACTAATATTAACATATACGGCGTTGCCATATCAGTGCAATTTAAAGAATTTAATCATTGAAGCACAAACAAATGAATTACTGAATTGTGTAACGATCGATTGCAATTAAGCAAGTGCTGAACATCGATGGCAAACAAAATCAGCGCAGTTCCCTAATGAAAGCCAGACAAAGACAGCTAGATTGGAATAGGGAATAGTGGGCAAAGAAAGAGAGAAAGACGATGCAGTGGAGCTGTTGCTTTCATAACTGTCAAACTGCAATTGCTTGTGGCCAGACAAATACAAAACATATCCCTTGAGTGTTGCCAATCGGCTTAAAAGTATTTAAGTAAGCGAAACAATCGCATAAAGAAGAGAAAGGATGAAGGGGAAGAGGCGGAGGCGGAGAAAGGGAAGAGCTGCAATTGCAAGTGGCAGCAGCAACTGCCCAAGTGTCCAGATGCTTATGGAGTTGCCAGATAAACACAGGAATGGTCTCCAGAGTGTTGCCAATCTGTTTAAAAGCATTTAAGAGAGAGAGAGAGAGAGAGAGAGAGAGAGAGGAAAGGGCTGCCCAACTACTTGCAGGTATATTTTGTGGGCAATTCATCTATTTAAAAGCTTTCGCCGTAGAATTGAGTGCTCTCGTGGCTTGTGCAACGCAGCAAGAGGCAGCAGCAAAACAAATGAAATTACTCAAAAGGTGTTGCACATGAGACGCACTTCTCCCTTTACCGCACCTCTCCACTTAAGAGCTTCTCAAATTGTACTTTCGTTTTTAATGCGTTTCTTCTTTTGCCCAAAAAAGGAAAGAACGACACAACAACAACAGCAACAACAACAACTAATTTCTCGTCTCGACAGTTTATTGTGCAATTTCCTTTTAGCCTCGCTTCTCTCTGTGTGACCGCAGAGGCGAAAACGAAGCAAAAGAAAAAATGGCAAGGCGAAATTTATTTCCGTTGCGCATTTGTCGAGTTTGAGCTGCTGTCCAAGTGTGTGTGTGTGTGGCAACTGGCAACGCTTTGCGGTTGCCATTTGGCGTTTTATGCTGCTGCTTGCAACATGCGTCGCCTTTGCCTTGTTAGCTACTGTTGTTGGCATCTTCATCATCTCCCTTTTCCTCTCTCTCTTTCTCTTTCTGTGTCTGTCGCCGTGGCAACTTCCGCAACTTCCGGCAAACGTCTGTCGAAGGGCGTTGCGTTGATTTGTGGCGCCTCTAACATTTTCGACTGACTCGCACTCGCACTCAGTCACTCACCCTACTTTGCCTTTGCTCCTCTCATTTTGTTTGGCATTTAGTAGCCGCATATAAAAGCAACGGCGGCAACAAATTCCCATTTACGTGGCATGCTCGAGATTTATGGCAGCGTGCCACCCACTAAAAAGGGATGTGCGTGCTGACATTGCGTCACAGTCACAGCACATGCTTTGCCACCCAGCTACCCTTCGTCTCCCTTCCCCTTCCCCTTCACCTCTCGTTTCCCTTTCGAGAGTCAAGTCAGAGATTTAGCTGCCGTTGGCGTTGCGAGAAATAAAATGCCAGAATGAAGCTGATAAATGCGATTTGCCACGCCTCCCATGTGTATTATGTATGTATTTGTGTGTAAGTGTGTGTGTGTGTGTATCGTGTCTGTCTGTCCGTATTGTGTGTGTGTGTGTATGTGCGCGTGGGCGTGGCCAGGTAACCCTTTTTGGCACTTTGAAGTTGACTGCACATCAGCTGCTGCCTTCGCTTACGTTCTACTTATTTTGCCGCAGCTTCTCGCCCTTTTTCTTTCTATTCCTTTCCTTTCCTTTATCCCCATATAAAACCTCTTCTCACCTCACCAAAAACCCCGCTTCACCCTTCCGCTTTCCTTGCCTTTTTCCGTTCTTTTTGCTTTTGTGTGTGGCAGCTTTCGCTGCTTCAAGTTTAGCCCCGTGGCATCTCACGCTCGTCAACTCTGCTTTCTTTTCACACTTACTTTCTTCGTGGGTTTTGCCCCTTAATATTGCTCTTGCTCTTGTTCTTGCCATCCATCGGTTTCTCCCCCTGACATTACCCTGTGGCATGTTTCATGTTTTTATTGAGCATCAGCTGCAATGCGTTGCAATTATTTTCGATTTGAAGGACATTGCAACTTAACCGATTCGACACTCACTGAAGGGTTATTATGTGCTGCTCCTGCTCCTGCTGCTGCTGCTGCTGAAGACACCTTGACACAACGACGTAGACTAACTCACTTACGAGTTTTCTCTCCTCTCTCTCTCTCTCTCTCTCTCTCTCTCTCTTCTACTGACTTAACAGTTTACAACTGAAGGCTGACTTAAAGGGAAAAGCAAGAGAGAGAAAGCAACCTGAAAGGGGTCTTCGAACGGAACTTGTGTAGCTGGGAATTAAGAGGAATACTACGAAATGAACAGCTGGCTACTATATTAAGTGGCAGGTCAGGTCGACGAAAGCAGCTGTATCTTATAGCACAAAGTGTAGCACTTAATCAGAAGAGTTAGCTAAATATAGGAACAGCTACTGACCCTAAGCTTTAATTGCTCAAAAGAAAAAAGAGCATTGGGTTTAAGAAATATCTCATATGAAGGAGAAAAAAGCATTTAAGTTTAAGGAATTGCTCCTATGGAATATCCATGACTCGCTCTGAACAAAAATAAACTCAATTGGAGCATTTGTAGAATTGCAGTAGAGGAATTTAAGTCAAAAATAGTTTTTGAGTAAAAGGACAATGCTGAGGAACTATATTTGGGAGGAGGAGGAAAGTACTGCTGTTAGAAGGATTCTAAAATTCGACTCGAAAATAGTATTTGAAAGATTGTTAAGAATAGAAGTGATCACAATAAATCTAGTCTTGCGACTTCAGTTAAAAGTATGTAAGAAAACACTCGAAAATAGTATTTGAAAGATTGTTGAGGACTTCAGTCAAAAATTATAAGTAAATGAGGGTTCTAAAGCTTTACTCCCAATTAGTAAATCCCTTAATGATTGCATTGTCGTCTTCTGTTATGATTTAAGGATATTTTAAATTAGTTTTAGCCAATCTGGATCTTTAGTCGACAGGTTTAGGTTTAGGTAGAACCGACTGCCCCTAGAAGGAGCGAAGCGGAGACCAGTCGAGGTCCGCAGCTATACCGGTATATGTAGGCTTCATCTCAGAAGTCGCAGGTCTTAGGTGATAGCCGTGAAACGTCACGAAAATCATTTAGACATAGCGATTAAAGGTATTTCAGCCGGAGTCATGATAACACTGGTCATACACAGAGAGTTTCCTTAATTCCGGATGCGTTATATTTCCAGCACTGATCACTCACTATTTGTGATGCTCAGCTTAACCATCAGCATTAGCATCCGACAAACAGTGAATAGTTAAAACACCGAATTTTAGCCGGCTGTCTTTTCTCGAAAGCTCCATAACGTACTGGGTCAAGTTGATGTTTATTGAAGCACACATCAGCCTTGCGGTTTACATAAGTTAGTAGAGCGACCGCTCACGTCCCACCAAAGTTTGGAGTGTACTTCAATTGTAGTCAAAAATAGTAAGTTGAACCCTTAACCCCTCCGATTTTCCTTCAACTATTATTGCCCACTTAGTCTTCTACAAAGTTGAACCCATAACCCCTTTTGATCTTCCTCATCTAAGAACTATAAGCAAAAGGACTTTCACTTACCGAACTGCACAATACATGGAAGTCAGGAGTCCAGCGGCGAGCACAACAATGATGAGACCCACCGAGACAGCAATGAGATTGAAATAACCTGCAACGAGAGAAACACTCACTCAACTTTAATTCGCCATCAATGCGAAAGTCTAGGCTAGTCGTTTTTACCTGCTGGTTGCTCCGACATTGAGGGATTCCTGGTGTGTGTCTCGAAGAACTGAGCTCCGCCATGCTGCAACGGTGCCATGGCCGAAGCACCCCCAAGTTCCGAGATGTTGCCGCTATCATTGTTGTGCTGTTGCTGCAACGTGGCATTCAGGAGCTCGGCGACTGGCAACTGTTCGCGATGCAAATGACTGTAGCGATGTCCGTTGACCTGGTGCTGTTGCAACCGATGCGCGGGACTATCGAAGGGATACGAACCCTCGACACCATCGAAGCCACCGCCAGCGCCATCATCGATCAAATCCCCGCCATATTGAATGGAACTCTCGATGACATCGGGATCCGGTTGACCGATGCCCATGCCCATGCCCATGCCCAGGCTATTGCTCTCGATGTCATTCTCATAGATGCCACCCTGACTCTGGCCCAAGAGCTCGCCAGGCATATAGTCGATCTCCTTGAGCTCAATCTGTGGCGGCAGCTCACCAATCACCGGCACTCCAATCGCCAGATCCGGCAACACCGCTGGCTGTATGATGATGTCCGCTTGCGGTTGAACGCTGGCGACCATCAACGGCGGCTGCTGTGTCGAGGGCAACGCTTGTTGCTCCACCTCAATGACCGATTCCCCCACATAGGTGACATCCAAGGGCGGAGCCCCATCCCCAGACATGGCCGGACTTCTCAGTATCTTCAGCGCATCGGCAGTGTTGTGAAGCGGTGAAAGTATAATGTCCTCGGAGGAGCTACGCTGCAGCTTCTGTTGCTGCTGCTGTTGTTGTTGCTGTTGCTGTTGTTGCTCCATAATGTAGCTGGCTGGAAAGAATTGATTCTCCAGCTGCAGTTTGCGTTGCTGCTGCTGCTCGTTGTTGCTGCTGCTGCTGCTGCTGCTGGCGGTGGGCAGCGATTCGCCCACCTTCACCTCGGTGTTCGAGATGTAGAATATCGTATCGGAATCCCGATCGATGCTCGGCTTGCGCGGCATCGGTGGCGGCGGTGGCGGATGCGGTGGTCGCGGCAAACCATTGCCACGATCCGCCATAAACAGCTCGTCGGTTGCATCCTGCGTTTGCGGTGGCCTCACCGCTGGCTGTGGCTGCGATGCTCCGGGATAGTTGAACAAATGCTCGGAACTGGCGCTCGACGAAATGTTCTCGGTACTGCTGTCAATGATCTCGACCACAAGTATCTCATCATTTGATTTGCTTGCTGGTTTATTCGCTGGCTGGCGATACGAGAACTCAAGATCTTCGCTCTCGCTGCCAAAGGCCTCCGACACATTGATATGTATCTCAATCGCCGCCGGCTCCGGTTTTCCCACCCCTGGCTCAGCGGGTTGTGTGGAGACATCCGCTCGATCGATCACGTATTGGGTGAAACGCTCTTGCACCACCGGCGAACTTGGTGGTGGCTTTGTGGTGCCCATCGCTGGCTCCAGGGGCAACGGATAATAGCCTTGATTATCGCGGAAATTCGTTGAGGCCACAATCGAATCCACCGTCGAGTCATAGACCTCGATTTGTATGTCGGAGATTTTGGATTCAGTCCGAGGTGCTGTTGCTTGCACCGCACTTATTTCAGCAACAGCAGCCACAAATGGCAAGCGAGTGCTGCTCGCTGTTGTTGTTGTTGTTGTGGTTGTAGTTGTTGTTGTGGCTGTCGGTTGTTGCTGCTGTTGCTGTTCGGGCACTTGGAAAACAGTTGTCGAGAGCATTGCATGCGGCAAAATGGGGCGACTTGTGGTGGTTGTTGAAGTGCTGCTGCCCAAGTTGTTGCTGTTGCTGTTGCTGTCAGTTGTCGTGCTGCTGCTGCTGCTGCTGGTTGTTGTTGTGCTGCTCTCGAGCAACGCTGTTGGCGCCAGAATCTCAACAATGCGTCCTTCACGCAGCTGCGACTCAATCGACTCCGTATCCACCTTTGGTTGCTCCTGTTCTTGTGCTGGTTGCGGCTTTTTTAGTGGATGCACCACACTGAATGTCTTTTCGCCCATGAAAATGGGTCCCAAATAGCCATTAGCCACCGGCTGCAGCATTCCTGTTGCTGCTGCTGCTGCTGCTGCTGGTGACGTGCTGGTGGCGTGAAAGTGTTGCTGTTGCAGCTGCTTCTTTTTGGTCAGCTTGAGGCCGTCGTGTCCTTTGTTCTGAGGTGGCGCTGCAGTCACTTCCAGATCGAGCAACTGCACCACCGATTCCGGCAAATGGTTGCTGCTCGCTGTTGTTGTTGTTGTGGAGGTTGCTGCTGTGGTTGCTGTTGCAGTGCTGCTGCTGTTGCTGGCAATGCTTGTTGCTGTTGTCAGACTCGCAGTTGTGATTGCCGCTGGTGCAGCTGTTGTTGTTGTTGTTGCTGGTGTTGTTGTCGTAGAGGTTGTTGTTGTTGTTGTTGGTGATGTTGTCGTAGAGGTTGTTGTTGTTGCTTTTGTGGTTGCCTGGCTCACATGTTGCTGCCTGCCAGTTGCAATCAATGTGGGCGTATCGCCTTCAACGCCTATTTGCAGCTGTTGCGCTGCTGTTGCTACATTTGATGTTGCTGCTGCTGCTGCTGCTGCTGCTGGTGCTGTTGCTGCTATTGTCACTTCAGCAACAGTTGCTGTCTTTGCGGGTGCCGCATATGCTGGTGCCGCCAACAGCAGCCAAATCAACCACAAGCTGGCCGGGCCACGCCCACAATGGCTGCTGCTGCTGCCCACTGCAGCGATTGCCATGTTGCGGTTGTTGCTTGCCGTTGCTGTTGCTGCTTGAGTTTCTGTTGCTGCTGCTGCTGTTGCTGCTGCTGTATATTTTGATTATGCTTTTTTGCCTCGTCTGCTGTGCTTTCAGCTGCTGCTTGTTTTGTTATGTAAATTTAGTTTTGATTTTGCTTCGTTGCGGTTGCTGTCGTTGCCTTTGGCACTTAATTTCCGCTTTTGTTGTTGGCACTTGGCATTGGCATTGTTGTGTCGTAGTTTTGGCTGCTCGGCTTCATCGTCTTCATCATCATCATCATCATCATCATCATCATCATCGTCGTCGTCAACAACTTCAGCAATCCGCGCAGCCGTCGCCGCTGTTGCTGCTCTTCTCATTCATTCAATCAGTTTGTCAATATGTTGCTGCAGTTGTTGCTGTTGCTGTTGCTGTGGTTGTTGTTGTTGTTGTCGCTATTTCGGTTGCTACTTCAGCTGCTACTGCGGCCATTTTCTGCGGCTGCAGCGCCACAGCTCTGCCTGTTGCCGGCGGGCGTCTTTGTACTCTTTGTTGCGCACACAAAATCAGCAGATAAAAAAAAAAAAAAAAATGTAGATATAAAGAAATAAAATATGAAATAAGTAATATTGTGGTTGCTGTTGCTGTTGCTGTTGCTGCTGCTTTAAGCACTTAACGCGTTCTTTACAATTTTGCTTTCTCTCTCTCTCTCTCTCTCTCGATTTTTTTACTTTACTTCTCGCTGTTTTCTTTGCTCTCCAATGAGTTCTGCTTGAGTGGAAATAAAATGTAAAATAACGAAATATGCTGCAAAACAACAACAAAGTTGCTGCTGTTGCTGCTGCTAACATTGCTGATGCTGCTGCTGCTGCTGCTTGCAGTGCAATAAAAAGTAATGCAACGACGCGCAAAAGTATGCTATGAAAAAGAAACTAGCGACAACGACAAAAGCACAAAGAGAATGAAGTTAAAATAACGACCATAAATAATGCCAGCAAATCCCCCTTCGAACCTTCGAGTTCCGCTTTAGCATTTCGCTAGCATTTCGCCTGCTTGAAGAATTTTTTTGCGCTGGAATTTTGCACCAGCAAAAAGAATTTTACACGGCTCTAAACTAAAGTAAAATAAGTCAACTGAATAACAATTTATGTAAAGACTATTTTTAATTTCGAATTAAAAAACTCTATTTTAAACCTAATTGTTATTTATTTATCATGTGTATTTGTATTTTTCCAAAACATTTCAATGCAAATCAATTGAAATGTTTTCAGAAATATTCGCAAGAAATTTGGCACCAGTAAAAAGAAGTTAACACTGCTAAAGTAAACTAAAATAAGTCAACTGAATGTGAAGACTATTCTTAATTTGAATTAAATAACTCGTATTTTAAACTCAATTCATATTTATTTATTTATTATTTATTTTTCAATCATCTTCCTCAAATTATTCAAATGTAAATCAATTGAAATGTCTCTAGAAATATTTACGCAAAAAATGCTGTGTGCTTAGCCACCGAAAATGCTGGCAGCATTTCGCATACATTTAATATGCATAACTCTTTACGACTCTTCTCAGAAATTCCATAAATAAAATTATTCAGCATGCAATCAGCAAACGAGAATAGCATTAACAATCAGTCGAGCATAAATACATATTTCAAAACTTGAATGAATATTAAACACTTTATTCAACTTTTACAGCTCTGCTATCTCATTTCTTTTTTGTGCACCGAATTTTCGCTTAGAATTTAATCATTTTTGATTAGGAAATTGCTTTGCAGCTGGATATTTTTTCAATAGAAATTGCTCTGCAAATACGAGACAATGGAATTGTCTAGACGTTGCTTGCTTAGTGAAGATATTTCTGCCAATTGTTGAAATTAAACATTTCAACATTCTTTCAGTACAAACAATTGCAATTTATGGACAGCTTTTTTTCGTAAATTCCATTTGCAAATTCTATAAATATTCCGGCATAAAATATTAACGCATTTAAAGTGAACACGTGTGCTTTTCCATTCTTATGCAATTCAAATTACTTTATTACATTCATTTAACATTGAAGCAGGCAAAAAATTATACAAGAAAAAAAATTCGCACACACATACAGAAATTTACATTTGATTAATACTAATTTGAATAATTTGGTTGCACGCGCACACGAAAAAAAAAGCATAGCATACTTTCGGGAGTGGCTGTAAAAATTTCTCATTTGTAAAAATTCGCATTGCATACTTTTAGGGTCGTGTCAAAAGCACACACCCAACCAGACACACAAAAAGCAATTTTCATATATGAAACACGACGATGACGACGACGACGACGACGACGAGAACACAAGATGAAAACAAAATATCAGAGAAAACAGTTAACGAAAAAAAAAAGAAAACTTTTGCCGGAGCAAAAGAACTGTAAACAGCCATTGAAAATGGCATAAGAAACTTGTCGAAATTGCTCAAATTGCTGCGTTGCGGAGGCTTTATTGCTTTTGTCTTTTCTTGGGTGCGGTAAGGGGTGGGAGGACTGTGGCGAGGAGGGGGTGAAAATGCCATGCAAATTAAATATAAAGCCTACAAATGATTCGATTTGAACTTGCTTGCGAGCCCGAGACCCATCAATGGGTCATTGCTTCCCAAACCCACAAAAAAGGTTGCAGCTTCCTCCTAACCAAAACCAAAAGTTGCCCCTACCACAGGCAAAAGGTTGTGGTTGCCAATGGGCAGCTATCAGCAATCGTTATCAGTCTCTTTCACTCCCCTTTCTCCCTCTCTCTTGCCCTGTGTGTGAGCCACAACAAACCCGCCACAACCGCAGCAGCAATAGCAAATGGCAATACTAGAGCAATAGCTATAGCTATAGCTACATATATATATAACATTGGCAGCACCGCAAAATCAACTTCAAAGCAGCAGCCACAAAATATAATGACAAATAATCATAATATTAAATGTTGTGTGGAGGAATTGTTATGGGTTATATGTATATAATATGCTCTGATCTCTTACCACTTTTTGTTTTGTCTGCACCACTTTCCACTTGGCCGCCTTTTTTTTTTCTTGCTTTTTGTTTGATTGTTTTCTTCTGCTGCTGTTCGGGTTGGTTCTTGGTGTTGTTGTTGTTTGGCCCGCAAGGTAATCCAAGGGTCCTTGCAGAGCCGTTTAATTCTCACGTGTGTCGCAATCACAATAAACACCGCATATATGTACCTATATAGTTTTCAGTTATTATATTCCACTGCAACAAAGAAACAAAAACAAAAGAGCGCACACAACGTTTATAGGTTAGTTACTTTCTTTTTGTTTTTTTTGGTTTTTTACAGGTTCTGTGTTCTGCGTTCTGTGCACACGCGACACGCCCGGCAAAAGCAAACAGAGGACGAACCCTCTTCCCACACGAAACGATTTTAAATGTTTGTTATTAATGCGGTCAACAACAACATCAACAACAACAACAACGACAACGACACAAAAAAACGCGCGTAAATTTCAATAAAAAAAATCTAACTAGATTGCATTATATTTATTTGCATTTTATTAAAATAATTTGCCTGCTCTTTTTTTTGCGGCGTTTTCAAATAGTTGGATGAGAAGTGTGAAGTGTTTGGGGTCACGAGTAGGGGGTGACTGAAGTGTGTAGTGAACAGGGAAGTAGGTAGGTTGGGGTAGGGAATGTGGAGCGTGGAGTGTGAAGTGTTTTCTCACGGCTGATTGGAATCCGTCCGATTGCCGTTTCCCATTACCGTTGCCGCTGTCAAGTTGTGGCGCTGAATTTGTATTTATATTGTTTTTCTCTAGTTTTTGGTTGCCGCTATTGCGTCCTTTCGCTCCGAAAACCGCACGCAAACTGCGCAAATATCGTAGCATCCTTTGGCTAAAAGGACTCGCCTTCGCCGTCGCCGTCGTCGTCGTTGCCCATCAACTACTGCGCTGCTCGGTGCCATCCATTTGGCACATCAGCTGACAGCCAGGCGGCAACGTTGACAGCTGCGCACTTGCCCCTGGGTTTGTGTCTTGGCTAAACGCTTGCGTTTTTATGGACAATTGCAACCCAACTACATTGTTTATTTCAATTCACCCATTTTGAACAATAAACAATTCAATTAATTGTTGATTTCAGTCAATTTTCTATACGCATTTCGTTTGTTTTAAAAATGTAATAACAATCTGGCAACGCTTCGTTGGCTTTTGTGTAGAGTTTCCAGTCTACCAACTGAATGGTTTGCGCATTGGCTGCAGTAGAGATTTTGGTGAGAAGCTCTCTGCCAAGCTTCATGCGAAAGCTTTTGCGGGTGCATGTCTTTGCTGTAGCAGTGTTCACAACCATTTGTCTCATATACAATTGGCAACTATGTATATAGTGAGGTATATGATTTTGATGTGCATAATGTGAAAAGGGCGATTTCACAATCTGGTATATTCTACACTCTATATCAATATACCAAATATATTATTTGGTATACTTTTAGTGTTTTGCGGTATTTTTGGTATATTTTTAACTTAAATGTATATTTTGAGTGCGGTATTATATCAATATATTGTATACTCTTTAGTATATTTTTAATGTGGTTCTTTATCAATATACCAAATATAGTCTTTGGTATGTTTTTAGTATTTTTGCAGCATATTATTTTGTTATACTTTAAAATTAATGGCGGACTGCTTCGCTTTTATTCACATTGGGAGCGGGTATCTCACAGTGGAGCTTTCTTACTTGTTTTCAATTGAAGTGAATTTTGATGTTTTGTGACTTGTTTTATAATTTATATAAAGTGCAGTTCTTGCAATATAATTTCGTCTATAGTATAATTTCTGAAAGATTCGAATTATGTCAATCTCATTGTATCGACAAATAATTTCAAACAATTATTAAGTACTACAGTGAGCAACAAGTATTGAGTAAAGTGTAATTTAACTTCGCGGGCTTCGCTTTTGAGCATAGCTCTTTTTTTCTTGAGTTGGCAGGATCGTTAATGACATCTAGGCGAAATTCAATGTCAATGGGATTATCAGTAGTATATTCACTCTTTTTTTTCACCAAACGACCAAGAATTTGTGATAAGCAGATAAGTGTTATCAAATTTAGTTTGTGGAATGAAATTTCAGCTGACGAAACGTTGAGGATGTTGTGAAAGGCTTTTGGTGATTCTTCCATGCTTGTAAGTGATACAAAATTCGTTATTACTTTTAAAATAAACAATTCCTTATTTTATCATCTTTCAATTCGCTTAAACTTCAGAGCTTCGCCCTACATGTTGTCCCTTCTCCCCCATGTCAGTTGCTTAATTGCTTTTGTAGAAATCTGTGAAATTAATCGAAATAAATCTTTGCAACAACTGAACTCCCACACTCTCTCTCTCACTCTCTTCACATTTCGACCACACCTACTGCCCCGCATCTCTTACTCTTTCTCTCCTTGCCCGTCGCTCACACCTGACACATTGGCGCATGCATTTGGCCAGCTGGAATGCGTCCCCTAAGCTGCGAGCCATGTTAACAATGTTGTCCATTGTTAGTTCATTGTCTTTTTACCTCGACTGCCCTGTCATAACTCTCCATTGCCCTCCACACTTCACTTAGTGTCTCGCTCGCTTTGCTTTGCTTTTGTGATCCGCTTGATCCATTTGATAATGCAGCACATACGATAATGCCCATAAATAATTCGCCATTCGATTATGTAAACCCTTTTTGGGTGCTTCTCTTCAAGCCAAGTTGTTGCTATTGTTGTTGTTGTTGTTGGCTGTCGTCTACGCTGTGGAATTCGAAGCAGACGCCTGAGGCGACACTCCCAACAACAGTTCGACATTCAACATTAACATGAAACACCGCAAAACTGTCGGTTGTTCCCATCCCCTCTCTCCCTTCAGCAATCTTACCATCTCTGGGGCTGTCCACCTTATCTACAAGCGCTGTCCACCTCACTGGTGCTGCTGCTGCTGTTTCTTGTCTTCTGTCTTCTGTCTGTCAATTGCATTTGTGTGGTGGACTCTCGACACCAAAATCGAGCCAGCAATTTGCCATGTGTTGTTGGCAAACGCATTTGCACCGCCTCCGCAACCGCAAACGCAGTTACAGTCGTCACAGTAATAGCACCAGAGTTTAATTGAGTTTTCGGTTTGGATTTTATTATTGAAATGCTTGCCACACATTACACGAAAATGCCGCATGACCTCAAAGCGTTTCCATTTTTGATTCATTTCATATCATTTGATACTTTTTTTTTTCGTTGTTGTTGTTGTATTATTTGATGTCTTCTTTTATTATTATATTTTTGTTGTTGTTGTTGTTTCTGTTGGATTTTTGGCGGAACGCTTTCTTCTGTGGCAGACAGTTAGAGAGTCGAATCGCAGGCCGCACGCATTTTATGGCGCGTAATGAGCAAATCACTGTTTGGCTCTTTGCTCCGTTAACAACCGAACCTAAAGTATTTTTCAATCGAAAGAATGCCAACGGAAATCAAATCGAGGGACAGAAAAAGCTGCAGATAAAGCTGAAGCTGTTCAGGTGTTGAAGGTCGAGACTAGAAATAGAATATTGGAATCTTTTAAGATTACAAATAATGAATACAGAAACTAGACATATTATGAAGACGAAGAAATGGGATTAAAAAAGATAGAAGATTTTGACTAGACCCATTAATCAGAAGTTGAATTCAAACATCAATTTATTAAAGATTTGAACAAAATAAAATTAATAGGATTCCATAAGTAATGAAAATAAATAACACAAATAAAGAAAACAAAGGTCGCGAAGAGCTCAACAAAGATTTAAAGAAATTTCTACAAATAAACTTATTGGTATTTTTCAGTATGACCCGAGAAATATTTCTTTTATCCTACTTACTATTTCTATGTATCATATGCATCATAAGTGGCAATCTCAATTGTTTAAAAAAATTTGGTTTGCGATACTTAATAACAATATCTTCTATCGATTTAAGCTCTCGATAGCGATCGCTTATTTTGTTTCACTTAAGTTCGCTGTGAATCTGATTATGAAACACAATCGGAATAATTAATAAACTTTGAAAATATAATACTAAACTATTTTTGGGAGAGATACAAAATTTGCTTGCTTGCTTGTAAATTGGAAACATCCCGATAATCGGATTTATGTTAAGGGCAAATTTAGCAGAATTACATTGTATATGGTAACTGTAGCTGTAATGTCAAGGCATGCACCTGATTTAGATTCGAAAAATGTGATTAAATGAGAAATACGAGTCAACTGACGAGGTCTAGGCTAACATTGACAAGATCGCATTGACAGCAACTGTGCAAAGTGAATTCCACAACACGAGTGTGAAGACAGCAGAAACGATAAGAAAACAAGCAAGCAAGTAAAGTTTGCTCGACTGGAAATACCCGCTACACACTTTCAATAAAACTATACTTTAAAAACCTTACCAACTGAAAATATCTAAATATACTAAAATATACCTAAGGCTGTAAGACTGTGAGCTACTTGCTAACCATTTTTATTAAAAACTATATTTAAAAAAAAATATACCAAATTAGAATACCGAAAAATACAAAAATATAGCTAGTGCGATATCCGCCACCCAATTTCATTAAAACTATATATTATATATACACAAATATACTTCAGGAAATACTGCAAAATACAAAAATATACCGACGGCTCTATATTGTACATCGATGTAGTCGAGAGTACTCAACTGTGAGCTACTCGCTAACCATTTTCAATAAAATTATATTTTAAAAAATATACCAAATTATAATACCGAAAAAATACTAAAATTTGCCGAAGGCTGTATACGGTATATCTATGTAGTCTATACCCGCTACTCATTTTCAATTAAACAAAATTATTTTCAAAAATATACCAAATAAAAATACCGAAAAATATAGCTAGTGCGATATCCGCCACCCAATTTCATTAAAACTATATATTATACAAAAATATACTAAATTAAAATAAAAACACAAAAACATACCAATGGCTCTATTTTGAATATCGATGTAGTCGAGTATGTTCAACTGTAAGTTACCCGCTATCCATTTTTAATAAAAAACTATATTTTAAAAAATATACCATATGAAAATACTAAAATATACTAAAATATACCGAAGGTTCTATGTTGTTTACCGATGTAGTCAGTCGAGTGCACTCAACTGTGAGCTACTCGCTAACCATTTTCAATAAAATTATATTTTATAAAAAATATACCAAATTATAATACCAAAAAATTACTAAAATTTGCCGAAGGCTGTATTCGGTATATCGATGTAGTCTATACCCGCTACTCATTTCCAATTAAACAATATTATTTTCAAAAATATACCAAATAAAAATACCGTAAGTACAAAAATATACCAAAGTATCTATTCGGTACATCGATGTAATACTAAATTCCCCATTTGAGTAGCGGCAAAAAGCAGCTAAAGCTGAATACGTAAAGAGATTTTATCAACTCGACTTCAAGTTGAAGTTGGGGAGCTGTTTAATGTGGTGTCAATCAGTGTGTGCGCAAATCGCCACTGAGCATTGAACAGTTACAGCCGCTGGCTAAATGATCAAATGATCAAATGAGCCACCGCAGTCGATCAGCGACTTGAGTTGGGGTTTTAACTTGAGCTTTGTAACGGCTCATTTTAATTTCGAATCGCACTTGACGCACAGTTTGGCCAAGCGCCAACCCACAGCGACTTCAAGCGGCTTCTTTTCCTCTTCTCCTCTCTCTTTCTCTGATTTTCCTTCTCCTTTGGTTGGCCAAACCCCTGACTCTTGTTGTTTGGCATGCAAAGCCTGACGACAACTTGACAACCTGGCGTCGATTTATGCGCAAACGATTTTCCCAAACAGATTTTCCGCACTGCGCGTGCCTCGCATGACCAAAGACCGAAAAGCCGAAGCTTGAGTTCGAGTCCGTTTTGTGACCAAATTTTCTCTCTCTCTCTTCTTCTCTCTCTTGCATTCATTCTCCATCTTAGCAATTGCCATTTGCCATTTTGCCAATTGCCAATTGAAACCGAAACGGTAAAAAACAAATCCAACCACAAAATAAATAAACATGGCCTGCAGTCGTTGTCGATCGATAAGAGCACAGTTAAAGCCAAAGTCGTTGCCATCCAGCCGTTGTCAAGGCTCATCCATCAGCATTTTGCTTGGCCATTTTGGCCGTGACATAAAGCCAACGCGGACTTTGTCAGTCAGTCACCCAGTTGGTGGCTAGCGAAGCATTGCAACGTGTCGCCTGAACCCATGACTTCCAATATGGCCCAAAGCCTTCAGTTTAACATATCCGTTTTTTGTTTGTTTGGTTTCTTGTGTTTTCTTTGGCTCAGTTGCTCAATCATCCTCTCAGCTGTAAACTGGGTCAAGCGATTCCCCCAAATTGCATTCAGCCAAATTATCCAGGGAAACTACAAATTCAATTGGGAATTTCATAACTTTAAAATAGCAGTTTGTATTTAGAATTCTTGTATCTTTAAGCATTTTTTGCAATTATTCTTAACAGTATTCTTCTAATTTGTGGTCGAGTTAAATTCCCATAAATTGTTACTTTATACATATTTGAAATTTTCAACTTTGCGAGCGTTTTCAGTAAAACAAAAATAATGTAAGAAAACTACCCGCTATGCATTTTCAATAAAACCATATTTCATAAATATACCAAAAATATACTATACCATACTAATAAAATATACCGAAGTCTATACATGGTATATTCAAGTAGTTATACATTCAGAATATAGCAATAAGTAAGTATTGGTATATTTTGTTCTCTACGCATTTTCATTAAATGTAAAGCAATAATTTACAAATATACCAAATTAATATACCAAAGACTATATTGTTATGGATATACTATTATTATCCATTTCCACTAAAACTATATTCTACAAATATACCGAAAATATACTACATAAATACTAAAATATGCCGAAGGCTATATTTGGTATATTGATGAAGTAATAAATTCAAAATATATCTTAGATTAATTCAAAACAGTATTATAAGAATTTACCATATGAATATCCCAATGATTATATTTGGTATATCGGTATACTATTAGTGTACAAAATATACTATGATCACCAGTATGAGGTCGGATAACGACTCATTATGACTGTTACATACATTTTCTGGCAGTCCAACGTTATAATACCCTATAAATATATTCATTATTTGTTATTCTATTCAAGAATGTACTTGGAATACATGTATAAGATTATTACCTATTACTTTAGTATATACCATATAGTATTATTCTTTACATATTCTATGTTATTATTCTTTTCAAAAAATCTCTTTAAGTAGAGCATTAGTTTGTATATTTAATGCTATTATTACATGTTTTTTGCTATTTCAAACTGTAGTTTCAACATGCTAAAGTTTTACTTACAATATGTAATTTTTCCAATTTCTCTCAGTTGCTATAAAATGAATGCCGAATATGCAATTATTCTTATTTACAACATTTTCAATGCTTCAGTTAAATGAGCTAACTTTTAAATCGCTTTTTATTATATATTTTCTGTCTTTCTTATTTTGTGAAAATTAGAATAATGGGAAAACAAATTTCTACTTAAATTTCATTTAATTTAAAGAGTATTTTTTAAAATTTGCATCAATGCATATTTTTGATTATGATTTCATAGACAAAATGTTCGATACGCTTGATTAATAAACATGTTTGCTTATGCAACACGATTGCGTAAATTTGTCTTCCGATGTTCGAATAACTATTTGCTATGCAGCGATCTGATAAGATCTCTTATCGATCGATTGATCTGTTTCTCGGCGTTTCTCAATCTCTCTCTGTGACGCTTATGCAAGTTTTTTTTATAGGGATCAATAATCATAATATTCCAAATATTTCGTGTGTCTCGAAAAAGAAACGTGTGAAAAATGCGATTCAAAGCGTTTAGTGTTCCACCATCTCTCTCTCTCTCTCTCTCTTTCTCCCTTTCTGTCTCTCTCTCTCTGTGTCCCCTCTTGTGTTGTGTTTATGGGCTATTTTTATGGATCGCAAAGCGATCAATTTACGGCAGGTGATAAGAAACTTTCGCATTGTTGTTGCGATTCAATAAAGCTGATGACTAAGCTTTGCAGATGCCGATAACCCCACCAAAGAAATATACATATGAGGGGAGAAGGGGGGCGTGGCATCTCGCAGCTCGATTGAATCATCGTTCGGTTTTGTTTTTCTGTTGTTTTTTTTGGGCATCCATTTCACTTTCATTTCTTCCTAAACTTGTTGACTCGCCGCTGTTCAATTTCTTCTTCATGGGCAGCTCGCCACGCCCCACCGTTTCACTTTCTTTTGACTCATCCCACTGTGCTTGTGTGTGTGTGTGCATGTGTGCTGTGTGCATGTGTGTGTGAGTTTGTCTTTTGCTTGATTTATGTGGGTGACGATTGCAACATCTTGCGGACTCTTTGTAAAACAATGCCATCGCTTTGTTGCAAGCTCTTTCGTCACTTTGCCAGCACCAAAGTTTCTTCTTCTCCATCTTCTCCCTCTTGTCCCTCTTCTCGCTCTTCTCATCGTTCATCATACACAATTAATGTGCATTATTGTCGCTGTGGCCCACAAAAAAAAAGCAAAACCGACAAAAGGAAAAAAGATCAAGGAAAACGACAAAGAAATTATGGAACAAAATAAGTAAGTAAAATGATGTGTGTGGAGTTCGTCTCTTATTTTGCTATAGTATTATTTTGTTACAGTAGAAATTGTTAAGCAAATATTTTGTTGGCCGAAAACTCGAGGAAAGGAAAGGAAAACACAACAACAATAACAACAGAAGCAGCAGCAGCAACAACAACAACTGCAACGACGACGACGACGACAAAAAACCTGTCGTGAAATTGAGAAAACATTTTTGTTGGGCTGCTTTTTGGGCTCTCTACTCAGGTGTGTGTGTGTGTGTGTGTGTGTTTGTATTTGCACAGTTGCTGTTATTCTTGTTGTTGTTGTTGTTGCAGGGTAATGTTATTGTTGTCGATGTCGTTTTCGTTTTCATTTTGGTTCGAGCTCGCATTGCCAGCGCATGACTCAAAGGCCAAGCCAAAAAATCAACTAAACCAACCGCAAATCGAACGCAGTTCAAACTGTTAAATACCCTGTAAAACATCAAAATGTTATATAACGAGAATTGACAATTAATTGCCTTGCTGTTTAGTGTACAAATTAGCGCATATTCTGTATGACTTTTATAACAATTAACAAGAAAAACAATTATGCTTTTAAGCCTGCCAATAAAACTTTTAGTATATTTTCGGTATTTTTGTGGTATATTAATTTGGTATATTTTCAAATATATTTCTTTCTCCCGCTAATACAGTTCTCGGCATATTTTTAGTATTTTATGGTATATTAATTTGATATATTTTAAATACCACACTATTTAGCTTTTGTCCACAGAAGGTAGCGGGTATTTTATAGTCAACACAACTCTACTAAAGCCTTCTTACTGTTTTTTTTATGATAAATACTAAATATTGAAATACTAAATAATTGTCAGATGGCTAGAATTGTCTTTCATGAAAGGTTAAGGTGAATTTAATGATTTTTCGATAAAGCATTTTAGTTTGTTTTTTCTTTTTATTTTTTTTTTGTGAGCACAAAAACTTTTTAGACGATTTGTAATTTACTTTATTTATTTGTATGACAACTTTCTCAGAACAAAAACTTGTTTGTTTTGATATTTATAAAGTTTTGGACCAGTAATATTATACCTTAGGTATATTTATTTAGTATATTTTTATGATACGCTTTTACATTTAATGATAATGCTTAGACGACGAAATATAAGAGTACGCAATGTTATATTTAGAATTTAGCCTTAGGTTTGTTTTAGTATTTTTTGCAGTACATATTTGTTATAAAATATATTACATTATTTGCAAATTTATAAATCGGATATATGAATTTTTGTTTAGTTTAACTTAATTACTGTGAAAGCTATATAGATATATACTCACATACTATTTATTTACTGTGTGCCTTACAGGGTATGACAACAAAGTTGCGGCCCCGTTCGATGGATGGATGCGAAATAACAAAAAGAAGAAAAAAAAAATTTTCTTTCATCCGTGGGCTCAATTCTGGCGACGGTCACGTTCCTTCAACTGCCCTGAATTGTCCCGAGTTCATTCGCCGCAGTCGAATATTGTTGTTGTTGTTGTTGTTGTTGTGTTGCCATGTCTGGTGGCAAGTGGTCAAGTGGTCAAGTTAAGTTAAGGTATTGGGCCGACGACGCTGTGCACAGAAATCATAATTTGCTAATAAATTTTCATTTCCATGTCGCGTTGTCGTCGTTGTCTTTATCGTTGTTGCTGTTATTGTTGCTGTTGTTGTTGTTGTCGTTGCTCACATTTTTGTAAAGTGAAAGTTCGCCGGGCGAACACAACATTGCCAAACGATGTGAATAAGGCGCCGAAAGCTTTTCTGGGCCCAGGCCAAAAGTGTGTCTTCCTCTTCCCACTTCCATGACCCTCAGCCTCTTGTCTCTCTTTCTTTCACTCTCTCTCTCTCTCTCTCTTTATCCATATCTCACTCTCTTTCTCCCTCTCACTCTCCTTTTCCTTCTGTGCACTTGATCAAACAAAAGACTTAGAACACGAACTTGATATTAACACTTCCTTTGAATGATTTTCGTTGATCTTTCTTTTAACAATGCTTAAACTTTATTAACAGTACAGGGTATAGAAATGCACATGCATTATTATGCTGAACCAGTTTGCCAATGAAATTGCAAATTAAATTAATTTACTCTTACTATTATTATTTGTTTATAGTATATATTTATGGCGATTTTCTCTTGCATGCTGCAAAGTACGAACTATATATATTTTGCTTTACGTCTATTTTACAGGGTATGCAGATATCAATGCTGTTTCATTGCGATTTATAAACATGCTTCAAAAATCTGTAGTTGTGCTTAACATCAGTGAGTGAGAGAATTTTTTGTATTTGCACATTTTCTGTACAGGGTATGTGATAGTCGATCATGATTTTATTGTCAAATTTTACTTTTCACTCTTATTTTGATCGATTTCTTGTTTCGTCGCAGCCCTTTTTTAGTTTTTTAGAGTATTTCAGTTGACTAGTAGATTACAGGGTATGTTCAAGTCGATCATTTTTTTGACTAATGTCTATTAATGCTAGCTGGTTGTGTAGCATCTGTAGTTGTGCTTAACATCAGCGTATGAGTGCATTTCTTTTTTGTACCTTTTTATGTACAGGGTATGTTCAAGTCGATCATTATTTGACTGTCAAATTTTACTTTTCACTTTGATTTTGATCAATTTATCGTGTTGTCTTGGTTACAAATTACCTACTAAATGGCCAAATGATTACAGGGTATGTGCTAGTCGATTATAAACACACGTATAGCAAATTCTCATTTTGTGTCGACTTTGTCATTTACTGCGTCACTTTTCTCAGCTACAGTAAGTCGTTCATTAGAATTGTTTTGTTCATTTCAATGCAAATCTTTATTTAGTTGATGAGTTTTCTTCCAGCGACTGACGAACTTGTAAAACAGGGTATGTGCCAGTCGATCATAGAGCATACTCTTTAACATTTTCTTGTGGTCTCCGAGTGCAATTACACACACATTGTCTGACAAGATATTGGATTGTCGTTTGAAATGTTGTTGTTTGTCGACTTTTGTTCGTCGTTTCGTTGTTGTTGTCTCGTTGTTGTTTATTTAGTTGCGTCTAATTGAAGCATAATACTAAATAGACATAATACTTGGTTACTTGGTTGTAGTCAGTCGCTGTACTTGTACTTGTCCATCTCAAAATTTCACTCTCGTTTTCTGTTTAGAAAACCTCAAAAAGCGCTCTGAATGAATGAAATGTATTTGGATGGTTGGATGGATGGATGGATGGAGAGTCGAGAAAACTAGTTTCTTCTTGTCGCTTTTAGCTTCTTTCTTCTGCGGCAACAAAACAGTTAGTTTCACTTTTATTAAGTAATTTTCAAGAGACGTCGAACGGCAACCGCAACTGTTGCTGCTGCTGTTGTTGCTGCTGCTGCCACTTGTCAATTGCAGAGAAATATATTGAGATACGGATGCGGAATGCTGCTGCCAAAGATACAGATACAGATACAGCAAACAAACAGCAACTAACAATAGAGATCAACACAATTGAGCTGATGAGGAAAAAGCATAATGCTGCGGCAAATGGCAAATGGTAAATGGCAAATGAAACAATTAAACGGCGGCCACATTCAAAAGCAGCTCTCAAATGCTTCAGCAACCAAGCAGAGAATGAGAGAGAGAAGGAGGGGTACAGAGCAGGGGGGTAACAGAGTGCACAAGTCTTGGCGATGCATGTGTGTTGATAGACGGAAAAGTAAGCAAAAGAACGTAAATTTTATGACTGCACATTTGGCACACTCAAAAATGCCGCAACAACAACAAAGAGAAGAAAAAAAACCAATCAGGGCAGAGCAGAGCAGAGAGGGAAGTCGAACGAAAGAAGGAAGGAAGGGAAGCGGGGAATGCTGTGGAATGGGGCACATTAAATGCGCGTACGTTGCTGATCAAAATCGCAGCATAAATTGACTCAATTTCAGGCCACAATAAATTCCAGTGTCTTTGTCTCTCTCTCTCTCTTTCGCTCTCTTTGCACTGCGTTCTTTTGTCAAAGCGTTGTCCATGGCCGTGACGACTTTACTCTCGTTTTCCAGCACTTTCTTCATCTGCACTGCATATCAACTGCGATCATCATCATCATCATCATCATCATCAACAGCAGCAGCAGCAGCAACAGCAGCAGCCACAGCGGCAGCAACAACTTCCAATCTTAACGCTTCGATCTGCACTTTGCTTTTGACTTGATTCTAAGCGAAAGTTTTTCTGTTCGCTATTTTGCCCTTTAATGCCCCGCAATCTCATTATAATTTATAGAGCATATATATAGTATATATTTCCATACATATAAGTTTGCCCAGGCAATCGCATTGCCATCAGTGCAAAAAGTTTCTATTATAGTACTAAGAAACTATTTTTGGTTTTCAAAATGTAGAAGCAAAAGCTTAGCTATAAAATCTTGCACATATTGAACCTTAATGTTATTTTCTCTGTCTGGTATATTTTGTATACTATATATTATTTGGAATGCAAAGTTATATATACAATTATATGCCAAATAGAGTCTTCGGTATATTTTAGTATTTTCTTGGTACGTTAATTTGGTGTATAATGTAGTATTATAACGATATACCAAATGTGGTTCTCGGTATGTTTTAGTATTTTTTCGTATATTAATTTGGCATATTATGTAGTATTGTATGTGTCTGGTATATTTTTTATGCTATATATTATATTATTTGGAATGCAGTGTTATATCGATATGCCAAATAGAGTCTTCGGTATATTTTAGTATTTTTCGGTATATCAATTTAGTGTATTATAACGAGATACCAAATGTGGTTCTCGGTATGTTTTAGTATTTTTTGGTATATTAATTTGGTATATTGTGTAGTATTATATCGATATAATAAATAAAGATTCAAGTATGATTCAGTATTTTTTTGGTATTTCAATTCGGTATATTATGTATTATTACATCGATATAGCAAATATACTATTCAGTATATTTTTAAGTATTTTATTTGGTATATCTTTTTGGTATATTTTTTGATTATGGCTTTAATACTCGGCTGTAGTTTTCCTACTTTTCTTACATCTTACTTATTTTTTCTCTATATTGACATTTATATTTTATATAATTTTAAAATTTGTTAATAAATCTGAATTTGCTTCTTGACAAATCGATTTTGAAATTATATTATGAATTTCTTTAAAGAGCTTTTTGTAAAAGAATTTGAATTTATTGTTTTCAGTATCTTTTTTAGGTTTTTAGCGATGTAATTTATCGGATTCTATGCCAACAATTTGTATTTATTTCTTTAGCAATTTATTTTGTAATCTTTTGAGAATCACTTTGACACTGCAACTAACCTCATGTCATTTTCAAGGTTTTCAAATTCAATTCAATTTAATTCTTTAATAGCATTTATGCAATTAAGACATATTTTCAATTTTCCATCAACTATTATTAACTGCAGGTCAGCAAACGTTGAACTCTTGGAACGGAGAATTGAGAAAGCCAAACTTGAGCTTTCTTCAAGCCAACAAGTTGTTGCATTTAACCCCTGAAGATTTACCTAGTCCCAAGTTCTTCTCTCGCATTTATCTTCATTTTTTTTTGTTTTTCTTAAAAGCACTTTCGCAAAGAAATTGTTGTTGTTGCTGTTGTTTTGTTGCAGGTTTTTGTTGTTTTTCTCACGCATTTGTCACGTTGATTTTTCCCCCTTTCAGTTTTCAGTTTGCAAGTTTTTGTCTCAGTTTTAATGAGCGGGTCATCAAGGCGACATTTGGTCATATCATAAATTATATTTACAGCATTTCACACACACACACAAAACACTCACACACACAGCTAGTTGGCAATTGTCACTTACACAATGTTTTCGTTTTCATTTTCCATTTTTCGCGCTCATTTTCAATTTTTCACATGTGTATTTTGTGGCATTTGTTTAGCTCTTGCTAGCGCTGCATACCCTGTAAATAGGGTAGCTGCATTTCAAATATACTCGAACTTTAATAGTGAATAAATAAATATTTTGAGTGGAAGGGCTCAACAGCCAGCCCTCTTTTATATATTAAATGTAGTATTTAATACTTGATGTAATATAATAAATAAATAAATAATAATAACTATTTTCAAATTTCAAAACATTACAACTAGGTTCAGAAGACATTTTTCGAAAATAGAAAAAATATTTAAAGAAATATTTATTATAGGAGTATGGAACGTATTCTGGAATTTTAGGTTAAGATATTAACAAAAAATTATTGTTAATTTAAGCGTAGATTTTACGATAAATCTTACCTTAATCATCTATTAACAAATAAAAAGCTACATTTCTATATAATCACATTCTAAAAATATACCACAAAAAAAAAAACGATAATATATCGAAGACTAAATTAGGTATATCGATATAATACTACATTCATAATATCACAACAAATATTAAAGAATACTAAAGGCCACACGATGAAGTACTTCATTCGAAATATATCATAGAAATACCATCGAAATATACCAGAATGTTCATAGGGAAGAATGGTATTTAACCCTTGTGTCTCAGCAAATTTATGTAACAGATGAAGTAACTGAAGTAGACGTATACAATATATATAGTCTATATATTCTTGATCAGGCTTAACGCCTACTTTCCACGGTGTTTGCTTTGGCTGACAATATGGTATATTTTGTTCTCTATGGTATATTTTAAATGTAATCAACATAGCAAATATAGCCTTTGGTGTATTTAAGTATATGTGCGATATATTTATTAGGTGTATTTTAAGAATAATATCGCATTTTGATTGTAGTAGTACTTTAGCAATATACCAAATATAGCTCTTGGTGGTATATTAATTCGGTATATTTGAAAATTAATACCAGGTATCTCACAGTCGAACACACTCGTCTGTAGCCTTCTTATTTGTTATTGATATTGCAGTGATAAGCGTTGTTGCCACTTAGTGGAATGGCTGCTGTTGCATTGTTGTTGCTTCCCATGGCAACACGGGGCGTATGCGCAATGAAACCTAGCCTCCAATTGCTGGGATGCCAACGGACTGTAAACGACAAGCAAGCAAGCAAGAAAATAGAGAAAAACAAAAACCGAGGCACGCCTAAATTGTGACTGCAGTTGACTGTGTGTTGAAGTGCTGTTTATTTGGGCTGTGACCTTGCAACCCTGCCACAATCACTGTGCGGCAGCAGCAGCTTTCACGCGCCGCGATGCGATGCGGAAATGTGGCAAATGTTCGTTTGTGTGTGTGTGTGTGTGTGTGTGTGTGTGTGTGTGTTTGCTGCAGATGCAGCGCTTGCTGCACTTCCAGGCCATTCGTCACACGTCTCGATTCGCTGACAACTTGCAATCCTCGCAGAGCAACTGCAACAACAACACTGACAACAACAACAGCTAATCATAATTTCTGCCAATTTAGCGACAAGTGTTGCTATTGCTTTTGCTGTTGCTGTTGCAGTGACTTTCTCCCGACCTCGTTTAGTTCGAAGCGATTCCAATTCCGATTCCTAAAATAAATTATTGACACACAAATTGTTGTCGTCGTTGACGTTGTTGTTGTCGTTGTGGTTGCCGTCGTCGACTCACGTGCGTCTATTGACCCGCAGCAGCAACAGCAGCCCCAAAAAAAACCAAAAACCAAAAACCGAAAATCCCGAACAAATCCGAAATAAACAAAACGAAAACAAAAACAGCTTTTAGAAACTCTTGTTCAGTCGGTTGGCTCTTCTTTTTTTTTCTCTGTTGGCCAGACCATAATCGTAAGCCAAGTAGGAAGACGCAACAACAACAACAACAGCGACAACAACAACAATTTATTTGCATATTTTTACACTCAGGCAAAGGGGAAGAAAAAAAAGGGGAGCGGCAACGTCACTATGGACTCACGGGTCACTGGGCAATGCGTGGAATGCGTTAATTGCCCAGGCAGCTGGACGTCAAAGCAAAGCACATCATATCACAAGCCGAGCAGGCACGACTAGCAGATACCCTGGAATGAAGAATAGAGTGTTAATATTAATATACACAATGTAGTAATATAAATTAAAAATAAATGGAAAAAAGTTTTAATATTAATGGACATAATATAGTAATATAAAAAGATATGTAAAATAAGATCTAATAATTTATCTTTTTGGCTTGATTAAGTAGGTTTATTAAACAAACGATTCACTTGAAACTCTTAGAACATCATTATCAATATATGAACATATATTCTAGAGCTTACATGCGAAATATGCACACTAAAATATAATGTTCAAGAGCAGAAAAAGAAGACAAAGAATTGATAGAATGTAAATAAAGAGTTCCACAAAATATGTAAGCGTCAAAATTCCACAACATTCATAAATTTCTCCAAATACATATTACTCTATGGTATATTTTGAATAGAATAGTATATTTATATACCAAATATAGCCATTATCTATTTTAGTATATAGTATATAATATGATATTATTCTTAAAGTATTCCAAATTAATATACTAATATATTTATATACTATTATCAATATACTACTACTTTTAAAATATACCATACATTGAAAGTAGAGGCCGTAATCATAAATTTCTCCAAATACAATTTCTCCAGTTTCTAAAATTTATCGATATAGTCTTAACAAGTAAGAAAGTTACAGTCGAGTGTGCTCGACTGTGAGATACCCGCTACCCATTTTTAATAAGGGCAAAATATTGTGGTATTATTTTCAAAATATACCGAAAATACTAAAAAAATACTAAAAATATACCAAATGGTATGTTTGGTATACCGATACAGCACACCATTCAAAATATACCATAGACGGCACAATGTACCAGATTGTCGGCCAAAGCAACTAAGAGCCCTAGTAAGTGGGCGTTTTTGCCCATACAAAAGTATTTCTTTAATAACTTCCACAATTTTTATCTGATCGCAACCAAATTTTCAGGAATCATAACTACTATAGTAATTATACTATATACCAAAATTCACAGCTCTAGCTTTAAATTTACGCTTGTTTTTCGATTTTTTTTGGTTTGCAGGGGCGGAAGTGGGCGTGGCAAAAATTTGAAACAAACTTGATCTGCGTGCAAACATAACAAATACTGTCGAAAAAAAATTATAGCTCTATCTCTTATAGTCTCTGAGATCTAGGTGTTCATACGGACAGACGGACGGACACACAGACGGACAGACACACAGACGGACAGACGGACATGGCTAGATCGTCTCGGCTGTTGACGCTGATCAAGAATATATATACTTTATAGGGTCGGAGATGCCTCCTTCTGCCTGTTACATACATTTCCTGCCGGCACAAAGTTATAATACCCTTCTACCCTATGGGTAGCGGGTATAAAAATTGCGTTCTTAAATAAAACCGCTTTAAGAACCAACTTTTAAATTTATGTATGAATATTAGTTTGAAATATGCCAAATTCTCAAAATAGACCAAAAAAATACTAGATTTAGGTAACAAAATTGTAAAATCATCGAAATTCCCACAAAATTTTATTCCAGCTTTGAGTCTTCTTGTTCGTAGTTCAGTTAGTCGAGATGTCTCGAAATTTTATTCATTGAAGTTTAAGAGAGAAGGCCCTGGGATTAAAAGCTGCACGAATCGATAATAAATATTTCGTAAATAAAAAGTGATCAACAATATAGCTGAATAACTGAATGCGCTAAATAAATAATAAAATAATAATTAAATAGTAAAAGAAGAATAGAATAGAACATACAATTTTTTTTTTGATTTTGTAATAAGATTTTTGTTCTTAGAACTATAACATTTTTTTCTCTTATCATTAAGAATCTAGGTATTATACAAAATGCTCTTGAAATCAAGATGTGTTTTCTAACTTTAAGTCTTTTATGTTCTTGACGCATTTTTACTATAAGACTAAAATTTGCAGTACTAAGACAAAAATGTGGATTTTGTAACATTTTTTCCAGTGCAGGATTCATGTACTAAGTAAATGTAATAATAAAAACTATATATGTATATAAATAGATAAATATATATAAAAAATAAGATACATACATATAAATTATTATTACTTTATAAGCACTAAATACTTAATAATCTACCCCACTTGAAACATTTGTATAAGGTATAGGCTAGAAACAAACAGTTAGGCTCAAGCCTGAGCGCTCATCAGGTGTTGGCAGACCAATAATTTAGCCTCGGGGCAAAAGCGCTTAGAAACCTAACGAACCATAAATTCTAGCTGGGCAGCAGCAGCGGCAGCAACAACAACAAAGGCAACAAAAAAGCATTAACTAAAACAGCAACAACAGCAACAATAACAACAACAACTGACATTCAATTGGGCATCGAAAGTGCTCACAAAAATTGCCAGTAAACAATTTCTAAATGAAAATATTTTCCAGCACATTCAATTATCAAAATGAAAGTTGCACACACTTGTTGTTGTAGTTGTTGTTGGTAAGAGGGGGAAAGGGTAAGGGGGGGAAAGGTACGAAGTACGCGAGTGGTTCGTTAACTTGGAGGAGCATCATCAAGCGGTCAATCGGCACGTAGGCAACATCAATAAAATTGTCAAATTGGCAAAACGAGGCATAGAAGGGTTAAGGCACTTTTTTGGGGCGTGACGCACGTGCTTGGCATCAGCAACACAACAAAAACACAACACACAAATCCACAATTTGCCATATTGCTTCTTTTGCCACCTTTTGTTTGCCCTTCGTCGCTGGGTGCGACCAAGCAACAAAAGACTCAGGCAACGAACTCAGGCTGAGCGCAAAAGACTGAGGCAACAAACTTGCCAAGACTGAGGCAACAAACTTGCAGCATATGACTTAGAACACAAACTTGCACTTCTCGCTTTTGTCTTCGGTTTGATGCAATGCTTCCTGGAATGGCACTTGCCGAGTTATCGACGATTGCAAGCAGTCACAAATCAAAGTCAAAGTCACACAGACTATAAAATAAAACTCAGGCCACCAATTGTGGCAATGTCAGCGATAGACGCTTTTGTACCTCAATTTTTAACTCTCTTTAAATTTATCGCTTTTCATAATAATTATTGATTATTATTATGTACATGAAAGGATTGTAAAAACTTAACTAATTTAGAAAAATAATTTGATTTTATTTGATACTCTTAAACATAATTTATTAAAATTATGTAAGTGATAAGATTATCAAAAATTTAATATTAAAAAACATATAAAAAAATTTCGATTTTGTTTACACTTTTTAAACATTAAAAAGCTCAATTCGATTCATTTTACAAAAACAGAATAACAAAGTATTGTAATATATCAAGATATTTATAGTTAATAAATAATGGCCTCACATTACATAATTCAATTAAATTCAATGCAAACAACTTTTGATCAAATTAGCATACAAAACGAGTCTGGTGAATTCTGATTTTGAACTGACGTTTATTTATTTAAAATTCTAGATCTTATATAGCTAACAATAGTTGCTTATCTTTTCCATCTCTGTGTATGTGATTGAAATTAATACTTTTCTTATACAATATTTTTGTGGGTTATTTTTTTTTGCACGTTTGTGATCTTATATTTGAGTCGATTGAGTGATCTATAAATAATCCGCAAATTTGAGAGATCTTTTTAGTCTGTGGCGTCTTTATATTCATGATTGAACAGCAAGTTAAGTTTAGTTTCCAAATAATTTTCAAACTGTTATTAATAATCTATTATCTAAACAGCAAATGCAATCAGCAAGAAACTGGAAATTATAATACTAAATATAAGGCTCTAAAGAATGTTATCCACAACAATATGAAAATAGTCAGCATCAGCTTAGATTACGGAATAAAAACATCTTATTTTAGGACTTAAACATTGTGTGATCTTTTTATTTATTTTTTTACTCATGCAAAGAGAGAACAAAATCTATATTAAAAAGTCGATTGCAAATCTCGACTAAAGATTTTTTCGATATCAGACAAAAATATCTTCAAATAAGATTTTTAGTTTGAAAAAATGGTAAATTTGCATTTTGAAACTAAATACATCTTATTTTTAGGATTTAAATATTGTGTGATGTTGATATGCAATTTTGCTTTCTTTGTTAAATTTGGAGATTTTACTTTTCTTACTTGAATTTCTAGACTTTCTTTTGAATTTTGATCTTTGTTTAGAAATAAACCTTGATTCAAGATTTTATTCTTGAGCACTTTTTTTTCTATGTAACTTGCAGTCATTGTGTTTTAAGCTCAGCTGACTACGTGAGTGTTTTTTATAGGGTATTTTGGGCGGTCAAGCATACCCACTCTTAAGTGATTCTTCACTTGCTGTTGGCGAGTTCAAATATTTTGCTCGTATGTTTATGGCTTTTGTTTTTCGCATGCGACAAAAGCAAAGCAGACGCAATAGCGAAAAATATACAAAAAAAAAGAAAGAAAGAAAATGTCATCTTTCTGTTACAGTTGCTTGCCCCATTATTAAGTATGACACAACAGCAACTGCGACAACAACAACAACAACAACAAGCAACAACTGTGACAACAACAAGGCAAGAAAAGCAAAGTCAATTCGTCAGACTCGAATGCTGAAAATGGACGCAGATTTGTGCAGCCAGCCGGCCGGCCGGCAGCCTAGATTGTTAGCCAAGTTTTGCGACCTGGTCTAGCTGCTGTGCACTCTCTGCTCTGCTCTGCTCTGTCTGGGGTCTATCTTCCAGTCTCCTAGTCTCCAAAGTCTCCCAGTCTCAGTCTCAGTCCCAGTTGATGGTGCTGCTTTAGCTCTGCTTTGCTTTGCTTTGCTTTTGTTTCGACTTGTTTTTTATTTGATTTGATTTTATGCTTTTTTGCAATGTTTATTGTTGTCGCTGTCACACAATTGTTGTGCTGGTTGTTGTTGCTGGTTGTTGTGGGGTTTATGTAACAAATGTTGAATTCTTCGCTGGGCAGGCATTTCATTTGGGATTGTTGCAGTCATCGTCATTAGTGTCCAAAAATGAAATGATTGCAAATACTCGCTTCTCGTATCAAAGCGAGCTCAAGTGGGCCAGCTGCAGTGCGGTGGCAACATGCTGTGGTTGTTGTTGTTGTCATTGCTGTACTTGCTGTTGTTGCTGCTGCTGTTAAGGGCCAGCTTCCAAAGTTTTTACTTTCGTTTCATGTAAGCGCGCCGCACATTTCACTTTACATTTTTGATACCCGCTACCCATTGGGGTGGTCGGGTATTATAAGTTTGTGCCAACAGGAAATTTATATAACAGATATACTATAAAGTATATACATACATTTGCAATCAGCCGAATCGATTTAGCCATGTCTATCTGTCAGTCTGTTGCATTTGTCGGGTCTAAATTGCTTCGGTGGAAAATTCAGTATATGTTATACTCTTTGGTGTATGTTGTATGTAATAGATTATCGATATACCAAATATTACAAATGTATTATTATATCAATATATCTCATATATATGAATTAGTATATTTTCACAATATTCTCGGTATATTTTGACTTCAACAGTACACCGATATAAAAATGTAGTTTTCGGTATATTTTAATTGGATTTTATCAATATACCAAATACATCCATCGAATATTTTTAGATTTTTCGGTATATTTTGAGTGCAATAGTATACTATTATATCAAATGTAGTATTTTTGTATTTTAGGTGTTATTATATTAATATATCAAATATATACATTGGTATATTTTCATAATAGTTTTGGCATATTTTTATATTTTTCGATATATTTTAAATATAGTAATATATCAATATACCAGATATATGCATTGGTACATTTTCATTTTTTCTCGGTAAATTTTAACAGTAATAGTATGTATGTATACCGATATACCATGTCTATTCTTCGGTATATTTTCACCGTAATAGTATATCCATATACCAAATTTAGTCGTCGGTATCAAGTTTTGAAAGTTTTATTATATCATTTACCAAATACATCAATTCGTATATTTTCATATTAATTGTGTATATTTTAGCTGCAATAGTATTTTGATATACCAAGTGTATTTCTTGGTATATTTTTAAATTTTTCGATATATTTTGAATGTGTTATTATTTCAATAGTATTTAAGAATTTTTCGGTATATTTTGAATGTAATAGTATGTCTATATACGTAGCCTTTTGGTGTTTTTCTAGTATTTTTGGGGCTATTTTTATTTGACTTCGGGCTTGCATTGTGATTGGCTTACAGATAGCTGACAGTCGAGCACATTCCTACTTTAGTTTTCCTACTTGTTTATTATTGTTTTTTGCACTCGCTGGATGCGGTGGTGTTGTGTTTTTTTTTGCGGTGGTGCCGCAGCATAACTGCGCTCAGGGTGGTAATCAGCGTTTGGCCAGTAACGTATCCAGACACGTAGTACTTCAGTGGGAAGGGGCTTGTTTTGAGCTTTTCCGCTTTTTCAGCGTTTTTCATATTGTATAAGTAATAACCACATTGGCGTTAGCCCCACTTACGATTGCCCACTGGGAAGCTGTGGCTGCTGTTGCCTTTGCTGTTGCTGTTGCTGTTGCTATTTCGTTGCTATTTGCATTTGAATTGGGCAATCCCAACCACAGTGGGGAATGTGGGGAGAGCAGCGACTAAGCGAATAAGCGACCAGCGACCACTCTTGCCTCATAATGTGGGCGCACAGTGGTGCCAAAAAACACAAAAAAAGAAACAGAAACAGAAAACACATTCAACATTCACGCACTTGACGCGCCAAAAAAAAAAAAAAACACATTCGAAACACATTTGCAATATTCACAGCACATTCATCATCACATTCACTTGGCTGCGCTGATTTTGCAAGACTTTTGTTGGTCGCTTCCTTGTTATTGATTTATTGCTGTGGCATTTTCTTAATTAGAATACAATAGATTTGCTTATCACTAGTTTTTGACACTTTACAACACTTTATGAATTATTTGATATAATCAAAACTTTTTTATAAACAACTTCAAAATCGGTTTATAAATATACCAAATATTGTTATTCTTTAATATTTTATTGGTATATTTAGACTGTAATAGTATATTTATATATTTTAAGTATTTTTCGGTATATTTAGTTGGCATATGTTAAGAATAATATCAAATTGTTGGGCTTCTATTGTGAATGGTTTGCATGTACTTCAAAAGAACAAAACTTAAAAAAAGATAAATAAAAATAATGCCTTTCCAAATAGCAGAAGTTTTTCTCCTATAACCAACATTAATACTCGAAATTCAATATTAAGACTATTAATTGATTTTCAATAATATTAAATTTTTTTGTTATTCTTGCAATCGATAAGCTTCATAATATTTCAAAATAATAATATTAATTTATTTTGCCTTTTTTAGAATGCAGAAAATTGAAGTGAATTTCAATCGAAAGAGAAAATGTAATAAAACTTTTTGTTATTTGTGTGAGAATTATTGAATAAATTTTTTTATTTCTTATTGATATTGTAGCTTAAGAATTAGAAGAACAAAGCTGGGAATGAAAAAGTTGAGTGATACTTGGAGAGCTATTGATTAAATTATGATTATTTATGTAACTATCAAAATTATTTCATTTTTAGGATATGTTTTAACTATTATAAATATAATAATGTAAAAATAAATAAAAATAAGTTTGTAAATAATATAAATGTAATTTATATTTAAGATTAGATTAGATAAATATTAATGTTTTGTGATGAGTCAAAATAGCAGCAATTAAATACTTTCTTTTCTCTTAATTAGAATTGAATTCGTTTTACAAAACAATTGTTTTACAAGTAATTATAAGCTAGCTTTACATATACATTTATTTTGATTGATTGCATGATAGAATACAAAATATGTAGTATTATATTTGTATAGATTTTAATCGAATTGGAAATAAACTTCTATTATATAGTATACTACAGATTCTTACGCATATCGCATCGTAGCAATCATCTATTTTTCTTCTATAGCAAAATTAGTTGCAAAGTTCTTTAGAAATGTGTGTGTGTGTATGGAATGAGTGCGAAAAGAAGCAAAGTAGAAAAGCGAGAGGCAAGAAGAGAAGCCAGAGCTGAATAGCAGCATTTGACTTGACTTAGATTGGGAGAATCATTTGCTGCATTGCTTCTTCCCATTCTGTGCTCATTCTGCATTCTGCATTCTGAATTCTGAAGTGGAGCAGCAGACATTGTAGGCACATTTTCAGGCTGCGGTTGTGGCTGTGGCTCGTGGCAATTAACCAAGCAGAGGGAAGAGGAAAAGAGAAGAGGCTGCAGGGCAGCTGAATGGGGCAGGGGCAGCGACTCAGAACATTAATCTTAAGACTTTGCTGGAAATGAAAAATAATAAAGCACTAAATGGAAAATGAAGCACGTTCAAATGGGGAAGGGAGCAAAGAGTTAGAGGAAGGTACAGCAACAGAGAGAGAGAGAGAGAGGGAGAGCATGTGTGTGTGTTGAGCTTGGGGTTGGGGGAGAGGCGTGTGGCAGGTAGCGGCAGGTGGAACGCGCGGCACACTCTTAATTGAGCATCGTGAACGCAAATGCAGCAATTCGTTGTGCTTCGTCGGCTGCGGCACGTTGCCAGCTCAGAAGGGGAGAGTGTGGAGAGGGAAGAGGGGGGGAGGCACATATGTACATTCTTTCAACTGAAGCTGTTGCGTGCGCTGTGTTTTGCTGTTGCTGTTGCTGTGGCTTCTGCCACCGCCACTTTGAGTTCGGTGGGCGTCAGTGGCTCTTGCTCTTGCTCTGGACTCGTAGCTCCCTACATCTGAGTCGCGCCCCTTGGCGTTGTCTTCATCTTCATCTCCTTCCCCTTCTCCTCTCCCCATCTCCCTCCGCCACTGTTTTTAGGCGCACGTGGCGATGCATCAATCCATTCAAGCTGGTAGCGCACCAAGCGTAACAATTGGGCGTTGGGCACACGCCCACCCCTCCTCTCCCCTTCACCTCTCGAATGCACACCTCGCCATCTGCAATGTCCAGTGGGCAGTGGGCAGTGGCACGCCCACAGAGCCCTCGCCCAAGACGAAACCGAAGCCGAAGCTGCTTCCTCATTGTCTAATTAAATGTTTCTGCAGTCATAGGCACAATTTGATTAGTTAACTGTTAACGGTTAAACAAAGCTCCACAACAAAACCGAAGACGAAAAAGAAGAGTAGAAGAAGAAGAAGTGGAAGAGTACTACCTAACCTCACAAAATATGAAAGAATCATCTAAAAGAGATTTGAAACCTAATCAACTTAATTTCATTTTAGGAGAACAAATTGAAGATAAGTTTATCAATTATAACTCTGAATTTGTGCATATTATAACATTTTAAGAACTAATATTTAAGAGTTCGAATATATTGTAAAACATGCCGTAGGAATAAATGGAATGGGGAGGTTGACTAGGTTTCTCTTTCTAGAATTAGATATATGTATGTAGTTCAGGAACAGTTGGAATTGAAACACATTTTATAACTACAAACTTCGGAACGAACGGAATTGAAACACAACCAGAAACTTCAAAATTGAGTCAATTAAATAATCACAGCTATATTAGCAACACATTCGACTAGAAACGTTTGGAATTGAAATCTGGAATTATGGGAATGGAACAGATGTTGTCTATTGTCAGTGTTGAAGATTTCAAAAACAACACATGCAAACATGTTAAATAGCTGGCACCAAAAATATTGCCCAAGACAAGGAACGTTGGGAAAAGAAACATTTCCATAAAAATTATTGCTAGTTGAAGGAGTTGAAACAGTTGGAATTGAAACACATTTTTAAAACGACATAGTCCAGCACTAAAATAGGTAGCTAAATAACTTTGGAACAAACGGAATTGAAACACAATTAAAAAATGTTAAAAACGGAATAGAAACATTCGGATTTGAAATGTGGAATTATGGGAATGGAACAGCTCTAGAGAACAAACATTTTTAATGCATGTCGAATAGCTAACGCCAAAAAAAAAAATAGTGTCCAAAGCGTGGAACGATGGGAAAAGAAACATTCCCATTACAAAACGATTGGAATGGAACCCTTAATTGAGCTCTAGTTAGAATCCAATTGCTAATTAATGTGCCGGACAGAACTCAGAACCTCAAGCTGTTGTGCGACAGGTGGCGCCACATGTGCACTTAAGAAGAAGCAGAAGAAGAAGAAGAAGAAGGTTTGATACAGTTGAAACGAAGTGGAGCAGCTGCTGCGTCTGCATCTGCGACTGCGCCCAATTCTATTGACAGTTGGGACAACTTGATGAGTGGCTGCTGGCCAACAAAATGTTGCAATCAATGTTGTCGTTGTTGTTGTTGTTGCTCTGCGCGTTGTCATCACTTGCGGCAACGTTGTCATTGTTTTTTTTGTTTTTGTGTGTTTCTCTTTGTTGCTGCTGCAGCATTTTTAAACTGGGTTAAAAGCACAAACAGCACGCAAAAATGTGACGACAATTCGCTAAAGCAATTCCCCCAAGAGCGCGGGCTAAGTAAAGCACATCACCAACAGCGACATCAATGAGAAGAGCAACAACAACGAAGACAACGTTTAGCAGACTCACAGAGCTGTAACCAAACGATCATCGTCATCGTCATCGTCGTAATGCTCTCGATAGTCTAGAACAATTCCACATTAGCAATAACTCAATCGCAAGATCTGAAAGCAGATGCAGAGCTAATAAAATTTCTACGATTATTTTAATTTTCTATTTAGAACAACTTTATAAATAACGATGAAGTTTTTTTTACAGCACTTTATTAAATTTAAGAATCTATGAACTGTACTTTACGGTTGTCAAACCTAATCTATTTTTTGTACTAATAAAATTTCTACTATTATTTTTATTTTCATTTTAAAACTACTCTAGAAATAATAAATACATTTTATATACAGTACTTTTTTTAATTTAATAATCTATTAAATTTAAATTACAGTTGTCAAATCGATCGTAATTTTTGTGCTAATAAAATTTCTATTATTATTTTAATTTTCTTTATAGGACAATTTCATAAATACCAAACAAGTTTTGGTATAACACTTTATTTCATTTAATCATCCATCAACTTTATTTCACTTGACTTCAAATTTCTACTATTATTTTTATTTTTTACTTAGATCTACTCCTTAAATAACAGTACTTTATTTCATTTAATAATCTGTCAACTTAACTTTACGGTTGTCAAAACTAAAATATTTTTAGTGCTACTCAAATTTCTACTATTATTTTTGTTTATAAATAACAAATACATTTTCTTTACATACTTTATTTTATATCATAGCCTATTAACTTTACTTAACTGTTGTTAAAACTAAGGTATTTTTACCCCCAAAAAAATCGTACTATATATGATCTGTTAAGGTAGTAACTAAAGTATTTTTAATCCCCAACAAAATCTTATATAATATTATGCCTCTTCTGATCTTATGTAGATCTGTTAAGCTTGTAATGAAGTGTTCTTTCCCGAAAAATCGAGATGACTCTTCAAATAGTCTTTAATTTTATTGAATAATTAATTATTATCTAATATAACTATAATATAAACATAATAAATCAAATGTCAGTTAAGCTTTAAAGCTACATTTTGCTTCGCGTATTACGCGCTGAAGCTTTGTCCTTGAGGGGGGACGTAGCTCAGGGGTAGAGCGCTCGCTTTGCATGCGAGATGTCCCGGGTTCAATTCCCGGCGTCTCCAGGTGACACTTTTTTCCATCAAATTTACATTAATCAATATTAATATGATAACAAATTGGTTCAATTTACTAGATAATCTTGCTTGCGTTATGGGAATTTTGTGAAGGATCTTTTAATATATTGAACTTCTTTGTTTTTTATTTTAATTACATTAATGTAACTTTGTGCTTAATTAAAGTACTAATAAATTACAAATTGCTTTAGGGGTGGGGACGTAGCTCAGTGGTAGAGCGCTCGCTTCGCATGCGAGATGCCCCGGGTTCAATTCCCGGCGTCTCCATAAGGAATATTTTTTCTATTTATTTCCATAAATATTTTAAATATTCCTTTCTTTTACTGAAAATGTAGAAAATTGATTTATTTATACAGTTTTACAAATTTAATTTGTGTTGCGATTTTCGATAAATCGTTTTTGCAGCCACTTTAATCGAGGGCTTTACATCGCCGTAAATTCTTGCCTTAAAAGGATCGTCAAGAAGCCAAAGAAGCAGAAGAAGAAGAAGAAGCAGACGCATAGACCAAAAATTGAGTCTCGCAGTTGTTTAACTTGTTTTGGTCATGTTGCTAGGAACTTGAATCGGAATCACAGATGTCACAAAACTGTGTGTGTGTGTGTGTGTGTGTGCTTAGCATATTCTTTTGGGGCCTTCGCTTTGCATTTGGCCCACATGTGTCACACAAATTGTGCGTTGACTGACCAACAAAAAAAACCCATAAAGAGCGGAAGAAGAGGAGATGAACAATCAAGCGGGATTGTGGCTGCTGTGGCAAACTGTTTGCTCCCGATGTCTGCTCCAATTTGCTGACCATTTGGCTTACTTTGTTTTGTGGCATGCAAATATGCCTGTGTGCAACGGGGCATCGTTGTTTGTGTGGCAATGAATGTCCAAGATGCCAGCGTGCAGTAAGCAGCGAGCCAAAAAGCCAGAAGAATTATTTGTGCTGCGGCTGCAATTTGGTGCAGCGTGTGCAGCATGCCAGCTTGCCACAGTTGCATAACCTGTATTAGTTGTTATTACCGTTTTGTGGCAGCAGCGCACAAAACTTTCTTGTCCAGCACCAACCACAGCAACAACAACAGCAACAACAAACAACAATTTGCCATTGATCGATAGGCGAACGCAGCGCAGCTCAGCGCAGCTCAGCTAAGCAGAGCAACACGCAAAAGCCCTAAGCTTCGGCTTAAGAGCTTTGGCACTTGCCAAAAGCGCAGCAAGTGCTCGCAGCTGCGACTGCGACGGCGACGGCGACGTCGGCAGAGCACGCATGCAGTCGAACAGCTTACAAGACGCACAACACGACGACGCAAACTTTCAGTTGCTTTCAAGCTGCACAAGACGACGGTTCGTTTTAAAGTCCCCCCAAAAAAACAAATATACTAACAGCTGCTACAACGAGAGCACCAAAAGAGAAAGAGAACGAGAGAGAGAGAGAGAGAGCTAATGCGCATGCTCTCTGTGCTTACGTGAAAAGTGAAAGAAACCTCTTGACGGAACTTTTTTTTTTTGTTTTGAGTGCGCGTGCGTCGCGTCTTCGTTTCGTTTCGTGTCGTGTCGAGAGAGAGAGCTTCGTCTTCGTCTTCGTCTTTCGTCGTCGTAGTTGGCATCGCCTTAAGCTCGACTTGGCGTACGAATTCACAATTCAGTTGCCGTGCTGAACGCAAAGCGAACGGAGTTGTGCGCATCGCGGCGCGTTGAGTTTGGATGCTTATCTACTTTATTTTTTTTTTGCGTTTCTGTTTTAATTTCTAACGGCGAATAACGGTACGCGCATAGTGCGCGATTTATATGTGCAAAAGTTATAAAAACAAATATACAGCGAAATAACTACTCAAGTTGTTAAGCATTTATATTTGTTTTTTTTTAATTAATTATTTTTTTTTATAATTTTTGTTGTTGTGCGCGCTTTAATCCTGACACAAACTTTTTTGAATTTCCGTACTGGTTTATTTAATTTTGTTATTGTTATTGTATTTGTTTCACAGTTTTTTTTGTTTCTGTGGGCATGTGGAAATCTAAGAAAAACACATTCATTACTTTTGCTCATTAACAAACGTGTAAACAACAAAAAGAAGAAAAACGAAAAGAAACCAAGCAAAGAAGGAAGTGTGAAAACAAATTGCAAATTCTGAGAAACAAAAACCAACCAAAAAAAAAACAAAACAAACAAGAAAAGCGAAAAAAGAAATTAAGAAAAAAATAAGTAAGCAGCTGAAGCTGAAGAGATCAGCAACAAAAATCCAACAAACAGACACACACAGAGACAAACGCATATTGAGGACGTTGCGAGTGAGCGACAAAATGCAACGCACGCAGTCGCCGCTGTCGACGCTGCTGCTGTTGCTGCTGTTGGCGTCAGCAGCGCAAGCACAAGCGCAGGCGCAGAATATAGGTGAGTGTGTCAAGCGAAAGACGAAAACTAAAGACGAAAAAGCACATGAAATGAGCAAAAACAACCAGCAACAACAACAACAACAACAGCAGCAGCAGCAAAGCAAACAAATTTTCTCTTGGTTTTTTGTTTTTTTTTGTCTGCTGCTGCTGCGCTGTTTACTTTACTTTATTCATCACCCATTTGACTCTTGTTATTGTCGTTGTTGTTGTTGTCTGCTTGTTTTCGAGGCGCACCTTTTGAAATTTTTGCATACAATTTTTGTCGCTGGTCGTTTTTTTTTCTTCAATTTTTTGATTTCCGGTTCTCTTTAAAACAAAAGCAAACGCGCAGCTTATGCGCTTTTTCCCACGTTCATAAAGCAAACCCCACCAACAACAACAACAGCTAAAAGTCCAGCTTCAAGTCAAGTGCCGGCAACTGGTCAGCTTTGCTCTGGTTCTTGTTGTTGCTGTTGTTGTTGTTGTTGTTGCCCGCTCGCCGTTTATATCGGTCAGCTTTTGTGCTCGTTAATTGTTTCGTGGGATACGCGCGACAAACCGAACGAACGAACGAACAAGCGAGCGAAGGAACGAACGAACGAACGAACGGTCGATCCATTAACACAACTGACAACAATTCCCATATGCATATGCATGAGTGTGTACGCACGTGTATGTGTATGTGTATATACCGTAAGCACTCGCATACAGTAAACATCGCCTAAGGCGCCCTAAGCGACCTTGCCGTCAACACCGTGGAAAGAAAACTTTGACTGCTTCAATTATTTTTGTTTTTCACTTTTTTGCAACTTGAAATTCAATTTGTAGGCTACAAATTGACATTTTTATATAGAGTATCAAGAAAACATGAATCGCATCAAATTTTAGTCTACATAATTGCATTTTTATACAGAATACCAAGAATACATTAATTAGGTGCCTTAGATCAACTGATTTCAAACAAAATATACTATTTAACTATTTTGGTATTTTATTTCAAACTTTCTCAGCTCTATTTCTGGGGTACAATGAATCGTTTTTAAATTAATTACATTTATTCACAAAGAACATATGTTTAGTTCAACTTTTTTTGAACATCAACAATAAGTTTTCGATTGGAAATGGGTTGCAAGAACTATCAAGAAAAAACACAGCAAATTTCTGAAATTGTCGTGCTCTCTATTTTATACAAATTAGTTGTAGTATTAAAGTCTCGAATTTTTGATAAATAAAGTATTTTTTATTCTGATCATACTAAAATTGAAGAAGTTATTTAACCCAAAGTTTTAGCTGCTTTGGCTAACAATTTGATATATTTTGATAGTAATATGTTATATCGATATACCAAATATGGCATTTGGTATATTTTATATGGGTATCTCACAGTGAAGCTTTCTTACTTGTTTTTGATTGGTTTCAAGACATTCTAAGCATAAAAGAAAGAACTTAAAGGAAGACATCGACTATTTTATCGATAACTATATTTTCAACAATTTCCTATTTCCAAGTTAGCTTCCAACAAAAGCGTTTTAAAAGAGTTCAACAACAATTTATTCTCTTTTTGTGGTAATCCTTCGCGAGTGCTTACTGTACAACTTGTTTACATGTTAGCCGTTGGGCGGTAGTGGTCAGCTGATGGGCGTGGTCAGCGAGCGAATGTTGACCGCAGGAAACGGATGTTTGTTTGGGTCAGCAAGCAAAAATAGCGCCAGCAAATGTGAGCGCCAAATGTGTCACACATTCACACACACACAAACACACACTGGCGAAACAAAAGACTTAGGCAACAAACTTGTTGGCTGCTGTTGCTGTTGCTGCTGCACGTGGCAACGTCACCTGCCAGCGGCGAGTAACCAGAGCAGCAACCAAAGGCAAAGGCAAAGCCAAAGCAAAAGCAACCTGTTGTGCCGTTCTTGTCTCCAATTACCAAACCAAGTGTTGCTGCCACGTGCAGCAAGATTGGGTTACAGTTACAACAAAGCAGGTTCACAATGAAGAAGACAACACACAAACAACGCCTTGAACTTGAGAACAAAAGAACACAGAGAACGGAGAACAGAGAACCGAGAGGTTGACTGTTTTTATTTTTATTTTTTTGTTTCGCCTCGGTCACTTTTACTGTTAGCCAATGTGAAGCTTTTGTTTCTGCTTCGACAGAGTTACGACTCAATTCGTTTCTTGATGAAACAGCAATTCTTCAATTTTTGTCGTCTTCTTTTATTTTTTTGGGGGCCCGTATCTTCTTTTGGGAGATGCGTCGCCTTATCAGAGAAGATGCGTTGCACCGTTAGGCAAACGCATTTTTTTTCTTTGTGGGAATGTATTAAACAAAACCCAAAAAAGAAAAAAAGATTAATTTAAATTACAAATCAAAAACAACAAGCAGGAAAACCCTAGCTAAAGAGACTTTCCACAGACTAAAGAAATTGTCTAAGAAATTAAAATAAAATTTACGATCGTCTCTTGGCAACTACGAACAAAAATTTCACAACGTGTTGAAGTTAAGTTGGTATTTTTATTTATTTATTTTGTGTTTTTGCGCTGCGCTGCGCTACTTGCTGGTGGCTCTCGGACAAATGGGAAAGTTTTTAATATATATTGTATATGTATGTAGTTGTATTTGTATATGTATTTTCACAATTGTATTTCATAGTGTTGACAATAAGAAAAGTAAAAGTGCAATGCAAACAACGAGTTGGAGAAATGGTGACAATGCTGGCAAATTGTGGGCCAGCAACACTTCTCTCATAATGAGCATTACGTTGTCTTATAGTCTTATATATATATGTATATATATAGTAATGATCGTTGTTGAGCCATCCCGAAATTTATGTGTAGTCCAAACGTGGCAATTGTTGTCTTGTTGCTGTTGTTGATTCATTAATATTTTCATGAACAGTTTTATGCGCATTACCAAGCAAGTTTTTTCCTTTCTTTTTGTATTTTTATTTGATGATGCTCAAGTTTAGTTGAGTTCGAGTTATGATAATAATCATAATAATAATGTGTTGTGCACAACAATAAATGGCAAATGTTTATTGACTAATGTATAATGTTAAAAGACAAGACTTTCTTTTGCATTCAAGAAATGAGCAACTAACTAATTAGAAATTCTTTAATTGAACTACAAATATAATGCTATTTTTATGAATTATAAATAGCCCATAATATTAAGAAGTATTTTGTATTAAAAACTCATCAAATAATGTAGAAATTCTGTAGTTTAATTGCAGCATTGAAAAATAGACAACTTATATACAATAAGTAAATAATAATTAATAATTAGGTTTGCTTTACAACAGAATAACATTTAGATAATAACAGAAACTCTTGAAGCTGCAAGTTATGTAGAAATTCTCTTAGATATTTATGAATAATGAACAGCAAATTTTATGATAAATAAATCATTTTCATTTGCGTTAGAAATCATGCCAAATTCCAATTATAATAATGTTGTTGAAAAAAACAGATGAAGTAATAATTAAAGCAAACTTTCGTTTGCATTGAAAATCAAATTCTATAGTTTAGTTGCAATTATAATAATGTTGTTGTTGTTTGAAATAAATGTTGATTGAGTAATAATGAGAAGCGAGAAGCGCTTTCTTTTGCTCATTTTGCTTTTCATAAGTGAAATTCTATAGCATTCATGTGCATATCTAATGTTGTTGTTTAATGATGATAATGATGCTGCTTCATGATCATTATCGTCGTCGTTGGGCTAATGCACGCTGTGGCGCATTGCGGAAGCGCGGCGTTTAATTGCAATGCGAAAAAAAAATCAAGCATAACTATCCGCAAAAGATGCTCGTATCTATGAGATACATAACTTTCGAGTTTCGAGTTTGTATCTTGCTATTATGATGCCCATGTCGTTGGCTTTTGCTTGGCTCATTTACTGCTGTTGCTGCAACTACAGTAAACCACACACAATGCCTGAGAGATAGTTTTTTTTTGGGGGCGTGGCACACTGTGCGCGCATGCGTGCAAACATTTTTCGCTGCTTGTTTTTTTCTCTCTCTCTCTCTCTATCTGTGTGTTTGCGGTTTGCATTGGGCAAATCCCAAAAACAAGTCGCAGCTGCCCTTATATAATAGAAACAAGGAAATCCACATTGAGGAAGCCACCAACTGATTTGCCTGCCTGCCTGCCTGCTTTGTGGGCGGCTAAATCACGCACTTCACTAGACACAACAAGAGAAAAAAAGAAAAACCATAACAAGACTTGACTTTTACTTTTTTATTGTCACAGACTGAGGAAACTCTCAGAATCGTTAGTTAATCGTCGCTGCCTGTCATTTAACTAAATGATGCAACACTTTATTGATTATCAAAGCTCTTTTATAGCGTAGCGTGGGAGGCGACTCTTTTACGGCTTTGCTTCAATCCCATTAAAGTCAGAATACATAATCCCAAAAGCAAACATCAAGTGACTTTAATTATGATGAGATTATTGCCGCAATCGCAGCGATAAAGTCGATTTAATGAATTTGATTGCTGTGCGATAATCAACAAAGAGTGTGTACATTTTTTTTTTTTTTTTTTCTTCTGTGTTTGGGGGGAGGCAGGGCAAATGTCACAAAGTTTTGCGCAATTTGTCACCACTCGAATGCCCCTTCAATAATATGTTTGGCCTCACATTTTTACGCAATTTCGAGTTTGTTTTTCTTTTTGTTTCTCTCTTTAGCTTTTGAGGTGCAATCTTCATCAAGTGCTTGGCACGTAGGAGTCGAGTCTCCAATGTTGAGGGAGTGGAAGTGTGTGTGTGCCAGTGTGTGTGTGTGTGTGTGTGGAGTGCGGCATTAAAATGGAAATGAGCCAGTGAACAGCTTGCGCAAGCTGTGCTGCGTTGTCAAAATGGCCTTGCCAGTTACCCCAAAACACACACACAAAATACTGTCGATCATTGAAAGAAATTAACTCCAGTGCATGTTATTCAAGATCGTTGTTATAAACATGTAAAAGAACAAGACAGAAAGCTACTGTCGAAGATATCTGCAAACTATTTACAATAAAAACATAAATATACCAAATTAATAAACTGAAAAAAAATACTAAAATATAAATATATATTATTACATTCAAAATATGCCATCGATTTCAAAATATACCAACATATCAAAAATATACCGAATTAGTATACTGAAAAAATACTAAAATATACCGTAAATAGTACTTCATTCAAATTATACCATCGAGTATAAAATATATCAAATACAAATATACCAAAATTATACCGAATTAATATACTGAATAAATACCGAAATATACCAAAGGCTATTTTTGCACGTATATACTTTTCAAATATACCATTGATTTATAAAATATATCAATATACTACATTCTAAATATACCATAGAGTACAAAATATACCATAGCTTAGAAAATATACCAGATTGTCCAGCAAAGCAACACAGACTCGACTGCAGCGGGTAAAAACATTATATAATCAAAAAGTAATAATAAGTTAGATAGCAAAACAATATTTATAAAAATATACCAAATTAATATACTGAACCAAATTCTAAAAATATGCCAAACGCTACAAATATGTTATATCAATATAGTAGTACATTTAAAGTATACCATCGAGTACAATATATACCATAGCCTACAAAATATACCAGATTGTGAAGCAAAGCAACTCAAACCCGAATCCAACTGCAACAGCGAGTATAAAAATAGACCTCGACTACAACTGTAACTTGAATGCATGCAACCGTTAGAGCAGAACTCGCTCTGCAATTGGAACTGAAATTGGAATTAGGATTAGAATTGGGATTGGGATTGGGATTAGTGAAATGCTCTTTTTAGCCTAGCCTAGATGAGGCGCGAAATCTGATAGCGAACATGAAAATTCTTGGCAAAGACACGCATAAATTGAGATCAAAAGCGAGTCGAATTCTGGTTATTGATGACACTTTTATTGCTGAAATGATATCGAATGTTATGTGCTCGAATTAAGTAGCTCGACTAACTGCTAATTGGCCCCAATTAGAAGTTCTTCTGGTTTAGTGTAGACACTTGACATCATTAGTGAAGAAATGCATTAAAAAGTGAAGAATAATTGGCCTCTTATTTTTGTTAAAGTTTTTTTTAACAGAATAAGCGAGTATTACAAAGTTTGGAACAATTGAAATTAAATAATTTGAAATTAGAAAAAAAAAGAATGAATCCATTAAATTTATAAAGTTTTATTTAAAATGTTAAATGAATATAAACATTTTATAAGAACTAATTTTTTTACTAACAAGTTTTAAGCAATTGAATAACTATTATTCTATTTGAATATTTTATGCTTTAACTGAGTAGTTAAATATAAACAGTAAATCAATTTTTAGATTAGAAAATATGCAAAATTTTCTTAGAAAATACTTTAAGAATCAAAACTTTAACTTTAGGCATCAAAAGAATAAATCAATTTTTAGATTAGGAAATTTTTTTACTGAATATAGAAAACTTTAGTAAAAACTCTTTTCAGAAATTCAATTTTTAGAATTTGAAATTTTACTACGTAATATAAAAAACTTTAGCTAAAATTCTCTTCAAAAATACTCTCTCACAATAACAATTTCGAAACTAGAAAAGCTGAGGGCCTTAGTCACTTTACAGCAGCTGTTGGCTGACATTATTTTTTTGGGAAATATGTAAATTACAGAGAAAGCTGCTTTTTGGGTACTTGACATCGGTTTTATTTGCTCAGATGATGCAATATTTATTTGTGCTGTTAAGATTCTCAGAGATTAGTCAGAGTGGGATGAACTGCGAAAGTTTTGAACTATCAACAACAACAAAAGGCGCAAACAATGGCAAAGCGAAAAAAAAATTACTCAGAGAAGCGCAACCCACATATGGATTCAAAAGCGTTCAATGAGCAATTTCTATGCTTGATTTGTTGTTGTTGTGTATTATTTTTGGGTGCAGCTTATTTGTATGAGATTCTCATTATTGGAATTGCTGTCGGCTGCAGTTCAACAGAGGAAGAGAGAGAGAGAGAGAGACGGAGGCAGGTGGGCTTTTGATAACTTTCGCGTTTGTTGCCTAAGTCATTCGTTTGCCAGGTGCTGTGTGTGTGTGAGAAATTTGTAATGTGTGTCGCAGTGAAATGCTCGGAAAGTGAAACTAACGTCTAATAAATAAATGAAATTGTTTGCTATTAGTAGCGCATTTAAATGACAACTGAAAAGGAAAGAAAACAAAAAAAAAATAGGTGGACGACAGAATTTATGCGCTTTTTAATTTAATTAATTATAATGAATGTGCGACGCGTTGCTCATTTATTGTTCGTTGTTGTTGTTTTTGTTGTTGCCACCTGGCTGCTGTTGTTGTTGTTGTAATTTGTGCTGTTGCCATTTTGAAATTGCTGGCAACAATTGGCAGCCACCTGATTCACGACTCGTTTTGCCAGCCAGCCAAACATCAATGCCACAGAGCAAACTCCATCGAAATTGTTATAAACAATTGCCTTTGTTAATAACTTTAAACGCTTGTGTGTGCGTGCTATTAGTCTGTGTGTGTGTGAGTGTGTGTGTGTTGTGCGTTTCGTCACTGGCCCACAAAATGATTTTGCTATTGCTTTTTTTTTGTTTTTTGCTCTCTGTTGCAATTGCCTTAAAAATTGACTGCCAAATGCGCCACAAAAACATAAAAAAAAAGCCAAGCGCAAAGCTAACAACTTGTTGTTAGTTCAGTTTCCCCTTTCCCACCGCTTACCAAAATGAAATATCGCTATTTAAAGAGCTCAACTCATTAGGGCTTTATTCGATACGCTCACGATATTTTAACATTGACATAAATAACAGTTCACTTTGCGATTAAATCTCAAAGCGGCAGAATTCATTGCTTAACTGTTATAAACATTTGAACTCGAAATCGAAATCGTGAACTCGGCCATATCACATTTTGCTGCTCACTTAGTCAACATTTGTTTGTAGTCGAATTCTTTTTTTTGAATTAGATCTTATTCTCTTTTTGAATATGAAAATGCACACTTGGAAATATGTTTATCTCTATTTTTAATAAGCATTGAAAATACTTTATTTGTTGCACTTTTTCTGCAGCTTAAAAAGCTGAATTTGAATTTAATTATTCTAATCTACAAATTTTGAAGTCTTCTAGGGTAGAAAGATATTATAAGAAGGGAAAAGAAGATTTCAGTTTTGATTTTCAGTACATTGTCAAAAATCTTACTTAGATATTCGAAGAAACCTTTTTCGTATAATATCCTCTCTTTCTTTCTAGACTAGAAGAAGAAATTATATCTTTTATATTATATGAGATGATAATCTTTTCAGTTTCAGTTAAGATTAATTTTGGAAATATATTTTTTTTAGTTAGTCTAGCATATCTTTCTCAAATATATTTGATTTTGGCATATTTTATATGAAGAAGTGTATCGATATACCATATATAGTTTTTGGTATATTTTTGTATTTTTTGGTATATTATTTTCGGGATTAATCTACTTTGATTGATTTCAGTTTTCATTTTGGTATACTTTGTACGCAATAGTATATTGATATACCAATTATAGGCTTTTGGCATATTTGAGTATTTTTAGTATACTAATTTGGTATAATTGTATACATTTCTCTTAGAATTTCTTTTGTACGTAATAGTATACTGATATACCAAATATAGTGTTTAGTATATTTCAGTATTTTTTTTGGTATATTCATTAGGTATTGTTTATGGAATAGAAATTATCTTTATGGGATGAATCTACTTTAGTTTATTTCAGTTAATAGTATATTAATATACCAAATACAGTCTTCGGTATATTTTAGAATTTCTTTGGTATAATACTGAAATTAATCTACTTTTGTAATTTCAGTTAATCTAAAATCTAAAACATCTTTCTCAGTTAATCCAAGAAATCTTGCTCAGGTCTTGTTGAACTTGGAAAATCATGATTGCCTCTTGTGCTTGATGACACATTTGATGTGGCAAGTAGAGAGCAAGAGCCATCAAGTGTGGCAAGTGTGCCAAGTATCACGTTGATATTCTTGGACAGCAGAGTTGCAGAGTTGGGGAAGCTGGCAACCAATAAGGTCACTGGGGGAATATCATCGTATATCGTATTACGTTATATGTAGCATATAAAACGAGATCGCGCAGACTTGTCGAGAGAGTCAAGTTTAGATTACGCTTTGGCAGCAACTTTCACGGGATGGGACGGCGACAGGTAGCGCAAAAAAAAGAAAGACGACAAAGATTGCGCCAAGTGTAAAGGCAAAATAGAAGAGACGCCCACATGGCAGAAAGAGAGAGACAGAGAGAGAGAGAGAGACAGACAAAAGACAGAAGAATGTTGCTCATGTGGGTGAAAGCCAAGCCCATTTGTTTTTTGAGCCTACAGCTCAGCTTCGTCCACAGCTGTTAAGTGTTTTTTGTTTGGTTTTTTTTTGTGTGGTAGTCAGGCGAAAATAAAGAACGCGCTTGGCAATAACAATAACAATTTGCCATAGATTACGGGCGCCTAGGACGTTGGCTTTTTTTTGTTGTTGTTTATTGTTGCTTTGAGCTGCAGCTAATTGCGGACATGGACTTGCAACTTGCGAGTTGCGAGTTGTTGCTGCTTGGCGATGGCGCCGACAACGAAGCCAAACAAATGATCATTAGCAAAGCGTAAAGCCAAAAGCAAATCATCGAACATTATCATTATCATTATCATTATGATAATCATGCCAACACACACACACACACACACACGGAGTTCATTGACTCTCGACTTGGCTAATCCCAAACAATCGGAAGTGTGTGCTGATGATGACGCTGCACTTCCAATCAATAAACAGCAGCCACAGCAACACTTGCCGCATATATGGCCAATTGTTGCTTGTTGCACCGTTGTCCAGCCACCAACAACAGCAGCAACAACAACAACAAGCTCTATATCAAGTTGATTTCATAATGTTGCTGCTGCTGTTGTGGCCAGCGGCAACTGTCTAGCGGTAAATATCGAGCAATTGGAATGCCAGCAACAGCAAACAACAACAGCAAGCAACAGCACAACAGCAACAAAAGAAGCAGCAGCAGCAGCAAAGAAGTTAAAGCAGCATATTTTATAATCCAGGCACGCTAGCAACAACACAACAGCAACAGCAGCAGCGGCAGCACGAGAACAACAATAATAATGGGCAACAAAAATGTTACTAAAGTGAAATTTTCCATAATAAAAGCGTCGAGCTGCCCACTGACTGCTAAACTGCTTCTAATTTTCTCTCTCTCTCTCTAAGCAAATGTTGAGCGTTGTTGTTGTTGTTGCTGTTGCTGTTGCTGCTACTCTTCATTTGCATAGCGACGCGTTGACAACACATTTCTTGAACTTTGTCTTTGGAGAAAGGCACGCAACAACAGCAACAGCAACAGCTAGAAGCACTTTTGATTTATTTAAATTCCCCCCGTCCATTTTTCTCTTTCGTCATCATTTTGTCAAGCATAATTTTTAATGCGTTTTTTGCGCCCTGTCCCATTAAAAACGATTAAGCAAATAAAAAGAAAACAGCAACCACACGAAAAATTCTGCGCAACCACAAAAATGCCATAAAAAGCGGCAGCAACAAAAATGTGGAAAAATTCTTGGCAGCGTGTGCAACAAATTAGGCACAAACCAAAAATAAATGCAAAACGAACAAACGAAAAAAGAAAAAAATGGCAGCAACACACACACACACACACACAAAATTAGCGACTGCAATGAGAACGCTTCTCGCAACCAACACACACACAGACGCACACACACACACAAAGCGCACGAGCCGCAAAGTCAGTCAAAGCCAAAGCCAAAGCTTGCCCCCCGGTTGTTGCAGGTGTTTCGCAGTGGCTGTTGTTGCTGTGGTTGCTGCTGTAGTTGTGGCTGTTGTTGCAGCTATAGTTGTTGCTGCTGCTGTTCTCGCTGCATTTGGGCTCGTCTTGACCCAGTTTATGTCTAGCAGGACCAACTGTTGCTGCTGCTGTTGGTTGGCAACACCTTTCTTTCTGCGCTTGCACATTGATTTGTTGTCTCGTCGCGGAATGCGGTCAACTGGCAAACAACAACTCCACAGCAGCAGCAGCAGCATCGTTTGTTGCTTGGTCAATGTCGTCGATTGCTATTGGATGCTGCTGTTGTTGCTGCTGCTGTCGCAAGTTGCCGTTGCTTGGCCTTGCTTTGGTTTAGCGGGCAAGCATTTCCTTTGCAGCCGCAGCAAAAAACAAAGTGCCGCAAAAATCTTATCGAACCTGTTATATGAAAGAGACTTGCGCTTGTCTTGTCTGATTCTGATTCTGTGATTCTGTGATTGTGATTCTGATTCTCTCGCCGATTCTCAGAGACCTTGTCAGCACTTGTGTGCTTGAGACCCAATGACTTGAAAGATGTTGCTTGGCTGTGCTGATTATTATTATTGTTGTTGTTGCTTGGTGGTTGCTGCTGTTGATTCTATGTCTATGTCTGGAGCAAGCTTGTCATCGTTTTATGTAACTGTTTAGAGCTAGAAAATTTATTATTGTCTGCGTTGCTGTCGGTGTTGCTGTCGGTGTTGCTGTTGCTGTTGCTGCTACTTACCGTTACATAAAAGCCAAGTCAAAAGACAAGTCAAGACAAGTCAGCGCATGTTGATTTAATACGCTTAACAGCTTTTAGCTGGACATCGACAACTAAACAACAATCAACAGCAAACAAGCAGCAACTACAGCAACAACAACAACAACATGTTGCTGATGTCTCAATTCTGCAAGCAGCAACAACTACAATGAACTTGAGCGGAAGTACAAATCAAAAGACTTAGGCAACGAACTTGCTGGCTGTGCTGCTAACTAGCAATTTTTTTTTTTTTTTGTACAACAAGGCGGGCGCATCCATTGCAAAGTCACTTGCGAAATCACTTTTAACGAGCTGCCACTAATTTTTGCCCGGCAGCAACAAGAACTGCACAACAACCAGCAAGCAGCAAAACCAGCAACCAACAACTAGCAAACAACAACAACAGCAACGTGGCAGCTGCTAACTGGGTCAGGCAGCGTCTGCCTCAAGAAGTTGCTGCGGCTTAAAATGAAATTCTCAAAAACCGGCCAAGTGAAGCAACGCGCCAATTTATGTAAATCCAAAACCAATCAGCCTCAAACGGCAACAACAACAGCAACAACAACAACAGCAAGAACGACGAGCAGCGTCATCATTATGAGCATTATGAGCGCTGATAGGCTAACGGTTTAAACCGTTTCTTATTTGACAAAAGCAGCGGGAGAGCAGCGCTGAGAAGGCGAACAAAGACAGCGGCAGCTTTAGAAATTGTTTTTTCCTACACCCTGTAACTAAACGGACAGCCTGAAGTGGGTAGCTTAAAGTGCAACAAAGAACTTGAGAAAATTTCAAAATAATAGATTTATAATATAAATATTTAAAGTACAAGAAAGAAGTAGAAAATCCTGCGTAAGAATAGAAAAATATACATATATAAATAATAATTAAAAAAAAACAAAAAAGTAAGGGGAAAGCAGCGGAAGAGTAGAAAAATGTAAAAAATATATTTGAATTTAAAAATTCATTCTATTGAGTTTTTTTGTGGATCATTATGTGTTGATTTATTAGTTGTAAATAATGACATAAATATTCCAAAGGCTAATGTTTACAATTTAGCAAATTCTTAGTGCAATCAATCTTGAGCCTCTTGAAGTCGTTTTTTTAATATAATTTATATGAACTTTATTTGGAATTTTAATAGCTGTATACAGATTCAAGATTATATAATGTCGACACTAAACTAAGATGGTTTATTCTTAAATCAAGACCAAAACGGAATAGAATTCCAACATTTTTAGAAGCATGAACAAAATTCTTCAATTTGAGATCATTTTAATCTTAAAACGACGATTAAGGCACAAAATCTTGTTTCAGTATTTTTTGCAAGATCGAAAAGTTCTTAAATTAAGATTTGAGAAGAAATATAGTAAATCGAAGTTAGAAAAAAGAAGTATAATGTTGTTAATCTTAAATTGCAAATGTTTCATAAAAATCAAAATTTTCAATCAACTTCACTCTCTATACAAATTCATATAAATTAAGTGACAGTCAACTGGGCAAACTCCACGCTGTCGCAACTACAGGGTATGTGGTGGTCATTGCACGCTTACTTACAGCGATTTGTTGCGTCTCAGCACGAAACTAACGAAAATTAGTTGACCCATGAATCATTGCGGCTTTTCGACTAGACCGAGATTGTCCCCTAGACCATCTCTCCATCTCTTTGCCTCGCTGACTGTGTGTGTGTGTGTGTGTGTGTGGAGTGAAAAGCAAAGAAAGAAAAGGGAAAACCTTTTCTTAATGGGCGCTTTGCATTTGTTTTTCTTTTTTGGACACGCTGCGCTTTTCACTCGCCTCGAACTATCACAATTGGGTCATCAGGCAGCAGTTGAAGCTGAAGCTGGAGCTGAAGTTGAGGTAAAGGCAAATGTTTGTGTTGCCATCCCATTTGCGGCGCACTTGCACTTTTCAATTTCGTAATTGAAGAAAGGGAATGGCAGAGGAAGAGGAAGAGCTGAATACCACAGCAACAACAGCAGCAGCAGCAGCAGCAGCAGCAGCAACAGTTGCCGAAGCGTGGGCGTTGAGCAATCAGCGCATGACGCCAACTACATTACACTACTCTGCTCTTCTTCCCACTTCTCTTCTCCCCTCTTCACTTTAGATCTACTGAAATTTGAGCCTAATATCTGCTTGACTATCTTGATGCCTCAATCTTCTTCTCTAATTAGCTCGGTAGTGAGACCCTCAAAACGCAAGCTGACAAATTCACACGACATTGGTCGAGGCCCATTTACAGCTACTCAAAGAGAGTCTTTCTTCCCATTTCTTCTTTCCCCTCTTCTTCCTATCTTCTCCTCCTCCTGCTCCTCTTCCTCTTCGTCTTACATCTTCTTCTCAGACAATTAAGAGTGCATTTCTCTCGCATTGTTGTGCATTTAAAATGAAATTAACCGCCATACGCAAATTGTTGTCGCCATGCGAATGCAATTGCGAATTGCCTATTTAACTCTCTTTCTCTGTCTCTGTCTCTATCTCCGTGTTGGGCTTGGGCCAGAAAGTAGAAAGTGCTGTGCAATGGCCAAACACAGCTTACTTATGACAACAAGTGGCCAAACTGCAGTTGCAACAGCCAACAACAGCAACAACAATGCCAGGCAAACAACTGCTTATTAAAGTTGAGCCAAGTCTTTTGCTTAAATTCCAGTTAAAAATGCATTTATATAAGCTCAAGGAATTCTTTGAAATCATGCAGCAAATTGTACTGTAACTTTACTCAATTAAAATGTGTTTGCACTTGTTTTTTTATTGAGTAGCCAAATTGGTTGCAGTTGATGTAAAAGCCAAAAAGACTTTGGGCTATATTAAATTAAAAATTAAAATTAAATTCAATTATAATAAATAAAGAAACAATTAAGTAATAATGAAATACGCAAAGATAATGTACTAACAAAAATACTAAAATATACCGCAGACAATATTTGGTATATAAAACTACTGCAAATATACCGAGGGCTATAGTTGGTATATCGATAAAGTATTTTTGGGCAATAAAAGCAAGACATTGAAATATTATTCATGAAATATGAACTGACGAAAATACTGAAAATATACCGCAGGTTGTATTTGGTACTTGTGCAATATTTGAATATATTCCGTTATTCTTAAAATATGCCAAGATAATAATGTACTGACAAAAACACTTAAATATACCGAAAGCTATAATTAGTATATTCGAAAATATTTAACAATTTATAATTTTGAATTGCAAATTTCCATTAGATCCATTTCAGCAACTCTCCTTATAAGCTGTCGACTAGCTCTACCAGCTAAGATAATTATTTTTGCTTAATTCCGCAATTTGAAAGCTGGTTTATCCTTTATTAATTGATTTATGTAGCTAACTATTTGTGTTACTAATAAGATATTAGATAATTTTGTACACTTTATGTTTTATATTCAACATTTAAATGATTTCCGCACATGAGACGAAACAGGCACATGGTTAAGTGTGACCAGCTTAAGTATGATCATAAAATACCAATATTAATATTGATCGATGATATTTTTGTATGTTTGTCGGTCGCTGCATTTGAACTTTCTTCTCTCGTTGAGCTAATGTGCATCAATTGTGTCAGTTTAGCGCAAAGTGCGAACAAAAATGAGGTTCACAGTTCATTGAACCAGTTCGAAGCGAGCGAGCGAGCGAGCGAGAGAGAGAGACAGAAAGAGAGAAAGAGAGACACTAATTGAGTGATTAGCGCGTCGCATTCAATTCACATGCAATTAACATTTCACCTGCGTTCGCATTCGCATTTGGCCAAAAAGGCAATCATACTTCCCCCCTCTGTATCTCTCTCTCTCCCTTACCAGCTGCCCTTATCAATCTTTGTTTTTCTCTCTCTTTCTTGCTTTGGCCTTGTTGACCTGCCTTGTGGACGTCAGACAAAAGCTTTCGCTTTTTGTTTGTCTATTTTTTATACCCGATATCGATAAGGTAGAAGGGTATTTTAACTTTGTGGCACCAAAGCAATTCGGTTGATAATCTGGTATATTGTGTACGTAGTACAATATCAATATACCAAATATGACCGTTGGTATATTTTTAGTATTTTGTCTTTTACGGTATATTTCAAATGTAGTTACATGTCAATATACTAAATGTAGCCTTTGATATATTTTAGTATTTTTGCGGTATATTAATTTGGTATATTTTAATAACTCAGTGCATTTATTCAAATGGATAGCGAATACCTCATCAACATACCAACTATAACTTTCGGTATATTTTAGTATTTTTGTGGTATATTAATTTGGTATATTTTAATACCGCATTGCTTTGTATTTATTCAAATGGGTAGCGGGTACCCCATTAACAAACCAAGTATAGTTTTAGTATTTTTGCGGTATATTAATTTGGTATATTTTAATATAAAAAATACCTCCTTTTTTTAAATATACATATATACCAAATATAGTTTTGATATACTTCTAGTATTTTTGTAGTATATTATGGTATCTCACAGTCGAGCACACTCCACTCTTAGCTTTCTTACTTGTTGCCTTTTCTCTCTCTTCTCTCTGCTCTCTTCCCCCCGCGCTCCGCTCGTGGTCAGCGCAAACAATTCGATATTGTTGCCGCAATGGACGAGGCGTTGATGGCCAATTTGTTACAACAAAAGGAGCGGGCAACAACAAAACAGCAATTGTGCATGCCATGTCCAAGTTGAAAATTATAACTGTTATTATTATAATTTATTATTATTATTGGATGATTTTTACGGCGCACACACAAAGCATAAAGTTGTTCAGTTGTTCATTTTCTCAGTTGTTTTTCGTTTCTTGTTCGTACAAATTGCTGTTGTTGTCACTGCTTGAGTGTGTGTTACGAGTGTGTGTGTATGTGTGCTATATGTGTGCGAGTGTGAGTGTGTGTGTGTGTGTGCTGGGTATCACTTTCACTAAGTTCGCGCACGTAGAAAGCAAATGAAAGCAAAGCAAACAAAACGTTGCACGCCCCAAACCAAGTGGAAGTAACAACAACAGCAACAACAGCAACAACAATACATGCAACACACACACACACACACACAGACGTAGCAAGCTACCTACTACCTTTGCAACTTTGGCAGCCCGCAGACAATTTCCATGGCTGGCCGCCTTTTGGGGCAACCTTTTTTTTATCGTTGCTGCTGCTCTTCTTTTACCTTTTGCTGTTGCTTCTTGGCCATTTTTGTGGGCTCGTTTCAGCGCACAGCGTGGGAGTTGCCACCAAAAAAAAACACACGAGTCTTTGACAGCGTCTGAACTGAAATTGAAATTGAAAATTTTCATGAACTTGATTTCTTCATCTGCTGCTGCTCAACTTCTCTCTCTCTCTCTCTCTCTCCTTCTTGTACAACTTAATGAATTTCTGAATTTGACTGAACTAATTTGATTTGTGGCTAAAGAGCGTACCGTTATGATGAAATTGCGATTGTATAAGCCAAAGCGAGCGAGCAACGAGCAATCGAGCAATGGTTGCAGCTGCGTGGAAAGTTGCATTGGTCAAAAGCAGCGATGCTGCTCAAATGAATGACTAACTGAGTGAATGACTAACTGACTGACTGCTGTGCTGTCTAATGATCTCTGCCAGCAACATGAAACATGGCAGACAACAACACCAACAAGCAACAAGCAACAGCAACCACATGAACACTGCGCTTAGAACGTCAATGAGAATAAGTTAAGCTTAGGAATTCTGCCACAGATTTGGAGCAACACATGCAACATGCCACATGCAACACAAACGATTAACTGCGGCTGCTGTTGCTGTTGCTGCTGCTGTTGCTGCTGCTGCTGTTGTTGCTGCTTCTACGGCGACTTCTGCCCAGTGGCCAATGGTCAGTGATTAACTATTCAAATCTCATCATCATTCGATTTGATGCCTCGCAGTTGCAGTCGCTCGATTCTTGATTCTCTATTCTCGATTCTCTCATGCAAATGCGCCTGGGAAACTAACTAAATTGAAAATGTAATCACAGCAGCATCAACAGCAGCAACAACAACTGCCATACATTTGATTTTTTTTACTGCTTGCTGCTGCTGCTGATGTATCTGATAGATGCAAAAGATACTCGTATTAAGATACTATATGCGAATACATGGCAGCTAGACAGCAGCAGCAGCAACAACAACAACAACAACAGCAACAGCAACAGCAGCAAGTTGCCTTCGCGTTGCCACATGCGTCATTCATCACGACACAAAGGCGTAATTGCCACTTTGGCCATCTAACAGCGACCTTTTAATGCCCTAACAAAAGTACAAAAATTGTACTTGGCATCTTTTTTTCATTTTGCAAGAATTCAAATGCAACCGATGAGAACTAAGAACTGAGATTTGAGAGTTCTATGCAACATTTTGCAAAAACATATAATTGCAAATTCGAATTATGCTCAGTTGTGTGAGAATTGAAGAAATAATACAGGCATAATGGATTTTTAAATGAGTCTTGTAAATGGTTAAAAGCACTTGGGAGACAGCTCAAAAGATATCAAATTAAGCAATTATTTATTATTTATAAACTGAGCAAGTATTTACTAGCTTAAAATATAATGAAAAATAAGTAGGAAAGCTGCAGTCGAGTATGCTCGACTGTGAGATACCCGCTACACATTTTGAATAAAAGTAAAATATTGCGGCATTATTCTTAAAATATATCATACGTATTTATATATCACAGTTAATTTTTCTGTCAATCTGATATATTTTGAATGTCATCAATATACCAATTATGGAATTAGGTATATTTTAGTATTTTTTGTGGAATTTTAGTTGGTATATTTTAAGAATAATACCACACTCGTTTTGGGAAGCGGGTATTTCAGAGTCGAGTACGTTCGAAAAATTTCAGTCTGAATAAAATCAAAACAGTGCGATATTATTCTTAAAATATACCAAATTAATATACCGCAATAAAACAAAAATATACCACAGTTACTTTTGCTGTCAATCTAATATTTTTGCGGTATATTCATTTGGTATATTTTAAGAATCATACCGCACTCTTTTTCTTTTATTCAGTTTTGAACACTCGCAAAAATCTAAATTGAAAAGCAGATTGAAAATATTGATTTAGGAACTTTACAAAATCTTCAATCATCTCGTTTTTAGATTACAAAATATTCTTTTAAGTTCAAAAAGATCTCAAATTCAAGAATTTTATTCTTCTTCTCTGAATTTAGAACCTAATTTATGATGTTGTGTATGTGTTTGCTTTACTAATTGAATAGAAAGAAATGTCTATATATACGAGTATTATTAATATTTGAAATACGTTTTATATAATTTATTACAGTCACCTTTTTGTCTACCCCACTGTTGATTATTTGTGCTGCTTAACACAACAAAAGTTAGAAATGCTAAAATTCATGATAGAGACAATTATATTCAAATGATTTGAAATGACATCAGAGTACCGCTATAAACGATCGTTTTGAAAACTAATTTTAGAACTATTAGAAAGATGTGTCATCTTTAAGCATGACAAACTGTCGAATAGCAAATTATTGAATTTATTAGATATTAGTTTTTGATATGTTAAATTAACAACTATTTTTTTGAATGCTCTTAAAATTCCTCTGGTCTTTGTTTTGAGCTGTTTTTGATCATTTATTTCGCTTGCAAATTGCATCATAAATTTCTATGGACTCCGCTTGGACAGAGCATGCAAAAATGCCAGTTAAATTGATGGTCTTTTTATTGTTGCTGTTGCTGTTGTTGCTGTTGTGCTTGACAGTTGCCGCCGCTGGTGTTGCTTGCTGTTGTTGTAGCTATTTTCTCACGCTTTGCATTGACAACAACAGCAACAACAACGACAACAACAACAACGAGCTGAGAACATTTTGCAATGCTGAATACGTGAATTGTTGGCATTTTTGAGGCGTTTTGTTGACGCCAACAACAAGTGAGCAACAACAACCAGCAACAACAACCAGCAGCAACAACACCAACCAACAACCACCAACAATTCACCGGCAAGTCCAGCTAACTATGCAAACTGGAACGGAACTTGCTTAATTGCCAGTCGACGAAGCCATGGCTCAGCTTAACTCAAACGCAAACTCAAACTGAAACTCAAAACTCCAAGTCAACTCTGTGGCCAAAAGCCATTGCCCAGTTAGCCAGCTAGCCAGCTAGCTTGGGAATTTGACAGGTTGCTTTTGGCCGACAAAATGTCGACAGAGGCGGCGATGCCGTAACCCAGGATCTGTGTGTGATCTGTGAATTTGTGTAACGGCATCTTGGCATTTCTCTTGAGGCATGATCATATTAAATGACTTTAGCCGATCAAAAGCTTATCATAAAAGCAGGCACAAAATGCACTCGGCTTATTAATGAATTCTATGTATTTCTTGCACAAAAAATAGTATTTGAGTGACTGCAAATAAATCTTAAAAACTAATCAATATTTTTATACTAACTTTTAGGCAAGATTCTTTCAATTAGTATTCTTTATGTCACTTAAGAATTTTCTTTTAGTTTGTCGTCATATGCAAAATTAATTTATTGATAAAAATTTCATTTAAAATTTTTATATGAACTACATACAAAATGCACTTCTTAATAGAAAGAAATCTTAATTTTGTTTGCAACATTTAAAACAGATAAAAAAAAAGTAGTTTATTAGTGTGTAAAATTTGAAGACAAAATGCCGAAAATATTTAGTATATATTCAATATATATTCAGTGTATTCAGAATACTTGTATTTTATTTGATTGATTCATAAAATGAATTGTGTTGAACTCAAATAAAAAATGCAGTAAATATTCAGTATATTCGGTGCACGTTGAGTATATATTCAGAATACATTCAGTATATATTGAGCACGTTCAGTACATATTCAGTATATTTTTAGAACATTCAGTACATATTCAGTATATTCAGTATATAATATAACAAAGATTCACTTTTCATACAAAATATAAAGAATAGTCAGTATTTCAAATAAAAAAGCAATTTATAAACATTATTGAGTGTCATGTCAAAAAGTAATATAAAAATTCATATTACAAAATTGTTCCCAAATTCTTCTAAGTAAGCAAATGAAGTAGAATGCCACAATATTTACAAAGCTTAAAAGATAATAATTTGCATTCTTAAATAAGTTTTTTACAGCTTCCCTGCCAAGTCTGCAAAGTCAGTTCAGTTCGTTAGCGAAAACACAAATCGTGACCCAAACCTGCGATTACGAATTGTTTTGTTTTGTTTTTGGAAATTAATTAAGATTTCTTTTACATGTTTTTTTTTTGGGGAGTTTCAGCTAAAGTCTTGAGCATGAATTAAGAAATCAATCAGCGCGGCAATTTAATAACTTGGTCAACCAAAAAAAGAGCCAAGAACGGCTTTATTAATCAGCAGCAAGAGTTGAGAACGTTTCTTCGGTGTTTTCTGCGTCTTTTGTTTAATTGATGAATTTTTAATGTGGTAGACAACGAGTTGTGGCTGCGCATAAATGAATGCTTAATTTGAATGTGAAATTTCTCCAAAAATATGTTAAAACTTGGCTAATTTTGTTTTATCTTTCTTTACTGATTATGTATTTCTCTCTCTCTCTCTCTCTCTCTCTCTCTCTTCGTACAGATGGAGCTTGCAGTTTTCCTGGTTCACCGGCGCACAGCAGCGTCGTCTTCTCGAGCGCGAATCTAACGCAGGGCACCGTCGCCTCCTACAGCTGTGAGCGGGGCTTCGAGCTGCTCGGACCGGCCAGACGAGTGTGCGACAAGGGGCAATGGGTGCCAGAGGGCATTCCATTCTGTGGTAAGTAACATAACAGAGTCTCATAAATGCCACTTGCATATTTACACACATCATACACATTGCGGAATGCGGTTAACAAGTTTCAGTTTGGTTTTGCTCGCCATCAATTAGCAACTGTCTCTCTCTCCATCTCTCTCTCTCTCTCTCTCTCTCTTTTGATGCATTTGCCATCGAAAATTATTCATATGCTAGTAGAAATTGTAAATTTACTTAAGGCGCAGAATAAACAGAGTAGCAAAGTGTAGAATTTCGAATATGCAAAATAAATATAAATATGCAAAGAGCATAAACTCAACAATTGACTTTCTTTTAATAATAGAGTAAATATGCGTAATAAATTGATAGGTTTTAAGCTTAAAACGAAATCAGGTATATTCAGAATATGCCAAAAGTTATATATTATTCAGTTTAGACTGAAGCAACATGAAGTACTTCAGATATGCAAATTATAATATAGAAGTGAAAAAGTTACAGTCGAGTATGCTCAAAGCAGTACAGTATTATTCATAAAATATACCAAATTAATATACCACAAAAATACTAAAAATATACCAAATGATATGTTTGATTTAAAGCAAACAGTGCAGTATTATTCTTTAAATATACCAAATTGATATACCAAAAATACTAAATATATATATATATATATGTATATACTAAAGGCTACATTTGGTATATTGATGCAGTACTACATTCAAAATGTAAGAATATCGCAAAAATACTAAAATTATACCAGAGGCTACATTTCATATATTGATAGTACTACATTTAAAATGTAACATAGAGAGCAATATACTAAAAACACTAAAATATACCAAAAACTAAAAGGCTATATTTGGTATATTGATATAGTGCTACATACAAATATACCAAAGAGTGCAAAATATAACAGATTATAAGTCAAAGCAACTAAGACGCCATTGCTGTAAGCGTTTTTAGCCACACAAAAGTATTTCTCTAATAACTTCGATATTGTTTAACATAAAAATCTAACTAAAATTAAGTCAAAATCTTTTTTTATATGCTAATACAAAGAATATACATTTATTTAGTCTAGTTTTTGAAGAGTTCAAGTTCACTGTAAGGTAAAAATACAATAGTATCAATAAAGAGCACAACTCAACAAATGAACTTTACAGCGAAAAAAAGTAAAGAAAATAATAAAAAAATAATAATAATAATAATAAAGAAAGAAACATGCAAAATAAATAGAAAGACTGTAGATTTGAGGACAACGATTCGAAACGGAACTTGGCTGCTAATTTCAACTGTTTGCAAGTGTTTTCACTTTGCTGCAGTCGCTGGGCAAAACAAAAGACTTAAGGCACGAACTTGTCGCACATACAATTTTCGATTGCGATTTTGTTGCCTTGTTGCCTTTTTTTTTGTCTTGATGAGTTTGTGGAGATGTGTGTTTTTTGAGCCGTCAATTAGCACCTTGAAGTTGGCAACGCTTTGGCAAGTTGGCAACTTGTTGACTGAAATCGAATTCCATGAACTTTCACCAGCGTGTTCTCAATGAAACACGCGCGCCACGCGGAATTCGAAAAGCGAAGAGTCCGAAAACCGAAAACCGAAACCAAAGTATCCCAAATTCAATTCCAATTTCAATTCCAATTCCAAATGCAAAGTGTTGTGTTGTGTGTGTCGTGTCCAAGTGAAACATGATTAACACACCACACATAAATTGGGCTAAATGCCATGTGTGTGTGTTTGTGTGCGTGTGCGTGTGAGGTGTGTGTGCTGTTGATGAAAGGCGGAACAAACAACAACAACAACAACAACAACAACAAACATCGATCGAGTCGAGAATTTAACGTAACGAATTGACCCACATTTTTTTAGTGGCTCGCTTGTTGGCTCTTTTTTTTGTGTGTGGTTCGCCTCATTCAACACAAACGAGAAGAAAGAAAATAGCGAAAATAGATAGAGAGGGGGACGTATAAAAAAAAACGATATTTGTGTTTGTTCATGTTCTAAGTGAGGCTCTGAAGTCGAGTTCGAGTCGCGTTCGAGTCGAGACAACAACTTCCGTCGCGTGATGCACAAACAAACGTCAAATTGATTGACACAAACGGTTCACGATAAATTGAATTTGAAATTAAAAAGCAGTTGCCAAAGCCAAGTCAAAAGCTGACTCAATTCAGTGAGTGAGTGAGTGACAAACTGCAATGCTGCGACATCAGCCTTGACCCAGCAGATGCCGCAAGCAGCTGCAACTTCAATGTGGCAACTTAGTTCGTTTGCTTTTTGCCAATCATTTGTGCCTGTCTTCATTTCAATTTAGTTATCAACTCTGCATAGACTCAATTTCAGCTTTGTCGTCTGCTTTTTCTGTGTGGTATGCAGCCGAACCGCTTTTGAACCGGTTCAAGCAACAAATTTATTCAATTTGTTAGCAAGTGTAAACTTTAATTATTGATTTTGAATAAAACATTAAAATGTATTTATGTTTTGCATGTATGTAGCAAATTTCAGCTTTGCCGCTTGCCTGATTTGTGTGCAATGCAGCTGAACCGCTTTTGAACCGGTTCAAGCAACTAATTTATTCAATTTGTTAGCAAGTGTAAACTTTAATTACCGATATTGTGTAATATATTTAATATATTTATGTTTTGCAAGCACATAGCAAATTTCAGCTTTGTCGTTAGGCGGCTGAACCACTTTTTAACCGGTTCAGGCGAATAGACTGTTAAGTTCGTTAGGCTTCGCAATTTTATGGGATTGCAAACAAATTTTAGTCTTGAAATATTGTTTAATATTTGTATATTTTAATTTATATTAATATAATGTGCCAATGACAAAAGCTTCAATGTGACTATGGAACAGTACTTGGTCATAAATGTCTGGAAATGCATTTTGTCATTCGTATTTGAAATACCAAGTTTTGTTTTAGTTTATAAGCATTATATTTATTAAAATTTTAATTGAATTCTTTGCTGAAAAGTTTCAAGTATGAAATGAAGTATCATTAAGCATAACTGTGATCAATTTAGTAGTTTCTAAAGTGTGCTTCGGATAGAGCATAATCAATTCGTTGTGCATTCAATTGAATAGTTGTAAAACCGCTGGCGTGATTTGTTGGTTGGTGTGTTGGTTTACGGCTGTCACTAATTTCGGCCTGGTAAATTGAGCCCAACGGCCGCCAGTTGCAAGTTTGCCAAGCTCTGAGCTGTGAGCTGTGAGCAGCGAGTTTGCCGGCAGACAAATTGCCACTCGTAAGACACACACAACTGAACTGAATGGAAGTGAGTTGAGAGCTGAGAGCTGAAGAGGCAAGAGTAACCCATAGCCAGCGGTACGAATCAGCAATGCCCATTGATTAATTGAACAATAACAAAAGGCAGAGAGAGAGAAAGAGAGATAGATAGATAGAGAAGACATAAAGTGAACTAGAGAATTGAAATAGCGCAAAATTGAATGAATGACGACGATGATTGAGGCACAAAGATGATGACGCAGCAGGCGGCAAACAAAAAAAAAAAAAACTAAAAAGTCGAACAACTAACGTAGCTGAAGAACAGTTGAACAAATGAAGAATTGAAATGGAAATGGAAATTGAAATTGAATTAGAGGGCAATTAAAGGCATTTGTCACACACATTTTTGAACGAAAGTGCAGCCACACACAGCAGCTGAATAAGAAGAAGCAGTTGAGATCTTTGCCACCTGCCAACAGAGAGTAGAAAGTCGAGTGAAGCACATAAAGATCTTTTTTACGATGCGATCTGTGAACACACTGAGAGCAAGAGCGAGATCGCTGACTGTGTCGAGTAGTAAAGTCGGTTTATTTCTTTTGGGCTTTTTGCTTTTTGCTTTTGTTGTTGTTGTTTTTATCCGACAGATGCATCTGATTAATGAATCTCAATGCTGCCTGCCACACAAAATGCGTAGCAATGTAATTAAGCCCAAGCCAACAACAATTGATGCCGCGTTGAAAGAAAAAGTTGAAATCAACACAAAAAGCCAAAAATTTCACTTTTGCTTGAACTACGAATTTTTTTTTTTTTTTTTTGTGTGCACTGTGCTGTGCTTTGGCAACAATTTTTCGTGTTAGGCCTTGTGATCACCAACATCAGATACTCGCTGAATTCTAACTGTGTTTAATCCCTCGTCGTCGTCTACCTCAACAATTAACAATGGGCCCAGGCCAAAGCAATTGGCGACTGAAGGTCACTTAGTCAGTCTTCGACTTGACAAAATTTTGCAGGCAAACATAATATTTAAGTATACCCAGCACACAGTTAAAAGAGAGTGTGGGGTATGCTAAATTGAAGCTGCAGTTGCTTAAGTTAATTTATTAAACTAAGTGCTTAAATGTTTAACGAACTTAGTTGGGCTTTTGGTATAACATCCATAATTTCTCACAGTTTCAAGTTCTTTGCTTAATCTAAAAACTTAACAAACTTTGTTGAGATTTTGGTAGAACTTCCATATTCCTTAAAGCTCATTAACAAAGCTTTTTAATGAGCTTTGACAAACTGTTGCTCAGCTGTCAACTTTCACATTCTTGAGCTTAAATATTTCTTACAGTTTCAAGCACTTGGCGACCATTGATAAAGCGCATTAAAAAAGCTTTTTAAACTGCTTTGACAAATAGCTTGAAGGAGTCAGCCTTTTGTGTTCTTTTGACATCAATAACTATATCACTTCTATAGCATTTTAATATATCTTTAAAAGAATAGCTGAATCTTTGATATAACTTGAATATTTCTTACAAACATTTAGTTTTTGTCTACAATAAATGAAGCACATTAACAAAACGTTTGCAAAAGCTTTAAAACCTGTGCTAAACTTTCAAATTAAAGTACATTATCAAAGCTTTTAACAACTTATCTGAGCTTTCTAGAGAACTTTTAATCCCTTTTTGACTTTAATTATTATTCATTTCAAATGAATAAATAGAATATTAATTATTAATATATATAAAATATTACAATTTTATTAAAAAAGTCTATAAATTATTTCTAGCGCAATTCGCATTCGATCATTTACTGAATTTTGTACGATTGTGTCGCCAGTGCCAAGCAGAAGAGTTTCAAAGTTGAAGTAGAAGTAGAATAGGAAGCGTGTCAGGGCTAAAGACTAATGTGACCAACTGTGGCTAACTGTCTTAGCCCTGGCCAATTGGCCAGACCTTGTCTTTGCGCTGGGAAAATGAACAAAAGAACAAATAGAATAGAGAAAAACAACAAACAAAAACAAAAAACAATAAAACAAAAGCCTAAACTTGTAAACAAATCATCATCATATCTCGCAGATCTTTTTTGTTTTTATTTTTTATTTTTATTATTACCGAAACTACAAAAACACAACAAACTCTCTTTTGTTTCTCCCAATTCCAAATTCCCATTTCCCATGCACAGTTCTCAATGTGGCTGCTGGCAAGGCGCCAATGCAAATCTCCACCGATGGCGCTGGCGCTCCACAGAAGGCCATCGATGGCTCCACGTCCGCCTTTTTCACGCCGGACACTTGCTCGCTAACGAAACCGGAACGCTCACCCTGGTGGTATGTGAATCTCCTCGAGCCCTACATGGTTCAGCTGGTGCGTCTCGACTTTGGCAAATCCTGTTGCGGTAAGTCTTTAACCCATTTTTATTTAAGCCAATGATTTGCTGCACAATTAAGTGACGATTTTGAGTTGAAAAACTAGAACTGTATTCAAAAAGTAATACATTTATTAATGGTGACTGACTGACAAAACAATTAATGCTCAGTCAGAGCATAATCAGAGCTAGAAAGCTGCGGATTCTACTTTCAACTGTTAATAGATTTTAAACTACAAACAAAATAAAAAAAAATGGCAGCAAAGTCTATAAATTCAATTCAATTTAATATAGTAAAGAAGAGCAACAACAAGAGCTTTGATGAGCTTTCAGCTCTGAACTTAAATATGGAAGCAATTTAGCTAAAAACGGATAAGTATTACATTCAAAATATGATGTTTTATATTTAAGGGATAAGTAATTTTTAGATGAATTCTATGTTCATTAAAATAACAAATACTGATTTAGTATTCAAAGTTAATTAAAATATTCCAAAAAAGATTTAATGAGATTTTTCATCAAAGTGAGAGAATACAAAAAGCTACACAATAAGCTTAACTAAATGAACTAGTAAATTTTAAGGTGCTTTTAAATCATCATAAAGCTCAGAGTGAAAGAATAAACAAATCTCCAGCAAAACTTAACTAAAAAACAAGTAATCTTTAAACTGATTTTATGTTGCTTAGGATTTAATTCAGAATATACGCTTACTGATTAAAAATATTAAGGTCAAATTATACAAAAAGCTCCAAAGAAAATAAAATCAAGTAAACTTGTAGGTGCTTTTAAGTTGCTAGAATATACAAAGAGTTCCGATGAAAGCTTTTTTAAACAAGCTGGTAAACTTTAAAGTGACTATAAGTTGTTAAAGATTGCATTAGGAATATACGCGTAGTATTAAAAGCTGCGCCAAAAAATCATTTAAAAATGTGCTTGCATTAAGGGAAACCCTAGCGCAACTTTTTTGCCACTGTAACTGCTAGAACAACGTAGAAGACGACAACAATAGCTTAATAAACTTCAGCTGCTGAACTAAGCGAGAATGAAGGGGAAAGAGGTGAAGTGGGGGAGGGCAACAGTTGAATGCAACCGCAGGCTGACAATGGCAATTGAAGCGACGGCGCAGGGCCAAATGGCAAATGCTGCACGACACAAACTCAACTCCAGAGACAGACAGACAGACAGACGGACAGACAGACAGGTAGAGTGGCTAGACTCGAGCCAAAAAGGGTAGTCGAAACGCCAAGCAAAGGTAAACAACTGTCAGGCGAGCGAAAGAGACAGCTGGAGTGAGTGCAAGGGAGAGGGAAAGCAGTCGAGTTAGTTAGTCACTGAGCCAAAGAGTTTTTTTCTTTTCCCAAAAGCCTACTAAAAAAAAACAGAAAAAAATGCTTTCACTTGGCAGCGCATGTTATGTGATTTTGCAGTCAAGTTAAGAGTGTGGTGACTCAGTGGGGCAGCACAGTAAAGTAAAGGTCAGAGCGAGAGGGGGGAACAACAAGTTGAAAGAGAGAAAGAGATAGAGGGCAGAAAAGGGGCAAACAAACTCAGCGCCTGGGAGACTTGAATTTATGTTTACTTTCACTGCAACTTCGCTTGCCACATGCCGCATGCCACAGCATCTCTCTCACTCACTCATCATCTTCCTTTCTCTCTCTATCTTGCAGGCAACAAACCCGCCACGATTGTGGTGCGTGTGGGCAACAATCGTCCCGATCTGGGCACAAATCCGATTTGCAATCGTTTCACGGGTCTCCTCGAAGCCGGTCAACCGCTATTCCTGCCCTGCAATCCACCGATGCCCGGCGCCTTTGTCAGCGTTCATCTGGAGAACAACGCCCCGAATCCGTTGTCCATATGCGAGGCGTTCGTCTACACGGATCAAGCGCTGCCCATCGAACGTTGTCCGACGTTCCGTGATCAACCGCCCGGCGCCTTGGCCTCATACAATGGCAAATGTTACATTTTCTACAATCGCCAGCCGTTGAATTTCCTCGATGCCCTCAGCTTCTGTCGGTCACGCGGCGGCACCTTGATCAGCGAGAGCAATCCGGCTCTGCAGGGTTTCATCAGCTGGGAGCTGTGGCGTCGCCATCGCAGCGATGTCAGCTCACAGTATTGGATGGGCGCTGTCCGCGATGGCAGCGATCGCAGCAGCTGGAAGTGGGTGAACGGTGAAGAGTTGACAGTTTCATTCTGGAATCATCCCGGCGGGGATGAGGATTGTGCTCGCTTTGATGGCTCCAAGGGTTGGCTGTGGAGCGACACCAATTGCAATACGCTTCTGAACTTCATTTGCCAGCATCAGCCCAAGACTTGTGGTCGCCCTGAACAGCCGCCCAACTCAACGATGATTGCTCTCAATGGCTACGAGGTGGGAGCCCAAATAAAATACAGTTGCGATGCGAATCATTTGCTTGTCGGTCCCGCCACACGCACTTGCCTCGAAACCGGATTCTACAATGAGTTTCCCCCAGTTTGCAAATGTAAGTCTTACCAGTATTTCAATTATTCCATCTCTAATATATCGTCGCTCCTCTCTAGATATCGAATGCGGTCTCCCGGCGAGCATCGCCCATGGATCGTATGGTCTGCTCAATGGCACCGTCGGCTACCTCAGCCTGGTGAAGTATGCCTGCGACGAGGGATACGAGATGATTGGACGTGCTCTCCTCACCTGCGACTTTGACGAGCGCTGGAACGGACCTCCGCCACGCTGTGAAAGTAAGTGAATGATCTATAAATAGATAGATATAACATAGATAAATTTAAATAGACATAGAGAGATATAGATACATATAGATAGATTTTGATGGACATAGGTGGAAACAGATACAGAAAGATATAGATACTTATAGATAGATATAGATAGATAAAAATTAAAATAGAATAGAATGCAGTTGTAACAGCTGTAAAAATATGTATCGTATATGGGTAACCACTTTTAAAATAAGTAAAGGTTATTCCTATAGCTCTAGCACAGTATTATATTTAGAGCTAAGATTGCTCTTAGGAACTTGTTTTACGATAAAATATATGAATTCGTTCATTTTTTGATTTGCGTACGAATTCGTTCATGTTTGCCATTATCTTATAACAGAATAAGAATTCCAAAATCATTCTTAGCTTTAATTAGAAAGCTAATCAAGAGCTAAAAGATTAATTTTTATTAAAAAGAATAAAATGTTTTGGTAAACGTATTTTCAGTAACCATATGCTGAAACAATCCTATTTTGTTGCCATCCGTCTGGCTGTCTGTCCGTTACTTTGCATAGCTGCATCCGGTAAACTTGGCCAGCTAGCTCCATGAAATTTATATACAAAACTGTTGTGATGCATAGCTATGTTTTAGTGGATAACCACGCCCCCTAATGCCCTCTGAAAGTATTGCAATAGGAAACTCAGAATGTTCTACCACAACAACAAAACAATTCTAGAAACATGAAACGTACACCATAAAAATAAAGCTGTAGTTAATAATCACTGCACACATCATTCAGGTTAGCAACCCTATCTATCCGTCTTTCTGTCTGTCCGTTCGCAAGAAGTTCTATAGCTCTAATTAATATCAGCTTATTTCCATTGGATGTGGTTTGTTATTATGTGTAACAGCAAAGAGTAAAGGATAGACAACAAAAAGATCTAAACTATTATTTGAACAGTCAGTTTGGCAACCCTATCTATCTGTCTTTCTGTCTGTCCGCACGCAAGAACATCTGTAACTCTGATTAATCAAATCCATTAACAGTGATTTATTATTACCTGCAACAGCAAAGAATAAAATGTAGACATCAAAAAGAAGTGTAATATTATTTTAACAGTAGTAAAGTTGCCAACCCTATCTATCCGTCTTTCTGTCTGTCCGTTCGCAAGAACTTCTATAACTCAAGAACTAGTTAAGCCACAACAATCAAATTTATCAGGCTTATAGTTGTGTCTCATGCGCACCTGTAGATGATTTTACACCTTAGACAAGCCCCCAAAAAGCGTATAGAGTTGCCACACTCTTCACAGTATGTCCTTTACTCATTCACTCTCTTTTTTGTGCACTCCACAGTTGTTGAATGCGACACTCTGCCCGGCAACTATTACAACACGATCATCAGTGCACCCAACGGCACCTACTACGGCTCCAAGGCGGAGATCAGCTGCCCACCCGGCTATCGCATGGAAGGACCACGTGTGCTCAGCTGTCTGGCCACCGGACAATGGAGCAGCGCTCTACCACGTTGCATTAAATTGGAGCCCGCCACGCTAGCGACATCAGCCGCACCACCGCCACCACCACCGCAACCGCCATCACCCGCCTCCACGGCGGCAGCGCCCACGCGGCCAAAGGTCACGCCCAGCACAAGTCGGACGCCCGCGTATCGTGCGCCAGTTAGCAGCACCACAAGCACCACATCGAGTAGCTCAGCGGCAAGTTATCCACATCCCAGCATTCACACTCCACAGGTGGAGATCAATGGCGAAGGTGAGTCAATGGGATGATGAAAAAATTGAATGATAAATACAAAAACGAAGTAGGAAAGCTCAACTGTGAGATACCCGATTCCGATTATGAATTAAAGCAAAACAATGCGGTATTATTCTTCAAATATACCAAATTAATATACCGCATCAATACTAAAAATATACCAAGGACTATAATCTTCATTAAAGTTCGGTCTTATTCCTCAAATATACCAAAAACATAGAAAAATATACGAAGGGCTATATTTGGTATATACATACATTCTATTTCGGTAATTTTCTTTAAATGTACAGAATAAATACACCGATGGCAATATTTGGTATATTGATAGTACTATATTATTCAAAATTTACCATATAGTACAAAATATACCATCTGTTACATATTTAAATGGGTAAATTGTAGATTTTCTGATGTTCAACTATATATTCTCATAGATTGCAAAGATATGTACATAAGTTATGTTATGTCTGAATTGAACCTAAATTTAAAAAGAAAATTTTAAATCCGGATAAAAGTTAGATCATTTTTTTATCATCTGTTGTTTCTTTCATATAGTTGAGCTTACTAATTAACATTTTGACTTTTACTAAGAACCGTCTAAGTCCCAAATTCTAGAAGATTTATAATATTCGCTACAGTTACAATTGATTTTAGAATATGTTTCATTTTGTATTTAAGTTTTTAATCGGAAAGCATGCGCGATAAAAAAACATATAATATAATAAGAATACACAAAACAAATTCGGTTTCAAAATCGTTTTAGAACTATATTTCCTAATGTCTATCATTATAGAAGAACTTTTCTAGATCGAAATCGTTTTCAAATTCAAGGTCATTTGTCTTTAGAACATCACTTTTCTTCCCTTCTGTTTAACAACTAAACTGACAAAAAAAATCGTCTTTTGCTTAGCCGACTCCGATGAGGATATCATCAATGTGCCAGTGCCCGGCACCGTTCGCGAAGAGTTCCCACCACGTCGCACCGTTCGTCCCGTGCTCATACCCAAGAAGCCAAACAGCACGCCAGCCACCAGCAGCAGCTCGTCTTCATCCTCTTCATCCTCATCCTCCTCTTCGACGAGCACCACGCAGTACGCACCTGGAGCACCAGTGTCCACATATGCTCCAACACCACCTCGAACTCGTCCCACGCTGGAGACGACGACGCGCAACACTCAGCAGATCATTCTCAACTCGCATCCGCAGGATAATGAGATTGCCGATAGCGTCAATATACGACAGAATCAATCGCCCAATGTCAACGTTCCGTTCGCTGTCGACAATCCCGATCGCAAGGAGACCAAGGAGGCAAAACTTAATCTGGGCGCCATTGTGGCGTTGGGTGCTTTTGGTGGCTTCGTTTTCCTTGCTGCCGTCATCACAACGATTGTCATTCTGGTCAGAAGGTGAGTGGCGAGCTATATTCTCCTACATATTTTTTGCCCTCCCACTTTTTCCCATTAATTATTCACTGCAAATTAATTTGGAATATTACCACTTTCACAACATAAGCTTCAAGTGAAGTTGTTTTCAGTTCAAAAAAGTAATGAGATTGAAATAGAAGTGAGTTTGAACTTATAGCAATGCTTCATCAATTAAACCAGCGAGCATTGAGGAGCCGATTACCTAATCTTACTTATGTACCTCACTTAAGGGCCATTTCAATTCAAATTTAAACTTTATATAGAATTGTTAGTAAATTACAACCAATGTTTATTATTCGTCAAAGCAAGCATTGAAAGAGTATTTCAAGTTCACAGTTAATCTTCAATTAAAGCGAATACACACTTACCTCACTTAAGGGCAATTTCAATTAAAATCATTAAAACTTTAAGAAAGGTCAAAGGAATGTTTAGTAAATTACAAGTAAAGTTTAATATTTATCAGTTAATCTAGCTAACATTGATGGAGTATTTCTAGTTCATTAATTCTAACATTAATCTTCAATTAAAGCTTAACTCACTTAAGGGCCATTTCAATTGAAATCATTTAACCTTTAAGGAAAGTCTTTGAAGTGCTTAGGAATATGTTTTTGCTTGACTTACCGCTTTTATAAGCTTAACTTAACTTTATGTAAAGCTATTACACGGCAAACTTGCCTAGCGGCCACTTCACACATAGTAGCCAATTTAATTTTTTGTAACAAAATTCACTTAGTAGCCCAAATACAATTCAAAGAAAATTCTTCCGTAGCTTTAGATCATTTTGTAGATGAACTTAAAGTCTTTGCGTTTAGTGGTATATTTTTGAGAAGATCACTTGAGGCCGCTAAGCGAGATATGTGTGATTGGCAATCAATCGAGAATGCAATATTATTAATATTTTGAATTTAAAGCATTCAGATGCAAAGGTATTTGAATTGGCTTCGAAATATTAGTTTAATGAATCATAATTTGATAAAGATGATATAAAATTTAACTCTTTTTTAATGTAAAGAAAAATGCTAACCATTGTCAATAATTAATGGATTTCTTAAAGTGCAATTGAAATATGAGGAATAATAATTGAACTTCAATGAAAAAAGTCGATATAAACCTTACTTTATTAGCTTCGATTGAAGTAGGAATTTCAATGAAAACTCGTTATAAACTGTTATTTATGAGTTAATTTTATGTTGTATTTAACTGAAGTCGCTTTATTAGTTTATTTGAACGATAATTTTGTGGAGTTTATTAGTTGATAGCTAAAGCTTTAGCTAGTGATCAATATTTAATATGTGAACGAACCTGAACTTCGGGCACACACAAAATTCCTCCCATTTCCTCCCCTTCCCCCTAAACACCACCAAAACAAATTGCTTCTACTTCTAGTGCTGTTTGTTATTCTTTTGTTCTATGTCGTTGTGCTTCCTCTTCTTCTTCTTCTACTTATTCTTCTCCTTCTATAACTATTACTATATATAATATTGTTGTTGTTGTTGTTAAGGCTGTAGATCGCTTCCTAACGCTTCTTTTCCACAACTCTCTCCTGACTTTTCATCACCATGCATAAAACTGTACATTTACCCGGCGAAAAGAGAGAGAGCGAGAGAGTGGGAGAGAGACTCTCACACACTCAGGCAAAGCAAAGAGAGAGAGAGAGTCTCTCCCCACACACACACACCCATACACACACACACACACACACACACACACACACACACACACACAGACAGAGACATGTTTACTTCAAACGCTTTCTCTTTCTTGTTGTACAACTCTCTTTTTTCGTTTCTCGTTCTCTCTCTCTCTCTCGTGATCCAATCAGCACCCCGAACAGCAAACGGCGGCACCTTGCTAAACATTTAACCAATTACCATCATCACCATCAACTTCATCATCATCAACAACAACATCACCAACATCATCAACATCAACATCATCAACAACAACATCACCAACAGCAGCAGCAGCAACGAGAGAAGCGCCAGCGACAACATCAACATCAGCAGCAGCAACAACATCAATATGGACTACAGTCATCGGTCACCCGGTTGCCCAGTTATGCCACAGCAACGGCGACAAGTGCCACCAGCTATGCCTCAACAGCTCAACTGACACGCTGCAGCGGTGGCGGCGGTCACAAGGGCAGCTGTAGCATCAGTTCGCGTCGTGATCGCAGTCGTGGCTATCATCTGCGTCTCTTTGGCGACGGAGGCGGAGGCGGAGGCTATGGCAGCATTAGCTCCAGCACTCGATGCGAGGCGACGACGACGGTGGGGACGACGCCTTCGTTGTGGTACAGCGTGCTCGCATTGCCCTTTGATGATCAGAAATTGGCGCGACGAGAGCTGAGCACCTATGGACGTGGCTATAGAGCGAGAGCGGGACTCTTTAGCAGCACACACATGTGAGAAGAGAACGAGATGAAGAGATAGAGAGAGAGGGAGAGTAGGAACGAAATAACATAATAGAACAGAGCTCAAGCCAAAGAAGAACCGAAATGAGCGCAAAGAAACGAATGGAATTGGAACGAAACAATGTGGAATGAAACGAAAATGATATGGAATGAAACACAAACTGCCACAATGTCGAATGAAATGATACGAAATGGGATAAAACAAAGATACGTGGAATGGAACGGCATGGAATGAAACGGAACGTAATGGAATGAAACCGAAAGACGTGGAATGGAATGGGATGGAAGGAAATTGAACGTAATGGAATACAACGAAGAGACGTGAAATGGAACGAAACAGAATGGAATGAAACATATCGAAATGAAATGAAATAAAGAGACGTGGAACGGAATGGAATGGAATGAAACGCATGGAATTAAACTGAATGTATATAATAAACATCAAGCTAAAGCTAATTGGAATGCTATCAAAATGATAGCAAGCGGAATGCAATGGAATGAAACGAAACGAAGTGAAATTAGAACCGAATGCAATGGAATGAAACGAAACGAAGTGAAATCAAAACCGAAAACTACCTGCGAATCAAATGTGAACGTGTGCCAAAGATCAGCTACAAACAGAAATCAAAAAACAAAACGAAAACAAAACACAACAAACACTCCACTCTACTCTACTCTATGCAAGCAATCAAGCACTCAATCAAACGAAATCAGAGCTTCAATCGCAACCGCACTACGGCCATACACACTAAATGTAAGCAGCCAAAAACAAAATACCAAATGTACAATCAAACTACACCAAACAACAACAGACAACAACCACAACAACAACAACACACTCGGCTCAATCAGCGAGTCAATCAATCAAACACAATACAAAACTCAAAACACACAAGTCAAGCAAAAAAGCAAAAAAAAAAACACACACACAACTTGGAAACATTTTGTTTTGGATGGAATGCTGTGGGGGGCTGCCTCTTTGCTGGTTTTCATTTTGCATCAATCAGTCAATCAAGCTGTTGTCGGGTCACACACACACACATACACTCACGTACAACATGCACACGAACACAAACACACGCAAAAACATGCATCCATTGTACATGCTCTGTCCCTTTCTGGTCTATGTCTGCAGCTCTCTCTCTCTCTCCCTTTCTCTCTCTGTCTCTCTTTCTCTGTGTGTCATTTCTCATCTTTCATCTCTGTCATCTGTGTATTGTAATCTCTGTTGGATGTTGTCGCTAACCTCTTACACTGCACTGCACTCGCTCTCTCTCTCTCTCTCTCTTTTTACCTCTCTCTGTCTCGTACCTTCCTTTTGTTTTTGTAACTAACACGCCCCGTTATACATTTTAGTTATAAAAAAAATATGAAATTACTGCGAATATATTAAATTAATCAATTTCTCTTTTCTTCTCTCTCTCTCTCTCTCTTGCTGTCTCTCTCGCTCGCGCAGAAACCGCACCACGCAACATTATCGCCATCGCGCCTCGCCCGACTGCAACACCGTCGCCAGCTTTGACAGCTCCACATCTGGTTCACGCAACGGCCTCAACAGGTTTGTGTCTTGGCTCACTTTGCACTGTGCACCCTGTAAAACACTTGATGACAAAAGCTAATTGCTATTGTGTGTGTCTTGGAGCACTTTGCAAAAAAAAGCTAATTACTACTGATTACAAAAGCTAATTAAGCGTTGTGATTTGGCGCACTTTGCAGTGTTCACTTTGTACAACACATAATGACAAAAGCTAATTGCTATGCACTGTGTCTTGGAGCACTTTGCAACATGATAACAAAAGCTAATTACTATGCGTTATGATTTGGCGCACTTTGCAGTGTTCCCTTTGTACAACACATAATGACAAAAACTAATTGCTATGCATTGTGTCTTGGAGCACTTTGCAACATGATAACAAAAGCTAATTACTAGGCGTTATAATTTGGCGCACTTTGCACTGTGCAATATGCACAACACATAATGACAAAAGCTAATTGCTATGGTTTATGTTTTGGTGCACTTTGCACTGTTCACTTTATACATCACACAACATGATAAAAAAAGCTAATTAATATGCATTGTGTCTTGGTGCACTTTGATCAACACTTATTGGCAAAAGCTAATTGATGATGATGATGACAACAGCTAACTTTGTGACCTCGTTTATTTGAGCACTTTTCTCAACACATGATGACAAAAGCTAATTGCTATGCGTTGTGTCTCGCATCACTTTTCTTTTTTGCATCGCACATCACATCACATGAAGACAAAAGCTAATTGCAATGCTTTGTGTCTTGGCACAACATGATGACAAAAGCTAATTGCTATGCCTTGTGTTTTGCCTCACTTTGCCCAAAATGATGACAAAATCGAACTTTGTGACTTCGTTTATTTGAGCACTTTTCACAACACATGATGACAAAAGCTAATTGCTATATGACATTTACCTTTCAGATACTATCGCCAGGCCTGGGAGAATCTGCATGAATCGGCCTCGAAGAACAGCTCTCACAATGCGCTGCGTCGCAAGGAGACGCTCGATCCACCAAGCATGACGCGTTCCCGCGACAATCTGCGCGACAATATGCAACGTTCTCGCGAGAATCTCGACAGGTGAGCACAAAATATATACATGGATATAGAAAGTGAGATACCTAATTCTTATGTGATTTCCTTCTTTGTAGATGTGGCCGCGATAATTATGGAATGCGTGACAACTCGGAGATGGTTGTGTCCGATGTGTGCTTGAAGGGCGAGAAGAAGCGGCATCATCATCATCATCACAAGAGCAGCTCCCGCAATGGCGATTATCGTGATCGCGATCAATCCGCTGGCCGGCGTGATCATCACAGGCACAGCGGTGGCGGCGGCGGTGGCGGTGGCGCCGGCGGTGGTGGCGGACACTATTGACCAACCATGATCATAACCATCAGTGTGGAGCAATAGCAACGCGCAGCCTTGGCGACGAGCAAAAAAAGCAAAGAAAAAAAGAATATTATCCATCTGCAGCACAACGAGCAAACTTTTTTTTTTTGTTTTTCAAAACTTACAAATTTTGAACTTAACTTTTAAGCGAGGTATTTTTAATTTTTTTTTGTATTCGAAACTATTATGAAATGGGCAGCGCTTTAGTTGTTTAGGTCTGTTTATAGCGAAAACGATAAAAGTTAATGGGTTAGAAAAGGAAGAAGAAGAAGAAGTAGTAGAAAAAGGAGCCGAAAATGTTGCAAGAGCAAATTTAATTGCAACATTTGCAAGTCAATAGCAGCGCTACCATAGCTATATATATATCTACCGTATATCTTACTATATATCGTAAATTGTATATCGTAAATCGAATATCGTAAATCGTATACCGTAAATCGTATATCGTAAATCGAATATCGTATTTGCATAATTCCCCCATTTCATCTTATCTTGTCTAATTTATTCTTCAAGATTTTTAGTTGAAAACTTTTTATGAATTAGTTGTAGAAAGAAAACAAGAAAAAAGAAAATGCAAAAAAACAAAAAAAAACGAATTGTGTGTGGCAAAAGGCAAAAGCGAAAAGCGAGGCGTGGCGGTTAAATCGTGTTAGTTATTAATTGAGATACCAGCACAGCCTTCACATTATATCAATATTACTATATGTAGTCCCTCACTCCCCCCTCCACACCACTCCAAAGCATCACCACACCACGCGGCCCCCTTCACCCCCTCCTACACCCACTCTCACTCAATCAGCTGAAATTATGTGCAACTTGGTTTCGCTTGAGAGCGAGAAACTTAAGCCAAATCGACTTGCTCATAGTCGCAATTAACTTAGAAACTCCAGAAATTCCAGAATATGCAATCATAGATCACAAACAAATAAAAAACAAAACAAAATGATTAAAAAGATACCAAGTAGCAGCAGAAAAAAATTATAAATAATATTGTAGAACGCGTGCCATTAACGGCAACAAAAAGTAAAAATATAAAACGAAACGTAAACTAGAACAAAATGTTAACATAATGAATTTACATTTTACATACATATACATACATATATATTTCATTTCTTGCTGCACCATTTGATTTACATTCATCATATATATTCACATAATCTTTTGTCGCATAGAAATTAGTTACTTTTCCATATAATTTAGAGTGTTTGTTTTTGAGTGTATAAATTTTATGCAAAGACGAAAAAAAAGCCGCAGAGTATGCAATATTATTTGTATTTCGTGCATTATTTCCAATGTAAATAATAATAATTTATTTCATAAATAAAACAATGATCATTTTAACTAATATATAAAGCAATTCGTTTTACTTGGGATTCAAATTGAAAAGTTGGCGCCAACATTTACCATCGCCATCTATGGGCAATTATTTTATTGCTATCATATGAAATGGCAAATTATAGAGTATTCAATATTATTTGTATTTCGTGCAGTATTTCTATAATAATATATTTTATTTATAAGATAATGATTGTTTTAACTAATTCATGTTTCACTTGCATTTACATCTGTTTGTTTAATTTGAGAAGTTGTCAGTGACAACTTGTCACCAACAGCTTCTGGCGCCATCTATTGGCAATTATTTTCACGTGAAGTTGGCTGCGCGCGATTCGATAAGCGCAACTATCGACTCCCGATAGACTGCGTGCATATCAGCTGATAGTTTGGTATATTCTAGTATATTGCTGGCGAATACAACCCTGCGAGCACGCCACATTGTGACTGCTGCTGTCAAATTGACATTTGCGCGCTGCACATCTCTTTCGCTCTTTCTTCTTCGAGTGTTCGCCATACAAGATGGTGCGTCTAATAAAAATTTTTTTCCACGTTCAACCGAAATTAAAATCGCCAATTTCTAATAACATCCGTGATTATTTTTAACTGAAAATATGTGAAAACGATAGCGTGTGTGCTAAGAAATGTGAAATTCGTAAAATTTTTGCACGACCGGCGTGTGCAAATACGATTTGCCAACATAAACAAATTGGCGATTTTAATTTGTGTTTTTTTTTTGTTGTATATGATGTGTTGTGTGAGTGTTTTACTAATTGAATGTTTGTACGCTTTTACAGACGAAGGGTACCTCGAGCTTTGGTAAACGCCACAATAAGACGCACACTTTGTGCCGTCGCTGTGGACGTTCCTCCTACCACATCCAGAAGTCCACTTGCGCTCAGTGCGGTTACCCAGCTGCCAAGTTGCGTTCGTGTAAGTAGAGAAACTGAAACACCTTGTGCTCTAAACTGGCACATGTCAGCATGATATTGATTGCGTTTTGTTTTTTCTCAATTAGACAACTGGTCCGTTAAGGCCAAGAGGAGGAAGACCACTGGCACTGGCCGCATGAGCCACTTGAAGGTGGTGCGCCGCCGTTTCCGCAACGGATTCCGCGAGGGAACCCAGGCCAAGCCCAAGAAGGCCCAGGCCGGCAAATAAATTTCAACTTCAACCAACTCCATGGAAATAATTGAAACATCTTGTGCAGAGCCACAACAGCAAAAACCAACCGCCTAAACATGTGTGTTTTGCCAGGAGCGAAATAAATTTACTTTTTTTTGATTAAGTGAATGTGCGTTACACTATTTTTTTTCCTGTTTCGGTGTGTGAAATGTGCAAGGCGCGAAAAAGGCGTCGCAACAACAAGCAGCAAATGAAAAAAGCCCAAAATACCCTTCTCTTTTTTATCTTATGCTTTCGCAAATCTTTTTTTTACATTTTTTTTTATTGTGCTTTGCAATTACATATATGATTGTGAGTGTGTTAAAATAATTGTTGTTGCGGCACTTTGGAGAGCTGAACCACATTTTCACGTTGGATGGATGAATGGATTGATTGATTGACTGACTGACACAACACCAAGGTATGTAACTATAGAGGCATTTTTCTTTTATTGCAAATGTGTATTTTTGACGTACGGCGAATTGAATTGTGTATTGCCTGCCCGCTTGCACCTACAACGACAAACGGCAGACCTGCAAAAGCATTCAACGACTGTGGCGCAAAAGCAAACAAAAAGCAAAAGGAATTATGCATCTCTATAGTTGCGTGCTCCCCCTCATCTCATCTATGTATACCCCGCCCCCCTCATGCATTACTGCACGCTGTTGTGGGCCGGCAAAGAGGGTGACAATGGGCAAGTGTCTTGCTCTTTGCCTGCCGTGTCCCTTAGCACAGGGTGTGTAATGAAATGAGGCCCCTGTTTAGCACATCGAACTCATCTCTTCATCTCTGCTCAACTATAATACTTTATCATCTGTACTCTACATTGGAATACACTACACACTTCAATTCAAACGCCAATTTTTAATACTCTTTAAATTCATTATATTAACTTTTTGTATACTTTAAATTATCGTTTGCCATATTTTCAATTTATTTTATCGGTATGCACCGATTGTTTTAAACATTTCATTTTTATATTCAACAATCGGATAACTTCGATTTGTATCTTGGCAAATATCTCCATTTTTACTATTGTAGTGTTTATATTTCAATTTTATTTCTCAGTCAATCATTTCCTATCTCATAATTTATATTTTATCATATTCACATTTTCAACAATCGGATAAATTCGATTTACCTTTTGGCAATGTCTCCAACTTTTACCACTACAATTTTCAAACCATTTTAATTTTTTCATACTTATACATTAATATCACCTGACTTTACAACTCAATTCTGAATCAAGCATATTTTTTTTATCGAGCGAGAGACTTTATATTTCTTGTGGGCCTCTTTAAACTTCTGGTGTGAATGGATTTGACATAAGGAACTTATTTAGTGATGAAGATTAGGCTGTGCACTAATGTTGTTAGAAGTTGCTCTTGATATTTCTTGAAAGTCTCTGATAGTGTTGGGTAGGATATTTTTTTCAACTATGGCTGAATATTCTTAGGTCAACTATTCATGGCGTGCTACAATTGTTTTCGGCAAATTGTATATTGAAATTGGATTTCTCTATTGAAATTTGTTGCTGAATGAATTATGCTTTTCTTCGTTGGGTTTTCTTTTCAACATCTGTGGTACACTATTATTGTAACACATTTCTAGGGCTACTTCAATAGGGCTTTTCAACAGCTGCTGGAATTTGGAGATGGGAAAATCACGCCGACTGGACTATAGAAGACCATTCTATCAGCTTTATGGAGAATCTATGTATCAGCTAATACGAATACTACATTTTGAAAAGACACCAATAAATAAATATCAACTGAAAACAAATGGAATCTTTTAACTTCATTGAAACTTGTTAAATTGACATCTATGTAGCTAGCTAATATTAATAATAATAATAATATCAATAAATCCATAAGTAAAATCTAAACATTGACCGACTAAAACCAGGGCTGCGTAGTCATCAGGGAATTGTCGCCGCCTAAAAGTATGCAACAAAAAGTGGCAAATACTTTCGCTAAGCTAACATTAATAATCCAATACGTGTTTCATGTTTTTTTTTTCCTTTTTATTAAATTAAGCAAAAAAAAAAGAGAAGCATTCGACCTCGCTTATAAACTAAATGTCGTAGATGGTAATATAATATGTATACAAGATAAAACAAGAGCGCGTTTTAGCCAAGCAAGATAATATCGTATCGTAGTTATAGTATAAATCAACAAGCAGTGGTTGGTTATTAATGACTATGAATTGCATTACATTAGTTGTTTAACTCTCTTCTTCTCCTTCTTCGACTATTTTTTTTTGTTTTGTTTGCTTTCCTTCTCGATCCATTTGACTAACAGTACAATTTACAATGTATAAAGCGTTTCACTAAAAACTAAAGGGTGGAGGGCTGATCCGCAAGGGTTTGGGGCGGGGACGGAGGGGATTTTTGGGGAGGGATATAAAGGACGTTGGAAGTATTAAATATACACATTGCCACTAAATGCTAAAGACAAAACATTTACAAGATACACAAATACAATAATAATAAGCTCCAGGCTCTCTTCCTAATCGGCGTGTGGATGAGATACGGTTTGGGATTGTGGTTGAGTTAGAGTTTGAGGTTCCTTGGACAGTGAATGCGTCGTGTTGTTGTTGGCAGTTTCAACTAATTTGGGGGACTTGATTGTGGCGGCGCTGGGTCGCTTGATGAGCAGCTTCTTGAGATTCTGGAAGGGCGCATCGAAGAGCACCGTTAGCGCCACTGAGGCCAAAAAGATGGAGATAAATTCGTTGGTATCCAGCTACAAAAGAAACAAGTTCAAATTAAAAAACGTGAAAATGTTGAACCCATGTAAAGACTTACAATAATGGAGACAAAGTTGTAGTAGTGATGAATGTGACGCCTTCGTCCGACATTGTAGAAAAAGACGGGGAACTGCGTCAAGTAGATGGCATACGATAGCTTTGTGGACACCTGGAAGCCGCGCCAGGAGAACAGCTTCGTCAATTGATCTAAAACAAGTAGGAAAAGTATTGAATTAACCGAAACTAGCAAAGCAATTCAAAGGGCAATTACTTGTGTAGCCATTGTGGGAGACAAACACGATCCAGGAGAAGAACAGACACCAGGCAATGGGTGCAAATGCCGCATAGATGGCGGCATGCGTCGAATTATAAACATAGTTGATGTCACCCATGGGTGCAGGACCCAGCAGCGAAGCTAGGACACAAACTGTGGCCGCCAGCCAGCCGAGACGCAACTGCAGACTGCTCAACTGGATACCCTGGAATTTGCGCAACGCATAGCCGAGGAGTATGCCCATGATGTAGACCGTGGAGCGATGTGGTGGGAATGAGTACATATAGTCAGCGGTGCGGAACAAGCGTTGAATGCTGTCGAAAAGATAGGAAAACAAGAGAACTAAGAATAGGGAAACTTAATAAGCAACATTATCTCAGTACTCACTTGGTGCCAAAGTAAATGTAGTTGGACAACTGATTCACAATGGTTGTGTAATAACGCGCTGCCGTTCCGAGTGTGCACAGGAGCAGCAGTGTGATCAGGCCACGACGGGGCCAACGCCACAGAACTAGAATGAAGATCGGGGCGACAGCAAAGAGTTCTGTATCGATGCCCAGATGATGGGTGTGCGTCAGACACATTTCACTGAAGCCGAAATAGTTGTGAATGAAGAGCAGATTGCGCCACCAGTGCTGCTTGCAAATGTCGGCATGGTGTCCCACAACGAGGTTCCACTGTGGTCCAGAGCCCCACAGGGGGAGCACAAATGTGCAGAAGAGTATCAGCGCAGCCAGTGGAGGAACAATACTGTAAAATAGAGTTAAACGATTGTAGTCAACTTGCAAAAAGGTTTAAAGAAGGGAGTAGTCGACATGCTAACACCCTGTAATTATTTTTTCTTAAAGTATTGTGAGGTATAAATACTAAATACTTTGGAATAGTTGACTGCCTAAATGAGCACTTCTAATATACATTAAAAGTGAAAGTAGTCGACTTGTTAAAACCCTGTATTTTGTTTCTTTTTTATATTTTGAGATATATTTAAATTCTAAATAACTGGAAATAGTTGACTGCTTATTAATCTTTCTAATATAAATTATGCGATTGTTACAGCAAATATCAATGTAACAAAGCATATTTGATAAATAGTCGATGTGTTGATACCCTGCAGTACGAATTATCGTTTTCTAAAAAGCTCATGCTTGGTATATCTGGGTCACTTTTTTGTGCTAACGTGCGACTACGCCCAATAATACAAATATAACATGATTTTAAGTAAATCATTGATGCTGGGTTGTATATTTGACTCCAAAATACTCTATAACAAGTTAAGTTAATGGTTTATTTAAAGGGGTTTTCTTATATTTTTATTATGGTTAATGATATGTTGTTTTTTCTCGGTTATTTGAAACTAACCACTTAGATTACTGTCTGATTAAACTGACGTCGTGTCTAACTATTTTTGTATAAGGGTTTTTTTTTTACAAAGTTTTAAAATTCATCTTCACTATATTCTAATTCTCTCTGTTAATTTTAAATTTCAAAATTTGTCAATTCTATAACTATGTTAATATATGTCTGTTAACAAAACTTACCGCATTAAGCGACTGATGTATTCGTTCTTGAGGCGTATGGGCTGTTGCTTCATGAGACGGCCAAAGAGCGAGTAGGATGTCAACATGCCACTGAAGAGCAGGAAAGGATCCGTGTAGAGGGAAGCAGCGCGTCCAATCACTGTCCAGGGTTGTCCCAAACTCTCTGACATGGCAGTGCGATTGTTGTAGGGATTGAAGAACATGGCCATCGATTTGTGCGAGAATATCAACATGACAGCATTCAGGAAACGAATGCCATGCACAGCCTCAATGTCTCCCGGCGAGCTGTTCGTGCTGAACAGCCAGCGTAGGTTCTTGTCCAGTGAGAAAGCGGTGCACCAATCATCTGAGGAATTAGAGAGTGACGATTGTTAGAGGGGAGTTTAGTAAGGAGAAAAGATACCGGAGAGTGTGCTCGACTTGAGATTACTTTAAACCCGAAAACTGGGTTAAGGAAGTATTGTCAACTTAACGGTGCACCAATCATTTAAGGGATTAGGAAGTGACGACTGATAGAGGGGAGTTTAGTGAGTAGGAAAGATACATTCGAAAAGTGGGTTAAGGAAGTAATGTCAACTTAGATTGTTAGGAATTCAGGATGTAAGATTGCTAGACTCAAGTGTGTTGTACCCTGAGATACTACCTTTACTTAGGGAGATTAATTTTTTGCCTGTTTTAAACATTTCCTTCAATTCTCAAAACAATTCCAAGATTGTAGTCTCTGAACTATAGATATAGATTGACTCAGGATGACTTGCAACTTACTCTGCTTCTGTTGAGTCTTGGTGCAGCGATCGTAGACGGTGGAGAGCACAGCCACCGAGAGAATGAGGACAAAGAAGCGCACTGCCCACGTCGTGTTGCGATCCCAGGGCTGCGGATCGCGCACCTGACACATTTGCGGCTCGACGCGGACGTTGAAGGTGATGCCAGTGGAGGCGGTTTGATTGCGCAGATACTCGGCAACGCTGTATTCCACATCGCGGGCCGTGCAACCCGAGGGGACGCAGATGCCCCAGTTGACGAGCGAATAGCGGGGCACACGATGTCCAGGCTGGTGTGAGAGAAAGTGAGAGCGAGAGCGAGAGAAATTCAGATACGAGTCGAGAAACTTCTTTTAATTTGATTAGTTGCTTTTTTTTCGTTTTTCTCTTTTGCCTCAATTTTTTTTTTGTTTACTGTGGTTCAGTGAACTCGTAAAGATTTGATTAGCATACGATTATGTCAATATATTGGTATTTTGCCCACAAAGTAGCAACAACTAACTATGTTAATAACAACACTAACAACAACAACAATAGTGTTGTCTTTGTTTGCGCTTTGCTAAAATTCGTCAAGTTCAATGCCGAAGCTTGCGATCTCGCTTTAGCGTGAGAGCTTTCGTCGTGTCTACGCGCACGTCTATGTTGTGTGCGTGTGTGAGTGTGTGTGTGTGTGCAGTGAGCTGAACAAAACGAACTTACGTCATTGAATTCACTTCGGAAGGGACCATGCGACTGCAGCTGCTTGAAGAAGGCCTGCAAACGTTTCGATTTGTGGGGCAACACTGGCTGCGCATACGCCAAACAATATTGACCGCGCAGCACGTCACTTGTGACGTCATCGTTGCTCGATGCCTGTTGTATGGCCAAGCACTGATCAAAGTCGCCCGGCTGATTGATGTTGCCATTCAAAATGCCCGAATTTAGTTTGCCGCTTGCATCGTGCACTGCAACGAAAAGCATAAAGAGGTTAAACACGATTACTATTATGTATTATTTTGATTGTTTCTCTCTCCTATGCAATCCACATTGCATTGGAATTGATGTTGAAATTAAAATTGGCTGCCGTTCATGATGATGATGTTGATGATGATGATGATGATGACCTTGACTGTGATTTCAGCGGGCGTCGCCAGTTGGCAACTCGTTTCAAGCTTCGTGTATATTCGCTTCGTTTTGTTTTGTTTCGTTTCGTTCTGATTCTGAGCTCGGCTCTCGGCTGTTGTCGCCATCTGGCGGCAGTTTGGTGCCAAGTTCGCAAAGCTTTGTTGTTGCTGCTGCAATTTGCTGCAGTTGGCTAAAAATTCACTTGTTGCTGCGTTTGGCATTGCTGTTGCAGCCGCTGCTGTGCTGCAAATGTGGGTAAAGTTCGACGCTTGACCTTCACTTTAGCCGCATGACACATGCACACCGCTCGTTACATTTGGCTGTATATGTGTGTGTGTTGCTTGCAATTTCAGAACTTGATTATTTGATTCATTTGACTTTGCACTCTTACAATTCATGTCGTCTCGCGTCTGGCGGCCACAATGTGGCTTCAGCTTCAGCTTCGACTTGGCCAGTTGGCAATGACTCGAATTTTGTTGTTTTTGCTAGCCGACTAGAAGCTTGTCTATTCTCTCGATATAAACGGATACTTACTTTTCAAGGCCCACAAATCAAAGTTGTTCAATGCCTGCATATAGCGTCGCATTTGGGCGCGACATTGTGGAGATGCGTCCGGATTGCGAGCGGCATCAAATGGCTGCGAGATGGCCAAAAACCGTTTACCGATATTGTACAAATAAACTGCAAGAAAAAGAAAAAGGAATTTAAAAAAAAATGCATTGTAGTAAATTGTAAAATGGCGTGCACAATGATGCTAGCGCCATCTGGCGGCAGTAAACTTCTGCATGCTGTGACGTTGACGCGCGTTGCAAACGTCATTTGCAATTTGTCACAGGTTGGCAATTAAACAAACGTTCGAAAACGTTTAAACGATTAATGTCAATTTTATTATCGTTGCGTTATCAGTGCGTTTTGCTGATGTCGGCACGTGCCCCCACCCCCCAAAGCGAACAAACAGGAAATCGAACCCGAACGCCAAAATATCGAAACAAACGTCGACAGATGGCATAGAAATGTGTTTTAATTAGATGCGTCGCATAGACAGACCACAAATCATCATCATCAAATAATAATTCGATCGATTGGATTCGAGTCGATAGCATTTGGCTCGCTTAAATCGATATTTGTTCGATTGCCATGATGTGCGTGTCGGTGCGTGTTTGTGCATGTCTGTGTGCGTGCGCCAATCCCCATGCCAAAGTCTAATTAATACAGTTGCTACTCGTGCCACGATCAGCATGCAGTACGCAACGTTCACTTATTTATTTTTATTTATTTTTTTTTTGTTCCTTGCTTCGTAAGTGTCTATTTTTTGTTGTAGTTGTTGCTGTTGTTGCTTTGTTCTTATTAACATTATCATTATCATGGTTCGCCAGTCTTCTGCTGTTTTTTTTTTATGCTAAGCTAAGCAAAGCAAATATTCAGGCAGCTTGCTATTTCTTCACTCATTTCGCATTCTGAATGCGTCTCAACACACACACACACACAGACTCTGTCAGCTACGCTTCATTGCCTGCATCCGTCTTGGATCTGTCGATGCTATGCAGACGCTTAAGAAGAGGGGGGGGGGGAAGGGGGCGAGATTTGTGCCTGGGCAGTCCCCGAAGTGCTAAAATGCGTCAGAGAAGCGCCTGCCCTGTCGTCATATTCTATATATATATATAGATACTATATGTTTTTGTATTCTCTTTTGGTACAATTTGTATCAATATATAATCTGCCATATGGGAAAATTTACTGAGCGAGTAGAGTAAGGCGAGTAGACAAGGAAGAATTGAAAATTCTATGATCGCAAGTATAAATCTTGAATGAATGTGCTTGGCATACAGAGCAGTAAGTGCGTGTTTACGATCGGGAAATGCCAAAATAAAAAAAGAACTTTGAATTTCAAGAAAAAGACACTATAAAAGTGAAGGGAGCTATGGAATATACTGAGAGAAACTTAAAAAGAAGATATTGAATACAATACAGGAGAATAGAGGAAAAGAGAGGAAACACGATCAGGCAAAGTAAATACTGGACAGCAAGTGCATAAGATCGTAATCGATCGGGAAATGACAAAAAAAAAACTTTAAATTTCAAGAAGAAAGAAGTGAAGAGAATAAGCTATCAAATATATTCTGAGAGAAACTTAAAAAAGAATAGTGGAAAAAAGGAAAAACACAATTGTTTGTTTTTAACGATCAGAAAATAAATACTGAACAGTAAATGCGTAAGATCGTAAGTTATTGGGAAATGACAAAAAACAATAAGAACTTTTAAAGAAAAAGTGAAGGGAATAAGCTATCAAATAGAAACTTAATACAATAAAAAAAAGATATCTTATAAAACACAGAAGAATCGTGGAAAATGGGGAAGACACAATTGTTTGTTTGTTAACGATCAGGAAAAATAAATACTGGACTTTATTCGCACAGCGAAAAGTGAGTTATGATCTTGGGGCTAATCATATAAATATATACGTTAATAAATTGTAATAAACAGCGAAAATTAACGAGCTTGAACTCGTTAATTGGCATCACTTAATTCAAGCAAATGATCATGCGAATAAATGGTAAAAGCCAAAGCCAGAAAGAGCAACCTTTGGCATATTAAATTACTTTGCACACCGTCTGAGCACAACAATCACTTAAATTGTCAAAGTTTAGTTAAAATATATAGAAATATATAAATTAATACAATGATGTTTGTTGTGTTTAACTTAAAAACTTGAAATTTGGGGCGTTGCTAGATTCCTGATGAGAGGGAGCGAGAAGGTGACCCGAAATAACTTGAGTTGTCTTTAATCTCTCATCTAATACAAATAAATATGCAAATCTGGTTTAGAGTCGAGTGCAAAGTACAAGCAAAAGCAAATAACGATACAATCGCATTTCAATATCAAATTACTTTTGGCCAGAGAGAATGTTATACTTTCATTTGTTGTCAACATTTGTTGTTGGCTTCATTTTTTTCCGTCTAATGATGATGATGGGGCAATTTTTGAACAAACTTCTAGTTAGCGGATTTCGTATTCTTCGTGTTGTTATTGCGACCAATTAGCATTGACGCAAGTATCGTACCATATATTATCCCATATATTATCGCATTTCGTACTACACTCGTATTTGCTTCAACGGAAGGCGCAGACAAAAGACGAATTTCAATATTTGGCCAATTCATTTACAGTTAGTTTCAGCTCAAGTTGTTTGTCTATTTTTGCCACCAGTTGTTTGTAGTTGTTGATTTGCCGTCTTCTACATTTTTTTATTTTATTTTGTATACCCTGCAATTGTTAGCTAAAGTAGTTAAATGCTACTCTTTGTGGGTGTTTAGCTAGCTTAGTATATCAACTACAAATTCTTAAAATTTCATAACCATATGTTAGCTAATTCATGAGTTACTACGGGTAAGTTGTTGATTTGCTGTCTTCTCTTCTCTTAGTGTATCAACTATGAATTCTGAAAGTTTCATAACGTTACGTTAGTTAATTCAAGAGTTACTACAGGGTAACTATAAGTACAAATAAAATCGGAAGTAGTTAAATGCAACTTTTTGTGTAGGTTTAGCTAGCTTAGGGTATCAAGTATTAGTTCTGAAAATTTCATAACGATTCGTTGGTAAAATCAAAAGTTACAGGGTGGTTGTTTATTTGCTATCTTCTCTATATATTTTTTTATTTTTGTGGAGTTTTATGCCCTTGAATGGATAGCTGACATAGTTAAGTGCAACTTTTGTTGTGTAAGTTTAGCTAGTATATCAACTATAAATTCTGAAAATTTCACAACGATACGTTAGTTAAATCAAGAGTTACTACAGGGTAACCTTAAGTACAAACATTTGCTGCTATGCCCAATGTATTTGCTAATCTAAATGTTGGGTAATTTAATGGACAGGCTCTTATATTGGCAAGTAGCAGCCTTTCTGCCTAATCATCATTACCATCATCATCATTGAAGCAAGCAGTAGAGTCATCAACCATGATCATGATCATAAACGTTGTCTTAAGTACTCTTCTTGCAAGTGCTGCTGCTGTGAAACAAGTTTCTGCTCCGCTCGAACTATTTGCCAGTGTTGATTAATGACAAACAAACATACTTATGTAGTTGTCACTTTATTAATGTGCGAAGGATTTGCGCGACAATGTCAACTGTTTTTCCTGTTAAAATTCACACAAATTATGTGCGAATTCGACACATTTTTAATCAACAGCAGATTCCAAATCTATTGGCTAAAAATAACTAACTATCCAGCAAAAAAAAAACTTATTATATTCATAGGCAATGGTGCAGTACTTAGACTCGCAAATATTTGACTAAAACTTTAAGTACGAAGGCCGAACCTTTTAGCAAGAATTATCAAGTGGGGACAACTATTCGCACAAAAAACAGGGGAAGAGAAATCGCTCCCAACTCGATGGGCAGAGGGAGCGGAAAAGAGAATTGAAGGCCGGTCGGAGTTGGGCTTTATTTTTTTATGACACACTTTGCGTCATAAGCCGGAAGTGCCCTAAACAATTAGTTCGGCCTACGTACCAAGCTCTCTTTGTCCAAGCCCACAGTTTCTTTGCTTTTTTATTTGCCAAAAAAAAAACCCTCGTAAAATGCCCATAATAAACACTTGCACATGTAACAAGTAAAGCTATGAAACTTTGGTATTTTGTGACCTGAAGCATAGTTTATGCAAATTTAATAACCAATTTAATAACCGACTCCTACACAACATTTATTTATTTATGCATATTTATGAAATTAAATGACCAAAAAAGGTGTAAAAAATAAATATGCAAATGAAGTGCTGCAGTCGATTTGTTATCTTGGTTGTTCTAACTAAAACTTGATAACTAGTTAAATTGTTGCTCTGCAGGTTGTTGACGTTAGCCAATTTTAACTCTGCATTTTTGGTCTTTTATGCATTCGTTTTTTGTTCATGTTTATAACATTCTTTGCCCCTACTATATTGGGAAAAATCATCGCATTATTTATTTGGCTTATAACATATTCTCTACTCCTACTTAAATTGAGAAAAATCTTTGAATTTTTTATTAAGTTTATGTTATATTTCATACTCCTACTTGAATTTGGGAAAAACCTTTTTCTTTTATAGAATTGAACTTTTAATATAATATTATATTTTATTTCCTTTTTGTTATGTATTTTCAAAGTTATTTCCATAAGTTCTTTCGGTAACTTGAAAACTAAGTTAACCAAAAGTTTTGAACAACTTCTGTGTATGTTTTTTGTTGAGCTTCAAGATCAGATACTCCCACTTAAATTTTAGAAATGCATCAATACACAATTAGCTATGCACATATTAATATTTTAATATTATTGTTGCTTTTTGTTAGATCTTTTTAAGCAAGTTTATAAATTGTGGAATGTTGCCCGCTATGGCTAAACTTTTCTGCTTCAAAATGCAAAATATTTTGCCAACAATTAAATCTATACAAATTATAAAGACATAACATTGCAGTGCCATTCTTCAACAAGGGTTTGTTTGGATCACGTAGATTTTGTCGAGTCCAAGCTGGAGGTTGGTTTTTTACAATTTCGAGGTCTTTGCGACCATTAAACTTGATGGCGAACGTGGCGAACTCTAACAGCCAAATAAAAAAAAGGCCAAAGATATGGCTATCATGATATAGCGGACAATTGATTTTGTTTTTTAATTTGACGCACGCTCAGCTTATGCAATGAAATTTGCAGAGAGTTGTGTAAAGAGAAAAAGGGAAAGAGCGGCGAGGTGTTCGTTGTGTGTAACAACAAATTGAACAGTTACAAATGACAATTGGGGGAATTGAAGTGGAAATTGAAATTCAAAAATTGAACAACAAGCTTTTGCAACGCGTGGGTGGCGTGAGAAAGTCACAAATCAAATTCGAATTCGAAATCGATGTTGTCTTTATTTATATTTTTGAATTTTATAACCATTATAACGGCATGCCTGCAGCAAATGTGTGTAAGGAGTTGTCTATATATTATATTATACTATATATTCTTGGTATTTAGAAAATACTTTTATATGAAATATGACGCGTACTTCATTAGGACAATCTGGTATGTTTAGTACTCTACTTTACTATGGAGTACTATATAAATATACCAAATATATCATTCGGTATATGTTTAGTATTTTTGCGGTATATTAATTTGGCATATTTATTAAAATAATACCGCATTTGAAATATGGAGTACTATATAAATATACCGAATATATCATTCAGTATATTTTTAGTATTTTTGCGGTATTAATTTAGCATATTTATAAAAATAATACCGCATTTGAAATATAGCACTACATCAATATACCATTTTTAATACATTTGTTATGTATTACTATATCAAAATACCAAGTATATGCTTTGGTATATTTTCAGTATTTTTGCGGTATATAATTTTGGTATATTTTGTGAATAATACCGCACATTTAACGTATCACTTTATCAATATACCAACTATATGTTTCGGTATATTTTCAGTATTTTTTGCGGTATTAATTTGGTATATTTTAAGAAAAATTCCAGTGTTTTTCACTTGTTTAAAAAAAAAATGGGCAATCGGATATCTCATAGTCAATTGTTTTTTTTGTTGCTTACCTCGCTCATCATCCTCGATGTCATCGTCGTCTGTGACCAACTGTCGCAGCGTAAAGTTGCCACTGCCACTGCTGCTGTGTAGCTCCAACTCACTGAGATTCCCTGCTGCCACATGCAAGACATCCAGCACCGTTGCACTAGCTGATGCGGCAGCCCCTGCTCCAGCGACAACATCGTCGGCAAAGAGCTTCAGACTGTAGTTGACCTTATCCTCAAAGATGGAGGCCATGTGACTCTCGACTTTGGCATCGCTGCTGCTGCCATCGCTGGCCGCTGGCAACGCCAACAGATTGTCACCCAAATTGCAATTGTCCTTCAGGCTGCTGCATGTGGGATTTGCCACAGCTGCCGCTGCCGCTGCGGCGCCATCAGCAGCGTTCAATGCTCGATTGGAGCTGCAGCAAAGGCAGAGCAAAAGCAGTGCAAACACTAAATTTCTTTGACACATTTTTGGTGTATTTAAATGAGGCAAACTTTTCGATTATTTTTGGGTGCACTCAAATGGCACTCATCACAACTTTGTGTGGCAACTTTAGAATAACAGTAAAAAAAAATAGTAGAAGAATCACTTTAAAGTCGTTTAGTTTTTATGATCGTAGTAAGTTTTGCTTCTTCTTTCGGCGTTATCGCGCCCGAGTCGAAAGATGGGGAAGGAATAAGAGGAGGAGGTAGATACTGTGATATATTGTGGTGGCGACGACTAATTCCAACGACCGCCAAGACGAAACATTCAACGTCAACTGATTGTCCAAGTGCCGCCAACCGTACGAAGACCGCTCAAAACGCCGCCGTTGCCGTTGCCAAAGCTTCGTCTCGTTGCTTCGCAGCTCGCTGATTCGGCTCGAGTGTGTGTTTGTGTTTGTGATCGTGTGTCTTTTTTTTTGTAGTAGCCACAATTCGTATTACAAAACCAAATGCAAACCGAATTTTCAAGCTGAGCTCAACTGAGCTTTAGCTCCCATTCCCATTCCCGATTGCCACTCTTATTTGCTGCCGTTGCTGCTGTTTCGCATCTCGCCAAGAATTGGCCCGGCTTTGATTGCATTGGCTTTCGTGTCGAGCATACGCGAATCAATTACGGCACATTAAATCCGTAAATTGTACAAAACTGACCACAACCGTTGTTCGTTTTTCGTTTTGACTCCCCAATTTGTTGTCTGATCGATCTCCCTCAATTTGCGTCAATTTTGTGCATTGTGTGATTTCCCACACTCTTTGATAGAACTATCATTTTTTGCCACACACACTCACAATTATGAGAAACACGTATTGGCATTTGCAATAGGAGCTCTAATAACGCATTCAAATGCCTTTTTTCGCAAGGCTTACAAAACATTTCAATTAAATTCTCATAAATAATACCCTGTAATCATTGATTAAAGCGAAAGTGTTTGGTGATTTGATTGCGATTGCAAAAACCTGAAAACAAAGTCTTTAATTTATGTTAAATTGAGAGTGAAATATGGGACGAACATTGCGTGAAATGAAGCAAACTGTCTCGATTGTGAAATTGAACATGTTTGTTCTGAATTGCTTTTGAAATCATTTATCAGATTAATTTTCATCACATCTTTGCATGATTTGCATCTTTTTGCTAAAACTCAATATTTCAAATATTGATTTTAAATTATTTTGGGGACTTTTCCCTATCAACAACAGAACGATATATTTACTCAGTTGCCAAGTTGTCTGCCAAAACTTGAGAATATGCTAAATAATTAGTCTGGCTTGAGTTTTTAATAAATGCCAAGAAATTAAATGCCAAGAAACTGAATGCAAATGAAATTCTCCTCATTAAACAAAATATCAAAAAGCAATGGAATTTAAAGCAAATGAAAATCTTCATAAAACAAAATATCAAAATATTATACAAACTGGTTTTTGTCTCATTAATTTGTATACTCTTAATAGTAAATTTAGTTTAAAAATAAACAGAATAGAAAGAAAACTGTTTAAATTAGTGAATATTATATTCCAAACATTTTTTTTACATTTAGTTCTAAAACAAAATCTAAAAAGAAACCCAACTGATTAAATTAGCGAATATTATATACAAAATTAGTTGCAAATTTAGTTTGCAAAATTAATTCAAAATAGAAAGGCAACGGATTAGATTATATTTGGTTAATTATGCGACAACAACATTTCACTAACGAACCAGTTGCAAATTTTTGTTGTAAACTCATCTTCATTTCGTACTTTGTTCTATATTCTTAGATGACTAAGAATGGAAATGAGTTTGTGTTTGCTAAACAGTTGAATTTCCTTAAAAACAAAGTCCAACAAATTCGAAAAGAAAACATTTCGATGCTCGATTTGCATAACGTTTCGATGTTGTTTTTTGGGTTCTAACATGTTTTTTTGTTTTGTTTTGTTTACGAACCAAATAAAGAAACATAACAATACAATTATAGAGTAGTATAAAGTATATATTAAGTAGCTGACCGCCTCGAAACTAGGTCGGCGAAAGATGTTCTAGTCTTTGCTGACGACAGCATGATATGTCAAAAAAGAATCGAAATCATATCTAGGTTACGCATAGTTAATGAAGACCTGACTGACTGACTGACTGGAATATATGGTAGTCGAGTTCTTTTCGATTCAGTTGAACTGCGGTTGCTGAAAAGTGGTTGATAAGCGATTTTGCAATTGACCAAAGCGCAGCTCGATCAACTGGCAAAAAGTCTACAAATAATTATAGCCAAGGTATTGGCCAACGCAGCAGCAATCGCAGCCGCAGCTAAAGACAACAACTTGTTTCTTCAGTTGTGTGTGTGTGTGTGTGTGTGTGTGTGTGCTTTTTATGCCTCTCTCGCGAGACAAGCGCCTATAAAATTCAGAAAACAACTTACTGAATAATCTGAGTTTCATAAGGCCAAACAGCTGGACAAAAACCAATTGCTGCGCAAGCAAAGAACCAGCAACTTAAATCTCTTATGGTCGATAATTCGTCACTCTTTCGATTGAATCGAATGTTGAAATCTCTTCTCTCGTTTCCTTAGGATCCGATAATTCATTTCCACTATTTAAGCTATTTAAGAAATTAAATAGAAAATGAAAAGAGCGTCTACTTACGGGTCTTAGTTGGTTTGTCTGGCAACCTCATATATTTTGAATGCAGTACTATATCAATATACCAAATATAGCCTTTGGTATATATTGTCAGTATTTTTAGCTCTATGATATACTTTGAATTTAGTACTATGTCAATATATCTTGGTATATTTTTAGTATTTTTGCTGTATATAAATTCAGTATTTTTATTCAAAATGGAAAGCGGGTATCTTTCAGTCGAGCACACTCGACTGAATCTTTCTTACTTGTTTTTGTATTGTTCCTTTAAGCGATCTCAATATAGAATCTTCGGATTTGTAACTAATTGATTTCCAAAGTGGGAAATAATGTTTAAAAAAATGTTTTTTTATATGCAATAAAATTTAATTTAGAAATTCAATTCAATCAATTTTAAAGTTTATTTAAAAGCATAAGAAAACATTCTTGAATTTTTATTAGCCACACTAAAAATCAATCAAATAGCATTGAAAAATAGTCGTTATGAATCTGCCTTTGATTAGTTTATTTTATTTTCAGAATTGTGTTCTAAAAATTTTAGCAAAAATCTTTGTTTGAAATAAAACATTTGAACATTTTGTACAAAATGTTGACAATGCTTAGTTTAATCATGCCAAAGGTTGTTGATTTATTGTGGCAGAGTATCGCTATCGAGATCCGCAAAAAAGTGCCAAGAATCGCCCAATGAGGGCCACAATTTGTTGTGTGTTTTTGTCCGCGGGATGACGTCGCTGAAATGCAGCAGCAGATGCGAATGGGCTGATGATGAGTATTGAACACACAAACTGGACGCCATGAGCGGCTTAAGAGCTTACCTCTGAAGTGTGCTTAAAGCAAATGACATTTTGTGGCATGTGGCAGCTGGCGAGGAACAAAACAAAAAAACATCTACAACAGCTATGAAGTGCAATAAACATAAAATAACGAAAAAAAAAACTGACGCAAGTGCATTGAAAGTGAGCCTGGTTGCCAATATCAAATTACCCAAGCGCCTGCCCACAATTTGCAGCTCGCTTAGCCATAAATATCGTGAGGGGGGCGAGAGTGAAGAGTGGAGAGGGGCGAATAGCTAGCGAGTGGTCGGTCTTTGCCACTGAAGTCGTTGAGTTGCGCGCTCGATTCTTGCGACAAGTAAATTGCGAACGGAACGGTACGAAACGGAAAGGAATAGGAGGCAGCAGCAGCAAACAAGCAAGCAACCGATAGACCGATAGATCACATTCTCTTTGCGGACCAGAGTCAGCGGCGACGGCGGCGGCAATTAGGCCGACCGGTGGCCAAGAAGGAATGTGGCAATGTGCTGCTCTAAGAGTTGTTGTTGTTCTTCTTGTGGTTGGTGCTTGAACGAGTTTGGTTCCGCGGAACCAGCACAAGAGCGCTGCGTCTGCAGCGAAGCGGTGAAGTGTATTGGTGCGTTTGCCACACGCTTTTCAAGTGGCAAGCAGCAAGCAGCAACAGGCAACACACAACACACAACAGCCAATGTACAGTAAACGCAATCCAAAGCCAGCGGCGAATTTGATTTAGTTGCCTTTGTTGCACTTGCCGCGATGTTGCAAGTTCTTGTCGTCGTCGTCGTCGTTGGCAATTGAAATGCCGCTTTTTGGCTTTTCGGCATTTTCATGCGAAATTCATTTTCAAAACAAAAACAAATGTACAAATTACGATATGCACCATGCTTTATTTCGCTCTGCTTTGGCTGAGGAAACGCACCAAACAAAAGGTCGCGCTTCATTGATGATTAGTTCTTGTTTACACAGCGACAACAAGCAAAACCCAAAACCCAAAACTCAAACAAAACACAGTCAGAGTCAGAGTCAAAGCATAAAACACACTACAATTTGCGGCAGGTCATGAAGCAGCAGCGTGTCCAAAAAGGTAACAACACAGACACGACACGAAAGAAACAAACCAGAGCTAAGCCAGCGGAGTTAAGTATTTTACAAACTTTGGTCTTCAAAATTTGTGAGGCGGATCCAACAATTTGGTAGGTAAATTGAAGACTCAAGTTCGTTGTTTAATTGCAATTAAATGGATAAAATTGTTGCCAGGCTGACAATCTGGTATATTCATTTTTACTCTATACTATACTTCTCACATTTTGGTATATTCATTTTCACTCTATGGTCTATTTTAAATGGTGTACTATAACAATATACTAATTAAAGCCTTAGTTATTTTTTGACATCTATGGTATATTGTAAATGTAGTACGATATGAATATACCAAATGTAGCATTTGGTATATTTTGAATATTTATGCGGTATTTATTCAAAATGGATAATGGGTATCTTAGCGTGTATTTACATACATGTACAATACTCTTTTTTGAAAATGGGCATATTTCGTACACTTGGTATATTTTAGGTATATTACTATATCTATATACCAAATATAGTCTTTCGCATAATTTTTTAGTATTTTTGTGGTATATTGATTTAGTATATATTTTAAATTATACCCATATCTACCATATTCTAAAAATTTACAAAATAATTTATTACTATATCAATATAGCAAACTTTAAATTCAGTATATTTTCAGTATTTTTGCGGTATATTTTAAGAATAATACCGCACACTTGACAGTAGCTTTCTCACTTGTTGTTGAACTTATTTATTTAATTAACATTTTTATGGAAAATTCTGTAAATTATTTAGTTTATTTTTTTGTATGATTTCTGAAATTTTATCCACTGTTGTCGGCTTTTTTTTGTTGGTACAAAGATTAAACCAGTTAGATGCAAACTATGCAAATGCAGAGCTCTTTTCTTTGTCATCAAAACACACACACGCACACACACACAAAAGCCGCGAATGCTAATGCATATAATATGCATAGAAACAGAAAAGGGGGAAGGAAAAATATCGACAGCAAAAAGTGGAGTTGAAAGTGAGACCGACAAAGAGTTTAACAAAAAATTGTTAGCTTGTTAACTTGCATTGGCATTGGTGCAGAGAAATAGATGAAATATGAATAGTATTAAAGACTATATGGAAAAGTTTTCATTTCGCAACATTTCCGATTGTTGGAAACATTTAACAAAATATGATAAGCTAATAAGATTTGACAGTTTTGAGTGTTCAAACTTGACTGAGACGTGTTTGCGTTAGTGTGTTGAAACATGTTTGTGCTTGTCAGAAATTCGCTATGCAACTGTGACTAGTTCTCTGTCTCTCTCTCTCTCTCTCTCTCTCTCTCGCTTTGCCTTCAACTAAACTGCCTAACGTAATTTTAGGTTATAGGTTGCAAACCCATCACAAGTCAAACAAACTGCAGTTCATTCAAAATTGCCGTGGGAAAAGCGGGCTGCATGGTGCGAGGGGGGAGCCGGGAGGGGAAAGCAATCAAGCTGGTGGCAATCAAGTTGCTCGCCTAAGTCATTTGCCTGCAAGTTGCTCGCTTAAGTCTTTTGTTTTTCCTTTGCTTTTGGCACGTGAATACGCATGACGGTGGCCGCCTCGCTCGCTCCCTCGCTCCATTTATATTGCCAGCCATTTGTTATTGCTTATATGCGACTAAATAAATTTTGTTTTCTTTATTTTTTTTTTGGTTTTTAATACTGCATTTGGGGTCGCTTTCGTTACGTTGAGTTTGCGTTTGCGTTTGGTGTCGTTTCGTTTGCGTTTCGTTTCGTTTTTCGTTTGCAGCGACCTTGGCAATTGTAGCCCATATTCGACAATCGCTGCAACGATTCGTATCTGGAATTTTAAATAGTCTTGTCTTAAATGCTTCATGTTGCGAGCAAGTAGCTTGTGTCTTGTCTCTTGTTTGTTGGCTTTTGACCAAATGACGATAATACATCGCATTTAGTGCTGGTGCCTTGTGGGCGGCAAGCGGGGGTGGCGGAGGGGGGACGAAGGTATTCTGCGGTAGATGTGGGGATGAAGGGCGATTCGATGCCAAGCTAAGAGCTCTAACTCTTTGAAGGGCACTCTGTGAGCTGTGAGCTGATCCAATCAAGTTGCACAGCGAACACAGTCGCAAACCAGATCTCCAGACTCCGCTGTTTAGGTTCAGGTCCAAGCGGAGGGGCATTAGGCATTGTTTTTAATTGGCTCTTTGTCTAATTAACAACTCACAATTTAATACACAAACTTGTCTCTGCGACTAATGCAACGCATCAAAATTTAAATTACGCCTCGCAATTACTTTTAAAACGAACCACACAACACAAACAAACAAACAGACGAAACGAATTAAATATAAAATATCAGAATTTGTATACCTTTAAGCATTATTGTTCGACTTCGACTTCGCCTTACTTAACTACTGCTTTTTAGTACGTGCACTAAAAATTTCATGAAAGGAGGGTTGCTTGATTTCTGCGGGCAAAGGTGTTTACGCTTTTTTCAAATACGTAATTGAAAATCTAAAGAAATATTTCAATTGTATGTTACAGAGAGAGAAAAAAATGTAGATTGAAAAGTGGATTTCAAATCTTGATTTAAGATTTTTTTCAAATACGTAATTGAAAATCTAAAGAAATATTTCAATTGCACACAGAACGAAAAAAATATAGATTGATTTTAGATTTTTATCAAATACGCAATTGAAAATGTTAAGAAATATTTCAATTGCACACAAGGAGAATAAAATGTAGATTGAAAATTAGATGGCAAATCTTGGTTTAAGATTTTTGCGATCTGAGTTCAATTTTTGCATCACATAATATTGCTCAAAGATTTTATTTTTGATTTTATAATGCTTATCCTTTTTCTGTATATTTGTACAGTTGAAATAAATAATTGAAAAATCGTAATAGATGTTAAAACAATAAACATTATTTTCTTTAATTTTGAATACAAGCATTTTATTTATGAATATTTCGAACAAATTTTTGCGTGCATTTTGTTAAACGTATTCTAAAGAAAAATCACAAAGTGCTTATTATTCAATTACAGAAAATAATGTTTCAATAATTCTTACATATGTATATTAAATAAAAGATTTTTTCAACCTTATTAAGCCTTGTCTTTACACAAATGTAGAGTATTTAATAACAGACTTTTGCATTGTAAATTCCCTTCCCTTTGCTTTGATTTGCGTATATTTTTTGTTAGCCACAAATTTAATGTGCAATTAAATATATAAAATGGAAAACCCGAAAAACAAATAAACATTTCATTTAACTTTGTCATTACTTTACTGCCTTTGGTAAATAAATTTGATTGGCGCTCTTTTTTGTTGGGCTGATACGGCATAGAATGATTTCTTATTTTTAGTTTGGACTTTGAAGCTTTGCCTAATTTTTCTACTATGGGTAGATGAGAGTGCCGGGGGGGAGAGAGAGAGAGAGAGGGGAACGCAAGAGTGTTAAGTGAATGGTCAGTCAACAAAAGTTGGTCATCACAATCGTTCACTCAGTCAGTCAGTCCCTCAATCGGGCAATCTTTAATGTCAATGGCATGCCAGAGGCAGCCAACGCCCAGTTCATCATACACACACACACACACTCGCACACACACACACACTCACACACCTCTCGTTCTCTGTCTCAGTCATCATCGTAACACACTTGTTATACATGCATGTCTTTAATTCTCTTTGAGAATCATCTATGCAAAACTCTTGTCCTAAGAAATTTCATTTAATAACTTTGCACTACACTTTGCTCAAAGAAGAACTTGTTTCTTTGAGTACTATGCAATTATAGTTTACAGGGTATCATTTTTTTAAGTTTTGTATGCATAAAAAAGTTTACAGGGTATCATTTTTGCCGCGATTTTTATTGTATTTATAACACAAATTCACAGCTTATTAATGTAGTTTATATTTCAAGTTATACTATGCAATTTTCCATATACACAAATATTAACAGGGTATCATTTTATTATAAATGTTGTATTCTGAATTGATTTTTATTCTTATTCTTAACTTAATTCATAGATTAATAAGGTTGCTTTTTTTCTTGTAGTACTAAGCAATTTTCAATATACACAAATATTTACAGAGTATCACTTTTTTCAATTTCAAATTGATTTCTATTGTATTCATGACTTGTTTCACAAATTATTAATGTACATAGCTCACATTTCAAGTATATTTTGTGTTCTTCTTTCCTTTTTATTATTTAGAGGATATCATTATTTTTGTTTCAGAATTCATGCCTTAATTCACAGCACATTAATGTGTTATAGCTCCTATTTCAATCATATATTTTGCACTCATTATTTTGCACCTTTTTAAAGAGTATATTTTAGTCGCTTTTCGTTATTTCGATTTCGGGGATGAGTTTGTCCCGGGTTTGTAAAGAAGAAGTAGAAGTGGAAACCTGTTCAATTAACAGCAACGTTGTCACCTTTTGCTAATGTCAACTTGCCTGGAGTTGGGTTTTATTTAATTGAAGTCAGCTTGAAGAAGAACAAGGAAGAGCAAGCTAAGATAGCTCTGAACGAGCTCAGTGACCAATTCGCTTGGCTCGTTTCAAACCCACAGGCAATAAATCTACAATGTACGCTTGTAGAATCTTCCCCAACAACAAGTGAATGCAAAATAAACATAACAACAACAATGACAATTCGACAACAATTTGAATGCTATAAAAGCGATTTATGAGCGCGTATTTCACGCCTCTTACTCACACACAAAAGCTCACAAAAACGCTGAGACTGAAGCTGAGACCGAACTACGCTGTACTAAACATAACTCGCCTCCACTTAAAATTCCCTCGACAAGTTCAAGGCATTGTCATAAACACAAAAAAGAAGAAAAAAAAAACAAAAACTAAACTGAGATTTATGTTTACAACTCGCAGAAGCCAAAACAAAACTCACGAAGAAAACGCAATAATATGCCAAAAAACTTATCAACGAATTCCAAATATTTTAAGTAGCTTCAGCTACCCTGTAATCTAAGATCGTTGGTTAGTTAAAGACCAAAAACTAAAAGTGTTACATTTAATTTTCTCATTTCCGCTGCACTTTAACTTTAAAATGTTTCACTCAAAGTTGAAGCTTCAAATTTCCCAAACCTTTTCCACAGGGTATTTCGTAGTGTAGCCCACTTTTAATGTTTGTTTTCTTTTGCTTACATCAGCGATGCTTGTTTTGCCATTTGCTTAATTCTATTTCCATTTTTTTTTTTTAATGAAGACTTTCCGGCAAACAAGGAACTAACCTTTGCACCGTACGTTGAGCTTTAAAGGAACCTCGATGCTTGATTCTTGAAATTATTGGCAAACAACTTCTGGAGTACTTAATCAATCATTATGATTAGTATAGTAGTAAATTATTAGCTTTAGGGTTTCTTATTGGATTTATGTATTTTGTTGTGTGTGTTTGAAAGTTGTTCAAACTGCCGAAAGCTTTTAAATACCGCGCAAATTAATTGGAGTTGGATTTTTTATACGATTGATTCGCGTGTTCGCTTCGATAATTTGCATAATTTGAACGATCATTGTGACTGTCTCGACTATTCGAATAGTTCACTTAGGGACACAGACTGCGCCCTTTAGTTGCTGTTGTCTGTTAAATTTATTGCCAAAATAGCAAAAGCAAAAGCAAACGAAAGCAACAGATCGTATCGCGATTGACTTCAAAGAGATCGATCAATTGATGTGCTATTATTTGCAAATTATCACACGCTTCTCTCTGTTTTGTCGCGTCCTTCAAATCCCATGATATACATATATTATTATTATTATCATCATCATCATCGTTGAGATCGAACTGAGTATTTGCCCGGAACTGGGCGCAACTCACTGAGGCGCGTCGAAGTACTCAAAGATGATTCCAAAGGTTTCGAACTCTCGCTGAAGTCTAGACCAAATTTTCCAGACGAAATACCAAACAACTACTGAGTCATCACCAAAAGATGCGGATAAAGTAATCGCAATGGAGCTTGACCACCTCTCCGCCCGCCCTTCTGACAATATTTTCCATTTTAGGTTTATTTTTGACTCTTTTTTTTTGGCTTTTGGCTTTTTGCAAAGTCATCGTTGTACACTCGACTTTACGATCGCTTCGTATTGATTCAGCTTAACTGATATTTGGTCAAGTCTCTGTCAACGGAAGTCCATAGCGTTGTCCAACACACCGAGTCTTTAAATATTTGCTCAACTTATTTGGACGGCTTTGGATTGACGCTGAATACACAATTCAATCACATGCTTAGGCGCTTCAATCTGCTTGAATTAAAAGTGATGTCAAAGTAAAGAGGAAGTGTGAAGAGGGGATGGAAGAGGATTCGATTCGAAGGATAAGATAATAGAAGGGAAATATTCACTCCTTTGTTTACAAATTTTAAAAAAATATACTTCGAAATAGAGATTGAAAAATGAATAAGATATTTCTGTATAAAACAAGATACTTTTGCATATTTTAGTCAAAGAGAAATATCATTTCTAAGCAAATTAAAAATATTCGTTTAATTTACAAATGTTATAATATTTTTCGAATCAGAGATTGAAAAAGCGAATAAGATATTTCTGTATAAATCAAGATACTTTTGCATCTTTTAGTATTATTAAACTAACTGCTAAAATGTAATTTCTCTTAAAAAAGAATATGCACTTAGTTTACAAAAGTTTAGCATATTATACATTTCAAATCGAAAATTAAAGAAATGAATAAGATATTTCTGTATAAAACTAGATATTTTTATCTTTTAGTATTTATGAAATGCTAAATGCTAAAATGATTTTTCTTTTTTAGAAGGAAAATATTCACTATGTTTACAATGTTAAATAATATATTTCGAATCGGAGATTCACAAAATGTTTAAAACAATTCTTGCTTCTGCTAAGCACGCGATACTTTTGTATCTTTTGGTATTTATTACAAAAATAATTGTTATTTCTCTTCAATATGGAAATATTCATATAATTTACAAATTTTACAAATATATTTCGAATCAGAAATTAATAAAATGCATAGGATATTTAAGTACAAATCAATTCTTTCTTCCGCTAAAGATACTTTTATATCTTTAAGTATTTACTACAAAAATAATTGTAATTTCTCTTCAATATGAAAATATTAATAGAATTTACATAACAATTCTTTCTTCCGCTTAAGATACTTTTGTATCTTTTAGTATTTATTACAAAAATAATTGTTATTTCTCTTCAATATAATAGTATTCATTTAATTTACAAATTTTACAAATATATTTCGAATCAGAAATCTATAAAATGCATAGGATATTTATGTGCAAAGCAATTCTTTCTTCCGGCAAAGATACTTTTGTATCTTTTAGTATTTATTACAAAACAAAGTGTCGCCAAAACGTAATTAGTTTCTTGATGGATTGACAATACAATGGCAGGGGAATTAAGACTACATCAGATAAATACAATATTAGCTATCTCTCTATCTGCAGCTTTGTTCAGCTTTGAGTGGAGTTGTAAAGCCAATTAAAGCTGTATACTATAACATATATTATACATTTTTAACATACAATACAGCAGTAAACTGATCGCCAGATTGAACATGCACATATGTGTTTCTCAGTGCTGTCAGATTTGTAATTTATGTTAATTTCGGCATAGGGAAATTCCGAATTCGTTTCAAGCAATTGCCAGACTTAAAGTAGCTTCGCACAGGCTACGTGCATTGAAACAAAAACCAAAAAAACAAAACACAAAACTCCAAAATACGCTCATATACAGGTAGTCAATGGGTCGGTCGAGCGTTGACTGATAAAAGCCAAATAATGAAGATAATCTGTGTGCTATGCAGTTAACATTTGCATATTCAATTTGTCGTGGAAATTGAAAACTGAAAACTAGAGACGGAGAAAACAGGTTTTGCCGAAAAATAACAATTTTATTTTCGACGTTGTAGGCGGTCATAGGTTGGGTCAAAGCTTCTTTGTCAGCGCGTTCAAATCACAAGCGTCATCAGTATTGACAGCGCCCCCTGGCGGCTAGCAGCGAGACAGACGGACAGACAGACAGACAGCCAGCTGCATTGCATTTGTGGAGCGTGCGTTGTTAAGCAGTTTTTGGTATGCCAAGGTCAAGATCGGATGCGATGCGATGCGATGTGTGTTGTGTTGTGTGTTGTGTTTTGATGCATTCGCATTGAAGACTGTTTTATAGACGAAGAGGGGAGCTGGAGGGGAGAAGAAGGGGCTGCCGCTGCTGTCTCGGCGTTTTGATAATATTTCCCAGATCCACAATCTACTTAGCATAAGCATCGAAATGAAATACAAAACAAAACCTAATATGAATGCAAATGCAGCGAACTGTAAATATGATAAATACGATTTTTCAAGAGCATTGCAAAGACCTCACCAAGGCAACAAACTCGAAACTCATTGTAAACTCATTGATCTGAACTCTTACATTAACAATTGCAAAAGCAAATCATTGTGAATATCGCATAGAAGTTGAGTTAGAAATACTTTTGTACTATATGGTATATTTTGTACTTTGTGATATATTGAGAATGTATAATAAGTATATCTATATACTTTCGGTATATTTGTACTATTTTTTAGGTATATTTATTTGTACTCTTACATTAACAATTGCAAAAGCAAAACATTGTGAATATATCGCATTGAAGTTAAGTATGAAATACCTTTTTACAATTTGGTATATTTTGTACGGTATATTTAGAATGTACAACTATATCTACATATATAGCAAATATAACCTTTAGTATATTTTTGTATTTTTGCGGTATGTTAATTTGGTATATTTAAAAATAATACCGCATTTTGAATGTAGTACTATATCAATATACCAAATAAAGCCTTTGGTATGATCTTAGTATTTTTGCGGTATGTCAATTTGTTACAAATTTAAAAAATACCATAGTTTTTCTATATCAATATACCAAATAAAATCGTCGGTGTAATTTTAGTATTTTTTTTGGTATATTTCAATAATACCGCACAGTTTTGCTTTTATTTAAGACAGAACTCTCGACTGTAGCCTATGGTATATTTATAGTATTTTTTCGGTATTTTAATTTGGTATATTCAGAATTATTACGCACTGGTTTGCTTTTATTCTAACTGGATAGCGGGTATCTCTTAGTTGAGCACACTCAATTGTAGCTTTCTTACTAGCACATATTTATTTCTCTAGCTACTCGCAAATCTTGAATAATGTGTAAAAACGCAGTTGCAGTGCAGCTCTCCAGACTCCGCACACAGTTCAGTTGCTTCAATTACTATGCCAACGAAATGCTTAACAAATTTCACAAGCATCACTTAACAAATGCCAAAGTTAGTCAAACTAATTAGTGTTGTTAGTGTTGTGTGTGTGTCTTTTTTTCTTTACCTCTTGTTACTGTTGGCTCAATTGGTCTGCAGCGTGCATAAATAAGTGCAGAAAACGATATCATTAATTCCAAAAGAAACAAAATTAAAATACTGCTATTGTCGCGATGTTGAATTGTTGTCTGTGAACTGGATAAGGCGACAGCGACACGTCCCAACGAACACGTTCAAGTGCGTAATATCAACCCGATGCGATGCAGCATTAAACTTGGTCAATTGGGCAATCTGTTGGCGATCAACAACCATCGTTGTCCATCGTCGTCCATCGTTCCATTGACAATCTTGGCTGACAGCTCGTCGAACACGTGGATTGCCAAACGAAACTGTCCCCAAAAAACGGGGGCGGCGACCTTCAACACTGCGTTGGGGGGAGGAGGGGAATGTCCAACAAGTTGTGCATATGCCAATAACATTTGCGAAAATCTAAATTATAGATGGACTTGGTGTTGTAAATAATACGTAATATTTATGCTGTTGTATTTATAGAGTTGATCTAAGATATTTATTGCGATTGAACCTGTTCTTCAGCCGAAAATCTTATCAGCGCTTGTTACAACATCCAAAGTTGACCCCTCCGACTGGTTTCTCTTCATTGATTTATCTGTACAACATTTCGGTTTCATTGCTGTGATATTCTTCAAGTGAAACTTGCTTTTGGAATAAAGCAAAATGCCTAAAAGTATTCCACGCAAAAGTATTGACCAAACGCAGCCCAGCGAAACTTATGAATGATGTGCTTATCTGTTGATTTGATTTCTATTTTTAGCGCTACTTTGTCGACTATTCAAGAGTAGTATTCATAAAACGTCTTGTATTTGTGTATTTGTGTTTGGTCAACATTATGAAATTCTAAACATGTTCTAAGTAAACAACACAGCAAGATGGATTGATGCGATGGTTAGTTTGCGTAGTGATTAGAGAATTCATACCTTGACTTATTAGCATAACATATAAATTGAAATCGAGCCGGTTTGCAAGAAATAGCATTCAGTTAAATACTTGAGTATTTATAGATTTCACCAAATGAGTGTGAACTTGTTTGGGCAACAAACTTCTAAATTGAGAATTGAAGTTATTGAATGAAAGAAGAGTAAGATTTGTACAACAGAGGTAAACTTCTGAGAAATATCTTGTAATTCAGGACAAAAAGGAAAAATTTAAAATAGCACAAGAATCATAATATATAAAAATAAGACATAAAAGTAGCAAATGCATAATCTGCAAATTATGTGAAACTGGTATGAAAATTGAACGATTTCAGACATTTGTCTGCTGTATAAAGAAAGTGATTAAACAAAATGAACAAGTAAGCTCCAGGTCAGTGTGCTCGACTGTGAGATACCTGTCACCAATTTTCCATAAAACAATATTTTACAAATATACTGGAAATATACCACAAAAATATTTAGTATATGTATATTGTACCATCAAAATATACCACAGAGTGCAAATACAAAAATATACCAAATGCTATATTTGGTATATGAATATTTTATAACATGCATAATATACCATAGAATACAAAATATACCAGATTTTTAGCCCCAGCAATTAAGACTCAATTGCAGTAGGCGTTTTTCGCCACACAAAAGTATTTCTTCAATAACTTCTACAACTTTTATCTGATCCAAACAAATACTCAGGAATTATAAAAACTGTAGCTATTATTGTACGTTTCTAGTTTAAAAATTACGCTTGTTATTAGAGTTTTTTCAATTTTCGGGAGCGGAAGTGGGCGTGGCAAAAATTTTAAACAAACATGCGTGCAAACATAACAAGTGCAGTTGAAAATTATATCTTTGTCTCTTATTGGCTCTCAGATCTAGGTGTAGATACAGTCAGACGGACAGACAGACATGGCTATATCGTCTCGGCTAATCAAGAACAAATGTATATTATAGGCCTTCTGCCTGTAACATACATTTGTTGCAGGCACAAAATTATAATGCACTTCCATTCTATAGCGCCCTTAATAATTAAATTTCGATAAAAGTCAACTGCAAAATGAATCTGTAATGAGCTGTAAAAGTTGAAATCTAAATTCCTGAACTTGAGTGTAGCAAACTAATCAAATTGCACACTTGCTAGCCAGATAAGTACACATTGATACCAGACGCCGGCTTTGCCGAACCTTGCACTGCATTTCAAATATACATATGTCTATAGTAATACTATAAGACACTGAAAAAAAAGAAGTTCTCAAATCAAGATTTTGTCGCGATTCACACAGCATTTGAAGCCGTCTTGGGTTCCCTTCTCTGCGGCAATTCGACTAACTGAATTACAAACAAAAATACTCAAAGCTAGATAAAAACTTTCTGGCAGTTTCGATGGATTGCAGAATTTTGCAACCTAAATCTAGTATTTTTTATCTTATTTTGAGAATTTGGAATTTTTAATACTAATGTTTTAAGTTCTAAAAGGACACACATTTGGTAAAGTGAATGTTCTTGATTTTAGAAACTGGTCTTTTTTGCAGTGTAGTATTATTTCTAATACTGATTCGCAGCAATTTTAGGAAATTTAATGGATTACAGAATTTTGTAACTTAAAAGTATTTTTGATCTTATTTTGTGAATTAGGCAGATGTTCTTAGTTTTAAGAACTTGTTTTTAAAGTTTTTTATTTTAAGAACACAATTTTTAAGGCAAATGTTTTTGATGCCGAAACTAGTCTTTTTTTAGTTTTTTATACAATACTCACTCGCAGCATTTAAAGTCTGATCTTTTTTGCAGTGTAGTAATATATACAATACAATACGAATTCGCAGCATTGAAAATTAAGTGTCGTTCGTTTGTCGAAAAGAAAAACAAGCTAATAAAGTGCAGATAAGATAGAAGTGAAACTAATGGACAGACTAGTCTGCAGTATAATGCATTTTATATTATATGTTATGATTCAATTTTGGATCGCAGTCTAAAATTGCACGAATGTATGTATCATATGTAATATAGTGTAGTCTAACCTCCGCTCGGCGCGCGACAAATTGACAGTGTTCGCTATATTATTTATGTGGGTCAGGTCCGACATTGTAACTCGTTTTGTTTTTCACATTTTCGCAATACGCAATAAGCGAGGCGGCGACAGCTCACTCGCAAGAGAGAGAGAGAGAGAGAGATGGATGGAGGGAGAACAACACCCCGCAATCGTCGTGTGTGTCTATGATACTTAAGCGAGTGGATCGCTCTCTTCTCTCTGGACAGGTTGCTGTTATTGTAGTAGTTAGTTATAGTTGTAGTTGTAGTTAGTTGTTGTTGTAATTGTAGTTGCATGTGCTCTACATCATTTCTTGTTGGACATAGACGAATTATCGACTCAGTTGCCACTGTTTTACCGCTTTACACTCTCCTCACAACTGTTTTTTTATAGCTAACTTTGAAATGAATTTTACCTGAATCAGGCATTTTAATTTAATTACTCGAAGTGGGCGCGTCACAAGCGATTAGCAATCAAAAATGTTGCAAACCTTTGCTTAAAGTACAGCATTTTTGATACTCTTTAAGAACTGGCGTGAAATTGAATTGAAATTTGATATAGAACAATTCTGTGACGATCCATAACACTAGAAATATTTACTACAAATTGTATGCAGAAAGAATTTCTTGTAAATGTTTATATAAAAAAATTATAAGAACCAAAAATGCATCAAGATTTTGCAATTATCATTGTATATAAACAAATATGTGGAATATTAAAAAAACTACTTTAATTTTATTAAGAAAATTGAAAGCAGAAATTCTATATTTACATTGACAATTGATTCATATGGGAATTCTATATTTTCATTTATTATATTTATTTTTTTTTTATTACTCAAATTTAAGCCAGAAATTCTATATTTACATTCTTAAGGGAATAATGCATTTTCTTCTTTTTTATTACGAGTATTTGAGGTAGACATTCTATATTTACATTGACAATCGATTCTTATTGGAATTCTACATTTTCTTTTATTTATTTATTTATTTTTTGAGGTTGTAAAATCAAAACTAAATGCTTACTTTATGCTCAATAAATTGATGTACTTTTCTCGCTGTTCACTCCATTAAAAAACCACCTTATCTCTTAAGATTAAAGAGCATTTATGGCGGCTTTTAAGAGCTGAGTTAGTTTGTGGAAGTAGGCGCAGAACTTTTTTGCAGGGCATTCGCAAGTGCTGCAAACATTTGAGTCGGCAGCCACAGAAAGTGCTTAATCATCGTTGGAAGACTTGACAATGTTTTCATTTTTCATTTTTTTTCTTCTGTGTTTTGCAACATTTAGCAATCGTTTAGTCGAGCTTCACAACGAGAACCGAACGGTTGTTTGATTCGCATTGTTACAAGCGCCAAACACACACACAATTTTTTTTATAGACTTGCAATTGATCGACGATGAATACGTTGGCATTGATTGTGTTCGCCTTGTGGGCGCTTTTCATGCGCTACTTGCCGCACATTTTGCGCTTCTTGCAGCTGCAACGCTTTAGCAAAACCTTGCCGGGTCCCAGCATTGGCGAGCTAATAGCGAATGTCAAAAAGGGGGGTAAGTAAGGAGAAGAGGAGAAGAAGAACACAATGATCAAGTATTCAACATACAACTCTGCCTTCGATGTAGAGATCCTCAATTGGCTAAAAGAGTTGCGGGAGCGACATGGTCCGGTATTTCGCATTTGGTTCGGCAAGGATCTGATGGTGTTCTTCACCACGCCCGAGGACATTAAACAGCTGCTGGGCAACAATTCGCTGCTGCAAAAGTCACGCAACTACGAGCTACTCCAGCCCTGGCTGGGCAAAGGTCTCCTCACCAGCGGCGGAGAATCGTGGCATCGTCGTCGCAAACTCTTGACATCTGCGTTTCATTTTCGCATACTCAGCGAATTCAAGGAACCCATGGAGGAGAATTGTCGGATCCTTGTGAGTCGATTGAAGCAGCATGCCACAGATGGCAAACCCTTTGATATATATCCATACATCACTCTCTTTGCCCTCGATGCCATCTGTGAGACGGCGATGGGCATCAAGAAGCACGCCCAAATGCAAAGCGATTCGGAATATGTGCGTGCGGTGCAAACGTAAGTGTGGCAACTTCGGGATTTGTACTTGCAACACTCTTCAATTTCTTTAATTTCTTCCTTAGCATATGCCACATCTTGCATCGCCAGAGTTTCTCGTTCTGGCAACGTTTCAATGTGCTTTTCCGCCTCTCGGAAGCGGGTCGCACACGCAACGCCGCCTTGAAAGTGCTGCACGAGGAAACCTATCGAGTGATCAACATGCGACGCAAGCAGTTGCAGGAGCAGCAACTTAAGGAGAATGAACAAAAGTCTGCCTCGGAGGCAGACAACGATGTCGGGAGCAAGCGACGCTTGGCCTTCCTTGATATGCTGCTGCTGTCACAGCTTGAAGGAGGCGGCTCGGAGTTGAGCGATGTCGATATACGCGAAGAGGTCGACACATTCATGTTTGAGGGACACGACACCACGAGTTCGGCCATCGCATTCGCCATCAGTTTGCTGTCGAAACACGCGGCTGTCCAACAAAGGGTTTACGAAGAGGCCGTCGAGCTGGAGGGCAGGGAAAAGGAATCGATGCCGTATCTCGAGGCGGTGATCAAGGAGACGTTGCGTCTGTATCCCTCGGTGCCGTTCTTTTCGCGCAAAGTCCATGAGGACTTGAGTGTCGGCAAGCTCACGATACCCAAAGGGGCTTCGGTCAGTTGTCTGATCTATATGCTGCATCGCGATCCTGTCAGTTTTCCCGATCCCGAACGCTTCGATCCCGATCGCTTCTATCTCAACGAACAGCAACTGCATCCGTTTGCCTTTGCCGCCTTTAGCGCCGGACCACGAAATTGTATTGGGCAAAAGTTTGCCATGCTCGAGCTGAAATGTTCGCTCTCGATGCTGTTGCGTCATTATCAATTCCTGCCCGTTGCCGATCATCAGCCGAATCCTTTGGCCGAGCTCGTCATGAAGAGCGGCAATGGCATCAAAGTCTGCATCAAGGCGCGCAGTTAAGCTAAGTACAAAAATCACACGACTTGAATCTTTTCCAGTATCGGACAAAAATCGTATATCTAGCTAACAAATGTACTTTAATTCCATATTTTTTTGTTGTTTATGTTAAGTAAGCGAAATAAATAATTAACAATTACGTTAAAGCTGTTGCTTCATTTTCATTCAATTTGAAAAACCTTCTTCAAACATTAAGCAAACCAGTTTTTATTGGACATTGAGCTGCAGTTGCTTAACTTCAATTAATCAGTAAGAGCTGAAATTCTTATCAAGTCAAACACCTGATTTTAGATGCACTTTGTGTTCTATTTTATGATCTCGCTTCATTTAGATTTCCCTAATTGATTGCAGCTGAATTCAATAAAACTAATATATAGAATAGAGTAACATCTGTTTCGCTACGCTCTGTAATGAACTTGAAGATTAGATTGCGGCCACAAAAAAGACCCCCACTCACACTCACACTATTTATTAGATTAGAGTTGGCGCAGCTTTATGTTGAACTTTGCTTTGCCTTCGCCTAGAAAATATTGCAAGCTTTATCACTGAACAAAATGTGGAATTTGATGCCAATGATCTGGCATTAATACACTAGAATTGTGTTGTTTTTATAACCGCTACCCATATGGTAGCATTCGGAATATTTTAGTATTTTTTCGGTATATTAATTGGTATATTTTCAATATCTTTCGCTATATTAATTTGGTATATGTATGTAATAATACCACACGGTTTTGCATTTATTGAGAATTTGTGATAGAAGGAAAGTCGTCGGTATATTATTAGTATTTTTTGGTATATTTTTAGAATAATACCGCACTGTCTTGCTTTTATTGAAAATTTGTGATAGAAGGATAGTCGACGGTATATTTTTAGTATTTTTGGTATATTAATTTGGTATATTTTTATAATAATACCGCCTCTTTTTTCTTCTTTTGAACATGCATAGCGGATATCACACAGTCAAGTGTGCTCTTACGCATGATCTTCACTATTTTATGAACTTTCAAAGATACCGAAATTTTCGCATTTTCATCAAATTAGTAGGCTCAAGATAAACTATGTTATTTTGCGCATCACGCCATCATAAAGTAGAGCACCATTCATTTAACCTTGAAGTACCCTAAAAAAAACTATCTCAGATTTGTGTTTGTTTTTGGTTTATTACGAAAATTGTCAAAAATTTTTTTAATGAGCCCTACTCGATTGTTAAATGGAAACTTATGCGTAATCTATATGAGGGGCCACTTAAGTAATGTATATGGGGCCCCCCCACATGCGTTGATATATGGCTAATGATACTGATTATGAGATGTGACGCACTTTATGGAGAGGGTGTGTGTTTTTATACCCGTTACACATAGATTAGAAGGGTATTATAACTTTGTGCTTGCAGAAGGAGGCATCTCTGACCTTATAAAGTCTTTTTCAGTATTTTTGCGGTATATTAATTTGGTATATTTTAAGAATAATACCGAATTTTAAATGTATTACTATATTTATGTACCAAATAAAGCCTTTGGTATAATTTCAGTATTTTTTCGGTACATTGTTTTAGTATATTATACGAAAAATGTAGTACAATGACAATATACCAAATTCAGCATTCAGTATATTGCCAGTATTTTTCGTTGTATTAATTTGGTATATTTTTAATAATACTACATTTTTAATGGAGAACTTTATCAATATACCAAATTTAACATTTAGTATTTTTCAGTATATTAATTATGTATATTTAAAGAATAATACCACACTGTATTGCTCTTACTCAAAATGGGTAACGGGTATCTCACAGTCGAGCACACTCGACTGACTTCTGACTTGTTTTTTTTTTCTTATGACTTGAAAAAGTTTCGACTTTCAAAATTGGAACAAATGCTGAGAATAGAAATCGCGTTATCGATCGAATGTGACCATGAAGCGAAAAGCGAAACAAGAAAACAAACAATAACATATAATAATCATATTCATATATATATATATATATATTTTGTTTATTTCACGCACTTTTGAACTATGGAAAATACAATTTATATTTATTATAATTATGCATTGGATCGTATAATGTATGTTGTATATATAATATAGTGTTGTCGTATTGTATTGTAGATAGCGTAATATTGTTCTCTTGAGTTTAACATCTAAAGCCAACAACTGTATCTGGTTTTAACAACAAAAATATATATCGTACATATATAGTATGTATGCTATAGCATGATTAGAGTTCGCGATTAAAAATACTTAGGCTGATCATACATACATATTGCTCTCCCAACTCCGATTCTGTTAGCTGGTTTCTTTGTTTGTTGTTTCTTGTGTTATGTTTTTTTTTTCTTGTTGTTGTTGTTGTAGTTGTGTTGTGTTCCCTGACAATTCCTTAAGCTAGCCCAACTGTTTATTATCATTTATAGATCGTAAGTATAGGTATATATGTTATATGTATATCGTATCGTATATAGTATAGATGTATGTCGATTGTTAACAACTAGATAAATTCCTTTACAATACGTGTTCATTGAATAGTTTTAAGTGTGTGTGTGTATTGTTTATGTTTTTTTTTATTGGTATGTTACATTTCCCTAACTAGATTGCCTTCAATTTCCTTTAGGTATTTTGTGCCCATTACGGTCAAGGCCCGATCGCCTCTTCCCCTCCTTATTCTCCTCTTTCTCCCCTTCTATATATATATTGTATTTATATACACACAGTTCTCCCTCTCTCTTCTCTCTCTCGTTTTTCTCATTATAAGCATGTCGACTGTTATTGATATGATGCGGCTAAATATTGTATTACATATAGAATATTTAGTATATATATATAGATATTTTGGTATGGAGAACTTGATGAGAGAGCACACTCTACTATAATATGTTGAAGTGTAGAGTCGACTCTCTGATACCCTTGCAGCATAACAATAAAGTTTACTATTTTGTTGTCTTCTATTTACTTTTTTTATATATAGTATCTCAAGCACATACATTCAAATAACACATTGTTTATCGTTATAGTTCATAATCGTAGCTAACAGATTGACAGACTTAAGCAACAACAGCTGCCATAGGAACAAGCGAGGGAAAAGCTTTATTATGTTATACTTCTTAGCGCTGAAAGCTGCTTTGTACACAGAGAGAAAAAAAGTAGATTGAAAAAATCTTGATATACGATATTTTCGATCTTTAAAACAACAATCTTGAAATAAGATTTTTAGGTTGAAAAAATGTTTGTGGTACATTTGCAATTTAAGATTACAAACATCTTATTTTAAGATTGAAATCTTGATTCCAGCACTTTTTTTCTTTCTGTGTACATATGTATATGAATGTAGTTATGTAACACGCGGGGATTTCTGCTTGGGTTCGTAAAAAACTATAAAGCTGTCTCATTTTCATTTAGCTAAAGCTTAGCCGACTTGTGTTAAATTCTGTGGAAATCTAAAGCTAAGCTCATTGCAACTTTCGTTTCTTATATACACTTTAAACACAAAGCTCATCAAAGCTTCTTACAAACACAAAGCTCATTAAAGCTTCTTACAAATACAAATTTCGCTTAAGCTTTGCGCCATCTATAAAGCTCATTTAAGCTTCTTACAAATACAAAGCACATTTAAGCTTTGTCACTCCCTCTCAATTTCTCTCTGACTTTCTCTTTTATTTTAAGCAGCTTTTGAGCTTAATCTATTCAAAGCTCCCTCTCTTTCATTAAGCCTGCTGTTGGTTTTTAGGAACAATAACAGAAACTGAATTTATTAAGTGTTCAAGAGGGCTAATCAAGAATTGCGAAGGCTTCCACATTTTTACCGGACGAACGTTTCTTATCATAAAGCTTTTGTTATATGTTGTTGTTTGTTTGTTTGTTGAGATTTCTTATATGTTTAGCTGCTTAGGAACACAACGCAAACCGAACATTGATCTAAGGCTACCTAGAGAAAAAACGCGCAACTATGCTCTGCAAGGATATGAAAGCTTCGATTGCCACCGAAGTTACAGCCACGGTATGCAAATGGTGCGACAGACATCGCGTCTGTGATGCGGCTGTGGATGCGGTTCTTCGCCCGTTGGGCCACCGCCTCCTCCAACTCCACCGCTGCCACCTCCGCCACCGCTCTTAGCACCTCCTCCTCCACCGACGTCCGCACCAGCAACAGCTGCTGAGCCAGCGCCTGAACTGAACTTAAAGAAGGAACTCCTTCGTCAGTGCTTGCGATGGGCCTGAGGCGATGCCCCTGCAACATGGCTGGGACTAACGACACCCTCAGGCATTGACTGCAGCGCAGCGGCGACGCTGCCGTAGCTGGCGCGCTGCTGTGCATGCGATTGCTGTTGCAGCTGCTGTTGGTGCTGTTGTTGCTGCTGAATCAAAGATTGTTGCTGCTGAAGATGATGAGGATGTGATGTTGATGACGATGACGATGCTGATGACGATGCTGCTGTCAGCGTTGAGGCGCGTGCCAGACGCTTGGGTATGACAAAGGGCGGCGGCGGCTGTGGCATGTATTGTGGCGGCGTCGAGTTCGCCGACGCCTGACGCACAAACGAACGAGTTGCTGTTGCTGTTGCTGCCTGCTGCACCTGCACCGAACCGCTGCGCGCTATCGCTCCGGTCCGTGGCGGTATCGCTGGCGGTGGTCCCGGTGGCGGGGCAACGCGTTGCTTTGGCGGCGGCGAACTGATGCTCGCCAGACTCTCCGTCGATGGCTGCGATGGGACTCGCGGCGGCAGCTGCGGCAACTGTCCATGCGATGTTGTTGTTGTTGTCACAACGACACTCGACGTCGACGTGGTTGAAGGTGGCAACTTGGCTTGCGGTTGCACCGTGGACATCGTGATCGTCGGCTTCTGCATGGGCATCGTGTGGCGTATGGTGATCGTGCCACCTCGTGTGGGGGCAGTTGTTGAAGCAGTTGCAGACGCTGTGGTTGCTGCTGCTGCTGCTGCTGTTGTTGTGGTGGTAGAAGTGGCAACAACGGCGGCCTTCTGTTGATGCTTCTGCTTCTGCTGGGCGTGTATGTCCTGAATTTGTGGTGTTATCACCACGGGATTCTTCTTTTGATCCTGTCCAGCGGCGACGTAGCTGAAGACGCACAGCACCGAGTAACAGATCTGATCCGACTGCGCCAATTGCAATTTGTTTATGGTTCGTTAGTGTGGCAAAACAGATGAACACTGTGTCTGTGTGTGTTGTGAAGCGGGGATTTGATTTTTTTTGGGGGATGGGTGTCTGGTGGTGTTGTTATTTTTGGGGTGTTTTGGCGTGGATATCACAACGAGTAACAAAACTAATGAACGAACAAACAAACAATCGAACGAACGTACAAGAAAACTAACTGAAATAAATGCATGCAGTGGTACAATGGAATGGAACACAAAATGAAAAAAAAAGAACGCAACGATTTCAACTCAAATTTCAAACTATAGTTTATATTATATATATTCTTTTTTTTTATTTTCTTTCTTTTTTTGTTTTGTACAACTTGCGTGACATGAGTGACATTTGTTGTTGTTTGTTGTTTGTTGGTTGTTGTTGTTGTTGTGGCTATGGATGCATTCACTCAAAACATTCACTCAGACACACACACTCATAAATAATTTATTCTTGATTTTATTTACAGTAAAGTTATCTAATGCACATTCTCGATTGGCAGCGTGGAAAGACTTGTGTCGATAGTTGGTGGCTCTGTCATCGCGGCCATTTCCATTGTTGTTTCGTTCTCTGTTTCAATGCCAGTGTTCCGCCGCATCTTCTCCTTGTTGAGGTGACAAATGTACGCAAATTGCACGGACGTCACCCGATGAAAGCTCAGCACAATTTCCGCTGCCTGCACACATTTTCACATATATTTTTTTTTTTTGGGTGTTTCATTTTTACACGTTTCAATGTTTCATTCACGTTGTGGCAATGATGATTGACGATCGTACGATTTGTTGGATGGAATGATTGATGTGTTGTTGTGAGTTGTGATGTGGTGTTTGATGGTTGTTGTTATTGTTATTGTTGTTGTGGTGGTGGTGGTGGCAGGCATGTTGTTGTTGTTGTTAGTTGTTGGAATAGTTGTTGTTGTTGTTGTCGTATACATAGAAAATGTTGACACAAGGTAACAAACGAAAGTGGCAGCAAAGAACGAAACGAAACGAATAGAAAAAGGTAAAGCAAATCAAACATATTTATATATTCAAGATCGGAGTTATATATATATAATATTATTATCTTCATGTATGTACAGAATTTGTGTGTATGTGTATGTGTTTGTGTGTGTGTGCCAACTATATACATAGTTAATTATACATATAGTGCGCTTATTATGATGAAAGGTGAGACTTAAATCAAGTTTCGATTCGAGTGAGAAAGATATAAGTGCTGAGGTGCAATTCGATGCATGTTGCAAGAGAGGGTGTATGTGTGACTGTATGTGTGTATGTATGTGTGTGTGTGTGGCACGAACTTACCATGCTCGATTGATATTTGCGCTGTATGAGATTGCGTGTCTTGGGATCTGCAAAAAGAGAGACACGAAATGGAGAAACGTTTTGGAATTGGCACACTCTACTTACTGTATTCCTCCAGGACGAAAATTCCACCTTTTTGTGTAAAACATTTGCGTATGTGATCCAAACGCACAAAGAACTGCAATTATTTGATTTAGATAATATAGATATTATTAGCCAGGCTTCGAATCCCAGTTTCATCATCAAACAGGAACGCAAAAAACTTGAAACACGAAACGAAAATGGAACATAACGGTAACGATATAACGGTAACCGAAATGCAAATGAAAAAGCCAAAGAGTAGTTGACGACTAACCGAAAATTGTGAAAACCCAACGAAATGAAAAGGGAAACCGAAAAAACTGTACACTGAAAATTGTTGTAAATTGTGGATAGTAAATACGAGAGAGTATTATTGTTAGATATGTATATTTATAAATATATTCTTATTCATATACATACACAACTTGATATGAGTATATGATAAATTGAATCGAAATTGTAAGTTGCATTTAATTTCTTTTCATTTTGATTTTCCTTTTTTTTTTTGATTTGTCAGTTTTTGTTTCACGTGTTTTTGCGTGTGCATGTGTGTGTGTGGGTGTCTGTGTGTATGTTTGTGTGTTTGTGAGAGGTGGAACTAACGTCACGGAACAGAAACAGTAACGGAAACGAAACGAAAATCATTTTGAAATGCAAGTATGTTCAAAACAAAAGCTAAATGCTATATGGCAAGCGCATGAACAAAGCAAAGCAAAGCAGGCAGCAGCGCTCCATGCAAGTAGAAGTAGTTGTCAGACTTGTTGTTGTTGTTGTTATTATTATTGTTGTTGTCGGGCACATGCATGCAGTACAAAAGGTGATTAGCTTAGCTTAGCTGCTGAGCTTTGAGTGTCGTAGCAGCGAGCTAACAACAGTTAAAGCGTTTACACTTATTTACAAAGACAAAGGGGGAGACATTTACACAATCAGCAAGTGGTCAGCACTAATATTATATATCATATAATAGTAAGGGCAAGAGATCAACAAAAGAAAAAAAAACCCATAATCAGAATTCGAAATTAAATACAAAATGAGTAAAATATAATATATTCTGCTGTTGTTGAAGAAGGATACGCAACAGAAACAATTGAAAAACGTAACAACAAATGGGAAATGAAACATTTTGGAGAATGCAGCAAAATCAAAAAAAATCTTGTTTTTCTTTTTTTTAATGGATTTCATTTATATATAAAGAATATTTTTGTTTTTTTTTTTTTAAGGTTAACAATATATATATATCGATTATATATATCGATTATTTTGTTTTTATTTTTTCTTAAAGATTTTTCTAATTAGCACTTGTGAGATGGTCGTTCATTAATTTGCTTGGATTGGATACGAAAAGGCGTTTTGGTATTTGGTTTTTTTTTTTTGGTTTGGTTTCATGGGAGGTAGAAACTATTCAAATTGAAAGAACTCTCAATTCAATTTTGCACTAATACAAAAACAACTATGCTGTATGAGTTGTGAGTGTGTGTGTGTGTGTGTGTCTGGCGTAAGAGTGTGTGTGTGTGTAAAGAGTAAAGAATACGTTTTTTTTATAGTAGAAATAAGAGAACCAAAAGGATTCATTGTAGTTTTTTTTTTGAGGGGTTTAACGGCTGGCTGGGTTGGTGCTATTGTGGTGGCTCATGTAGCAATAGAAAGACAGAAAGAGACAGAGAGAGAGAGAGTATGCGAGATAGAGAGAGAGAGAGGAAGAGTATGACTAGTGAGGGGAATGCACTAAGGCAGCGATTAACAGCGTTTAATATGAAAAAAGTTTATTTTTTTTGACTTTTGTTTCTCTTCATTTTTTTTTTTTAAGTGTGTTTTGTGTTCTGTGTTTTGGTTCAGGCGGCACACACACGGTATTTTGGTAACAAGTAACGGCATGCTTGCACTATCACAAAAGGTTCTAGAAAGTTGTTTTTTTGTCGAATGGAGAGCGGGAGAGTTCCAGCATTAGCATCAACAATATTTTTGTTTTTAACTTTTTGGTTTTTAGTTTAATTTCTCCAAAGAATAAAACCAATGTGAAAACTTGAGAAACGAAATGGAAATATCTAACGCAAAAAAGATATAGAGAAAGAGAGATACAGAGAGAGAGAGAGAGAGAGAGAGAGAGTGAGAGTGAAAAAGATCAGAATGACAGAGATAGAGTAAGCGCTTAAATTTATTTTAAAAAACAATTTTAATTTTATATATATATGTATATATATGTATGATCAATTTGGGGAATTTTGTAATTTGGAATTTGTTTTTGGCAGACACTCTCAGGGAGTTTGCTTATGAACTACAACTACGATTTTGCGTTTTGAAATCTTGTTGTTGTTTTGTTTTTTTGTTGCTATACAAAAATGAAATCTACACAAGCATAAATAATAACACATGAACAATGGAATCCGGCAAGCCGAACTTTGATTTTTCTGAACTGCTAATCTGCTGGCAAATATCATTGCTTCATTATAACATTTGTATTTGGGGCACAACCCAACTAATTTGGGAGGCCAGAACACAGCTAATGAATGCTACGGGCTACAGGCTACAGGCTACAAACTATAGATATATAGTAACTATATGTTTTGATGTTGTGGTTTGTTGTTGTTATTGTTGCTGTTGCTGTTGTTGTTGTTTTTGTTATATATAACAATAATTTATATATATTGAAATAGTGAACAGATCAGTTTTGAGGCATTTTTTTTGTTTTGTTGAGCTGTGTGTATTTTGTGGGCGTATAAAACATTCAAAGAACTTGCTCTTTTAACTTGTGCCAAATCAAAATCGACAAACTCATAAACTTTGTAAAAGTGTGTGTGTGAGAGAGAGAGAAGACAAGTTTACATGTGTGTGGAAAGAGACAGAGTGAGAGAGAGAGAGAGAGGGGGCGATTGGCAACCAGTTGTGGAAGAACATGCGACGACGAAGGGTGACGACGACGGTATTTGCTAGAGATGCGTGAGAATCCATTGAATTTATCGTTATCGTTTATCGCTTATCGATATAACGAGCCATGCTCCAAACACGCCCAAACAAACAAACTGGTTCAATAGCCCCCTTAGCTGTGTATTTTCTTGTAGCGAGAGATTGTGTTTGTGTGTGTCTTTGTGTTGTGTGAGATAGAGAGAAAGAGAGAGAGAGAGAACTGAAAACTGAACAACACACAAGAGAAAGTGGCTTACAAATAAAAGAGTTATATCTAGATATATTTATGTACTAGTTCCAAAACGTTCCAAACGCCCGCTATGTATATGCAGTATTTTCGTATTTGGAATTGAATCGAAATGATTTTGAGTTGTAATAATACACTAACAAAAAAAATCGTTAAATGGGAATATGAAAACGATAACGAGTTAACGACAACAGAAGACAGAAGAAAAAGTCAAATTTGACTCAACAAAATTATAAGCAAGAAAATTTTGTAACTAAATTTTTTTTACTTTTTTTTGTTAAGTAGGAAACGTCAACAAGTTTACGGCTCTGTTTCAATGTAACAAACAAACCAACCATCCAACCAACAGTTTCAAAAATAATCTTGAAAACTTAAAAGCTTTTGTATTTGTAAATAATATACATCATTTGTCATATATAGTATATTATTTGCGGTATTTTCAGTATTATTTAAATATCAACTACTAATTTGGTTTTTTGTTGAATGCCTTTTTTGATAATTATTATTATTTTTTTGTAAGTGTATACAAATTAAGTGTCTTTGGAAACGTAAAATGTGAAGTAAAATGGTATTTTTGGATTAAAGAAACGCAAATGTTTTTGGAGGGGGGGAAACAGGGCTTAAAGAACAATAGTTGTTTATAAATTTAAATTCAAATATAACAAGAAATTTGTTCATTTCAATACCTCGAAATCCTTTTTATCGTATTTGTCAGACGTTATACGATATATTTTCGGTTTTATATTTTTGAGTTGTTTTGTCAGATCATTTTTTTTTAATCAATTCGATTGAGTACATTTTTTTATTTTTTTTTTTGTAATTAGGCAGACATTTTTTGGACCAATCATTGGATATTTGTTCGTTATGTTTCGATTTCAATTTCGTAGGGAACGTGTAATTTTTTTTTTTTTATCAGAGTCCACGAATGGGAGAGAGCAACGGTGCAGCGTTCCACGTACGACAAAAAACATTAAACAAACAACAAAGAAAATTATAAAAAGAAAGTTGAAAAACGCTTTTTGATTTATATATATAAAAATATTATTATTCTTTTTGTTTGGTTTCAGTAAATTTTTTTTATTTTTAAGTTGGTTTCAGTATTTTTGTTCAATTGCAAAAATTTGAGTAAAATTACTAGCGAATTTTGTTTAGAAACGATATGAAATGTGGTTGTTGTTGTTGTGTTAAGAGTCGTTTTTTTTTCTATATATAATTCTTTTTTTTTTTTTTTGGTGGTTGGGACATTTTTTAGAAGGGGGGCTGTATAATGGTAAACGGTGGAAATTTTTATTTAATGGGTAAGACATCTAAATCTTAGTTATTGTTGTTGTTATTGTTGTAGTTTCTGTTGTTGTTTGTGGATTATTATTAAATACAGAACAGAAAATTCGAAATCATAATGAGAACAAGTTGAATAATACCAAGAAGAGGGAGAAAAAAGAGAGAGAGATAGTGAGAGAAAAAAAATATACTAAATAATATTCAAATTTTGAGCGGTAAGAAAGCTAACAAACTTTTAAGAAGAGACAAGTGAAAGAAGAGGAGAAGAAGAGAGCGAGAGATTCAGAGACAGAGAGAGAGAGAGATATAGAGAAAAAATAGAGAATACCGAATAAGTACAAATGAAAGAGAAAGCATATATCGAAAGGAAAGAAATCAAAAGAGACAAGAGAACAAGAGAGAGAGAGAAACGAAATCTGCAAATATACACAAGGACCATCTCAAAAGTTACCAGTTTAGAATTATGCACAAAATCAATTGGTATTTTTTTTTCTTCTTTTCTCTTTTTCTTCCATATTTTACTGTTTGTTTTTTTTACTTCGTTTTCTTTTTTTTTAATGGATTGACTGAATAAGGACATATATCGAGAATTGAGAATTGACTGGTAGAGCGAAAGAACGAAATAATATTGAAAAGTATACGATAAACGATAAGAGGTAAGGTTAACGATTAGCAATGACGATTAACGAGCCCTAGCTCGATAACACTAATCGACCCAGAGACCGCTCTCTCGCTCTCTTCTGCCTCGACAGCCTCGACAACAGCGGACAGCGGATACGAAAGAGAGCAGATCGATAGGGCTCTGCAGACCGTTGGTGGTAGTAATAGAAAAAACGTACGCTTAAGTTGTATATACAGTTAGTTAATGAACTTAAAAATAATCAGAGACGACAACAAATTAATCGATAACTGAAAATGCAAATGCCATAAATTTTTTACGATATATTGTAATAGAAGTAGTTATAGTAGTAGTAGTAGTAATAGTAGTTGAAGAAGTCGAAAACTATAATTATTATTGGTTCGTTTTGAAGGGAAGTTTTGGGCCTAACTAAAAGCAATCCTAACTTGATATATATATTTATTTTTATTTATATATATACTTTATTTTTTTTGGTTTTCTGTTGATTTGAAAAAAATTGTACACATTACAAAAATAGCGAAAGAAATTGGAAAAAGAATGACAATGATGAAATTTGCCTTGGGTAATTCGATTGAAGGAATTATTTGAGTTAGAAAATAAAGTGAGGAAAAAAATGTAAATGTTAAGAAATCAAAGAGAAGTTTCGATAACAAAGAAAACAAAATGCCCAGTTAATCAGATAATGATAAGGAATCGTAATTGTAATCATAAGATGATAAGAGAAATGTGTTTTTATTTTTCATATATAGTTTTTTTTAATTGGTTAGTTAAATAAATAAAGTAGAGAGTATAATGAATATAGCATTCAGTACATTCACTAGCACAATATATGGGTATGATATATGGGATTCTCATTATATTATTATTTGTTATAATTATTTTTCATATCTATTTGGGATTCGTTGTTTGTTTTTTTTTTTCAATCGATTTTAGATTATGTGGTTTCGTTTGCGCTCGTTTATAAACGCACAAATCGTATATAAGTTATTATATATAGAGGTAGGCGAGAAAAAATGATAATCAAACATAAAACGAAAGCCAGAACACTAAAATAAAAGTACGTGAGACAATGGTATCGAAATATTAAGTTAAACTGAGTCGGTCATTATTCCTGAGATTCAAATTTTTGGGTCGGGGTTTGCGTTGTCAAACGATTTTTGAGTCGAGAGGTTGTGGGAAGCGGTTTAGGGTCTTTACGGCTACAGTTATTAATTCAAAATGACATCTGCAAGGAGAGGTTCTATAGGCTGAGTCTGTGATTCGACTGTCCAAGCCAGACATAAAGTTTGGTCATAGATCTAGGCGCATTATTTTTTGAGTGGACGGAAAAAAACTTTGAAAATAATTGCCAAAAATATTGAGAAGGTCCTTGTATTATTTGAAATCTTTGCTTTGACAGAAACTTGAGCAAACCAAGAGACCAAAAACAATAGAAACAACTAAATTGAATGCAAAGTGAAGCAAACGAAAACGAAACACAGACACAGTTGAAGGGAAGAAACATATTGAAAAGAACAAAAAGAAAGTACAAAAATTAGAATGCGCCCAAAATTTGTGAGTACAAGTAGTTTAGTATGTATAATATCCTTCATATTGCATTTGTACTGTACTTTTAGTCATATAAAAACGAAAAGAAACCGAAAGAAAAATAAAACATGAAATTGACGCACATTTGAAACACATTTTCTTTATTATTAATTTTTGTTTTTTTTTCTTCATTGTTTTGAGGTTAGTTTTTTTTTTTGAGACTGGACTTTTTTTTTGGGGGGGTGGGGCGGTTAGGGGACACTTTAAACCCTGGCGCTGGTGTAGATCACCAATTTGCCGGGGGACATGGCGAACAAACTCTATGTAAGAGTCGATACATAGATAAGATAATACGAGTACATTAAATGTCTGTATAGTTTTAAATGAGAGATTTGATTCGAATGAATACTTTTTGTAGTCTTTGTTGATTAATATGTTTGGGTTTTTAAGTGTCTTTGTCAAGAGTTCGAGTTAACGACAGACAAAAAGATTAATTTGACGTGGAGGGTGGGAGGAAGAGCGAGACAGAGAGGCGGGGGAGAGAGTTAGCAAGAGAGAGAGAGAGAGAGTTGTAATTGTGGTTGGCTGGGCCAGGGTTGGACTGAGTTCAGGGTCGGAGTAACGTTTTTTGTATTATTCTTAAGACTGATGCTTATGTTTATGGCTTTTTATAGATGCAGAGAGTTGTTTATATTTTTTTTGTTGTTTTTTTTTTTGTCACACAAAACGAGTATTTTTAGAGAGCGGCGAGTATGTGTGTGTGTGTGTGTATGTAGATTTGAGTGTATGTGTAACTGTGTGTGTGTGTGGGTGTATGTGTGTCTGTGTCTATATATATTATATATACTGTATATTGATTTGAAAGAACCAAAGAAAGGAAGAGAGCAACACTTACCTTGCTGTTGGAGAACAACAAACCGACACCCTCAAGACAGACCTGCAGTAAACCTCCCTCGCCCGTATTCATATCCTGCACGGGAAACTCACCGCCCAATTCGGGTACATTTGTGGGCGTGCCACCACGCTCCATGGCCTCCTTAATGCAATTGTACAGCTCCTTGCACTGCAAACGCATAGAGTTAATAAAACCCAGTTAAGAAGAGAAGTCAACCTTTCTCACCTTTCGTGTGTAATATTTGTGCAGCTGAGTCTGTCCGCCATTGCGACGCCAAAGACAGAGCAGCTTGGTCTTTGGCGAGTAAGTCATGTTCACCAGTCGCTCATACCACCAACGTTCCACAATTGTACCATCGACGGAACGCAAGACGAGCCCATCGTCGCGCACTTCCATAAAACGCAGAGGTCCATTCACATCGGTGCCCTGATGAACGGTGAAGCTCTGGCGATGCAACAGTCGTGATCCCAGCGGCTTCAGGTCGATGTCATTGCCATTCTGTGGGAGATGGAATACACTCCTTTATGAACTCGACTTGATTTACTTATGCATCGCACTCACCAGATTGTTGATCTGATCGACCACATTGTGCACTTCCTGCGAGTAGACAAGTCCAATGTGACTTTTGCCCAGCAAACGTCGGATCTTGCGACGTATCTCATCCTTGGTAACATTCAGCATTACTAAAATCGCCGTCAGATTGTAGAGCATAGTGCTCAACAGTCGATCCTCGTCATGCTCCAGTCGCTTACGCTCCGATTCGCTCAGCGACTTGTAACGTTCCATCATCTCAATGGGACCCTGATGAAGGGAAAGAGAGTTTTAGTATACAATGAAGTGTAATCCCTCATAACCGAGACTTGCCTGATCCATGCCGATCATATCACGCTCCTGGCTGACCGCATCCAAGAAGGCATCCTCCCAGAACTGCATTTGATTCCAGAGATTCAAGCGATCCTTGCCCAGCAGTCCCTCGAATAGATAAACCCGCGGACTATCTGGCGATGGGGAAGACGAAGTGTTGATCAAATGTCCGCCCGTATAACGAAAGCCGGCGCTAAGCGTTGATTTGCCGGACCAAAGGTTACCGCTGCTCCGTTTCGAATCTTTCGATGTGGTTGTCTAAAATGATACAGCACACATAAGCAACGATCCTAAGTCATACAATAAATGGGTAGACATTTGGAGGCAAGGGAAACCCGTAAAATGAGCGGTGCAAATCACTTTTCTCAACAAGAAGACAGCAAGACCATTTTGTTAGCGGTATTTCGGTTGTTGGAGGGGGGGTTTCTGGTGGTTATCGATAGCAGGTAAACGGCGATATCGATACAGCTGTACTTACATTTTCGTATTCGGTGTCTGAGACTGTGGAACGGCAGCTGGAGGGCATGCGAACGCTTAGACTGCCAGCGGGAAGCAGATCGCTGACCACGGAGAGCGCGCCCGTAGAGCCAGCAGCCTACGAATGTACAATACGATATACATACGGATATTGACTAGGTATATGCTCAAACGATAACGATTACGATAGTTACGACACGACGTGGCCCGTTAAACAAAAGTATGCGACTAAGTTGGTTATTGATAAGCGATATTACTACAGTTACGATATATACGATTATATATATATATATATAGATATTATTATTGTGGTATATATTATATACACAACGATAACGATTACGATTACGAGTGGGCGATAACGATTAACAATATAGCGATGCACGATATTAATAAGCACTGGGCACGGCATTAACTAACAGTGAATGGATATGGAAATGCTCATGGGGACATGGGACATGGGACATTTTGCATGATTGCAGCAGTGTTGCGAATGTGATTAAATGATGTTTGGCTAACTAGACGATTATCTTTGTTTCTCTCTTTCACTTCTTCTCTTCTACTTACATCCGAATCGAACGAGGTGAGCATGTTCTTCAAGGCACTTCGCTTCTGCGACAACATATCCTTGAACATCTCCGTCGTCGACTGACCATCCTGACTGTCCGTCGATGACAAGCGACGCGACGCCGCCGTCGAAGCGGGCAACGCTGTGTGCGTGGAACTCTTTCGGGACTCTTGCGGCGATGCCCATTCGCTGCCCAGACCCGAATGCGAACCGTTCGGACTGCTCGGGGAACGCAGATTCTCCCGACTGCCCATCGGACTGGCCGCATGACTCGACAGCAGACTGGAGGACATGTCACTGCCATCGGTGATCTCCTTGCTCCAGTAATGCGTATGCGCCACCTCCATTAGCTGGAACACCGAAGCCATGCCGCCGAGACCAAAGTTGCTGAACGTCACATCCAAGCCAGCGGCAATTGCTTGCACACACTTGAGCATGCCCTTCCACACGGGCTTCGTGACGCACTAGAAAAAAGAGGAAAAAAGACCGATTTAAAGCAATTCGCATCGCAAAATAGGAGAAAACCTTAATGAGGACTTACCACATCGTCAATGTGATCGTCGGGTGCAATCTTCTTGTCGAGCGTCTTGTTGAGCTTGCTCAACACCAACGTGCGATACGATTCATCCTCCATGAGTTTCTTGAACCGATTGAGCTTCAACCAGCCGACACCTTCGCCAGCAAGCACCTGATTGGTCACATCCTTGAGGAACGCCTGATTCTCGGCGTTGCTGTGCGAACGCTCCTGATTCTGTTGGCGCGTCAACTCTTCCTGCGTTTGTCGGGGTCCCGCGTGCTTGATCAACGGTGTCCGCTCCACGAGTCCCTTGCGACCCGGAAACGGATCAAAATTAATGCCCGTCTTGTTCTTGGCCGGCGTCACATTCGTCGGTTTGTGTTGCACCGCTGCCTGCTTTTGTTGGTTCTCTGCGGGTTCAAGAAAACACACATTACATAACTGAAATTACCGAAATTACTGAACTGATCTTACTTTTTCCAAACATGCCCGAGAACATGGTGGTGGTCGAGGAAGCCAACCCATTGAAATCGCTGCCAATAGAGCTAAAGAAATTATTGCCACCACCGCCGCTGCCGCCGCTTTGTTGCACCTGCTTCTGTGTGGCCAACTGGGAATTGGCAGCCGGGTTCACAGGATTGTTGCTGACACCGACGCCAACGCCTGGCGCAACTCCGCCATGCTCCTCAATCTTGATGATGCCCTTTTTGGTGGCCGCCTCCTTGGCGGTCTTGGTGAGATCACCCAACGTTGATTTGCCCACGTACGTGAGATCCTCCAGAGTGTTCTTGCTAACACCCGCCGCCTGTTTGGACACCTCAAGAGCTTGCTTGGACGCCTCTCCAGCCGCCTTTTTAGCATGCAACGTAAACTGTGTGAAGGGGAGAATAAAACAAGAGATTAGACGAGTGTTTACTTAAGGAAATAAAACAATGAAACTACGGCAGACAACAGATTGCTGGACGGGATATAACGACTACTCAAGTCTACGAACTATGTTGAAGAAGCCAATTGCTGTTGTCCGAAAATAAACTTTGAAAAGCAACTTAAAATAAAACAATGCAAATCTCTAATGCACATTTTCCTTTCTCGTTGCATTCTATCGCGAGAGTTTTTTTTTTATTTTTATGGGGTACTATTGTGAATGTGAGTGAGTGGGTGTGAATGTGTGTGTGTGATTGTGTGTTTGATTATGTGTGAGTGGCTGAGTACCAACCTTTTCAAAGGTGTGACGCATTTTGTCGTCGAGATCTTCGTCCAGTGCATGCTATACTTAGTTATATAGTACATATATCGTTTTATATAAGTAATAGACACTTAGAACGTGCTTTTTTTTCATTTTCAGTTCTTAAATCAACTGAATTTCGCTTCTGTTTTGTTTTGTTTACCATAGAAACACAATTAAAGAGAACAGTTTTCTTCGGCTGGCCGAAGACGTAATAGCCTTGCAGTAGAAGCTGACATTAATTACTTATTTTGTGAACTCATTAATCGATTTCTTATGTTAATAATACCCAGAAAGATGAGATCAATTCGATAGTTAAACATATTTTATCTTGTTTGCAGTCTAGAGTTCTACATTTTATTTGAGATAACATTATTTATTACTAGTACAATATCATTAATAAACAAGAAAGTGAGATCATTTGGGTAGTTAAAATTATCTTCATTTATTAGCCACAATTAATTTTATTCAATTTGACCCTAAGTCACATATTCTATAACGTATTTAAGATATAATAAAGTGATCTTTAAGTGATCCTCTAACCCTTAATCCCCATATGCTATATCGCAATTGAGGTGCAGTAATTTGTTTGTTATTTTCATGTCTGTCAGACAAATGGGTTCACTTAGGTTATGCTATTAAAAGTTTTGTTGAATTCTGTGAACCTTTCTAGAGCTGTTTGGCAGACAAATAGAATGACTTGGGATCATGCTGTTAAAACTTTTGTTATCTTGCCCATCATTAAAGTTGATTTGTCTAAACCTTTATCACAGACAAATGGGATTACTTTGGATCATGCTATTAACTGGCTTAATAAACATCCGATTGTTATTTTACACTCTTAATTAGGTTTTCTATCATCTTCCTGACTTCCTCCCTCTCTGCAAGGATACAAATAGGTAACAACAAACAGTAGCACAACAACATACACACACATTTGATGCACAGCATATCGTATCGTATTTTAATATTCGGGAGCTCCATTCTCAAGCGTTCACTCACCTTGTCCACGTGGGCAAGTAAACCCTCCTGACTGCTCTGGCGTGTGGTTTCGCGCACCAGCTCCTTGGCATGCGATGCAAAGTTCTCAAAGAGCGAGCTCTGGGAACTCTGGCGTCCCGGACTGCTGGAACTTGAGCCGGAGCTTCCGGTGCGTGCCAAAATGTTGCTCACACCCGGCTGCTTGACGGGCGGCGTTAAAGGCGGCTGCATAGAGACGAAGAGGAAGGCAACAAATTTGTTTAATTGATAACGAAAGTATATATTTCCTTACTGGTATCTTTTTCTCGGTGCGCTCCAAATCGCTGGTGTTGCGCTGCAATTTGTTGCTCGCAATGCTCTTCCCGGTGACCGTCGATGTGGTGTCCGATTCCGCCTCGATGCTGGCCATCTTGATGGTCGCCTCCAGTCGCATGGCCAACGGCGTTGCCAGCTCAAATGGCGCCGGTGCCGCTTGCTGTCCGCCCTTGGGCTGAAAATCAAATTCCGAATCCCGATTGAAGCTGGGCGAACTCAAGTCCGAGCGACTCGACGACGATGACACCGGCGAATCGGCACGTTCCTCGTCTTCTTTTTGACTCGCCGCTCCGGCCAAACCCTCGGGATATTGCAGTTTACTGGGCGGATGATAGACCAAGGCGGGATCCAGATTCGAGGATAACGTTTGTGGCACCACATGTGGTCGATTGTACGAGCCGAAAACATCATGCAAACTGGGCGACAGATCCGACGACGCCATCTCGGAGACAAAATCACTTAGCGAACTGTACGAGGAGCTGCTGCTGTCGGCGCCCTCTGAATCGGAGCCGCTCTCATCGGTGGGCTGGCACTCGAGCTGCTTGAGGGAACGCAAGGCGCCATTCAACGAGCTGCCATCGTCCCACACCGAAAACCGGATGGGCGTCAGGCTGTGAGCAAACCATTTGGGCTTATCGCCCACCTGCATGGGATCCATGACGCCCGTCTGGACGCGCAAGAACGCCACATTCGTCGGTGTCAGCGACCACTCCGCAAGGAACTCCACCGCTTGGGTGCGCGCAAACTGATTGAGGAACATCGAGGCACGCGGCCGAGAGCGTAGAAAACTGTTGATCTGAAAGGCGACCACGGGACGCGGATACAAACGCAAAGTGCGCGTATGTTCGGCGAAATTGGCCAACGTATTCTGTGCGTTGAAGAAACGCACCATGGCCACCCGTGTGGCCACATCCACGGAATCGACATCGGTCCCATACACAAAGGGATTGAGGGCCGGTGAATTCATCGGACTTGGCTGGCGGGACATCAGAGCACCCTGTGCTGACACCGAATTCCTTTGACTCGCCTGCGCCGAATGTGGCGGCGTTTGCAAAGGCAAACGCACTTGGGATACCCTAAATGGAAGATTAAATTAGCTTATGGAAATGGATTTTGTGCATTCCCTTAGCTTGAACTTACCCTAATAGCGGCGGCTCCTGGAGACTGTCGCGCACCGAGGGCAGCAGTTGTTGCGAGGACACAGCCTGATTAGTGGCCGTCATCGAGGTTAATGCCTGTTCGTTGTGGGGGGGAAGAAGGTGAGAAAGTGAGCGCGTTTTATTAGCTGGCCAGACAACGGAGTGCACAACTAAGCTGTAACTTTAACGTATGCTAACTATATGTATATAGAAAGGGAGGCAGGGAGGTAGAGAGAGAGACAGAGTCGGAGAGGTCCATTGGCTAGTGGGGAGAACCCAAGTTGCTTGGTTCTAAAAATACACACTAAGCAGGACGGAAGCATGCACACTAAAGAGAGAGATCTCAAGGCGAAAAACTACTGTTAGGGAACTACAAATAGATAGAGAGGGAGAGAGAGACAGTTCAGAGCAGAGACACAGGAATGATTGAAGAAGAAAAGGCAGATAGGGAGGTCTCATAATCTCTTAATGAGTAGACAATGGAAAAGAGTTAATATATTAATTGGAAAAGAAACAACTAAATTAATAAAATAAGTTAGATCAATTGAAAAGGTTACTAAACATAAGCCTACACATAAGAGCTGAAGAGCTTGACTTAATACAGAGCATTAAAGGAAACCAAAACAAGAAAGAAAGGGTCGAGTGTGCTCGACTATGAGATACCCGCTACACATTGTGAAAGAAAAACAAAACAGTGCGGTAGTATTCTTAGAATAGATCAAATTAATATACCGTAAAATACTAAAAATATATCAAATGTTATAGTATACATAGTATTATATTAAAAATGTGGTAAGATTCTTAAAAAATAAACCACAAATAATATACCACAATAATACTAAAATATACCAAAGGCTATATTTAGTATATCGATATAGTACTACATTCAAAATATACCATATAGTACTAAAATATACCAAATTGTATTAGTAGAAGTATGCCCTTTTACACTATGCGTAGCAGGTATAAAAAAAGAGAGATTCAAAATAATATTTGAAAATGAAAAGCACACTAAAATTAGGAAAATACGGGATAAGCGAAAGAACTTAAGGAAGAGCGCTTGCTCATGTTAACGGTAAGTTTTACATTGACTTAAGCGACACGTTAAAGTTACCATGAGCATGAGAACCTTAACCAGAAGAAGAAGCAAAAGGGATTATGGACTAAGGGCTAGACATTTACTTTTTGGGCGATCACATTGAGCGATGTGTGTTTAGATATATATAGTACATAGACGAGTATTTATAGAGAGGGTATGACTGTATGCATGCGTATATAGATAACGTATATATATGGTTATGTATCGGGTATTATAATCACAGCACGCCGCACTAGTATTAGTATAAGTCTTAGTCTTAGTTTTAGTTTTAGTTTGCATTCTATGTACAAAACGCATCAAACGAAAAAAAGAAAAACAAACAAAAAATGTTTGGTATTTGAACATTTATGAACGATATTTACACCAAGTCCAGCTTCATCCATAAGTAGCATAGCCTGCAGTAGTTGTTGTTGTTGTAGTTGATGTTGTTGTAGTTGTTGTTGTTGTTGTTATGATGAAGTTTAATTAAATCGTTTGAATATATAGAGATAATGCATGAATGTTAAACGTAGAATAGTAGTAGTAGAGAGCATTAGGCACAGACAGAGATAGATAGATAGATATAGATAAAGATATAGAGATAGATCGATAGAGTGGAAAGTGGAAGAAGTAGAAGACGAAAAACATAAGCAAAAATAATACAATATATGTGTGTGTGGGGGAATCTTGTGTGTTTTATACTTAGCATTATATATAGATCACAATCATACAAATTTGCATAAAGAAATTCGAACAGAAATGAGAATTCAACGCAATGCGAACTCTTCAATCGATCGATCGAAGATTGAAGAAATCGCATATCGCATCAAAAAAAAATATGAAATATGCATTTAGACGATCACGACGACACGTTGACTGACAACTTTGAAAAGAAAAGCGTTTACCATATCAACATATACACTTACATATCGCGTATAGTATATATGATATGATATATACAAATGAATAAAGTCAATTAAGAATACAGTTTGTGAATGTTTCGAGAAATACAGAATCAAGTTTGCCGTATGAAATATGAAATCGTTGCAGTTAAAGCATTTTTGGGTAATACATTGATAACAAAATTATTGTAAATTCGACTGCAGAATTTCGACACATAAATGGGAAAATAATCCTCTATCCATATGCTTGATTAGTGGGAGTTGTAAAGCCTCAGTTGGTTATACAAGTAAATAGCTAATTGTGTACTCTAAATATTCTCAATATTTCAAAATAATCGAACAATCATTCTTTTCATTTTCTCCAAATTCTCAAATGAATTCAAATATTTTATGCCATCTACACTTGTGTACTTGGCTCCTCACCAAATCTTAAATTTTGGCGCTAAAGTTCTCAATTTTTCTCAACTAGTTAGGCGATTGACAACTCTTAATATTCTCAAAATTTCATAATATTCTCGAAAACTTTTGTAATTTTAAGAATCCCCACAAAATGTGCAATTTTAACCTTAAAGTTCTAATTTTTCTGCTAACCAGTTAATTGCCTAATCTTGTTATTCACAAAATTTCATAATAATCTGAAAATTCTACGCTACACAAAATCTGTTCTAATTTTTCCGTTCCTCGTTAGTTTATTGACTAATCTTCATATTCTTTAAATTTCAATATTATCTGTAAATGTTATGTTATTTTAAAAGTCCCCACAAAATCTACAATTTTTCTAATTCTAATTCTTTCCCTACTGGTTAGTTAATTGACTTCTCTTAATATTCTCAAAATTTCAACATAATCGGAAAACCATTTCAGTTTTCAGTTTCATATTCTTAAAACATTCCATGTGTCTTATGTCAAAATCGAACTCGTCTTTGTTACTTTCTGCTGACAATTGTAATCAATGTTTTTCGGCACTTTCGTTTGAATTTCGTTCAATTTCTTATCGGTTTTATCGTTTCCCGTCTTTCCCCCACAAAAGAAAGAAAATCACCGTGCTAATTTTGTATAATGTTTATGCCCGAAATCGCAACAATATCCAGCGACTTGGCCGCCACACTGAAGCACGCCGATTGCCTGACCAATTTACGCTGTTCGCTGGATCCCCGACTAGATCAGTTGATTGTCTACAGCTCCGTGCTGGAGCACTTGTTGCAGCAGAAGCTGCACTATGAGAAGGAACACGACACGGAGCTGAGGCGACTCGAGCGCTTCCGATGCGATGGCGTTAAGGAATATCGGATCAAGGTGCAGTTGCGTGTGATCAACAAGGTGCAGAGCATGCTGCCGAATATTGTGTTCAAGATGCGCAACGAGTACGATAAATTCGAGCGTTTTTTGTTGCAAGAGGTGTCCATCAAGGATGTCGATACTGAGCTCTACAATCGGGGCTGGCAATTGTTGAACACCTGTCGCGACAATCTGCGACTAACTCATTAAGCATATGGATAAGATTTCCCCCTCTTCGATACTTTCATCTCCATTTCGTATTTGTAAGTGCAAGTGCAATTATATACGTACAACAAAAAATAGTGGGAGACATTCACTTACCTGTTTCAAGTGATTCTTTAGTATGGTGCCCTCGGGTTCGGGCAGCGGCGGAATCTCATCGTAGCCCCCCGTTGGAGGTGTTAGCTTTGTCGAATCCAAGTCCACCACCCAAATGTCATCGGGCAACCTAAAAGAAGAAGACACGATGTTTGAAACTAAATTGAATTATGAACTGCACTTGAACTTACCTAAAGTTCTTTTTGTAGATGAGAAAGGAGGCGGGCACACCGATGACAAAGGGCGTGGGCGCCAACAGCAGCTGCTCGGCACAACTGAGACATGTGGGGAGCAACGGAATCACCGGGAACATGTACTCCAAGGGATACAGCATCGTCACGAATGCCATCACGGACATGGAGAGCGCATTGTAGTCGCGTGATTGAAACAACACCTTGTTCTCCAATATTATCAATGTCCAGACCTTCAGGCACGTCTCCACGCCCAGCAGCTCGAGCGGCAAATGCAACGGGAAATCAACCAGCGAGAATCGCGTATGATCCGGCAATGCAAAGAGCAAAGGTTCATGCACAGTGGGCGACAGCACCTCCACCTGGAGAGAGGATCGAGGATAAACAACAACAACAATTAACTCTGGCGTGTGGGAAACTAAATTTTGTTTCTATTTGCCAATCGCATGCTTTCTTAACCGGCAAGCAAGAGATTGGCAAATAAAAGCGATTGGGAAGCGTTAAAAAAAAACTAAAATTTGTCATTTAAGAAATACGATAAGAAAATAAAACCAATTCAAAATATGAACTCATTAAATTTGTAATTCATCTCAAGGAATTAGTTTTGCATTTCTGCTCACTATTCGTATACTTAACATTCTCAGGTGTTAAAAAAAATAAGATAATAAATACGAAAATGCACACTAAACTAAGAAATACATATAAAAACAAGCTAGAAAGCTGCAGTCGACTGTGAGATACCCGCTACCCATTTAGAATAAAAGCAAAAAAAGTGTGCTATTGTTCTTAAAATATACCGACAAAATACTGAGTTGTAACAGAGACAATATTTGGAATATATATATCTATTATAAAATCCTGTAAAGTACAAATAATGTCTTTTGAAGAAATTATACCAAATATAACATTTGGTATATTTCAGTATATTTTCGGTATATTTTAAGAATATACCATTACATTAAAAATATCTTATTTGTACAACATAAGGCTTTTTAAATACAGTCTGCGAAGGTAATATACCACATATAACCCACGATATATTTAAGTATTTTTTCGGTATATTTTTAGGATGTAATTGTTCATTCAAAATACTTTATTTGTACAATATAACGCGTTGGAAATGTAATAGTAGCAAACTGAACTATATGAAGTATATTTTAAGTCATATACCATATACCTCTTTCGGTATATTTCTGTATATTTGTAGTATATTTTCAAAAATGTATTGCTGTATCTCATATATTGTCTCTACTACATGTTAGTCTCCAAATTATTGTACTCTAAAGACCTTCAATGAATTTGTGTGCAGTAAATCAAACAAAATCGACTATATTTGAAAATAATAATAATAAATAGTAATCGTAACGATCGCGATTGTTACGATTACTGATCGATAAAGTACAAAGTGAATTGTTCAATTCAAATCAAAATCAAAAATGGAACTTTGGAATTCTCTTGCTCGAACTCACCTCGACACGCGTGGAGCCTGGCACCGGCACCGGCGTGGAGAGCAGACGGAGGATCCAGGTCTCGATCTCGCGCACATCGTGGAGGACGATGGAGGGCGTCGCCTCGCTGGCATGACCCGCCAGCACCGTCCAAACGTTATCCCGATTGATTTTCTGCGATGCGCCGACTCGCTTCGGCGACGACGATTCGTTGCAGGCATCGATCAGTTTCTTCAGTATGAAGAGGCACTCGCGGAACGTGGTAAAGAACGGATGATGCGAGATGATGCACAGCGAGGTCAACGATTGATTGCGCAGCTTGGTGCGTTTCCTCGACGCTCGCGGCGATGGCGAATGGCTGCCACCCGATTCTGAATCGGCTGATGGCGCCATTAAACCCAATCGGGGCACCGATTGTGGATGCTGCTGCTGCTGATGTTGTTGCTGCTGCTGCTGCTGCTGATGATGATGCGAGTGGAGACGCTGCTGATCGGAGTCGCGACGCGAGGTCAGTTCACGATCCGAATCGCTGGGCGCGACGTTACTTCTGTAGTCGCTAGAAGTAGTTAAGAGGCCGTAACTATTATGGAAACGTGGTTTGGGAAACGTTCAATTAGACCAACAAGCGACCAACAAAGCATCTCGAATTCTTAAGTTCTTAAATTTCAATTCATAGTTTATCATTTTACAGTGCGTAATTCTTAATGAACAAATATTATTTTAAATAACAAAACGAAGTAGTTTTCAATATAGTTCATAGACGATATTAAATAAATATCATAAAAAACAGTAAAAAAAAAACATTACAAAAATTAAAAGGAATCTAGTGAAACGTAATGAAATTAAATTAAATAATACGAAATGGAATGGAGTGAAATAGAATGAAATGAAATAGAATGGAATGAAATAAAATATAATGGAATGAAATAAAATTATATGAAATGGAATGGAGTGAAATAGATTGGAATGAAATTAAATGGGATAGAATGGAATGAAATGAAATAGAATGGAAAGAAATGAAATAGAATGGAAAGAAATGAAATAGAATGGAATGAAATGAAAAAAAAGTAATCGGAATAGAATGGAAGGAAATTAAATGTTATAAAATGAAATAAAATTAATGGAAATAAAATAAAACAATATGAATAATAGAAATGAAATGTAATAAAAATTAAATGTATGAAAATATATTTTGTTTTCTTCCATTCCAATTAAAAAAAACCTTTCATTTGGAATGAAATAAAAGAAAACTAAATGAAATTATGTGAAATGGAATGAAATGAGAAAATAAATAAATAACACGGAATAGAATGGAAGAAAACGAAATTCAATTAAATTAAAAGATATTGATAAAAATAGAAGAGAATAAAATGAAGTAAATATAAATGTAATGTAATAAAATTAAATGAAATGAGAAGAAAAAAATAAATTTAAATAACACGAAATGGAATGGAATAGAACAAAAAAAATGAAATGAAAATAGAATGAAGTAAAATGAAGTGAAGTAAATTAAAATTACTCAATTAATACATACATAAATAAAATGATCAAATAAATAAATATCTCGACTTAAATAAGTGCAATAAATAAATGAATACTTGCAACACAAAAACGAAAACAAAAACTTGCCTGCTGAATGCGGAGTCCGAACTGCGTTCCATGCTCTTGCGCCACGATTCGCGTCTGAAGGCGGACGAGCGTCGTCCCCTGGCACCGCTGCCTCCCCCGCCATGACCACCGTGGCCTCCATGTCCGTTTCCGGCACGTTCCGCACCAGATGCGGCACCGCAACCGGACGCCGAACTGGGACGTTCGATGGGTCGATAGAAATTCACACAGATGCCGTAGCGTGTCTTCCCCGAATCCTTGTCCGTCAGCGCGAACACAAACGAGGTCATATCCCGTATGGCGGAGCCAGTGCGTCGTGGTCCAACGCTGGTGCATCCCTCTGGCTGGCAAAAGTAAACCATATCGAGGGGCAGCGGAAAGTCGGCATGATCCGACGGTGGATAGCGACGCAACAGATCGGGAACCTATACAATATTTATTACACATTTTAAACTGAGCAATAGAAGTTTCTAGTTGTCTTAACTCACCTGCACCGGCGGCGCTTTGCTGCCCTGATTGCCCTTGGGCATCGGCGGCGTTGTGTGGGCGCCCACAATAGCCATGTAGTCGACGAGGCGAGGACAGAGCGAGGCACGCTGCTGGTCCGACATGATCCTGCTGCTTGATCCTTAGACTGCAAATGAAAAAAGCAGATTGCAAAGTGTTAGCGAGCAAGAAAACAACAGCACAGTCTAAGAGAAATATTACAAGTCCAGAGAGTTGACACAAGATTTGAATAGAAAAAAGTAAGTACACTATAGTTGAGTGTGCTCGACTGTAAGATATATCAAATTAATATACCGCAAAAAAAATACTAAAATATACCGAAAGCTTTATTTGCTGTATTGATACAATACTAAAAATGCAATTAAAATGCACCAAATTAACATACCGCAAAAATACTAAAATGTACCGAAAACTATATTTGGTATATTAATAAAGTACTACATTCAAAATATGGTATTGTTAAGATATACCAAATTAATATACCACCAAAATACTAAAATATACCGAATGTGGATTTTAGAATATGGATATAATACTACATTAAATCTTAAAATATACTGAATCGATATACCAAAAATACTAAAAATATACCGAAAGTTGTATTTAGTATATTGTGCTATTATGTTTAAAATATGCCAGCTTAATATACCGCAAAAATACTAACATAAACCGAAAGCTATATTTGGTATACTGATAAAGTACTACATTAAAAATACGGTATTGTTTTTAAAATACACCAAATCAGTATCCACAAAAATACCGCAATATACCAAAAGTTATATGTATTTATGTAGTACTTTATTCAGAATATACCAAAAGTTTATTAAATAACTGCTTCAAAAATGTTGTCTTTCTTCAGAGAGTAAAAATCTTAAAACAAAGATAATCATCAAATGTTATAATTGCTTTTCTCTAAGTTTGATGTGTTGTTCCTGTTGGCTTAATAAGTAGAAATAACTAGATTGGAATATAATATGTACGCTTTAAAATAATGGAACATTATTTATTTGCATTAATTTGTTAAAAAAGTACCAACAGAAATAATCTAAAGATTATTCTCGATTTAAGATTTTGGTTTATTAAACCATTTTGTTCAACTTCAAATTTGAATTTCAAAAACACACAATTTTAATCTTCTTTCCACCATTCATATTCTATGCTCAGCTTTAATTCAAGATTTTAATCTTTACACCTTTGCACCTTTCTTTGCTGGCTGCGTAGTAAGCAAGGGGATAAGCGAGAGCTGCCAGAGGCAGAGAACGAATTGCTCCATTAGCCTTGTGGGGCAATAGAGTTAAGCTCCACAAATAAACACACACACACACACACATGCGAGGCTGCATCTCTAAATTGAATTTAAGCCTCAACAGGCTGCAGCTCTCTCTCTCACTCCCTTTCTCTGTCTCTCTCTTTCACTGCACACACATTGAATTGAGTTGGGTGTGGCAGCCACAGGCTAAACACAGCTGACAACAAAACAAATGTTGCCCCGGAGCGCATGCTTTTAAAACTCTTAACCTCCACTTAGTTTAGTGCTCACTCTAATCGCAACTATTCAATCGCAAGCATTTGCATAATTCAACCCAAAGATGATCATCTCGATTGAATGGGCAACAGGCAACAGCAAACAACAGGATTTTCGTATATAGTAAGTAAAATGATTTATTTACCCCGACTGAATGCCGTTTAAACAATAATCGCTGCTTGTGTTCACTTTTTGCTTTTCTCTTTCAAATATTCCAGTTTAGGGCTTTATCTAACGTCTTAAATAAGACTGGAATGCTGACTGGCAATGATATTATATTACTCATACGTATACTTAATTTTTTCTTCAATTTAAAGTTTATTGTGTTCACTTTTTGCTTTACAATTCGAATATTCTGCTCGAAATATTCCATTTAAGATCTTTATGTAATGCTTTCCAGCCTTCAGCTTAAGACTGGAATACAGTCTGCCAATGATTTTACTCTAACGTATACGTATACGTATATTTTAAGTTTATATTTGTTTCTTTTTTGTTTGTGTTTAACTTTTCATTTACAATGTGAATGTTCTCTTCGAAATATTTCACTTAATGTCTTTATCTAATGTTTTCCAGCCTCAACTAAGACTGAAACACAATCTGGCAATGATTTTACTCGTACGTATACTTAATATTTTGGTCGACTTAAAAGTTTTTTTCTAATCGCTGCTTGTGCTCACAATTTTTTTTACAATGAGAATGTTCTCTTCAAAATGTATTCCAGTTGAAGTCTTTATTTAATGCTTGCAATGATTTTAATCAAACGTATACTTAATTTTTGGTATAAATAGTAATTTTATTTCAAATGTATCTCTTACATTCCTTTCTTGATAATGCTGAAGTAGCATCAACAGGTCTTCAACTATGGGAAGTCAGTCACTAACTACTTCTATTTTGTGTTATATTACAACTTGGAAAATAGCTTTTAGTTTGGCATTCTTCAATACCAAAATCAACATTTTTTTTTTTTAATTTTTGGCATCTTTCGGCAGCATAAATTCAACATTTAACTAATAATTCCAGAAATCTGTTATTATATTACTCAACTAGAATATTCATACACTAAAAACAAATGCACAAATTTCTCTCACTTCAAAAGTGTCTTTCAGCTAATCAAGACAACAACTACAACAACTTTTCATATATAGAAAAGAAAAAGTATTATTCAACATAAGCTATGAAATCAGTCTTTGTTTCTCACTCTCTTCACATTTTACTCCAATACTTTACACATAAAAAATCGTTATTCCTATTTCATACGCAACTCACTACGAACAATCTGTGAGTTCGCTTTGGCTTTGGCTTTGGTTTAATCAAAGCGCCAATTTGCGCAAGTCAATGTGAAAAAGTCATTAAGCAGCAGCATACAAATTGACGTTGATGGACGTTGGTTGGCTTTAATCGCATGGCAAAGGTCAAACATCGCTTCATCGGTTGCCACATGACGACGGTCATGTTATCAAACCGCGAGGTCATCAAAAATGCAGCGAATCGAATCGAATCGAATCGAATGGAAACGAGTGAAAAGTCAATAAATCAACGAACTGGCGAAAGCAAATCAATCGCTAAGGAGTCGTCAAATCAAGTCAGTGGCCTGCTAATGACCTTGCCGAGAGCAGAGAACATGAAGAAGATGCAAGTTAGGTTTTGCTTCACACACAAAAAATACAAAAAAAAAAAAAGAGCCAATTGCATTGACGTCACGCGCACAAATCAATCGGAGAAAGGGGAGGAAATTAAAGTAAAATGGGAAAATGCAAATGTGCCTTGCGGTGCGATGACAGCAAGTTCATTTCGCTCGATTGACAGGCAAAGCAGAAGAGCTTAGAAGGGGAAGTGAGAAAAAAAAAGGAGGGAACGAGAGTAGGGGAGGCAGAGGAGGAGTTGCTGCAGCACAGCAGATGAGTCCTTGACAACTTGAGTTGACGACGAGCTTATGAAGCGAGTCTCAAGGACAACAAAATAGCAGCAGCTACGTCGACAAAGTCAAAACAACAACATTTTACTTGCAGCTTAGGGGGTTGATGCAAAAAAAGCAGAAACAAGTACGAATTTTAAAGTCGAGTGTGCACGACTATGAGATACCAATTATGAATACCATAAAACAGTGCGGTATTATTCTAAAAATATACCACAAAAGTATATAATTGAGTTTATTTGGTATCTATGTAGTATCACATTCAAAATGCGGTATCATTCCATATAAATATACCGTATTAATATACTACAACAAATACTGAAATACTGAATACTACATTTAGATTACGGTATCATTCTTAAAATATACCAAAAATAATATACCGCCAGAATACTAAGATGTATTATAGGTCACATTTAGTATATTGATATAGCAATACAGACAAAAATACTAAAATATCCCGAAAGATATATTTGGTATATTCTCTTAGTAGTACATTCAAAATGCGATATTATTATTCTTAAAATATACCAAATTGTTATACAGTCAAAAACCTTAAAATATACCACAACCTATATTTGGTATATTGCTTTAGTACTACATTTAAAATATACCGAAAGGCAATATTTGGTATATTAATATAGGACTGCATTCAAAATATACCCTAGAGTCCAAAAATATATCAACTTGTCAAACAAAACATTTGTTAAATAAATTTTACAATTCATATCTAATCTCAGGAATCATAGTTTATACCAAAATTCTCTAGCTTCAAAATTACGCTTGTTATTAGATTTTTTCGTTTTAAGGGAACGGAAAAGGACGTGGCTAAAATTTGTAACAAACATGATGTGCAAGTGCTGTCGAAAATAAACTATAGCTCCATCTCTTATAGTCGCTGAGATCTACGAGTTCATACGGACGGACAGACAGACAGACAGACAAATGAATATGGTTATATAGTCTCAAATGTTGTAGCTGACTCAGAATATTTCAACTTTAAAGGATCGGAGATGCCTTCCTCTCCCTGTTACAAGTTATAATCCCCATCTACTTTATGGGTAGTTGGTATAAAAAAAGAAAAGGGAATTGCTGGCAACATGCAACTGCGTGCTTAGCCTTCAAGTCTGACAATTTTCATTAGAGCAGCAAACGAACAAGAACAAAAGTTTTTTTCCCCACTATATTAGTGCACTGAAGGCTGAAAGTGTGCTTCACTTTGTTCGCTGTGGTCCAGTTTTTTTTTTGCCAAAGACGTGGCACATGTGTCACGGCTAATCGTGTCAAGGCTGCGCTGTGTTCCTCCCGCTTCCCTCCCCCCTTTGCATGCCCCCAAATGGTCCATTTGCAGCTGCATTAGCTGGGACAAGACTGAAATGCCAAAATGGCGAAACGCACAGCAGAAACATCGAGAGCAACTTTGCAACCATCAATTTCATCTAATGGCGAGCCATCATCAGCTGTCTCGCTCTCTTTCTCTCTCTCTCTCTTTCTCTCGCTCTCTCTTTCTAGTTCTAGTTTTAGTCCAAACGCCAACGCAGTTGAAGTGCTTTGGCATTATGACATCAGAGACGGAGACGAAGCGACATCAACAGCAGCCCAGCAATTGTCTTGCCTCGTTAAAAATAGCAAACAAGCTGATGCTGATGCTGACGATGAAGCTGAAACTGTCATTAACCAGCAACAACAACAACAACAATAATAACAACGATAAAAATGCTGAGCGCGTTTGCTTATGAAATCATCCGCACGCCAAAAGGAATTCAATAAAAAGAGAGAATAAAAGGAAGAACAAAAAAAAAAGGAAAATATAACCCCACGCAGTTGGCCGCACTTCAAGTGTTTTCCGCCTCGAATGAGGCCATAAATTAAAGCCATTTGATTGATATAGTTTATATAGTTTCCAATTTCACAACAGCATCATCTTAACCCATAATTATATAGTAGATAGCACTTTCATCACTCTACTCTAAATGCCATCTGCGTGAAGGTCAATGCTTGGGGATTTTAACAGCTAATGACTAACAAATTGCCAGTCGAGCATAAAAGCTGTAAACTGAAATTTAATGATATATTAAGTATACGCAAGGCAAAACATTGCCAGATTGCAACTAGAATATTTCGAGGTTAGAGTTTGAATCAGAAATATTAAGAAAAAGTAAAAAACAGAAAATTATTTCAAATAATTCTAAGCGAATTAAGCCATATAAAAATGATACAAATATTAAGTATACGTAAAATCACAAAAATCCAAATTATTTCCCATTTCAATTTAAGCTTTTGGCCTCTTTTAATTATATTATTTCCAATCTTATCATAAACCATAATATAAAAATTATACAAATATTAAGTATCCGCAAATAACTAAATTGTGCAACAATTATACAAATATTATGTATACGCAAAAATTAAAGAGATTTATTGTATAACTTATTTCATTTTCTAGATTACCCCAATTGTGTCTATAATGAAATATAAATAAGGTAGACAGCTGACTGCAAAAGCAAATTGAGCAGCAGTTGAAGGCCTAACGAAAATCTCTACAAATATTAAGTATACGTAAGAATGGAAAAAATGTTTTTAGAACTTATTCCATTTCCAAGATTGACAGAATATGTACAATATTAATGAGAAATGTAAATAGAGACACTGAACGCACTTAATAACCAGTAATACAAATATTAAGTATACGTAATATTGTCATACAAATTTCAATTTCGAAGCTTCTGGAATGTACAAGATTGCTAAATTTTGTCATTTGTGATAATAATAATAAAGTCAACTGAAAAACTGAAGACATTAAATTAAACAATTCAAATATTAAGTATACGTAGTAGTTGCAACATTTCCAAAGAATTTTAAGAATCTGAAGAGTTTGTCATTAAGAAAGAAAGAAACACATATTTTAAAATATTGCTGAAAACATTTTTTTTTGGAATTTTTAGTATATAAAATTGTATAAGAAACTGAAGACTAAATGAAAAAAAAATAATACAATTCAAATATTAAGCATAAAAATTATGGTAATGGGAGTTGGACATTAAGAAAAAAAAGAACAATATTAAAAACATATAAAAAGTTGGTGTAATAATTTTGTAGAGTTGCTGGTATTCAAATATTCTATTCCAAGGTTTATTAGAATTTATTCACTGAGAATATTTTCACAAAAAGAATCACTCGCAGCTTTTGTCAAACATTTCAAACTATTTATCAATTCATTATCTGATTCTCTTCACACTCGTGTCTTTAGGCAAATATTTTACTTAAAACTCAATCTTTAATTTTCAAACCTTTCACCAATTCCTTTAACTTATTCTTTTCACATTCGCAAATGTTTCACTCAAAACATAGTCTTGAATTCCCAAAGCTTTCACCAATTTGTTAACTGATTCTCTTCACTGTCTCACTGAATGCAATCAGTTGATGAAAATCCTTTTTTTTTTTTTTGCAGTCATTGTTGTTAAAATTTCGCTTGTTGCATAAGTTGTTGTCGTAGTCAAGAATCGAATGAATGATGACACACATAGCACTCAAGCAGAAAGCAGAAGAAACAGAAGAATGCCAGCAAAAGAAGGCGGAAACAGCAGCAAATAAATGAAGAGAAGAAGAACAAGCAATAGAAAATAGAGCAAAAACTGCAACCATAAAAAAAAGAAAATGGGAAATATGTCACAATAAGCATAACAATAAAACACGAATGCACGAAAAGCAACTGCGCGTGGGGAATATGAAGACAACAACGAGAACGACAACAAAGCAGAAGAACAAGAGCAAGAACACGACGAAGAGGAGCCAAAGAAATGCGACAATGCGACAGCGAAACAGAGCGTGACTTGCAGTTAGAAACGACGTGGGAATACGCTGCTGCGCCTTTCGGGTCTTTCAACTTTTGCAAGCACACAAATTGCGACAAACAAAAGAAATTTTACAAAATATATGTGCACCACATCAGACTTTGAACTTTGACTTGCTCGATTTAAGGACAGCAAAATTTAATATTATTATCTATAATAATCTTAGAGACTATAAGAGATACTATATAGCTAAAATTTATATTATACTTTTTTGGTAAGCAAGTCAAGTTTGTTTCAAATGTTGGTCACGCCTATTTTCATCCCCACAAATCAATAAAAGTCGTAATTTTGAAGTTTGGGTACAAACGATAATAAATACAGCATTTATTATTCCTGCTTTGATTGCGATCGGCTACAAATTTTAGAATTAAGAAATACTCCAATCGGATTTTAATTGATTTGGCTAACAATCTGCTAAATCTCAATCTTTATGGCATATTTTGAGGACAGTACTATATTAGTATACTAAATACAGACTTTGGTATGTTTTTAGTATTTTAGAGGTATAGTATTTTGGTATAATTTAACAACAATACCGCATTTTCAATGTAAAACTATACCGTTATACCAAATAAAGCCATTAATAGAATATTTTTAATATATTTGTGATATAGTAATTTGGTATATTTTAAAAAATAATACCGCACTGTTTTGCTTTTACTCACAGTCGAGCACACTTGACCGTATACCAAATAATATACCACAAAAATACCGAAAATATACCAAATTCTATATTTGGTATATTAATAAAGAACTATCTTGAAAATGTGGTATTATTCATAAAATACACCGAATAATATACCGTAACAATATTCAAAATATACCAAATGTTATAAAGTACTACAATCAAAATATACCATAGTGGTCCAAATATACCAAATTGTCAGCCAAAGCAACTAAGTAGACTTAATTTAGCATTCAGAACTATTTCTTAAATAACTTGAACTAAATTTATGCCATTTCCATACAAAATATATGTCGAGGGAAACTGAAATGCCAACTAAGTAGCTCCACTCGTCAATTCATACACATATACATATGTATATTTTGTATACTAAAAACGAAAAGCGCATTTTGTGCTACTTGCGGCATAAGGAGCTTTAGAGAAATAAGCTTTATGGCTTAAAATTGAAAAATATGAGGCGCATTCTTATCAAGTAGCTGCCTGGATAGTTCTCTTCCTCTTCTTAGCTCCTGCTTCAGTGCTTGCTGCTCTGGCTATTTTTACTGCCTGCCTTTCACGATTATTTCCCTCTCCTCTCCTCTCCTCTCCTCCTGTCTGTTGGTTGCTTAAGTGCAGCACAAAAGTATGCAACGTTAAATCAGCTGCAACCTCAAGCTGTTTAAAGATGTGAGATGTGAATGAGGGAATGTGGTTGTAAATGCGTGTGTGTGTGTGTGCCACTTGCTTATGAACTCGAGTGATGGGGCAATGTCTCGCCCTCCCTCCCTTTGCCTTTCCCTTTCCCTCCTCTCAGTCTCATTCGCTCCCTTGGGGACATTGCGTTTTTCAATTAATTTGACGTAGTGTGACTCGTTTTACACATGTCTCCACATATGTGTATATGTGTGTATACGTGTGTATGTGTGTTGAGTGCCCGACCCTTGAAATGGTGTGAATGACTTGTTGTTGTTGCTGTTGTTGTTGCACGTGCCTCAGTTGTTGTTGGCTGCTGAGGCATAAAATCAATAAAAGGCTCGGCAAATGCAATGCGTTCTGCGTTCGCTATGATAATGTTGATGATGTTGGTCAAAGACAGTCCACCAAAAAAGAAGAAGAAAAAGTATATGCAAACTCAAATGCGAAAAATGACAGAAAAACGAGCAGCGAGCAACGACAAAATGGAAATCAAGCAACAACATCAAGGCCACAAAATGACGACGACGCTTATCAAATACAAACACAAAGAGAGTAGCAGAGGGAGAAAGAGAGAGAGAGAGAGCGAAGAGGGAAGCGGAAAGAGGCAGCTGAAATGTGATGAGCAATTTCAATTAATGCCCCAACACACACACAGACACAAACACACACACAGAAAAATAGCAGCATAATTTTGCTGCATTCAATATTCATTGGAAATGAGTATAACAAAGGCAAACACCAGCCCAAAAGCAAACGCAAAAGCACAAAGCAAACACACACACACACACACACGAGTAAACACATTTACAATTTAAAAGTATGCTACGAAAAAAAAAACGACAACGGAGACAAAAAAAAGAAAGAAATATCATTGGACACTGCGCGACTTCCAAGCTGGCCAAAAATATCAAAGGCAGGTGAGGTGGATAGAGCTGAGGTGGCTTTCGACAAGGCTAAGCAGCAACCACACACACACACACACTGACATATGCGTATGCGAGAGTTAGTCGGGCAAATGAACGATTTACACACACACACACACACAAATACGCGCAACGAACGACCGCGTACGCAACAAGGTCACTGGAAAAATCGTTAAGCAGCAGCAGCAGCAGAAGCAGCGTGGCGTCAAAAGCAGCGCAAAGCACAATAAAAACAACAACAAGAGTGGAGTAAAAAGCAGCACAATAACAACAACAACAACGACAACGACAAAAGTGGCGTCAAAAGCAGCGCAGTCAGCGGCAGCAAGGAAAAAAACACAATAACAACAACATGTGCAATGGCAGAAAAAGACAGCAACAACACAAAGAAACAGCAGTAGCAAAAACAGCGTAGCGGCGAAAAGAAGCAACAAAGACAGCGCGAAAGCAGCACAGTCAGCAGAAGCGAAGCAGAATAACACCAGCGAAGAGCAGCAACAACAAGAACAACGCGAAAGCAGCGCAGTCAGCAGCACTACAACAGAATAACAGCAGCGAAGAGCAGCAGCAAAATCAGTGAAGGGCAACAGCAAAAGCAGCGCAGTCAGCAGCAGCGAAACAGAATAACAGCAAGGAAGAGCAGCAGCAAAAACAGCGCGAAGGCAGTTCCAAGGCAGCGCAGTCAGCAGTAGCGAAAACAGCAGCGTAGAGCAGCAACAAAAGCAACAGCAAAAACAGCGTCAAGGCAGCGGAGTTAGCAGCGCAGTCAGCAGCGTCAAGGCAGAAGCAGCAATGAATGTGTCGATACCAAAGCTGCGAGCGCTGTTGTTGTATATACACACACACACACATACAGAGACACTCGCATTTGCCTGCCTGCGTATGCGTGCTTGATTGGCCTGTTAAACACACAACCATACTCACACACACGCATACATACGCACATATATACACACACACACTCGCATTCCAGCATACGCGCTAATAGTAAAATTTGTTTTTGGTCTTTTTTTGTACTTACTTGTCGCTTTGAGTTGTAGTTGTGTCGCTGTAGTTGCGCTTCTTCTTCTTCTATTGCTTTCGACTATTAAGTTGTTGTTGTTGGCTCAATGCGTCAACATTTTCGATTTACAATTGTTGCGCTGCATTGCCGCAAAAAAATGTTTAAAGCACGCGTCACACACACAACCACACACACACACACGCAAAAAATACGCGATTAGCAATTTGTAGTTATTGCTTTACATTTGTTTTTTGTTTGTGGTACATTTACTGTTACTTGTTTAATAATTTAAATGTACATATTATTTATGTTTTTTTTTTGTTGTAATCTAACTTTACTGTTTCTTTTTTTGTTGTGTTCTTGCCACGGTCAGCGAAAAAACCAAAAAACAAAAAAAGTGCAGCTGGTGGCTCCACCTGGCGTCTTTAGTGCAAACTAATGCTGGCTGGCGCTTCAAACGTCTGAGCTGCGCGCTGGCCGTGGTGTAACTGAAAATGCTTTCTGACTAATCAACACAACACAACACAACTCGCATCCAGGACGCGGGCTTCGCTGTGGTCAATTTCACAGTGTTGAGTTACGTTCCTCTATCTGTATGTGTGTGTGTGTGTGTGTTGGGCACGTAAATTCCTATACGCGCTGCCCGTTGTTAGACTGGAATGCAAAATGGAAATGGGGAATGGTGGTGAATGGAAGGTCGAGCGCGCGCGTCTTTTCCATGCAAGAACATTTTCCATGCCGCACTTGTTGGATTCGCACACAGCACAGCACAGCACACAGCGCATGCCAGCTGCCAGCTGCCAGCCACGTGCGTTCCAATAATGCTTCATCTCTATGTACATACATATGTATGTGTGTGTGTCAAATTGAGTTAAGCATACAAAAAAAAAAAGAAAAACGGGAAAAAAGGCAAAGCCGAAATGTATTTATATTAATAAATGCGTTATACACACACTTACACACACACATTCACTTGTGTGTGTACGCGCGTGTATTTTGTCATGTATGCTGCATATTTGTGTATGTAGAACTTTTTTCCGTTAGCTTAAGCCCGCAATTATTGAACAGCAGCAACGCTGAAAAGTATGCTAAAGAAATTTATATTAAAGTTGATATTGCATTTCCACAGGAATTTGCAGTTGTGTTGACAATGTTGTGGCCTTCAATCTCACACGCTTGCGAGCACATTACTTAAATCTACATGTAAAACAGCGAACGGAAAATAAAAAGTATGTGTAAACTTCCTTGAAAATACAAAAATCAAATTACACCAACATCTTTTTCATATATTGCTTTTTGTTGGATGTGTTCAACATTTTTCTATAGACCATATTTACAAATATTTAATAATCATTTTTGATAAACCCTTTCTCTTAGATAATATAACATATGAGCCCACGAAAAAATTTCTCTTTAATATTTATGTATGAATATTTAAAACAAGCAAGAAAGCTACAGTCGAATGTGATCGACTGTGCGATACCTGCTACCTATTTTTAATTAGAGAAAAACAGTCCGGTATTATTCTTAAAAAATACAGATTTAATATACCGCAAAATACTAAAATATACCGAAGGCTACGTTTGGTATATCTATAAAGTATTACATTCCAAATTTAGTATTGTTCGAAAAAATATACCGAACTAATATAGCGCAAAATACTAAAAAAAAATATAGAGTGCCGTATTTGGTATATTGATATACTATTATATTCGAAATAAATATACCAAATTTATATACCGCAAAATACTAAAAATATACCAAATGCCGTATTTTGTATATTGATATACAACTACATTCAAAACGCGGTATTATTCTTTAAAATATATCAAATCAATATACCAAAAAGTACTACACATATACCAAAGGCTTTGTTTGGTATATTTGCATGGTAGAAAATGCATTCTAAATATACCACAGAGTACAAAATATACCAGTACTACATTCAAAATATGCCAAAGAGTGCAAAATATACCACATAAGAAATCAAATTAAAAAAACTATAAGTAATGCTTTATATACATATTTTTATTATTTATTATTATTTAATTGTTTGAAATCATAAAATACATATAAATATATTAACTCTCGTTATTTTTTTAGAACACTTTCGTTCAAAATGTTATTATAAATTACAAATGGGTGTGATTTTATAATATAAAATCAAAAGTGCAGACCAATCTTGATATCTACTTAAACATATTAATAATAAAGCTATAGATAAAGAATGTTATATACATAACATTGTATATTAAACTATAGCTCTCTTTATCGAATAAATTTCAAAAGTCTACATACAAAAACATTCTTCATTTTATTATAATCTCTTTTAAACAATCATCCCATGGCTAAGCTTTAAAGCTCGTTGGTATGTGATCTCCATATACTCAAAAGCTCTGCAGTTTAATCAGTCAATCATTATTAATAAAGTGATTAGACAGTCTAAAGCAACAAGATTACGAATTACATCAAAAATGTATTACAATCTCTTTTAAACACTCATTCTATGACTGAGTTTTAAAGCTCCGCCTGAAAAGCTCTTTTGATCAAACAGTCAATCAGCCATGATTGATAAGGTGATTGATAAGCCGGTAAGAGAGGCAAACAAAGGATACAAAAGTTCTGTTTAAACCATCGGATGTTTATTGGACAGCCGTATACAACAAGATTACAGATTACATCAAATACATATTCAATATTATTATTAAAATCTATGACAAAAAAGAATACAGTTGCACTGTATGATAAAGACTACACATTTAACACTTGAATAAACAAATTTTTGATTTTAAAACAACAAAAAAAAAGGATAAAGTTTGGGACAGTGTGACCAGCCGATGTGCGCTGAAGCTTAAAGCTAAGTAGACAAAAGCTCGAGCTTTGTCTGCTATATAAATGCACGTTCTGGAAGTTTTTAGGAAGAGCGCGTCACATGGCCAAAACACACTTCAAAATAAGGGGGGGGGAGAAGGAGAAGAGTAAGCAAAGCTTGTTGTAAATAAATGCATTAGAAAACAGCCTTAACCGTTGATCAGTTGATCGAGGTGAGCCTCGGAAAATCGTGGAAATCGTGCTCAGTGGAGCATAAAGAGCGCCGGCTGCTCCAGATGTTGTTTCCACACATTCGAGAAACTGGCCATGGTAACGCCATCGATGACACGATGATCCGCCGACCAGCTTACACTCATGATGTGCGCCTTGATCACCTCATCGCGATCATTGAAACGCGGCACCGCCTTCGTGCGTCCCATTGCTCCGATTGCCACCTGAGGTGCCATGATGCAAGGATGCGTATAAGTGCCACCGACCTGTGAAATAAATAACGAAAAGGAGAGAGATCGATATATAGTAAGACTGTACGGTAAAGAAGAGTGCAGAAATATATGTAGGTGTGAGAAGTAGAAAACCAAATGAACTTAGGAATAGCATTTTACAAATTGAAACTTTCAGAATCTAAGCTACATTTTATATTACAAAAATACTAAAAACATTCCAAAGACTATAAGTGGTATATTAATATAGTATCAAATTCAAATTAAGGTATTATTCTTAAAATATACCAAACTACAGTAACTATTGCTTGTCTAACTTCCAATTGCTGTGGAACTCTCAGAATCTTTTAAATTATTAAGCGCACAAGCAGAGCTTTCACTTTTCACTTAAATTTAAGATCGGTAATTAAATAAATATGTTGTTTGACTAACTACAAGGTGGTAAAATTATATACTTAAATTCGAGCTTTCTTCAGAGAATATCGAATATTATCTACAAGTTTTTGATAAGTTTAGCTTTCGATAATCTTTGGCATATTCATTGTATATAGCATAAGCGGACTGACAGAGCTTTCTGCCCTCTACGCTACTACTCTTAATATTCGGACGGACAGAGCTTTCTGTTCTTTTCTATTAAGACTCTATCTATTACACTTAAAACTTAAGATAAGTTATACTTAATTATAATTATAATTATAATTAATATTTGACTAAACTATATTCTTAAATTTGAATTTGCTATCTGTCCCTTAATATTCGGACAGACAGAGCTTTCTGATCTCTGCTCTATTAAGACTTAAGATTCCTATAGACAGAGCTTAAGGCTTTCTGCTAAGACACTTCAACGCTTAAGATATGGACAAACAGAGCTTTCTACTCTTTTATATTCAGACTACTACACCTAAGATTCTCCTAGAAATAAACAATTTATGTATGAAAAGGTGTCATCAGCAAAGTTCTCAGGCGTCAAGAAGCGGACAGACAGAGCTTTCTGCTTATTAAGACTCTACTACACTTAAGATTCGGACAGACAGAGCTTAAAGCTTTATGTTAAGACACTTCAACACTTAAGTTTCGGACAGACAGAGCTTTCTACTCTTTTCTATTCAGACTACTACACTTAAGACTCTCCTAGAAATAAACAGTTTAAGTATGAAAAGGTGTCATCATTAAAGTCCGCAGACGTCAAGAAGCGGACAGACAGAGCTTTCGGCTTATTAAGACTCTACTACACGTATTATTCGGACAGACAGAGCTTTCTGTTCTATTCTCTACTAAAACTCTACTACACTTAAGACTTTCCTACGCTCCTTCGCTATCCCTTTGGGAAATAAACTTATTTTTTGTGAGCTTACGATGCCAATGTTGGAGAGCGAAAAGGTGCCATCGGCAAAGTCCGTAGGCGTCAAGGAGCCAGTGCGTCCGCGCTCGACGAGCGCATTCAGATCCTTGGCAATCTCAATGATGTTCTTCGCCTGACAATTCTTAATGTTGGGCACCACCAAACCATGCGGCGTATCGATGGCGACGCTAATATTGTGCGATCCCTTGTAGATGATGGATTCGCTGGCCAAATCGAGCGAGCTGTTGACAATCGGATACTTGGACAGCGCAATGCTGGCGGCCTTAATGCAGAAGGGCATAAAGGTGAGCTTGGGCACGCCCTGCTCTGCGGCAGCTGCCTGGAGTTGAGTGCGGAACTGGATCAGCTTGGACATGTCGATCTCATCGCTGTAAGCGAAATGCGGAATTTTCTGTAAGATGCAAATGATTCATTAGAGTGCTTTAAGTGCTTGCAAAGGGGATTCAAAGTGACCGACTCACCAGCGACTCGCTCATGGACTTGAGCATTGCCTTGCGCACTCCCTTGAGCACCTCGACGCGATCCGCTGGAGCAACTTTCGGAGGAGGTGAAGCAGGAGCAACAGTAACAACTGTCTGCTTGGCTACATTGCTGGGATGTGGCACATTTGTGCCGGGTGGCACTTGACCCAAGAATTCCAACACATCACCCTTGAGCACACGCCCATTTTTACCAGTTGGCGTCACCTTAGCCAAGTCCAATTGATGCTCCTTGGCCAAGCGACGCACAGCTGGCGTTGCTGGTGTTATAATCCGTCCACCAACGGCAGCTGCTTGCTGCTTTTCCGCATCGCTGTCGGAGCTAGAACTCGAACTGGAACTGGAATCGGAGGAGGCATCATCGTTGTCCTCTTCTTCGTCGGCTACCTCGAATTCCAGCAAGGGTTTTCCAACCAGCGCCAGCTCATCAATGCTGTGAAAGATCTTGATGATCTTGCCGTCGTAGCGACTGGTTATGGTCACCGATGCCTTGTCCGATTGCACCTCGCAGAGATTGTCAAACTGTTCGACGGTGTCGCCCACCTTAACGAACCATTCCTTGACCGTCACCTCGCGAATGCCTTCGCCAATGTCGCTGAGATTGAAGGCTACCTTCTTGTCCAGGCAGCTCGTTAAATGCAAGCAACGCGACAGCTAACAAATACAAAATTCAATGAAAAATCTCTTGAGATGCGGACAGATGGGCAGGCGAACTGATATGTTTATATATATTCTATATTTTTAATGCAAATTGACATATAATAATAATTTACTTGCTACTATCTGCTACATAAATCTTTTATAGTTATAATAGACTTTAACACCAGCACCTAATGTGCATAAAACAACGTAAAACATTGCAAAGAACAGAACACATTTTTGAAAATGCAAATTTCGCGAGCCAAAGCAGCGCCATCTTGTGGCAATCGATCGCATGCGAAAAGCCAAGCGGCGAATTGCAGAAACAGCGCGCGTTTGGCGCGCTGCCTCTCTGTCACACCTGTTGCTGCTGTGTTGCGCGCTCGCTCGCACACACACGCACACCCAGCACTCTGCTGTTACATAATAACGGAATGGAATGCCACAAACTTTGTTTTGCTATTAATTATTATTTTTAACTATTTACTAATTTGCGTGCGCAACATGTGGAGTGCATTGGCCACATTTTGCAATTACTTTAAAAGCATATGTTACTCACAGCGATGGGTTTTGTGCGACGCAGCCAAAATGTGCTGCCATTGCGTAGCAAGTGTGTTGCCATTGCCATAATTTGCTCTGCAAACGGAAATGTAATAAAGCATGTCAATGTAAATTGATTAACAATAGCAAATAGAATTTGCATTGAAATACCTGTTAATTTGCGGCTGCTTTAAATGCGTACGAAAATCAGCAACTCAGCAACAAACGATCGACCTTATCGCGTGTAATTGCGGCCGCGTTCTAAGCAAATTCAGTTTGTTTTGCATTAGCCAGCTGTTGTGGCAGTCGATCGTTTTGTTTTTGTTGTATTGCCTTTTGGCGCCATCTATTGTAAAGCCAGCGATAAATGCAAAAGTATATGTGATAACGATAGACATCAAGTGGTCGTGAACGATATCGATAAGTGCGCACAGCTGTTGCACAAACCAAACAATATAAACGTGGTCGCTGCGACGATGGTAAGTTTGTTGCTAAAAATGCTACACAAATAAATAATGAATTTATTATGTGTTTAATAGGCAAACTTACGCAAGGAGCTAGAGAAATGCAAGCATCCCAACAGCCGCAAAACCAAGGCGTTGGGTAAAAAAGCACGCAGGCAAAACAACAAACACAAAACACGCATGGGGCATGCAATCAAAAGCAACATTATGGGCGAGAAGCTGAGCTGGTTCCTGGGCCAAATCGATGAGGGACGCACAACGCCGCTAACACCACAGGAATTCGAAGACCTTATTGCGTTGTACCTGAAGCGTTTCGACGAAGAGCTCGAACAAATCGCACTGAAACAATCCATTGGCAAGCATCGGGCAAATCAACATGCTGCACGTCAGGATGTCATCAAGATTACGCTGGAAAGGGAACGCAATGAGTACCAGAGCGGTGGCATGGGTGAGCAGCATTTAACCATAATATATTTTAATATTCAATTGATGTATTGTTTTTTTTTCAAACAGAAATGCTAAATCTCTGCGATCCGTTGAAATTCAAGATGCTCTTCGATTGGGATGGCAGCGCATTGAGTGTGCAACATTTAAAGCTAGATTTGGTTTCGTTTAATATGCTGCAAAGGCTGAAAGAGCCGCAGGCATCTGGACAGGAAATGGAAACCGCTTAAAATACAAATATACAAAAATAAATTTACATAAACAAACCCACATTTTGTGTTTTGTACATTCCGATAGTTATTTCGATAAACGCATGGGTGCAATGTTGTATTTTGGTATTTTTCACAGCGTGAAATTCCATTTTTATCGTAGTATAGTTCGGGCACACTGTTGTGTGAACTTGAAATAAATAGAATGTGGTGAAATATTTCTCACATATTTTGAAACTGGTAAGTGTTTTTTATTACATAAACAACACATATCTAATCAGCAGTGAACAGTGAGAGTGTTATTTCTAGTGCTAGTCATTCATCAATTCGATTCGCAAAACAACACAACACAATGGGCAGCAACACATCACATGGAGTCGGAGTTGTGGAAACCGCCGCAGCGACTGCAGCCAAAGTTACGGATACCGCTGCCGCCGGCGATAAACCGAAATGCAAGGCATGCTGCGCTTGTCCCGAGACGAAACGTGCACGTGACCAATGGTGAGTGTGCAATTTTGACACCGTGCCACATGACGCAACTACATATACATATTGAATGCATCTCTTGTTTTTTGTAGCATTGTGGAAAATGGCGAGGAAAACTGCACGAAACTCATCGAGGCGCATAAACAATGTATGCGAGACCAGGGATTCAAAATCTAATTGGTCGACTGAGCGTGGGAAAGGCGTCGCGCGGTGTACTTAGAAGGAATATTTCAGTCGTCACGGGGGAGAAGATGCGGCTAAATAATTAATACATGTATATCTCTTTCTCTCTCTCTTCGCGATGTTTTTTTATTTGTTTTGCTATCTCAAGCTAATTTTAGTTAATTTAAACGAAGAGGAAAAATAGAAACCAAAATTGTTGAACCAAAAAAGCGCAATTCTATTTGTTTACTTATTAATGTATAACAATCTTGTCAAGGTGCGATTACTATGTAAGGTATACAACGCTTTGCGGCTGTGACGTAAGGCTTGCATTTGACTGCAGCCGTGTAATTGGCAACTGCTACGTCAGCGCTGTGCAATTGTGACGTTAACTGCTGCTTTGCCGATCAACTTTGCTATTGTGACGTCAGGACAGCACTGCGCTGCAGTTGACTGTCAGTGGCAACTATGACGTCAATAACGTACTTTAGTATACTGCATTTTATTGTAAGTTGTACTACAGCCCTAGCTTACATACATGTGTGTGCAACCCTGATGAAACCGGTAAAACTGTGACGTCGTCGGCATGTTGTTTAACGCGCCTTTACTTAAACTATCCAAATCTATGTGCGTGTGCGTGCGTGTGTGTGTATGTTGTTTTTACTATTTAATACTCTAATTAAATAAAGCTAAGCGTACGCAAGGCCACAACGGCGGCCATGTAGAACGTAATCAGCAACATGGTGGCAAAGGCCAAAATGCGCGATGGCTGCGGCACTGGATACACGGCATAGACGAGCGTATGAAGGATGCGTGCAACGGCGGCAACGCGGAATAAATTGCAGGCCACCGTGGGATTGGGATCGGTGCTCAGATAGATCAAACCCATAATGAAATATGGCAGAATGTTTTCCATGTCATTGCGATGGGCTCTATGTAGAGAAAAAAAGAGATAGAGCAAAGTCCACACAACTGACTTTATATCATGTCTGGCATACCTGCGAACGCGTTCCACATGTGGATCGTCGAACTGCACTTCGATGTTCTTGAAAAACAGATCCTCTTCGTTGGGGAATATCTGCAAGCAGAAAAGCATTAACAACTATTTGAATTTTTGTTATGCGATGGAATATGTGGAATGCATTTTTGTACCTTGCGCCGCAGCCCCAAAGGCAGCAAGCCCAGCAGCTGTGGATGATGTGTGGATGTCATTGAGAAGGTGGAATACAATTTGTTGTGTTGTTTGTGGACTCACCTTGTAGCGAAAACGCTGCAGCGCCGTTAGCAGCGACATTAGCAGCATTTTCACAACCAGCACAGTGGCCCAAAATAGATAACAACAGAAGACGGGATTATCCAGCGTGAGCAGCTGTTCCTTCAACATTGGACTAGACATTGGCGTAGACATTGTTGTGTTGTGTGCAAAGATTGGCAGATGAATGAACAGGGTTTAGATGAAACACAAATCAAAATCATGACTTGGAAAACAAAATCTACGAAACTGGCCAAACAGGTTCCACATGGCCGGGCATCAAGTGCGCAGTGTGTGTGCTGTGTCTGTGGATGGTGTGGAGTGTAATAAAAAAAAGTAATAACTCTCAGTTCTCCGCTTCAAATGTACTTAATGGCACAGATGAGCACATAGAATGCCTCAAAGATCACAATGCCAAAGGTAATAAAGAAGCTTAAAGCTCGCGTCGGCTGCGGCAGCGGAATGCAAGCATAAACAATGGTGTGCAAAAGTCGAGCACTGGCGCCAATGCGGATGAGCATCTTGGCGGTCAGCGGATGTGGATTGCTGGCCACATACGCCAAAGACATCAGCAGAAATGGCAGCACGTTCTCCAGGTCATTGCGATGCGCGCTGCAACCAAGACGAAGAAAGAGAAAGAGAGAGAGCAATTAAAATGTGAGTACAAAAGTTTTGCTATTGCATGTGTGTGACGTCACAAATGCACACAGCATCAGTTTGGTTGACATTAAATGCGTTGACGTTGGAATGGCACAAATGCTGTGTTTAGTAGTGTACTATGTTTAATCGCTTTATAATTAATGTTTATGTTATGCATTATGTATGTATTTTGATGTATTTAGCTGCTAAATAGTTTTCTAATGCTACTTAGTAAACAAAAAAAGCGAATTGAAAAACAAAGTTTAACAAAACATGACAAAGCTCAATCAATCAATCGATTACACTCATTTATTTTACTAACTTTATTTTCAATTTTATTAATAATGTTAATTAACATTTAGTAGAGTTATATTTAGTAACTTTCTTTTAAGCTGTTTAATATATAATGTTACTTAGTAAACAAACAAAAGCGATTTTAAAGCGCCAAAAACCAAGTTTAACGAAACTTGACGAAGTTCAATCAATCAATCAATTGATAGCACTCAATTATTTTAAACTGCTTAATATATTAATAATGTTAATTAATATTTAGTAGAGTTAAATAAACGAAACGAATTAAAAGCGCCAAAAACCAAGCTTAACGAAATTTGACGAAGCTCAATCATTTATTCAATCAATCGATAACAACCAATTATTTTAAACTGCTTAATATATCTATAATGTTAATTAACATTTAGTATGTGTCGCATTTAGTAACCAAAAGAACAACCAAAAAATCTAAATAAAGGCGCCAAAATTCGAGTTTAGTGAAACTTGTCGATGCTTAATCAATCAATCAATTAATTTGTAGCACTCAATTATTTGAAACTGTTGAATATATCTATAATGTTACTTAATATTTAGTGTGTGTCGTATTTAGTAACCAAAAAACACAAATAAAAGGAACTAAAAACCCTTAAAACAAAGTTTAGCAAAATTTGACGAAGCTCAATCATTCATTCAATCAATCAATCGATAGCACTCAATTGTTCCACTCACCGTCGCATGCGTTCCACGTTTGCATCGTTGAAGCGCACCTCTGGAGTGCGTCCCATGCGGAGATCTTCGGGATTGGCAAATGTTTTGGTCTTGATGCGTTGCCTTGCCGTCAGCAAGGACATTAAGAGCATCTTGATGATGAGCAAACTGCTCCAGAATAGATAGCAACAGAATACGGGATTCGATTTGCTCAGCAATACCAATGGCTGATCGACAGGCACAGACATGTTCATTGTCCCGTTGTTCACTGCTTACTGGAATACTTGGAATACACGTAGTATTCATTTTTGCCACTTTGTGGGCATCGACGTGTTGTTATTATTATTACGGGGCAGCTGCAAGTGTTCCCAGACAATGTTGTAAGTATTCCCTGACCTGGTCTAATAACTGACCGACTGTTTCTCTGCATTATTGATGCCTTCCAATCGACAACTTGGCCTAAATTATTGATGATGATTTTCTAAAGTGTGCTTAAAACGGGAATTGCAAAAAAAAATATAGATAGGGATGTTATTGTTCAAAAGTAGACTTTTCTATATTTCATTTATTTAAATACTAAGATGCTATCTATATTTCTTTGATCTAAATACAAAAATTCTGAAATAATTTTAAAAGTGATGTAAATACTAAAATCCTGAAATAATTATAAACAAAAAAAATAGTTAGGGATGTTATTGTTCAAAAGGAAATTTTTCTATATTTCAGTGATTTAAATACTAAGATGCTATCTATATTTCTTTGATCTAAATACTAAAATTCTGAAATATTTTTAAAAGTGATCTAAATACTAAAATCGTGAAATAATTATAAAAGTTAATTTGCAATTCTTTTAAAATTTTAATTAATTTAGCAAATTAAACTTTAAATAAATAAATAAATAGTTAAAAAAAAAATTGAATCTTTAACTTTAAATCTAGTAATAAACTCTTATTTTCTAATTTTGTTGAAGAAAATCTATAATTTTTATAGTCGTATCAAGTTAATATCAAAAAACAATTAAATTTACTCTTATTCTGTTATGATGTTGAATTAAAACTATTATTTTTATAGCTATCAAGTTTAAAGCAAATATGATAATCAAATTACTTCAATTCACAAATCTTCCCACGAAATGAAATTTTCAATCAATCAGCAGAAAGAACAGCTTTCATTTGTTTGTTTGCTGAAATTCGAGTAGAGCTTCTTGTATTGGGAGCACATTATAAACAATTTAATATTGCTGCCATGTGCTGAGTGGAATAAATATTATTCATTCTACTATATATACAGTATACACAGAGGGGGCAAAAGAGACAGCACGATGAAGATTTGTCGAATTCGCAGCCAAAAATATAAAGAAAAAAAAAAAAGATCAAGGTTGTGTTTTTTTTCGCAAACAACAAACGACAACAGTACCAAAAATAAATAAATAAATCTATCAGAATAGCAACAACAGCAAACAACGAAAAAAAAACTAATAGATTATTATAGAAGGCAAAAAAAAAAGCGAAGAAGAATATACAAAACGAATTCACATCACATTAAGAATGCCAAAGTCAGCGGAAGCATACATGCTGAAAGAGAGAGAGAGAGAGGGAGAGAGAGAGATCGATGCTGATAGACAGACAGACAGAACAAACAGGCTGGAAGCTCAAAGTTCAAACTTATCGGCAAATTCCCAGCATGCGTGCGTGTAAGTGAGTCTGTATGCGTGTGTGTAGTTCTATAACTATCAGAGCTTAAGTTTGTCATTAAAGCAAAAGCTCACGCTGCTGCTGCAGACAACAATGAAATGCAAAAAGCAAAGCGACTCGGTCGATGCATGTTTGCTACTGTGTGTGTGTGTGTGTGTGAGTGTGTGTGCAAGTACATGTGCACTCGAGTTGATCCGCAGAATGAGATTTACAGACGGCAGAGGCAAAAGCAGCGACAGCGACAGCGGCATCTCTTCAATGCGTGCGCTGCGAACGCGTGTGGCATGTCAAACTGTACCCGCAACAACTCACACACATACACACTCACACATTTACATGTGTGTGTGAAATGACGTATGCCAAGAGTTGGTCTTTGGCCGCCTTTAAACAACTTGTCTAAATTTAGTCAACGAGCAAAAGAGTTTCTTTTCGTTGTGTTCTTCGTTTTTTGTTGCCCACCAGCCAAAAACAAAAAAAAATACAAAAAAAAAAAGAACAGAAACTTGCGCTCCGCTCATCGAATTTTCTCAACGCTTCGCAGCAGCAAAAAACAGAGAAAAAAAAGCACAACAAGAACAACAACAATGTTGTCGACGTCGACGTCGTCGTCGTCGTCATTAGCCACGCAGACGTCGTCGACGCCGGCGGCGACACGTAGAGCGTTCAAAGTCCAAGTGTCTGGCGTGTTTTTTTTTCTCTTTTTTTTTTGTGTTTTACTTTTGCTTTTGTTTCTGTTGTTTGCTGTTGTTGTTGTCGTAGTTGCTGTTGTTGTTGTTGTTTCTCTTGTGGTCTGCTTCATTATGACGAATTCCGTTTAACTTTGCAAGGGGCGACAGTGTGCGAGTGCGAAAGAGACAGCTTGCTGGGCATCTACTTTGAAGGATCGTTAACTTTGAATTATCTGCTAGCTGCAACAGGTGCAATTCCTAGTCTAAAGTTTTTTTTTATTAAACGAGACCAAAAACATGCGTTGAAAGAAGAGTTTTTTGCACAGCAACGATTTGGCTGATGAAATACTTTAAGGGTCTTAAATATTTATATTTTTTAAATAATTTTATTTAAATTTTCAATTAAAAATATTAATAATTCATATTTTTTAAGTAAATTTATTAAACTTTTCATTAAAAATGTAAACTAAATTAAAAATTACTTTTTTTTTTTAATTCTCTAAAGTTTCTAATAACAGTCTCAAGTAACTCGATCTCTACTTAAGCTATGCACTTGAACTTTACAACTTAGCTTAGCTACACTCGAAATAAGTTAATTTTTTTAGAAATCAGGCATAATCTCTAAGAAGGGATTATGAACAACCTCATGTAACTTGGGATTGGCTAAAAGTTCACTCATGAAATTAATGTATCATCATTTCATTATGGTTCTCTTTGAAAATAATCAACATTTCAACAACTGAAAGCACATTATTTATCAAATTATAAATAATCTCTAAGAAGGGATTATGAACAACCTCATGTAACTTGGGATTGGCTAAAAGCTCACTCATGAAATGAATGTATCATCATTTCATTATGGTTCTCTTTGAAAATAATCAACATTTCAACAACTGAAGCACATTATTTACCAAAGCAACTCATCGTAACTAAAAATCTTATGAAAGCACGCAATAATTGTGGATGCATAACAAAGACTATGGGTCAGAGAAGTTCCATTGATGTAGATTCTAGACTTAATTTTAACATGCATGGCTCAAGTGCTAGACAAAGCGAATGTTTCGCAAAGATCTACAGATGGGTGCGATAAGAAATGCGTTAAGCACATCGAAAGAGAGAGACAGAAAGAGAGAGAAAGAGGGTTTAAATGCTCATTCACCATTACGATAATTGTTTTAGCACCACAAAATGGAACAAAATGATTACATACATATTTAACTTGCTTATCAGCACAACAATCGGAAATCTACAGAACTGCGAACTAAGTACAGCACATCCACTCTATATATATATACTATATATACCGATAGCGACGAACAACAAAAAAATATAAAAAAAAGAAATGTCAATAAAAACAGAACAATGGATAATGGGCAACGGGGTAATCGACGACTCACCTAAATTACGCATGAAATTCCATTGCGAATTCTGTTGTACAAAGTCCGAATGCAATATAGTATATCATGTTTGCCAAAATAGATTCCCTTGATTACAGTCGAGCTCCTTGAGCTTTCTCGCTCTCTTTCTCTGTCTCAACTGCCCATTGATGCATGTCGGATGCGACTAAACTTCAGAGTCCGAACTTACATAGTAAAGTAATGCTTTCTATAATACATATATATGTATAATATTATAGTCTAGTATAGACACGATAAGCACAATGTGAGTGTCAATAACCGACAAGGTGACGCTTATTGTTAGCATACTCTCTTATATTAATGGGATATTGGGGGGTCTTTTTAATAGAGATAATATGACTCGGAATTGCTTTCGACTAAACTTTGACCATATCAACAAAATGGATATACGGCCAAAAGAAAACAAACAGCAAACTCTCGAAGATTTTGATCGTTCTTAATTGAAAAAAAAAAACAGAATATAGACTTTGCTTCGAATGAAATGTTCTAATCTAATGGCAAGATTTGATTGAAATTCTATATATATATATATATATAAATATATATTTTTAACTTAAAAATAGCGAATTCCATACGCAATCTCAGGGATTGTATGTAGTATAGTAGTCGAAATATATATAAAGAAGTATCGGATTTTGATTTACGGTTAGTTTATGCAATTAGAGCCTTTTATGAACAGTTAGCTATAAGTTTTATTGCTTATTTGATGAGTTTATGATGTTTATGGCATTATTATTTAATCGCTTTGATTACAGTTTCTGTTTGTAACTGAGATTACAACGCTCGGCGAAGTCTCAAAGTCGAAGTCCCGACTGACACAACAAGTGCCTCATTATAAGATATCACAAAACAAAAAAAAAAAACGATTGTGACTAGACGATTCGAGTCGTTTGATAACGGTTACAACATTGTTCAAATGCCAAAATAAAAAGGTATCAAAATAATCATGGCGGTAGTACCTTGTATACCACTAAGTGGTAATATACTGAATGACGATGTTGAACTTTGGATTAATCTTTGATATGGGTCTAGACTCTTAAAGAAACTTCCGACGGCTGGGAAACTAAAACTGAATTGAAACTAAACTGAACTGGGCCACGTTGAGAACGGCTGACGATTGACGGGTAGCGTCTGGCACTCGGTCTTATCAAATGGAACCCAGACGGGGTTGGGCCTCGAAACAAACACAAAAAAAAAAACAAGAAAACGAAAAAAAATGATATACCTGCTTTGGTCATATACAAATTAAGTACATGTTTAATCATTGGGATCAAGTGAGTGAAGCATTGGATTGGCGAAAGTTCACATTTTGTCTGTCCATCTGTCCGTCAATTCTCAGAGATCTTAAGTTCTATAGCTATCAACATTAGTTGACATCATGCTTAGGAGGGCTTTAGACATGTTCTATTTATGTTCGCATTCGAATACGTTGGGGGGAAAAACAATTGGAAGCGCAATTTTAGAGCTGCTATTTCATAGTTCAGCACATAAGTTGCATATTATATTGATTTGTCGCTATTTCGCTACGATCGTCTAATGTGCGAAGAAGAAGCACAGGTATTGCAACAACATATTGTGTGTTGTACTTCAAATACTCAGTATTTATTGTATAGTGGGGTATACCAATGATTTTCGGATCTACTTTTAACTACTTTACAATTTCATTACGATATCATAATTCTTATATTTTTCTTATGAAATATGTTATTAATATTCTTTCCACCTATATAAAATATAGAACTCTTTGAAAATTGTTCTCCTTATTGACTATAATGTAGTATAATCTTTATTGAATGATTTGTTCAAATTCCCATATTTTGAGTTAAGCTTTAGTTTTAACTACTTAACAATTTCACTATGATGTCTTAATTCTTATATTATTCTTATGAATTCTATCATTAAAATGACTTTTAATTACCTAATATTCTTTAATATTAGGTAATAATATTCTAATAATATTCTTCTAAAATTGCACATTGACCTTATTGACTATGAGAATAATTTTTAGATCTATCCATTATTATTAACGTATGATTTGTTCAAATTCCTATATTTTAAGTTAAACTACTTTTAACTACTACTTCTCAATTTCAATATGAGATCTTAATAGTTATATTATTCCTAAGAAAATGTTATTAAAATTCCTTCCAATTAAAAAATCAAAATTTGTATAGCCTGGAAAGCTATAAATAGAGGAATTCCTTAGTTAATTTGATAAAAAAAAAGAATAAATCTTCATGATTTTTATTTGTATTGGTGATAAATCTTGTCAATTGCTCACATTAATAGGTAACTAGGAGTCGAGCAAGCTCGCTTTGTTTTCTTCGTTGTGTGGCTTCATCTGCTTCTTCTTCTCCTTATTCACTGTGTGGACTTTGGCATTGCGCTGTCATTACATCTGAGCTGAGCAAATATTACGTATTTACATGTAGAAATTGTAGGCATGGCGCCATCCCGAGCCAGAGCGAGAGCGAGAGAGCGAGATGACAACAGAACTCTGGTGACATGTTTTACTTACTATATGTGCTACTGTTCACACAACTTGCTGTGCTGTGTTGCCTTATCGATTGGTGGAGGAGGAGGAGGGGGGAACGCGAACAGATCGTTGGACATGTTCGGAGGGGTCAAAGGTTTCGCACGCATACAAACAAAACAATTGATAATAAATTCCAGGCGAACAAAAGTTCTGCAGCCGATGAAGCATGCGGAGGGAACGAGGAGGATTCGTTTGGTCTGCGTGTTAATCTAGTTGTCAAGCATGGCGCGCAATTCTCTCTCTCTCTCGTTCCCCACTTTCGCTGTGGCTCTCTTTTTTTGTGGCACTGCTCTTGCTCTCTTTGATCTGCCGACCGCCTGTGTCTGGTTCAAATTTGTACATTCCCGTTTCCCGTGTTCGCTGTGATTCCAATTATGCAAATGCCAATTGGAAATTGCATCCCACATACATACATACATACATTTAACGCACACAATAGTGCATCCCACATTGGCACGCCCCCTACACACGCGCGCACACACGGTAAGTGGCGCCCATTGAGTATGCAAATAAACGTTTAATTTGATTACACCAATTTCGAAACGTCATATTCACATGTTGAAATTCAATTCAAGTCCAAAGTAACAACACAATGCGACACTTACCAACACCGCTGATTGCATGAGACACTTTAAAAAACAAAAACAACAACACACACACACACTGCCTTGCAGCAGTAAATGCTCGCACAAACGAAGTAGAGTGTTTACGACTCCGCCTAGCAACAAGTACGCATACTTTTCTGATACACTGTCGATCAAGTGCAGCGCTGCCCCAATGCAGCGCACGCCAGCAAAGTCCAAAACTCAAAAGAGAGCGTCAACTGCATGCACACACACGCACACACATACGTGTTAGTGATTGGCGCTCTTTTTGGCTCTCGCACTCTCGCAGGCCGCATGCTTTGCCGTCTGGAGGCGAGAGAGCCGACACACACTGTTGAGTGAGTGAGTGAGTGAGTGAGAGCCCTTATAATAAACCAGCCGCGCAGCTTGCAAATCAGTCAGAAACGCGTTGAGTGCGACAGCGAGCAGACGTACAGCAAGTGTAACAAAACCAAAAAAGAGATCTTGAAAGTTCTTTAGCTCGTGGTAACCAAAAAAAAAATAAAAACGCTCTCATAGAATACATTTTTCTTTGGTGCCAAACAAAATTCTTAACTACAATACCTACAAAAAAAGTGTGGTGCAAAGCATAACATAAAAGTGAAAACTAAGCAAAGCAATCAAGAAAAGAAAGACATACACATATTAACAAAAAAAAAAAAAGATGGCAAGTGCAGAGCAAAAAACCGCCGCCAATGGCAGCGCAGCCAAGCAGCAAAACAACAGCGCCATAACAGAATCAACAGAGCCGCCAAAGGATGCCAAGGATCTGTTGCCGCATCTGGAATCGTTGGAGCGCATCATTAAGCTGCCTGTGGTGAATGCCGCATGGGATAAATCACAAGATGTCTATGGCAAAGTGAAGGGTAAGTGCAAAAGGGAGAGCAGACTGAGAGAGGTTATGTTTTTCTTTTTTTTTTTGTAACTTACTTTTTAGTTGCTAAGTAAGCAAGTCGCAATGGGGGAGCAATGAACTCTAGCGCTGATCATCTAACGGCAGCGCGAAATTCGAAACCAAAGGCAACAAATACAGAAAGAAAAAAAAAAATACTGACTGACTGACAACTGGAAAATGAAAATGAAAACGTAACAGAAGAGAGAAAAAAAACCCAAAACCGTTGCTTAGCTCACATTTTTAGTCGGCTTCGACTGCGGCTTTCGTTTTGAGTGCCAAAGTTCGCCATTTTGTTAAGTGCAAATTGAGTGGAACACAAAAAAAAAAAAGAAGAGAACTCGAAACTCGACTCAAAACTTTAATTGAGCCGACCGGCAAATTGCAATTGACTGTCTCCATTGCCAAATTGCTGTCAATTAAACTCAATTGAGGCAGCGTTCAATCGACAATCATAACAACAACAACAACAATAACAACCATGACCTGCACGTTAAGTTGAAAGCAAGAATTTCTTACTTACACACCGCCCCGCCCCGCTCTCCCCCGCCATCTATGACGCGCAGTTCGTACAAAGTGCAAAATTAAAAAAGAAATTTACATAACTCAAGCAAAAAAAAACACACACACAACACGTAGACTGAACACTCTTATAACTTATACTCATACAGGTAAAACATACATGTGTGTGTGTGTGTGTGTTGAGCTATGAATAACTTGGCAAAGTGCAGTCAGTGGCGTGACCGATAGGGGGCGCCAGTAGCGCTAAAACTTGACGACAACTCAACGCAGCCGCTGCTGCTGTCTGTGTGTGTGTGTGAGTGAATCAACGAATGATATTTATATAGTGTATAATCGATGTGTGTGCGTGTGATTGAATTGGACTTTCGACTTGTTTGTGTGGTTTTGTTTGTTGTCGTTGTTGTTGTTGTTGTTGTTGCCACCTCAAACGTTGCGAAGATGAATGATGATCAGGCCGATGACTAAATGACAGCAGCAGCAGCAGCAGCAACTATCAAAGTCTGAAAACTGACTGCGCAGTTTGTCTTATCAATCTGGCAACGCCAAAATAGCCCGATAACGCATCCAGATGCCAGGGCTGACGATACAACAGGGACAAGCTTATCAAACAACGACAATCGTAACAACAACAACAACTAATCTTGCTTTCTTTCATTCGCTTTTCGCTTCAGGCAAGAATCGCGTCTTCAATTGGGCTCTCAATGCGGCCGAGGATTGTGTGGCACGTGCTGTGACCACAGCAGCACCGATTGTCAACCGTTTGGATCGTCCCATTGCCTATGTGGATCAGACACTGGTCAAGGGCATCGAACAGCTGGAGGTTAAGGCACCCATCATCAAGGATACACCTCAGGAGATTTACACACAGGCCAAGAACAAGGTGATCGATGTGGTGCAACCGCATCTGGAGCGTGTTGTTAAATTCAAGGCAGCGGGACAACAGAAGGCCGCTTCCCTCAAGGATCTGGCCTGGCAGAAGGCCAACGAGGTGCTGGCCACACAATATGGAAGCCTAGCGGTGAATGGAGTGGATACCACAACAGCGTTGGCCGAGCGTCTGCTTGAATACTATTTCCCCAAGTGCGAGTCCGATGTGGAGGAGGATAATGGTGAGTTTTGAGATCGATCTTTCGTTTTCTATATATGCCACCATATCTGTCTTAGGTCATGCGGGGGGGTTTCCTCTACTCGAAATATGTTTCAATCGTTCCCATTTTAATTCTCAGATAATAAACAGAATGCTGTCGTGCGAAATGGCAAAAGTGCTGAGAGTGACAGTAAGTCTGGTTTTTGATTTTCAAAATATTTCCGCTTTCCTACCTTTATAATATTGTATGTCTGAGCTTTCTTTGTTGCATGCGTAACTAATCCACTCAAATCTAACAATCTCAATTTCATCGAAAAAAGTGTGTCAGATAAAAAGCGGGTTCTCCTACAAAAGTCGGTATTCCCTGTTCCCCCCTCAAATACCTCCCCCTAAAAAAAAATTCAAATTCTCTAAAGTGTTGACTAATATTCTACTATCTCTCTCTCTTCTCTCTCTCTCTCTCTCTCTCTCTTCCTTTCGTCTGCTTTGTTGCGTAGTTGTTGTTATTGGGGAACCCGACTATGATCATGAGATCGATGCTAGATTCTTAGTAGCCGCCTCCACGGTCTTTCTGTCCATGTCCCTGAAAATCATAACCGAAATTGTCGAGTACGTTAGAAGAAATCCCGAGATTGTAGGCATTATCGATAGGGAAATCAACAAGCTGATGGTAAGCACAACACACAACACACACAAAAAAAAAAAACAAAGCATGACTACTAACAAAGCATTCTTTTTAACAATCAATCGTATCATCAATCAATGCTAATTGTTCTCTCTCTTTCTCTCTCTCTCTGTCTTGTTTTGCAGTGCCAGTTCCCGCCAGCGAGGACCCAGTACTACATACAGTACAGACAGTCGGCCGTTTATCCAACAAGATCTCGCGTCGCGTCTATCGAAATGTCTCCAGACAGATCAAGCAGGTCCAACAGGGCAACATCAACGATTATTTGAGCTCGCTGATTGCCGCCCTTAAGCTGCATCAATACATCAATTTCATCAACTCATCGATGGGCACAAATGTCGAACAGTCGACGTTAAGCAATGACAACTGTACCCCATATGGCAACAATTCCAACTCTAACTCCACGAGCACAACTCGTCCAGCTTCCAACTCCAATTCGAATTCGAACTCGAACTTCAACTCCAACAACGTTAAGAGCAACAAACCAGCTGCGCCGACGTCGACGCCGGCAGCGACTGCAACTGCGACTGGGCAGTAAAGAGTTGAAAAAGGAGAACAAGAAGCAGAAGAAGAAGACGAGGAAGAAGATACATCCCTCCCTCCTCCCCCTCCCGCATATTCTTTTTTAAATTATACTTTATATATCTTTTTTTTTTTTTTTGTTGCATAAGAACACACCTTAAGAAAGTGGCGAAAAAAAAGAAAGAAATGTAGCAACAAAATCGCATCACCCAACCCACCCACTTTTCACCCGCCCCCCACCAAATGCTTTGTAAATATTTATTTGAAGTAACTCCCACACACACACACACCCATGCATACACACACATTTATATACTCGATATAAGTTGTAGTTGTAGTTGCCTTCAGTTCTTGAAAGGTTTTTAAACATGTTTTTTTTTCTTCTTTTTAAATATGCTAATTAGTTGTTTTTAGCTGTGCTAAAAAGTCCTAGTAGCGCCATCTGGCGGCCATGCTGAAATCAGCGGCCATTTTGCAAATGAAGCAAATACAAAAATCGCAAACGCAACAAAACAAGAACAACAAAAATGCTAGAGCGAGATAGAAAGAGAGTGATCAACGTTTTTTTTGTTTAGGCATGGCTGATCCTCATTAAATGTTAAATGATTATTATTATTATGATAATTAACCTAATGCTAATGATAAATATGATGAATTATGCTTTATATGAAACAAAAAACAAAACAAAACCTATATACATATTATATATATATATATATATATATATATATAAATTAATTATAAAATAAATACACAATGCTAAAATACTATATGGAAAATGTAATAATAAAACTTGGAAAGAAAACCAAACGAGTGAAAACGAAAAAAAAAAACAACAAAATGAATGAGAAACCCAAAAGAAGTTGTCAGTTTATAATTATTATTATCATCGTTTAGATAACGTCGCATGTCAAGGCTTAAAAAATCATCAGACAAACGGCATTAAATTCATTTTTGTCGTATCAGGAAACCACTCCAGAGATATACCCCCGAACTATATCTTGTATATAAGAATGTACAATACATACATATATAAAAAAAAGTATGTATTGTGGCCCATTTATATGATGACTCGACCGTTCCACATTTCCTATTCCAAAGTTCCCTCTCGACCGATAAGACAATGAGCATCCATAAATTACTATATATGTATATAAACTCGTCGAGATATTCGTGCAGTTATCTTTGAAGTAGATCCGGCTCAACTGATATTACTCTCCCTCTCTCTCTCTGATCGTAATACCCATTTTGGAATTACCGAGTCGCCAAAAACAAAAATGCTTTTGGCATGCCAAAGTTATCGACAATCTATCTATCTTTATTTTAATTAAGGTCTGCAGACTATCTCATTAGAATAATATGCGATTGTCTAGGTCTTCGGATCGCGAGCAACCTTTACACTTTGTGACCATAAATCAAGCAATATATAGCGTATATATATAGATATATATATATTGTTTGTCACTTACGTCACGTTAGCGATAACAGCGAAATATTTTGAGTGCGCTTCTCTGTTGAATAATTCAGCTGCATTTCAAGTGATATCCCTTAAGAGTACTTCACTTTAGTCCCAAATTCTTTAGTGGGTCTTTCGATTTTTAAATGGGTTAAAAAAGTGATTCAGCGACTCTTCAGGGAATTATGAATGGCGTTCTCAAGTGGGGAAAATTGTCCACTTCAGAGGAGTTTTTTTTAACTGGAAATTTACTTTGTATTCGATTTTAAACTATATGGTTAGATATAATTCAAATTAAAGCCAACATTATTACAGTTACTTTACAGAGTGAAATATATTTAATATGCTTTAGGTAAGTAAATGTTTTTGTTTTCGATACTGTTGTGAATTAGTTTCGTCAGTCAAAGAAATTGAGCTTAAAAGTTAATCCATATATCGAGTTGTTACAAAGTATAGTAAAATATCCCATAAAACAAAAAACTAGTTGCTAAATTTGTAAGCATTCTATTTAAGAGCTCTCTTAAACACCTGTATTTCAAGATTGTATATTACCGCCATAAGCTATCAGCTTACTGAGAAGCTATTTGTAATAAATACTTTGTAGAAATTCTAGTTCACAAACGTATTCTAAATGATTTACCAGACTTTCATTAATAAATTTATACCCATATAAGGTAGAAGGGTATTAAATGCACAGAAAGAAAACAAAGTGCTAAAACAAATCGAATTTTGGTAATAATAACTATAGTAATTATGATTCCTAAGCAATTGATCGGATAAAAATTGTAAAAGTTATTTACGAAATTTATATGTATTACAAATTACGCATTTTGCAATCGGTTCTTAGTTGTCATCTGGTCTATTTTGTACTTTATGGTATATTTTGAATGTAGTACTCTTTCTATATAGCCTTTGATATATTTATAGTATATATGCGCAATACTAATTTGGTATATTTTAAGAGTAATGCCGCATTTCGAATGCAGAACTATATTAATATACCAAGTATGGTTATAGTCTGACCTTTATTGCATATTTTTCGAAAGTGGCGCTCCATAGATATACCAAATAGGGGCTTCGCTATATTTTTAGTATATTTGCGGTATATTAGTTTGGTATATTTTGAGAATAATATCACATTTTGAATGTAGTACTATACCAATATACCAAATATGGCTTTCGGTCTACTCTAGTATTTTTACAGTATATCATTTGGGATATTTTAAGAATAATATCGCACTGTTTTCCTTTTATTCAAAATGAATAGCGGGTATCTCACAGTCGAGTTCCCTCGACATTTACTTTCTTACTTCTAATTCGTTACACAATTCTCAATTATTTTGAAGAAAATTAAATTTATAATAAGAATAGTAGTATTAATATTTACTATGTTAGCTTGACCCTAATCAAACTTATAACCAAATTTTGCAAATTTAATATTCCCTCTCGATCAGATCTGTTTTATAATAATAATAATACCATTTATTAACATTACTCTAATCTAAGCTAAAACCAAAAATTTTGCTTGAAAACAAATTCACTATTCTCCAAAATGAATTCTTAAGCTAAATGGAGCTCTCGATCACTCTCGATCAAATCAGTTTTATAATAATAATATTATTATTTATTAACGTTACTCAAACAAAGTTAATTTAAACCGAATTAATTTTACTTGAAAATAACTATATAAGTAAGCAACAAATTTTAGTATTCCCCATAATGAATACCTTGGCTAAATCGGGCAGTCGATCACTCTCGATCGGATCTGTTTTTCGGGTGGTTTTTGAGTGGACATGACGCGACATAAGTTCGACGTTTAGTGTTAATGGAGGAGCGAGCGCACTTTGTTGTGGTTTGCTCGTGATTAAATTGCACAGTTACGGTACGATATGGTCTATATACTATATAGAATATAGAATATATATATCTGTACATACCTATACAGTATTTATGGGCATACCATGGCTTTGTGTCGGGGGCTGTATATGGATTGCTTTGCTTTGCTTTGCTTTTTCTTATCAAAACTCAGCACTCGCTGCTCACCTGGTGCCAATTCATGTGAAGTTCAACCGTTGTGCTTAGGCCCTATTTATAGAGCGGGGCCTTAGATAACGCAGAAAGTGTAGACCCACTATATGAACTGACACAACTACAAAAAAGGGGACGGCATCTAAGGAATTCAATATTTGTATATAAGGTAAAAGGTATCGATCTTTTGCTCTCTCTCTCTCTGTTTCCCTCTCTCTCTCTCTCTCTCTCCGATCGATAATGATGATGAGGCGTTAATGACAGCCAAAGGGCAATTACAGTCCATCCTTTTTGGAGTTTTCGTTTTTCGATTCGGGCCTCATTTCGTATTCCGCATCCGAAGCCGAAGCAAAAGTTTCGCGCATAGCTCGATTGCAATTTTTGGGCAAGCGAACAACCAGAAATACCACGACGGTAGTTAAATATTTATGTTCAGTTCCCGAACAACCAAAGAAGCTATTGCCCAAAAACGGATCAGATTCCTTCCTATACATACATATGTACTCACAAACTCTTGCGCATTCTTCTCTCCCCCCACCACTTTTTTTTTTGTTGTTTTAGTATATGATACTCTGTAAAGTGATCTCGGATATTGCGACTCTCAAGTTTCTATTTTGCTTCAATTCATTTTTTTTTTTTTTTGCTACTTTTGCAATTTTGGTATTAGTTAAACTAACACATTGAGAATTCCTATTGATATTCTGAACATTTTAGCATGATTTTTCTGAAATAAATCGTTGTAAAGTTTACTTTTATTTTCTTACTCTTCCAAAGTTTGGTATTCCAAAAGACACAACTTTTTTTTCGTATTAAACTAACAGATTGAGGATTCCTCTTGATAATCTGAAACTTTCAGAATTATCCTTCTGATTTTAATCGTTGAAAAGTTTACTTATAATAAGGCTAAATAGTGTCTGAAAAAAAAACTATATTTTTGCTAAGGAAAAAATCAGATACATCAAATTCCATTCTGAAGATACTTGTTGCTTGTTGCTTTCAAAGTTTGCTATTCTAAAAGATACAGTTTTAATTTTGTATTAAACTAACAATGTTCTGAAAATTTCAGCAACATCCTTCCTTCATAAATGTAAAAGGCAACTACATTTTTGCTAAGGTACAAATTTATTTATTTTTTATTTTTCCATTGTACACCGTATAAGTTTCTTGTTTCATAAGATGCAACTATAATTTTTGTTCAACTAACATATTGAAAGTTCCTCTTGATATTCTGAAAATTTCAGCATTATCCCTGTAATATAAATCATTTTAAAGTGTACTTTTGTTACTGCTAAAAAATGTGTGAGATACTTTGTGAAGATACAAATCAGGTATATAAAATTCCATTCTTAAGATATTATATTTATTTTTCTGTTATGCAAGTTATACGTTTCTCGTTTCATAAGATCCAACTTCGATATATTGACAATTCCTCTTGATATTCGGAAAATTTCTCTCTCTAATATAAATTGTGTATGATACTTTGTAAAAGGAAATTGTATTTTTGCTAAAGTACAAATCAGATATATCAAATTCCATTTTTAAGATATTGCATTTTTTCTTGATTTATGAGATACAACTTGAATTTTGTATTAAACTAACATATTGATAAGTTCTTTTGATATTCTAAAAATTTCAACAGTATCCCTCTTATTCAAATAGTGTGTGATACCTTGTAAAAGGTAAAAATCAGATATATAAAATTGCATTCTTAAGATACAGATTTTGTTTAATCTAACTTATTGACAACTCATATTGATGTTCTGAAAACTTCAGCTTGATCCCTTTTGATAAAACTCGTTTGCTTTTGATAAGGTATTTGCTGCCTCGACTAAAGCATAAATATTTGTGGCTTCTTATTCATTTATTTTGTTTTTGGCGAGACGCATGTCTTGGCTACTGGAAGAGCGAGTTTGCCCATCTTTCTTCTCCCGTCTTCCTTCTCCTGTCTTCAGTCTACGCAGTTCACAGTCTTCAGTCTTCTTCTGTCTGCAGTCTAGAGTCGTCAGTCTACAGTCTTCAGATTTTAGACTACAATCTTTAGTTTTCCGTCATGCTACAGTCTTTCAGTTCATAGACTACAACAGTAGTCGAGAGAGTCTTTTTTTCTTTTTTTTTTATCGTCACTCTTTACGCTTCATTTGTAAAAAAAATGATAATGATGTGAAGATGAGGTTTGAAATTGTCTTGTTTGCACAGCATGTGTGAGAGAGAGAGAGAGAGAGAGGTAGGGAATTAGCATATAGTAATAATAATAATGCTGAGTGTACGAGATGTTTTTTGGACTTTGTACAGTCTTACGCACTTCTTCTCCTTTGCTTTCCCCCCTCCCCATGGAGGGAGACGTCAGCGACGACGACGACGACGACGCTTTACGCTTTCAGTTGGCAACGGGCGACGCGAGACGGCAGATTTCTTATCACAATTATAATGAAAGGCCCCAACTACGAAAATGCTCGTATAATTCATTCTACATACAATATGGGGGAGAGAAAGAGAGTGTGAGAGAGGGAGAGAGGAATTGGCAGTGCAGCGACTGCGACTGCGACTGCGACTGCGATAAGACATCAGGATGAGGCTGCGACCAAGAGCGAGGGAGAGAGAGAGAGAGTGTGTGTGTGTGTGTATGTTCTTGAAATGTGGGCGTTGAGCTCAACGGAAGGAGGCGTGCCACAGCATGGCAATCAACGGCAAACAGCAAAAGCAACCGCAGTTGACGTTGACGTCGCCGCCGTCGCGCTTCCCGACGACAATTCTCTCAAGTGTCAAAGTACAGAAAGTGGCGTGATTATTATTCTTCTCTTTATTATTATGATGTTTGCACACACACACTTAGACGTGTGTGTGTGTGTGTGTGTGTGTTTTGTGATCTGGTTTTTTGGTTTTGTAATTGTTGCACTCACATCTCGGCAGCTGCGTCAACTGTTGTCAACACACACGCACACACACAGACAAAGCGATAAGAACAACGATCAACACAGAACCCAACAGCGAACAGAGACGCGCGCGTTCCAATCAGAATCATTGCGATGCGCACTGCGCAGCTTGCCATTTAGCGGCGACAACAACCAACGCCACACACACATACACGACATTGCGTTCTGGTTCATGCACACGCTAACTCTTATCAGCTGTTTGGCGACGACGCAACGCAACGCATCGCCCCATCTCGCTCATACAGTTTGCTTGCTGGCTTGCAAACTTGCTCGACTGCAAAACACTCGTTAACTGTTTAACCTAATTTTCATATTTTTAAGTTTAATATTATATTTGTTAATATTTTTGGATATTTTTTTATAATTACATATTTTTTTTGCCCTGTTTTACAGGGCAGTATCGCAAGCAGTGTTGCCAAAGTTTGTTGAGAAATAAAAGCTGTTTTTGACGGGAAGAACGATGCAAAAAAGCTGAAAAATTAGAAAAAAAAGGCTATAAAAAAAGCTGATTTTTCAATTCATTGGATTCTATATATTTTTCACAGGGTGAGCTTACAAATATTGAAACATATGTATAGAATTTGTACAACAGCTGCTCTAATATTCACAATATTTGGAGAATTTCATTAAAACTATCCTCATTCTTCTCATTTTTATTGTCATATGTTCATCCAGTTTTTCTATCATTTTTAGGAATTGATTAGGAAGGAAGCCATAATTGAAAATGCATGATTTAGAATAAATTGTATTTAGTAGAAAACAACGAGTAGAAAAACAAAAAGCACTGTTGTCTTCAAATTATTTAACGACTAGGTTTTCTAAATGATCCAATTGAGCCAACAATGTATGCTCGGCCACAAAAAGACATAGCACTGCTTCTTGCTCCATCGTCTTGACCATCAAAGCTACAAAATCTATTTGGTTTGTTTGCATAAAGCCGTCCCTAAAACTTTTATACTTTTTGGTTAAAACATTGGCGCGCAAATCAGAGAGTTTTGTGGTGATTGTACATTTGCAGTAACTGTCATCCTTTTGCCTTTATTGACGCTACGATAAGAATTGGCGTGTTCTTCGACATTGCCTAACAACACTATAGAATCGGTTTATCACTAAAAATGTTGGCAAGCATCGGCAGAACAGCTACAGCAAATATTGTTCCATAATTTTAGGCAAATAACAAAAAATCTAAAAAAGCATTTAAGTAAAAAAAAAGCCAGAATTCCCGCTGCCCGCTGTTTGCAATTTTTTCTAGCACATGGCATTTGAAAAAAGCCAGTTTTGACGGGAAAAAAGCGACTCTGGCAACACTGATCGCAAGTGCTATTTTTTATATAGCTGTCAGCTTGCAAATTCAGTAGCTGTCAGTTAGTGTTATAGCAGCCAGCTTGGCGCAGCAATGACAATCAGATTTTGCTTGCTCAACAAGCAACGTATTCGAGACGTTTCTTTTGAACAGTAGAAAGTTGAATGAAAAATATTGACAATAACCCACATATTATGTTTATATCACAGATGAATCACACATGATGCCAGAATTTTATATGGTTCTAATTAAGTCGGAAATAATTTGCTGAATCTGAAGAACAAACAAAAAATTGTTGAATTAGGTCGTCAGTGTTGTAGCAGCCAGCTTGACGCCGCGATGACAACAAGCTACTGCTGCAATTTCTAGCGTATTCGAGAAGTTTCTTTTAAAAATTAGAAAGTTGAATGAAAAGTATTGACAATTCCACAAATATTATTCTTATACTCACACATATGAATCACAATACATGATGCACGAGTTTGAGATTAATTAACACGAAAATACCTTGCCTAAGGAATAGCCAAGAAAGAAATGTTGAATTAGCATGCCAGTGTTGTAGCAGCCAGCTTAGCGCAGCAATGACAATCAGCTTTTGTATGCTCATTTGAAATTTCTATCGTATTGGAGACGTTTCTTTTCAAAGTGGAAAGTTGAATGAAAAGTGTTGAAAATTCCCTAGATATTATGTTTATGACACAGATGAATCATAACAAATGATGCAATAATTTGAGATAGCACTAATTAAGTCAAAAATAACTTGCTAAATGTGATGCACAAAGAAATGTTGAACTAGACTGCCAGTGTTGTAGCAGCCAGCTTGACACGGCGATGACAATCAGCTTTTGTATGCTCATTTGAAATTTCTAGCGTTTTCGAGACGTTTCTTTTCAAAAGTAGAAAGTTGAATGAAAAGTATTGACAATTCCCAAAAAATTACGCTTATAGTCACACAGATGATTCACAACACATGATTAAGTCGAAAATAATTTGCTGGCTGAAGAAGAAACAAAGAAAAGTTGCATCATTCTAGACGAGATGAAATCAAATAATGTTCGGGATTCATTTTGCAACACTCTTGCATGTTGATTAAATTTATTGTATGCGACGTTAAAAAACGAGCGCGATATACATATTTTGTTGTACATAGTATAATTCGATCTACGCACGTTTGTTATAAACTAGATATTATAGGTTATAGCATCGGTGTCTTAGCACTTTCAGTTAATAATATATAATATATTCTATATATATGTACTACGAAATGGGTATATAGAGGGCGGGGTGGGCAAAGGACTTATACATAATGTTAATACAGTTTGTTGTTGTTTCGTTTTAAAATCGAATTAAGTATAAATAGTAGTAGTTGTATTTTAATGTTTTTCAAAATTAGTTCGAAAACCAACTTGTGAAGCTGCCAGTGTTTGCTCTCTCGTCTCTTTTTATTTAATGTTGTTCTTGTTCTTGTTGTTCCTGTTGTTCTTATTGTTGTTGTTGTTGAGTTGAGTGTGGCGTAGTCTGATCTGGACATGGGCGTGGCTGCCCCCATATATTTCCATACATATATCAAGTGTATTCTTTCCAATTTTTATTCATCGTTGTGTGTGTTTGCTTGCTTATCACAGACGCCCAGCGAGATTTGTGTGTGTGTGTTTGTGTGTGTGAGGACTTTGTGGAGATGGAGAAAATACTATATCACTTGGCCAGATCCTCACAGACAAATAAAACCACAGCGAATGAGGCTGCTTTTCTCTCTTTCTCTCTCTCTCTCTATCTATTTCTCTTCCTCCAACTCTTGTTGCGCGCTTCCAACGCATCATCATCGACATAATCCAGCAGATCAGATACATACTATATGGATATAGAATAGTATTGGGTTTAAGGCTTGGCCACTTGGGCCACATTCGAAGCCAAGCCGCAGGCATCGGCCACAGGCTCAGAGCTCTCTCGCTGTCCATTGTTGCCCAGCAGTTGGTTAAAGTACTCTCCGAATACGGCGTGATTGTAGGAAACGAGTCGCCGAAATGAGGCAATAAATGCAACCAACTCTTCCTCGAAGTCAGCGAAACCAGAAGGCGGTGGCGGAATGTTGCCATTGGAGCGCAACGCAACGCGCACAAAGCCATTCAAGCGGCTCGCTAGAAAGTATAGAAATAGGTTGTAAATTCGAGATTTGAGATTCGATTCGAGTTTTTCGATTTTCCACTCACTCATTAGATTGCGAACCGGCGACGTCTTGTTAGCCAGTTGCTGCAGTTGACTCAGCAGCTGCGTCTGCTGAGCATCGCTCAATGGCTGCATCTGTTCCTTGGCCAGCGATGTGCTAATAAATGCTCGAATCTGTTCACGACAGCTCTCAATGGCAGCCTCAATTTGACTGCAAAGTGAAGTAGAAGTAGTTTAGATAGGGAAAAAGATTTAAAAAGAGTTTCCAATTTACTCACTCCTCTTGCTTCACATGTTGCATCAGTATCTCGAGTTGTTGGGCAAGTTGTTGGCGATTCTCACGACGTTGCGATATCACTGGGACACTCTGGGCCACCGAGATGAGCGAGGCGCAGAGGATCAAACGCTGCGCTCGCCAGCTGAGACCCTCGAAGCGTTCCTTGTCGATGCGCAGCAGCTCGGGAAACTCTTTGTCCGCCGGATAGTCGAGCAGCTGCATGTACGCGTTGTACGTGATGTCGTCGGTGCTGTTGCAACCAGGACGATGACGTTGCAGCCAGTCCTCGGTGGCCGGGAATCCAGCTGCAATGAAAATATTCAAATATTATTATTTTTATTGAACGAACGAACGAACGAATGCAATTGCTTATTGCAATGAGGTGAGTCAGAGCGACCAAGGCCCGCAGATTACTTTAAATATATATTATTAGTTCTTCTATATAATTTTCCCAATAATTCATTTTATTAGAAAGCCCTAAAACTATTTCAAATTTAATTTAAACAAGAAAGTTACAATCGATTGCTATAAAACATTAAAATACACCTGATAATATACCACAAAAATGCTGAAATATACCGAATGGTATATTTGGTATACTTATATGGTACTACGTTCACTAAAAATACTAATCGACTGTAAGATACCAACTACTCTTTTTGAATAAGAGCAAAACTGCACAGCATTATTAAAATATACCAAATTAAAATACTAAAAATATATCATCAGCTATTTTTGGTAAATTAATATAGTAATACATTCAAACAAGTAAGAAAGCTACAGTCAAATATGCTCGAAAGTAAAATAGTGCGGTATCAATTTTAATATATACCAAATTTATATACCGCAGAATACTGAAAATATACTAAAGGACATATTCGGTATATTGATATAGTTCTATATTAAAATAAACCATAGAGTGAAAAATACAAAAATTATACCGAAGGCTATATTTGGTATATTGCTTATACATAAAAATATACCATAGAGTGCAAAATATACTAGATTGCTAGCCAAAGCAATTGAGACCCGTAAAAAAGTATTTTTTGAATAACTTCTACAATTTTGTCTGTTCGCAGTTCGCAGCCAATTTATCAGGGAATATAAAAACTATGGTTATTATAGTATATATTATTGTCTATTCTCTACTCTAGCTTTCAGGGACGGAAGTAGGCGTGGCAACAATTTAAAACAAACTTGATCTGCGTGTAAACATAACAAGTGTTGAACAAATTATATCCCTATCTCTTATAGTCTCTTAAATGAAGGTGTGCATACGGACGGACAGACAGACAGACAGACGGACATGGCTATATCGTTTCATCTGATCAATATATATACTTTATGGAATCAAAGATGCCTCCTTCTGCTTGGTACATACATTTCCTGCCAGCACAAAATGTTATAATACCCTATGGGTAGCGGATATAAAAGTTATCTTGAATATCCCCCGCTTCCCCCACACTCACCATTGCCATGAAACTCTCGTAAGTATGTGCTGAACTTTTGCTTCTCATACTGCACCGAATTGGCGGCGATGTCACTCCGAGCCACAGCGAGCATAAAGTTGGCCATGTCCAGTTTCATCAGCGACATCGTCTCGAAGATGCCCCTGAACGTATCGACCACATCCTCAATGTCCCGCAGCTTGGCCACCGTCTCATCTCTGGCCGGTGAGCACATGCTCGCCAAGAGATTGATCACAAAATTGGCATAGGCACGAAAGTCGAGCACTCCCCGCTCCGCCTGCTGACGCACCAGCTGCTCGTCCAGTGCCGCATTGATGCGTCCCAACAGACTCGCGTTCTTCGCCGACAGCAGCTGAGGAAAGTCCTCCTTGATCTCCCCGAGCAGCCGAATGGCCTGATCGTAGGCTGGTGGCTGGCGCTCCAGCTGTTGACGCAACAGATCCCAGAACGCTTTGTGCACCATGGTCTTGATGCGACCCTCCAGACTGCAATACAGAGAGAGAGAGAGAGTGAGATAGCTATAGTCAGAGTGGGATAGAGTAGCAAAGTTGAGGGGGAAGTATTATGAAGAGTACTTTTGTAATTCGAATAATTCCCATAAAATTCAATACCTATTTTAGGGAATCTAATTTTACTATTCTAAAATACACAAACAATTTTTTTTTAATATTTATTTCTATTTGTGTTCTTTTAATTTTTTTTCTATTAATTTTTGACTGTGTTTTGGGGTTTTTTTTTATGAAAGTTCATTGTTCCTTTTCCGTAAAAGATATTTTTATTTTAATAATACCAAATATAGGAAAAATTAATTTTTGTTGCTAAGTTTATTTTATGTCTTGCTAATTTATGTATTTTAATTATTTCCAATTAAAATGTAAGTAAGTTTTTAATATACATATGTTTATCTTGACTATCAGAAAACTATCCCGTCTTTTCCAAAGCTTTTTTTATATTATATCTAAATTATTCCCAATTGTATTTATTATTATTTTCTTCTTTTTATTTTAATAATATCAAATATAGCAAAAACTAATTTATTTTTACCAATTTTTTTTTATGTTTAATTATGTATTTGAATTATTTCCAATTTTAATATAAGGGTTTTTTTTTTAATATAACTATGTCCTTACTACCAGAAACATGTTCTGCTTCTTTCTTTTACATGAAATTCAAAATATTTAAATTACTATATATGGGAATTTTCAATATGTGTGTCTTTTAACTACAAAAAAAATGTTCTGCTCCATCCCAAAGTTGCATTAAATTCATTTCAATTTGAAATTGATCAGAAACGTTAAAAAAAGTATTGCCCTTAGGCAGTCTTCACTGTACTTACCTATCCATTGGCGGCTCGTAGCGCTGCAGCTTAAACTCCGGATTCAGAGCGATTTCATGGGCCAGCTCCATGTTCTTGAGATTCTTGAGCATGCTCGCCACCTCGTCCATGGTGACGACCTTGGGCGGGCTGCCATCGAGGCTGGGAAGGACAAAGCGTGTCATGCTATCCGTGGAGCTTTCGCTGTCCGTACGCAGGCGTGACTCGTCATTGTTTTGCTGCTTGGTGTTGTTGTCCTGCTCCTGCTCATTGTTCTGCTTGGCATCCATTTTGATTTATTTTGTTTTTTATGTTCACTGCAAATTTGCCTGGAAACAATAAAAAAAAAAGTGTACATAGCATTTAATTGCTGTGTCGTTCTTTGTTTGCTGTATTTGGACAATTGTAACTGGTTTGGAAACGTGTTTTTCCTTATTGGCTTTCAAATTGCGTCGCATTTCCGCCTGCACAAGGAAATTAAGCAGCAGCAACAGCAGTATTCGCAGTGGAATGCAAGAAGAGCTTTAAAAGCTCAGCTCAACTCAGCTGAGCTCATGATACAATAACACAAGGTAGTCTCGTCGCGTGCCTTAACGTTCGGCTTCGAGCCACTATCGTCAGTGCGCTCGTGCTTGTTGAAGCGAAAGGTTGTGCGCGGACGATTTTTTCCCTAAATATTAACCCTTGTGCAAGACAAAAATGTCAGATTGCAATTATATTATATATAAATATGAACTTTATGATAGAATTAAGAACCTGAACTAAATAATTGGTAATCAAAAACAAAAACAACGATTACTATCCAATTCCAAACTATTAAAAATTAAATTATAAAAAAACATTTCAACTCTTTTTAATATAGTGGAACAATTAAACCCTATGCGCCATTGAAGGGTTAATCACAAAGCTCTACTGTCGATTCTTTCGCACTCACTAGACGCAGTCGTTTCACTCGCACTTATGCATGTGATAGATAAGGGGCAGCTTTTCCGACGAGACTACCTTGTGTTATTGTATCATGGCTGAGCTCAGGGTCAGCTTTGTCTAAGGCCAATGAAATGCGCCGTTAAATGCAAGTCAAGTGTGTGTATGTATGTGAGTGAGACAACAAAGAAGCAACCACCTTACACACACACACACAGGCAGAATAGTACATACATATGTATGTACATATAGGAAGTGGTGGGGGAGGCAGCATCTCTACTTTTTTTCAAATAGTTTTGCAATTTTGAATTTGTGGCTGACACAGTTTCCAAAATTAACGCAAAACTAGAGCAGCGCATATAAGAAAGAGTGAGAGAGAGGGACGGAGGAAGAGATGAATATTGCACAACGCACAACGAATGGCGACATCAACAAAGAGGCGATAATAAAGCAGCCTATGAAAACAGAAACGGTGAAAATTTTTGTATATTGCGCAGCAGCAGCGCAGCCAATGTGCTGCATGTGTATGAGTATTTACATGCGCGTCTCTGTCTATGTGTATGTGTGTAGCTCTGTGTATATTGTGAAATGGACACAAGGACGGTGCGATTGGGTGGTTGGGTGGGGGATGGCACAATTATTACAATACATTTCAAATTAATAATAAGCACCATTTAATTACTCACCCGTTAGATGAACAAAATGTGTCAAATTTATATTGTGAATTTCTTTATTTATTTCTTGGTTTGTTAATCGAAACTTGCACTTGCACGTTAAATTTTATTTACTTTTTTGTTTCTCAACGTATTTTACAATTTGTAGAGCATTATTTGTTGTTAGCCCGAGACAACACGTCCAAAAAGTGAGTAATATTGTAATGAACGTACGAATTCAATTTCAAACGCAGGCCACCTTTGTTTGTTGTGTTGTTGTTGTTGTGCGTTTGTTGTTCGCTTTTGTTCCATAACATTCGAGAATAGGTATGGTACGCTGCTCACAGCTCGCAACAGCTGCTTGTAAACAGTGTTGCCACATAACTTTTCGTTTACTTATGTGTTGATTGCAACAATTCTTTCAAAAATGCTTTTAAATATATTAAAATTTGACTTAATTTTTATTTAGTTTTTCAATTTAATTGCATTGCAAGTATGCTTTAAATAATTTGTTTGGCTCTAATGTGTGTGCTGCATACTTGGCTACAAGTGCTTGCTTGGCACTGCCAGCGTTGGTTAAAGGTGACAGTGTGGACCGCCACACAGATGGCAACGCCATCCAGCTGAACATCAGACAGCAGACAGACACCATAGTATAGAAGAAATTTTTTTCGGAACTTATTTAAATTTCGCAACCAAATCCAAAACACAAAAAAAAGACCCAAAAAACAATAACATAAGCGCTAAACAAAAGACCCCAGACGAGTGTATGTGTGTGTGTGTCGGTGTACGTGAATGCCAACCAATGTGGTAGACGCAATTACTGTGTGTGTGCAACAAACCCCGTTTCCCCTGCAACACCCCCCGCAGCCGAGAGCCGAGTGACACTGCTGAAGCATGGAGAGCGAAAAGATATTGATGGCTGCCGGCGTCACAGTGGCCGCCGTTGTAGGCGCCTTTGTCTTCTGGGGTCCCTCAGGTGAGCGCGATTCCCAATTGGCAAACCCTTTCCTTTTTCTCGAAATTTGTCACATTTTCGCTCATTCCTCATTCCCCAGGCTCACGCTTGCGTCAGCGTCGCGGCCAAATCGCCGGACTGCACAACTTTGGGCGCACCTGCTTCCTCAACACGCTGCTGCAGGCGCTGGCTGCCTGTCCACAGTTTATTGCCTGGCTGCAGCTTTACAATGGCGCCACACCGGATCGCAAGAGTCTGATCAGCTCGATGCTGAGCACTCTGGAGGTGGTCAATGGCACACATGCCACGCTCCGGGGTGATCCCCATTCACCAGGCGCTGTGCTGCGTGCATTAAACACACTGGGTTGGGTAATTCCTCAGGAGGAGCACGATGCCCACGAGTTGTTCCATGTGCTGTTGTCATCGCTGGAGGAGGAGGCAACACGTCCTCAGCAAATGGGCTGTCTATCGGATGCACTGTTGCCACCAACGCCCGTCGCTCATGATCTGCTCGACTTGGATGGCGATTATCAACGGGGATTAGGTGGTGGGAGCGCTCAACATCATCAACGGATTGGCGATCAACCGAATCGACCATCGAGTGCCATGCTCACCGATTTCCTCAACATGGAGTACGATGAGTCGACGAGCTTGCAGCGTTTGGTGCGCTCCGAGGCGCACACACCCGACTCCCCAGCCTCGGTGTGTGAACGCGATTCGGCAGCCGATGCTTTGACACCGGGCGTGGCCACAAATCCCTTTTTGGGCAACTCACCCTTTGGCTATCAATCGGCACTGGCGGCCATGGACTTCATAGAGCCGCCCATCCAGCAGCAGCAGCAGCATCAGGGCAATGCATCGCCCATCTTGGGTGGCGAGCGATTGTCGCGTCCGCGACAGCAACAACTCCACAATCAGCAGCAACAGCACCACAACAATCCCAATCACAGCGAGGGACTCAATCGCCGGGTGTCGAGCTCATGCCGCTCACTGGAGCGTCTCAATCGCGGTCCCGGACGTGTGTCCATCTGGTCGAGCATGATGCCCAGCCAGGTGGCGCATCCGTTTCAGGGTGCGATGGGTGCCCAAATTGTGTGCAACGGCTGTGGCTCCAAGTCGGCGGTGCGCTACGATAAATTCGATAGCATTACGCTCAATTTGCCGACGCAACGTCGCTCGGGTTTGAGTTTGGGACACTTGCTCAGCGAATACATCACGTCGGAGGATCTGAGCGATGTCAAGTGCGACAGCTGCAATGAGACAACGATGCACACCAAATCGGTGACGTTTGCCAAGCTGCCCGCTTGCCTCTGCATTCACATTGCACGCACCGTTTGGCTGCCCACGGGACAGGTGTGCAAGCGTCAGGATTACGTGCACTTCCCCGAGAGCTTGTCCATGGCACCGTACAGTTTTGTGCAGCCGCATCTGAACAGTCAGGTGAGTCAGCCAGCGATCTAATCTAATCTAATCTATGCCAAGCAAGCAACTTGTTTAATGCATCTTCACTTTGATAGGCCGGCACACCTTGGGGCTCAACCATGTCGCTGTATTCCTCTAGTTTGCCCATGAACAATGGCGGCGGTGCTGGCGGCGAAGGATTCGGCGCCATGTTCCCCAAGAATCTGTATCGCCTGCTCGCTGTCGTCGTGCACTCCGGCGAGGCGAACAGCGGACACTTTGTGACCTATCGTCGCGGCTCGCTCCGCAATGCGCATCGGTAAGTGGAAACTTAGCTACCTATGGGGTAGGAGAGAGTATTAACTTAAGGAAATATATAAGTCTTCGTTGCTTTGAGTGGCAATATAGTATATTTTGCACTTTATGGTATATTTTAAATATATTACTATATTAATATACCAAATATAGCCAATTGTATTGTGCATTATATGGTATATTTTGAATATATTGCCATATAAATATACCAAATATACCATTTTGATAAATTTTAATATGTTTCCGCTATATTGATTCGGTATATTTTTAAATTAATACCGCACTGCTTTGCTTTTATTTGCAATAGATACTATATAAATATACCGAATGTAGTCGTTGGTATATTTTTAGTATTTTTGCGGTATCGAACACACTCGACTGTAGATTTCTTATTTGTTTTGTTTACCTTATTAAAATAACAACTTGTGAAATCGTTATTTAATTTCCATTTGTATTTTTAAAAGTTGCATCACAACTGTCTAATATTGCAATTTCGAATTTCTTTGAATTTCAAATCGACATTTTAGAAATATTTTGTTTTTGCAAACGAAATTTCAAATTTGTGTATTATAATTGTTATTATTAAACTTTAAAGTATTCTGATGATCGTTGTGATTAAATATGTGATCATTCCAACAATTCCTTCAATTTATGCTTCAATTTTCAAGTAATATTTAAAAAATTAATAACTTGAATTGAAATTCAAAATTTTTCTTTTGTTTTGAAAAATGAAATTTCAAATTAGGGTTTTACTATTTTTATTATTAAACTTGAAAATATGCCTTGAATTCCCTAAATTTTTACTTAAACTTTAAAATATTTGAAAATTAATAACTTGAATTGAAATTCCACATTTTAGAAATCTATTGTTTTGAAAAATGAAATTTTAAATTAGTTTTTTTATAATTTTGATTGTTAATCTTAAAAATAAGTCTAGAATTCAACCGAATGTCATCAACTAAGTCAGCTTATTATCATTATTTGATGATTTCTGTGATTGAATATATGATTACTCCAATATGTTCTCCAATTTATGCTTAAACTTTAAAATAATATTTGCAAATTTATATATTTTTCCCATTTTTTTTTTATTGAATTAAGAAATTTCAAAGTGAACTTTTACTGTGTTCGAAAATTTTGCTTAAAGTTACCTATAATGTATTTTTCTTTGGTCTTTTTAGCTGGTTCTATACCTCGGATACCATTGTGCGTGAAGTGACCATCGATGAGGTGTTGAGTGTCCCGGCTTATTTGCTCTTCTACGATCGCGGTCAACAGCGACAGCTGCAGATGCAAATGCGTTAAAAGCGGGAGAGAAAGAGAGAGAGAGAGAAGATGAAAGCGCGAGAAGTTCTTCGGCCTAGTCATTTATGAAACGAACAACGTGATGTGATTGCGAAACAAAAAGTCAAATGATTATGATGTATAAAGCATAATTATGCAACGGTGGCCATAATAAGCAACAAGAGCAACAACAATTACATCAATATTTAAAGAGCATCCTCCTTCAAGCAAATAGTCTCAACCGAGCAAGTCGAGCATTTTATTCGTATTTTGGATCTCAGCAAACACCAAAAAGAGAGAGACAGACGACAACAAGAACAACAAATGCGTGTGTTGGATTGCATGATGAATTAGTGAGATGAAAGGAAAGGGAGCTAAACAAAAGAACACACGCATCTAAAAGAAAAAACACCAACTCAATCCCACACATAAACTACATTATTATATACATAGAGATATACAGTTATCTATATATATATATACATCATAATTTGTTACATCCAAATGCATTTAAAAATTTTCAAATTGAATTTCAAATTCAAAAATTTCAATCCTAATTCGTCATGTGCTTTTTTTTCGATCGATGTCTCTGTATTTAGCAATATAGATTCCATAATAATTGCCTGCGGCAACAACAATCGATAATAAGATTATATACATAGTTATATATATATATATATAATATTATGGTTTGGTTTATTTATTTATTTCGATTTATTTCATTTGGCGTTTGTTCGGCATATTGTTGTGAGCATATTGTATTTTTATATAGTCGTGACCAAACTTGATTGTTTTATGCCGCTCGAACGATATCGATTGCTAGTCAACGATTAGCTGCATTTATCGATAGGCGATGTCGGCAATGTTTTCCCCAAACAATATTGAGCTATTATTAAATACGAGTAATAAAGTTTCAATAGATCTTTACCAATACCGTGCCAGTTTTATATTGCATGCAATTAAATATTATAATTTCAAATCAGCAATGTTGTGCTGTATATAGGTAATGTTAAGTACAGCGCTCTGTTAAGTCTAACATAATCTGCACAACTAAATGCCAATAAGCAGTCAAATATTGAAGTGTGCCCACTTTTTGTGACTCGCCTGTAAAGTGTGCCAACATTAACAGAACTATGTTGAACTTAACATTGTCCGCTTAACATAACATGATACAGGCAGAAAGTGTACATTTACATTTTACTTAATAAATGTAAAAAATATTTATCTGGCAATATTAGTTGTATACAAATATTCTTCTTGTTGTATTTGTTAAGTAAATAAAAGGCTGATTGTTATCGCTCGCGCCTATTATCGAATGTCAATGTGTACACACCACGCGTCATTTGTTTGCTGTGTGTGTGGTCACACTGTTTGCACTAACTACGCACCCCGTACTTATTGTGAGTGTCATTTAAAATTCAAACGCGTCGCGGCGGCAATGCCTCAATTATTTTTGTGTGTTAAAAACAATGTCGAATAATAATAATAAAAAGCATAATTATGAGCGGAAAGCCAGATCGTCGCGCTTTACACCGAAAATAAGAGAATATCTGGCGGAGATAGCAAATGAGCGCGAAACGGAATTGGAACGCTTCATGATGCTCTCGTCGGCATCGCCAGCGAGCAGCGGCGTCAGCGTCGGCGCGCCGTGTCCGCAGCACGACATCACCGCCAACAACAACAGCAGCTGCAGGGTGTTGGCGGAGGCGGGGGAAGCAGCTGCCGTACAAATTGTGAATATTCCCATTGTGATGGTGAATAAGCAACAAGAAAAACAACAAGAGAATGAGGAGGAGGAGGAGGAAGAAGAGGAGCAGCAGCTACTTCTGCCGCCGCCGCCATCGAAAGTAAAGTCAAGCTGCTCTGTTTCTGTGGAGGATTTGCGCACACCCACAAAGGACACACATACGCAGACGCACACACAACCACAGATGCACACACGTAAAACACAAACTCCGGAATCTGCACTCAAATCGCACAAACGCTTGGAATGGGATCCCGCTGCCGATGTGGGCTATCATCGCAGCATGGGCAGCAACAACAGTTGCGAGCGTGCCATGTCCACCAGCAACATTAGCACACTGGAACGCTCGGTGCTGGAGGCGGCAATGCAGCCACTGCAGGCAACTCAGCGTGCGAATCAATCCGAGACGGATTTGAAGCGTCTGCAACTGGAGAAGGAACGCGTCGAGAAACCGCCACTGGCCTCAAGCACGTTTGTGCAACGTGCACCGCGCTCCACGCCCGTCTCCAGCTCCAGGCGTGACAGCTGTGTGACTTCCTCAGCGGCCAGCAGCTTTGACTATCAGCCCAATCTCTCCAGGCCAAGCACCGCGGGCACAGGACGCAGCCAGAGTCGGAGTCAGAGTCAGAGTCAAAGTCAGAGCAGTCGCCGAAGCAGCAGCAGCTATCAACAGCTGCAGCAGGAGCAACAGTCGCAATCGTTGAACGACGCCGAGTTGAAGCGTCAGGAGCGGGAATATGCAGCGCAGCTGGAGCAAAAGCTTAGCCAGCGACGGAGACAGCACAATAAGGAGAACCAAGAGCCCTCCGTCTCCACCTCAGCCACCTCAGCCTCCTCTGCCTGCAGCTCGTTGCCGTTGCGCAGCAGCTCTGGCTTCAAGAACGATGTCGATCTGGGCATCGATCTGCTCTGTGCTTTGGTCAACAAGCGCAGCCTGAGCAGTGGCCAAAAGAAGCAACTGGCTCGCGACATCATCAAGCGTCTCGTTGGTCTCGATTTGGTCTGCAGCAGCAGCGGCGGAGGCGGAGGCGGGAGTAAAAGCAGCACTCATGTTCGCAATCAGAGGAGCAAGGAGCAGGCTCAGCAAACGGAGCATCACGAAAATCCGGTTAAAGGTGTGTATCATTTACTATATATACTTTATTTATATGCTTATACAGATTAATTAGCGTTTATTTATGACTTGATATTTGTACGATCTGTATAAAATTCATGTATGGGGATTACGACTTTATGGTACTTTTATTTTACTATACTCGTATTAAGTCTAGTATTAAATAAGCTATTTTAGAAATTCGTTTCTATGGCAAATTACGCCTATAGCAATCGGGTTTTAGCTGCTTTGACGTCGCTTGGACGTACGTCCAAATATATACCAAGTATAGTATTTAGTATATTTTTAGTATTTTCGTGATGTATTATGTTTTAGTTTAGCTGCTTTGACTGACGAATCTGGTATATTTTGATCTCTATGGTATATTTGGATGTAGTATCACGTCCAAATATATACCAAATATAGTAATTAGTATATTTTTAGTATTTTCGTTATTTTGGCTGACAATCTAGTATGTTTAGTGCCTATGCTATTCCAATATACCAAATATAGCCTGCGGTGTATGCTTAGTATTTTTGCGGTATATTAATATGGTATGTGTTAAAAATAATAGTAGTAATAATAACAGTACTATTTAAATATACCAAATATGACACGTGGTATATTTTCAGTATTTTTGTGGTATATGTATTTAAAAAAATAATACCGTTCTGTTTTGCTTTTATTCCATTATATATATATTAAATCTAGTATTAAGTTATTTATGAAATACTTCAATTAGGCTTATCTGCTTTCGAATGCAGTACTTCAATACCAAATCTGACCTTCGGTGTATATTAGTATTTTTGCGGTATAAAGTATTTTGGTATATTTTTCAGAATACCCACAATTTTGTTGAATTTGCCAAAGTTAAAAAATTGTATTGTGTTTTCTACTATTTTTTTCTAATCAGTTTTAAGTAAGTTCGCATGAAATAGCTTTTAAAGACAACACTTGCTGCTTGGTTTATAGTAGCCAACTATTCCGATGAATAAAAATTAGCAAACTAATAAACTGAATTTTTCAGACAACTCTCAAAGGCAGGACGTGGCCACCAATACCAGTCGCAGCTTGCAGCCAGAGCAGCAGCAGCAGCAGCCGAAGCAGCAGCAACTGTTGTCGCTGCCTGTGCCAGCGCCGAGGACACGCCTTGCCACGCCCACCAACGAACAGCAAATGGAGCCGTGCAGTTACGCGTCGACGAGCAGCGCGGCATCCAACGAGCTGCTCACCCAGAAGATCAATGTGCAGCGAGCGAATCAGGAGCACGATGAGCAGGCTGCAGTCCAAGAGTGGCTCAATCCGATGACCCAAAGCGAGATTGAGTACGAACAAAGGCAGATGCAGCGACAGCGACAGCAGCGAAACAATCTGTCGCTGGAGCGACGCACACAAATCGATTGGATTGAAGGCGAAATACGACGTTTGTATGCGCTGCAAGAGTTGTTGCATCGCGGGGGTCGCGGAGGAAGCGAGGAGCAAGTGAAGTCAAGTCGGGAAGCAGAGCAGCAGGAGTTGGAGCAACAAAGTGCAGAGAAAGAAGGCAAGACAACGCTGCCTGTGCCTGCACCGCCAGCGCCGCCAGTGACGCCAGTTTCAATGCCAGCAACAAACGTGGTTGCTGGCGAAGACAAAGCAACAACCACAGCAGCAGCAACAGCCACATCAAGAACATCGACAGCTGATAAATTAGTTCGCATAGAACCAAGAGCTAGAAAAACTTCAGAAACAGTTGAAAAAGTTATACAAATTGAAGCAGCTGCTGATGTTGCACTTGCAGTGCCAGCAACTGTTGGTGCTGTTGCAATTGAGAACAGAGCGACAACAGTTGCTCGTCAGCAGCAGCGCAGCAAAATGGCAACGCCGCAATTAAGTCACTCGGGCAGCAGCGAGAGCGTTTGCTCGTTTGTCCAACAGCGACAGCGTCAATTTTTGGCCCACTATCAAAATCAGCAGCAACAGCGTCGCGAGCAGCAGCAACAACAGCAACTCTTTCGACGTCATCAGCAACAGCAGCGATTGTTCTATGAGCAGCATCCTTCTCATGCTGCCTGTCATGTAAGTTGATCTTATATTTATTTGATACTACTTTCAACAATATTCCTTTTTGCAGTTGCATCCACCAGCAACACATTGCCACCGCCACCACCAACATCATCCGCCGCATTACGTGCAGATGCAATACGCTCAAGCAACCGCTAGTAATGAAAGTGGCGCCATCTATTATCAGGTAGTCAACTCTCAGGAAGTCCAAAGAGCCACAGCAGCAACTAAAGTGCCTGCAGCAGCTGCTGGTGTTGCAACAGTGGCTGCTGCTGCTGCTGCTGCTGCTGCTGGTACTGCCACCGTTGAACGCAGCAGCAACACGAGTTCGTCGCTATTGTGTCTCAGCTCGGAGATGTCAATACCGATGGGCATGGCAACGGCCTGCGAGGCAACAACGACAACGACGACGACAACAACAACAACACATCAGTACGACGATGTGGCATGCCAGCAGTTGCAGTTGCAACAACAGTTGCAGCGACAACGTCGCCATCACACCGTCAAACAACTTGAACTGCAACAGCAACAACAATTGTTGCAAGTTCGTCCGCGTGGCATCGCTTATGTGCTGCAATTTAACAGCCATACGAACGATGATGATGATGATGCAGTGGGACAAATACTCACGGAGACGTTGACGGTTCAGGATTATTTGCAACGTGCGCGACCGGAGTTCTGTGTCAAGTCGAAGCAGCGCAAGGCGATACTCAATGAGATGCAGTTGCTGCGCAATGCGCGACGTCGCGAACTCGACGAACTCATCGAGGGACACAGCGTGGAGACCATCGACAGACGGCTGCAGCAGCTGCCGCCTCCAGTTACCGGTAAGTGAGATCCAAATCCACTTGTTAAGCTACACCCTCCCAAAAATCTCTCTCGCTTAAGAGACGCAAACATTGACTGTTCAAGTGAAAGATTAGTATCGGTATTTTACCTTCTTCTTGATTATGTTTTTGTGTTGGGAGAAATTAAGTTAGTAAAGCTGTGAAATACAGTGTGGCTCTTAAGTGAGATGACCGTTAAGCGAAATTGTGATATTGTTTGCCTAGGATTAGTATCTGTATTTTACCTTCTTCTTGATTATGTTTTTGTGTTGGGAGAAATTAAGTTAGTAAAGTGGCCGTAATGTACATCTAGCTGTGAAATACAGTGTGGCTGTTAAGTAAGACGACCGCTAAGCGAAATTGTGATATTGCTTAGGTTGTGTGAGAAGAAATTAAGCTTGCAAAGTTGCCGTTATGTATTTAGTTTTGAAATGCAGTGTGGCTCTTAAGTGAAGTGGCAGTAAAGCAAAATTGTTATTGGTTTTCGCTTTTGCTGGAGGAGAAAGCGAGTAAGCGAGTAAAGTGTCCGTTATGTGCACTTAGTTGTGAAATACAGTGAGGCTCTTAAATGAAATTACCGTAAAGGGTAATTGTCCTTCAGAACATGACAATTAGAAGTGCTTACTTGCAGCGTAGTTTTCGCTATTATAGGTATTATAAGTGAATAGGCAAGAGATTGGCAATTAGCAGACTTCCTTCACCCCCCACACTCCCACATTCCCAGCGAGTTTTTAATCCGTACACATAGTAAATATGTATAAAATAAGCATTAAACTTGTTCCATTATTGAGACCCTGTACATAAGGGTTTCCTAAGTTACACGTGTCTTCAGAAAATGTCAATTAGATTATGTTTAAGAGATTATTGTAATTTTAAGTTTTAAAAAGCCCTGCTAAGATGCTGTTTGAATGCTGAATGAATCCATAAAATGGGAAATATATTCGACAAAAGAACACTACTTATACTACAAGAGAAGTTAGAAAAAAGAAGCAAATCAAATACCCAATTTGATATAAATATAAGGCTTAAAAAAATGATAAAATCAAATACTTAAATGGAAATTAATATAACGTTTGAAGTTAGAAAAATGGATAAAATGAAGTACTTCAAGACCCGTATTACGAGGATGTCGGGTTCTGTTAAACCCGAGACTGTTAGGAGCATATAAATATGCTGAATCAGAAGAAAACACGACTAAAACTATAGGATAGAGCCCCACAAGTTAAATGAACAACTACCCAGGATACTGCGTTGCCTTGGAGACTCTCATCAATTAAGCTGTATCAAAACATCCTTACTCATCGCACACACTTCTTGCCATCTCTTCACCTCATCTCAAAATACATATCCATGTAATCATCAACTGATCGTCTTGTACTCAACAACACTCACATCATTCCACAGCCAAAGTGCGCATCTTTTCGACGCGGGAGATGAAGGCGATGACGAACAAACGCTGCGAGAATCTGCCCGAGGTGCTGGCCGCACAGCAACGAGAACGCGAGGAGCGACGCCGTCGCAGCAATCGCATAATGCGTGACGTCTTCAATCGGGTAAGTCAAACTCTTTGATTGATGATTGATTTGAAAAAAACAGTTCATTAATATTGATTTCCATTTTGTATTTGCAGCGCTTGCAGCGTCGAGTGCGCAGTGGAAAATTGTCGCTGAATCACAGTCGCACGGTTATCTAACACTGCCTCATTTACGTGCCACAAACTATTGCGTGCCACAGATACAATTTAGCTATAATTTGTTCTAATGCTAATGTAGGCTCAATCTTTATGCATATCTAAATGAATTTGTTTCGACTTTTGAACTAGTTGTTAAGCATCTCTAAATGAATTTGTTTCGACTATTTTATAAGCATCTCTTTTTTTTTCTTTTTGTATTACCAATAAAAGATGTTAAAGTATTTCAAGATTAAGTCTTAAGTCACGAAATTAAGATAAGCAATTCTTGTAATTCCCTCAATTTCATAGTTTGTCTATCAATCTGTTCCTCTTCTACAAAAGTGCGCAGTATGTCGATATGTTGCTTATAAACATATTCTACACTTCTACAAATTTCACTAGAATAGCTTAGAATATTTTACAAACTTTTCCCAGTACTCTCATTTATTAAACACTTAAACGTATTTTGTTTTTTTTTTTTAGATCCGTTTTGCTTTATTTAAGTTTTAACATTGGCGATTAACAATATGCGTAATAATTATCATGTATAATTCGATTTAAATATTTCTGTTTTATTTGTTTATGTTTAATTTTATTTTTCGCAAGCTAAACAACGTTTGTTTTTCTTTGATATCATCGATTAACGTCTCCTAAAATTGTTGGTGTTCTATTCTGAGGAAAAAATCTTAAGATTAACAAGAAAGAAATTGATTTTAAATTTAGTAGTAGTAGAGTATTATTAACAAGACACGACAAAAAGATATTGAAAACAAGACGTACGCGCTAAACAACAACAAATCGAATGCAGCTTCTTCAAAATGCATAATTATTTATAGGTGTATTTTGTGGTGTGTTTGTTTGTTTGTTTGTTAACATTATCGATTGCATGTACGAGTTATTTATCAATTAATATCCTTTTTTTGTGTTTTGTACTAATCAGGCCAGTGTTTCTCTCAAGCAGCGAGAATCACGACCTGCAGAATACATATATTATATGTATGTTAATATATTTCTTTTATTTATTTATACCACCAGCCGCAATGCCAAATCAGGTCACAAGGTCTCACATTTCTGTCGATTTCATTTCATTCAGAGATCAGATCGCAAATTTGTTCATTTCTTATTGGGTGTTTGTGAGGTTAGGAACATATTGGAATGGAACACGGTAGCTAAACTAAACGGAATTGAGTTGATGATGATGCACAAGCAGTAGGCGCATTTCTATAGTCGTTTTTTATGCGGATTATTTGATACGATTGATAAACCGGAATATATATATATATGTATATATGTATATATCGATATATACGAGTTAAACATTGCTCATATTCGGGTTTTGTTCACTTAGTCGCTAATAATTGAGATCGCAATACAATTTTGCTCTATTTACGGAATATATGGAATACACTCTGCCTCTGCTTCTTATTCTAGCGTGCCACCATATCCAGTCCGCCCTCCTCCTCCATTTTGGACAGAAATTTGATGGCGCGCTGCGATGGTTCCGTCTGTCGTGCCATATCGATCAGCCCCAACAGTTTCTTGATGCCAATGAAAACGCTGTAAGGGGATAAATACAAGAATGTGAATATGAATATGTATTAAGGAAGAATTTGAAGGCAAACGTGTTGTCTTAGCTTACCGCTTGCCTGCCATCTTCTTGCCAATGGCTTGGATTTCACCCTTGCTAAAGATGTCCGACTGCTCGAGTACGGCGAGCACATGCTCCGGACTGGAAAGGTTCGGCACATGCAGCACCGAGGTGAATGCCGTTAGCATCTCCATTTCCTCCAGCACCTCACTGCAAGTGAGATGTAACTTGTATATCAATGATTCTCCCAAGGAAGGAGTTCAACTTACCGTCTGCTTGAGGTGCAAAGTATGAGCAACTTGCGTCCCTTGGGCGGTTGCTTCTTCAGCAGCACCAACAACGCCTGCAGCGTCAAATTGGAGTAGCGTGGACCAATCGGACCATAGTCGAGCAGACGTTCCACATTGTCGACGACAATGCAACTGAGCGTACTGCGATACGCATCATCGAAGATCTTGCGAATGTGCAAACACTTGGCGGACTCGGTATAACCGACCATGTCTTCGGGCGAACATACCTTGACGAATGGGAAGTCGGACATTTTGGCCAGCTTGGCGGCCAATGCTGTTTTGCCCGAATTCGGTGCACCGGCAATGAGAACGGAGACCAAACCACTTGATTCGGCGGCCTTGGCCTGTTGCACATAGAGCATGCCATCCTCGAGGAGATTGCTAACCGGTTGACCCCAGTTGATGACGCTGCGCGCCAACATATTGTCGAGTATCTCCTGGGCGGTGCCGAACGCTGGCTTAATGTCGTTCTCCAGCGAATGGAGGAAATCATCGCGATTCACTTTCAATTTCTCCATGGCCTCGGGATCCACGGTGACCTTGGCATCGGCCTTGATCAAACGATTCATGGCACTCGATTGGGCGGCACGGACCAAACCCTCGAGCTCAGCACCGCTGAAATTCTTGGTGAGCGACGCAATCTCTTTGTTGTCCACATCGTCGTTGATCTTATTGAAATCCCGCATACGTTTGGTGTGTATATTCAGGATCTGAACGCGACCCGCCTCATTCGGCAAACTGATTTCCATTTGGACCTCAAGACGTCCGGGACGCAACAGCGCCTCATCGATCATGTCGCGTCGATTGGTCATGCCAATCACCAGAATGTTGTTCAACTGATCCACGCCATCGATTTTGGTTAGCAACTGATTCACCACGGTATCGTGGACACCGCTGTTGCCCGCCACAGAGCCACGCTGCTTGCAAATGGCATCGATCTCATCAAAGATTATGATATGCAATCCACTATTCGGTCCAAGACGCTTCTCTTCCTCTTCGGCCTCGGCGAACAGACGTCGCACATTCGCCTCGGATTCACCCACATATTTGTCGAGAATCTGCGGACCATTCACGATCTTCGGTTCGCGGGCATTCAACATGGTGCCAATCTGTCGGGCCATCAGAGTTTTACCGGTACCGGGAGGTCCATAGAGCAGGATGCCCTTCACATGCTTGCAGCCCAGCTGCTCAACCAGCTCGGGTGGAAAGACGCGCGAGGCGAACGCCCGACGGAAGATGGCATTGAACTCATTGTCCAGGCCACCGATGCCCATCTTGCCAAAGTCCCAGTCGGGATTGATGATGGACTGACGCACCACCTTGCCCTTCGATTTGCCCTGCAGATTCAGCGAACTGTTCTCGGCCTTCTCGAATTGCACCACCGTGTTGCCAAGGATGCGACCGAAGCGCACATTGCGCATGGCGGGTTCTTTGCCCTCGCCAAGGCTCTTGGGATCGATGGCTTCCAGCGACTTGACAGCCAGACCTAGCAGCTTCTTGTCCTTGAAGTTGAAGACGAGCGATTGGCCAACGGTCAGTGCCATGCCAGCGAATTGCATAATGAACTCCTTGGCCATCTGATCCGAATCGTAGGGCTCCTGGGAGACGCTAAAGTATTAAGGCAGCATTTCAGTTGAGGTAAGTTGAGTCTTAAAAGTATTCTAAAGTAATTACCCATTTAAATTCAGGGAGTAGTCAATATAATAGTCAGTAATATCGTTTAAAATATATGTCACATACTTAAGCGGGAATTCTTTGCTTAATTAGCTGTTCTATGCTTCCCAATTGGCAATCCTATCAAGGATCATAACTTTGTATAATCTTGGAAGCCTTTAGCAAACATTTACGATACATGTCACAGACTCTGAGCAGAATCCTTTGCCCAATATCTCTATGTCGTTCTCTGAAGTATGAACTTCAACTAACATTAGCATTAGACTGCATAATATATATTTAATAGGTCGTCCTTCGACCTAACCCCACTTTAAAACTTATCTAACCCCACTTTACACACAGACACACACACACACATACCCATGCAAGCGGACAATTGAAACTTACGTCTTCTTTTGCAAAAAGTCCGTCTCGAAGGAGACAGATGTTATGACATCGGAGTTGGCATCAAAGCGATAGGGTCGCACCTCCAGCTCCTGATTGATTGAGAGCATCGCCCATTTGCGCTGCACCAAGGAGAAGCCCACATAGCCGCTGGGCACCTCGACGGTCTTCTCTAGCGCAAAGATAAAGTGTTGTCCCGGTGCAGGCGAAATATCTGCATACCTAAGAGTATGGAATAATTCAAATGTTATTTGTTGGCAATGTCATGAAAATATCGAGTTGTCTCTCACTTGACATCGTCGGGAAAATCGCCAACATTAACAATTGCACGATTCGTAAGCGAAAGTTCGTCCGTTGGACATTTGGTGGCCTTCAAGCGCTGCAAGAGGTTAAACAGAAACACACAAATATATACACACACACACATCATGAGCGATAATTCTCCATAAAATATGCAACAAAATACTCACATAAGACATGACGACTTCTGCTTCTTCTTCTTCTCAATGTAAAAGAATTTCCTGATTGTGTTGACAGCCTCCTCACACGAACACACACACAGACACACAGATTTATCGATTTGTGTTTTTATTTGTTCTTTTTGTTTGCTATTTGCCCAGTAGAACGCGTTTTTAGTGCAATGCCATCAATAACTATTGTCTTCAATGTGTCTAGTAATTGACTTTTGATTATGCTGCATTTCTACCACCTTTTTTAGTTCGCTAAATAATACAACTGCTGATGCTGGATGTTGTTTAAGCTCTACACAATTTCACAAGTGAATGGGAAAATTCATTGATTTCTTTTCTCTCATTTCGTTTTCAGAATCCTGCGCAGTTTTACAACGGCACGCTCTAGCGTTGCCAACTCACGCAAAACAGATGCCATCAGTTGGCAACGCCATGCAGCTTTGGACTAACGATAACAGTGGCAGCATATTAATCGGGGTGAGTGCAGTGTGACCAAAGCTGTGTAATAAGGTGCGCGCTTTGAATTGTGAAAGTGGTATATTCGGTATAGTGTTTGGCTTTAAATAGGTGCTTTTGAAAATCGCGTTTGCGGTCACCCTGAGTACGTAAGTGCCGCGAATGTTATTATCACGTAATTGCCGATTGCTTTGGACGTGTTCGCGCGTGTCTGCCGAACGACAAAACGACGAAACGAACGGTCTCCGAAACGACGAAAAGCGACAAGCGGGATAGCCAAAATTAAATTCTTAACCGTGTTTCTTTTTTTTGGTTTGTTGTCAAGTGATAAGCGATATTTTTTATTATCAATGTGACTTTGTGTGTTATGCAAAAAATGAAAAAAATAGTAATAGCGCAAACGAAATGAACCTTGCGTAATTTATAATTTGAGTTTTGTTGTTTTCAAACAAAAAGTTTTGCGCGCTTTTTTCTTTTCGTTGGTGCCGGTGAAAAAGGTCAAGTGAAGCAGCAAATTAAAGCAGAAACAAAATAACAGCAAATAACAAGTGCTGCAATTACAACATCAACAACAACAACAACGACTTGGAAAGCAGCCAGCAGAAGAGTCAGAAGAAGAAGAAGAGGAACGCACCTGAATACACCGAAGACAACGTCGACTACCTGTTGAGCGTAGCGCCGCAGTCGCAGTCGCAGTCGCTGCCGCAGTTGTTGTCGACGGTTGTGACGTCGACGCAGCCGCTAATCCCCTGCTGCGTCGCTGAAAGTTAAGCGGCCTTACAACAACCTGCAGTGATTGGAAATTGTTGCAACGCTGCATGTTGTTTGTTGTTGTTCGTTGTGCCGGTTGCACGTGAAGCGTCAAATTCAAAATAACACACACACACACAAAATGTTAATAGTCAGTGCAAAAAGAACAGACAGCAAAATGTCCAACAGCAGCAGCAGCATCGATGAATATCGCTGGTCTCGACTCATCTCGATGCTGAGCGCCATGTTCAGCCTTCTTCTGGTGCCCATCGAGTGCTTTAACCTGGAGCAACGACAACCGATCGTCAAATACGGCCATGAGAATTCATTTTTCGGCTATTCACTGGCCACGCACACTATCGGCGAGAGCAATTGGGCCAATAACACAAAATGGTAAGCGAGACTTTTTCTTGAAACTCTTTTCAACCACAACCGGTTAGCTGTAATACCCTGTATTAATTTACTATGCCTAGTCAAGAACAAGTTCGAACTTGCAAGACACTTTGTTGTAGGGTTAAACGATGGTAACTATTAGTCTCAACTTGACTTGACATGAACTTGACTTTGACCCCATTTTAGTATTCAGAATACCCTATAATATACTATATCATAGGAAATATCCTGGAATAACTAAATAGGTGCATACATTTGATGGAAATTCTTAGAAAGTTAGAAAAAATTAGCAACTCACTTCTTTGATATACAATAAGAATACAATAGTGAATTTGTATAGAAAATTCTTGACAAGCATTTTGAATTATAAAATTTGTTGCAAAATATCTTTACTAAAGACAAAAAAAAATGCTAGTGAAACTATAAAGTGAAAATAGTTTGTAGACTTTAGTTTTTGAAGTGACTTTTATCGAATTACAAGAAGCTAAAAATGTTTTAAATTTGATTTGCCTTGCTTTAAACTCTTTTTACCTAAAATTAAACTTATTTAAATTTGAGTTGATTGCAATTTTTTTTACTTAAAATTAAAATTAAACTTTACCTTAAAGTTAAAGCGAAAATTAAAGTTAAACTGAAAGCTAAAGTTAAAGTTAAACTTAAACTGAAAGTTAAATTTCAACTTACTGAATCATTGAATCTATGAATTTATTTAGTTTTCGACTCCGATCTTCAAAAAGGTTTTTTAGCCCATTCGCTTATCTTATTCAAGTAGCCCTTTGGATATCAAAACATTTTTGTAGGGTATTCAGGTGTCGTAGAGCATTTCGATGTCTGTATCTTAATTGACTGACATTGATTATTATTAATACGTTTTGGTTTTGTTATTTTTATTTTTGCTTTTGCAAAATACAACAAAATCGTTTTATAGCCAAAAACAACAAGCATCTCTACAACTATTTTAACAACAACAACAACATCGACAACGTTTTTTTTCTTTGTCATGTTGCAATTGTTGTTTTTGTTAATGTGCGAAACTTGTTTGGAATTTAGTTGCTGTCATTGTTGTTGTAGTAGTTATTGTTATTGTTGTTGCTAGACACTTCGATTACCATATAATAAAAATGAATATTGATTATTTATAAAGATGATGTTATAAACACACACACACACACACATACACACAGATCTAGAGAGAGAAACTTTTTGATCTAGTAGCATGTGGATTCCATTAGCATTTGAAGAGCAACTTGAGAGATTTCTCTGCAGATGTATTCGATTCAATTAGTTATACGATCTTAACTAAATATGCATATTGACGATGCTACAACTAATTGAAAACATCTGCGAATGAATATGGCATAATTTGATTATCAAAAGATTATTTCAATCTAAAAAGTTTAATATTTATTGCCGACCAGAATTCGTTTTGTAACAGCAACAAATCATTAAGCATTTAATATGGGCGATAAAAATTAGTAAACTTCAGTTTTCAAATAGCTTAATGCTTAATGTGATGATAAAATGTTGCTGAAAAAAAAAAATGTAATTCCCCGAACAATTTATCGTTTGATGGATTCCTTGAAGAGGCATCACTCATTTATTTAGCAAATTTGTGTTTATTACCATATGAATGTTTTTTTTTTGGTTGGTTACTCATTTGAATTTGATACGCGAACGTCACGAAGTTCTTTGGAAATCTTTGTAAACGTATCGCAAATAATATTTGACCAACATTCCACAATGTTAATCTGTGTGTATTTAGAGAGGAGCGATAAGATCTTTTTTTTTTTTTGGTCGAACATTTATTTGTATTTACTCTTTTGGGATATCCACACAATAATATTTTCTTGTGAGGCGACTTATTTATATATTTATTTATTTTTTTCGCATTCTCAAATATTTATTTATACATTGAAAAAGTTATCTTGTTTCCTTTCCAACATTTGTTCTCGACTTTTTCGCATGTTGAATTTTGCTTTAGATAATGCTCATATAAACGAGGGTCACAGGAAGGAATGATTCAACGCGACTTGATTCGACTTGACACGGATTGAATGCATTGGCATTGTGTAAAAAAATAGTACCTCGAAGTATTATCAGTTCTTAAAACTTGGCAATGGCTATATCCATTAAAGCATAATGTATAATAAAGTATACTTTATTATATTATAGAAAATCATGCAACTATATTTGGCAGACAATTCAACGACTAATCAATTACTCATTTGCATTCGTTGTCCTCATTTAAAAACCTATAACAATTTCGCATTCGATTAGATTCGATACTAATGATTATGATTATGATCGTTAGAGAGAGAGAGAAAGAGAAGACAGACAGACTGAGAGGGAAGAAGAGGAGAAGACGAAGAAGAGGAGCCACTGTCTCGGGGGCTAGGCCAACAATAATTCTGCAGACGTCTGCACTAAAAATGGTTACGACAGCAATAACAGCAATAATATCGCCAACTTACCAACTAACTGTGACAACAGGCCCCGCCCCTCCATCCCCCATCCCCCCTACAATTGTCCCTCCCTCGCTCAGTGCTCAATGTTCAGTGTTCATGCCATCCCATAGTCGGCAGCAGACATGTCGGAGCCAACCGCAATGCCAATAAAATGACAAACATCAAGCACGAATCCATCAATGGCATGCAACGAATTACAGATACGCTTCCTCACTCAATGCCAAGTGATGTGAAGAAAAGAGGGAAACACATCTCGAAAGAATTTCACGACAACATTTTTGATCAAATTCTACAAAATTTGTGCATTGAAATGTTTTGCTTGTCTTTTTTTTTTGACACAATTTCAATGTTTTTAACTCTGTGTATAGCTTAGCATACTTGTCTATTTATTTCCGACATCTTCTTAACATCTTCATTAAACCATAAAATTATACTTGAAACATTTGCATAAAAGTCCGCTTTAAGTACAAAATCTTACTGGTTTTTTTTATGGCTTTTATTGTCTGTTGCATACTTTGATGTCTTCATTAGCTTTGCTCATAAAGTAATCACATTTTTTCGCTGTATACAAATATTTATTACTTATTGTATTAATCCTTTTATGAGTTTTCTTTTGGTATTTTCTTACCTTCACCTACTTAAGTTTCATAAACGCACTGATGTGTCCATTCTTAACTCTGTTTATAGGGTAGTGAAATAGAAAATCAATGCAAAAGTATGAGTAGCATCTTGGTAGGAAATAGCGGGGGGAAGCAAAGTGGGAGAGAGAGAGAGAAAGAGAGAGGGAGAGGGAGAGAGGTCGCTTTGGGGACAAGACAAGCTGAGTTAAACCATTTGCCATTCGCTGGTCGAGACGTCTTATAGCTTATGGAGCCATAAAAAAATGTATTACAAGAGCAATGTGTCCACGTATTTCTTGCAAGTTGTTGCCATTGTTGATGTTCCTCTTCTTTTTATTCTTTTTCTTCTTGTTCTTGTTGTTGTTGTTGTTGTTGTCGCCATTCAGTCTGTCTGTGGAAGTTTGCTTCGTGGAAGTAACTTGTCCACTTTTGGAAGGCAGTGGGTCAAAGCAATTAGGTTGATGCAATTGCTGCACTTGGAGACATTTCTCCCCAATAAAGTGACTTAATACAATTGCAAAGCTTAAGAGTAAGCGAATTAAGGATTTGCTGCTAAACTTATTGAAAGTTCATTTTGTTAATTTTTCAATTTTGAGAGTATAAAGTGAGAGCGAATTCTGATTTAGATTAAATTGATAATATTTTAGTATTCTTTATATAGATTTTCTCTATGCAATTTCTTACTCCTATGATTCAAGTTAATATTGTTAATTTTTCAATATAGCAATTACCTTTCAAATTTAGTATTTTTATATAGATGTTCTTTATGCAATTTCTTTCTATAATTAAAGTTCATTTTGTTAATCTTTCAATTTTGCCATTTCCATTCAAAGTTAGTATTTCATTTATATTTTAGTATTTTCTATATAGATATTCTTTATGCAATAAAGTTAGTATTTTTTTGTACTATTTTGTATATCGATATTTTTAATGATATATCTTACTCCTCTAATTAAAACTTATTTCGTTAATCTTTCAATTTTGAAGTTTCCTTTCAATATTAGTATTTAATTTTAGTATTTTTTGTACATCTTTTCTGTATGCACTTTCTTATTCCCATGATTAAAGTTAACTTTGGAATTTCCTTTCTTAGTATTTTTTTATATTATAGATTTTATTTATGCAATTCCTTCCGATAAAGTTCCTTGTGTTAATCATTCAATTTTGCAATTTCATTCCAAAGCTAGTATTTTCTTTTTCTTTTAGTATTTATCCTTTCAAAGTTAGAAGTTTTTTGGAGTATTTTTTATATACAATTTCTTTAAGAAATTTCTTAGTGCTATGATTTGATTTTTAGTATTTTTTATATAGCTCTTCTTTATATGCAATATATTTCTTCTTTAATTCCGGTTGCTGTCAAAGTTCAGTCAAGTCTTCTCATACTTAGTAGTTTGCAACTTTATTTCACATGACACACTTTTAAGCGCTGTCAACTTGGGTATCTGGGAATCCTAGTGACCAATATAATATTGTCATGTCTGTACATGTATATTTGTGTCCTTCTGACCGTGGTTCGACATGTGTTTCCACTGTCTGCCAGCCATGTGGCCGTGCATTGTTGATTAGCTTCCCTCTGGATCTCAGTTTCAGATTGCATTTGTCATGCAGCACACAGCACAGCAAAGCAAAGCAAAGCACAGCAGCAACAATAAGTGAAGCTTAACAGCCATAAAGCCGCAATGTGACAGCTTTTGGCCATGATCAAGGCTAAGCTCGTAAAAAAAAACAACACATACTGCAACAACAACAAACATAAATAAACAGAACCCAAAAAAAAAAAAAAACAATAACGAGGCAGCGACCAAAATGAGACTCACAAATTGCTGGCGGCTTTTAAGCCACCGCCGCCGGCAATCAAAAAGCCATTCACACGTTCAGCACACAACAACAGCAACAACAACAACAACAACAACAGTGAAGTTTCCTCGAACTACGCGTGTGAGTGGCAAGTCCCAAAAGTCCCGGTCACACTGTGTGTGTGTGTGTGTGTGTGTGTGTGTGTGTGTGTCCCATTCTTAGTTCCAATTTCAATTCCAATTCCAGTTTCCAGTTTCACAGTTCTCAAAGTGCAGTTTGCTTTTGATTTGGCTGACAAACGGATGTCATGTTTCGTCATGTTTTCTCGTCTCCAACTGTCCGTCAATTCGTCATTCACTCAATCAGTCACTCAGTCAGTCACTTGAACGTGCGTTTCACGCGTTCGTTCTGTGCGGTCTTCGTTCGTTCGTGCTGCAATCGTGTGCGATCAAAGCTTCCGATAGTCACGCGTGAGCTTTTCAACTGCACTCTCGTGTCACGGTTGCAATTGATTACGAGTTTCTATTTATTTACGTTGTGTAGTAAAGCTCTATATGCTATTTCATTGACTGCAGCAATGCGGAACTGTCTCTCGTGTCTGTTTTTGCAGATAAGCGACAAGGCGAAACCTTCACAGTTCTCTCTTATTATACAAATACAAATATGCATTTACGTATTAAAAAGTATTTAGTACATTTTATTTGCTTATTTACTTGGGGAAATGCAAGCGATTGTTTTTTGCGAACGATTGTCGCAAATCGCAATGCAAATAGCGTTTAGGCGCTGATGCCCTGTTAAAAAATTTTGCAAAGAGGTAGATCAAAGTCAGGGTTTTTCATATATTTCACACAGTTCTGAAAATTGTATTTCATTGTAGTAATTAACAAAATAAAATATGGAATGCAATTTTTAGAACTATCAAAAAGTTTGAAAGATATTGAATATCTTACTTCGATCTTTCTCTTTGTAGAATAGAACTATCAAAAAGTCTGAAAGATATTTAGAACCTTATATTGAGAAATAGAATACGAAGATTGTTAGTTACTGAGTTGAAATGCAATTTTGAGAACTATCAAAAAGTTTGAAAGATATTAAAACCTGACTTCGATCTTCCTCTTTGCATAACTATCAAAGAGTCTGAAAGATATTGAGAACCTGATCTTGAGAAATAGAATACGTAGATTGTTAGTTACTAAGTTGAAATGCAATTTTTAGTAATATCAAAAAGCATGAAAGATATTAAAAACCTTACTTCGATTTTACTACCCCAAGAATATGTAGATTACAACAGCTTAATTGATATTATCAATTACTACTTTTACTTTATTTACAACGTTCGAGAAGTTGAGAAAAAAAGCAAAAGTAGGATAACTTTTGGGTCGTTCAGCATCAAATAGAGCATTTCATGTTTATTTTGCAATTATTCAATATTGTTGAATAACAAACACACACCATCATCAGATTCCACGTGCAGCTGTTAACGCTCCGTATGAATTCAAATGGGCCATAAGTTTTAATTATTTGTAGCTGCTCCCTACAGGTGTAAACAAATCGAAATCAAGGTGAAAATGCAAAAAAAAAAAAAATGATTCATGATTCTCACATTCGTATTACAATGTTTTGAATTACGCTCGAATAGTTTGATAAAGTCGGAGATTGTAATGCAATTAGTTAAAGTCGGAAAGATCTTTGATAAAAGAGTTGAAGTTTTCGTTTTTAGGAACACTTCTTTTCTATTAGATCTTTGAGTGTATCAAAGTTGAGAACTGCGTGAGTTAAAGATCTGTTTGTTGTACGAAAGTCGTGCAGAAAAGTTTTCTTGTTTCTTATCGTTTTGCCCCGTTGTGCGCTTTTGTAATTAGCATAATATGATATGATATAGGGGCAGTTTTAAATGACTTTCGCTTTGCTCTCTCTCGCATCAAACTTATCTATTTGCGTGCTTTGCGTGAGCTGCTTATGATTGTTGTTGCTGTTGTTGTTGTTGTTCTTTCTGACTGGGATGGAATGGCTGGCACATGTTCTTTTGGGTTATATACGATAGTTCTTAAGTTCTTTCGGCTGTACGCTCGGAAAGTGCGCCAAAATGTTTCGTTGAAATGAGGTCAACAGACGCCAAACAGTCGGGAGTCAGAGGAGCGGGGAACCCAACCGAGCAGGGGGACAACGACAACGATGTGTGGGGTGAGCCAAGGGGGCTGAGGGGCATCGAGGGGAGGGCAAAGGCTAGGCCGTTCCGTTAATGGTTATTGTTGTTGTATTCAACTGGGGCGAGCGGTTTGTACATGGATGATGGAACATGTACTCGTATTCTTATTATTCATTTGCCTATTTCCATTCGTATTCCAATTCGCTATTCGTTTCTTACTCGTCTGCGTATTCGTATTCGTATTCATAGGTCTTGCTCTCGTCGCAGCACACATGCAAAATAGTTTTATTTTTTTTCTCTCTTTCCATTTTCATATTATACGTTTTTTTTTGTGTTTTTGGCGGGCCTATTTCATAGTGCGAGAGACCCGAAAGACATAAACAAATGAAGCCAGCAGCGACCAGGCGAAATAGAGAGATATATGAGACACAAATGTTGGGTAGGGAAACGACCACAACCAACAGCAACAGCAATAGCAACAACAACTAGATAACTAGAAACAAGGAAATGCCTATGCAGACACTTGGCAGATAGTGCGAGGAGCAGACGCATTGTGCGAGTACAGTGAATGCTGCCTAAAGCTGTCTACAGCGAGTACGAAGCAGCAAACTGTGAGGTAAAGCTAAGAAGGTCGCCAAGATTCTTTAGGGTTCTTAATAAGACTAAAGTTAGAGTGTTATAGGTGAGACTATAATGCCAAAGAGCCATAATACTACGAGGCCTGTAAGATGGTATTGTCTCGAGGCTGTGAAGGCGTAGAGTAAGTTTGTAAGGTGGTAAAGTTATGCAGTCATTATTCTACATTATCTATAGAGTATGAATGCTGGTGTAGAATGCTAAAGTGTTGTTTGGAATAGAGTTTGAAATAAAGCAATAACGTTGTAGTCATAATGCTACAGTCATAGAGATATAATCCGACATTGGAATGCTGAAACTTTGCATTAAAGCTAGAAATAGAAAGTTATAATGCTACATACTATATATCTTATATAGTAGCGGTAGTGCTAGGAGGTTGTAAAGATGTAGGATTCGAAGTAAGATTGTGAGTGTGTAAGGATACTACTATTGCAATGAACTGAAGTGCATAGACGTAGAGCAAGGTCATAAAATTGTGGTGCCAAAATATAAGTTGTGCATGTCGGTAGTCCAAGGAGGCTGTAAAAGGGTAGAGATCGTTGTAAGGTTATAAAGTTATTATTTTATATTATTCTACATTGCTGAAACGTTGCATAGAAGTGGAGTTTGAAATTGGGTCATAATGGCACAAGGTCTGTAAAGCGGTAGAGCTGGGAGGTTGTAGAGATGTAGGGTTCGTAGAAAGATTTTACTACTGTAGTGCACACAGAAGTACAACACGAATGCATAGACGTAGAGCAAAGTCAAAAGATTGTGGAACAACAATGCTAGCAAAGTTCTGTAGTTCGGTAAAGCTGGAAGGCTGTAGAGAGTAAACTAATATGCTAAGTAGCATTCAATTGCGTAGTCTCTGTTCGGTGCTCTCTGTGCTATGGTTGCTTTCAAGCAAGCTGCACTGTAGGCAAATGCCTTGGCACATAAACATGCGTGAAAATTCAATTGATTTTCGGAGCGAGTGCTGAGGAAAATGGGGGCGGAATGGGAGGCGGCAAGGCGGAAGGGAGAGGGCGGAGTGGTGGCGGCAACTGGAAAAGGAGGCGTGCGTATTTATAGCGCTAGGAAAATTGTCCATCTTTTTTGTTTTTGACTTGACGCGAGTTGAGTTGCTCTGCACTATGAACTAGTGTGTGAGTGAGCCTGTCTGTGTATGTGTGTGTGTGTCTCTGTGTGTGTGGTGTGGGAAAACGTTTTGTGGATTCAGTTAGAACAACAACAACAACACTAACAACAGCAAGAGCAAGAGCAATAGCAACAATTTGAGCGTGTGCAAAGCGATTACAAACTTGCCCAGCAGCTGTCGAGTGTTGAATGCATCTGAGAGATACAAAAGGAGAACTCTTGGAGTTAAAAGCGCAACGTGCAACATAATTTTTGTATGCGCGTTGCACGATGCAGACGCAGAAGGAAGCGGGAAGCGGGGAGGGGCAAGGGGCTAGGTCAGTTGTGTGCACTAATGAGACTGCGGCCTGAAGTGCTTTCCTTGCACAAGTCAAATGCAATCATCGCCAGCTAGACAGAGAGCGAAAGAGAGAGAGAGAGAGTTAGTGATCCACACACGCAAAAACATCACGAGGCAAGCGGCATGTGGCATGTGGCAGGCGGCAGACGGCAGGCGGAGCAAGAGGCGCAACGACGTGTGGGTGTTATGATTTATTGCCAATCGCTAGACACACACACACAAATACACAGAGCTCGCTCTGTTGGAGTTGCAACTTGAGCTGGGCTTCAAGCCGAAGCTAAAGTTGAAGTTGAAGCCACAGATTGTGGCATATGTGAGTGTGTGAGTGTGAGTGGAGATGCCACATCGATGCCACACATATGCGAAAGATCATTCATCAGCGTTTTGTTGAACGCGTGTGGGCAACACACAACTCACAACTCACAACTCACACAACTCTCGAGATCCGAGTTCCCAGATTCGAGGGCCAAACTCAACTACGACTCGCAAGTCGCAAAACTCCAAATCAAAGCCCGTCACGGCCCACGCAATCAATTCACAGGCCGAAAAAGAAAAAGGGAAAAAACGTCGACAAAATTCAAATGAAATTGTCGTCAGGAAGCGAGCGATTGTCGAGCCTGCGATCGTTTCTCTTTTCTCTTCATCTTTTTTTTTGTTTCGGTCTATCGATAAATCAATAAGCAAAAATGCAACCGCGGCTGCCGTTTCCTCTAATCTTGAGCCTGACAAATTGCCCTGAGGGCCAAGCCAAAGGAACGTCAAGAAAATTACGAAAAGCAAAGTTTATTAAAAAAGCAACGAACTGCAAATACACTGACAGGATGGGAGAACTAAATGGGATTTTCACTAAAGGGAGTTTTTATGTAGAGAATCGGATATTAAGACTTTCTATGACAGGAATTTTGATATTTATTTAATTTTATTCATTATTGAACCTTATTTTTAATTACTTTAAAAAACTTAATAAGACTTTTATAAAGAGAAATGGATATTTCAAACAAAAAAACTTTCTATGGCAGGGACTTTGATGTTAGACACTTATATAATTTTGTTCATAATTGAAATTTGTTTTGATTTCCTTCAAAAAATCAGTCTTCAAGCTAGAACTGATTTTATTTTTCACATTAAGCAAACTAATATTGACATTGGAAAAATCATTAGTAGAAGCGATAAGGTGTGCGTAGAATAGATAGGACTATCTATAGATGCGATGACAGTCGATGATATATTGCTTTAAAATTTGATTAAAAGTTTGCCAAAAAACTTCAAGGTGATTCCTAAGTGAAACTTAATGTATGAAAAGAAGATCTAGGTAAGGGAAGTTTAGCATTGTTTTATGCGTATTTTCATTAACTGTGCCTCGCTTCGGTTAGGGTATAATTAAGTGAGCCTGCGTCTGAGATTGGGACACACCCAAACCAAATGCGAGAAAGAAAAGACAGTTGCAACCACAAGTCTGGAGTCTCGACTCTCTGGGAGTCTAGAGTCTGGCGTATGAAGTCTCGGGTCTGGGGTCTTTCATCTCACGCAGATAGTTGTGTATTTTGCGGGTTTTAAAGCCTCCTCGCATTGCGCAGATTTATGGAGCAAAATCGCTTCGGTACTTGGGTGCGGGGAGCGAGGATGGGATTGAGTTTAAAGCTTGAGGTTTGAGGTAGATCTCTTCGAACGCCTCGAGGCGTTCGAATTGTGCGAATGAAACTCGTTAACCAAAACCAAAACCAAAACCGAAACTAAAACCAAAACCAAAAACAGTTGTTGATGTTGCTGCTGCTGCCACAGATCGAAGCACATTTGCCAATAATCCAATACCTGACTTCAGTTCTCAATTCCTCGTTTCTCAGTTCTGGGTTGTGTCTCCTGCTTTTGCTGCTCGAAAGCTGAAACTTTGGATTTCTTGTTGATGCTGTGTGTTGTTTTTTTTTAGCTGTGGTTGTGTCTTCAGCCCCCAGTTTACCAACACCAACCAACCAACCAGCCAGCTAGCAACTTTCAGCATTCAGCTTTAGCTTCAACTTCTGCCATGGCCAAAGCCTCTCCATACGATCTGTCTTTCTGTCTGACTGCTTGAATCCGGTCGAATCGCTTCTTTGAATCGTGCTGCCGTCTTCTTCTTCTTCTTCTTCATCTTGTTGTTGTTGTTGTTGCTTGTCGCTTGTCGTTGTCGCTTGTAGTAGTTGTTGCTTGTTTTCTAATGAAAATTGACGCCGTGTTGGTAATTTAAGTTGTTTTTCGGTTTTTTCGGTTTTGGGGTTTTCTTCTCCTCCTCCTCGTTGTTGTTGTTGTTGTCGTTGTAGTTGTTACATCCTCCTCAATCGAACTATTTTGCGTGAGATCGTTTGAATCTATCGCACTGGCATCTCTCTCTCTCTCTTTGGATGGCATTGCTATTAGCTATTAGCAATGTTAATGCCAATGCTATTGCTCCCATTTGCGGTTGTCTGTGTAGTGACAATGTTTTTTTTTTATAGTTATTTCCTTAGGCATTTCTCAGCTGCAGTTGTTGTTGCTGCACTGCGTTAAAGCCATAGGAGGTTGTTACTTTCAAACTTTCTGCTGCTTTCTGTGCAGCAATCTCAACTATTTAGCAGCTCGATTTCAATTGCAAACTGATTTGAACTTGATTTTTATTGCATTTACATATTTAAGACTTTGATCTTGTTTTTGCTTCGCTTTTTTGTTGCTTGTTTTCTTTTTGAAGAATAGCTAGAATCGCGATTTTTGGTACACACAATAACAACTACAGTATTTATGATTCCTGAAATTTTAGTTGCGATCAGATAAATTGTAGAAGTTTTTTGGTATATTTTAAATGTTGTACTCTGTTTATATGCCAATTATATCTTTTGGTATATTTTTAATATCTGGCACTATTTGCTATATTTTGAGTGTAATATTATATTAATATACCGAATATATCCCCATTTGTATATTTATAGTTTTTTTTCATTTTATATCAATATACTTAATGTGACGTTCGGTATATTTTTTTTAGTATTTTGAACTCTATGGTATTTCTCAAATGTAGTAATACGTCAATATACCAAATATAGCATTCAGTATATTTTTTGGTATTTGATATATTTTGAATGTATCGATATACCAAATATAACCATTGGTATATTTTAGTACTTTTATGGTATATTTGTAGAATATGGTTTTATTCATAATGGGTAGTGGGTATCTCTTAGTCGAGCACACTCGACTGTAACTTCCTTACTTGTTTATTTTAACTCGGTTCTTTGTAGTTTTTTTTTTTTGTAAATGAAGAGTTTTTTGCTCTTATCTCAATTGATTGAGATTCTTTGTTGCCAAGAAGCATTCTTTTGCTTATTGTCAGCCGTTTTCTTATCTCAACTATTGATTCTTCGTCTTTGGCAGATAATTCGAGAATTTCCAAACTCTTTGCTGACAATTGAACTCGATTTGTAATTGCAGAATTCGTGTTGTTATCACACTAAAGTTCTGCTTGTTTTGTTTTCTTTTGTTTTTTGTTGTTAAGAAATGAGTTTGGTTTGGCTTTTGGTTCTTGCAACAAACTATAAATTGCCAGCGATCTACAGAGAGAGAGAGAGAGAGAGGGGGAGAAAGAGAAAGAGAGATTTGGCGTTGGCGCTTCTCAAGGTGTTTTCCAACTCGTGAATTGCTGAGCAATTTTCCTCAATAGTTGCTGCAACACGAAGATTGAAAGAAAGAGTGGGTGAGAGAGAGTGAGAGGGAGGAAGGAGGTTGAATAGTTTTTTTTGTGTGTGTGTGTGGTAGTGGGAGGCGAAACTTCACATGCAACTGCGAGATTTTTCGTGGCTCGTTTATTTATTATGATTATTTATTTTGTTTTACTTGAGTTGGCTGCTTAGTTGCCACAGATGTTGTTGCAACAGCATCGAGTTTGCAGCCAGCTGCTGCTGCTGAGTGTGTGTGTGTGTGTCCACATGGCCACATTGAGGCGGCGTTCACAACGTTTGGTCTTTTGCCCCGCAGATTGATTAGTTTCGTTGCAAGTTTTGCTGCCGACACTTCTTTGTTGTTGTTCTTCTTCGTCTTCGTCATCGTTTTTCTTTTCCTCTTTTTTTGTTTGCCAGCTAAGTTCAACAAACGCTGCTGCTGTCGCTGCTGTCGCTGCTGTTGCTGCCACGCCTGCCGCCCACTTTTGGGCCTTTGCCGCGTATTTTGTTTGCTTTTGCTAGCGACGGCAACAAAAACAAATATGAACGAAAACGAAAGAAAAAAAACGAAATGAACATTTCTTTGCAGCTTTGCGGCAACTTCCTTTTGCCCTGCATGCTTCTATCTCGCTTTGATTGTTGCTCTCTCGCTCTTACTCTTTGAGTTTTAAGTTTTGGCGTTCGCAATGCAAAAATCCTGTCGGAAATTTGCTGATGCCACACCTACCACGCCCAGTTGCAAGCAGCCCGTTGCAAGTGGGTGTTCCCCCCACATTCACATTCTGCCTGCCTGCCTGGCTGGCTGGCTGACTGCTTGCAACATGTTGCATATATGACGAATTTTGAGTGCAAACTTGCGATTGCGTGTGGGCGCCACGAAAAATCGAAAACTCTTGCGACTCTACAAGCTACAGGCGATGGGCGATTGGCGATGGCGATGGCGACAGAGACACGACTCTTGATAAGAATTGAGTTCGGAATGGGGCGACATTGATGTTGACAAACTTGCGGCACGGCGCGACGTGGCATGGCGCTTTTACCAACAGTAACAGCAACAACTACGACAACAACAAGAGCAGGCGAAACGAGTTGACGACGCGTTGTTTTACGTACTTGAGAGCTCCAGTTTATGACTTGTATTAGTCGCACAGACCTGCAGCACTTTGTAGCATATCTTTTACCTCTGCTCGGCTTGTCTTCTCTTCACTGCTGCCTTCTTTTGTGTTGTGTGTGTTGACGACACCCTAACTTTAATGCTGGCTGTGTTAGCTATGTTAGTGAGCATGTAACCAGCCTTAGATAAAGGTAGAGAAAACCATGGAAATTGTTTGTGTTTTACATCAATAAGTGTTTGCCAAAGAACTAAAAGAAAATATACATAAAACCGTCTTAGTTAAAGGCAGAGAAAGGATTGGGATTTGTTTATGTTTTACATCATCAAGTAATTGCCAAAGAAAGAAATGAAAGAAAGTTAAAAGTAGAGAAAGGATTGAAAGTCGTTTATAATAAAACTGCTATTTTAGATAATTGTTAAAAAGAAAAGTACAACTACTAAGGAAAATACAGTGGATCTCTTTTAGTATGGTTAGTTTGATTTAAAGTTTTCGGTTGAAATAAGTTGTGATCCTCTGAAAAACATATCTGAAGTTATCTGAAGTTTGTAACCAATTTACTTGTAATGTATGAAATCTGTGAATCTGTTGATATAAACATCTATTATTGGCTTATTTATTTAACAGTTTAACAGTTCTTTTGATCTCAAGATCTATTATTTGTCTATGTACATATGTTATAGTCCATTTTCTAATTCAAAATGAAGAAACTACTTTTTGGTTTTTTACTGATCTTGATTATCTACTTAGTATTTTTCTCTCTTAGAATTAAATTCGAAATGAAGAAACTTCAATTTATAGGTATTGTTGTCAGTTGTCAGATTTATAGATCAGAGACTGATCTTCGTTTTTTATAGAAGCTATGTATGTTAATAGATTTCTCTTAGCTTTTCGTATTTTATCGTCAGAAAGTTTTAATTGAAATCAATAAGAGTATTTACGGCTCGTTGAATGCTAGTTAATTGCTTTATCTGGAGGAAGAGCTGAAGAAGGTTTGGAGAGGTGCCAGCTATTTGGTTCGTTCACTCGCCGTTCTATTTGCCTTTGTTCTTCTCGTTGTCGCTCTTTTTTCTTCATTCCAGGTAAGTCACAACAGTTGCAACTGAACAACGAAGAACCGATCCAAACTGATGGCGACAACACCAACCAAGTGTGTTTGTCATCGCTGTTGTTGTTATTGTTGTTGTGCTCTTTGTTTGCCTAGCCCCCATGGGATCTACAGATAACTTCAGTATGTTTTTCTATTTTTTTTTTGTGGGGCGTTGCAAGCCTTAATTTGAGGGCGTCACAAATTGGGGGGCGTTCAACCGAAGTAACGTTATTTCCAGTCCAGAACTCGATCGTTGTTTAGCTTAGTTTTTTCAGATAGAGTTGCACTTAAAGTCTAATTGATTTCCATAGTTTAAAGTTCCACTAGTTCTGAATGAACTAACTGCCTGGCAACTGTAATTAGTTCTGCTTAAATAGAGTAGCAATTGGAGCCAGTTCTGGGAACAAGTTTGTTAGTAGCTTTATTATATTTGCACTTTAACTTGTTTAAATTATGAATTGATCTGGTTACACGCTTGTCACTTTTACTGCTCAAAACGAACTAGTTCGCTCTATTTCTCTGTCTCCCTTTTCTTGCACTTTTATCGCTTCTTCTCTTTGTGCTGCTCATTCGTAAACGCTTTGCTGCCAACGTAATTTCAGTTCAGAACTCGATCGTTGTTTAACATTGTTTTTGTATAGTTTAAATCCTATTTGATTTTTAAAGTTACAAGTTCCACTAGCTCAAATGAACTATCAGCAACTATCAGAATTAGTTCGGCTTAAATTTCTTAATAAACAAGTTCTAGGAACAAGTTTATTAATTGCTTTATTACATTCGCGCTTTAACTTGTTACAATTATGAATTGATCTAGTTACACGCTTGTCACTTTTACTGCTGAAAACGAACTAGTTCGCATAGTTCTCTCTCACTCTTCATTTCTTGCATTTCTATCGCTTCTTCTCTTTGTGCTGCTCATTCGCAAACGTTTTGCCGGCAAGCTCAAACTCAAAGCAGTTGTAAAGTGTGCCAAATGAACCATTATGAACCAGTTGGCGAGGCTAAGAGTCAGCATAATAACGGTTATTAATATTCGGCGTGCTCTTTGAGTGAATATCTAAGCATATACGACTATTCAATTAGCATAATTGCGTCAAGCTCGGGCCTCGGCTACTGTGTTGTGCCGCAGTTTCGAGTGGGTGTCAAATCTTGAGTCTCGTCGTGTCTGCTCTATGAAATTTATGTGCCAGACTTGAGAATATGTTGGGTTGACGATTTTTCCGTTTAATCATAGCGTTGGAAATATGCGTTTCCATTTCTTTTCTACTGTCTCATTATTTTACATTTTTTTGTAATTAAAAAGCAAATCACGTTTCTTTTTATGACGTTTTCCTTTTTGCGTAGGCAGCGCTGCTTTCGTCTCGTCTCGTCTCGTTTCGTTTCGGTTCGTTTCATTTTTCCATTTTTTTCGGCTCCGTGAATTGGCAGTGAAAGTGCCGAGCCCGAATAAGAGGGGAATCTCGGATGGAAGGGGAGTCGCAAACAGTTTCCAAACATTGTTCACACATTTTTCATTTCGATTTCCGTTTGCAGTGAAAAATCACAGTTAATTAATTCTCTCCAACGATCATGCAAACGCATTGATCCATGTCTCTCCAAATCGAATCATTCAGCGAATTATGTCACAAATGCGTCGCCAGTTCAACTCAACGACTATTCAATAATATTGATATCAGTAATGCTATTTCGATTTAGTTTTCTCAGTTTTTGTTGAGCTCAATTAATTGGCAACGCTTCGTTGAGTACCAAAAGTGCACAATAGCGGGGGAGAGCGGGTCTGCCAAGCCAGCAGATACCACTTAAAATAAGACTAAGGCGAATCTTTCCAAATTAAACGTTTTACTGTCATTATTAGTAGCGATGATTTTCCAGCAATCTTCTAATTCAATTAGCAATCGTTTAGTCGAGCAAGCTCCTTTGTTGCATTGTTGTGTGTGTAAAGGGTATAATGAGGTCGGAAAATGTGACAATAAACGCAACTGTTTGCTGCTTAAAATAATTTAGACAACGCAAATTGGGAATTTGGGCAAAAGCCATCAAAAAAGAAAACAACTTAAATACAGCTGCCAATTTGCTAAACTCATTTTTGGCATAAGCAATTTTGTATTTATACCCGCTATCCATAGGATAGAGGGGTATTATAATTTTGTGCCTGCAGGAAACGTCTCATCAAGTATCAGCCTATGTATAACTGTAAGAAATAGTATTGTATGGAAGAAAAGGCCTACTTATTACTAGTCTTTGTCGCTTTGGCTGACTATTTAGTATATTTTATACTCACATACCTAATACAGCCTTTATGTGTTTCAAATGTATTACTATATCAATATACCAAATAAAGCATTTGGTACATTTTTAGTATTTTGCTTTCTATGGTATATTTTGAATGTAGTATATATATAGTACTGTCTATATACCAAATTTGGTTTTTGGTATATTTTTAGTATTTTGTAATTTTCGGTATATTTTGAATATAGTGATCTATCAATATAAAAATAACATTTGGTATATATATATATATTAGTATTTTTATGGTATATTAATTTGCTATATTTTCAAATGGGTAGCAGGTATTTTAAATTCGAGCCCACTCGACTGTAGATATCTTAGTTTATTTTTATACCCGCTACCCATAGGGTAGAAGGGTATTATAACTTTGTGCCGGCAGGAAATGTATGTAACAGGTAGAAGGAGGCATCTCCGACCCTATAAAGTATATATATTCTTGATCAGCGTCAACAGCCGAGTCGATATAGCCATGTCCGTCTGTCCGTCTGTCCGTCTGTCCGTCTGTCCGTCTGTGTGTCTGTCCGTCTGTCCGTCTGTCCGTCCGTCCGTATGAAACACTGGATCTCAGAGACTATAAGAGATAGAGCTATAATTTTTTTTCGACAGCATTTGTTATGTTTGCACGCAGATCAAGTTTGTTTCAAATTTTTGCCACGCCCACTTCCGCCCCCGCAAATCAAAAAAATCGAATAACAAGCGTAATTTTAAAGCTAGAGTCACGAATTTTGGTATATGCAATAATTACTGTAATAATTATGATTCCTGAAAATTTGGTTGCGATCAGATAAAAATTGTGGAAGTTATTAAAGAAATACTTTCGTATGGGCAAAAACTCCTACTTACTAGGGGTCTGAGTTGCTTTGGCCGACAATCTGGTACATTGTGCCGTCTATGGTATATTTTGAATGCGGTACTATATCGATATACCACATATACCATTTGGTATATTTTTTAGTATTTTTTTTTAGTATTTTCGGTATATTTTGAAAATGATACCGCAATATTTTGCCTTTATTTAAAATGGGTAGCGGGTATCTCACAGTCGAGCACACTCGACTGTAACTTTCTTACTTGTTTTTTTTTTTTGGGACTCTCCAAAGTAAATTGCGAACGCGTTTTGATGATTCGATGAGATGATGACAGCGCCAGCGAAAGAGGTAGAAGAAGGCGTTTCCCAATTTTAGATGCCTCAAGTGATTGTCAAAATGAAATTTAGAGTGAACTGGTTCTGTGCTTCTCTCTCTATCTCTCTTTCGTGCTGCTGCCAAATAGAACCCTGGGCAATTGTTTGACTGAGTTACGACGCTTTTTAACTGTAAAACAAGCTGAAATTGCTGTGCATTCATTTTATTGCAAATATTTTTCTGCCTAGCGGTCGCTTTGAACTGACACGAAAAACTGGCGCAAAAAACAAAAACTAGTTGCGAATGCAAAATTGTGCTACAGCTGTCAAAAAAAATAGTTGCAGTCGCTGTGACACTTCACGTTCGCTGTGTCTTATGGCGCCCAACGTGCGGCGAGTCCTCGTGTCTGCCTCATCCATTTATACTATATATTTGCCTGTCATGTTTAGCTTCATTGATTGCCAACAACAATTAGCGCAAACAAGCAGCGGGAGGCGTCAACCATGCCCAATGACAATAATCTATTGCTGCTGTCGTTGGGTTAACTCCCCTTTTAGCCACCACTTTGGCACGACCCAATTACAGACTAGCTGGCTGACTGCACCCACACACAATAGTCAGTCAGCCAGGCAGTCAGTCACTCAGCTAGCTCACCCGCTGGCTAGCAATTAATAAGCCGCCAGTTCAAATGCATTTGCAATCTAAATAAAAATTACGCATACGCCTCGTATGAGTTTTTTTGATATGGTCCCCCTCCTCACACATTTGCATACCCTATACTTAAGCTGTCAGCTAAAAGGGGTGTAACCAACAACAGCAGCCACAGCAAAGCGGAAGCAATTGTTGAGTAATTGAAGTTAGTCTATTAGAAATTTGTGTGTTGCAAGAAGTATTCATTTATTTATTAATCAGAATTTACAAGTTATGTCTTATGATCTTATAGATTTTCGCATATTCATCTATTAGTTTTAATTTTTAAGCAATTGAAGTTTCAGTTTTTATATAGAATGGTAAATGATCTATTAGAAAATTGTGTGGATTAATTTTTGTATTAATTCAAATTGAATTTCGAGTGACATTAGTTGTGACTTATAGAAATGAAAATACATCGAAGGAATAACATATCTCGGATTCTAATCTATTCAAGTTCTATGTTTCACTATTTTGTAAGTTCTTAAATGTATGCATATGCATATTTGGGACTTCATGTATTCCTTTCATCTTGTATTCGCCTACTTACTATCGGTCTTAGTTGCATTGACCGACAATGTGATATATTTTTGGATCTGTGGTATATTTTAAATTAAGTATTACATCAATATACCAAATATAGTCCTTAATATATTTTTAGTATTTTACACTCTATGGTATATTTTGAATCTCGTAATATATACCAAATGTAGACTTTAGTATATTTTCTAGTATTTTTGCGGTATATTTTAAAATTAATGCCGCATCGGTTTGTCTTGTAATCAAAATGGGTAGCGGGTATCTCGCAGTCGAGCATACTCGACTGTAGCTTTCCTAGTGTAATATTTCGCAAGTTCTTAGCTACAATTTTTAAAAGCTTTTAAAATTGTTGAATAGTTTGCATATTTGGGCCTTCAGCTATTCATCAATTATATTTTATACTTTTATCTCTCGCTCTATGACTGCATATATTCCTATATTTTCTATATACATTCAAAGTTCACATATTCGGGACATTATTTATTCCCTTCATCAATTTTTGTTAATATGTACTTTTAAGTCTCACTCTTTCTTAAGCCATTTTTGCTTTTTATTTTACACCTTTATTTACACTTTGTGTCTCCAAATATTCCTTTTAACTACTTTCAATTTTCCACTGCCAAATAAAATACAATCAAGTCTCATACGCAGTGCTTGGCAGTCGAGCATGCTCCTCGACTGGCGTATTTTTAGTGCTTTGGCGCTATTAAAATTGTTTTTGCGCAAAACTGCAAAATGTAATTTGGCAAAATGTTGTAAATGTGGCAAATGCATCTAGCGAATATTTTTGCGCACATTCTTAAGAACTTGTTTTTGGGCCCAGTGAAGTGAGGAGAGGAGGCGATCTCAAGAGATCGAGATCGAGAACCCGAAATCGTAGCCAACGACCACAAAACTAAGCTGGACAGTCAAGTTTTGTGGGCTGCCCACGCTTTGAGGCAACTGCAACTGCAGCTGCAGCACTCAGGGCTGCACTCACTTCGAGTGCAATGCAGCCCTGGTTATATGGAAGTTAATTGCTAGATTGGCCAGAGCCAAAAGCCAAAAGAGCTTCCGTTTCATTGGCATTTTCAACGCTTCGTTCGCAAATGACGTTGACGCTCTGACGCTGATTGCAGCCGGAGGCGAAAAGATCTTCGAAAAAAGATCACACACACAAAATGGATCTCCTCATGGCTATGCGATCCCCATCTCCATCTCCATCCGCATCCGCATCATTTGCATTTGCCCAGCTCTCTCATTGAATGTCAGCAATGAGTGCAATTTGTTGTTGTTGCTGTTGTTGCTGTGGCATCCTCCAGCCTCAATTGCCTCAAATTGCTGCGGCTCGCTCTTTTGTTGCTGTTCACAATAAATTCCAATCAAATTGCTGCTGCTGTGGCTGTGGCTGTTGCCCTGGAGTCTGTCCCTGGCAGCCACAAGCACAAGCACAGAGCTGAATCGTCTGTCATTTAGCACACAGAGTGCTGCACCTGTTGCAACATTGATTGAAAACTTGTTGCAACTGCAACTGCAACAGCAGCAGCAACGCATAGGCGCGGCCCATCAGCTGTCAGCAATTTGTTGTGATCAATTTATTAAAAAATGGCAACGAGAGTTGGCAATGATGCATCTGCATCAGCCTTAGCCTCAGCCTCAGACTTGAGCTTGAGCTTGAGAGCTGCCAGCGCAAAGTTGAAGGACGCAGCTCGCCTTGGGGGTCAGGCTGTGCGGCTGTGTTGGGGCAGCTGTGGCAGCAACAGCAACAGCGGCAGCATCTTCGACACGATAATCACAGTCATCAGTTGGGCCGACTCATCTGCATAAATGCAGGCAAATGGCAATCGTTTCACTAACCGGTCTCTGTTCTTCTTTCGCTTCTCTCCTCTCCCCTTCTCTCTGCTCCCCTTTTGAAGCTGCCCCACAGTGAAGCTGTTGCCCCTTGGGGCTGCTGCAACCACCCAGCAAGTTCATGGAATTCGCAGCTATTGTAGCACCTTGACTTGGAATTTGTCATTGTTTGACTGTGTGTGTGTGTGTGTGTGTGTGGAAATTTTGCAGTTTTCATTTTTCCACTTTATTTGTTGTTGTTGTATTTTCGCATAGTCAGCCAACGACAACGAACGATTCATTTTGCCAAATGATTCAGCGATTTTTGTGTGCTGGGAATTTGAAATTCCTGCATTAAGTTAATATTTGCTAGACAGTAAAAGCTAAGGCTAAAGAAGTAGCTACACTGAAAAAAATTAGTTCTAAACTATAGATTTTAGTATTAGGACTAAGAATTTTATTCTCAAAAGTGTATCAAAAACATGAAAATCTTCGAATTAGAAAAATATCTTGATTTCAAGTACATTTGATATAAAAACCAAGTTCTTATTAGTAGGAGGAAACCAAACTTATAGTTTCAAGGATCAACAATCTTATTATGTCAATCGCTTCCACTCAATTCCGCCGACAAATTTTGAGCGAAATGATTCCGCTATCAATCCGCTTTCATTCCGCTGGCGTTAAGTGCTGCCAACTATTCGATTTAGATATTCGAAGTAAAGATCGGTGATGCCACATTTCAGAAAATGAAATGATCTGATAAGAAAAATTACCCAAGGATCTTTTTTCTTAGATTGCAATGTAGAATGTTTCATGACAGCTCAACTAACTGAACTGTGAACGAAAAAACTAAAAGCTAGATAAAAACTTAATAGGAAGTTCGTTATATTATGGAATTTGGTAACTTAAATCTAGAATCTTTCTCAAGGACGCAAAATACAAAAAAGGTCCAAGCTTGTTGTTGTCAGACCGTGCAAAAGTCATCAATTTTCTATAACAAACCTTTAATCTTAAAAGATAAGGAATGCAAAAAACTTATTTTGCTTTTAAATTTGGTTACTAAAGGGTTTTTTTCCGACGAACATTCTTGATATTAGAAACAGGAGTTCTTTTTCAGTGAGGTTCTCTTACTTGGTTATTCTACAAAACATCAAGTTGATTAATGCATCAAAAATTTTGATTTTAATTTCTTGTGATAATTAATTTCCAAAAAATATGATCAAATAATTCTAAAGAAATTAAAATACTAATTACCAAACAAATTTGCTAAAAATTCTTAAATAATTCTAAAGTACATAATTGAAATCGTATGTGAGGCGAATATCATTTGTAGAGTTTAGAGTTCAGTCATTAAAGATGCACATCACTTGGGTTGGATGGTGTTGATAATAATGCAGCTATGCACATTCCTCTTAGAAGAGTTCCATGAAATCTGAGTGAAGTGGCAGGAACAACAGAAGCAGCTGTCATTGTTGTTGCAAATATAATTTTCGTATTCTTTTTTGTGTGTATTTTGCAACGTTGTCATAATTGAGACTGCAAATTAGCGAAGAGAATTCGTTTGGAAGCGGAGAAGCAATGCGGATGTTGTAGCCCATGAATAGAGGCATTCATGTTGCAACTGCAACTGCCACATGCAGCATGCAGCAGGCAGCGAAGGGCAGCAATTGATGCAGCAGAGATCTCAGATCACAGATCACGATGTGGTTCGCTCACGCTAATGAACGCTGATGATGATGGAGTATGGATAGCTTGAGATGGACTGGCACTGGACACTTGTCCAATGACAGAGATGGCAAATAGTAAGAGAGAGAGAGAGGGAGAGGGAGATGGAGATAGGTTGGCTGGCAGGCAGATGAGCGACTGGTTGATGTTTTTGCGTGCCGCAATTTCAATTTGTTTGGCACTTGACTTGGCAGCCGCAACTCAACTCAACTCATCTCGACTTGACTTGACTTTTTGTTGTTATCGTTGTTGTTGTTGTTGTTGTCTTTCACTTTATGCGCGAGTTGCGCAAACATTTTACTTATGGGAGCCAGTGGAGTTGGAGATGGAGAATGAATGCCACTGCCACTTGCCACTTGCGGCCACTTGATTGTGCGGCGAATCTGCAGCTGCACTTGAACTGAACTGAAATGCGTCAGTTTTGTGTCGTTGACAATGCCGCCGCCAAATGGGAAAGTACAAATAGAAACCCGGCTGCTGAGCGTGCTGTCCACTCTTCACTGCGTCGTCGCTGTCCACTCTCTCGTCTTTTGTCCCACTGTGCAGTTAACGGTCCAAAGCTGTTTGGCTTTGCTTCGCTGCATTCGCTTAGCCTTGACAACTCGCTCAGCTTGTAGCTTGTGAGAAATGCGGCCAACTAGGCATTGCATTGGAAGGGGCTGCCAACTGCCACGCCTAGTTTACACACACACACACACACGTGCGCTCGAGTTTACAGTTGAGCTCTTATTAGGCACAGAAACTCTCATTTCTCACCTCGGTTCGCATTGCATCGCAGCGCGCATTATCTTCTTGGCCATGTTTAAACGCGTGTTTATCTGCGTTTGCTTTGTCAACCGAGCCGAGCCGAGCCGATATATAGGAGACCTGACCCCCTCCCTCACACACCCCTTCTCTCTTTCTCTTTCTCAACTCTTCCCCCCAGCGTAAACCTTTTATGTCGTCTTGTTTTTTATACCCGCTACTCATAGGGCAGAAGGGTATTATAATTTTGGCCCGGCAGGGGATGTATGTAAGATCAGCATCAACTGTCGAGACAGTCCATCTGTCCGCCTGGCTGTCCGTATATACACCTAGATTTCAGAGACTATAAAAGATAGAGATACAGTTGTTTGACAGCATTTATAACAACTATAGTATTTAAAATTCCTGGAAATTTGGTTGCGATCAAATTAAAATTATAGAAGTTATTTATGAAATAGTTCTGTATGACAAATTACGCCTGCTGCAATCAGGTCTCAGACAGTCTGGTATATTTTGCACTTCATAGTATATCAATATACCAAATATAGCCTACGGTATATTTTAGTATATTTGCAGTACCATATTTTGAATGTACTACTATAACAATATACCAAATGCTATCGTTGGTATATTTTTAGTATTTTTGTGTTATATTAATTTAGTATATATATTAACAATAAGTATGGGGTATCTCACAGTCGATCCCACTCCATTCTAGCTTTCTTACTTGTTTTTATTTTGGCTCGCCCTTTTCCGTTTTGCTTTCCTTTATACCCATTGCCTTTGCACTCTCTCTCTTTCTCACTCTCGCGACGTTTCTGCTCCTTGTTTGTTTCCCACCTTTGCTTATCTCACGCTCATTCACACACAGACACACACACAAACGCACACGCACACCTTGAGATGCAAAGATTCAGATACAGATACATTCTGTCTGTTCATAAATTCAAACACTTTGCTGAGTCTTTTTTTTCCTCTCTCTCTTCTTCCCTCTGGTTTTTCCACGATCATTGTCCTAATCCGAATTCCCACTACGCATGCATCGCTTCGGTGTTTTGCCCTTTGCACAAACATCAGTTTCTTAATACCCTTTTCCAACAGTTTTGTGTGTATTTTAATTTCATGGCAATTTATCAGCATTGTCAAACACGTTTGTTTGACTTGATTTTCAGCTAATTTCCTTTCTTTGTGTAAAAGGTAAAAAAAAAATGGTCTGTTTGTATTCAGACAGTCCATTTAAATAATTTTGGATGAACTTTTAGCTTTTGTATGAATTATATCTGAAAATGTTGTCAGTAGCATTGACTGACAATCTGGTATAATTTGATATAGTATATCAATATACCAAATATAGTCGTTGGTATATTATTAGTATTTTATACTTTATGACATATATTAAATGTGGTACTAGATCAATATACCAAATATTTTCATTGGTATATTTGTGTATTTTTGTGGTGTATTATTTTAATATATTTTATGAATAATACCGCACTCTTTTGCTATAATTATTATTAATCTGTAGTTAGTTAGTTATCTTACTTGTTTTTTCTTTAATTTGCAATCGTTGACTTCATGCACATTTATCAGAGCACGTTTTACTTGATTGCAGAGGCTTTCATGTCTTAAAGCAATTTATACTTAGGGAAAGTCATTCTCTTCTATCTGTTTATATTAAAAGAAAAAAAAAACAATACTTATTGTTTTGTTAATTATATTTGTATTCTTAACTCTAAGGAATTATTTTATTTTATTATCATTTTAAACGTAAAAATTTGTATTTGATGGTTCACTATTTTTGCGTTATTTTTTTTTTAATTACTTCCCACTTCAGTTGATAGTTTTGTTGAATTACGCTTATGGTTTTATGATGTGTGTGTGTGTGATAAATATAATGCTTGGTCTAATTACAACTCTTATATGACCAATTGTATAGTTAGCTGAGCAGAGTGCAGTATATCAAAGATATCTTAAGCAAACTCTGCGTTTATCTGCATTTTAACGCGTTTTTATCGCGCAATGATCTCATCAGTAATTGTTAACCAAAGTTTACTCAACTGTGGCCGAGAAGAGTATTTGGTATTCGAGGTGAATGGTTTATCAATGAGGTGTCTCCTTGATGATTCTGTTTCTCATCTTTCGAAGCTGTTGTTGTTTGTTGTGGCGACAACTATTTGGGCGTTGCACCTTCGTCTCTTTTTCGTCTGCCTCTTCTTAGCCTTCGTCGTCGTCTTCTTTTTCTTCTTCTGGGTCGTCATCAACAGCATCAACTCATATTTTATATTATTATTTTTTCTCGTTTTTTTCCATTTCCATATCAATATTTATTCAAGATGAAGCAGGGGAAGAGCTGGGGCAAGAGGAAGTGATACTTTTTAGGGTGCAGGATCTCTCCTTCTCTCTCTCTTTCTCCCTCTCTTTCTGTCTCCCTCTCTCTCTTGCTCGTTCTTCTTGTCGCATTCCTCTTGATTATTATAATTTGCGGGCTGCAGACGAACCGAAAAATTGATGAGTTATGCGTGAGATAAAAGAGAGTGAGAACAACAACAACAACAGAAACAGAAACAAAAATTTAAGGCGCGTCCAAGGTCGCAACGAGTGTTGCCAGATGGTTGACAGATGCCCGCCAGAGGGCGTGTTAAGCTGCTACGGCTGCAGCTCCCCTTTCTTCCCTCCCCTCCTCTTGCTGAAGATTTGTGTTTAATCAACCAACTGTGCACAAATTGACCAACTGACCAAAAAATCTCTTGACTACTGCATTATTCGGACTCAATTGACTGACAGCAGCTGAATGAGAAAGAAGAGAAGGTGGAGGTGGAGGTGGAGGTTGCCGGAAGCAATCGCTGGACGGCGTCAAAATCCATTAAGCATAGACCAATTGCCAATTAGGCAGCCCGAAAAGTATTAAGTTACACAACTTACCACCGCCGCCACAGCATTAACAACAGCATCAACATCAACATCAACATTCTCCATTCCCCCAGGCCAAATGGCTGGCGACTTTGTCACTCTCGCTACTGTGCAAAAATCTGGCCAATTATTATTGTGTGTGCGCACTCAGAAGGTGGTTGCTGCTAGAGAGAGAGAGAGAGGGAGCGAGAGAGAGATAGAGTGTGAGAGAGAGAGAGAGGGGAGTTGACCATAGATGGACAATTTTAATTAGCAGCAGCCGTCGACGTCGTCATCGTCATCGGCGTCATCGTCGTCGTCGTCGCGCAGATCGCGCAGTTATTTCATCAATGACATTTAAAGCTTCATTAAAAGTCCTGCCAAACGGGGCGATGGGGCCATATTTGGGGGCGCAGGGCCCCCGACTTGTCACTCGCTAAGCATGCCCAGGGATGCCATCTCTAAGGCCGATCCGATCGCATAAATTTCATTTCGATCGCACTCACTAACGAGCTTAGCGATGAGAACGTGAGTGGGAAGCGATAGTCGATCGATATAGATATAGATATATTGATATATAGATATTTATATATAGATATTGATATCGATAGCATGACGAGTTTATGTTGTTTTTTAAAGCTTCGACCTACTCTTAACTTTTTCACAACTTTTAAAGAGAAAATTTAAATCTTTATATTTGAAACACTAAATCTATTTACAGAACTAACCAAACGTAGCATAGTTAAATAGTTTATCACATCCTGTGACTCGTCGTTGAGTGTTATTTGTCTGGAATAAACCATATTTGAGTCATTGTTTATGCCACATGATTAATGCAGTTTGCTAATGAAATATTTGCAAAAATTATCACAGAAGATAACATTAATTATTGGGCCACCGAATCAGTTCGAAAGAAGCTCTATCATGGCAATCATCAACAACATCAGATGTTATCGGGCGACATTCTGCGCCGAGATTGAAGCCCGGCCAAGATAACAAATAACAGTCAATATGATAGAGAGTAAAATGTGTCACAATGCCTTTTGATTCATCGTAAAAAGCGAGAGATACCGCACAAAAATTCCAAATGCAAATTCTAGTCAAATGCAAGATAACCTTCTCAGTGAAATGAAACGATTCACTTGTTGAGCTGTATAACAAAAGATTTCTTTCTACATTTCCTTGTGAATTTTAATTGAAAAGACTGCGATGAATTGTCTTTTCAATTCGTGTCACGCTGCCATCGCTAGCTGCGGCCAAAGATGCTGTCTGCCCACAATTTGTTGCCCACTATGACAAATTCAACGAAGGCATCCACTCGACGGCGACGGCGACGTCGATTCAGCCGCCCATTTGCTGGCTGCCTTCAGCTGGCAGCTCACAGCTCGCAGCTCGCAGCTCCTTCTATCGAAGCAACAGCATCAGCCTCTTTTCGTGGTGCCATTAAAAATGCAAGTTGCTTGGCCAGTTCGCCAGTTGGTTGGGCTTTTGTTTTGTTTCGTTTTGTTGTGTTTGGGATCTTGTGTGCGCTCCTTCGTTACGTTTTGCTCGCCTGTTTCGCTTTTACTTAACATTTTTAGCCTTTGTGCCGCTAATTGGCAGAAAATACCAAAAATGGCAATGCATGACGACGATGACGATGACGATGATGACCACGATCACGATGATGTTGATGATGATGATTGTGTACATCATCATAATGATGTTGTTGCGGTTGCTTCGCATTCGCACACTCTAATGAGCGGCATGCCGTTTGTCTAGCATTTGGCTGCGCCCAAAAGGTTTATCGATCACCACTGATCGATTACCGATAATCCAGTTGCCCAATTCCTCAGCGCTAACCAGCGTCAGTTTATCGATTATCCTTATGCGTATGTTTAATAGTTGAGCCATTAACAAAGACTCACATAATAATCATTATTTTAGCTATTTTTAAACTACGCCCTCGCAAATCGACAAAAATCAAATAATAAGCGGAATTTTAGTACTTATAATAATAATTTGGGTGCGATCAGATGCAAATTGTTGAATTTATTTAAGAAATACTTTATTTAAGAAATACTTTACTTTAGCACTGTATCGATATACCAAATGTAGTATTTGGTATATTTTTAGTATTTTTCACACTATATATTTTGAATATAGTGATATGTCAATATACAAAATATAGCCTTCAGTGTATTTATAGTATTTTCTACAATATGGTATATTTTGAATGTAGTAGTATATTAATATACCGAATAGAGCATTTGGTATATGTGCAGTATTTTACAATATATGGTATATCTTTAATGTAGAACTATATCAGTATACCAAATATAACTTTTGGTATATTTTAGTATTTTAGCAGTATATTAATTTGGTGTATTCTAAGAATAATACCGCACTGTTTTGCTTTCATTTAAAATAGGTAGCGGGTATCTCACAGTCAAGCACACTCGACTGTAGCTCTCTTATTTCTTACGTTCAGTTCAGTCCCAGAGCCAATTCTTTTTATACTTGATTATATAAAATTAACAAATAATTTATATGAAATCCCTGATAATTGCCAGAAAATTGTGCTCTTTTTGCTTATCAAAAAGTTACTTAGAGTTTCTTGATCGACAGCTTTGACTGCACCCGAAAAAGTTGGCGATGTACGATAAGCAAAGTTAAAACTTAACTGCTGTCAAGAAGAGGGCAAGGGTCACACGTTGCTGTCGAATGACGCCTAAAATGTGTCTATCGATAAACGTTTATCGACGCGAGCGCGCGCTCGTTCACCACTAATTGACAGCTCAGGCCAAATGGGCCAAAAGCGGAGGCGTCGCCACATGCATAATAAAAACAATAACCAAATAAAAATATTATTTATGTACACACACATTTATGTTGACGCTGCGTTGCGTGGGCAGTTGGTTGGATGCATGTGGCACAGTTGCACACACACACCTACGCCAAGGTGCAACAACTGCAATTGCTTGGCAAAAGGTTCGTGGCAGGAGCAGCAGCAACAATCGTGCGGCGTGCATCAGAGATCGACAGAAAGAGAGAGAGAGAGAGAGAAAGAGAATAGGGAGAAGAGACGTGTTGCCATAATGCGGCAGCGACATGCAACATGGCAAACGGTCGATTGCCAACATTAATCAGTGCTGCCAACTCGTTTGTCTAACACAAGCGAGAGACGAGAGATTGAGGGAGAAAAGGAAGAGGAGGGAGACAGAGAGCAAGCTAGCCCTATATATGAACAGACATGTTGCGAGCCATTCTTATCTTATCTTGAACTTGAACTAAAATTAAACAAAAAGGCCTAAAAATATGGCCAAAGCTCGGCACGAGAGAGCGCCAGCTAACCATTCATCTAGTCAGCCACATTCCGTTGCCAGCAACGATAAATACAGCAAACAATTTCGATAAGCAGCCCAGAGTAAGAAATGATTTACGAGCTACAAAAGAGAGCCTCAAATAAATTACAATCTGAAAACTATTAATATATAGTAGATAAACAGCAATATTTGAATATGGTTAAAATTCTCTAGCGGAATTTGACGCAAAAAAATCAAGCTGAAATAATTTTAAAAATAGGAAAAAGTTATTCATAAAGTTAAGATTAAGTTAGGAACATTTTCTGGTTGATACAAATTTGTTCATTTTTCGGCTTAGTCCATTTTCGTTATTATCTTAAAACAGAAAAATAATTCAAAAATTCCAAATTATTCTTATATTGCAAAAAAAAAATGTTCTATTATATATTCTTGATCAGCGTCTACAGCCGAGACAAAATAGCCATGTCCGTCTGTCTGTCTGTCCTTCTGTATGAATACCTAGATCTTAGAGACTATTGTTACCAAGCGTAAATTTGAAGAGTACATACAATGACACCTATAGTCTTTGTGATTCCTGAAAATTTGGTTGCGATCAGATAAAAATTGTCGAAGCTATTAAAGAAATACTTTTTACTACGGGTCTTAGTGGCTTTGGCTGACAATCTTAATATTTTGTGCTCTATGTTATATTGAATATATTGCCTTTGATATTTTAAAATGCAGTACTGTATCAATATACCAACTATAGATTGTGGTATATTTTTAGTAGTTTTTTGCGGTATGTTAAATTGGTATATTAATGAATACCGCACCATTTTACTTTTATTCAAACTGAGTAGCGAGTATCTCACAGTCGAGCACATTCGACCCACATAAAGAAAACCAGCCATGAATATGCAGCTGCTGCTTAGTTGGCTGGAAAAAAGCTAAAATGCTCAGCACTGTCAGCTCTTGATGCTGCCGACCGCCAAACAATTTAAATTTGAATTTAAATTAGCTGCTCTCGGCGGCTGCCACAACTGGGCACAATATGTCCCAGTTAGCTCCTCTTGCATTCCCAAATCACAAATCCCGATTCCCATTTCTCGGTTTCTCGTTCCTCGATTCCCAATAGCCAATTGTTGTTGATGCCCTCGAATGATATCGAAGGTCCAATCACGAGATGCGACGCCACAGCGGCTGCAGTGCTTGTGGCAGCTTTACATTTGCTTGCCACAAAGTTGAATGGCTGCCAACTGTGTTTTGTTGTTGTGTTTGAATGAAGCGTCTTTGTTTTCCTTTTTTTTGCGCGCGCGCGTAAATTTCTGAATACCCCTTCTTTATATTAATTATATTTATTTGTTCTTTCACTCCCAACTGATTTTTGATTTCCCCTTTTTGCTCTTTCGTTGCAGGTATGTACAACTTTACTTAACTGATAGATCCATTAGATCGAATGTTGCTGTTGCAGTTGGCGATGTGTTGCAGCTGTGTTTGTTTGATTCGAAGATCTTTTGATTAATTAACAAACGCTGCTGCAACAGCAACCAGAGAGAGAGAGAGAGAGAGAGAGAGGAGAGGAGAGAGAACAATTGATATGTATGTAGTATTAAACATTGTTGTTGCCGCCACTAACAATGGGCACACGCTTGTGGCACGAACGCGGGGCAACAACAACAGCAACTACAACAACAACAACTACACTGACAGTTCCATTTAAATGTCAATCAGCGACACTTTGACATGGACATGATCGTGGACGTGAACGTGGACGGTAAGCGTTTGTGTTTTTGATGCTTTTGTGTGAGGTGAGCTGTGTGTGTGTGTGTGTGTGTGTGTGTGGGATTCAGCGTGGGTGAGCACAAAAGGAGGGAAAGGAGGGTTAGGGGTCAGCTAACAATTAATGATCCCAACGGAAGAGGGAGAGGAAGTTTAAGAATAATTATTCCTTCAATCAACTGTACTTTTGTCCGATGCATCGTATACCAAAAGTATCGATAAGTGATGTAATTCGATTACAACAGCGCTGAGAATAATTCCTACAATCAACACGACTTTTGTCCCATAAAACATATTTGATAAGTATCTATAAATGATGTAATTCGATTATAGATGCACTGCGAATTCTTCCTGCAATCAATTTCACTTTTGTCCGATAAAACATATTTGATAAATATTGATAATGGATGGACTTAGACTATGACAGAGTTTTTATTGGTGTATTAAAAATATAGAACGTAGTTGCATTCAATTGCATATTGCGTCGTGCGCAAAACTTAAGAGCAGATACTTAAGAGACTTACTTATCGATAGTTATTGACAGTGTGCCCAGATTCCCGGAACATTAGTAAGGTTGCCAGATGCATATTCAACAATAAGTAAAAGAGAAAGAAGAAATGAGGGAAAAATAAATATTTAATTTATAGATTGGCATAGAAAGTGAAGAAAATAGGAAAGGATAGAAGAAGAATGAAAGAAGAGAAATAAAAGAAAGGAAGAAGAAGGGAAGAAAATAAAGAATAAGACAGGGTAACTAGGAATACTTCAATATGAGGAAAGAAAGCAGAAATTATTTCATTTCTTAATAAGTATGAGAGCAATCTTTGATTTCCTAACGAAATGGAAGATAACAAAAGAAAATACTTCAATTCAAACAATACTTCAAAAGGCATGATCAATATTTATCATAGTTATGCAATATATAGTATAGTACTAAAATATTCCGTTAACCAATTCATTGCTCTCTCTCTGTCATGTGCAATTCTTAAATTGAATTCAAGTTTATTCCAGTGTTTAATCGTATGCACAAACAAGAGTCACTAAATTCATTTGTAGAAGGGGTGAGGAATACACGTCGTATCGTAGCGATTTATCTACATAACGTATACGACACGTTGTCTCTCGTGTTGCGTTGTGTCGCGAATTCATTTAAATAATGTCAACTTCATAAAACAATTTTGACAAATAAATTCATCAACACTTCCGTTGACAACAGCAACGACAATGACAACTTGAAGATGCAAGTTGAAGCAGAGAGAGAAGAGAAGAGAAGAGAAGAGAAGAGAGAAGATACAGCAGCAGTAACAGCAGTTGGTTGCAGTTGTATGTGTCAGCTTGCTTTGTTGCCATGTTGCACAGTTGCAAATGTCCACACACAAGAGTTTTACAACTAGCGACAACAACAGTAACAGCAACAACAACTGCAACTGCAACGCATTTGAAATTCAAATTTATTTATTTTTTTTCGCCTCCACTATATATATTTAACGAGCACAGGACTCGCGACTGAAGTAGTTGTTGCTGTTGTTGTTGTTGTTGTTGTTGTTGCTGAAGTGTAGTTGCAGTTGCAGTTGCAACTTAAAGTGGACAGCAGCTAGCGCATTGTTTGTGGCTGCAACACAATGGCGACTTGTTTCGCTGCCATCGCTGACAGCTTCAGCAAGCCAACGATACATTCTCAATGCACCCACCAAAACCACCAAACACTAAACACCAGCAACAGCAACCAACAGCCAGCAGCCAGCAGCCAAACAGCCAGCAACATGCGCTAAACGGCTGCAGTTTCGCATGAATTTTGTGGTCGCATTTGCGGTCATGTGTCGGAGTCGCAGTCACAGTCGCAGTCCAAAACTTAATTGAGCATGCAAAAAAGATCAGATTCCATTGCCAGTTGTCCGTTGTGAACACACCAGCAACTGTTGGTGTTGCTCTTGTTTCTGTTGCCGTTGCTGTTGTCGTTGTCGTTGCCATTGCAACGCCTGCACACCCTTTGTTGCGCTCATCAGCAACGACAGCTCCAAATTTGCCAAGTCAACAGAAAAACCAATAAAAAAGAAAGCCTAATTAAGCTGCTCGACTAGCACATACGCTGTAATCAAGGTATCAAAATACGACTAACGAATACAATTCCTTATTACAATGAGGTGAAACGGAGCGACTAACCTTAACCTTGTTAACCTTAATTTAGCTTTAGTTACGAATTTATTAAATTATTTTGTATGACTTCAAATAGAACTTGGTTTGGTTCGAGAATTTTGAAGAAGGCACATTTTGATTTCATGTAATCAAGAAATATTTTAGGTTACCTTTGGAGAGTTTCAGTTTTTTTTTCTTTTTCTTTACTTACTTTGCTTAGTATTTATAATAGAGCCTGGCTCTTGCATCTTGTTAGACTGATATAATTTGCTTCGATCAACGTTACAAAGATACAAAGATATAAAGTAGTTTTATTCAGTAAATTCACAGTTTTATTGATGTATTTAAAAAGTATTTAAATTAGTTACATTCAAGGAGACTCTAACTTCAAAAATAATTGTGTATAACTATCGATACCAGAAGTATTTCCAACATAGACTCTTTTCGTGGTACCAAATCATTGTTGTTTATCAAGCGATCGCGGTGAAATTTTTAGGACATTAAATGTACCTTTAAATTATGTTTTCCACAACTATCAAATTTCTCTCTTTAAAGTTCCGAAATATAGATTTATCTTTAAGTATGAGACCTTGCTCCTTTTTCGAAATATTACTAATATTTTTAATAGAGCTGTCTCTTCATGTTTGAGTCTTTTCGTTGTACCAAAAATCATTGTTGTTTATCAAGCGATCGTTGTGAAATTTTTAGGACATTAAAAGTACCTTTAAAACTATGTTTTCCCCAACTAACGAGGTTCTCTCTTTAAATTTCCAAAACATAGAGATTTCTTTAATCTATAAGTATCAGAGTTTTAAGCAAACGTTGCTTCGCATACCCCATTCTACGTAGCATTCGAAATATTTCTTGTCTTACAGGGTATACATAAGAGCAAATTTAGCGTAGCTGCCAACACGTGACAGACAAACAGCTAATTCGACAAAGTTCCAGTGTGGAAGATTTGGGTGTTGAGAATGGGGAACTAAAGCGAAAAATGACAAAAATAAATGCTAAGGAATGTGCAATAAATACAAAAGCCAGAAAGGGAGTGCTACAGAGCGACAGAGAGAGATAGAGAGTAAAAGAAAGAGAGGGAGCTGGAGATAGGGTCAGAAAACGCATTCAAAGAAATTTCAACTCAAATAATGTCAGCAAAGTCATTTAATGAACGACAAAACCAATAAATTGCATTCAATATGCTCAAATTTCCATATGGCAAAAGAAACGAATTAAATTGTGCTGCAATTTAGAGCTGAAGTTTTATATGACTTAATAAGAATTTTACTTGCAAAGAGACTTTTCATTTTGCTGCTTCTTCAATGCACATTCTCAAAATTTGAATTCATTTGATCGATTTCTTTCTTTTAACTTTGCTCTTCTTCAATACATTCAAAAAATGTGAATTCATTTGATCGATTTCTTTCAGTGTGAGCTCAACTCTTGCCTTTAACTTTGTACTACGTAAAATGTGCCGTTAAGTTCTCAGTCAACTTGCAACACTTTGAGGCATCTCATGTTGCGTCTCTCTAGTTCTCATAATCGAAGCTTGTCTCCATTTTAGGCACTCATAATTATTTTTGTTGTTTTATGACATTTCTTGTTAGTTTTCAATTTGTATCGCTGATGAAATTTAAATTCTAGCGTTCGATAAGCGCGTAATTTGAGAGTAAATCACATTTTCAACTTTGGGAATATATTTTCTTAGAATTCGATTATATTTATAGTTTCAATTCAAAAGGGTGAAAAAAAGCAAAGGGAAGGGATTTTAAGTACACTCTCAATGCTTTGTGGCCCCGGGGCCAATTCAAATGAAATGCTGCGGCGATATGGATTAACGTTTCCAATACCAATACCAATACCAATAATCAATAGCAATAATAATCATTTGACTAAATTCGGGCCACACAACATTCGTGGCGTCGCGCGTTGTGCGTTGAGCATTGAGCGATGAGCGATGTTGGTTTTGTTGTCGTGCTGATAGCCGCTATCTGAGAATTCAATGGCTGCGTTCCAAATACTTGCCCCCAATTTGGTCTCAGTTCAGTTGCAACGCCAGCAAACGTGGCAACCTCAGGCCAAACTTCCGCCAACAAGGGGCGTGGTATCTACAACATTCATGCCATACGTACTCGTATGTAGCATAAGTTTGGCAGATGTTCACAAATCTATTTTCCCCATTGCAGCTGTTGCAAGCGAAATTACAATGAATTTTGTAACTGCATGTGGCAAAATACAAAATTGCTAAAGCAAAATTTTTTTATTTCTGATTAGATAACTGCCAAGTTATTGTAACAAATATACCCAACGATTTATGCTTTCAATCAACTAAAAGTTTCATTGGGATGTTACATATATATAGTGAAATTTTTAAGTGGAAGAATTCGCAACAATTGTCAAGTGAAATGTCTGATGAATATGTAGAATTTGAACAGCAGAATGTAAGATGCTAAACTTGTCCTGACATCTTAGTGGACAATGTCAGGAAAAGGCAGCAGTTGTTGTGACGCAGGGTTTTTACGGGGTGGTCGTTGATTGTTTAGGGTGTCACCCACACATTTGTTGCGCATTCAACAAGTGGAAAATAATAATTTTCTAGCGCTGGTCTCTAGCACTTCTTCAATTAAAACTCATTAACATAATGGGTTTAAAACCCCACAAAGAGGCCTTGATTCTAGCTGTCTCTACATGTATATATAAAAAAGTGGATGTGTGTGTGTGTGAGTGTTGTAATTTATGCAAATTTTATGCGCACACAACAGAAATAAAGCGAGTGAAACAAGAGACGACAACAGAAAACAATACGAAAACGCAAACACACGCTAAAAACTGTTGCCTAGAACCACTCGAAACAACTCGTAAGAGTGTTAGGGGAAGGGGGGAAGGGGAAGAGAAGTGTGAGGGAGGGAAGGAGAAAGAAGGCGAGGGGTGGCACACACACACACACACACACAAGAGCCCATCATCAGTGGCATTCTGATGACAACAGCGTGTTTTCGCCTTACGACTTCGACTTCCATTTCCATTTGGTTTATGGTGACATAATTAAAATTTATATGACAATCCGACAAACCGATTCGATTCGCTACGATCCGATCGCTTACAGCAACAACATGCGCCAATGTGACAATTATTAATCGTAATGCTCGCTAGCCCGCATCCGCAAAGGGATCAAAACCCAACTTGAGAAAGAGTCGCAGCACAACGACCCAGCATACTCGTAAGTCAACCAACCAACGAAAATAAAAATGAGCAGAATTCTTGATCGTTTATTTTGCCATCGAATTTAATGGGTTCTAGCTGCCTCTTAGGTTCTTCCTTTCTCCCCTCTCTCTCTCAATGTTTCTGTCTGTGAATATGCTGCTATAATGTGTAGCTTAAAAGTTGATCTTAGTTTAGTGAAAATGTTATTTTAAAAATTTCTGCTCACAGAATTCTTGATCGTTTATTTTGGCATCGACCTCAATGGGTTCTAATTGCCTCTTAGATTGTTCCTTTTTCTCTATTCCTCTCTCACTCTCTCTGTCTGCTATAATGTGCAGCTTAAAAGTTAAACATAGTTTAGTGAAAATGTTGTTTAAAAACTTCTACTCATAGAATTCTTGATTAAAGGGGTTCTAGCTTAGATTCTCCATTTCTCCTCTCTATCTCTCTCTATGTCTTTCAATATTCTAATATAAAAAGAAGTTTAAAAGTTGAACTTAGTTTATTCAAAATATTATTTTAAAATCTTCTGCTCACTAAATTCTTGATCGTTTATTTTGCCAACGAATTTAATGGGTTCTCTCTTCTTCTTTCTCTCTGTCAATATATTCCTATAACATTTAGCTTAAAAGTTGACCAAAAAATATTATATTAACAACTTCTATTCACACTTGCTTCCTCTTGATTGCAAAATTTCCAATTTGCCTTATCACGTTTGAGACTATTTAATAAGCAATTAGCATTTCGCAAGCTGATTCCATAACTTTTATCGCATATGCTATTCTCTCTCTTTTTTCGCTTTATAATTCAATAGTAGATCGTCTCTTTCATTGCCAACTATTTGTTCAAACTTGAGAGACTTCTAACCGCACCCAAAACTGAGCGCTTAACTATTCCGCGCTCTCTCTTTCTCTCGTTTACTCCCTCTGTCATTCGTTCTCTTTCTCTGCTTGTTTTGTCGGTCAATTATTAGACCTAATTACAATGATTACGCATCGAGAATCAATCGATCATGCTTACGATTGCGCTTATGCTTTACGTTTAGTCGGACCATCGTCGTCGGTTCTCTTGCACCTTTCGCTTTACCACACTTTACTTTGCTTTATGTCCAGCATAAGTTCGGTTGCGGCTTATCACAAAATGTTTCAAACATATTGAATGGCTCTGACAAGGCATTATCTTATCAACTATTAAGTAATATCAAAATGTTCCATATATACTATGTGCGATATGTTATATGTTACTCATTCCTACGAGCTTCCATCTTTTGTACATAAAAAAAAACTATAAGTCATCATAGCTTTGGAAGCAGTTTGTAAAGGTTGCTGCTCAATATTTCCTCTATTACATTCGGAAAGAAGAATTCAATTTGAATTGAGATATAGTAAAATTTTATATCCACTTTTTAGCTCTCTTTTAGCTTTTAATTGAAAGTTGGAAATCTCGTTAGTCCGAAAAAATATTCCTTTGATGGAAGAGCATAAGTATTTAACTTTCATATTTATTTTCATAAATGAATAATCAAATGCAAGTTTTGCGGTCTTGTGGGAAATTCAATAATTAGCTCACTATTTATTTCAAATAAATGATTTGCTATCAGACCACAACCCAAAAGCGTAGCGACTAAGAAGTCAATAACTCACAAGTCATTATTTTAAGTAATTCTTTAAAATAGTTGAATTGGTGTGACAAATCGGTTTGTGGTTATTTTCTTATAGTAAATAATCGTAAATGAGTTGAAGCATTTCTAAATCGAGCAACTTACTCTATCCAATCTTTGAGTCCTTCACTAAAACGTAATCTGCTTTGAACTTCTTGTCTGAAACTGATTTAGTAGTTTGAAACTTTTCTTTCTATATTGTACATACATATATGTTTAAATATCTATATTTTCTCTATTCAACTTTTATGATTGTTAGATTTTCTTCTTATTTAATTGAATACAATTGAACAGTATTATAATATGTTAGATTATCCTGTCAGACTTTCGATGTTTCCTTGCGTTCTGATCCGCGTAGCTGTCTAAAAAGTAATCTACATTAAACTATTTGTCTGAAACTGATTCACAGATTTGAAACTTTCCTTTCTCTTTCCTTTTTCTATATTTTCTGATTAGAACTTTTATAATTGTCAGATTTGCTGTTTTTATTTTAATTATCAGACTTTCAACATTTCTTTGCTTCCCGAGTTTTTCCAACTTATTTAATTGAATACAATTGAATAGTATTTGAATAAATTTCAGTGGCAATCCTGTCACACTTTCAAAGACAGTCAGATGGGGCATGACAACCCTAAAAACAGTTTCCCAACACCCAAAAGAAGGCAACTGTAACAAGTAGTAAAAGGGAAGCTAAAGAGTTATTGCAAACAGGCGCAACTTTGGACGCCTATCGATTGAGAGTGTGTGTGTGTGTGGCATGCAACACGCCCACCACACACACCAACGCCCACGCCACACAATGCTCCCCCCGTTCACAGTTTGAAAGGTTGAAAGGCCCGCACAGTTGCCACCGCGCAGATGTAGATTCTATTGTTGTTGTTGTTGTTGTGGATGCTGTGATGCGTTACCTGCAAGGTGAGGCAGCTCAACTTGTGTGGCATTGTCCATGGCATGGTCATGTCAGCCAGCGGCGTTTCTCTTCTCTTAGTCGCTGCTTGCTAAAGACTCGCCTGGCCTGGCCCCTCTGCCAATTCCTTTCAAATTCAAAACTCGAAACGAAAACAAAACAACAGCCATCATTTCCATGTTCCAAGTGCTCTACTCTCTCGCTCTCACTCTCTTTCTCTGTCTCTCTCCTTAGTATTCTCTGCTCTCTCTATATCTGTCTCTGTCTCCTCAGTATTCTCTGCCCTGTTCTGTTTATTTATGCGCACGTTTTCGGTCGTCGTTCATCGTCCTTTTGATGCTGCCTTCTTTTTTCTGAAACTTACCTGTATGCACGGTATTTTTGTTTACCTCTTCACAGTTGATAGGGTCGTCGGGTATCCGATACCGGCATTTCGTTCTCTACTCCGGTACCGGGACCGGGATTCGAGAACTTGGTGCGCCCACTTAACATCGACTAAGCTATTAGCCTTGGTCGTCGATGTCTTTCGACGTCGACGTCGTTGTCGTTGTCGTTGTCATTGTCTCTTTTGTGGCATAAAAGGATAATAAAAATTCCAAATTATGTTTAAATATGCCAATGACTCGCTCTTCTCCACACGGTATCTACAAACACAAATCTCTCGAGTCCAAGTAATTCCTCCTCCTCTACATATCTCTTTCTCTCTGTCTCTCTCTGGGGGCAATAAAACAAATACTGACGTTACCTAGGCGTGTTTTACGATTTTTATTATCATTGTGTCATTGTCAAATATATGTTTCGTCTGCAAGACCAAAGACTCCGCCCTGTTGTCGAAAAACGGTTTAGTGCCCATCATTAAACTAGCCGGCAATATCATTTTCGACACACACTTCATTTGGCCAAACATTTGACTCAGTTTTATGCTGAGTTCTCTCCTATTCCTATTCCTATTCCTATTCTTATTCCCTATCTCTATACTTTGATATATGGTTTTACATGTGGCTGTGGTCAGTCACACTACATTCGTTGACCTAGCCCAAAAAGTTGTTCGTTTTTTTTTTTTGTTTAGCGGTCGACCCAACCCTTAATGCAAACAGTCCAAAATGTTATTCCCTTTGGTACTTGCCACTTGGCACTTTGATTCGAGTGTGTTCCGAGGGAGTGCAGGCTGTTTGTGACTTAATTGTTTACCGGGTAACTCCCAAATCTAACATCAACAGGTATTTGCTTAAGCTATTTAAATAGCCAGCAATCGACAGTGAAATACCGGAATACCGGAAAATGCGGTCTGAACAAATCTGTGAAGTACTTAGTGTGAAAAGTAGTGAGGTGTAATGTTGTCTAGGAAACCTTACAACAAAGTCTACATCAATATGGTATTCGAATATACTGCGAATGTAGAGAATATACTGTCTAAAGAGATCTATGTATTAGGGGTAAATTGCAACAAATGTTTCTAGCATTCGGGGGACTCGCGAATAAGTCTTTAAAATTAGATTATACTTGAAAAAGTAAGAGTTAGTTTACATTACTATAGATTATTATTAAATGTTCAATGAAAAAACCTACATATAAATATGGTATTTGAATATACTGCAAACTTACAAAATATACTGACTAAAGAACACTACGTTTTAGGGATAAATATCAACCTATGTTTTTGACATTCGGGGGGACTCGTGAATAGGTCTTTAAAGTGTTACAAAATGAGTCGAAGACTAGAATATATTTCCAAGTTGAACATAGAAAAAAAGTAGGAGTTAGTTCACATTAAATTTCAAATAGATTAATATTAAAGAAACACCTTTAACGAAGTCTTCATTCAAGGCATATAAATATGGTATTTAAATATACTTCGAATGTACAAAATATACTGACTGAAGAGGTCTGTGAATTGAGGATAAATTGCACCTTATGTTTTTAACATTCGGTGGACTCATGAATAGCTCATAAAAGGACTACAAAATGAGTCAAAAAAAAAAAAAGAGAAATAGTAATCATTAGTTGACATCAAATTATTATTTGATTGATATGAAATGTTTAAAGAACAAATCTTTCGAAGGAACATCAACTAAATACCCACATAGAATAATCCATTAATCATTAGACGATTAAAGTAAATTAGAATAAAATTGAGTTGTACAATTAATCATTCTGGCCAATAATGAACGACCTTAACTTACCTCACTTGACTCGCCAAACAAAAACAGAAGCGCAACTATTGCAATCAATATTTCAATCGCTCAGTGTTGTAAAACGTTCGATCTTCGAGATTTATATGGTTAGAGCTGTCATAAGTTTTATTTGCTACGAACTTGTTGAACCCACAACAAACAACAAGCAACACACAACCCACACTCTCACTTGCTGCTTGCATAACACACATCACTTCGGTTGCCCCCCTACTGAGTGGAGAAGGAGTGGGGAGGGAAGGGGAGCGAGGGCAGCTGGCATGGCACACTTGATCAGTTAGCCGCAGCGACCGCAAGGGTTCAAACGCAGATGATGATCCATGACCATCGATCTTTGAGGCATCGTTGGCGGCGGCAAACAACAAAACGAACAACAACGTGGAGAGTTCTCCACACTAAATTGCCCGACTTGCCGATACCCTGTTGATACAATATCAAAGATGATTAAATACTCAATAAAAAGTATACTAAGATGAGCTCTGATGACGTAGCAAAATACAATAAATATAAATAATATATCATTTATTCCGTGTTGATAGTTTATCAAAGATGATTAAATACTCAAAGAAAAGTATACTAATATGTGCTCTGAAGACTTCGCAATATACTCTAAAAATATGCTAAAGTCATTCATCATACCCTATTGCAAGTTCAAAGCTGATTTATAGGGTAGCAAATACAGCGACACACACAAAATTTAGTTGGCTGAACAAATTTATGAGCGACAAGCACAAAAAGCCAAACTACGAACAAGAATAACAAAAGAAATGACAACAACAACACCAACAAACGACAACAACAGCAATGTGAACGAGTGAAACGACGTGAAGTTGGCTGCGCCTGCGCTTAGCTTTGCGCATTTCGAACAAATTTTTGTATGGTGAACCAAACGCTTGACCTTGCCATCAATTTTCGTAATGGAAATGGAAATGAAAATGGAAAACGATGAAATTTGTAAAGCAACAGCAGCAACAGCAGCAAATAACAACAACATGGCCATTGTGGTAGAAAACTGCGCGATAAGCTGAAAGCCTACAAACCAAACAAACAACACAAAAAAAAAAATGTGTGCTACTTTGTTACGTGTGAGGAAGGGAGTCAGAGAAGGGAGAAGAGCAGGAGGGGGGGGGACTGACTAGGGTAGCTGACAGCAATTTGACGCTCGGCTGCATCGAACAAGCGACTGATATATGACCAACTAGCGTTCGCTTGGCGACCCACGATTCATCAAAGACAACTCCACAGTGTGCGCTCCTCTCCTCTTGGTCTCTTTGGCTTTGGCTTGCTAAGGTAATCTTATCAGCCGCTAAGCTGGCAGCTTCCAATTGGAGCGAGGTTGAAGTTTCGCTTGCCACGTGGGCTGCGCAAGCAGCTTAAAAGCTCTCTGCGCCTCGCTCCTAAGCTTTGACCAGCTGTCAGCTGCAGAAGCTGCTTCTCTGGTTAAGCGCATTTCCTGCGCTGCCTCGCCCCTTTCCCCTTTGCCCTTTCCCTTTGGGCAATGCAACGCATCAATTTCTCATTTCGTTGACCACATTAATGAGCCAGAAGTTATGACCCGAACTTGGTTAACTGGAGCGAGGCCGTTAAATGCCCAAAAGTAACAACAACGACAACAACAACGAGTATTCGAAATGCGTTTCATTTCATTTTCGAGTCGGGCACTCCAAAGAGGAAGAGGAAGCAGCTCGTTTGCCGTTTTTCCAGCTAGATTTTTATTCCCCCCAAATTTGGCCGACTTTTTCTATGCGTGTTTTGTTTTTTTTTTTTTCGTTTTTCTTCTCGTCTTTTTTTTTATATCAATTTCCACACTTCTTGACGGCGCCATTAATATCCATGCGGAGACCGACGAATATATTTGTATGTACATACATACATATAAGCATAACTTGCTGACGTCGTTGTCGTTGTCTTCATTTCCACAAAATACCCTGTAAGCATAGCATGACAGGAATGGATTTGCTTGACCAACTTGCAATTATTTAACTAAATGTTTGCTATGCATTTTTTAATGTCTATAAATTTCGCTATTATGCAAATTTCAACAGAAGCCCAGCTGTCACATTTTAGCATAAATATAGTATATATTTGAAACATATGAATTATGAATAGTATATTAGATTATGTCAGTAAATTCTGCAAATTTTAACAGATTAACTTGAGGCAAATAAAAAAAATTTGCGTGCTACAAAAGTTTGTAAAACAGTTTTGGGCCTAGCATTAATATGGTATAAATTTTATACAATAGTATTTTAAATAGTATATTAATTATATTATGAAAGTAAATTCTGCAAATTTCAACAAATTAACTTTAGGTATGCAAGCCACAAAAGTTTGTAAGAAAGTGTTGGGCTATATCATAAATATATGGTATAAATATTATACAATAGCATTATATTGTGCATAGTAGAAATAGTATATTATTATATCATATTCGACGTTCTCCATTCTGAAAGAATCCCCTCACATAAAAGTAATGCAGGCAACAAAAAATTTTAAGAAACTTTTAACCAAAGCATGAATATGGTAAATATTATGAAATAGTATTTTAATTAGTATATTATTATACTACATTCTACATTCTAACCGAATCCCCTCATATAAAAGTTATGCTAGCAATAAAATGTTGTAAGAAACTTTTGAGCAAAACATAAATAAATATTGATTTAGTATTTTATTTGGTATTAAATACCAAATATAAACGTTATACAATGGGTATGTGTCTTGTGTTGCTTTCTCGACAGCCTGCATACGCTTATTTGATTTTTCTCTTGCCGCCGCTTTTTTTTGGCCAAGTTAATGGACACACATTATGTGTCTGCTTGTAGAAGCTTAGCTGCTGCTGCTGCTGTTGCTGTTGTAATTGTTGTTGTTGTTGTTGTTGTTGTTGTTGTTGTTGTTGTTGTTGTTGTTGTTGTTGTTGTTGTTGTAGTTCTCTATCCAATTTAGCCGGAAACGCGTGCTGGACGCGCATTTGGCCAACGCCAAAATAAAAACATCAAACATCATCTTTCACTCCTCCTCCCGAAATAACAAAAACAAGGAAAGAAGAAAAAAGCTCATAATGAAAATGTTGTGAAAAATGCGCTAAATGCATGGAAAAAAACCAACTCTCGAAAGCCCTTTTTGGCATAACTATGATATCATTTTGTTTTGGGTGTGGGCCAAATATCTTTTTATAGACATGATGCGTTAACACCTTGGCCGGCATTCCCGACCTCAGACACCCTTTTAGACCCCCCACTCCACCTCCCCTTCCCCCTCGATCCTAGCTGACGATGTCATACACTTGAATGACTTAACCGAAAAAAAAATACAACGTAACGCAAAAGAAGAAGAAAAAAATCCCATCAAATTATGCGCATTTGCTGCCTGTCTTGAATTTTAAGTTGTGCCCCCCGTTCACCAAAAAATGAAAAAAAAAACTAAACATTTACAATTTATTGAATTACTGTACGCGAGACAAATTTTTGACAAATCTCTTTGGATTTAATGTCAACATTCTTGTACACTTTGTCTCGTTGAGTTCGGTCTCTTTGGCCCAACACATGCGCTGCGTGCTCTTATGAAATGGGGGAACAAATTTAGTATTACGCAAGTTTTCGAAGAATTTGTTCAAGTCAGCATAGCTGACAACATAGCTTAGCCTGTAATTAAATATTTTGGCAATTTCCTAACAAATTATATATTACATTTCCATTCTACCCCTAGGGTAGAAAGGTATTATAACTTTCTGCTTTCAGGAAATGTTTTTGGTACATACAATAATAACTATAGTTTTTATGATTCCTAAAATTTTGAATCACATAAAAATTTTAAAAAGTTTTTAAGAAATACTTTTGAATGGGAAAAATCGCTTACTAAGGGTCTAAGTTGCTTTGGCTGAAAATCTGGTATATTTTCCACTCTTGGTATATTTTGATTGCAGTACTATATCAATATACCAAATATAATATTTGGTATATCTTTTGTATTTCTCTATTGTATATTTTCAATGTAGTACTGTAATTATATACCTAATATATAGCATTTGGTATATTTTTAGTATTTTTGAGGTATAATTTTTCGGTATATTTTAAAATTAGTACCACTTTTTTGCTTTTATTCACAATGAGTATCTCACAGTCGAGTGTACTCGACTTTTACTTTTCTACATGTTCACTTTGTTAAATGCTCAACATGCCGAATTACGTTTCATAATATGCTTATAAAGTATGCCAGATATCATCTTTTAGAGATACCTAATTATTATAATCATTTAATTTTAGGCATTTTGTCAATTTCAAGTTGAATTGCTAAAGATTTTTCAAATATTTTATACTTTACGCTTTAACACTTATTTCTTCCTTTTGGTTAGCCTTCTTTATACCTTTTTTTTATATAATATATTTTCTTGTTTTTGATACTGAATCAATATATCTTCTGATATATTTTTATATCTCATATTATAGCCTGCTTTTTGGTTGGTATATTTTCTTGCTGAACCAATTATATGTTAAGGTTGTCTGATATATTTTCATATTTTACATTCCTGTTTGCATTTTGTTGGCATATATTTTCGTTTTTAGGTAATGAACCAATTGTATGTTACATATTCTATAATCTTCTCTACATTTTATTGAACCAATTATATCTTCAAGTCGTCTATGTCTACTTATTTGCTTATAGCGCAGCTTTTAAAGCGCGACTTTGACATTGAGCACTTTGGGGTGTCAATCGATGTCCAGCGTATTCAAATACACGCATTCAAAATCCTCGCATTCCTCCATTCAGCTACAGAGATTTGTTGTCATTGTTTTTGGGGGCATTGCCGTACGTCCGTCTGTCTGTCCGTCCGTCCGTCCGTCTGTCCGTCCGTCTGTCTGTCCGTGCTAATGCGCAAATTGAATTAGCCGCATTGGAATGTTGTTTACAGTCTTTTGTTGTAATTTGATTTTCGAGTGAGATACAAAAAAAGAGAGATAGAGATAGAGAGAGAGCGAGACAGAGACAGAAACAGAGACAGAGGCAGGACTTGTGAACTATGCAACTGGCAGCTGAAGGTAAACGACACCGCACATTGCCTATCGACGCGTTCGATCTGACAGGTAACAAGCCGCCTTCCGCTCCAGGTAGACAGAATTCAGATAACTTCATCTTCAATTTGTGCCGGCTGCAAACGAACTCAGCTGCTAGCTGCTGGCTGCTGGCTGCCAGGCGTATCCTGTCAGCAGGAAGTTTTCCTTGTCCTTCTACTATTTAACGTTCAACAATCACGCGTGAACCTCGTCTCTCTATTCTATGGAAATGAGCAAATTTCCTGCTGTGTTTGATGATGCATTTACCTCAGGAGGATGCAAGAAACAAGAGAGAAAACAATAGCTGAAAACAAGTCTCGACACAATCCGCAATTACGAACGTGACTAATTCCGATTGGCCCGTGGCCACAATCGAGAGTGCCAACAGTGTTCCAGTTAACTGTGCAACCAATTGATAAGAAAGCACACATACAACAGTGCTGCACACAATTCTAAGGCCACTTTTCACAGTCTATGAATCAGCTGGGCATCAAGTGCTTTTTGCTCTCCTCTCAGAAGATTTCTTCAACTATTTCCGGCACTTGTGCAAATTGCATTTCGTTCTAATGAATTTCTACTTGAGATTTATTTTGATATCAAATCCATTATTGAAAATTCTGGATATTGAATTTTGAGTTTTTCCAAGATATTTCATCAGCTTCCAATAGCATCGAATTTAATTTAGTTACAATTATATTGTGAGTCACAAATTTCAGATTTCACTTTGGCATTTTTCCTTGATATTTATAAAATTTAAATTGTTGAAAATTAAGGCGACTTTTGGGTATTGAATTTTGTGTTTTTCCAAGATATTCCATTAGCTATTCTATAGTGTTGAAAGTGAGTTCCAATATACCATAAAATATAATTTAGCTACAATTTCAATTGTGACCTACAAATTTCCCATTTCGCTTTGGCATTTTACTTTGATTTTATTTTGATATAAAATCAGTTTTAAGAAAATTAGTTCCACTTTTGGGTATTGAATTTTGGAGATTTTCTAAGAATTTCCATCAGCTTTTCTATAGTGTTTAAAGTGGTTTCTAATAGCATTAATAATAATTTAGTTACCATTATATTGTGACTTGAAAATGTTCGATTTCTCTTTAGCATTTTACTTTGATCTCGATATATTTTATTTTAGTTTTATTTTAGGTATTGCATTTTTCAAGGTTTTCAAGAAATTCCATCAGCTTTTCTATAGTGATTATAGAGATTATCAATAGCATGAAATATAATATAGTTAGAATTCAAATTGTAATTGATTTTAATATATTTAACTTTGATATAAAATCGATAATAATTAAGGCGACATTTTCGGTACTGAATTTTTCTTTGATTTTGATATATTTTATTTTGATTTAATGTTGGCTATTTAATTCTTCGATCTCTTCCTAGATATTTCATCAGCTTTTCTGTACTGTTTAAAGTTCTTTCTTATAGTATCAAATATAATTGAGTTATAACTAAAATTAAATTCCTAAAAATTCTATGTGTACTCTGAGATTAGAACATATTTAAAAACGAACTAATTATTTATAATGTAAGTACATGAGTCATTTCCACGGTAAATCTAGTTCCGGTTTGATGTAAAAAGAGGAAAATATGTCATATTCTTTTTTTACTTTGTTGGGTGCGGGTCACAAATGTTTGCATGCACTGTTGTTTCTTATGCATATAGACTTTAGACTTGGCGTGATTTCATTTCGGTTCGGCGCCACCTGAGTCAACTCTAGCTGAAACTAGCTGAAATATGAATTGTGTGTGAGTTTCTGTTCGTTTCTCACTCATCGAGTATTTCCGATATTCGTTATGCATTCTCATGCTGATCAAATGGGAAGTTGGAAGAAGACTAAAGATGGAGCAAATTGCTGTCAGCGTTCTTGTTTTTGTTCTTGTTGTTGTTGTCTCCAATCCAAGTATAAATATTTATAATCCCCCAAAAAAAAAAAGAAGTATGGAAGGGGGACAAACGAGAAACTGTCGCAAACAAAGAGCCGCGAAAGACATGAAAATTAAATGAAATTCTTGTGGCATGTTGCGGGAGGAGGAAGGAGGAGATGGATGGAGGAAAAAGTCAGCAGACAAATGATAATAAATATTGTGAAGAAGTCTTTTGCCTGGTGTCTGGTGTTTGCTGTATTTGCTGTATTTTTGTGGGGGGAGAAGTCAGAAGGGTCATGCTGCATCACTTAGCGCAATTCACTCTCGTGTCAGGCAGAGAACAAGAGGGGATTCAAGGGGGTTCGGGGTTTGTTCTTAGTGCTGGGTGCTTGAAAACACTTGTGATAATGATGACTAATAAGGCATACAAATAAGAGACCAGCCAAAAGACTCCAAAATATAAAAAGAACCAAAAACAAAATATGAGAAAAGTGCTATTATGACGATGATGCTGATGACGACGACGACGCTGCAGCAGAGGAACAAGAAAACAAACACAGCTGGGATCAGGGTTGGTTAAAGCAAAACAAAGTGGGGAAAAGAAGTTGAAGCAAACTGACTCCAAAGACATCGAAGAATGAAATGCAAGATAAATGCTTCCTGTCGCATTTTCCATCGATTTACGGAACTAGTTTCGACTGATTCACACTTTGAAATCAATCCAGATAAGACTTGAACCATTTTTCACTAACAACATCTAACATCTGAGTTAATAAATCAAAGAGCAGCTTGTTAGTATTGAGTTTAGTTTGGTTTAGTCGCATAATCTGCAATCTGATCACGTTTTATTCTGCACGCAATATTTCTTAAGATGCGACACGAGGTTTTTCTAACTTTCAAGCACTTTCCGTTTACAATAATTTGAGCAGCATTGATTCTTGAAATAATATAGAGTTTTCATTTCTTTTTAATAAGCAAAAGTAAGAACTATTATAATACTTTAAAACATAAGAAAATAGTCTTTTTTTGGGAGTCTACAATGCATAATTATCGCTTAAGCGTCTTCTAACATTCATCTCAGTTTAAGTGTTTTGGAACCATTTATTTTCCTTATTAAGAGGAGTTGTTTACTCGTTTCTTAATATTTCTGGAATTCAACCAACTCTTAACTTTACTTTACTCTTCAAATAGACAAAGTTTAGTTCAAACTTAAAATACTTTTCTTGATTGTCTTTATAAAATAGGTTCTATATATCAACGTGTTATAAATATTAATAATAATATTCATTTAATTCTTGAAGTCATTATTAAATTCGATCTCTATGTTCAAACAGCTCTGAAATTTAAGCAACAATTGACTTTACTTCTTCCTTTTAAGAGACAATGTTTTGTCGAAACTTAAAATACTTTTTCACCTGTTATAAATATTATTATCCTAATAACAATTATATAATTCTTGAATTCATGGCCAAGTTGGATTTCTAAGTTTAAAGGGTTCTGGCATTTAAGCAACTCTTCACTTTACTCATTTCCTTCTTATACACAAAGTTTAGTCAATTTTTTTTCTTTAATATAATTTACAAATGTTAAACAACTAATTATCTTTTTAATAGATTTTAACTTTCATCTTAGTTCACGTTTTGTTGTACCATTTATTTACCACAATTTTTCTCCATTGTCTTTATAAAATAGATTCTATATCCAATAATATTAATAATATTTATTGAACTCTTGAATTCATTTTCAAGTTTGAAGAAATTCTGAAATTTAAACAACTCAACTTTATTTGTTCCTTCTGAGAGACAAAGTTAAGTACATTTTTTTTTATAAGGAAAATTTAAAAAACTTTTCTTAATTAGATTTTAACTATCATCTCAGTTCAAAAACCTTTATAGATTTTGTTTATAAATTAGATTCCATATCCAATAATAATATTTATTGAAATTCTTCAATTCATGGCCAAGTTCGATCTCAGAGTTCAAAGAGTTCTGTTTATAGAATAATTGTAATTAAGGCATTGCAATTGAATTATGCGTTAGTTATTGAATTGAATTTTCCCCCAATTGTCGTCGTTATGCTCTTCTGTCTTCTGTCGGTTTTTTTGCATTCAATTCAATATTTGATTACAAATATAATTCAAGAAAATAAAAAAAAAAGCACTTGGCTGCATGTCAAGCAATCAAGTTTCTACAGCTGCGGGCGACCCGCTGAGAGAGAGAGACACAGACAGAGAGAGAGAGAGAGAGAGAGAGAACTGAGAAGAGCTGTGAGTGGGAAGCGAGTCACTTTTGCTCTGCTCCGCTTTCACTTGATTGCCCTGACCGACAGCCCACTTGAAAGGGTTCTCAGGGGTTCTCAGGGACTGGGATTGAGGGATTGTGTGGGGGAGGGAGGGAGGTTCCTCAGCGTTCCTCAGTGGATTTTGTGGTTGCTTTCTCGTGGCAATTGAAATGACACGCGCGGCGCGTTTTGTGCGGCAATTAATGCTTCAATTTAATTAAATGCATTTTCTAAGCTCTCTAGAGTGAGTGCTTTGTGAGTGTCTGCGTGTGCGTGAGTGTGAGTGTGAGTATGAGTGCATTCAAACATCTGAAGCATTCATAAGCATTTAATTGCATTCAAGTTGCAAGTGGATCGATCGGTCCAATCATTTCATATCCAAACGATAATTGATTTGTGCTCCGCAACACTCGACTTTCTTCCTCTTCTAGTCTCTATCCGCTAATTGATAAACTAAGTGGCAAGCGGCAAGTGGCAAGTGGCAAGTGCCAAGTGCCATAAAATCGTCCCTAGCTAGTCTCTCAATCCATCGATGGACACTCTTCGAGCTCAGAATTCGGTTAACCAACAAAATTCCAAACGCTCTCTAAGATCATTAAAACTGTTTTTATGGACTTGCTGCTTCCTCTCCCCCTTCTTCTTCTTCCCTCCTCTCCATTGACTGTCGCTGGCTCCACTCAATGCAATGCCTCAAGATTTATGGCCCAGCGCCGCTCTATGACCAGATTTATGTTCGACAAACATTTTTTCCTACCCTCACTACTGACTCTATGCTCTATGCACTAACTTGAACCGAAAGTGCTTGAATTTTGTCATGAAAGTGCGCCATATTTATATGATATATATTTTGGGTATTCCTTTAACATTAGAAAGAATTGGACAATTCATATATTTTTTGTATTCCTTAAGATTAGAAAGACTTGGGAGAAATAATGTTACATTCGAACATTTTATTTGTATTTCTTGGAAATTACAACATTTTTGGAGAAAATGTACAAATAAGTATTATATTTCTTAACATTAGAAAAGCTTAAAGAAAGTTTATTACTTCAAAAACAGTTTATCTGCCTTTCATATTTGAAATATTCCTTATACTTGTAATAAAATTCTTGGAAATTACAATCTAAAAATTAGTATTATTGTTCTTAACATTAGAAAAACTTGAAGAAACTCTTTAAACTAAAAAAACATATCTGCTTTTCATAACTTCATAGCAACATAACAACTTAAAATACAGTTTTTTATCATAAGGAATATTTTTATGATAAAAAACTGTATTCTAAGTTGTTCTATAATACGAAGCTCTTAACTTTCCCAGATATGTAGAGTATTTAAAATGCTTGAAAATTACAAATTCTTTTTAAAGAAATAATACAATTTATAAAATTTAAATCGAATTAAAAATTCGAGAAACTTGAAGAAATTGCATAATTTTAAAAAAGCGCATCTGCTTTTCATAAATATTTCTTGAAGTTGTTAGTACTCTATATAATAAACAATTTTTTTTTTTTTGAGTTGTTCTACAATACGAAGATATTTCCAATTGTTCTTAAGTGTTCTAAGTTCTTAACTTCCCTAACTGTGCAGAGTATTTAAAATTCCGAAGGAATTCAATATGTGATTCCTTCGTCATGTTATTTGTGCTGTGCTCTTTATTTCATTACCAAATCTTGCAAGTTGACAAGAAACTAAACATGTTAAATGAGCAGCGAACCAAACGCGATGAGGCTTTGGCGAAGTCAAGTTAAGTCGAGTCGAGTGGAGTCAGGTCTAGTCGAAGTTGAAGTCGAAGTCGAAGTCAAGTCAGATCAGGGCAACTTTTGGGGGCAGGCAAAGCAAATAACTGAGCGAGATTTACATGAACGTGACACGAGGGGGCAATAAAACGACTGGAAGTCTGTGATTAGGCAATGCAACAGCAACAGCAGCAGCAGCTGGAAGACGGAGAAGGGAGACGGAAGATGGAAGATGGAAGTTGGGAATGCGGCAGAGTGTCAACAATAAGTGGCAAACAAACGAGATGACCAAACAAGCAAGCAACATGAGGGGGAATCAGTCTCAGTCTTATTCTCCCTCTCTCTTTCTCTCACTGAACCAGTTCTGAGATCTGCGATTTTATTGATGGTTCAGTGGGTGTGCATTGAGATATTCCAAAGGTTTTAAATTCACCATGATTGCTCCATAAACCTGATGATGTGCAACAGACTTAAGGGGGATTTGAAAGCTAACTCTTACCATGGAATTTTTGAAGAAAAGTCTTACGTTGAAAGCATTATGAGCTGTTTAGTGTTTGGAACTAGTTCTGGGTCTTTTCTTTCTGTCTTTATTTATGACATTGAATTTCAAATAATATTTTGATTTGAATAGTTTTCTTTGAATTCCATGTGTTGAGCTTTGTTTGGAACTAGTTCTATGTTTTCTTGACTTTAATTTCTTTTATTACATTTTGGAACTAGTTCTTGTTTTCCCATGCTTTTCATTCTTACACAACATTTAATATTATAGTCGTTTATAAATTGTATTTACATATCTTAGTAACTATTATATCTAGATAGATAAACAATACAGTTCAGTTTAAGAACTACTAGTTTTTTTTTCTACTGTCGTTTTTGGATTTCAAAATATCCATCGTTGAGTTCTTTAGCAACATCTAGTATTCTTAGACTTTCTCTCATTCTTACTTGCTACTTACAGCTCCTGACTTTAAATGCGTTATAGGTTTTTTCTCTCTATATATTCATTTCTGATTTTCGATTTTTTTTTTTTAATTATGTATTTCGATTTAAATAATTAGTTGGAATTCCATTTGTTGAGCTTTATCTTGGAACTAGTTCTATGTCTTCTTGGCTTTAATTTCTTATGTTACATTTAGTATAATAGTTCTTGGGATATTATTTAAATAGTTTCCTTCGAATACACTTTGCTCAAGTTCCATTTACGAACAGCATTTTGTAAGTAGTTAATTGAATTCTTACTTTTTCATTCATTTATTATATTTATTTTAAAAGTCATTTATAAACTAACTATTATAATATCTATCTATACAACATAGACTATACAACTCAATAGAGTTCTTTCTGCTCAAGTTCAGTTTAGGAACTACTAGTTCTTTTCTTTCTGTAGTTTTTGGAGAAGGTTCAGATCTCGTATTCTCCGAGTTACTCTTATTCTTTTGTTACTACTCACAACTCACTTGACTTCTACATAGATGCCTTGGAGCTTTGCTCGCTGACTTTGCTGGTTTCGGCAATTGGTCAAAGCTCATTGGAAAGCCGTTTTGGTGAAAACACTTTAATGGCCAGCACTTGCAGTCAGGTCGTAAAAAAAGAAACTAAAGAAAAGGCCAGTGTTGAGCAATGCGCGGCGGCCAAGTGTCAATTGAGAGGCGACAACAGTGCAAAACGACAGCGTGGACCTGCCCTCAACAGTTGTTGCAGCTGCTGCTGCTGGATGGGGCAGTAAACATTGCAATGTGTTGCAACGTGTAGGTGCCACACTTAATGGCGACCATAAACTTACAACTGCTGCTGTTGGGGATAATGAAGTTGCATGTTAACACTGTGCAACGTGGGTGAAGCCCATTCGCATTAGCCACATCTCTTAACGTGTTGACGCGCCCAGTTACAGCCAACTTGCAACCAGCTGTCTCTCTCTCTCTCTCTGTCTGTCTCTCTCACACTTCCTCAAGTAATATCGTTTTTGGCAAGCCCAAGACAAAAGAGAAAGAAACAGAATCGCGAGGTGCATTGAACTGCCACCTACAGAAATCCAAATCGAAATTCGCAATCCATTTGATTGCCAGCCATGCCTAATCGAATCGCGTGTAATGCCGATCCCTCCCTTCCCCTCTCCTCCCTCCTTTAGTCCTCCATTTGCAGTCCCGAAATGCCCTGCAGCAAATTGCAGGCCAAATTGCAGCAGTTGGTAATTAGCTTTTCATGCCAAACACAATTTGCCAGCCTCATGACTTTTCAGCACCTGAGAATCGAAACAACAGCACAAAACTAAGACAGACCATTCACTATAATTATTTCAGTAGCTATACAAGTATTTCATGATCGAAACATTGCACGATCGATGCGATCATAAAGCGCTTTTGTGGCAGCTTTTGAAAGCACATGAAGCATAATGAACTTCAACAAAGAAAGCTGTAAGCAGCAACTTTAGTAAAACTAAATCGTGAAGAAGTTCAACCCTGCTCTCAAATTAATTAATTTATTAGGCTGTCATTACATAAAAAGAAAAAAACTTACTAAAATGAAGAACAAAATCTTAACTCAAGATTGTTTGTATATCAAAATTGAACCAAGGTTTGTGCTTAAAAAAAGATCGAAAATCTAAAAAAAAATCTAGATTGCTCAATCTTGAAATTCATGATTATAATCTTATTACACGAATGGAAAATTCTTAAAATTGAACCAAGAAGACAAAATTTTAAAATAAAATACAAGCAGAGTTGTTCTTCCTTTAAGCTTTCTTTCGAATCTGCTAAAAAAAAAGCTCTAAAGTACATTGAGAAAAATTGCCAAAGAACTTTAAAACATGTTCAGTAAAACACTTAAACTTTTTGCATAAAAATTTATTCAAATTCGCATTTGTAATTTATTGCTTTTCGTCTGCTCTTTTCAGGTTGCTTGTAGGCGCACCCTTGGATCAAAATTTACAGCCAAAGACGAATCAATCGGGAGCTTTATACAAATGCCCCATATCGACGGAATTTTACGATTGTGAACAGGTCATAACCGATGGTCGACGAAGTAAGTACAAATATCTAAAGTATTTACAAATTACAACTAAATTATGATAAAATAGAGAGATTCTTTAAGTATTTAGCACTACGTATATAATTAAATGGTATTTAATTTAATTAATTTCTAGTCTTAATTTGTAACTTAATTTAATTTAATTCAAATGTTGCCATCTTTTAAGTGTGCTTTACTAAAGTTCTTACACACAATAAACCATAAATAGAAACCAAAAAGGAAGGAAACTCTTTAAACCTAGTTAATAATCATTAAACTCTTCAAGGTGATAGTTAATTATTTTTATTTAAAATCAGTTATAAAACAAAAATTAATAGAAATTTTACTTTAAACGAAGCTAACTTAAAGTCTAAGACAGTTTTTGATTTGTGACTAACCTAATAAATAATATTTTAACTAAGATACTTAAAAATACATATATAGAATTGAATTTCTAGAATTATGATTTTGACAAAATTTAAAAGAAAAATTGATAATTTTCCTCATTTTAATGCGTTAGTATTCGATTGTATATAAAAAATATTGCTGTACAAAGAGAACTGTGACTAAAAATATCTTTTAACACTCTAAGTGTTTTCTTCCTTCTAGTAATTCTTACTATAGTTTATCTTATTATTACATATATGCATACACAATTATTATTATTGTATAGATATATTGAATATTTAGCATAAATATTATGCTAAACACAATTGATCAATTGTTTTTTATAATTTTTTTATCTTTTTTCTTTATTTTTGTTTTCGTTCTCTTCTTTACGCAAAAAACCCCCTCCAAAACAAAACAATATATATATTTACATATAATATATTTATATAATCGGTGCGCATATGGAAAACTTATTTATCTTCCCTACCAAAAAATCAAAAAAATTATTTTCGAAACGACAAAAAATTAAAAAAAAAAAAAACAAATCAAAAAACGAATTTATCATTTAGCAATTAACGGATCTTATGAAACTTGTAAGTGATATGGGTGCTTTATTTGTTGTTGTTTTTGCCTAATACACAATTTGAGCATTTCATTTTTAAATAAACAACTTACTAGTATTATTATAATAATTATGATTTGCATTCGCGCTTGAAGCTCTCACAAACAAAATATACGCTATACGATTTAATCCACTGCAAATGCAACGCATTCGATAGTTTTGTACTATCGATAACAATTCACAATTCACCACGCGAACGAATGAAATTGGCTAATCTCTTGTTTAAATGCACCCGGCACATTACATCTTTAAAAAAACACTCACAATTTGTACATAACTAAACGATAACTGTTATCGATAAATGGCAAAACATACATATAATATTTATGTACATATATCGCATGGCTCTTTGATCGCCATTTTGTTATAAAATGCATGCGCAATACAAAATGCAGCACTGCTCACACATATGTAAATAATATCTCTCTCTCTTTCCTTCACTCTTTAGCTTTAATTTGAATATACATATACATATATATATATATTTATTGTATCTACAAGTATGTTTAACTACTAGCATATTAATATCGTATCTTTTTATTTAACGTATCTTAACTAATTACTTAATTCTTAAGTTGACACGCTTCTCACTCGACATTGACTTTGACTTTAACTTCAAGTTCAACTTCCACTTCGACTTCGTCTTTGTAATTAACTAGATCATTGTCTAAAATCATCGCCTGGCATTCTTCTTCTTCTTCGCGACCGTTTAGAATCGCGATCTTGTTCTGAATGAAGGTTAAGAGCCTCTCTGGAATTTCAGTTTTGAGTTTTGCTATTTTGACTTTGTCTTTTCTTTTTCTCTGTCTCTTTACTAATAACTTGTTTGCCATTGACCTGTAAAGACGACAAAAAAAAACTGAATTTGTAACTGACATTTTGTAGTGAAAATGTTCAACAATAAGACGAGTGACTTTTCCACTAAGGTGCAGCCCACTTAAGAGCTAAAGACTATGTTATTTAATGTTAATAACCCTCCTCCCAATTTTTAAAAGAGCAACGGCAATTTGAATAACTCTTTTTCACTCTTCAAATAGTTGACAAATTCCATTTAACATTTGGCATTTATTGCCTATAGCTGGGGAGCAATTCTGAATGTTAGACATTTGGGAATAAAATATCCCAAGGGAATTTCATTTTACTTCTTCTGAAATATTATAGAAATTTTTGAATAGTTCATTCACTTTCATTTTCCATTTGCATGTTCAAATTTAATAGTAATTTAATCGATAAACGCAATTGAGATAAGCTTAAGATTTACAGCATTGCCACTCATTTCGATACGGCGTTGCCACACAGTTTGTCAAAAGCGGCTTATTAGATCATAATTAAGAGATTTGCTGCTGCTAAAACATGTTATATTAATAGATTAGCCTGCATTAGTTTGTCGTCGTTGTTGTTATTGGGGAATTTTTGTGTTTTCTCTCGTTTCAACTAATTAGCTAAACATTTTTGTAGCTAGTTAGTTTTGCTTTTATCAGTTGTTGGGCATTTCCTACGCTGACTTTTTAGCGGAATTGACGCCTGCGTCGACGTCGACTGCAGCTGCAGCTGCAGCTAGCGCTTGCTCTCTCTCTCTCTCTCTCTCTGGTGTGAAAGGGGAATTCTCATTCTCCATTTGGCGACTCATTTAGCATTAATTATAGCATTGCTCATAGCTGGCTGCTGCTGTTGTCGAGATGTAAATTCGCTTGCAGCAACAGCTGTGTCCCAGTCGACGCCCCGCCCCGACTCGTCACTCCCCTCCCTGCCTAACCCAACTGCGCTGCTTTATGGGCTGGTCGCATTCCAAACGTTTGCGAACCCGGCGAGTGTGCCCGTTTTTTTTTTGTTCGTTGTTTGTTGTTTTTGTTATTTGCGGCCTTTGCTATTGGTAACGCGACAATCAGAGCGTGTTGCTGCTACACACACACACACACACATACACGCATACATATGACTGCCACTGCCACGGCGCCCCACAGTTTGTCGCAACACAGAACGTGACAAATTTCACAAAATGCACAGCAACAACAACAACAAACAACTGTGGCAAAAGCATAAAAATAACATTCGACTTGCAAAACGCAAATTTGTGTGGCATGAAGAAATTCTTGCGAAGACTGCGTGTCGTCTCAAATTGTTGTCGCACATTCCATTTGCCCAATGCCTACGACAGTGTCTCTCCCCCCTCTCCACTCACCACTCTCTCGCTCTTTCAATGTCAAACAGGCGTCGCAGAAAGTGCAAAGTTCATTGGGCCTTGGCCAACAAGAGACGCACTCCACACATACATATGTACATACATGCATTTGTATAAACAGCGTGTGAACACATACAATCACACTCACACACACAAAGCAGCTGCAGCTGCGCAATGCAATGAGTGAAAAAAACGCGTGGGCCGCAGGCGCGTTTATTCCAGCTTTCACTTTGCGCGTTTTAAAACGCGTCTCAGCCTCGTGCCTGCCAGAATCAGCCCACGTGATGTGTGTGTGTGTGTGTGTGATAAAAGCTCACCTCTCACTCAAGGCAGCCAATCTACTCCTCCACTCCTCACTCATCACTGCTCACTCTCTTTGGGCTTTTTCTAAAGCGCTGCGGGCACACTGCAATAAACATTTATCATATTTCAACACTTTGATGCTTTAAAATGCATTTAAATCAATTTCGTTACGTTTCACACATGTGCACTCGCTCTCTCTCTCCTTCTCTCACTAGCTCTCTCATGCATGCAAAGCCGCCGCCGCAGCCGCCTAAGCAGGCGCAAACGACAACAACAACTTGAACGCTAGCAGCGACGCCAACGTCAACGTCAGTTGATGATGCTGCGCTGCTGCTGCTGTTCGTGTGTGTCTGCATTCTATCAAAAAGTTGACGGCAATGCTGCCAGCGCTTTCCATTTTTTTCTGCTACGCTACATGCAAATTACTTGCAAACAGGGTATGAGCAATCGCATAGCAGCAGCGAGTTCATAAAATAGCAATTTAGCAGCACTTTCGGTTAATTAATTTGTTGTAGCTAAACGATTATTACTCAACTAAGCCGCGATTGTTTTTGTATGTGCAAGCTTTGTCTAACAATGTGGCAACGCCACGCTTCGTTTAGGTTAAGCAAATCGCGTGGCCATGAAGTGTGTGCAATTTAATAGTAAAAATATTAAAATTGAAAAGCATGATATGGAATATGTATGTATTTGTGAATGTGTTAGCGTGGTAAGTGATAGTCGATCATTTGCATGTCCCGCTTAATACTTTCTTCATGCATCGTTTAAACGAACATTTTCGTTGCACTTGTTGCTGCTTTTGCTTTCTGCTTTTTTCTGCCTGGTTCCTGTTCCTGTTCTTTGTCTTTTTGGTGCTCCACACATGTGCACATGTGCTCCACAACATCTAAAAGTAGAGCGACAGCCAGGGACCCCGCCCCCCTCTTTCTCTAGAGTTTCTGAGAACTACAGTCTCACATGTGCATGAAATTTTCTTGGATATATAAAAGGGTATTCAATATGTATGTATGTATTGATGCAGCTCAAAATGTGTAGGGTATATTTGTCGCATGTTTTTGTTGTTGTTGTTGTGGATGATATTTTGTATTCATTTCTTGGGTATTAGCAGAAACTGCCGCTGTTAGCTGATGAACGATGCTGTTAATTAACAGATGTTAAGAGCAATCGACATTTGCTTTAGTTTTGTATTCTTTCTCTTCCGGTGTTGCTCGCTGTAAATAATGTAAATTTTGTGCGAGGTTTGTTAGTGTTGTAATTTTTTATCTAATTGTACATATTAATTTTACATACTGTTTATATTTACTTTGAAATGCATATTATCACCAATTGTTGTTATTGATGTTGTTGTTGTTGTTGCTGTTGATGATGATGATGATGATTATGATGTTGTCACTGTTACGACACACACACACACAAACACACATACACACACACACACCCGCACATTACATACACATATAAACTTTAGTCACACCGTTTGCTAACAAGAAACCAACTCCGTACTTTTTGCACTTTTCTCTTTCACCAATCACTACTGGCCACCATCTATAGCCTATGAGGTAGAAGATGATCTAATAGAACCATCTTACGACGAGATCAAGGAGGGACAATGGATGGGAGTGACAGTACGTTCTCAAGGTCTAGGTGGAAAGGTAAGAACAATCACTTATGAAATATTATCGATAACAACCCCTTTGCAATCGATGATCGATAACAACTTGCAGGTGCTCGTCTGTGCGCATCGATATGTGACAGTTGTGAAAGAGAATCGCTATGGACAAGGTCTCTGCTATGTGCTGGACAACGAGCTGAACATGGATCAGGCCTACGAGCCATGCAAAGGACGCCCCGTTACTAGGTAAGCTCGCGATAACTATCTCTGAATGCCATTAATATTTTGTAGTGTTCTTTTCCGATTGAGTTATGCTTTTTCTTTTGGGGTTTACGAATATATTAGGGGGTTGAATTATGATTCGGAAAAATTATGGCCTCTGTCTGACGACAAAGTGTTATCGGGCTGTAAATTATGATGTGGTGTGGAAGCGTAGAACCGAAAGGGAATATGTCGTGAATGAATCAATTAGAAATGCTAAATCAGGCAATAAGGGAAAAAGTGTCAAGGTGAAGTATTTGAAAATGGGGGAACAATAACTTTCCCTAGGGTAGGTTGGGACTTGACGCGTGTCTAACTTCAGTTTAGGCCAATTAGCATGCAGCATGTGTGTTTTTATCAAATGTGATGGCAGGAGAAGGCTATGTAAGAGAGAGGAGAAAGGGCAAAAGAGAAAGGGAAAGGGAAAGGGATGTGGCAGTGGCTGGAGTAGCTGGTCAGGTGTGACAGCGATGACGTCGTCGTTGTCGTTGTCGTTGCAGGCAACGAACGCATGTCATAAAGTGAAATTTTAATTTATTTAAATGTCAGCAGTCATTGAAGGAGGAAAGGGAAACGGTGAGTGAGTGAGTGAGTGTGTGTGTGTGGGGGAGAGGATGACGGGCTAAATAGGGTCGCACCGCACCCAAAAAGCGCTCACCGAAAACAAAGACCTTCCACTGGGATGACGTGAGTGTGTGTGGGGGCCAGGAAGCAGGACACACAACAACAGAACAGAACAGAACAGAAAAAAAGCACTCGGTGGTGTTGCGGACTGCGGCATCCGTAGACATGGACTTGGACATGCAATTTTTCATTGCGCTGGCATCGCGTGTGTGTCCCGTTCCTCCATTCTCTCCTTTCCCCATTCCACACGCTTTCGCATTATCTTGCCTGCCCTTAACTGACAACTGACCCTGGACTCATTCGTTAATGTCAAAATTACGTTGCAGGCAACACGAGGACTACGGTTTCTGTCAGGTGGGCACATCGGGAGCCCTGCTCGATGACAATTCCATGATCCTGGGCTCCCCGGGACCTTTCACGTGGCGCGGCGCCATCTTTGTGACGGAAATCGGTGGCGACTATCTGACGCGAGACAAGTTCGTGTACTACAGTGAGCATCAGGACGCCAGCTCTCCGGTGGACAAGTACAGCTATCTAGGGATGGCTGTGACAGGCGGACGCTACTTCAGCGACAATATGTCCTATGCAGCGGGTGCACCTCGCTCTAATGGCCATGGTCAGGTGGTGATTTTCGATAAGGCGACCACAAGTCCCATTCCCGTCCACATGATCATCGATGGCGAGCAGTTTGGCTCGAGTTTTGGCTATGAACTGATCACAGCGGATATCAATGGTGATCACCAGCCCGATCTCTTGGTTGCCGCTCCGTTCTACTTCTCGAAAACCGAAGGCGGCGCTGTCTACGTGTTCCAGAACGGCGGCGACAGTCTACCCCAGAAACCCACACTGAAGCTAACCGGAGCGCTTGAGAGTCGCTTTGGCTATGCGCTCGCAAACATCGGGGATCTGAACAAGGATGGCTGCGAGGATGTTGCAATCGGTTCACCATACGAAGGCAATGGCGTCGTCTCCATTTATTTGGGCTCGCGCACCGGTCTCAACGAGAAGCCATCACAGCGCATTCTGGCCTCGGAGCTGGGTCGCAATTTGCCGCAACCGATCAAGAATTTTGGCATCTCGTTGGCGGGCACCACGGATCTCGATGGTAACTCGTACATGGATTTGGTTGTCGGTGCACCGCCTGCGGCTGTTGTCCTCCTCGCCCGTCCCATCATCAACATACAGACAACGTATCGGAGCGTGGAGATGCGCAACATTGATCCGAATCGTGCTGGTTGTCGCAACGATGTCTCCACGAATCTGACGTGCTTCACATTCGAGGCCTGCTGCAGCATTGATCCTCACGAGCAGGTGAGCACAAGGATCAATCTGACGTACACCGTGGAGGCGGAAACCTTTGAGCATTACAAGAAATTCTCGCGTGTCTTCTTCGATCGCGACAACAAGCGCAGCAATGTGATGAATCGTTCCGTTCCCGTGCGCACCGATGGCAGACTGGAGTGTCAAATGGTCACCGGTTACATTAAGGCCAACACTCGGGATATTCAGACGCCCATACGCTTTCGTCTTGACTATAAGCTGGAGGAACAAGAGCTGGCGAGCTCGCCGTTGACCCGACTTAATCCCATACTGGATCAGACGCAGGCGTACGTTGAGTTCGAAGCCACATTCCAGAAGGACTGTGGCGATGATGATCTCTGCGAGAGCGATCTGCGACTGCGTGCGGATCCTAATCTGCAGGCTGAGGGTAAGTACAAATAACCGAGTAGATAGGCAGCGTAGAAAAAAGAAATCCTGAAGACTTAGAGCTATTCAAGAGAGAAAGGAATTTCCCATTAAACATAACTTCTTTTACAGATGGCAAATATGATTTCATACTGGGCAACAAGACGGAACTGGAAGTCACGGTGGACGTGAGCAATTTTGCGGACTCGGCATACGAGGCACAACTATTCATCGAGCACCAGGCGAGTGTCTCCTACATTGCCACCAAAAAACCGGTAAGTCAATCGATTCTCCCCGATGGTGTACTTTAATCTCACCCCAATCTCTCATTCTCCATTTAGACAAATGCCACTTGCAACAGCTTTAATACAACGCTTGTGGCATGCAGCCTGGGCAATCCGATGTTGCGTGGCACAACCACATCGGTGACCATACGCTTCGATCCAAATAGCCTGAAGAGGGAGGAGAAGAACATTGTGTTCCACATTTTTTGCCAACACCACCTCAAAGCTGGTGGGCAAAGAGCTGCCGGAGCGTCAGCTCGTACTCAAGGTGGTGCGACGTGCGGAGATGACATTGCGCGGTTGGGTAAATCCCGAACAGAGCTTCTACAGTGGCGCCTCCAAGCTGCAGGATTCACCCATGGAACTGGATCATGTCGGTTCACCCCTCGTCCACACGTACTCCATCTTTAACGAAGGTCCATCCGCGGCTCCTAAAGTCCAGCTGGACATCTATCTGCCGTTGACGCTCGATCGTGGCGATGGGCTGGAGTTGCAAGGTGGCACGAAGGACAAATATCTGCAGTATTTGGAGAAGGCGCCCATCATTGAGACCGGTCAGGGCGCCTGTACGGTGGCTCCCGAGTATGTGAATCCCCTGAAGTTGGCCTCGAAGACGTCGGACAATTTGCGCAGTGCTTCGTATTTAAGTGCACCCGCTTCGCTGATGAAGTGGCCACAGCATCGCCAACAGCCGACGGCACATCAGATGCGTCTGAATAAATCGCAGACTCACACGCACGAGTCGGTGACGAGCATTCATCAACAGCATTGGAGCGAGCAAAAGAAGACTAACCAGGAGACGGCACGAGCCAATCGCCTGCGTCGCGGTACAATCGGAAGCGTGGTGCGACTTGAGCGCTTCATGGATGGTCGTGAGGCAGGCAGCGTGAAGGGCAAGAAACAACAGATTGTGGAGCTCAATTGCGACAAACTGACGGCGCACTGCATCAAGATACAGTGTGAGTTCTATGACATGCCCGCTAAGACAGAGGCACAGGTCATACTCAATGTGCGACTGTGGAACTCGACGCTGGTTGCCGAATATCCCCGTGTCGATCTGGTGCGCATCATGTCCACGGCGAATGTCAAGATACCCGCCGACTTTGGCGTCGAGCAGCTAGAGACCAACGACAAGATACTGGTAAGTTTTGTTGTGGTACCTAAAATCAAGTCAATCCTTACACTTCTTCCTCTGTTGCAGGTGGAGACACGCGCCTATCCGGAGTTGCTGGATCAACAGCGGGAAACGTACACGCCGCTGTGGATCATTGTGTTGGCCGTGCTCGGAGGTCTTGTGTTGCTCGCCCTCTTCACGTATGCGATGTGGAAGTGCGGCTTCTTCAAGCGCAAACGTCCCACGGATCCCACGCTCAGTGGCAATTTGGAGAAGATGAACGAGGAGAAACCCTTCTTGGGGGCAAAGAGCAGCCACAATGTTTTCTAACAAGAGGGTACCGTCGGCTGGGATTTGGTGCGACGCAGCAGGAAGCGCAACAGGCTCCGGCAACTGCTGTTGCTCCATCAGCAGCCACATGATTATCGGCGTCATCAACATCATCAGCATCGCCACAACAACAACACCAATAACAACAATAGCAGCAGCCAGGATGAAGATGAACTGGATTTCGATGTGCGCGATTTGACGCCGCCGCCGCCGCCACTGAGCATCATCAGCTGGGGCAACGATGGCTATTATCAAGCCAGCGCCGCCTGGTGGGGACACATGTGAGGAGAGGAGGAAGAGCAACAGCAGCAGCAGCACCTCGAGCTGGAGCTGGAGTTGGAGCTGGACACAGTTTCTGATTGTGGGACTTTCAATGTGCCATTCATGTTTACTTAAGTTGGACATATCGATGGGCGTCCCTAACACTGATCGCCTATTCATATATATATATATCAGCTAACGAGAACCGCTGACAACATCGTCCGTTTAACTCTTAAACACCTAGTTATATATGTACCTAGATTTTATTTATTGAGGGGCTACGACCAAAAGTCATCTCATTGCAAACAAAATCACACAATCGCAAGTGGAGGATGAACTCGAACTCCGAATTGGGAGAATTGTGTGTGTTGCCCTCTCACTTGCACTGCCGCAGTGTGAGCGAGACAGACGCATTTCGAATACCTTTCTCCCCTTTTCTTCTATTTTTTTTTTAACATTTGGAAATGCCAAAAAAACAATGTACATATGAATTGAAATCTTTAGCAAGTTGTGTCATCTATTTTTTTTTTTAAGAGAAAAGCGAGCCCTCAGTTTTGTATCATATTTGTTATTTATGTAAATCACAAGACGAGATATATACTATAATATGATGTATAAGTGGAAAGTGTGTGTGTGTTTTAACGAGCTTGATTCCGAATTATTTAATATGTAAACGTATATTAAGTGTAATTCTATTTGTAATTTAAATTGCGTACGCGTAATTAAGTTTAGAAACGCTCGAAGCTTACACAATTTTAAATAGTACTTCACTGCCACTAACGAATATATGTATATTCGCTTATATATTCTTACAGTTATATTCGAAACAGTTATCATTCTATCGAAAATGAGGCAATATTGATTTTCAAATAACTCCAAATTCGAACGGAAAGTATTAACACATCTTTCACCTAATACCTTATAATAATAAATATGCATAGAGATATACAAGTATATAGTGCAATGCTTCGATTCTAATTTTTTTTCTAATTTTAATCTTTAACTTATAATATACAAACAAAAACAAAGAAAATATGAAAAATGTAGAAATTTAAAATGAAAAATTGTGTCTTTTAGATATTTACTGTTGCGATTAACGTAAGCCATTTCATCATTCTTCTCTTATCCGTATGCATCCTTTTTACATTTTAGCTGTAAATAATCTTAGTTTTGTATTAGCTAATTTAAGCAGTTGTAAATAGCTTTCATAATTTAATAATTATAATTCCTTTTCCATTAAAATACATTCATTTTTAATTTTTTGTAAACAAGGACTTCTTTGGATGGACATTTTAGGAATTAAAACAGAAAGGACTCTCACAATCACAAAAAACTGTACCTGAAATATTTTTTATAAGGGTAAGTATAGAAAAAATGCCAAAAATTATCGAAAGTCCGCTCTATCTCGGTCATTTAAAGAGCGTTCGTGATGTCCTTTGCTACAAGGATAGCTCTTATGAATACTAACCGATGGGCATCCCAAAACCAATGAATGTCCTTACAGGAGTCGATATAAAAGGACTTTTTTGTAGGCCGAAAATAGCGTACATCTCAGCCATATCCTGTCTGATCCTTGCGAATCGTATGTCAAACTATGCATATTGGCAAGCATTATTATGCTGCCAAATTTCATCCCAATCGCTCTTGTGGTTCTCGAGTTATCCTGGAGTTTATGTTTTCGGTCTGTTTTCTTTGGCTGAAAAATTAAAACTTTTTGATCCTTAGATAATTCCACACTTTTTTGATGCCGTTCGATGGAGGAGGTCCCTGCGAACCTAGCAATATGTATCCGTTGAAAATGTGGCAGGATATGACCGAGATATAGCATGTTTTCTGAAAAATACCCTCTTTGCACCCTCAAAGTATGCAATGAAAATTAAAATTTGTGTGGCGCTAAATTCAAATTTGTTATAACCAATGTTCGTTACTTGAGGAATCCTGACGTGAGGTGAGCTAGTTGCCAAATGGTGCCTATAAATGTGAGCTATCGATTGGCCAAAGGACATTCCGATCATCCTTGTGGAATTTCTGAGTTACGCCGTCTGCCTTCAGTAATTACAACAACAGCTCGTCCACTCGATGCCGCTGCGAACGCCAAAAAAGTGCCCAATCAGCAGGTGAAATACCAGGCGAACAGAAATCAGCAGCAAGTGAACAGACTTTCTGGTTGAGTGGCGCCCTCTATCTAACGGCAGCCAAACAACTGTAGGAAGCGCCATCTATCAACAGCCAGAAAGCGTCATCAATTAACAGCCAGGAAACGCCATCTATCGGCCTTTCGTTAGCACACCCTCAAAGTATGCAACAAAAACTGACAAATTTTTGCAGTGTTCTTGGCGCGCCAATTTCAAATTTTGAAACCAATTTCTATTGGAAAACCAATTCGCTGAAATTTAAAATGTTGCCACCCGCCCATGAGAAGAAAAACGTGAGCTGTTTTTTTTTCTTTTATTTATTTTTTGTAACGTTTTTATTTAATTGCTAATCAACTTAAAATTCGGCATAAACTAAATTTTTGTTTCTTCACATTGATAATTAAATTTGTAAATTAACTATATAAAAATACGCACACATAAATTAGTGTTTAATGGAAGCATAACTGTTTGTTTGTTTTTTTATCATTCATTCAACAAAATTCATAGTACAGTTAAAAATGTATGTATTTTTGTTTTTTATACGAATCTTGTTCAATTACATTTGTCTTTTTCGTTGTTTTTGTTGTTTTCTCTTTTGTACATAGTATTTAAATATATATGCGTGTATATATATGTATATATATAGGGATGTATGTATATGTATGTGTGTTTTGTGTATGTGTGTGTTTAATGCAATAGTTTAAACTTTAAACGCAAATAAAAAGTATAAAAATAAAGAAACTGGCATACGCAAGACGAAGAAGAAAGCTCGATTGTTTATCGATAGTCGATAAAGCTGTTCGATTAAAGTTTTCAGGGAAGACGTCAGGTAAATTTGGCGCGTAATTCAAAAATGTTTTCGTTACGTTTTGTTTTTTGTTTTTGTAGTTTCGTTTCGATTTGTTGGGTTTTGTTTTGTTTGTTGTACAAAAAGGAAGAGCAAAATTTTAGGAAGGATCGAAACGCAGTTAAGAAATTAAATAGAAGAGAACTAAATATACATGTGTGTGTGTGTGTGAATGTGTTGGTGTGTGTATGTGTGTGTATAAAAATTAGAATGTAAACGTAACCTTCTTTTGTTTTCATTTTAAATACATACCAAAAAAAATATATAATTATAAAAATAATAATAATAAGAATTAATAAAAATAATGCAAATAATATAATATAATAATAAATAATAAATATGCTGCTTGCACTTTTTTTTTCTCATGTTTTGTTTTTCTCACACATTTTCATAAACTTGTTTGTTTGTTGTTTTTTTTGTGGTTTTCTTTTTTCATTCTTTTTGTTTTGTTTTCTTTCACTTTTTCTTTCGGTATAAAATTATTGTTAAGGCACTTTGAGAATTTGATTTACCCCCATATTTTATCCATTATCCTTTATCCATTTTTTCAGCTCGAATTTGACAACTGACATAAATAGTTATATAAAAAAAAACAATAATAAATAGAGAAATAATTAAATATTTGATTTAGTTGTTTGTTGTGTTGATTGGTTCTTCTTCTTCTTCTTGTTTGTTGTTTGTCAATTGAATAGTTTTCGTAAGTTGTAAGTTGTCTCCATATATATGCGGATGAAGTATGTATATATATAGACAGATCGGTAAATTATATACTATAGTAGTATTTGTTGTTGTTTTGTTTTATAAATATATACATATATATATATATATATATGTTTTGTTGTTGTTTATATATATGTATAGCTAGGGGCTAATGTTTAAAGGCATCGCGTAAAAAAATTGTTTACAAAGAATATAATAATTTAATTAATTAGTTAAATTTGTTTGTTTAAGTTATCGCGTATTTTTAAGGCTCATGCAACACGCTTAATAATATTATTTAACACTGTACTCAGTTTGCTGATGTAGATCTTGTTGTTGTTGGTCGTTGTTGTTGTTGTTACAAGAGAATCAGTGCAATCGATAGTCAAACCGATAGTCAAGATCAATCGATTTCACTTTACATTTTGTGTATAAATAGTTGTTTTTTTTTTAGTTTTTGTTTTAAATATATTATCGTAATAATTATAATTTATGGTATATAACTCTGCACCCGGTAGAAAGAAATGTTGCGAAAAAAACGTAATAAATTAAAAAAAATTACATAATTAACAAGAAAATTATCATTAATATGCATATTCGGTACATACATTTAAATATCTGTATATATACACATATATATGTATATATATTATATATTCATTTCGCTTTTTCATATATACATATATATATAAAATTATCAATGGTCAAAAATGTGTGTGTGTGTGTGTGTATGCGTGTGTGTGTGTGTGTTTGTTTGTTTCATAAATTATTAACATTAAATTGTTGTTGTTGTTGGTATGAAAATAAATTATGTTGTTTTGTTTTTGTTTTGTCAGCAAAAAAATAATGAAATCAATTTTCAATAAAAATAAAAAATAATAATAATAATAAAAATAATCAAAAAAAAAAAGAACTAAAAAATTTGTATTGCTGTTGTGCTTGTTGTTGTTGTTGTGTTTACAGCAACGTAACTGTAAGAGGTATATCAAAATCGGTTTTTTGCGCAGCTACAACTATCTATTGTTATCGTGTTATCGTTATCGTTATTGTTATCAAAAATCAACTGTATTTACACCACAAACACAAACAATTTTTGCTTTTGCTTTTTCATTGTTTTCTTTCTGCTTCTTCTTCTTCTACTCTTCTTCTACTCTTGTTTTTGTGTTTTTGTTGTTGTTGTTGTTGGAAGACGCGCGACTCGAATAACAGTAAAAAAGGCGCTGACTTGAGCTTAACTTAACTAAACTTAAGCTTAAATTGTGTGTGTGTGTGTAATTGGTTGCATATAAATATATTAAACAAAAGCGACAAAGTGCGAAAGAGAGAGGGAGAGGAAGAGAGGGGATGGGGGAATAGCTGCACAAATATCGATGTGTGTGTGATCGATAGAAATGCAAAACGTTTTGAGCAAAATTGAGAGCGAACTTGTCGCTCGATAACATGATATCGATATCGATATCGATAGCTTGCACTTTGCTGGTTGCTGGTTGAGTGTGAGTGAGATGACAATAGAAGCAAAGTAATGCAAGCATTGTTAACAGTGTGAGTGAGATGACAATAGTGCAATATTGCTTCAATAATAGAGAGAGAGAGAGAGAAAGTGATGGGAAATTAGGGTTGTTGTTGTTGTTGAGATTGTTGTCTGTAGCAGTGAAGGGAAAGGGGGAAGGGAAAGGGTGGCGGGGAGTGCACTTTTTATAGTCCCAGATTGGAGTGCTGCTGATAAGTCTCCACAGCGGAGCTGAGACGATTGAACACAGGCAAGCGAGGCGCCTCCTCATGTTGTTGTTGCTGCTGTTGTTGTTGTTGTTGTTGCAGGTGATGTTGTTGCAAATGCATTGGCGAACTGACGCTCTTCTGCACCAGCTGCTTGTGCACCTGATGCACCTCCTGATAGAGTTGCTGTTGTTGCTGTGACGATGGCGGCGGCGTGTGAACCGGCGAAATGGGCGCATTTGGGCTGTCGGGGGGCGTGGGGGGCGACGAGGTGGACGATGCCGATGCCGATGATGCCGATGATGTCGATCCTCCAGCTCCAGCATGATGATGATGACCATTCAACATGCCACCAACAACACCGTTAGCAACATTTCCATTTGCCACACTGCCACCTGCCCCATTTGGTGGCATATTCAAATAGGCAACCGCATCGTGGAATGGGAAATTTGTGAGCGAATTTGTGGGCGAGAGGGACAACGATCCGGTGGGAGACTCGCGATCAGATCCCGTGCTCATGCTCAGCGGCGGACTCAGTGGCAAGAAGTACTGACTGATGTTGCCACTTGTAATGTTGCCACTCGAAATGTTGTTGCCACTTGGTGAATTGTTGCTGCCAGTTGGCGAAGGAAACGCTGACGATTTGCCTTGAGCTGCCTGCTGTTGTTGTTGTTGCTGCTGTTGTTGTTGCTGTTGTTGTTGCTGGGCACGTGCCTCGTCCGCATTGTGGACAAAGTGGCAACGCGGTCCGTAGGGACAGAAGCCAACGCTGTGGAAGGTGCGACAGTATTCGGTCTTGTACTTGGGATGACGCTGCAGATTGCGCAGCTCGTGGTAACCATGGGCGAATTGACACTTCTCCCCGTACTTGCACTCCCCTGCCTCCTCGTAGGGACGGCACAGTTCCGTCTTGTAGCTGCAGAGAGAGTGGAAGAGAGAGAGATGCAAACACATTAGCAACACGTTACAAAGGAGATGTACAAACTTAGAATAAAGTTACAAGAGATACGAAAACATTAGCAACAAGTTAAGGATACAAACTTCTAGCAACATTTGCCAAAATTGTGGCTAGCAACATTTCCTTCCGTTGTTCCTAGCAACAAGGTACAAATTTTCAGCAACATTTCCTTTAACTGTTGTTCGCAACATTCAGCTACAAAACATTAGCAACAAGTTAAGGATACAAACTTCTAGCAACATTTGCCAAAATGATTGCTAGCAACATTTCCTTCAATTGTTCCTAGCAACATGCAAAACATGCAGCAACAAGTTAAGGTTAAAATGTAAGCAACAAGTTGATTGTTCTAGCAACATTTGCCAAACTTATTGCTAGCAACATGCAAATGTTGAGTGCACCAAGTTCCAGCAACAATTCCTTCAACTGTTGTTCGCAACATTCAACCACAAATCATTAGCAACAAGTTGAGAGCACAAAGCAACTTTTCCTTCAAATGTTGCAAGCCACATTTAGCTGTTAAACATTAGCAACAAATTAAGTTAAAAATGTAAGCAACAAGTTAGGAGCACAAAGTTCTAGCAACATTTTCTTTAATTGTTGTTCGCAACATGCAAATGTTAAGTGCAAAAAGTTATAGCAACATTTACTTCAATTGTTGCTAACAACATTCAGCTGCAAAACATTAGCAACAAGTTATCCAAAAATGGCAAGCACCAAGTTGAGTTAAGTGCTCAAAGTTCTAGCAACATTTGCCAAATTTATTGCTGGCAACATGCAAATGTTGAGTGCTCAAAGTTCTAGCAACATTTGCTCCACTTATTGCTGGCAACATATGGGCAAATGTTGCTTGCGACTTTTTTGACCAACATTATTCGCAAACACACACTTTATGCCACTAAATTTATAAAATTTACCAACTACTCTAGAAACGCAATTATTATTATTAGTCAAAAAGTGTCATTTGGCTATTTTTGTTAATCTAATAATAATTATACATTGAAAAACTGTTATTTCTATTAATTTACTATTAATTATACAATTTACTTATTGTCTAAACAGACAGGTTTTTAAATTAAAGGAGAGAGAGGGAGAGAGAGAAACAATATTGGAATTTAAGCATTATTTCTTTTTAGGCAATGATAAAATAAATAAATATTGAATGAATAAAAAAATAGTGAATGCAATAATTACATTATTAAACAATAATAACATAAATATAATAAATTCATATTTTTTTTTTCCTTTTTTTATGTTCCCTATTTTCTTCCTTCTATTTAAGTACAGTGAACGCAATAAATGTTTCCCCTATTTTCCTTTATTCTTTAGAAATAATAAAATTCATTATTTTTTTTTTTTCAAGTAAAATGCATTATTTGCTTTCCCTTCTTTCGCAATTCAAGTGAACGCATTAAAATACATTCATTATTTCCTTATGCTTATTTTCTGTCCTTTTCAAATCAACACAACACTTGTCAACATGTTGCTGATCAGTATTTTTTGCATGCTAGAATATGTTGCCTAAGCATGTTGCTAAGCAAAGCCCTTTGCATGTTAGAATATGTTGCCTACTACGCATATTGCGCAACAATTGCGCTCACTTTATAAAAGGACTCTCTTTGTATCTCTCTCTCTCTCCCTCTCCCGCGCTCTTTGTTTGTGTGTCTTTGACTTTGCTTTACTCACCGCGATGTGTTCATTGGCTGCTGCGGCGGCAGCGGCTCCGACTGCGTTCTCTCCAGCTTGCGATGCAGATTCATGCTGTTTAGATCCTCGATAATTGTCACCAGCGAAGCATTCGGCTGTTGCTGCTGTTGTTGTTGCTGCTGCTGCTGTTGTTGTTGTTGTTGGTTCAACTGATTCACCTGATGCTGTGTTGGCTGTGAAATTGTGCGTGTGAGTAAACCGTGCAGGCGACGTTGGCGACTCTGCTGTTGCTGCTGTTGTTGTTGTTGTTGCTGTTCCATGCTGGCGTCGAGCAGGATGTGATCCGGTTGCTGTTGCTGCTGCAGATCACTGGCAACCTGCAATAAGACAAGCGAAATAAACCAACATTAAATTCAAGTCGAGCTTTTGCACACATAATCTCCCCACAGTGTCTCTCTCTTTCACTCTTTCTCCCGCAATCGCAATCGCATGTTACACAAATGGCAAAGGAGACAGAGAGAGCAAAGCAAAGCAGAGCAGAGCAGAGCTCACCAAACACACACACACACACACTCACATGTAGACTACATAATACTTTTACTTTTAACTTGACCTATAAGCAAGAGAGTAAAGAGCAAAAGCAAAAGGCGCCCATTCAATTTCTCATTTTGTCTAGCCAGCCACAACGTCGACTGCGGCTGCGACGTCGACTGCAACAGCGACTGCGCAGTCATCACATCAGATGATTTGCCAGTCAAGTCTCAGTTGTAATGTTTATATGATATTGCAAAAATACAAAAAAACGCCAAATGTTATTTATAGTATACACACATGTATATGTAATTTTCCAGCCATTAACCAATACAACAACAACAACAACAACAACAACAAATAATGGCAATATTAACAACACGCACACGGACATGGACAAAGGTGACGGCGGACTGCGACGGCGACGACGACGTCGGCAGCGTTCCCGTTCAAAAGCTCCCTCCACTCCAACAACTACAACAACAGCTGCTTCAACTCAATCCGGTATGGATCTTTCGCTCTCGCTCACTCTTTCGCAAAAGAGCTGCCCACTCGAAGCAGCCGCCTTTGCGTGTGTCGTCATCAGTTTCGGTTTTTTTTTCTTTCCTTTTGTATTATTGTATTGTGTTGTTGCTGTTGTTGTTGTTCATTTTCGTGCGATGCTGTAACACGTTATGCAACCAGCCAAGCAACCAACACACACACACACATGCACGCCAAGCCAGCCAGAGAGAGAGAGAGCAGGTGAACGAAGGGATGGGTGGGGAGGGGAGGTAGGCAGCAGCCAAACTAACAACAACAGAGCAATTACATATGTATAGAGCTCAAGTTCAAGCCAGCAGCAGCAACTACAACTACAAAGCAGCCGAAAAAGCAAAGCGAAAGAGGCCGCCGAAGCAAACACAAGACATGGACGCAACAGTCGCTAGCCCAAAAAGACGATGCCGAACCCGAAGCCGAAGCCCCGAAGTCAAACACGAAGTCGAACCAAAGACAAAGTGAACTTTATTTTTGAGGCCCAGCCACAGTCAAAAAATCACACAAAAAAAAAAAAACAACCAAAACAAAACCAACAACACGACCAAAAACAAAAACTGGTTGGCAGTTAACACGCACTTACACACACACACACGTGCGCACTGCGCAGAGCAGACAAGAGAGCAACTCGAATGATTTGGGAGAGCGCCAATTTAAAAAGAGAGTGTAAAGACGCGTGCGCAGCCGGCGGCAGACAGACAGAGACAGCGACGGACGTCGACTGCGGTGTGTTTAGTGTTGCCAGACTGCAACATTTTTGCACACTCCTTTTGCTTTTGGGGCCACCACAACAACAACAGGCCAGGAAAACAATTTCTGCTTAGCTGATTCATTTCAACTTGACTTTTATCTACTATCTCCTTACTTACACACACACATACACAATATATTTTTTTAATGTGATTCATTTATTGTTGTTTATTAGCTTCTGGTTGCTGTGCATTGTTTTTGTTTAGTGTGCTTTTGTTTTTTGGTATTTGCTTTTGCTGCGCTTCAATTAACATTTATCACCATTTATAATGGTAACCTGACTATATCTCTTCCTCACTCTGAATCATTTCGAAGAGCACGACGTTCGACTTCTGCTTATCAAAAGGGGAGACCCTCTCCCCCTCCGCACTCCAGACAACCAAAACGTAGAAGAGATTTATAGCAATTGCAGCAAGGCAACTCAGCTGTTTTTTTGTACGAGGTGGCAACACTACCACCACACACAAAGTCTGCGCACCAAGTTAGCAAACTTTTACGACTGTTATGACCAACTTCGCGCTTACGGCATCATCGCTGCCTTGCCTGCTTAAGCTTTGCTTGCATAAAGTACCACACACACACACACACACACACTCACACACACATACACAGAGACAGGCTGGCAATCATTTAGTAATAACAGCGGGAGGTGCTTAAGCAAAGAGGGTGGAGAGGGGAAGGGGGAGGCTACGCTTAAACGTGTTCAAAAAACAACTTCAAGTTGGCCGCGCATTCAGCTTTTGCACGTGTATGCGTGTCGTCTCTCTGTGTACGTGTGTGTGTGTGTGTGTGTGTGTGTGTGCAAAGACAAGATAAACAGGAGTAGAGTATACAGAAACTCATACAGACGCAAGCCGTGTACCCTGTGCCCAATTCGGCAAAGCAGACACGCTACCTGCTCTTGAGGCGGAGAGAGAGGTGGAGGGGAAGGGGGAGTCTACTTGGGACTTTGCTGCGCTACAAAGAAAACAGACAAATAGATCAGAGCGAGCGCCAACGCCGCTGCCGTCGCCGGAGGCAGCGACGCTGGCAGCGGAGGCCGCGCAGAGCTTTTGTTGTTGTTGTGGTTTTGCTTTTGCTTTTTGCGCTATGCATGTGTGAGCTCAACTCGCGTGTGTGTGTGTGTTTGTGTGTGCGTCTCGCTCTCTACATCTTTCATCTAGGTGAGAATTTCCCTTTCATTTGAAAATGAAAATAAGTTTACTTTTCTTTGCGTAGTAGTCTTCTTGTCTGGTCTTTTGCTTTTGCTTTTTCTCTTACTCTGTGTGTGTGTGTGTGTATTTAGCTATCGTTGCTGCTGGTGCCTGCTTCCTCTTCCTCGCTGCATCTCCCTCTCGCTCTAGCAGACAGCATTTTCATTTCTTGTTATTATGGTTATTGCTGCTGTTTGCTTGTTTGTTTTTGTTTTCATTTGAGTGTGGAGTGTGTTTGTTTGTGTGTGTGTTAAGTTGAGTTGAGCTTTTTGTTTCTGTTTCTGTTTTTTTTTGTTTGTTTTATTGGCTCAAAGACCTTGCCCTGATGCTTCTGCTGCTGCTTCTTGCATTGCATTCGCGTTTGCTTGAGAGTTCCGGTTGAATATTTGGCACACAGCAAAACTAACACAATTGACATTTCATTAATTTCAGCATAGATTCCACACACACACACACACACATGTACTTGTGGATTACATTATGTATTTATGTAAATACGAAGTGTATGCTTGTATTGGTGCGCTGCTGTTAGGTAAGAGATTTGTGCTGTTGCTTTGCTGCTTGTCTCGTAAACACGTTCGTACACACACACACACATACAACTAAGTGTGTGTGTGATGCTGAAGACTGCCTGACTGACTAACTGGTTTATACAGCCAACAACAACACCAACAACAACAACGACGCAATATCCATAACCTCGATGAGCTAACACCAATACACATGCACAGAGCAGACCCAAGCACACACACACACACACACACACACACACACACACACACACACACACACACACACACAGAGTGAGGGAGAGTGAGCGAGAGCGAGAGTCAGAGTCGCTCTTTATTCTGCGCACACAGATCAAGCAGCTTGTTGGGGGGTGGAGAGGGGACACCTCTGTGTGTGTGTGTTTGTGTATATGCGAATTGAAAATGAATACATAGTTATTATAGGTGTTATTTATAAAGCAACAACAACAACAGCAACAACCTGTGCACGATCAACTAACAAACAAAGTTGGCCGAGGGAATTGCCACTTTACATACAAAAAACATATATATATATGTATATATATACACGCGTTTGTAGTTAGATTAAAAAACCGGGGGGAATAACATTAGCAATTAGTTGCGAGTAAATCTCAAAATAAAAAAAAAAACTGGAATCTCTCGAGAACTCAAACAGCAACAATAACAACGAAAAAAAAAAATCACAAAGGCAGCGAATTATAGTTGAAAATGCATGCGAAATACAAACATCAATAAACTAACGCGACTGCAATCAGTCAAAGTTCTATCACACACACAACTTATCTATCTCACTTGCACACGCACACACTTAATAAATACGTTCAAAGCTCGCTAGTTAATCAAAATGAGATAACGATTCATGCCGTCTTGTCTGGCTTCCACACTCCACTTCCACGCAATTATTACACCACAGGCCACTCTCCTTGCTCTATGCATAAACACTCTCTCTTAATACTCTCCCACCCTCAAATGCAAACTCACCACGCCTTCGCCCACAATTCACCACTCACCACATCCTCACACCGAACTCACCATTCCTTCGCTTCCTTCCCTCTCCCTCTCCCTCTCACCAACTCACATTGCACTCCCCATTTTAAACCCCTTCCCCTCTCTCCGTTCAACAATTTGCACTCACTCCTCGTATTTACTTTTCGACATCCTTCTTCTGCACACGCCCCCCTCTCCTTTTGCCAACACTCTTATGCTATGCACGTCGATCGTTTTAATTGTCGCAAGGCAAATTTGACTTGGTAATTAACACATGGGGCGCCCAGTCAAACGACGACGACGGCAACAACAACAACAACAGCAGCAGCAGCTTCAGCGTTTACATGTTTATTCTGTGCCCCGCCCCCCTTTCAATCAGCCCTGTGGTCAGCGCGCCGTGGGATGGAAATAAGCAATGGAATGGCATGGAATTGGAATTGGAATTGAAATTGAACAAAATGATGAGTAGGTACATTTAACTCAAACGGAGAGAGCAAGCATGAGGTGACAGAGGTGTGGGGGATGGGGAGGGGGAGAGGTTGACGATGCTCAATCGATCAACACTCGGACGTCAAGTCCAATCTGGTTGTTGTTGTTGTTGTTGCTGCTGGTTACTGTTTCTAAGTCGTCTCCGGCTGCTGCCATTCAAGTGGCGAGTAATCAATGCACTCTCACACACATACACACATGCTTAGACACACACATTTGCAATTTGCTGATAAAGCACACAATGCGACGTGACGCGCGTAAAGTACGTGAGTGTGTCAATATGTGTGTGTGTGCTTGTGTGCATGTCTGTTTGCATGCTTGTTTTGCTTACTTCTATTTGCATGCGTATGTGTATGTGTGTGTGTGTGTGTGTGGGTGCAATAGAATAGCCTGGGCAAAAGCTAAAGGCTAAAAGCAGCGTTAATTTGTGCGTATGCACTTTTAGCTTTTTTTCGGCTTTTCGTATGCAATGTTCCAAGCGTATTTTAGCTTTTTTTTCGGGTTTTTTGTATGCAATGTTCCAAGCGTATTTCGGCTTTTTGTATGCAATATTTCGCAATGTGTTCATCACTCCACTCAATGACGATGTCTTCTTCTCTCCCAACTTTGTCGTCGTTCCGTTTCGACAGCAGCACCACCAACAACAACAACAATGTCGTCAAATGAAAAACCCAAGCAACAACAACGCCAATAACAAATAAAATAAAATACAAAACCAGCCAAGCAACAACACAAGTAATTACCACGCTATAATTTACATAATGTTGCCAAAGGCTTGGACGCAATCCAACGCAACAAGTAAAACCACACACACAATGTAGAAAGGGAGAGAGAAAGAGCGCGCTACAGGTGAGGAGGGGTGGGGAGAGGAGGTGGAGAAGACTTGGCCCATCGCTTTGGCTTCGGCATCGATTGAGGTCTAGGTCGATTTGAGCATTTCACATTTTCGTGTCGCTGTTAATATTTGGTAAGCGCACACACTAACACACACACACACAGAGACAATCGTACATGGTGAGGAAGCGAGAGGTAAGCTTGCGCATGCGCAAGCGAGAAGCCAAATGTTAAGCAATGTCGCGAAGACGCGTCCAACGACGACGACGACGCATGCGTCGCAGTCGCAGTCGCTGTCGTTTTTTCATTTCGTTTCGTTTCATTTCGTTGTTGTTGTTGGTTTCGCGGCGTGCCAGTTTCGTTTCATTGCCAATCGTTGATGTCGACGTCGACGTCGCTCTGCCGGCGTCGCGCAACTTGACTTGGCTTCCTCTTTGGCAGCCCGTTGGTCGAACCGGCTCCACGATACACACACACTCATACAATACACAAAATACACACAATCCACACAATACATAATAATAACACAACACATAATAAAATACAATAAAAGAAAACTTCACAAACATTAAGCGCGCCAGCAACAACAACAACAACAACAACGACTTGGCCTTGCTAAATTCGGAGCACAGCAATCATTAAAAAAACAAAAACAGACTCACAAAAAAACCAAAACACATACACGCACACACACACACACGTACATATGTATGTACGTTCACGTAGTGGAAAGAAACAAAAAGCAAATCCGCCACACAAAAGTCGAAGGGTTTCCATATAATAAATTAATTATTATATATTTGAGGGTTTTTTTTATTTTGCTTTTTGTAGTAGGGTATATTAATTTAGTGCCGAACATTAAAGTTTACACATATTCATTAATAAAATGGAAATATATAATAATGAATAGTTAATTTAAGCCTAATTTGTATTAAGGACAAATGCAAGTTTAAACTTAATTTAATTAATATTCGCAAACTAAAATGTGTATTGGGTATCTCAAGAGTCGAGAGCATGCAAAACTTTCTTGTTTTGCTGCTGCTGTCGAAGCTCATTCTGCTTCTTTTTCATCTTCTTGTGGCTGCTGCTTACAGCGCTGTCGCAATGCTGCTGCGCTCTGCCGCTGCTGCTTCGGCTGCTGGCGCTGCGTTTGCGCAGTTTTCGCATTTTGCCATTTGGGTTTGCCCTCCACACAGACACACACACACACGCACATTGACTCATGCACACATACAGAGAGACTGTGTGTGTTGCAATTGTTTCGCTCAAGTAAAGCAGCAAAATCAAAAACCAAAGACAATTAAAGCACAGTCCACTCTCGCTGCCTCCCTCCCGCTTTATCTCCCTCTCGCTCTCTCGCATGCTGACATATAATTACATACGTTGTATATATATAGAAATGTTATGCAATCGATTGCAGTTTCCGAGTTTTAAGTTAAAGAGTTGTAATCGAAATTGCAAGTTGCGTGAATGAGGAAACAACAAAAACAACAACAAAAGCTACAACAACAACTGTAAAACTGTAAAACATTGAAAACAAAAAGGGAACGCAAAATGAGGGCAAATTATAAATGGAAGTGCGTGCGAATGAATGCACACTACATACATATATATGTAAGTAAGCATGAATGTATGGATGTGTGTGTGTGTGTAAGTAAGAGTGAATAGAGCAACGAAATGTCAATTTCATTTACCCATTTATCGATACATCTGTGTGTGCATGTGTGAGTGTGCGTATGTATTTATGCATGTGGCTTAGTTGCATTCAAAATGGGATGCAAATTTTGAAAGCGTTACAAGCAAACGAAACGTTTCCACATCTTGAATATATGTATGTATAGTAAGTATGCATGTGTGCGTATAGAAACACGATCTTGGCTTATGCAAATGTGACCACAGTACACATTCACTATAATGAACTATCTCTGCCTCAATCAATATACCAATGAAATATTCATTATAATGATTAAAAGATCTGTTTTGTATGTCTGTCTCTATTTTGTAATCTTTCTTTTTTTATCGCTAAAGACGACTAAAAAAGTTCTGACACAATGTCAAAGTAAAGTACATTGTTGTGAGTGAAAGCTCATTGCTCATACACACACACACACACATACACCGACACACACACACACATGTGCATGCAACTCATTTGCGATTTTTGCTTGTCATCTGTGTCAGAGATTCCGCACGCTAATCGATTGCCGCGAAAACAACTATCGATTAGCAATTTATGTTCACGCTCAAGCGTTGTTAACCAATATTTTATTGCCATCCCCTCCCCTACCTTCCTCCCTCCTTTTTCCACCTTCTAGTTTTTATTTATTTTGGTGGCCAGTTGTTGGCTATCAGTGTTGCTCTGTGTGTTGTCTGAAGTGTCAAACCTTATCGGGGGCCTCACTTTGTCCGCCTCTTACACATTTGTTGATGTACAAACATGTGTCCACACACACACACACACACAAATACACATGCGCTTGGCAAGCAAATTTACGACATCATTGTTATCGTCATCGACAACAACAACAACAACAAGAGAAATAACAGCAGCCACAACAATCGTCATCGAAGCGACGTCGTTTTCCTCTTTCAACTTCAGATTCATGTGCTTAGCTTAGCTTTGAGCTTTTGCTATTCACATTCACACATTGTAGAATGTCCTGTCCTGCTCTCTCTCTCCCTCGCACAGCTGTGTAACTGTGCTTTCATTGCATTCTCGCTAGTCACCCTTTTCTCCTTGCTGCTGCTGTCATTCACAACCACTTGTTGTTGTTTGTTTGTTGTTGTTGTGCGCGTTGCTTTCATATCAAAGTTCTTAATGCTTATCAGCAAGCAGCTTTCCTACGTATGCATGTGTGTGTGTGTGTGTGCCATGTGTCGACTCACACACACACACATGCACGTAAATTCACTCACAGGCTGCGCTCTCACTCGACGCTCTCTCATTAGTAAAAACAAAATGTGCATTTCGAAGAGGAAGCAGCTAAACATGTGCACATGCTTTTGTTGTTGTTGTTGCTGCTCAAACTACAACCCTCCATCTCCAGCTCCTTCTCCCCTTCCCCAACACCCAACACTAAACTGTTGCTTCTCCTTCCCACTTCTGCTCATTGCTCGCTCCATCGTCTATCTTTATCTACCAAACTGTCAACTCCGAGACCCCTTGCTGACACTTTTTTTTTTTTTTGTTTAACACACACACACTGGCATATCTACAAAACAAACACAGACATACTCACACTCACACACACATACAAGTGTCTCTCGTATATATGTATGCGTGTGTGTGATTTAATTCGATAAGAATACTTATTATTGGGTTAGTTAGTTCATATAATAATCTTTTTTGCTTCTTGCTTTTTCATTCGTTTTTTTTTTCTTTTTTTCATCATTGCTGTTGCTGTTGTTGTTGTTGCTGCGATAAGCAAAACTGAACTGTGAGCAAAATGAAGAACAAGCAGCAACAAAGTGAGGAGACAAAAGGGCAGCCAACAACAACAACAACAGCAGCGAGATCAACTGACACACACACACATATACACTAACACATGCATTGAGAGTGTAAACATGCATAAAGGCAAATGTAAACGGTGCTTTATCAGCAGCAGCAACAGCAGCAGAAGCGAAAGGCAGGATAAAAACTTGAACAAAGTGAAAAATGAGATCACGTTGCAGAAGGAGAAGAGAGGGGGGGAGATAGGTAAGAAAGAAAGACTATGTAATAATAACATTAAACTGCTACAGTAAAGCTACACTAACTTTAACGTCTCATAAAACATATCAGATTTATCTCTGCCTATGGAAAATTACCCCAAAAACTTGATGTTGAGGAATTTTTTTAACATCGAATTTATTTCTTTTCTTTTTTTTTGTTTTCTTTTATTCAATAAGTGAAGAAAAAAAAAACAGCACATACAAAAACTCAAAACACAAGAGAGTTAAGCCCTAAAATTGGAACAATAATATGTAGTACAATATTAATGAGAATTTGCTCAAAAGATGAAGTGGTGATAAAGTTTAGTTTTGAGAATTAATTGAAAATTAAAGTGGACTTGAGTTTAGTTTTGAGAATTAAATCAAAAGATGAAGTTTAGTTTTGGATTAATTTCTATTATAACACAGAATTTACTTCTTATCTTTAGATATATACATTGTAAATAAAAAAGGAAGAAAGAAAGAAATGTGTATTATATAAAATGGTAAATGTTTTACTAATTACTTGTGGATTTATGCAAATGTTTATTTTTGATATAGTAAACACTCCTGCTGCCTGGATTTTATTAGTTTACTGCGATCGTGTGTTGTATTTAAAATACGTTCGTTGTTATCTGAAGAAAAATCTCAACTTTTGGTTTTTCGTTGATCATCGCAGTAATATGAGAGTCTATTCGGTGGACTGTTTGGCTCTTTATTATGCTAGAGAGCCGATCGTAGGGTAATAAAAACGCAGGCAAAGCAAATGCGAAGAGCATTTGTTTTGTTTGCTTCTCAATTGCAATTGATGCTTGCACCCCCTACAAACAACACAAGCAACAAACTACCCCTACTCTTTCTTTTTAGTGTCTGCTTCCGCTTACACTTGGTCTGCTTCTTCTTCTTCTTCTTCTTGCTAACAATTTGATAACCCGCAACTCGAAAACTCGAACAACTCTCAAATAAGGGCATCACAGGGGATGGGGGATGAAGAGCGGAGCAGTTAAAGTCGTAGTCAAACAAATGTTGGGAATATGTTGAACACGTGGTCGACGGGCAATCGATGATGAAGGAGAAGAAGAAGAAGAGGAAGACGGAGACGGAGAAAAAAGAGGGTTCGATATTCGTGAGCAGCAAATCAAATGCCTACAAGGAGTGGAGTATAGAGAGAGGGGGGAGAGTGGAGTCAGTTCAGCACGGGGGTTGTTTTTGACTGGCTGCTTAGAAGAAGAAGAACAAGCAGAAATGCACTCACTGCTGCATTGATCACAACAACAACAACTCTCCACTCTACACACTCGATAATCGACTTGCTCACATGTTGCTGCTTGCTGTTGTTGTTGTCCTGTAAAAACCAGTTGAAAGAGCGCAGACGACAACAACAACAGTAACAGCAAAGCAGCGAAAACAAAAGCAAAAACAACAACAACAACAACAACATAAGGCAAGCAGGCAGGCAACGCAAAGTGAGCGAAGCAGGCAAAGCAAGTAATCAAAAAGCGACAGTGAATGTGAATGGAAATCTACTAAACACAAACGGGCAAAGCAGCAGAAACAGCAGCAGAAACCGCAGCACAGCCGCCGCGGTCGCTGCTGGCTGCGCTGCCGGCGTCGCTGTCGACTTCATTATATAATAGATTCGATTCGAATTCGATTGCGATTGGATGTTTGTTGCTTTTGCTTTTGCTTGTTGCTTGCTTGCTGGTTTTTTGTTTTTATTTTGTGTTGTTTTTTTTTGTTTTTGGTGGATTGGCAAGCGAAACGAATCGAATGTCGAGGAGAGAGGCGGAAAGAAATGAAATAGTGATGTTGCAAGCGAAATAAAAATAATAAATAAAATGTTGCTTGCGTTGCGGGTTTGCGCCACACACAGACACACACATATCTCTCCCTCTTCCTCTCTCTCTCTATCTATTTGTGCCGCGCTTTGTGGCCCGCATCAAAAATAACAAACAAAAGTAAAGTCGACATTTTCAAAGTTTCATCCACCGAAATACCAAATAATAATAATCATAATAAATAGTAGCACACATATTGTAATAATATTTAATAATCATAATAATAATTGCAACGGAAAAAACCCCCTGACAAAAAAAAATAAATCAACAAAAAAAAAAAACCGAAAAAAACAACAACAACAACAAACCAGCAGTAAACAGGGTCAACACTCGTGTCACAGTTTTACAACTTTTCCAACTGTCAACTCAACTGCACATTTATTACATCTCGTAAATTAAACGAAGCCCGCGAGCCGAACCGAACCCAGACCCGAAGTACACACTTCAAAAAATAAAAAAAATAAATATAATATTCAGGGGGCGGGAAATCTCCTCTGTACTGTTGTTGTGGGGTTTCCAAAAACTGATCACCCATAAATAACTCGAAAAGACATCAACGATAACGATGATAAGTAAACCACAAATGAACTCAAGTTCAACCAAATCAATAAACTTATCAACAGTTTTCACAAATAAGAAACACATTTTAATGAGATTTTCAGTTACCCAATAGCATTACATATTACTAACAATTTATTACACTATTACAAAACACGCTAGTAAATTGTATAATCTATGTCTTAAATAAATTACGAATCATAAAGGATTACAAAAAAAATCAGAATAAAAATGTAACTCAAAAATAACATTCAACGATAAGCAAAGAGCAAAACTGAACTCAAGTTCAACTAAATCAATAAACTTATCAATAATTTCGACGATTCAAAATGAAGTTAAAAGAAAATAAACTCCGAAGAAAAATTACAGTTTAACTTCATAAAAAAAAATGTGGAAACATTTTCTATTCAAATTTGAGTAATGATTATTTGATGACTGTCAATTTACCCGCAAATGTAACAAACTTACAAAATTCATTTACTAAAGTGAGCGAAAAAAAAAATACTTTATCATATCTATTCATAATTGATAATGTATTTGATGGAATTGTTTTGTGGAATGACAATTTAAAAACCAAAGGTGAAGACAGGGAAAACTTTGACAGTTAACACAATTACTTTAATAATAAATTAGTTAATTTATCGGAGAATATAATAGAATAAAAATATACGAAAATCAAAAAAGGAGATTTTAAAGATAGATTTCAACTATCTCGAAAAAAAAAACAATTAAATTAGAAAATGAATTTACTAAAAAGGTTTTCAAATGAATTTCTTATTATCATATCTATTTATAATTGATAATGTATTTGATGGAATATTTTTTTTGTGGATCGACTACTTGAAAATCGTCTAGAGATGGAAAACACTTTGTCAGTCAACAAAATTTCGCAAGTTCATAATAGAGTTGAGTTTTTATTAAGGTTGTTGCTGGGTTGTTAAACTCTCTGCTGAAGGTTTCGCATTACAATTTGAATTTGAAAACATATTTCAATGATTTCGCGTTTCTACATTAATTTAAATGTGTTTCCAAATTAATCAATTTGCAGTTAACCTCTACTCTTAGTGTATCTCTCTCTCTCTCTCTGTCGCTCTCTCCCATCTCTGTCTCTGTCTAACGTGATAACACACACATCACATCACACACATAATTGTAGTAGCTTAGTTTAGTGCTTGACCCCCACAAAGTATTTGCAAGTTAATGGCATTTTAAGCCTGAAGATTCAATAATATTTTGTTTTGTTAGATTTTTAATGCCCTTCTCCGTTTCTGCCCTCCCTCCTCACCCACCAACAGCAGTCCCTGAAGGCGCCCAACGAGCCGAGGCGACCCCACCGCAAGAAATAACAAGAGTCACGCATACATACACGCACACACATACGCATACGCATTTGTATGGATGTGTATGTATGTGTGTACTTTGGCACTCAATTGAGCGGCCATTAGCAAGGCAGCAACAACAACAAGAACAACAAGAAGAAGAACAATCATGAGGCGCATATGAAGACAATTTTAAGATTACAACAACAGCGCCACAGGCAATGACAATAGAATATGAAGTGCCAAGCAGAACAACAACAACAACCACAACGACAACACACAGGCAGAAAGCAAAAGCAGAAGAAGAGGCAAAGCAAAGCAAGGCTGGCGGCAGAACAGCAGGCGCAGCAGGCAGGCAGAGCCCCGCGACAGGCTTGCTTGGCTCCTCTCGCTCAATAAGAAGTGTGCGACGTCAAGATCGTGAGAGAGCAGCGAAAGAGAGCAAGAGTGCGAGAGAGAGGACAAGTGGAGCTCATAGCTGTTTGTGGCTGTTATTATGATTATTGTTGTTGTTGCTGTTGCTGGTGCTGCTGCTGGTGTGGGAGATAGCGAACCTCGACGACGACATCGCACGAGTGCACACACTGACAGACAGACAGAGAGACAGACATACAAAAGTAGACGACGTTCACGGTATTGATACACACACACTTAACTCATACATATTTATTTCGCTCAGCTCGTTTGCCATCCACACATTCGTTCGTTCATTTCGTTTCGTTTATTATTTTATTTCGTTTTATTTTACAACTCAACTCAACAACGATAATAATATTAATAATAATAATAAGCAGTCAGCGGCAACAGCAGCAGCCAACGTCAGTAGCAAAGCACGCAAATAATTTATTTATAATTTGTATTTCACTGTTAACTTGCATGAAAACACAGCAAAATAACAACAACAACAAGCGAGCTTACAAAGTTTGCACATTCGGCAACATGTTGCTTTCTGTATATGCAAGTGTGCTTGTGTATGCGGGTGTGTGTGTGTGAGGCTTCAAACATTCACACACACACAACAACAACATGTTGGATGGCGGAGGACTGACTGAGAGTGAGGATTGTGGACTGTGTGGATAATGTGGACTGAGGACTGACTTCGAGACTCTGTTGTGTGTGGACTGCATATTAATCGAATTGTATTCAATCGAAACGAATGAAATAAATTGATGGGTATGTGTGTGTGTGTGTGTATGTGTTGTGTGGAGGAGCTGCAGAGTTGCCCTTCTCCCTACTTCAGCTGTTGCTGCTTAGGTAGGTAGAGCAAGCAATATGGCGACGGACATCGGGACATGCACATGTGTGTGTGTGTGTGTATGCATGTCTACGACGATGCAGCGCTGGTCGCGACGACGTCGTCGTTGTTGTTATCGCCTTGGCAGGAAATGGAATTATATTCGTAAAATAAAAAAAAAGTGGTCGACTACAACACAACTCGGCAAGTGAGAGGCAAGGAGAGAGAGAGGAGAGCCGCTGCATTGCCTTTGCCTTTGCCCCTTGGCCACGCATCCAATCATAATGGTCTGCATGTGCATGTGCTCACATGTGTGTCTGTGTGTGTGTGTGTGTGGTGAAGTTGAAACGTAATATGATTACGAAGCGATGAGGATTTGATATAACACAAACTAAGCATTTTGCTTTTGGGCGCAAGCAGCAAAAACCAAAAACCCAAAAACAAAAACAACAATAAGAAAACGCCAACTAACCAAGCAAGAAACACAATGAGAGCTCTGTGCATATAAATTTCATAATAAAAGTAACGAAACAACAGCAACAACTATGAAACGGCGACTACGACGAAATCAAAAGTTATGCGAAAAAGTGAATTTCAGCTTCAGCAACAAGCAGCAGCCGCTTCATCCACCTGACAACAAATAAAGAAAACGAAACAAAAATAAAAGTAAAAAGTGAACGCATTTTGCACACACACACACACACACACACACGCAGAGTGAAAGAAAAAGAGAGAGAGAAAGAGATAGAGACAGGGGGCAAACACAAGATGCAAAGCATGAAACGTGTTTGTTATTGCGATATCGTTGTCGACAAACTTGTCGCCTGTATCGCAGCAGCAACAGAGGAGGGGGCAAAAACAACACACACACAGAAGCAGCAACAACAACGTCGACCGCAAGAAAACAAAAAGCACAACAAAAGCAAAGCAAGCAAAGCCAGGCAGCAAAGCGCTGATCGCTGCTTGTTGCAGCAGTTTCAGTTTCAGTTTTATGCACAAGTATTTGTATGTGTGTGTGTTTGTGTGTTGCGCCCTTTCGCTTTCGGCAGCAAATTTGTTGCTATTGCCTACTGCAGCCAGTTGTTGCTGTTGCTGTTTGCTATTGTGTTGTCGCAGTCAAAACCAAAAACGAAAACGAAAAAATAAACAAATACTGCTGCGTAACGATTGCAGACGAGATTGCGATTAAAAACTTGCATACATTGTGTGTAATCGATAGACGATAAATATCGCAATGCGAGTGCATGGCAAAGTTCAGGCGCAAAATGTATCGAGAACAGTTTTGCTTTATCGGACATCAACCTGTGTGACAAATGTAAGTCCCTATGTCTATGTGTGTGTGTGTGCGCGCTCTACAGTAAAAACTGCCTAAGTAATTTGTTTACTTTGTTTTGCCAATTCAAATACTTTTGCAATAGCATTTCGAATTATTTCATTGAGCAATTTTGCATGCTTCGTGCAAGTTACGATTCAGATTCCTATTGGCCAACCAAGGCAGTATTCACTGTACATAGTTGGGTTCTACTTGACCCGTCGTCATTCGTCGTTCGTTGTCGTCGGCATTGCATTTAGTTTTCTACGCAAATTAGCCACAACAACACAAAAAAAACATCCACACATTTGCTACTTTGGAGTGCCCCGCAACTCTCCACTCTCCACCCCAAGCTCTCAACCCTTTAACACACCTCGCTTTGCACGTAACCGCAATCGAGGCATTAACTTTAAACTTGAAGCTGTTGTTTGTTGAATCTGCCTTGCGGCATGAAAGCAAAAGGCAACAAAAAACGAAAAAAAAAACAAAAATCACTAAACGAAAATCCAAACCCGGAACTTACTCTGACTTAATCGAATTTGTTGTCGATCAACCGCCACAGCAACAACAACAACAACAACAGCTGCTGATGCGCTGCTGGCGTCGACGTCGACGGCGACGTCAACTTAAATACATATGATCATGAGCTGCTTTTTTTTCTTCTTCTGTTTTAATGATGCCGCTTGGGATGACGACGACCACGACGACGACAAAGCTAAAGCGTGGAGAGTGGAGACTACTCTAAAACAACCCCCTCCCTACACACCTCGCTCCTCTACAACATTGCACACTTATCATAAAAACGCTTAACGTGGGCGCTCTGCCCTTATCAGGCTATTTATTTTGTTGCTGTTTTTTGTTTTTGTTTTGTTAAATATCTGAATATTTGCCAACAAAAATAATTATGAATCAGCGAACGGAGGAGAAGGCGCATAATGAAAACAAAATAACGGAAATAAAACCTCGAAAGGCGCAAGAAAAAGAAAAGCGAAATCCTTACAAAAAAAAATACGGAGACTTTTGTATTTCGTGTAGCGTGTTTCTTTTTCGTCTTAGCAGCCATTATAGTTGGAGACTTTTATTTGGCAATTTTTTTTTTGTTTTGTGGTGACTTTTGTTTTTTCGAGACTTTTGTAATTGGAGAGACATTTTTGTGTGTGGGAAAACTTAGGACTTTTAAAATTTGAGGAGACTTTTTTTTGTAGACTTACCGCTTGGAGAATGTCGCCGCAATCGAAATATGGTGAATTGCCGCCGCCAAAAATCGAAGTCGGTTTTTTCACAATTCGCGCCGACATTTTGTTGTTGTTGTTATTATGATTATTTGATGGGCCTTTGCTCTCTCACTCGCTCCTCTCTTCAGCTCTGCTCCTTCTTGTTACTCGCTCTCGCTCGCTCGTATTTCACTGGACAGAGTGCAAAAACAATTGCTTTATCTTTTGTTGTATGTGTTTTAGTTTTCGTTTTTTTTTTGTATTTTATTCGATTTTGCCTTTTTTTTGTGTATTTGAATTTAAACTCTTTTCTTTTGCTGACTTGAGAAATTGATTGCGATGAATTTATTTAGTTTTTGTTTTTGCAATATTATTGTTATTGTGTTTTGTTGTTGTTGTATTTGCACTTTGCAGTATTTGTTGTTATGGCGGCTTCTTGAAACTTTTGATATTTGCTAGTTAAGTTGTAGTTCGTTATTGTTGTTGTAGTTGTCGCTGTAGTTGTAATGGTTGTAGTTGGTGTTATTGTTATTGCTTTGCGCGTGTTGCATTTCAATCAACAAAAGCTAGAATGTGAAGAGGAAGAGAAACGAGAAAACAACGAGACAACGTTAGAATAAGCGACGACGACGACGCTGGCAAAACAAACACCAATCTACTAATACCAATACAAATACACGTGCTCTGCTCTGCTTTGCGTTCTTCGTCTCTTTCACTCTCCTGCGCTGCTCGCTTATCTGCGTGCGCATGTGTGTGTGTGTGTGTGTGCCTGCCTGTTGCGTCTGTGAGCCGAGCCGGCTCTATCTCTTTCTGTCTCGCTTACACTTGAAAAAAGGATTTTCACGCACATGTGTCAAACATTAAATTGGATAAAAATGAAGAGCACACAGAGCGCAACTTGAAAATTACGTTGCGTTTGCTTTGTCCCTTTTTTTTATTATACTGTGTTTTTATTCCAAAACTGCCGATGGTTGTTGTTGTTTGCTTTGCTTTTATCGTCGTCTCAAAGCAGCGTAGCAGCAGCAGCAGAAGTAAGAGATAAGCTTGTCGTTGTCGTCGTCGTTCGATCGTCGTGTTCTTTACTCACACATGCGCAAGTCTCACTGCATGTGTGTGTATGTGCTAGTGGTGGTCGTATTTCAGCTCAAATCACATGTCTGTCTGTCTCTGTGCCTGTGCTTAAGTGTTAGTGTCTGTTTGCATGCATGTGTCTATATATGTGTATGTATGTGTCTGTGTGTGTACAATTTTGTTGCTGCGCAAGCAGAACAAACGAAACGCAGGCAGCGAGCAAAGCAGGCAGGCAGGCAAAAAGGCGACTTTGTTATTGCCCCGTTGATTTTGTTGTTTTTCTTTTTTTTTGTATTTTTATTTGATTCTTATTTTCTTGTGTATGTCCTCAGCTTTCGGTTCGTTCGGTTTCGTTATGCGAATTTATTTTGCCCTTTACGATTGATTGTTGTTGTGCGTGTGTTTTGGCGCTATGCTTATTTGGAAATTGATGATCACAACTAAAAACGTTCGCGGTTCAAAAAAAAAAAAAATGCCCGCGCTTGTTTCTAGAAACTAAAAAACACGCGCACTCTCCACCATACACTGAATAATGAATTCTTGTTATTTATCAAATGTATAATTATTGAAATCTATGAAAAAAATGCAACAAATCAGTTTGCCACAAATTTGGCAAAAAGCGAAAAAAAAAAAAAAAAAAAAAAACTGTTGCAATAACAAACTCGTCGTTGCCGCCTACTTGACTTTGGTACTTGTTGACTTTGTGGTTTAAAATGTTTTTCGATCTCAATACAAAACAAATTGAATAAATTGAATTATTTGCAAAATTTGTTATTTTCACAAGGCACTATGATTATTTAGGGACACTATTTTGAAGCTTACTTTGCTGCGGACTCACGTATTTTTATTTTTATTTTTTGTTTTAATTTTCGATTTGTATTTATTTTGATGACGAGTGTGCACAAAAAACTACAATTTGAATTTACGAGTTGCAAATGGATCCTGTGGCACGTTTTGCACCTTTGTGTTTATTGTTGTGTGTGTGCAGCAAACAAAAAACACGTCCGCTCTCAATCGTGAACTTTACAAATATAGCGGCGGTGTGCAGCAGCAGCTCAGCGTGACCGCAGTTCGCTTTACAAAATAATGCGGCCGCCTGCCAAAAAATAAGCACCTAAAATATGCCATAGTTTGCCTCATCGTTCAAGTGAACCGAACTCCGTAGCTTGTTCCAATGTGAATTGGCAACTGGTTCCGACTCCACACGCCTGTTGTTTACCATTTCTTATTGTACCATAAAATTACAACAATTTTTGCACTAATAAAACTCTTGAAAATTAATTATTAAGCTGCAAGTGAGATACGTTAGGGGGATAATTAAATGTTTGCCCACAAAACTTTCCATTAATTCACTGTTAACTGCTCAACATGGCACTGTTACATTTGAATTTGCTCGTTATGGCACTGTTAAGTGTTGTGACACTGTTACCCATTGGCCGTTAAATTGAAATAGCCATTGCCATATGAGCAACTGAGTATTTCCCCGTATTAATAACATTGTGAACTTAACAGCAAAGCAACAAGTGAAACGATTTGTATTTATAGTCTTCTATTAATTTATTGAAACTAACACTAGCAACCTGTTGTATTTGCATTTATGAACTGCACAAATAATTGCGGCACTTGCTCAAGCGGCGCGGGCGTCGTTTGGCTAGCACGACACGTGCTCGTTATGAACTTTTGTCGCAATCTGTTCAGTTGCAAAGCATTCATAGATGTGGTGACTTTGACGGTGCTCGAGCTGCCCTTGATGCGCAACTGCCCAAAGGCGCCAATCTTAATGGCGCCCAATATCTCCTTAATAATGTCCTGCATGAGAATGTCCAGGTCAAACAGATAGTTGGTGGCGCCCAACGGAGGCTGCAAAGCAACAAAATGGATATGGATTATTAAAATGATATCTAGGGATGGAAGTCGGGGCTGCCTTCTTCCGCACAAAGTCGTAATACAACGATGATATTCTTACGTTCTGTGTACTTTGGTTTGGCGGCAGTGGCTTCGTCTCGTAGAGCGCCTTGTAGATGGCCTCCAGATCGAGCGTATCCTCGGGCAGCACCACAACCAATGGACTGTCCCAGCGATTGTTGCTATGCGGCTCCTCGTAACGCATGCAAAGTGCATCAAAGATTTCCCTTGTATAGGGCACATTTGAATTGTTCACCTGCTGCTGTTCGCTCTCGTTCTCATCCAGTTTGTCGGGCTGCGTGCGCTGTGTGTTGAATGTCCAGGCCTGTTCCTGTGGTATGCAACTGAACAGCGTGCATTGCGTGGTCCGTGCCGCTTTTGTCATGCAAAACAATTCATAGCGAAAGCCTGCAAAAGAAAATGTATTGAATTTTTATTATTTGCGATGGCAGCTCTTAAATTGTGCTTACCCTTTATGTAATTGCCTGCATCGAGTATGACGAGATCGTCCTTGTTTAGATGACGCGATGCCTCCGACTTCAAATCACTGCGCACCACTTTTTCCTTCTGTGAGTCCGCAAAGAACGCGTTCTTCTCGTAGAGCGCTTTGGGCACCGCTTCGTTTTCGCTTATCAAATGCACCTTCCGCCCCTTGGCCACAAAGTACTGCTGTAGTTCGTGTGCACGCGTGGATTTGCCACTCGCTGGCAGTCCGCTAATTACAACAATTGGCATAACTAAACTAACTTAATAAGAATATAAATAACAAAAATATTGCCTGCTGCTTGCGCGTGTCGTAGTGCAGTGTGACCACAAACCGTTAAGTGCAAAATAAAATACACTGAAGTGCTACCCATAACAATCGATATGCGTTGTTATCGAGTTGACCAATTTGAAATTATAACCGCAACAGTATTTTATGTGGCCCACACAAAAGTAATTATTATTTAACTATCCATGTTTAATTGTAATAATTAACTGGGAGTAACATTCCTTTTTAATTCCTTGAGGCTTGCTGCTGCGAAGCGAGAACAATTGGTCACACTCCAGTGCTGCCAATGTGTGTATTAATAGATCATTTGAAATGATGTTGTATTGATTAATTATTTTCTTTTTCAATTTTTATTGTTATTTTATTATTATTTCTTCGGTGGGTCTTTTATAGTTGGTCTTGGGTAATATTTTTGGAGTTCAACTCACCTGTTGCTGTGTAACCAGCTGTGCTTTGCGTGGAGTAGTTTTTGTGTGTGCTCTACCAAATGAAAGCTGGTCACACAGCAGATCATATGTTCGCCAGGCAGCCAAAACAACAAAACGCTCAAAATACACCAGATCAATAAACAAAGCGGCGCAATCCTGAGCATTAATTGGTACACAAACAACACCAACAAATGGCGGAAACTCGCCGACGTTTTCGCAACAAGAAGCGGGTAAGTATGAAATGCAACTACGAAGTACGAACTCAAAATGAAGCTGAATCTGGCTTCGATCTCCTCTAGGATGATGGACGTCAGGGCGGTGCACCTTCCACGCCGGTGACAATAGCGCGTCGCGAAGATGCGCGCAATGCGCTGGTGCAACCAAAGATATTGCTCAAAAAGGAGACGGAGAGCAACAACAGTAACACGGGCAGCAGCAGCAGCAATAACGAACCACAGTTGCTCACCGGCAGCACATCTGCGATCAAGACGATCATCATCAATCGCAGCAGCGATGCCACACGTCACAGCAGCGAACGTGGCATGCCCACGGCGACGACATCGGCCTCCGTGTGTGCCGCACTCACCACCGCAAGCAACAAAGAGAAACCTCAAGGTGGAGCAGGAGCAACAGCAGCAGCAGCTTCAACGGCAGCTGCAGCTGGACAGGATGGGATGTTGGGGCCGCCCCGAATGACACGACCCACCACGCTGCTGATGTCGAATGGCGCCTTCAATGCCAATGCCCGCAAACTGTTTCACAAAACCAACACGGACTTCACCGTCATCGGTGTGCTGGGCGCCCAATCGGTGGGCAAATCGACGTTGTTGAATCTGCTGAGCGCTGAACGCGATGCCAACTACGATTACTATGGACATTTGTTTGCACCAGACGCTGATGAATGCATTTTTTCCACCCGACATCGTTCAAAGTCACAGCAACAACAATCACAACAGCAACCACAGCAGCAGCAGCAACAACAATCAAAATCACGACGCACCGAATCCTTGCAGTTTTTCATAACACGCGAACGTTTCGTGCTGCTGGACTCGGTGTCCTTCGGTAAGGAGGCAGAAGAGCAACAAGAGTTGCCAACGCTATCGCTCATCATGCAACTGCTAAGCGTGTGTCATGTTCTCCTGCTGGCGGTGGATGAACTGAGTCTGGAGCAAGTGCGTCTGCTGCAGACAGCTTTGCGTCTGCGACCCCGCTCACCCATCAAGAGCTATGTGCCCGGCCATCTGCCGCAGCTGATGTTTGTGCGCACCCGCGCTCAGCGACAGCATTTTGAGCCCGCTTGGCGTGAGGGCTTCGATCGCCAGTTGACGCTGCTCTTCGAGGCCAGCGGATTGCCCATGCACCGGGGACGCGGTGAGGCGAGGGTTATCAACAGTTTTGTGCTGCCTCTGGTACGCAGCAATGCGGCCACCTGTCATCATCCGGAGCTCTTTGAGTTGGTCCGCGAGTTTCGCGAACGTGTGCTAACCATGCAGCGCATCTCCATGTGTCCAAGTCATGACTTTAGCGAGTCGCTGTGGTTCGATCTGATGGCGGAGACGACTCGGAAATGCAATTCGGATAGCCAGCACTTTGAGAGCATCTTTGGGGACATCAAGCATCGGCATTTCGAGTCGCTGTGCTCAAAGAGTTGGCGCAACAACGAAGGCGTCGCTTCTGTCTCTGCTTCTGCCTCGAACTCGTGGCGCAACGATGCCTGAGCAGAGAGAGAGAAGGAGGGAGCGCATGCATGAGAGCGGGACGGCGATAGAGTAGCATTTAAGCTTAAGTTACAATATTAAATAAGATTTTTGTATAAATAAATAATAGATTTTGTTATGCAGAAGATAACGTAGTTGGAAAAAGTTTAGGTACTTAGATAACGATTTCGTTTTAGATAGAAACAGCATCTCAAAGATCATAATCACAAGTTGGCATTGTTTTGTATATAAAGTCAAGTTAACAGCGGAGTTTCCAATGATGTCGGATATTTGGTATACTATAACATTTAAAATATACTATATAGGCTACAAAATATACCAGACTGTCAAGAGAAGCAACTTAGATGTATTTTTTTTGCTGTTCATTTCACAGAAGCACAAATAGAAGGTTATTTAATGTCGATTTTAGATGGTAAAAATTCAGGTATTTAAATATTGACTGTCAAGGATTAACTGCAAAGATTTCGAATTATCTAGAAACAGCACAAAACGCGCTTTAAATTTGAAGTATGTATATAAAGTTGAACAGCGAAGTTTCCAATGCTCTTCACATACTCTATAAATGCTTTTTGAAGGCACCAGTTTTTGAGCTTGACAAAATTGGTTCGTTATGGATAGATACAGCAAGAAGTACATCAAGTATCCTGGCTTCAGCTTTAGTTAAGCAGTTATGCTAAAGTTACTAAGTTAAGTATTTCTCTTATTATATATCGCTTCTTCTGCTGCTTTTTATATATAAAGTTGAATAGCAAAGTTTCCAAAGAAGCTCTTCACATACTCTGTAAATGCTTTAGAAGTTTTTAAAAAGCTTAATTTAGCTTCACAAAATTGATTTGTTAAGGCAACCGTTACAGCAAAAAGTACATCAACGATTCGGTTTATCTTTAGTTAAGCAGTTATGCCAAAAGCTGAAGTTACTAGTTAGGAAATTCTGTTATTGTGTTTAGCTTCTTCTACTGCTATTTCTGTGTTCATATTTGTTATCCTTCCAAGAAGTTCCTTTCCAAACTGATTTTGCACTTGAAATTCGTATTGTTTATTTGGCGCTTTTGGTAAATATAGAAATGAATATGCGTGTTGTGTTTGATGTTGTGAAAGGCGGTGGGGGCGGGGGGCTGGCTTTGATGTGTTGTTTGTTGTATTTGTTTATTTGGTTTACTGCTGCGATGATGAAAGTATCACGTTTGCTTTGCCTGCGATTGCGATTGCATCTCTTCATCCTCCAACTGATGATCGAGATCATCGGCATCGGCATCGGCATCGACATCGACATCAATTTGAGTGTCATGATCGCGATTCACAATGAGATCGGGTGGCTCCTTTTGTTCACGTTCCTGTTGCTGCTCAAAGTTGTTGGGCGGCTTGCGACAGACCCAGAAAAGACTTTGGTATTCGCTCTGTTTCATCGATTGCGGATTCTGTGCATATTTGGTGCGTATGCCGGTGCGACAGCTCAATATATCAAAGCCAATGCTCTCCATAATGATGACGAGATCCTCGTAAGTCGGCTCAATGCTATTCTGTCCCTGCACATCGCTATAGTGATAGAGCAACGGACCAAGATTCACCCAAATGCCGCCAGGCACAAGAATTCTAAATAACGAGCAAAAAAATGTAATTGAAATTAGAAATAAAAAAAAAAGAGACTCACTTGTAAATGGTGCGTATGAAATCAATGACATTATTGGCACAATCGATAAAGAAACACGTGGCCACACAATTGTACGCATCGGGGGTTTTATAGACCTCCAGGAAATCTCCAGCTGCCATCTCGATGTTGCCCTTGGGAGGATTACGCACCGGGCAAATGTCGGGAAAACGCACCGAGGCCACCTGATCGGCACGTCGCATATTATTGACGTACTGATGCACCCACGGATAGAGCACGTGCTTATTCTCATAGTCGCAGAGATTGAGCACGAAATTCGAGGCAATCAGCATGAAGTAGGAGAACTCGTTGCCCTCGCACGCGTAGCCACGACAGGCCAGCTCATAGGTCAGCCTCCCGAGTCCTGCCCCAGGCACCAGAATCTTAATCTCATTCAGTTTGCTGTCAACAAAAACGAAAAAGAGGGGAAATCGTTAATTAATTGAAAGATCAATAAGAATACGAAATAATAAGAACAATAATAAACAAGAAACTCTTCCAATTGGTAAAGTAGTTAAACCTAAACGTAATCTTTAATTTTCGGAATGTTTAACCCTTTAAAACCCATATAAAAGACTTATCAATTAAATTATTATGTTTTAGCATTTGATATTTGATTATTGTCAATTGATACCTTTAATTTAAACCAGTTTATCAGATAATACAAATTATATGATGAATGCCTCAAGAACACTCTGAAAACTGTGGGACATAAAGGGTTAAACATTCAGAAATAAAAGATTTATGTTTAAGTTAAAATTGCATTCTTGGATATTAGAGAGCGATTTTGTAATTATAATATTACAAATAACCTTTAGTAAACTCATAAGAAATCAAATTTTAAAGTTCGAAAAACAAATTATTTGTATATAGAAAACTTTAAGCTAATAATTAGAAAATAATGCACAAATAAGTAAATACTATATTAAATACAGTAATATAATATAATAATAATAAATACTATAGTAATAATAACTCCTATAATAATAAGTATTTAAGATTTCTGTTAAAAACTATAATTCAAAATACTTAACTATAGATGACAATCGCCTAGCAAATGTATTTTCTAGAAATTATTTTATAGCATGTCAATTTAGGGAGTTAAGCACCTTTTGCTGATAATACATTTTGCTTCTCTATCATAATCATATTTCTGGTACTTTCAATAATAACTACAGTATTTGTGATTTCTGAAAATTTGGTTTCGATCAGATCAAAATTGTAGGAGTTATTTAAGAAATACTTTCGGATAGGAAAAACAGGTCTTAAATGCTTTACCTGGCAATATGGTATATTTCTGTATTCTATGGCATATTTTGAATGTAGTACTATATCAATACACCGAGTATATATATCGTATATTTTGTAGTATTTTTAGGTATATTCATTTGGTACATTTTAAGAATAATACCGCACTGTTTTTTCTTTTTATTAAAAATCGGTGACACTTGTTTTTTTTTTTTGGTATATTTGCGGTATATTCAGTTGGTATATTTTAAGAATAATACCGCACTGTTTTCTTTCAATACAAAATGGGTAACAGGTATCTCACAGTCGAGCACACTTGACTGTATGTAGCTTTCTTAATTGTTCATAATATGAAGTTATGTTTATTTTGAAATTTCCAGAAAAGTTTATAAAATAAAAATACCAAACTAAAGCTTTTCAAAATATATAACGATAAAGAATCCCACTACTCTAGTTGTTACCCATAATTGTAAAAAGAAATGAGTAATTAATTGCTTGCTTATAGTACTTACTAGTCGCTGGGCTTGTAGTATTCCTCGATGCTGTCAATGATCGGCTTGTAGGATTGCTCTCGCTCGATGGCGCATTCGGCGCTCCAGTCTCGGGCAATCAGTTTCAGCGTTGATTGAGCCTTTAAAATTTTGAGAGGTTCAACAACATCATCATCATCATCAGCCACAACATGATCATCATCATCGTCATCATCATGACCACCAACAAGAAACTTAGTCTGAGATAGAAATTTCGTTTTGCATTTTTTTCAATAGAGCTATAGAAATTCATCTCGGCCAAGCCGACAATGCCAATACCCTTTCTTTTTAGTATTTTAAAACTCGGTTTTCTTTGCTATAATCCTGAAAACTATTAACAAATTTTATTGAAAACTTGAAATTAATATATATAGAAATTATGACAATTATTTATTTTGTATTTTGCATAGAAAATATTTGTAGAAAAATTTCTGAATTATTCTGCATACAAAATATTTCTAGAAAAATTTCTATTACTTAGTTCGTTTATGATTTAGAGAATTTTGTTTAAGAAACACAACAGATCGGGACTACATATATACGCTATATACTGCAGGAATTAGCTCAATATTATTAGTTTCTTATTACATATTTTATCTTGTTGCAAAGTCACTGCGCAGACTCTTAAAAGTTAATTTCAAAAAAGAGAAAAAAAAACTGTCGATAACATAAACAATCATGCTGATTAGAACCCCATTATACTATCCCAATTGGAATGCCAATAACCACTTGTTGCACACTGTGCAATGTAAATGATGGAAAGATAGAAAGAGAGAGAGACTATCCCAACAGTACTTATTACTCACTTGGTCCATGTCGCCGTGTCGCACGTGTGCTGGCGGTTCATCGGTTTCGTTATCGTTATCGGTATCGCCGGCACTGCCGCTGCCATCGCCTGTGGGATACAGCACACGATCGCGCAAAATCTCACGAATCACAGCCTGATTGCAATCAATACCGTTGCCAACGGTATCCAAATGCGTGCGGTATTTTGAAAGCAGTCGCTGATCGTCCGCCGATAAGCTATGCAGATAATCCCATTTCTTCTTAAGCCTCAGATAGGCATATGGTCTGCACAATAAGGGTAGAGAGAAAGAGAGAGGAGATAGTTGAGCCGGCGATTCGATTACAAGTGAATGTCCTACATTTGCATACACACACACACACTCACACGTTCATTCATACATATGCATATGTTCACATTGGCCAAAGCCGCTTTAATTGATTTTCGTTATCAGCACACACATGACAAGCATAAACATGTCGCATGGTGGGGGTCGTTCATGTGTGTGTGTGTGTGTATGTTTGCAGTATGAATGAAGGGGGTAATGAGGCGGCGAGTTATTAAGCGTTTGTAAACAAATCGCATTTGATCACCCACCTGTAGTACTTGAAGGCATTCTGCACCTTCTGTATGTGACGGCGCTCCTCTTCATCCTCTTTCGCCGAAAACGCTAGCGCCGGATCCTCATGCATCTTGGGATGCATGGGGAACGGCAACGATGGCAACATGTCACTCATGTGCGCGCAAATTTCACAAACTTTTTATTTATACTTTATTCCTTTTGCCTCTATTCAGAGATGCCTCGCACACCGCCACCGAACGCACACATTGTCAAAATTCCATCTGAGCGAGCAGTGTGACCACAAATTGGATTTGAAAACAATATCAGCAACAGTGCGCACAACGTATCCGATTATCGATAACATATCGCAAGTTAAGGCGCTTGTTTTTGAATTAAGAATGCAATGATTGATTACTACATAGTTTGTATCTATTAAGTGCATTACATGTTGTAACAAAATGTTTTGGCAATAAATTAAAATCTTAAGGTGTATACAGAAATAAACAATTGCAACCATTTACATTTTTTCTTTTGTTTTGTTGTTTTGCTCTTAACTCGAAGGAATTTTGTAACGAAAAAACAGCATCAACAAAGTGAGAGGTAGGTAAGATAATTCGAATAATGCCATTAATTTATATATATATCGTAATTTGTACATTAAGTGTAATAAGGACGCCGACTGACATTGATACAATTTGTTTTCCGTCAACACAATTTGGCTGGGTTGCGTGAATTCATTAAATTAATTACTTAATCAAAAGGGGGAGGGTAAGATTTTAGCATATGGTACTTGCAGTAATTGGATATATATGTATATGTGTATAAATTAGTATTGCTTAAATAAAACGTAAATGACGCTGAAGTGCGTATAACAATAATATTGTATCGCAACATTTTTCGGATGTAAGTAAACATATTTAGAATAAGCAGCGCATTTGACCACAGGAGTATTTAGAGTTGTGACATTTTGTAAAAAAAACGATCACGTATAAAAAGTGTTTCGCACAGTCGAAGTCGCGATTTAGCGATCCGTCTGCTGCGGTTGCTCCGCTTGTTGATCACTATTGCCCAGCTCAACAAGTTGCCCAACTTCCGGCTCTGCAGGCACTGGCGCTTGCACTTGTCGCTGCCCCGGCTCGCTGGAGCGTGCTGGAGAGCGTGCTGCTGTTGTCGTTGGTGTTGGGGGCGTCGATGATGGCGTTGTCGATGTGCCAGACGTATCGAGTGGATCGCGATTCGCTTCGGCTGTTGAACGATTAAACAAGTCCAGATCGCCATTGACATGCGGCGGCCAACGGGACAACGAATCGCTGCCAGGTGAAACAGGAAACTCGACGCGTTCGTCCAGCGTTAAAGCAGCCGCTGCACGCGATGTGCTAGCAACATCATCGTCCAGCTCATGCTCGTCTTTATCCTTGTTCTGTTCCTTCTTGAGGTTCATCTCAGCAATCTGCTTGAGGAATTCTTTGTCCTGTGTCGGGCACTCCAAGTGCACGCAATGAAAGATCTACAAAAGAAAGTGTCATAAACATATTAAACGATTAAACTCAATTCGACTCACCTCATTTGCTGTATTTCTGGTGCCCACAATGCGTATAAAGACAATGGGACGTGGTGCAAAGTGTAAATTCTGCCAGGAGCGCGCCTTCTCCGTACGCTTGTCGACCACAGTTTGCCAATTCTTGCGATTCGTTGACGTCTCAATGTAGTAGCTATAGGTGCGATCATCGCAATCCCACAACAGCAAACGCATCGATCCCACATAGTAAGGTTGTCCCAATCGTACAACAATCTCGCCGCTGCCCAGCTGATGACACGTATAACCCGAATCCCAATCGTAGCCGGTATAATCACCATTGATTAGACCATTGCGTGTATGACTGACGCCATCCGTGACAATGGCGCTCATCTCCACGGTGGCCACATTGACATCGGGCGCCACAAAGCCATCAACCAGCTTGGGCACATTCGCTGTATGCGTTGCCTCCAAGCCCACCAAATGAAAGACCTGCAAAGAATGTGATGAACTATATGCAGAAAGGAAGAGGGAGAGAAAGTTGTACTTACCCGATTCACTGTATTCTGAATGCCCACGAGACGTATGAAACGCACGGGGCGCGCCTCAAAGTACAAATACTGCCAGGAGCGGCAATGATATTTGCTATAGTCGATGACACGTTCCCAATGCTGTTGATCGCCCGAGACCTCAACGAAATACGAATAGGCGCGACTATCACGATCCCAGAGCAGCATGCGAATGTGATTAATCATGCACATGGTGCCGAGTTCGACAACGATGCCATCATCATTGCAATCGCTGATGCAATGACGTGTATAACCATGCTCCATGTCATACGAGGTGACATCACCGTCCAGCAAAGCGGAACGACATTCGCCCTGAATGCAACGCGACATGAATTTCGCTGTGGCCACATTCTCTTCCGGCCACAAAGCGGCACGATAGGGTAACGTTTTCGATGTGCTGCACTCATCGATGGCATCAAGGATTTTGGCATCGAGTATTTCGGGCTTCAGGATGCCCGATGGACGCACCACTTGCAACAGATCCTCCAGACTTATTAGCGGTAGACGCACCAAGGAGACCACCGTTTCAATATCAATATCGGGATTGTAGCGACTCCATTTCCAAACGGATAAAAAGATTTGCACTTCGGATGCAAAGAAGCAGTCACGACGCAGCACCTCCTCCAACGATTCCTAGGGTTAAGAGAACAAGAGTAAAGAGAACTGAACGAAGGCGAGAAGAATATCCTTTATCCTCACCCTTGAGAGCATTTTGAAGGAATCGTGCAGCAGCAGCTCTTCGGCATTGCGATCCATGAACATGAGACAGACCTGTGTGAGCTCCTCCAGATTGTAAAGACGCGCGGCATCCAATATCATGCAAACGTTATTCAGCGTGAGATATTGACGCAAATAGTTGGAGATGGCCATCTCTAGATCCTGGAAACCATACTGATTGGCCATGCCCAAGATACCGATGATCGCATCATCGTCCAGCGTTGCCATCGACAGTGTGCCCGAGTATATGTAACGCAACAGCACCTTAAACGAATCCAACGGCACATCCAATGCGATCTGTCGCTGCGACGTCTCCGACATGCCGCCATAGAGCAGCGCCCGAAAGTATTCGCTGCGTGCTGCGAGTATGGCCCGATGTGCCGGCAAACGTTGCTCCTCGACCACGAATTCCACATCCGAGTAGCGATCGTTCATGCAGAGTCGGGCAATGTCCACTGAGAAGCGTTCTCCCAGATCAATTTCATTGCTGTATTCGGCGCCTTTGTAATTGGCGCCCGAGGAGTCTGTTGTGTTGTTGTTGTTGCTTTTGTTGCGGGCCAGGGTTGTCATGCTGCCGGCGGCAAAGCTGTATGGCGTCCGATGCCCCCCCTGGCTGCTCATTATTGTATAACTACGCATTGCAATTGTGTGTGTGCGTGTGTGGGTGATGATTGCATTTGTTATGCATGTGTGTGTGTGTGTGTGTGCGTGTGAGAGAAAGAACAATTTAACAGTTAGCACAGTTGCCCAAAAAACACAATTAAACAATATTTTGTATTTTTTCTCCGCTGGGGATGTCACTCACCTTTGTAATTAATTAATTTGCTGTGCTATGCAGCGCGCACTTTTTGCTGTCGTTGTCCGCTTTATTATTTATTCTTTCCTCTCTTTACATGCGTATGTGTGTGCGTGTGTGGATTTATATTTTTCTTGCTTTACGTTGTATTACCTTTAACGACTCTGTCTTCTTCTGTTAACCATCCACGTTACAAGTTACAAGTGTCCAATGTGCGTCTTACGCATTTTTTAAATTATATTGCTTTTGATTTGTAGTGTTATTATTGCTATTTGATGTGTTTACAATGTTTTCCAATTGTAGCTAGGCTGAGTTGTGTCGCACTTTGACAAACATATCGATGGCAACATTTAATTATCGATGTTTTTCTATGATAGTTGTTAAAATATCGAATTCTTATAGCCAAATTACATTATGTGACGAATTTGGTATTATTTTTAATGAATTCTCACTTTATAATAAATAGCTGTCTTAAAACTATTTTAATTACCGTTATAAAACCTATATACGTTTCAGCGCGTATATATTGCCGATAAGTTGCACCTGGTATATTTTCAAAGGCGGGTCAATTTTAACAGCTTGTATATGTTATTAAAAAAATGAAGATGACGCCCAAAAATATTATTTTTATTTTAGTTTTATTTTTAGTTTATTATATTTTATTTTATTATATTATTTTTATATATGGATTAATTTGGGTATTTTGTATTGAACGGTTGCCGTACTGAACTAGTTCAGTACATACCAACTACTACTACAAGTCAAGTACTACGATATTTCGATAAACCGTTAAGGCCAAAATAATACACAAATATATTTATAAACACAAATATAAATTCTACGTAAAGTTAATTTTCGTGCGTAATTTATGTTTTGCTTAACGTTAGGAAGTCACCAAAAATGGCGAACAACAATATCGATGTGCAATGTGCGATAACCGCCTATCGACAACAATAACACATCCCTAACTGTCTCTTTTCGTGGTGCGGACGCAATCTGCAAACTCGTGGCGAAATTTTGTATTTAATTTTTCGTTATTCATTCGCATAGCAAAACAAGGTTAAATGTAATAAACACACAAGTGCAATAACAATAAACTGATCGACTATTTGCAATTACAGATGCCTGGCGTTGAAACAATTAAATCCAGTTGGGCCGATGAGGTGGAACTCGACTACGGCGGCTTGCCACCAACAACTGAGACGATTGAGAACGGCCACAAATATGTGACCGAATACAAATACAACAAGGATGACAAGAAGACGAAAGTGGTGCGTACATACAAAATTTCGAAGCAAGTTGTGCCCAAGACTGTGGCCAAGCGTCGCACCTGGACCAAATTCGGTGAATCGAAGAACGACAAACCCGGCCCCAATTCCCAGACCACAATGGTCTCCGAAGAGATCATAATGCAATTCCTTAACTCCAAGGAGGATGAGAAGGCCAACGATCCACTGCTGGACCCCACCAAGAACATTGCCAAGTGTCGTATTTGCAATGGTGAGCATTGGTCCGTCAACTGTCCATACAAAGGCACCGCTATGGATACGAATCTTATGGAGAAGAAGGCAGCCGCTGCCGCCTCGGCAGCCGTGGATGCACCCAAATCGGGCAAATATGTGCCACCGTTCCTCAAGGACAGTCAAAAGGGTGGCATGGGAATGCGTGGACGTGATGATACCGCCGCCATTCGCATCTCCAACTTGTCCGAGTCGATGACCGAAGCCGATCTGGAGGAGCTGGTGAAGAAGATTGGACCACAGAGTAAAATGTATTTGGCGCGCGATAAAAACACCGGCCTCTGCAAGGGTTTCGCCTACGTGCATTTCAAACAGCGCAAGGACGCTGCGGCGGCTATCGAAATCCTCAATGGCCACGGTTATGATCACTTAATTCTGAGCGTCGAATGGTCCAAGCCACAGAACAATTAAAAAAAAATAATAAATAAATACAAACAAAACAGCGTGACGTGGAGAACGACATAAGGACATCGTGTGCATAAGCTAGTGGCGAAGGATTTTTTTTTGGATTTTCACTTATCAAAAGGCCCAAGCATACCGCATTTTGTTAAAGTAAATATAGTACGAAAGGTATCTAAGCTAAATACATATAAAAAAAAAACAAATAAAATAATGGTCTTACTGTTGCCAATTGATAAAAGAAATATTCAATCACAGTTTACTTTGTACACCGCTCAGAAGACGGCAACATTAGTGGGGTGCGTGGGTGTGACGTCACAAGTGCTGCTGTTCAGTGTTGCCAATTGTTTGCGCACAGAATGAAAGGAGAACACAATATGTTTTGGGGTGTGAGGGTGGGTCGGTCACAAGCGGAGCTGCTCAGCGTTGCCAACTGTAGCGCGATGGTTGGCAACATTGCGGGCGATACAAATTATTAGTCATTGCTTTATAATAAAAATGAATGTATGTATGTATATAAAAGAGAGTTGTTGGGATGATTTCTAAAGTAAATATTCAATTAATACTTTTACTGCCGATTAGCAATGTTTTTTTTCTGTTTTTGTCTGCCATGTAATAATAATACTATTGCAAGACACCCTTGGAAAGTGTTTAATTTAAGTCGTTAAGGGATTTAATATTTTTTGACAATTTAAGTTGAACTGCTGTGAATTGGCTATTGGAATTGTTGGTTTGTTTTAATTATTAACATAATTGTATTTAATAAAAATCTACAAAATACCGCATGCGATATATATTCATATAGTCATACTCATCCCTAAGAAATAACGATTGCTATCGATTGGCGTGCGATAGAAATTTGGTCAGCTGTTATCGCTATCGCTCTTACCCCACAGCACCGATGTCATAACCTCGTTGGCGGCGACTTCTTTGGCCCCAGCAATTTGTATTTACTTTCCCGAATTGTGTATTAAACTTTTTGTGGCCGGCGAAAATGTTGACGCTGCGACGTGGTGAACAGTTGCGTGCGCGTCTCCAAGCACTGTGCCGTCGCTGCCTCTCGGCCAAAACACAGGCGGCAACCAGCAATAACATCACAGACGATGCTTCAGAGTATACCGCAGAAGCCGAGTATCCAGAGATACGGGATTTGAGCTTTAAGGCACGCAAACAGCAATCGGCTGCCGATTGGCACAATGAGATAAAGTCGGTGCCCACTGTCGAGGAGAAGATGATTAAATTGAATATGCCGCGTTATTATGGCTTCAAGGTGGTCGATCTCAATGACAATCAAGTGCCGTACAATGCGCTGCCACTGACGCAACACTATACGCGCACAGTGCTGGAGGAGCAGAAGGAGGAGGAGCAGCCGGCTATGGCGGCGGCGGCTTCGGGGGCGGAGGAGAACGTTAAGCTGGATGCCATTGTGAAAGCAGCACGCGAAGATGTTATCGAGGCGCTGGAATATGCTCACGATATCTACAAGTAAGTTGATCACCACAGCCAGCTCACTTAGCTCACAAACTTCATCTCTTTCGACCAGGCATCAACTGACGCAGCTGGCGACGCCACCGGATGCAGTGCAACGTGAACGTCAATTGACACAAATCATTGTGGAGCAAGTGAATCGCGCTGTGCTGCAGACGCTTAGCGCTGATTATGCGCATTTGCAGCAGGTGGAAATCGATTACAATCCCAGGCACGAGGCCTTCTGGGCTGTGGGTGGCGTTGATCCGCCCAAGAATGTGGTCAAATCGAAGCAGGGCCACGAATGGCAAAAGGCCGATGCACACGAGAGCGTTGATCGCCTTGTCCAATACACCGGCGAACCATATTTGGCATTGAGACATCGCCTGCAGTTGCCCACCTGGCGCACCGCGGAGGAATCGCAGAATCTGCAGCTCGCTCAGCAGCTGCCACGCTACAAGTTCGATGCCCGCACCTTGGGCTACACCACCAAGCATCAGCATGCCATCAATGTGCCCGGCTATTGGCCAAGTGCCAATGCCCCCAACTTTGGTCTGCTCTCGTTCCAGTCACGTGCCCATTTGCAGCTGCGCCCGAAGTCGTATGGCGTGGAGGATGCGAAGGAGGCATTGCATGCTCTGGCCATCCAATCGTCGTATGCCTGGCTCTTGGCTCAGGCCAATTACAATGGCTTCAATACGTACAACGAACTGACGTATCCGCTGAACACACAGACTGTGATTACCAATGGCCGCGAATGGAGTTTCTATTCGTATCAATTGAATACACTGCTCGTCCATGGTCCCCACATCGATACGAATCCCGTGGTCAATTTCTGTCGCGGCACATCAGCATTGCCGCTCTATGGCGACATTAACGAAGCGGGCAAATGCGTCGACTTCAATGAGGCCACGTTGCGTGAGCTTCTGAAGCTTTACAGCAATGTGCCGAGCATTCAACGCACAGCGGATGAACTTTTGCCGTATGTTCGTGATGCGAGTTTGCGTCGTGCCGCCGACTATGAGAATGAGGAGCAACGTGTCTTCCTCGAGCAGACATTCAAGCATTTGGCCTCGAAGCGTCCGCGTCACCTGGAGATACCCGAAATCTACATGTGGGAGAAGCTCTACAAGATCGATCATCCCACCCGTAGCATGGAGCCGCGTCGTCGCTTCTTCGAGTACGGCATCAATCCGTGGCGTCGCACTCTCGACCAGCATGACAAGGAGTACGTGCCACGGGCTGTGCGGCCGGGTGGCAAAAAGAATCGCGAGGGTCGCTACAAGAAAACCTATTATCCCTAAGTCAAACTGTTCTATGCTGCCTTCTCTTTTTTTTTCTGTAATTATAAACGAAATGTAGCAACTATTAACTAAAATAAAAACATATTGTTTTTTGTTGTACAAACGTTGATGAGTTATTTTTCTTTTATTTGCGAAGCCAGCTACACTGAGAGAAAAATATCGAAATTCGAAAAATCTAAAAGTAAATTGTAAATTCTGATTTAATTTCTAAAAAAAAAACTTCAAATTAGATTTTTAGGTTGTAAAAATCTTGGGATACGACTTTTATGTCAAATTTGCATTTTTAGATTAAAAACATTTTATTTTAAGAATTTAATCTTGCCTCTAGATTGAAAAGAAGATTGGAAATCTGGATATCAGATCTTGTGATCCTAAAAAAAATCTTAAACCAAACTTTATTCTTTACTTATCGTTTTGAGATTAAAAACTTTTTTAAAATCGAAAAGATCTAAACGTTCTTGCTTAAATTTTGACATCATATACAATTGATTTACGATTTTATTCTTGACTTTAGCACGTTTTTTATTTATGTGTAGGAAAAAGGAAGATACGAGATAAGTTTTACTTACGATTTATGTGAAAAGGGAAATATCCTGAACAACTTAAATTTTACAAATAATTTTCGACTCTTTTTTCTTATCATTTCAATCAAAAATTGTACTTTATTAAATTTGATTTTATTCATAAACGTTAGATAACTTGTATTTTTCATTTACAAAATAAAAAATAGTCATATAGGAAATTTCCATTTCTTTACTTGCAATAAAGTCTGAATTCCGTATAGTCTACAGCTCTGAACTTTGAAATAGCAGTGCAACACAAAAACAAACTAAATAACGGATTTTTATCATATTCCATTATGTAAAATGGAATATACATATATACGACTCTCTTACAACCTTTGGTCGTAGTTCTTGGTGACAAAAGATAGTCTTTTTTTTTCCAGGACGATACCAAGATATTTTACATAGTTCAGGTTGGTCCAGGGTCACATCTTCGGAGTGAATAGCTGGAGTAGTGTCAAGTCTCCTCAGAGTAAAGAACGGGTTAATTGTTTTTGTGGGAGTGACCTTCGGATTCCACCTTCATCAAGCAATCCAGGTATCCTTGAAGTCCGTTTGCAGCTTCTCATCGGCTGGAAAAGTTGTACAATACAGTATACATAGGTAGAGAGCCTTGGAGGGATCTTCAATTGGTATGGGTAGATCAAACAATTTACAGACCATTGAAACGCATTTTTTTTTTTTTGTTTAATTCCATATGGTTTTGCATTCTTTAATATCCGTTTTATTCTCTTGTGTTTTTCATTTATTGTTTAAAACATTTTTATTTAATTGCGTATTGTATCGGTTTTTGTTTTGTTTTTTTGTTTTTTTGCGATTTATTTACTAAGTTAACATGTTTTTGCCGTTGAGTAGTTGTTGGCATTTTAAATTGTTTAGTTTTTTGTTTGTTCGTTTGTTTTTTTTTTGGTTTAAATGTTTTGTTTTAAATTGCTTTTTTTTTGCATTATGCTTTCATTAGTTTCTTAATTTATTAATGCTTGTATGTGTGTGTGTGTGTGTTATTTTTTTTTGTTTTTTCTGTATTGTTTTAAGAGTGTGTGTTTTGATTTCTCATTGCTAAAACAATTTTTAATTCAACTGTTTATTTATGCAGTTAGCTTTAGATTTTTAAATTTGGATTTTATTTTTGTTTTTTATTATACAACCATATGCTTGCTTGTTGTTCTTGTTGTTGTTGTTGTTGTTGTTATCGTTTAGGGTGAATAATGAAGAATGAAAAGCATCGAATACGTTTAGCAAATAACTCTACATTGTATTGCAACGATTTATTGTCGTAGACCGAATGAAAAGTGAAACAAATGAAAAACGAAAAAAAGTCCTGTTCCACATTTCACTTTCTTGGCAATTCCATCGACATTTGGTATCAGTAACAAAAAAACTGTTGCGAATTAAACATACTTTTGAGTGAGAGCCTGAAAGTAGACTACACTTTTTGTAGGCAATGAGGCAAATCAGTATTGAATATTTGGATGAGCCTAAAAGTAGACTACACTTTCTGGTAATGACTATCGAAACTGTTCTAGCTATCGAATTGAGCATGTGTGAATGTATTTGTGTGTGTGTGTGTGTGTGTGTGTGTGTGTAGTTCTACCCTTTTGGAATGTAAGTCAATATGCAGCATTTTGCCTAATCACTAATTAGAATTTAAGTACTTATAGTTGTACTTGTACTACATGCTATATTAAAATTACTTTTATTTTGGCTTTTCGATTTCATTTTAATTTCCATTTTTCTTTTTTTTCTCTTTTCGTTTTTTTGTTTTTTTGTTTTGTTTTTGTTATAAGTATATTTTATATTTATTTATTGTTTTTCCATTTAGCACTTAATTGCAACACAGCTAATTTAATATGTGTATGTACTTCAAGTTTATTTAATATTATTATTATTATTAGATTCTTGCTTGGCTTTTAATCATTTTCTTCTTACGAGTCTAGGGCCTTAGCTTAAGTACGAGAGTAGTTTCTAACTCTCATCACGAACAAGAACACACTATACATAGTAGAGTACCTGTGTGTCGTCAGTGTGTGTGTGTGTGTGTGTGTTTGTGTGTACGTGTGTGTGTGTATCTTAAGTATTTAGTTTAGATATTTGCTTTACACCAACATCACTTGCAATGTTTTATTCGTTTTTTTCGTTTATTGAGGGGAGCATTCCGAAAAACATTTTCACTGCAATACCAACAAATTGTTCAAGTTTGTTTTGATTTTTCGTTTTCGCTGTGAAAATGCAATTCGGAATGACACCATTGCTTTTTTTTTTAGGTCTAGGTTTATTTCTTTTGTTTTTTTCGTTTGCTATTTTTTTATTTGAGTGTCTTTTTGAAGAGAGTAATCATGATTCTAAGACCTCGCATCTTAAGACATTACCAATTTGTTTCATTCTTTCTTTGTTTTCCAGTTTTTAGTTAAAGATAGTTTAGAAAAAGACAGAAGGGAGATAAACCAATAAAAAGAAAAAAAATTAAATATTTGACATAACGAAACCTCAACAAAAGATAGAACTAAGAACGACCTCAACTAAAATTGATATTCTATGGTATATAAGGTCGCTTGCCTATATGCTTTAAATGTTTTGCTGAAGAATTTTGCAAATCGATTTTCACGTTGTCGTTTAGAGATATGTGTAGTGTAGAGTAGGGGGAGAAAGTGAAGCTAAGCCTGCGTTCTATGGCAAATACAAACTCGATTTGAATTAGGTTCTTATTGTTGTTGTTGTTGTTGTTCTTGATTGCCAATCCTATATATGTACGTAGTTAGTTAGTTAGTTAGTTAGTATAAGTTTGTAGTCATAGTTGTAGTATTAGTAGTAGTAGTACTTATAGGGTTAGGTACTCGTATTCGAATGCCAGTGCCATAATATATTCTTTTTTGGGGATTAGTCTTTAAAGATCTCTAAACTAAAGCAAAGTTTTCAATTTGTCTGTCTGTCATTTTTTTTTTTGATATAATCGTTAAACGTGTTCAAGATTTTTCTTTTTCTTTTCTTTTGTTTTTGTTTTGTTTTTTTTTTGTTTGTTTAATGTTTTTTAGTTAGTTTTGGAAACCGAATAAAGTTGAGGTTCTCATTGAGTTCATATTGAGTAAGCCAATCTAATATTGATTATAATTAGTTATTATGTTTTTTATTAGTACTTTAATATCTGTTTTTTTTTTGTTGTTGTATTTTTTTATTCTTTAGTTAGGAGTGTGTCGAAATTCCTGGCATTTCTTGCATTTCGTTAAACCGTTCTAAAGGGACACAAAAAATATCGATACAAAAAATAAAAAACATACATTGGAAAATTATATCAAAATCTAAGTTTCATAATCTCTTTTGTTTGCTATTGTCAAAATGATATACACATACTATATTCTCAAGTATTATATGTTATTGACTTGGCGATTGTCTATACATATTTGTATAAGGGGAGGGAGGGGAGTGTAAGTGAAATTCTTTGATAGATTTGAAAGGAAAGGAAAGGAAAGATATGAGATTTAAGTTCAAATCAAGTGATTTTCGATTAGAAAATGGTGTTTATGTCGAAAAAGTTACTAGCTGTATTTATTCTCAGTTTATTTAGTCAGTTAAAAATGTTAATAGATTAAACATAGCTTGTGAGTGATATTTTGTATTGTATATTTTCTGTTTGGAAGTCGGTTGAAATATGTATAAAACGCAGTTTGTTGTTGTTGTTGTTGTTGTTGTTGTTGCTAATACTTTTGTTGCTGAATACTTTCTGTGTGTGTATGAAACCATTTGCATTTATTAATACATACATACATACATATATTTACTAAAAAAAGTTTATCAAAAAAGTGTTGTTCGTTTTTTGGTTTACATTTTTGTTGTTGTTGTTGTTGTTGTTATCGTTTTACTTTTCTCATTATATAAATTTAATTAACTTAATAACCAAAGTGTACAACAAAAGTGTTTCATTACTTGTATTTTCGGTTTTCAGTTTCAGTTTCTTTTTTTGGTTTTTTTTTTGTTTTTAATTTTTTGTTATTTGGCAATGCTACGAGGAAAAAATTACCCTTTAGTTGTTGTTGCTGCTGCTGTTGTTGTTGTTGTTGTTTTATTCTCATTGATACACTTGGCTTCACCTTTATGATTGATTTGATTTTTGTTTTTTTTTTTTGTTTTTCATGTTTATTTTGAACTCTATTTGCATAGTTTTTTTTTTCTTTCAGTGTTGTTGTTGAATTGCTTTTGGTAGTAAATTCGCGTTCAGCTTTTTTGTTGTTGTTGTTGTTGTTGTAGATGTATTTGAAATATTCAAGCAGAAATTTAGTTAAGTGTATTTAATGTTATTAATTTAATTTAGTGTTTATTTAATTTAACTTTTAATTTAAATTTAAATTTTAATTTGGTAGTTTTAAGTAGTTTTATTTTGTTTCTTTTTCTTTTTCCTTTATTCTTTGTAGTGCGTACTTTAAGCATTTAAAATGTTCTTTTAATAATGTTGTTTATAATTAGAGACATAGTTCAAGTTAGCCGCCGCGCACTCTTTTTTTTTAAGAGTGCTTGCCTGCAAACAGCCAGCCAGCCAGCTTTTTGGTCTTGCGCTTGAGTTGAAGTCCATTTCCACAAAATTTATTCGAATTAACACTATCAAAGGTGAGAGTTTTTTTTTTGGAGAAATTCTGAATAACAGTTAACAAATTGAATTTGAATTTAATTGTATTCATTTATTGAATTGAATTGAATTGAATTTTATTTCTATATTTGCATTGATGTTAAAAACAGTTCTTTTGCTTGTAATAACATTCTGCTGTAAAGCTAACAGCGCTCTGTTAACATATACTTGTATAAACAACTCTTGTAACAGTCAGCTTTAACAGCGCTCTGTTATCATATGTGAGCAAATCTTGTAACAGTGGCGCTTTTATAGCAGTTAGCTTTTCGACCTAATGCCAGCTTTCGACCAACAAGCTTATGTTTATGGCTGTTGCGTTTGCATGTGTGTGTGTGTGTGTGTGTGTGTATTCTGTGTCTTCGTGTTTGTCTCGAAACTTGAGCAGAGCTTTATGTGCAGCCGCTAGACGACGCTAAAAGCTCCGCTGTAACGGCTAACAGACGGCTAACAGTTTCGGATATATTCGTTAAACTTGTTGTTTAAATATTTTTTTCATTTTTTTTTTTTTTTTTTTAATTTTTGTTTAATTTAAATCAGTTTAATTTGTCGAACAATTTAGTTTAAAGTTCTCATGCAATTAGTTTAATTTAAGTTGTTTGCAATTTAGTTTTGGTTGTTGTTTAATTCTTTTGTGTTTAACGTTGTGTTTAATGCTTGGTTTAAGTATAATATGTATATAGTAAGTAATTGATTTATGTGTTTTAATTTTTTTTTTTTTTTTTGCAGATTGTTTTTTGGTTTCGTTTTTTGTTTTGTTTTTTTTTTTGTTTTGTTTTTAAGATTAAGGAAGACCTTTGCTTTTGTGCATAGCCCTTAGTAGCTTTTTTTTTTAAATTTGTTTGTTTGGTGTTTGGATTTTGCAGCTGCATTTGATTTGTATTGAGTTTATTTCTGGCTGCCTAATTTAATGTACACATATAGTTTTTTTCCAATTTCATTACTATTTTTATGTGTGTGTGTGTGTTTTGCTTTCACTAGAAAAATACAGTTATTATTGTATAGCTTACGTGGCTAGAAAAAAAAAACACAAAAACAAACACTGAACTATCAAGTTTGATTTGCCGATCTAATCTATATAGTATATATAGTATATATATATGTATATGGTGTATAGCTAATACTTAGTACTTGATTATATAAGAAGCATGTCAATGTGACACAAGAAATTATAATTCGTTTACAGCGTAATTGTTTTTTTTTCTTTGTTTTTGTTTCTTGTTTCTCTTGGATTTCTGTCTGTCTGAAAGGGTTTTTCTTTTTTTTGTTTTGCCCCTATATCATGTGTTATAAGCCTTATGCAAAGCAAAATACATACAAATTGTCTATTTCTCTTTACTAACTCAAAAAAAAAAAAACGAAAATTTGTTGTGTGTATTGTTTTTAAACTTATTTGTTTTTTTTTTGGTTTTTCAGTTATTAATATTTGTTTTTGTTCTTTGTCTGTAGTCTGAATACATTTGTTGTTAATGTTGTTTTTGTTGTTGTTGTTGTTTGTTTTACGCTACGCACGAATTTGCTGTTAACTTTTTGCTGTTCTTTGTTTTGAAATTTGTTTTTCGTTTAAAAATTCATTAGATTCTATATTTATATATATATATATATATGTGTGTGTGTATGGTATATATGTATGTATATATATAATATTGTGTGTATGTGTGTATGCTTAAGTAATTGTCATATGTATATGTATATTTGACTAACCTTTCGCTCTAATGCTTTATCTAACACTTACGTCTAAATGTACTGTTATTAATTATAATAATTTATTTACTTTTTATGTGTGATTTGGTTTTTTTGTGTTTTCTTTTTTGTTTTTTTGTGGTTCAAATTTGTGTGTTGTTTTTATTTTATAAGCATTACTTGGATTTTCATTTTGCAAATTTCATTTCCATTTTGTTTCTGTTTCATTCCGCTACATTCCGTTAATATATATATATATTTTTATTTTCGACTCGTTTATATATGTATATATTTATATATATATATGTATATATATAATATTTAAAAATAGTTAACTTTATACTTTGTTTTCGACTTCTAGAATCATTCGCTTACATCGCTTTGATCTTTTTCTCATCGTTTTTGCTACTACAATACAATACTTAGCTGTTTCATTTCCATATCATTTCATTTCATTTCTTTGCGTTGCGTTTCATTTCCGTTTTGTTGTTAAGCTTTTGTTTTTTGGTTTCTTCGGTTTTTCTTCTGTTGTGGTTTTGTTTTCTTGTTTTTTGTTTCTTTTGGCCATGTTGTTTTTCTGTTTTCTGTTTTCTGTTTTCTGTATTCTGTATTCAGTTGTTCAGTTTCTTTTTGGTTTTCAGTATTCATAACATAATTTTAACAATATCGAAACGAATTGTGTTTGGAATTCAGTTTTCGTTTTTCGTACGTCATTAAAATTGAAATTGAATTGAATGCGGTGCAAATTGTGCTTGTGGAAATCTTAAATAAGTCGATACCGAACACATACATATATATATTCTATTTGTGCTGTTCCGCTTTTCAAAATCGCCACAATTTCGCCACTTGCAGTGAAATTGTATTTCGGAACGTGATCTATACATATAAGTTATCAAATACGTGAATAGATGATATACATAATCAGGTTTTTGCATTTGTGCTGTTCCGCTTTTCGAATTCGCCACAATTTCGCATTTGCGGTGAAATTGGAATTCGGAACGTGACATATAAGTTATCGAATGTGTGTGAATAGATAGATATACATAATCAGGTGCGACTTTTTATGAACTGCATTCGGAATCGGAACACTTTAAATTTCGGAACATCGTTCAGAAGTTTTTACAGAGCGTTGTTCAGTTTATAATAAAAAATAAATATATATATATAAGATATAAGTTGACTGTGCATGTGTATGTCTGTGTGAGTGTTGTCTGTGTGTGTATGTGTGTGTGTGAATGTATGGGTGTATGTGTTTGTGTTTGTGTTTGTGGCTTGTTCACATTGAATTTGAAATTTTATTGTGACTGGTTTACGTTTTGTTCATTCATTTTTCTATCACAGCAACATATTTGTATACACTATTTTACATACTAAAAAATCAAAATCATACCAACAAGAAACCAACTTGAAGTTGAGGAAAAACTGTTGAACAAATTAGGAAAATTAATTATTTTACAATAATTTTTGTGTCGAAAACGAAAAACGAAACGAAAGGCGAGAAGATTCGGAATAAATCAAAAACAAACTGTCGTACAATTTGTTGAAAAAGTCAATTTTTCATATTTTTATTGATGAAAGTAAAATATAAGTATAAGGTTTAAGTTAATTTTTGGTTTTTGAGAGAAGTTGAAGTTGAAAAGCATTTACTTGTTTATGTATTCTTTACATTTTTTCGGGTTTTGATCATTATTGTGTGTGTTTTACATTCTTTTTTTTCGTTTTTTTGTTTTTCTGCTTTGTTGTTGTTTGTTTTCTTTTACAAAAGTAGAAACAATATTTTGTACGACTTGAAGTGAAGTATTGAGATTGGAGTAGATCGTTGACAGTTAAGTGTGAAGCCATTTATGGGAACTAGAACCGATCGAAACAATCGAATCCGAGTTAGTAATAAAGTTAGTTAAATAAAATGTTTAGTATATACTTACAATGAAATGTGGCGCCGAAAACAACACCGCCAACGTGGCTATAATGGTGAAAAGCGTGAAAATAATAAGGCACAAGCGATCCACGACCATTGCCGCAAATTTCCAGTCTCGCGTTATGTCGCCTGTCTCATCCTCTTTTTTCAGCTAAAGAACAACAGAAATGCAATCAATCAAAACAAATCTATAAATTCAGTGATTGATTATTATCAATTCATCAATCAAAAAGACCAAAAATTTCTAATAAGTATAACAATATATCTGTAAGTTGAAAAACTTTTGAAAGTGATTGATAAATTAGTAAATCAATCTTCAAATCCAGTAATTGATAACAATTCACAATTCACAATGAATCCATCAATCATCAATCAATTTATGAACTAATACAAATATGGCAAAATCAATTAAGGAATTGGTCAATCAATCAATCCAAGAGTTAATACTAAGATTAATTGTTTATCTCTCAGCAAGAAATTAGTCAATCAATTCAATTTCTAATTAGATAATTGATAAATCAATCTTTAATCCAGTGATTGATAAAAATTGATGATTCACAATGAATATTCAATCCATTAATCAATTTATTCATTTACCAATCCTGGCAAGACCAATGAATAAATTAGTCAGACCATACATCAATCAATCAATCGAAGAATTAATATTAAGATTAACTGTTTACCACCAATCAATTAGACGATCAATTCAATTTCTAATAAGATGTTCAGATTATCTATTAATCAAATTTTAAATCGAGCGAGTCCATCATTCAATCAATCAATTTAAGAATTAATATTTAGATCAACCAGGGATTGATAATAATTCCTAATTAAACATATGCAATCCATTATTCAATTCATTCATTTATCAATCCTGGCAAAAAATTATCAACAAATAAATCAACCTATCAATCAATAAATCAATCAATAAATAGATTACTAATCAACTAGTCAATCAATTCAATTTCTAAAAAAACGTTCAGACTACCTATTAGTCAACTTTTAAATTGAGTAATTGGCAAATCCATTTTATAAATTTGTCAATAAATCAATCAATTAATCAATCAATTTAAGAATTAATATTAAGATTAACCAGGGATTGATAATAAACATATGCAATCCATTATACAATTCATTCATTTATCAATCCTGGTATATCCTTATATACAAAACTTATCAGCAAATAAGTCAACCTATCAATCAATTAATCAATCAATAAATAGATTACCAATCAACTAGTCAATCAATTTAATTTCTAAAATAACTTTCAGTCTACTTATTAGTCAAATTTTAAATTGAGTAATTGGCAAATCCATTTTATAAATTAGTCAATCGATAAATCAATCCATCAATCAATTAAAGAATTAATATTTAAATTAACCAGTGATTGATAATAATTGATTATTAAACATATTCAATTCATTCATTTATCAATCCTGGCAAAACTTATCAACAAATAAGTCAACCTATCAATCAACAAATAAGTCAACCTATCAATCAAAAAATAAGTCAACCTATCAATCAATAAATAGATTACCAATCAACTAGTCAATCAATTCAATTTCTAAAAAAACGTTCAGACTACCTATTAGAGAACTTTTAAATTGAGTAATTGGCAACTCCATTTTATAAATTAGTCAATCGATCAATCAATCCATCAATCAATTTAAGAAATAATATTTAGATTAACTAACATATTTTCATCTATTAATCAAACATTAATTTGAGTGATTCGCTAAATCCATTAATAAATTAGTCAATCCATCAGTTAAGAGAATTTGACATCTGACCTTACCTGATCGGTTATCCAACGCAGCTCCTTGAGTATCAGCGCCAGTTCGTATTCCGCCGAGGAGCCGAGACAGGTGTGCGAGATGGCCTCGTGCATTCGTGCATCGGCAACGGCGGCAACAGGACCAACTGGACCCACCGGACCGACGCTGCCATCGTCGCCTTGCCTGTGAGAAGAGCTCAATTAAATGTATCAATCAATCGCCAAGTCAATCAGTCAATCATGCACAAGTAGGCTATTTGTTTCCTCTTCCTCTTCCTCTCCATCTTCAACTTATCTATTTGCCCATTCTATTCAATCTTATCCTCGTTCTCGCTGCACCCTCCAATCAAACAAAATATTCATCTGTTGACTCGACAAACACTTGAGGCGAGTGTGATATGTTATGATGATGATATTCTTTGCTTTTGCCCTCGTTCTCCTTTTCTTTCATTCTCTTTTTCATTTCGCTTGTTGCCTTTCTGATTTCCATATTCATTTTATATATGGATATTTTTGAAGGCTTTTCTATGTTTGTTTTACTCTTTTCCCATATTATTTGTTAACTTACTTAAATACAATTGTTATTTAAATATGCAAAAATATCATGATGTTAAATTTAGTTATTATATTACAAGTTGAAAATTGTATGCTTCCCTTTTACTATTATAAATTGCACAGCTAATTTGCATCTTATTTCATTTGAAATAAATTTGCAACAAATTTGAATTTTCTACAAAATTGAATTTATAAAACTGTTAAAACTAACATTAATTGGTTCATCCAAAAAAAAGTTTGCAATGAGTTCAACCGAATTCCCAAACTAAGTGTTATTAATGCGACTTAAGAAGTTTGAAATATTTCTGAGGAACTCGTTGTTAGATTCATTAATGCGTATCCCAATCAAGAAAGCTTTAAGGGTTAACTCCAGGAATTTGAGGAACGCAAATGCGTTAGCCAAAGGGTAAAGTCATAAGAAAACGTCGTAAAGTGTGACAATGCTGAGTGGAGAATTTTGTACTTCCACGAAATGCTGGGATGCTACTTATAACATAGAAATACTATAGACTCGAGTGCTTGACGCTATTATATACATATATATCTCGGTGGCATATTAAATTATCTGCTAATTTCGAGCTCGATAAGTTACCCAACAGTTTGTGTGGCACAGCTAGAAATGCAAGTGCGAGAGCGAGTCCAAAAAAGAATAAGCAAGAAAGCTACAATCGAAGATGCTCGACTGTGAGATACTCGCTACAGATTTTGAATTAACGGAAAACAGTGACGTATTCATTTTAAAATATACCGAATGCCATATTTGGTATATCGAAGGTATAAAATACATATTACGCTATATATTCTGAATACGAGAAAAACCGTGCAGTATTAATTTTAAAATATACCGAAGGCCATATTTGGTATATCAATTCAAAATATACCACAGATTACTAAAACATAACGCCACACATTATGAATAAGAGGAAAACAGTGTGGTCTTATATTTAAAATATACTAATTTAATATATCACAAAAATAATGAAAACATACTAATGGATGTATTTGGTATATTGATAAACTTCTAAGTTCAAAATATATTAGGGGATACAAAATATACCAAATCGCTGCAAAATACTAAAATATACCAAAGACTATAAAGAGTGCAAAATATACCAGATTGTCAGTCAAAGCAGCTAATATTTGTTGTAAATAAAGGTTTTGTCTCACAAAAAAGTATTTCCTAAATAACTTCTTGTTATTTCTCATAATTTCTTTTTATTCGTTTGCAATCAAATTGTCAGGTATAATTGTCTGTACCAAAATGCGCGACTATATTTGATTTTTATCGATGTGCTAGGGTGGAAGTGGGCGTGGCAAAGATTTGAAATAAACTTCATATGCGTGCAAACATAACAAGTGCTGTCAAAAAGGAATGATAGCTATATCTATTATAGTTTCCGAGATCTAGGTGTTTAAACAGACGGACGGACAGACAGACGGACAGATGCTGATCACAAATATGTATACTTTAAGAGGTCGGAGAAACCTTCTTCTGTTACATACATTTCCTGCAGACATAAACTTAGAATACCCTTCTACACCATCGGATAGCGGGTATCAAAAAGCTGAGAATGCAATGTTATGGAGAGGGCTGTGAACTCAACTGAGAAACGTGACTCTGGCACAGTTGTCTCGCATCTCGCATCTCGATTCTCCTTCTTCATTTTCTCAGTTCTTCAGTTCTCGGTTTCGCAGTTTGCGGCGTCGTGGAGGAGGAAGGGAAAAAGGGAGGAGGGTCTACTGCTCTCTAAGGGTTTTCCATTACGATTGTATTTCTATGTATTTTTCAGCTTGTCACTAAATGCGTGTCCTTGCCACTTGCCACATGCCACTATTATATTCAAGTATGGCATTGGCATGCCTCTAGTTTGTTGTTTGTTTGTCTCATTGTTGTTGCGGGTACAAACACACACACACACACACACACACGTAGTGTGTGTATACACATCTTGTCATTGTCATTGTCATTGTCATTGACTGTCATTCGAGGCATTGCTGAATAAGGATGCGGATGAGGATGCGGATGAGCGTACGGATGCGTATGAGGATGTGCCTTGTTGAAGTCGTTGTTTTTTTTTTCTATTCTTTTTTTTCTTTCTTTCTTTTCGTTGTTTTTTTGTTGTCTTGTGCTCACAACTAATGCTGTCGTTTTTAGTTTGTTGTTGATATTGATATTGTCGTCAAATCGTTTAAAGTTTTTTCTATTTTCCACTTTTGTCCAGTGTTTTTGGTTTTTTTTTGTTTTTTTGTTGCGTCTCCTTTCTTTTCTTTTCGTGTTCTTTTGGTGAGCTCAGAGCTCACATTTCATCCATGCAGTGAAATTAAATTGGGCAAACATTTAAAACTTTTCTCTGCGGCAGCGCGACGTTGCGTTGCGTTGCGCTGCGCACGGTGCGTATGCGTAACTTCATCCTCAATTGCTGACCAAAAGTTTCGAAACTTTCTTTTTTTTGTTCGCCCCTCCCCCTTTTGTTTTCTGTATTTTCCTTTTGGCCTGAGCCCGATTTTGTGATTGCTTTCAAAACGGATTCGTTCAATTGGACTTTCGGAATGTTGATTTAGAAATTTTCACATTTATCATACTTCGAACGCGCATACAGTGAAAGCTGCCTACAGAGTTTTGTTTAAATCAAATATGAATTGATTCGTTTGGGGAGGTAACACTGTATGGACGAGTGTGCAGTGAAAGCGTTAATCCGTGAATTTCATTTCAAAAGCATACTCAATTTATCATCGATAGACAAAACAAAAAAAAAAACAAAACCAATGAAACGGCGAAGCAATTGTTATGGTGGCAACACTGCGTATGAGTTATCTCGCATGCCAAACTATTTCAATTTGAATGAAAAGAGCGAGGAAAAGAATGTTTTGGGGGCGAGGAAATGAATAAGTTCACAACTAAAAGACTTTAGCTTAAAAATATTCATTTCTATTTTGTTTTTGTGTAGCTTCAACTACAAGTTGTTATCGATAACTTACCTAAACATTGTCCGATAGTATGTGGGCTGATGGGGCAATGTGGCGCTGGCGCAGCGATGATTGCATCGGAAGTCGTCATCAATGTCGAGCACATTGGCGAGCAGCGATTTCGAAGATCTGCGTGGATGCAATTGTTGGGGAAACAAAATGTTAACAAAATGTCGAAAATTGTGCTATAATTCAACTATCGATAGTACTATCGTAATGTAAGCATCGCAAAATTTCAAGTCCAAACTGTTATCGATAGTAAAAGCGATAGTTTGCTTGCTGCAGAGTTAGCGCGAGGCGAGAGTATAACATAGTATCATATAAGGGGAGGAGGTTACCTTTCCTTGAGCTCAACGTTTTGGATCTGTTGCTTTTTGTCGCCAGCGTTCGATGAGCCCGACGACGAGGGCGGCGGCGGGCATTCGTAGCCAACCTGTCCGGGTCTTTGCATGCGCAATATGCAAGGTAACCAATAAAGGAATATTACTCTTATCTGTGTGTGCGAGTTCGACAGAGAGACGGAGGTGTGTTGGGTAATGCGGTTAAAAATAATAGCAATAAGTATATTTTTGGTATTTTTTTTTCGTTAGTTTTATGTATAGATATGGAGTAGTTTTTTTAATATATCATTTTTAGTAGTATATGGTATATTTTTGGTATATTTTCGTTAGTTTTATGTATAGATATCATATTTTTAGGTACATTTGCGGTATATAGTTTTTGATTTTTGCAATCATTGTTGTAGTTGTTGTAGTTAGTAAAAATTACGACACACGTTCACAAATAGTTGTTGTTGTTGTTTGTAGTTGATGTTGTTTAATTCCAATTTACAGTTTAAGAATTTAAAATTTATTTATCAGAAAGTTGTTAAGGTTTTGGTTTTTTTTTTTTTTTTTTTTTAATTAGTTTGATTAAGTTGCGTTCACACGTTGTGGCATGTAGATAGATGAGTGTTGAGTGTGTGTTAAAAAGTAGTAGGAGATAGCAAACAGCACGCGCGTTTTTTGTACGAAGATAGTTAGAGTTAGTTAGTTGCATAGTTAGTTAGTTGGTTAGTTAGTTAGTTACAGGGAATGAAAGAGATAGCAGTAGTAGAGTTGAGAAGTTTTTTTTTTTTTTAAGCGTTGAGAGTTTGCCAGTTAACGTAGTAATAGTTGTAGTTGTTGTTGTAGTTATTGTTGTTGTTGTTATTGTTGTTGTAGTAGTAGTTGTTGTTGTAGTTGTAGTTGTTGGTGGCCAGAGTTTTTGTTAGAGAAATAAAAGTTTTCGGTGTGATTATTGTGCTTTCATTTGGTTTTCTTTTCTTTTTTTTTTTTTTTTTTTCTTTTTTTTTTTTGTAATGCAAGTTATAGGTACAAATACAGATACTTATAGGGCAATAAAATCAAGTTCAAAGGTTAAGGTTAAAGGTTAAAGCATATCATCAATTTGTACTAAATATGTACTAACTAAATGTGGTAAATTCGTTGTCAAAACACAGACACATTGCGTTCATCTCTGCATTGGTATTTGAGTATAATACATATATATTGTAAGAACTGTAAATTTATTATATATTTATATATATATGCATTTAATATTGTATTTATTTAAAATTTTAACTTTAAGCATTTGGTTTTGGTTTTTTTGTTTGCAAAATTTATGTTCAACGTTTTAAAAAACCTTGTCTCGAAAATAATAAACACAATTTGATTTCAAATTTCTTTCAGGGGACAATTTGGATGATGACTGATGGCTGATTGATTGATGCGAGCTTATACTACATTAGCACAAGCAAGCATCGATGCATTGCTATCTCAAATTAGAGTATTACAAATGGCGATTATATAGTAGATAATCTGATATTAATCATCGAGAGAGTGGAGGACAGTGAAGTATGTACACGAGATGATGGTTTCTTCTATTGAGCATTGGTCACGACAGTTGAAGTAGAATAAACAAAACTATCGTATGGAAATATCGATAGGTTTTTGAAGCACAATAATCGAAACTATCGAATGAAAATATCGAAAAATCGATGGTTTTTTTATGAAAAATTTTCGGCAGTTGAAGTAAAATAAACAAAACTATCTTATGATAATAACGATAATTTTTTTGATGAACAACTCCTGGTACTTAAAACACAATTCACAAAACTATCATATGAACAAATCGAGAAGTTTGTTTTTTATGAATAGCTCGCGGCAGTTGAAGCACAATAAATTATCAAAGAAGAGTCTCGATAGTTATTGTATTGTCACAAGAGATATTGATAGTTTTATCGATATATATGGTATATATTTTTTTAGATAAGCGCTGTTTCCCGATGGACGAAATAAGTAACCTGTAGCAATAGCTGAAGGCCTTCACTGCCATTGCTTTACCAATAGCGTTAGTATTAATTTTAATTATAACTAACCTTTTAAATAATAATAACCTGTAGCAAGTTCAATTTTCAGAGTGACCATATTTAGCTAGCTTTATGACCTTAAATTTGGCACGGAAATGGTAAAAAGAAGAGTTCATGACCACACCATAAATCTATTTACTGAAAATCATAATTGAAATTCATTGTAACAGCCGTGCTCAATGCTAAATAGATTTGCCGATAGTACATACAATTTAATTGATGTTAAGTTTTCGAATGTTAATGGACATTACCAATCATCAAAAGCTAAACTGTACAGTTAAATAAAGTTTGCTCCTATAATTAATTGTATTTTTTGTTGTTACTCTGCGTTGTTTGTTGTTAATTGTTTCTTTTTTTCATTTAAATGACTTGCAAAATGTAATGGCATGCAGCAGAGTGTAAAAGAAGAGAGAGTAAATGCAAGCGAGAGAGTTGCTGAGAGTAATTTGTATAGTAATTTATAAGATTTGATTTGTGTGGACGAGTGTAAGAGTAGAAGACTTGATTCGAGTTCTCGATCTAAAGATATTGCTCTATACATGTGTATGTGTGTGTGAGTGTGAGTGTATGTGTGTGTTGAAGTAGTTGGTACATATTTTGTATATAGTACTTAGATAGAATGTTCAATTAAATAATATGTACATGGAAATGTTTTTTATATTTTAAGTAAAGCGAGTTTGTGGGGTGTTTGGTTGGTTGTTTTTTTTTTTGGTATTAAATGAAAATAGCAATCGATAACGTATCGATATCTCTCAGAACGCTCGAAAAACAAAAACGAACTCAAAATGAATAAATATAAATTTAGTAATTGTTAGTAGTAAGTAGAAGTATGTGGGGAACTCAAAATAGAGACAAAATCGGAGGAATATATAGTTAATGGTATAGTATTGGTTTTATTTCGAGAGAGATAGTTGATGCTTTTTGTTTTTAATTTTTTGTTTTTTTTTTTTGTATTTTTTGTGGTATTTGTTGATTGATGTAAAGTAAGTAAGGTAAGTAAGGTAAGTAAGTAGTTAGCAAGTAAGTTAGTTAAATTTTTAGTAAGTTTGAATATAAATATTACCCATTCACTCATTTCATGCGTATCTGGATTTCTATGATGATAATTGAGGATAAGTATGGTTGACACAACTGATGAGGCCACCATAAACATAATGCAATTGAAATAAGTTCCTAGAAGGACACAAAAATGACACAAAAACGTTGTGGTAATAATATTCCATTATCGATTCTCCATCGATCGATATCGATTACGATTTCGATATTCGATATTCGCTAAGCTATGTTTGTTGTTGTTGTATATATTATAATCGGTTTTCAATTTATCAATTTCGATTTCGATTTCGATTCAAAGTCACACCTCGAAAATTGCCCTACTTAGTTTAGAGAATAAAGAGTTTGTTTTGTTGTTGTTGTTCTTGTTTTTGTTGTTGTTACGCGATTTCTTGTATGTGTCTGTGTCTGTGTGTGTGTGTGTGTGCTTTTGTTGTTGAATTCGTAGTGAAACTTTATACACATTTCGCTTGATCAGTTTTCTGATCTTATTTACAGAAAATCGTATTGGAAATTTGGAAAAAAATACGTATTGTAGATTGTATTTTGTTTGTTTTGATTTTTGTTGTTTGTCAGTGTAGCTTACTAAAGTTTAAAGTTAGAGAAAAAAGTTCAAAGCAGTATATCGAAATAAAAGAAGTATAGTTAATAAATATATAAACATTGTTCTTTCGATATTTGTTCTTATCGTAAATTGCTTCAGTGAAAAAATTTATTTTACAAGTGTTTGTTTTGTTTTTTTGTCTTTTGCCTCGCCAAAAAATATTCAACAGACAAAAGAGACAGATATAGAGACAAAGACAGAGATAGAGAGAGAGTGTGTGTGTGTGTGTGTGTGTAGCGACAGGTAGACAAAGTGTTAGACAGCGACAGATATATATATATAGAGAGAGAGAGCGAGAGAGAGAGATATACATAAATTGAGAAAGAGAGATGGAGCGAGAGGCAAACTTGTGGCTCAATTCAAAAAGAGTTTTGGGACTTTCTTTTGAAATGAACCGCGCGTTTGACTTGACGCCCTTTTCTTTTTCTTTTTCTTTATCTTTTTTCGTTTTTCCTTTTTCTTTGCCTTAAATATTTCGGGGGGGTTTCTTCATATTTCTCTTTCAAGAATTTTCTTTTGTTATTTTGGGACTAATTGTTGTTCCTTTTGACTGCCCTGTTTGCTTTTTTACATTTTTCATTTCTTTTTTTTTAAAGGTATTTTTCGTTTTTGGTTTTTTGTGCACAACCAATTATCCGCAATCATCATTTTTGTTTAAAAATCGAGATCTGATTCGGTTCTTCGAAATTGTTGAGCTGTAAAATATTGTTTTGATGATAGACATGGGTCTTGGGCAAAAGGTGTTGATTGTTTTTAACTACAGTTAATTGTTGTTTGTTGTTTGTTTGTTGTTTGTTGTACTTTGTTTGTTGTGTGTGTATGTGTGATGTTTGGTAGTTGTTTCGTGGTTGTTGTTGAGGTTTGTTTTTTTTTTTGTTTGTAATTTGGTTAAATGGCAATTAAATATTTAGAAATGGATCGAGAGCTTGTTTGTTCTGTGGGTGCGTTTCTTTCTCACTAGTTTTTGTTTTTTGTTGTTGTTATTTTTTTTGTTTTAATTCGTTTTTAATTTGAGGTCTATTATTTAAGTTCTATTTAATTGCATTTATTTAGCGAATGCACAGTGAAAATTGCATTAAACAAAAAGAGAGTAATGTATTATACAGAAAAGTAAAATAAATTTAAAGCGTTTATTTTCACTGTGCATCTGAATGTTTGTTTACAAAAATATAATATATATATATTTTGCATATTTTTGTTTTATGGTTATTGTTATGGTTGTAGTTGTAGTTGTTGTTGTTGTTGTGGTTGTTGTTGTTGTTTGGGGCACATACACTCCACTACATAATTGTTGGCTCTAAGCATATGATTATTTAAGTAATATATATTGTATATATATATAGGTGTGTATATATATATATATATGTATATGTAGAGGAGAGTGTAGAGAAACTAGTCGCATATGCATATATAGTATAAGTATTGTTGTTGTTGCTGTTGTTGTTGTAGTGGGATTTGATAACCTTTAAAAAACAAACACACACAGTTAATGGGCAGTTTATCACACATACATACATACATACATACATACATACGAACGACGTACGTTTCTACTATACACATATATACACATACGTATGCGTATGCGATATGAATAAGTATGTATGCTAACAAAAATTAACAAAATACCAAAAAAAAAAAACAACTTAAAAGAAAACACACAAAAAAATACAAGTAAAGTGTGTGTGTGTGTGTGTTTGTGGTATTTACAAGTGTGACCAGCTAGATTGTGTAAATGTGTCTGTGTGTGTGTGTGTGTGTCTGTCTATGATACAATGAGTGTATGTGTGTGTGTATGTGTGTGTTGAAAGTAAGTGAAACACCATCAAAAGAAAAGCATATAGTTTGGTAGTATATCAAAAGTTAGCAATCTTTTTTTTTTGTTGTTGGGAATTACTTTATAAACAACATGAGCGAGAGCGAGATAGATAGTTAATTAGTTAGAGAGAGAGAGAAAGACAGAGTTAGAGAGTAAGAGAGAGAGATAGCGAGATTTTTTTTTTTACTACCACAACTACAGCGCACAGAGAATTCGAACGAACGAACGAACCAAACTCAAAAAGCCGAGATTTCTCCAACAATCTTCACACGACAAACCAAAAAAAAAAACAACTAATTCAAAAATCATACAACAACAATAGAAAAATAATTTGAGTAACGATAACGATAACAATAACAATAATTAGTAGTAGAAGAAGAAGACAAAATATTTACACATACAACCCTGGCAACCCTGCCTAGTCTTATATACCCCACAAAAATTTTTCGGTTTTTTTTTTTTTTTTTTTTTATTTTGCCAATCTAAGTAAAAATTCCTTTCGATTTTTACATGCAAATTGATGAGCCGATAAAAAAAAGAGTTGTTGCTATACAAATACATATATAGAGCACATATGTATGCGTGTGTTTGACAGCGTGTGTGTGTGTGAGTGTGTGTGAGAGAGAGAGAGAGAGAGCCAAATATACAGACATAGCAAAAGTGAGACACAGAGAGATAGCGAGAGAGAGAGAGAGAGAGAGCAAGAGTTAAAGACAGCGTTTAGCTCAATTATTATTATAATTTTTGTTTTTCGTTTAACACGGACATGTTTTTTATTTTATTTAGTTATTTACATAGCTGTTCCCGTGTGTGTGTGTGTGTGTGTGAGTGGATGTGTATGTGTGTGTTTCGATATATGCTGTGTTAGTGAGTGTGTGTGTTTGTGTGTGTGTGTGTATGTGTTAGTTTCATTAATTGCAGCGAGCAAGAAAAAAAAACCAAAGTTCGATGTGTAAAATGTGCGACAAAAGTTCAATTGAACCCGGGGACATGTTTGTTCATGATGATGTTGACTTTGACCCCACGACGCATGCCACGCCCAGCCCCCACGTTGTGTCCCGCCCCCTTTCGAGCACACGCACACATTGACATTCATATACGCATTCGCATTTCGTATTCATAACTGCAATAAAGAAGTTGAAGATAGAGTCGCAAATTGTTTTCGTTTTTTTTCGTTGTCAAATGTGTGTGAGTGCTGAGGTATGTGTGTGTGTGTGTGTGCGTGTGTGGGTGGCCGGCGGTGTCATGTCAACTAGTTTGATAGGCATTTTGTGTTCTTGCATGCCAACAAGAACGTTTTTCCTTTTACATTATGTGGTAGTGGTCCTTGGCAAATACATATATAGTATATATAGCATATATATAGACTCTCGACACAATTGCTCGAGTTCTCGTTTGTTGTACGCAAATCCAACAAATCCAAATCCAAATCCAAATCCGAATACAAAACCAAAACCAAAATGAAAAACCAGTAAAACCATCAAAATCGAAACACAAAAATTATTGTTATAACGAAATCACAGAGAGAAAGAGAGAGAGAGAGAGAAAAGTAGAGAGAGAGCGAGACAATAGTAGGTAGTAAAAAGTAGATGACAACAAATCAAATATCAGAATGTAATATAATATATTTATAGATGGTATCGTATAATATTGTTGTTATTTATGTTTATGTTGTTGTTTCATTTCTTTTTGTTTGTTGCGAATTACTATTCATCTGAATTTGTCTTGTTTCATGCGAATTTTCCATACCAGTCCTCGGATACGATAAGAAATACGATACAAGATACGATATTCAAGATACACATACGAGTTTCTACGTTTTGAAAAAAAAAAATTAAAATAAATTCAATGAAATTTCGTTACGTTACGTTGCGTTACGTTACGTGTCGAGTGTGTGTGTGTGTGTGATAGAGTGTATGTAGGTGTGTGTGTGTGTGTGTTGTTGCTATATGCATACTTCTATAGCAACGTGGTGCAAAATAAGTTTCAAACAAACAGTGAATTGACAATAGCATACGATATTCGAATTACGATATACGGCATACGATATTCGATTAACGATATACGATGCACAAGATACAATGATTAGCATTCGATATTCGAATTACGATATACGACATACGATATTCGGTTTACGATATACGATACACATGATACGATAATCGAGTGTGGTGGATATGGCATGCTGGATAGATGGGAACAACAATGCAATTAATGTTTTCATGAACGGGAAACTTGTACTTATTGAATTGGCTTTTATTTGTCTCTTGTAGTTTTATCGCAGATCTCTCAGAAGCATTACGATATATGTATATTCCAACGACGCGCACACACACAGAGCTCCACTTACCTTCTTAGTTCGTAGCAATTACTTGTTACTTGTTAATGTTACTAAATATATATATTTATATATGTATATAGTCGACAAATATGTTAGATATGGAGATATCAAGATGTTCAGATGTTCAAAATGGACTACAAAATGTTGTTGGATCAGAGTTGTTTGGTTTCTATTCGTTTTGATCATGCGTCGATGATGTTGGATGATGATCAACAAGTAACCCAAACTTCCAACTCCAACTTCCAACTAAAGTAGATATATATATATATGTATATTATATTAGATTATAACAAATACTATACTTGTTACTCGATTACTTTTGATAAATTCGTTTAATTTTCGTTTCAGTTCATTCAAAATGATGTTCTATTGATGGCATTTTTTGTTGGTAATTGTTGTATATTGAATGTACAGAACTTTTAAGCAGGTTCGCTGGGGTGGTTCACACATTCATTGATGATGATTCCTTTTGCTCACGACTTCAGGCACAACTCTATGCAGATATGTGTTTGTGTGTGTTAAAGTCTAGCGCATATGAAAATGCAAATCAATCAATCCGTCTGTCTGTCTGTCCGCACATATAAACAGCAATAGCTCGAAAACTATAAATGCTACTCAGAGAGAAAAACATCTTCATTGAAATGTAGATTGCTAAACTCGATTTGAGATCGATCTTAAGAAAACAATCTTGAAAATTACGATTTTTATGGTAAATTTGCATTTTAAGCTTAAAAACATATTATTTGAAGATTTTAATCTTGCCTCAAAAAGAAGATTCCAAATCTTGATTTATGATGTTTTAGGTTGAAATAATCTTGAGACAAGATTTTGTTTTTCAATACTCGTTTTAAGATGGAAAACTTTTCTTTTAAGTTCGAAATGATTTTATAATCAAGAATTTCAAGGTAAAAAACACACAATCAATTTTGTTGTTTGTTTTAAAATTTAAGATTGTTTCGTCTTGATTTCAGATTTTCCCATCCTTGTTCAATTTTAGGATATTTACATTGTTGAAATAAGATTATAATCTTTAATTTCAAAATTGGGCAATCTAGATTTTTGGTAGAATTTCGATTTAAATTTTGAGAGTTTTCCATTCTTGAAACAAGATTATAAACTTGAATTTTAAGAAGAAGTAAACCTTCTTGGTCAAAGAATCTTCATTTAAGATTTTATTCTTGATTTTAGCTAGTTTTTTACTCTCTGTGTAGAGCTGTCAAATTTGGCGATAATGTGGAAATGTGATAAAGGTTTTGATTTGATAGACAACTTTGTTGTCAGCTGGATTTCATGCTTTTCAGTGAGTGAATGGCGAGTGAAAAACCGATTGTCAAATGCGATTGATGCGTTTTGCATTTGCGCTTCGACTGTGTGTCTGTCTGTGTAATGTATTATATTTTGGTGAAGCTAATTGGGAATTGGAGATTATTATTGTGTAATTGCTGCGGTCATTTGTTGCATCTACATACATACGTTATACGTTTTACGTTTACAATTGCAATGCATAATTAGTAGCTACTCGGATAACACATTTGTTTCACTCACTAAATTATCTCTAATAATCAAACACGCACGCACACACACACACACACTTAGATATCTTAAAATTAAACTATGTGAATTACAACTACGAATACTCATTCAAATAACACTCACACTCACACTCGAGAGTCGGAGAGTTTCTTTTTGTTAATGTAGTATGTTAATTGTTGCGTTCAACTACGGATTGTATGTGAAATCAGCTAATTGGTTTTGATTATCAGCATAGCGACTAGTGTTGTACAGTGCCGCAAAATTAATTATTTCGCACACTTCTTCTCTCTACATAGAGAGAGCGGCGTTATCTCTTTTGGGTTGGTTTTAATGAATGACTAAAATGCAAATTGAAGCTGCAAAACTTCATGAGTGTTATGTGTGTGTGTGTGTGTGTGTGTGTGTACATAGTGTTGTAAGCAGCGGGCAGTGTTGGAAAGTACTACAAAAACTGCATTATTCGTTGAGCGAAAACTATCTAAAAGCTAGTTGATTTCAATATCCATGGATACTTAATACTTAAGCCAGCATTAGTTTCACATAGTTTTATGCTTTATTAATGCGAAATCGAAGCGAGCAGAATTGCTTTTTGTTGTTGTTGTTGTTGTTGGGCGAAAGTTAAGCTACGAAATATGCACGTGATGGGGATAAACTTGAACTGTGCAAAGTTTTTGAAATCGCTTAAATCACAGAGAAGAAGAGAGAGAGAGAGGAAGACGCTCGGCATTAAATGAAATATTAAGAGAAAAACAAAAACAAACACAAACCAGAAATCAGACACTTAAAGATTGCACAGCAACAACAGAATAAACGCATCTTTCTCCTCCTCCTCCCACCACGCACTTTATAAAGTTCTCGCCCACATTTTATTTAGCTTTGGCTTTGGTTTTGGTTCACACACATCCTGAACCTCATCCTCATCCTCATCCTGATCCAGGAAGGTGAGCTGCTTGAAACTTAAAACGGGCCAATTTGCTGTACGTGTTTATTGTTTTCAATTTCGATGCAATGCAGCACACAGCAAAAAAAAAAAAAGTAAAACAGAAAAGCAGAAAAAAAAACTACAAAGAGAAGGAAATAAAAAGCAAAACTTCAAATTTGAAACTAATAGCGCTGCAAATCTTCACTGATACAAAAGGTGAGGGTTAAGTTGTACTTTGATTTCTCCACTCACTTATATTAAAAACAGAGCTAAATATCTAGTGTTTATGGTACTTTAATCATTTTAAACTTTTGTGAAGTGAGAATTTCACTCATTCCTTACATTTGTTGTGCATTTGTTAAGTAGTTCATATTATAACGAGTTTAAAGTCTAAATAGTTCGTTTACATAAAGTCTATATCTTTGCTATCTACCTAGTTTTTATAGTTTAATTACTGTTATGCATTTTCGCAGTTTGTCAAGGGTTTCTCATGTTCACGTTAAATGTAACTGGCAGTTATTTAAGTAGTTAGTTACTTCAAAGACTTTAAAGTCGAAATTGTTGTTCTACATGATATTAACAAATTTGCTTTATACCTAGACTTTATTGTTCATCCATTCTCTATAGGTCAGCAAAGTATTTTCGGTGTTTGTCAAGATTTTCTCAGGTTCATGTTAATTTTAACTGACATTTATTTAAGTACTTATTATTATAAAGCCTAAAGAGTTGTTCAATATCTTTGATATATATTTAGTCTCTCATTTTTTTTCGCAGTTCGTCAAGGATTTCTCATGTTCGTGTTAAATGTCATTTGTCGAGGTTTTCTAATTTTAACTGACACTTATTTAAATAGTTATTATTATAAGGATTTCAACGTCTAAAGAATTGTTCTATATGAGGTCAATATCTTTGATATATATAGTATTAAGTTTTTATAGTTCATTGACTGCAAAGCCTTTTCATAGTTTGTCAAGAGTTTCTCATGTTCATGTTAAATTTAACTGGGAGTTGTCTTCGAAGTAGGGCTTCATTTTAACCGGCAGTTAGTTAAGTAGTTATTTTTATATTGACTTTAAAGTCTAATGTTTTTACGAACTCAATATCTTAGCTATCTTAGAAATATCTTAGCACTAAAAAGTTGAAATATGAATGAATTCGACATCTTTGCTATATACCTATATTTCTTTACAGTTCATTTAGTGCTTTTGTAGTGCATGTTAATTTTAACTGGCAGTGATTTAAGTAGTTCATATCACAAATAGTTCATACTATATTTAAGGAGTTTATATTAAAGTCTGAATAGTTCGTTTATGTATATGAACTCAATTTCTTTGCTATACACCTAGTTTTTTTTTTTTTGGAGTTTGTCAAGTTCGTGTTAACCGTCAGTTATTTAAGTGGTTTATACTTGTCTAAATAGTTCGTTCAATATCTTTGCTAACATATAAATTTAGTCTTTATAGTTCATTGAGTGAAACATATTTTCGAAGATTTTATCTAGTGTTTGTCAAGTGCATGTTAAATTTAACCGGCACTTATTTAAGCTAATATCACAAATAGTTTTTACTATCACAGTATTTATTTTACTCAAAATTCGCATTGTCAGTAAATTAAGAAATGCGCTTGACGCGTTGAGAAATGCAATTGAAATAATGACTCAAGTTTTGAAATTGTTTTTCATATAGTAGCAGCTTTAATATGAACATGAGAGAGAGAGAGAGTGAGAGAGAGAGAAGGCGACTAAGTTGTCTAGCAGCTCACAGTGTGTACAATAAGTACTCGCATATGTGTGTGTATACTTAAAATACTAAATGTGTAGAAATGTGGCATGAGAATACGCTAGAGTGTATGTGTGTGCGTGTGTGTGCTTCGAGTGTGTGTGTGTGTGTGTGTGTATTTACGAGTAGTTGTACAACATTCGTGGAGCAGCTTAAGTCCGCGCACCTTTAAGACCCAACCGCAGAGAGTATTTAACAAAAAAAAAAAACACACACATAAAAAGAAAATTCATAAAATTGCAAAATTTAATGAAAACGAAAAACTCTTAATGAAAAACGGAAAAAAATATGAAAAACAAGTTTGCAATTTGTCTTTCTCTTTTTTTCAGTATTATTTTTCTCGGCTGTAGCGAAAGAAGTTTAAGTTAAATCTTCACTGATTAGTTCGAGTTGAGAAGAAAGAGAGCTGAATGTTTGAATGTGCATTAATTATACAATAAACATTATTATCATTATTATTATTATTATTATTATGTCTGTACTAAATAGAGAGATTTGTGTATAATTTTGAGTGTGTGTTCAACTTACCGAGCAGCGGCACGGCATCGGATGTCGCTGGCATCGTTTCCGCGACCATATTCAGGAAGACTGTGAGCGATAGTAAAATAGTAACTCCTGAAAGAATGCAGCAAAAATTTTATGAGCACACAGCGAGTACGTTTTTTTGTCGAGTGTGTTCGTGTGTGTGTGTGTCAGTTGTGTGTGTGTGTTGAGTGTGTTAAGGTAGAGTTAAACAGAGGGAGAGAGAGAGAAGAGAGAGAGATAAACAGAGAGAGAGAGAGAGAGAGAGATTGAGAGAGAGGAGTGTAGTGGAGCACATTAAAGTTATTATTATAATTGTTATTGGAGAACTGTGAAGTGTTGCCAGACTGTTTGCAAAACTGAGTTTCCTGCGTCGCTGCTGCCTTCTTTCTTTCTTTCTTCGCTGCAATTTGGATGCACGTGGATGTGGTATGTAGATATTGTAGAGATTACGATTACGATTGCGATTGCGATTACGATATTTGCTTTTTTTTTGTAATTGTCGCGCCTTTTTCTCCCGTTTTCTTTTCGCGCGATTTCGCATCGAAAAACTACTACCGTATTCTCTGCGCTGAACCTCAAGTTGTGCTTCCACGTCCGTTGTCCGTTCGCAAATTTCGTGTTTGTCACCCAAAAAAACAAAACAAAAAAATACACCAACTACATTTTTCTATAAAAACAATATATGAACAGACTCACACACACACACATTTGGCACACTCACACACTTATAAACAGACTCTTGCTTGTACTTCTTGCAACTTATCATTATTTATGGGCAGCTGGCGTTTGTCAGTGAGTGCTTAGTCCTTATCAAAAGTTGCTTTGCCGCCTTTTTCAATACCCTGCACACACACTCTTGAGCAGCGACTAGCTTAGCTATTGCCTAATTTTGATTGCATTATGTACTACTACTGTAAAAGAAATGATAGACTAAAGTAATGCTTTACTAATATTTAATATTAATAATAGAATAATAATTCTCATAATTCTCATTCATAATATTCTTTTTATTTGCTTAAATTGTCTATATCGATTGTTCTTTTGAAGGAACGTCCTTTTTTTTTAAATACTGTTTATTAGTTGTTTGCTTTCCTAATTTTATGCGATGTTCCAAATTTCGCTTGTTCCACACATTTCAGAGTGACCATATTTGACAATCTTTAATACCCTAAATTTGGCACAGAAATTGTAAAAAAAAGAAATTTATTGCCACACTTAATAGGCAAACAAAATGCAATTAGCAAAACTTGCCAAGCACATATTAATATTTTCATTTATTTTATATTTCATATACAGTCTTAAGACTCGACAATTTAATTAATGTCATTTCTCTTCATGAGAGAATGTCCGAGACGCTTCCATTTATTTATTTTTAAATTATGCATCTAAATGGTTCTCTTTACTTTATCGATATGATTTCGGACTAATAGGTTTTCTATTTTTTCGCATGTGGAGCATCGACACACTTAAAATTTTGTTGTGCTGGGAGCTGCGGAACGAAATGACTCCGTTTTTTTTTTTGTTATGTGGAGAGCGCTTTAGCAAACAAAAACTATGCAAAACTTCATATAGTATTGTTGTTTTTATTCACTTCGATGCTAAAGTGCCGATATACTGCTATTTTATATTTGTTTTTTTTTTTTGTTTTTTAAGAATTGTTGCACTTCATAAATATATATAGTATTTTATATTTGTCTACCTCAAGGGAATGTTTTTGTAATCAATGTTTGTTCCCCTAATTATAGCAAACACTTCATTGTTGTTGTTTGTATTGTGTGTAAACTCTAAACATGCTCCAAATTTTTACCAAAAAAAAGGAAACTAGACAACATTCTATTCATTAATTTGGTGGGCAGGCAACTAGCAACTACGGAAGTTGAAAGCAACACTGGCGCCATCTAGCGCTCAACGTTGCGTCTTCACTTGTATGTGTTTCACTGTGTTTGTGTATATGTGTGTGTGTGTGTGTTTGTTTGTGGAGTAGAGTACAGGGTATTTGTGGCGCCTAAGCAGCGCGTTTAATGGAACGTTTTTGTGCTGCGCATATTTTATGCCTTGCTCTTTTGAGGTTATATAAATTATGTCAAAAGTCAGTCAGGGGTATGCGGGGGACTAACAGAGAGAGAGAGAGAGAGAGAGAGTGAGGGAGAAAGAGGAAGGCCGCCAAAAGTGTCGGGCAAACATAAATTAGCCACAGGGTTTTACGCAAACTTGTCTATTATGCATGAACCACGGCTGGCGGCCCTAATGCGTTTTGCTACACACACACACACACACACACAGTCACATACACACACCCATACACACACACGCTTTCGTTGACAGACACGCATATATGGGGTGGGGGGTTTGTTCTCTATGAACAATTTTTAAAATATGGCATTTTTTGTCGGTATTTTTTTTTTGTTTTCGCTTATTTTTTTTTCTCTTGCTGACAGCTGCAAGCAAAAGTTTTGCTACGTCTTCTCTTGCTGCTCATAAACGCAATATATATAGAAATGTATCTATATATAGAAATGTTGTATGTGTGTGTGTGTGTGTGTGTGTGTCGGAGTCTCGGAGTTTTATATAAATTTTGCTCGTTGTATAAAAGTATTGTGTAAATTTTTTGACATGCACCATATGCTGCGCGTGTTGAAAGTACGTGATGAGCTTCAGATGCCAATGCTCTGTGTGCTCTGCGGATGAGCTGCAAAGCATTTTGCCACATTTTCGCATAACTTTCCTTCAATCCACAAGCTGTCTTTGTGTGCGTCTGTCTGTTCCTTTCGAAATTGGTCAAAATGAGCCCAACAGCAGTTGTTGCCACAAACTCTTGGCACCCAGATCAACGAGCGAAAGATCGTCGCAAATTAACAACATTTGGCAACAGATTTACTCGATATTCGTTTCTTGTAATTATTCAGAATTTCGAATTCAGTGGCTTTAAGATGTGGAAACTTTCGTTTTGATACCCGTTAACCATAGGGTAAACGGGGTATTTTAACTTTGTGCTTGCAGGAAATTTATGTAATAAGCAGAAGGAGAAATTCTCGACCTCATAAAGTACAATCTGGTATATTTTGCACTTTATGGTATATATTTTAAATGTAGTACTATTTCAATATACCAAATATAACCTTTGGTATATTATTAACATGGTATATTTTGAATATATTACTATTTCAATATACCAAATATAGCCTATGGTATATTATTAATATTCTGCACCCTATGGTATATTTTGAATATATTACTATTTCAATATACCAAATATAGACTTTGGTATATTTTTTAAGTATGTTATTTTTGTGGAATTGTAATTTGGTATATTTTAAGAATAATACCGCCTTCATTAAAAATGGGTAGCGGGTATCTCACAGTCGAGCACACTCAACTATAGCTTTCTTACTTGTTGTTTGCCATTTGGCATTTGCAGTGGATTATGACACAGCAAATCTTTTTGCTAGGAATGTTGTACTTTACGGGCTTTTTGCAGGAGAATTCCCTGTAAATTCGAGGAGCTGCTAGCTGAGTGTATTATACCACATTTGTTGACATGGTTCGAGATGAAAAAGAAAGAGCATGTCCTAGTGTAACCAGCTCAGTTATAAAGAACATTTATTAAAGTTATCGTAATATGAAATTCTATTCTAGATATTCCAACAGTTTTCTTTTGCTTCCTTTATGATTGATTGATTTAAGATTTATTTATCGTTTTAATAGAGTTTAAAAAATAAATAAAAATGAAAAAAAAAACGCTGCTCCGAAAAAAAAAACAGAATATCTAATTAATATTACTCCTCAAAGTTGAAACTAAATTCGGTTGCATATTATGCAAAATTAGCTTTGATTAGACTTTGATATGCACTTGGCAACCGTTCTAGTGTAAATCTGGGCACACTGTACAATTCCTTTTGAAGTTAGAGTCTCATTTAAGTTGTGCTGATTACGCAACGGGCAACTGAATGCAATTACTTTATATGGTCTTAATACATCAATAAAAAATCGAAATTAAACAAATTATCAATTCACTTGTTGGATATGCATCTGGCAACCCTATTAGTATACCTCTGGTCACACTGTTAATAAGTATTGATAGTTCGATACAAAACTTGTATGAAGTTCGAATCTCTCTTAAGTTGAGCTCTCGATGTAAAAGGTAACTACTTTATAGTACATCATTAAAAACTTTGTTTTACGCAAATTAGATTAACTAGTTTCCAGGGTATGTGTGTATGCGACTACCGATGACTGGCTGCCGAGACTGCAGCGAATGCATTAAGATGCAGAATTTGTATATTGTAAATATTTAGTATTTGCGTGTTTGTGTTTTGTTTTGAGCTGCGCTTCTTGACATGGTTAACAAACGTGTATAGAAATATGCCATACTGTATAGAAATAAATATACTATATATACATATATATATATATATGAGGTTCAAGGGGTCAAGGCTTTGTGCTCATTTCAGCACGCTGTGTGTTTGTGTGTGTGTGTTTGTGCGTCCTCCGTCCGTTTGTCGTTTTGTCACTTCTCGTTGAAAGGTTGTGCCATATTTTACAGTTTTGCCAGCGCTGACTTTGATTACAAATGATGGCGCCTTCTTTTGTTGCTGCACTCTCGCTTTGTTTCGACAGCGGCAACGGAGATAGAGAAAGTGAGCAAGAGCAAGAGAGAGAGAGAGTGAAAGTTGCCATTGCCAGCGGGCATTTTGCATATGAGTAGTTAGTCAAGGTTCACCTCGGCGTATACGTAATATGCTGTAGCAAAGAATGCGCTTCCGTTTTGACAACTACATATATACCCTATATACAATGTGTGTGTGTGTGTGTGTGAGTGTATTTTGTTTAGATTTGATTTATAGAGCATGCAAAAGGTTTTCTCGGCCTACAGAAAGTCTAACAATTAAATATCGCAACGCACAAATTTTTATTTGTTTTTTTTTGTTGTTCTTTCTATTATGATTATTTTAAATTAGTTTTAGTTTTTCGTTTAAAGGGAAAGGGAATTGTTATTGTTGTTGTTTGTTGTGTGTTTAGTTTTGTATTTTTTTTTTTAAAGTTTAGTTTTTAGTTTTGTTGAAGTAGAAGTAGGAGAAGTAGAAGTTGAATTGATTTGGTTGTTGGACACTTACCAAGCGATAGCTTCTCACCAGAATCTGGTGGCAGTGTAAAACCTAGCAGTGCCATCGAGGCGATCAATACGCACGGCACAATCAAATTGAAAAAATAGTATAAAGTTTTGCGTCGTATCAAAATGGCGAATGTTATGTCAATATAAGGTTCTGGGCAGCAATTATAGTAGATTTCATTACGTTTACCGGGCACACCTTTTTTGGGTATGCACAATATATATATGTGTGGTTATCGATAGTTATCGATAGTATTGGAATAATTTTGATTTGATGAGATGAATGTTGGTTGGTTGGTTGGTTGTTTGATTGGTAGGAGGAGGAACGAGGGCCATATGCAGAAGAAGAGAAGATGAGAGAGATTAATTCATTAACAAAGATTAGATTAGTATTAGACTATAAAAATATTCATCAATTAGTATGCATTCCCTATGTTGTTATCGTTATCGTTATCGCTCGTTGTATGTGCGTGTCTTAACTTACCTAACAAGTCCCATTCGCCGTTGGTTATGAAACTTGAGATGTCGCCACCAGCCTCATCTTGCAATTGCAAATCCAACTGCAAATAAAAAAAAGAAAGAAGAACGAAAACATTCGAATGTTTGCGTTAATGTCGGAATGTGTCCATCGTATATAAATGTATGTGTGTGTGTGTATATAATGTATATTTAATCCGCATTTGGTGTGTTGTTGATATTATTATTCTGGTTGTTGTTATTATTCGTTCATTTATGCTGCTTGCTGGGATTTGTGGCCAAAGTCCGGCACACTGAGACAAGCTTAAGCTGTTGACCAAAAAGGCTGCAAAATGTAATAATTTTATCACCAAAACAACAAGACACACACACATACACTTGAATGTGTGTACTTCTCATATGGACACACTAAATACTGCTTAAGCTGCGCTAAAGTCCTCGACAAGACCGTTCAGTGGTTTACCCTCAAGACCAAAATCTCACACACACAAACACACTCTCACATACTTTTCTATGTGCTAAGCCTTATTCACACACACACACACACACAGACACACTCACACATACTTGAGTTAGATTCCCGAAAAAAAAACTTGGCCCAATTACAAATTGATTTATCGCACTTACACTTAACAACAGTTTATGCGATTTGGTTTTGCACAAGTTTTATTTTCGCCCAGCGACAGAATAGACAGAAAGAGAGAGAGAAAAACAAACTTAAGTCCAATAAATTACTGTATATTTCAGCGAGTCAATTGAATGTTAGACCCGCAAATACCCAGCACAAATATCTATAATAGATTTCAAATATATATCACATACATATAGAGATAGCAAAGTGTTGCTTATAAGGTATGACTCAAACTCATTTAAATACTATCGATTACGCATACATTACTATCGAGTAAGCACAATCGATAGATTTAAATCACAAATTTTGTAGTAAAAGTGATAATAGTAAAATACAATAATATTGAGTTATAGGATTTTACTATCGATGAAAGTTTTATTGTTGGATTCTATCGATAGTAAGCTTTGTATTCGATGTAAAATTCCTAGAATTATAAAAAACGAAAATGTATAAATTATACATTTAAAACTCTTAGCTGGCATTTTATAATTATTTATTGAAATAGCCCTTGGAAATGTTTGTATAGTAGCGATAGAAATTTGCAAATAAAAGTGAACGAGGTAAAAATTTAATTTTATTGTTATTTTTGTTTGTTTCAAATAAATTGCAAATTGCATGAACAACGATCTTATACTATCGATAGCAAATTAGCAGTAATTCGATATGCAAAGCTATCGAATAGATACAAGAACAATGATTTCAAACTATCGATAGTAAATTACCATTACTTCGATTTGCAAAGCTATTGAATCAAGATCAGAAAAAAACTATTCGACACTATTGAGTCGTAAGTTATCGAATCAACTATTGTTAAAGTAATCGGGAAGCCTATAATAATAATTGTAGCTAATTGTAGCGGACAATTTGCATTGCAAATGAATGAACGTTTATTGAAGATCTTGCAAATCGTGCAGATCGTTTACCAAACAACAAATGACACTGTATAGGGTTGACGAGCTTCGCAAATGTAGTTCATGTTGGCGGTGCAAGGCTGATCATTCATTTCTCTCACCAGCGGATTTTCGCGATTGTAGACCAAATGATCGCAGTGCTCGTTATTGCCAGCATTATCGGGTTGTCCGCGTGCCCAGGCATCGATGGTCAAGGCTTTGCCATTGGCAAACCAAACGTGCTCACTTTGTTTGGCCAAATCGGTGCCCGATGTCCAATAGTGATTGGGATAGCCAAAAGAGTTCAAATGGTTGGCGATCGCCTGCCATTCCTGAGTGGTCTCCAAGCTGATCAAACTGGCATCCATGCGACGACACGCCTCAAAGGCAGCAAACCAATTGGCTTTAATAGTGTTCTCAAAATAATAATATCCATTGCCGATTTGCACAAACGGTGTCACCTGTAAATCCGTGGCACCTGCATATACACATTTGTATAGGGTTTTATTTGGTTTATGTGCTCTGGTCACACTCACCTTCCTTGATGGTGGGCGTGATCGTGTGTGCCAGACTTATGGCAAGCCAGGCAAACAAGCTAATGAGACGCGCTGAATTCTTAAACATTTTCACTTTCAAATGAATACAATTGCATCGCAGCAGCTTTCTTTTATACTCCCCAAAGCTTCTATACGCTCTTTTATCAAGGTATTTTGCACTTTTTGTTTATCACTCTTGAACACGCACAATTAAATTGAATGTTTTATGATAAGTCATTTTTTATCAGCACATACATTCCTTTCATTGATTGGAGAGCAGCTAATAATAGATTTTGTAGGTCGAGCAAATTGCATATTTCTAATTGTTTATACCATTTAGAAAGTGCATAAAAAAGGGGAATTTGAAAAGCAAAATAATGTTAAAGAAAGTTGAATTGACATAAGCACGCACATCATTGTAAATCAGGGTGTGCACTACATATGTCCTTAACTGTAGTATCATTATGTCTTTTGCTGCCCACAATGCTGTCATTTTGTCAATAAAAAGTCATATAAAACTCACGCATAACTTTTGCAAGTTTGAGTGTGAGTGTATGTGTGTGTGTGTAACTTGTACAGTTCGGAAAAACAAACAAAAAATCGCTTTTCTTACTTGTTTTTCGCTCATCTTTGGGGTTGGGTAAATACAAGTATATTTTGTGCTGGTTTTTTTGTGATATTCCTTGTCCAATGGGCGTCATTTGGCTTGTTTAGTTTGCTCCTTAGATATAACATATATAGTATATGTAGAATGTGTGAGGGTCAGGAACAGTCGAAGAAGAAGAAGCAGAAACAGAAGAAGCGACTCGAACTGGGGTTGATAAAACTTTTCTCATTTAAATGTTCCAAAACAAAAGAGGGCGCTAGACAAACAGCAGCAGCAGCAGCAGCCGCATCTCTTTCGCCTTTTGTGCAAATCAAGTCAAAGTCAAAAAGTGTTAATGTAGTTGTAAGCAAACACACACACACACACAGACACACACCATACACACACGCAAAACTTAATTGTAGCTGTGCTTGCTGAAATTCATTTATTTATTTAGCATTTTTTCCTTTTTTGTTGCTTGCTAAGACTATGTCTTAGAAATTGCCAAAATGAAATCCAAATAGTCTCTTTCACTCACTCACTCACTCATAAATTAGAAGATTTCTAATTAAAACTATTTAACTTTTGTGAGCGATTGTGAGATCATAATTAGATTTACATTTGTTCAACAACAATTACACAAAATGCTGCGCTGATGAGATGTCAACATTAATACCATTTGAATGGTTTCATGACTTAATGAGTGCACTCATCTATGCTGTGTCGCTAGTCATAAATCAATTTGTTTTGACTTCGATGAGAACAAAACCGAAATCCAATGAAACTGAATTTCATAGATACAATAATGTTGTTTCTACTTCCTTCCATCAATCCGCTAAAAATATGGCAGAAGGGTATTTTAATTTTGTGCCTCCACGATACATAATTAACAAGCAAAAGGAGTCGAGACGATATAGATTTATCCGTCTGTCTGTCTGTCTGTCCATCCATATGAACACTTAGATTTCAGAGACTGTAAGATATGGAGCTATAATTGTTGGCTTTTGTTGGCAATCTGGTATTGATATGCCAAATATAGCCGTTGGTATACTTTTAGTATGCGGTGTATTTATTTAGTATATTTTATAATTAATACTAGTACTATATTTTTCGTATTTGGTTTTGGCCTTCGGTATATTTTCGGTATATTTATGCGATACATTAATTTAGTATATTTCATAATATACTATATTCTTATTATTTGGTATTCTCCTGCGGTATATTTTTTAGTATCTGTGCGGTATATTAATTAAGTATATTTCAAAACTAATACCGGATTATGTTTTTAGTATTCGTATTGGTTTATTCTTAGTATTAGTTAGTGATATTTGGTATATTTTTAGTATTTTGCGGTATATTATTAGATATATTTTAAAACTAATACCGCACTATTTGGCACTGTTGAGCACACTCGACTGTAGCTTTCATACTTGTCGTTTTTTGTCAATCTTAAAGATTAAATCACCATCGCCCATAAAAAGCAAGTTGCGCTCATCAAGTGTTGTGACATTTGTCTTCCCTTTTTTAATGCAAAATACTGTCAGCTAGTTAAGTTTTAACCTATTGGGGCAACGATGTTAAGCAGTTGCTTTTAAATAAACATAAATATTTAATTTTAGTGTCAACTATTAAACGTAATCCTCTTGCTCTTAGTTTTTGCTTAATGGCTTTTGTTGTGCGCGTTAAAAGAAAAAAAAACAAAAAGCGATGCAACATTTTCGATTTTCTTGTGTTTTTTTTTTGTTTTTGTCTTGTGCTTGTGGCCCCTTGACGCCAATTTGGCCATTTTCATTTTATGGCCAGAAGGGCTTCGACTGCTTGCTGCGCTGAGCTGCGTTCGAGCTTCATTAAAAATTGAGACACCCGCAGACAGGACTTTTACTTTGCCTGCCTGCTTGCCTGCTGTTACGACTCGTTTTACTTTCTCTCTATGATATGCAGCAGAAATATGCAAAAATACATTTGACTTGAAGCAACATCATCAAGTTGCATTTTATAGCTACTTTTACTCACTACTACAACATATAAAATAGATCTGATTAACTTAATATTTATGCAATCAAATACCTTTTCTTTACAATTTGGAGGCAGTGAAATTTTTCGGGGCAAAAATTAATGAGTATAAACAAAAGTGTGTTTAAGTGATAAGATAAAAGTTATGGCCACAATAAACGAGATAAATGGCACGCTCTATTCGTCTGAGGTGGAATAGCATAAATTGGGGAAGAAAGAAGAGTTTTAGTAAACTAGAAACTGTATGAAGAGTAGAGGGAAAATTAAATAGTATTTGAGAATAATAAACATTGTTTTTCACATTTCCCACAAGCGAAATAAGATTAAATTAAGCATTTAACTAAAAATATATTTAGATCAATAAATGTTAGATAAATAATATGATATAGTAACAGTATATACTGGAAAAAGTATTTTTTGTGTAGGAGCATTAATTAGTATTACTGTCATACGTAATATTTTATATAGTATATACTGTTATTATAATATAGTATAATATACTGAAAAATTATTTTTAATAAGGGCATTTTGTATATCAGTATTTATTTGGTATAATAATTGTACATATTGAAAAAGCTACTTTTTTATAACAGTATTTAATATGAGGGCGTAATACTAATTGTTTTCTTTATGTAAATAAATTAAATCCATTTAGATAATTTAGCTCAATTTTAAATATATGAAGAAATGTTTGATAAATTGCTAAGTGAAAATAGTAATAATATTTTGTATAACAGTATTTCGTATAAATATAATACTATAATACTGTTTGTTTTCTTATTACACCCAAAAATTAGCTACTTTAACCATATGCACATATATTATCCCTAAATATTTACTATATATACACATTTTTCAACAATACCAAAACATTTTTCTAGACAATTTTTTCAATCGTTTGCTATTCAAAATCAGTTTGTAAAATCAATTTAAAGTAGTTTGCCTTTCTTAATTTATTTCAAATTATGTTTTCACCTGTCTCTTGTCAAAGTTTAAGCTCTGAGCGAACAGTTTTGCGGAGCGGAAGAGGACAAGACAAGACACTGAGCACCGTGTTGTGTATTAAAACTGTCGCTGATTAACCCAAGACGACTTTTATTTGTTGGCCGACCCTAGCTTAACCCTTTTTTTTTTGTGCTGCCTCTTGTATAACCCATTTAACTGTCACAACAGACTGGGCCATATATATATACATATATATATATATATATATACTACGTATACAGCGAGACGAAGGATTGGGAAAAAGTTGTGTGTGACAGCAGCCACTCAATAAACTTGAGCACGTAAAGTTTTTGCATCAACATAAAAATAAAACTCAAGTCGTTGGCAGCGCGCACAATTTGCTAAGCTGCGTTTACCTATTTTTGGTATTTTTCGTACTTTGGTATTTTTGTGCTAACCCAGGCCAAAGTAAGTCTCTGTGTGTGTGTGTGTGTATGTGTGTGCGCGTTTATATCGGGTTAAGAGGGGTTAAGAGTGTGGGGTTAATGTTAACTGCGTACTGGAATACTGAATACCAGCTGCTGCCATTGGCGTTACGCAGTTTTAAAGTTTGCTGCTAACTTTGCCTTTGACATTCACGACGTCATTTGCACTGGCTAAAAAATACAGAACTTACATCATTTGCCTTAATCACACACTAAACTCGTCCTTTAATAAATGTTCAACAAAAATTAGCATAATTTCTAATTCGTATAATAATTCTGAGCAGCACATTAAATAGTATTTGATATCAATAAACAGTATATTAGTTATACCTTTTTTAAACTTATTTTTTTTAAAAGAAACTTCTTGTATATCAATTTAAATAAATAATAAACTCCATTTTGATTAGCTTAATAGATGCTTTAAATAGTTTTGTAAGCTGAAGACAGTATTTTTTTAACTAAATAGTACTTGATAGCAATAAATAGTATATTATTTATATGCATTAAATACACATTTTTAAACATCTCTTCGGTCTCCAAATCGTTTTGTATTTAAATTTCAATAAATCGATTAGTAAGCTAAAAACAGTATTTTAAATATACTACAGTAGTTAGTAGTTAGTACAACAGTATTATACTGATTTTCTTAAAGAGAATGATTGTCCAATTCAGAACTAATACAATACATAATACTAACAATAATGGGCAAATTGCTAATAACAATAGTTAGATAAGTTATAAAAGATGAATGCCAAACATAAATTACGAATGACTTTCTTAGATCAATGTGGCAGCTAATGAAAATGCAAATAGTACTTATTACTTGCCATCCAATCAAACAGTGCGAATGATTGATGGCTTAAGAACCACAGTGAGTTCAATTAAATGCAAATCAGCATCAAAAGTGAGGTTAAGTGCAAATTTAAGATATGCCAGAAGAAGAAGATGATGAAGAAGAAGAAGAAGAAGAGGAAGTAGTATTTAGTATCGAAATGCACTCAACACGCTTCCACGGGTATCAAAAAGGAATGCAAGCAGTCAACTAGTCATCAACATCATCAGCATCAAAACGTCATTATCGCATTGAAGTCGTCGTCATCATCATTTTGCTGGCAGGCAGAATTAATCGCCAGCCAAACGAAATCGACTTTGCTGATGGAACTACTACATATACATACATACATACATATAGTATAGTATAGTAGTAGGGGTAAAGAATGGCAAATGGATTGAGGCTCAGAGATTTTGTGCTGCAGAGATAAGCACTTACGACGCAGCCAGGGCCATTGTCAAAAAGTTTTAGCGATTTCGAATGGCTGCTGATGCTGCTGCCTCGGCAAACTACTTGTCATCTGCCCGCTGGTGTTATACGAGGTAGGCAAACAGCACGGGTGGGGAGTGGGGTAGGTGGAGGTTGAAGGAGCAGGAGAAGGCAAGGACAAACGAGTCCTTCGACCAGTATCTGGGGGTTTTTAGCTATGGCTCTGTGTGTTCGCTCAGCTTAGCCTTTGTCTCAGTTACAGTTGAACTGACATTGAATTAATTGCAATTGCTTTGGCGCTGCGATGTGATACGCAAGAGTGCGACAACAATACAGATAGAGAGAAAGAGAGAGAGAGAACACCACTTGATGTTTACACTGCTCGACAGCGACAAAGCCAATAACAGTTGCGAGACACTGTAAAATGGCATGAAGGCAAAGGCAAAACAGCATCTCGATAACATCTCGAGCAATAACTGTTACACTAAACGTTATAGTAACCGTTTTGGGGCCAAGACTTCTCTAATAACTGAGGGCTCAAGTGAAAGAGTGTAAGCCAGTAGCACTTACTCTGCGGCTCAATAGTTACCGCAACAGTTATAAAATTTATTCGATATGATAACAGTTGTTGTTCTATTGGCAATACAAGTTGAAATTGTAGTTCATATAATAGCAGAAATATGTTAGGCAGCTTCACGACTTTTTGCCATCAGAATAGTAACTAAGCAAGTAACAGTTACTGTGACTCAATAGTGACACTGTAACATCTGTACAATTGTTTCCTAAAGATAACAGTTGAAAAAGTTGACAGTGCAGTTCAATTAATAGTGAAAGTATGTTAGATAATGTAAAAGTAACGAATAAAAAGTTACTGTGACTAAATAGTGACTGTAAAATAGCCGTTGAAAATGTTGAAATTGTAGTTTAATTAATAGTATAAATATAATAGGTTAGTATGTATTAACGGATAGAAGTAGCGAATATAAAAACAGTTACAAGATATTCTAACACAATACATAGTAACTAGGCAAGTAACAGTTACTGTGACTCAATAGTGACACTGTAACGTTTGTACAATTGTTTCCTAAAGATAACAGTTGAAAAAGTTGACAGTGTAGTTCAATTAATAGTGAAAGTATTTTTTATATAATGTAAAAGTAACGAATAAAAAGTAGCAGTTACTGTGACTAAATAGTGACTGTAAAATAGCCGTTGAAAATGTTGAAATTGTAGTTTAATTAATAGTATAAATATAAAAGGTTAGTATGTATTAACGGATAGAAGTAACGAATATAAAAACAGTTACAAGATATTCTAGCACAATACATAGTAACTAAGCAAGTAACAGTTACTGTGACTCAATAGTGACATTGTAACATTTGTACAATTGTTTCCTAAAGATAACAGTTGAAAAAGTTGACAGTGTAGTTCAATTAATAGTGAAAGTATTTTTTATATAATGTAAAAGTAACGAATAAAAAGTAGCAGTTACTGTGACTAAATAGTGACTGTAAAATAGCCGTTGAAAATGTTGAAATTGTAGTTTAATTAATAGCATAAATATAAAAGGTTAGTATGTATTAACGAATAGAAGTAACGAATATAAAAAACAGTTACAAGATATTCTAACACAATAGTAACTAAGCAAGTAACAGTTACTGTGACTCAATAGTGATTATACAATTTGTACATTTGTTTTGCTAAAGATAACAGTTGAAAAAGTTAAGATTGCAGTTCAATTAATAGTAGAATTATATTAGATTATGTGGAAGTCACGAATATAGAAAGCAGTTACAACAAAAGTAGCAGTTAATTTGGCGAAATAGAAATAGAAATCTCAAGTACAACAGTTAACATTTATTGTAACAGTCAGAAGACAACCAAAAACAGACGCAGTAATGGCAGCAAAAGTAACAGTTACTGTTCCAGTAGCAGTCACAGTTACAGTCGCTGTGAACGCTTCTGTTACAGCTGCCGTTTTAATAACACTAAAAAAATACAAACTGCAGTAAAAGCGAGAGAACGTTGGCAAGCCAAGTAGTATTTGCAATTGAACAAGACCGTTAAAAGTAAAAGTAGCTGCAGTACAAACATGTTGAAATCGCAGTTACTTTCACAATGTATAGTAACAGAAAAAGTCACAGTTAAAGCATCACAAAGTTAACACCTGTAAAAGGGTAACAACAGGCTGCATTTAACAGCTAATTAACATAGGTAATTATATGAAGAAGCAAGTAAAAACCACACTGAAGTGTTCATAGTGTAAATGGGCCACGAAAATTGGGAAATGCCATCAACGACGAGACGAACAAAAATAATTAATTTATGTAAATAAGTCCTCTCGAAACGTCGCGCTGCGTTTGAAAACAATTAAATTTTCGGGGCGAAAAGTCTTTTGCGGCAACTTCCACCAGATTTTTGTTTGTTTTCGTTTTTGTTTTTTGGGGTGCACAACTAATGCATTTGCAATGCGCAGGCCAAAGGAAATGAAATGCAAAGAAAGCCAAGTAGTTGAGGTAGCTGGAAGCCAGAAGAGCGAGCGAATGAGCGCGACGAGTACTTGCGTACTTATCACAAAAAAAAAAAGTACGAGTACCGGGTACTGAGTACATATTTTTGATGACACTTATTACTGCAGTGGACAGCAGCAGCAGCGCTTCGCTTAGTGCTTTGCTTGGCTTCGCTGGGTGGGGACACTCAAGGTCGCGTCTGGACAGGCGCAACTTGTCGCATATTTATCTAGTTGGCAAGTGAGGGTTACGTATAGAAAAATGCCTGAGAAAGCCACTCGACAACGGCTGCACTCCAAGCTGTTTAACCACACTTGTGACATACCCTTACACTGAGTTGAGTAGAATAAATGCTTATTTCTAACCATATCGCACTTAATGGTCACTTTGTTTTAGCTTATTTTAATGAGTAGTAAAAATATATAACAAAATATAGTAATTACAAAATATCATAATACTATACATCGCGCATAAAGTTGCTTAGGTTGCCTTTTTGCCCCATTTAGTTAAAAAAGGCCGTTAAGTGAGATATATTTAGCTGCAGTTGTAGCTTGCGAATTTTGAGCACTTTGCACTTTAAAAATTTCAGCTTTTCGCTTCAAGACAACTTATATTGCTTAATTTAATATTTATTCGCTTGGCGATCTTTTTTTCGTTCGGTTCGGGACTTAAGGTCGTTAAGTGTGTTACTTTAATGAAACTGCAATTTTTGCAAATTTATAATCCTAATTGGTTGTGAATTTAAAATATTTTTTTTATTAAAAAAGTGATGTTGCTTCTCTAAATGTGATTTATTTTAGCTGCTAAATTTCCTAGACACATCTGTGGCCGCTAAGTGAGAAACATTAGGATTTACGATTTAACGTACACTTCACAAACCTAATTGGTTCGAAATTTAATATATTAAGACTACAACAAAAATGATGTTGTTTCTCTAAATGTAATTTCTTGTAGCTGTCAAATTTCGTAGTCTAGTCTGTGGCCGTTAAGCGAGATACTTCACAAATCATGTTGCTCCACTATGTTATGTCTTATCAGTCAGCCGTCCAGAGTTGGCCGGTAAGCGAGATACATATGTATATTCAAATGGTATTTAAGCAAAGTTGCAAATGTTATAACCCTGCATTTAGAGTATTACGTTGGCCGTTGTTGTTGGGCACTTATGTTTCCATTTGATTGCTGGGAGTTTTACCTTGAATCTAGCTAACTTGGATGCAGTTTCACGTCCAGAAATTTGTTTACTTCGCCAAGCTATGCGCTATTTACTTAACAACCTCTCTTCTGTTGACGTCGTCGTCGTTGTTGTCGTTGTTGTTCCTTCTACTTCTTGTTGTTAGTTGTTGTTTGATTATTGTTGTTGCTTTTGTTGCTGTTGCTGGTTTATTTGCAATTTGCATACACTTTTCTTCTTGTACTCGTAATTGGGTAATTTAAATTTTGTTTGAAGTTTTGCACAACATTTCTTCAGTGTTTGTTTCGTCTCTTTGTTCGTTACGAAATGCAAGCAAACTCGAAGGTAAAGCCAAGGCTACGATTTATACTATCTAAAGCACACTCTTTTTTTTTTTTTTTTTTTTTTGTTCGATAGCTCTTTCTGTCTTTCATTCTCTGTTTCTCATTGTTGAATCCAAATCAAATTCTTTTGTATTTGGCATAGCAAAAGGCATTATCAATCAATTGAAGTGCTATCTGCGCTATTGCAAAGCGACCAAATCAAAGTAAAGCAGCAATAGTTGAATTAATGGCATGTTTGCCCAAGCATGATCACACTGCTGACGTTAGGCAAATGTCATTACAGAGCCCACACAAAAGTATTCATTCAGTGTAAGAACACTTCAAATGAAATGGATTCATGTAAAATTTTAGTCTTGAATTTTCTTTTTACTCGTTTAACTAATCAACATATATGGAAGTATACTGGCAACACTTTAGATGCAAATAAACTGAACACGTTGCGTATGAGTAATATTTTATATGGACATTAATCATACGCAGCGTTGTCTATGTTAATGCATATGGAAATAATGTTCTTAGAATAATGTATGACAATCAAAGGTGCACTTCAAATAAACATACTCTGCGTATGAGTAATATGAACTAATATGTTATTTGCATATTAATCATACGCAGCGTTGTCTAAGTCATTTTTTTGTAGTAGAAGTAATACTTGAAATTCATAACTAATTAAGTTTGTTTAGAAATGCTTAGCATAATGCTGGCAATTAAAGTTGCTCTTCAATTCAGCATACTCTGCGTATGAGTAATATTATATATATATGCATGTTACTCATACGCTGCGTTGTACACTTGACAACTAATTTATGGCACACTCGCGCTTAATTTGAATCTAATCAAAACCTTCTTTTAATTGCATGTTTTGTGTGGTATACATTTTTTTTGAGCTTAAATTTAATATCATAATAATTATTTTCAGTCTTTATGTTGGACAACAACGAAGACGCGAAGAGTAAAGCAGAGGACGCAGATGAACACACACACACACACATACACACACAGCAACAACAATGCTAACAACAATGGCAACAGCTGTAAGTAAGTGGCTAAGTGAGTATGGCCAAGAGTGCTTATTTGTTCAAGTGCGCTTGAATGAGAATAGCATGAGAACAGCAGCAAGAGTGTCGCAAAAGCAGATGCAGCAGAAGACGACAAAGCGCACTAAGAGATAGAGACAGAAAGAAAGAGAGAGAGAGTGAAGGAGGCGAGAGAAACAAAAGTGACAGTAAAACGTTGTAGGCGAAAAGAATGCTACAAAATTATAACCAACAGTCGCTAGCAGGCCACATCGCCTTCTCCCCTCCAACCCCACCCCCTCGACACACTCGTCGCTCATCACTTGTCTGGCGTGAGAATGACAACACACCAACCCCAACCCCAACCCTCATCCACAATGTGACACCCCAATGACCGGCTGCATAACTTTGAAGACACCAGCGAGCACACAAAATGTTTTCAGTCTAAGTTATATAAAGTGCTTAACTATAAGCAACAAAAGTAAAAAGGCACAGTTCCTCAACTATCTTTTTGAAAATAGAATAATATTTATTTTAAGAAATTTTTTTTTGGTAATTGAAAATATAAGCTCATTTTCATAAAACTTATTTTGAAAAGGCTAGACGAATAATAGTATTAAGTAAGTCTCATATTCTTCACATATTAAAATATTTCTAACAAATGAGAAAAATCGAAAAAATAATATACCCCCAAAAAATACCATATTTGGTATATTGATATATGTAGTACTACAATCAAAATATACCATACCAACTCAGACTCGTAGTAAGTAGGCATTTTTGCCCATACAAAAGTATTTCATCGCAACCAAATTTATTCAGAAACCATAAATGTTGTAGTTATTATTGTATGTATTATATCTCTATCTCTTCTAATCTCTAAGAAGGATGTAAATGTTGACAAAAATGCCAAATGAAAACAAATATATATATTTAGATTATATAATATTTTATTTTCATTCATATTTCTAAACAAATTCGATATGCATCGATATGATCTCGGCATATTTTAGTATTTTTCCGGTATATTATATGTCATACTGTTTTGCTTTTTAACTTGTTTTGAAGATATTTCTATTAGAATATCTTAACATAATTTCCCAACTAACCAATAAAATACTCATGAATATTAACTGCTATTAAGAATAATTTCCTCAATTACTGCTGCATTTGAAGCGCTCTTTCACATCAACAAATTGTTTAGGCTACTCGAAAATGCGTTTTTAAGACAACTCAACTAATTGAGCGATTTGTTGTCGGTTATCGGGTCTTTTGTGTGCTCAACGATAAGTTAATGTATTAGCAAATATGATCTTAATGCGAGTCTTAAGCATTGTCAAGTTGTTGCACGTAATACAAAATTAATTGCATTGACACAAACTCAATTCAACGCCAAATTGTTTAGCACCGAGGAGGGAGTTTGAAATTAGTTAATTAAGATTGGCAAAGGCAACAAATTAAAAGCTAAATATCAAAGCAAAATCATGTTGTTGACAAGATTAAACGTTGTGTGTGTGTGTGTTTATTTGTGGAATGTTTCAAAATTGTGTGTACTATTGAAAAATGGTTTACATTTGAAATAGTTTCAACTGTTAGCAAGTCACATGCAAACATTCTCTTTCAGCAATTATGTTTGTCGAGCTAAAAACGACAATATGGGCTATACAATGATTTAAAGAGGTTCTTAGCTTAGAACAATGGCAACAAAAATAACAAAAAAAAAAAAAAAAGAATTGAAATTGAAATTGCATCAAGTTTGCCAACTCTCTGCGCTTCTCTATGTTTCGTGCCTAGCAAAATGTGCACACAAAGTTGTTTATGACACATTTGGCATGTCAACATTTTGGTTGCTGTTTGCTCGGTTTGCTGCCCTTCCTCCTTGCCTTTGCCTTGCCTCGGTGCTATTCTTGGCCAAGCCTTGCTGGCCATTGCCAAGTTGGCATTGTTCTTGTGCCCTCTCTCTCAGCAGTAGTAGTAGTAGTAGTATTTTTGCATTTGCAAAGAATGAATACATACACGGGGAAAAATAAAATCTGGATTCAAAAGTATATTGTAAATCTTGATTTAACAACTTTTCGATCTTAGCAAAAACATTTAAGAAAGATGTAAGATACATATTTTGAATACAAGTGAGAGCGAAAGCAGAGCGGTATTATTCGTTAAATATACCAAACATTATACTGCAAGAATACTAAAAATATACCGAAGGACGTAGATACATATATCGATGAAGTACTGCATCCGAAATATACCTCAGGTCAAAATATACCAGAGAACAAAATATACCGTATTTTCAGCCAAAGCAGCTAAAACGGTAGCGGAAATAAAAATCATGAAACAAATATTTTAGTTTGAACAAAATCTTAAATCTAGATTTCGTTCTTCAATGTGCAATCTAGAATTATGATCATGATTATCAAAAGTAATTCAATTTATTTAAGAAACATTTGTTTACGGGGGAAAACGCCTACTTTGGCTGACAATTTGGTATATTTTGCAATCTGTGGTATATTTTTGATACACTATCATATTAATATACCAAATATGGACTTCGGTATTTTTAAAATATTTTTGCAATATATTAATTTGGCAGATATTGTAAATCTCAAAGTATACCAAATATTGTACCGCAAAAATACTAACATATACCGAAGGTTACATTTGGTATATCGATTTTTTCGTTGCAAAAATAAATATAAATAAAATATAATCTATATCTAATCTAATACTAAAATATTATCTAATTTGGTATATTTTAAGACTAATACCGCACGTTTTTGCTTTTATTCAAAGTGGGTGGCGGGTAGCTTACAGATTTTTTTCTCTGTACTCGCACTTGAACTAGCACTCACAGAACACACAATAGCATAAACACACACACACACAGAGACACACACAAACAAGCAAAAAAGGCAACTCAAATAAAGCGAGCGAATTGCATTTTATTTTCGAACACATTCTGTTGTTTGCATGTTGCATTTATTGATGTGCAAACAGCAGTAAAATACTCAAAATGGCCAAAACTAAAAAAAAACAACGACAAAGCAAAACACAAAACGTTGACTTCACTTTTCTGTATGGAGATATTGTTGTTGTTGTTTGGCTTCGCAAATTTAATTAGTCCACACACACTCACACATTCATAAATAAATCAAAAACTAGCATTCGCAAATATTTGAACACAAATATTTATGTAAATATTTCATATGCGAATTTAATATGTTGATCTTCTCAATTGCCTACTGCTGTCTACTGCTTGTTTTCCACCACATCGATTTGCAATTCGTTCGGTGTCAACAACTCTACTTACAAGTCGCATCCAAAGCTAATAAATAAATAAATAAATCTGTTTGATTGTTTTTGTGGCTTACATTTTCTCAATTTTATTAAACTTAAGCTATTGTTATTCTTATTCATTCGACAAATAATGCAAATTTAAATCAATATATTGCTAACATGATTATTGCTGCATCGATTGTGAACTTTGACATTGACGAAAAAAACATAAATAGAAATTTCAACGATATACTTTAATTTTCCAAAATAAAAAAATAAGACTTGTTTATCAATTAAAGTACTTATAAAGTTCCGTCACAATAGTATTTTCATTTATCGATAGCTGGTTATCGATAGTAAATGGTTAAAATGCACGAGTGTACATTAAATATTAAATTATTATATTATATTAATATAGATTTTGTTTGTGTTTTTTTTTTTAATTCCGATATCAAAGTTTCTTCACAAGATTTGCATATATCGATAGCTGTATTGTTATCGATAGTAAGTGCTCGAAATGCACTATTGGCTATCTGAGTCATTGTATATTATTAAAGATTTTATTCGTGTTCTCAATAAGCTTTTCCGATATCATAGAGTTCCCTCACAATAATTGTTTTTATCAATAGCTGTAAATTATTTAATATAGATTTTATTTCTCTTTTCGATCAACATTTCCGATATCATAGAGCTCCCTCACAATATAGTATTTGCAATTATAGATATCTGTATTGTTATCGATAGTAAATGGTCAAAATGCACTACTGACTATCTCGAGTTAGTATTAAGCGGATTTTAGTAGCTGAGTTTTGCCTTGGAGTATGCAACTTTGTCTCCTCTTTCCTCTCTCTGTGTTGTCTCCACAACAACAGCTGCTGAATCGCTGCCAAGGACTTAATGACTGTTTTGTTGGCGCCACAGAAAGCAAGTAGAGAGTCAGTGATAGGAATTGGGATTGGGATAGAGATGATGCTGCTGATGGAGATGGGCAAACAAAAGGGGTAAAAGATAAAGATGATGATGATGGCTAGATGATGCCAGCAGGCTGGCAGTCATGGCATATAGTTGCAGCCTCCATTTCCTGTCAGCGCACAGCTCGTCCTGTTACCGCTTTTCCTCTCCCTCTCCCCCGCGCTCTCTCTCTCTCTCTCTCTCTCTCTCTCTCTCTTTGGTGGTACGACAATCGTCGACCGTTGTCCGTTGTAGGTTCTCCGGCTGTCCAATGCTGTCTGATGCTTTTTGTCAGTATTTCAGTTCAGCTGCAGCAGCATTTAACTATAAGTAAAAGTTTTGCTGGTTGCTGCGCCTGATTACTTGCCACCCAATTGCAAAGCGAGGGAGAGAGAGCGAGAGAGAGAGATAGAGAAAGAGAGAGAGAGAGGGAGATAGCCTTATATGTATGTTTGGTCTTAGCTGCTGCCTTCGTTGGCATTTGCCAAGCGCTGTGGCAAAAGACAATAGCAATCTCTTCTCTTCTCCTCTCCTCCCCTCTTTTCACCTATCTCCCTTTCTCTTCCTCTCACTGTTTCTCTTCCTTGCATCGTTGCTTGCTCTCCTCTTGCTTGCCATCATACTGCCTTCATCCTGTCGCCCTATCTTGGCTGCCTTGTTCCGTTCTTTTTTTTTTCGGTGCTGCTGGAAAAAGTCAGTGTAAATTATGAAAATACTCGTTCCTCGTAATTTGTTGAGCCTGTGTGTCTGTGTCTGTGTGTGTGTGTTGTCTCTCCCTCTCTCTGTCACTCTCGCTGTATCGTAGTGTGTGCTTCCTCTTGCTCTAGCAGCAGGTTTTCACTTTTTGCTTTACGGCATTTTCTACTTGTTCTTGTTCTTGCTTGGCGTTCTTTTCCCTTACTTGTGCTATTATAATTTTCTCTGTCACATTAAAATGCGGTTGAAATGAGCAGGAAATGCGCGCGAATTCTACTAACCCAGATAATCTCGGGGCTGATTTAAGCATTTTCGCCTCTGCCTTCACTACGTTTTTAACTGTTGAAGCAGCGTCGCTTAATTTCGCTGCATTTTTCGTTTTCGTTGTCGTTTTTCGTTTTTCGGTTTTGTATTAAAACATTCTGCACTTTTCATAATTTTCAATTTGGTTTGTTGCCATTGTTGTTGTTGTTGTTGGGCGTTTTTGTGTGTGGCAGCGAGCTCTTTTTAATTTAATGCAACACGCAATTATGCGCAGCCATCTTCGGGGCTGCCGCCTGCTAATTAGCCGCCAACAACGTCAGCGTTGGGCGTGCATGTGGGCTTGGGCGTGGGCGTGGACATGAGCGTGGGATTTTATTATGACGGCGCTGCACGCGGCGAATGTGTAATAAAAAATGACTTTGTATTTTGGCTTTTAGCGACTGTGTGTGTGTGTGATATAACAACTAATCTCGCTATCTCTCTCTTTCTCTTTCGGTCTCCCTCTCTCTCTCTCTCGATCTCTCTGACACTACAAAAAGTTGGTCATTGTAATTGGAGGGCGTTCAAATGTTTTGTAGCGGACTCTCGCTCGCTCGCTCGCTCGCTAAGCCGCAATCCGTGCAAAAGTCCTTTGTTGGCTTATTTATTTATTCAGTTAGCCAATTTTTGAGGCCTGCCAACAGTGCAGTGCTGCAGTGTTTCATTTCCTTTTTTATCCATTGTCCATTGTCCATTTTCTATTTTCCATTTGCCAGGCAGCTGCATCAAAAGTCCGAAGCCGTAACTATTTCACTTTCAAACAACTCGAATTAAGTGCAAACAAATGAAAAAAAAAAAATCTCAATGGAAATCTCAACACAGCTAAGCGTTTTAGCAATGCAGCGAAAATAGTGCTGCAAAAGTGTTGAAAGTAGTGTTGCCTAATGCATAAAATATGCACACTTGGGCATTTTAAAGTTTTACATTCTTTTTTGTGTGGACCTTTGAATTAACGTTGACTTCATATGAAATGTTCGGCTAAGTAATCTTTCCTAATGAGAGAATATTTATACAAAATAAAAAGAAACGTAAAAGTGTTGGAAAATGAATAAAATGTTTAAGTGTCAGGGAATCTGTAATGCTGTAGAATAGTTGGTATGTGAGTTGTGTTGGTAAATATCAGCTTTGGTAGAATGACTTTGCGAATTGAGGCTATGTGAGGCTTCATATGCGTTGCTAGGTTTGGTAACACTTCTTTCTCACTTTCTCTCGATTTAAGTGTGGCGTAAGACAGACACGTGTGTTAAATAGAAGAGAAATAATACTTATGAACAACAGAGGCTGCGAAGACTCCCTGCATCCGCCAGAACTAAATACTGGACGTCAAATCTAATAGCAACCGACTGACGGAGTCGGCTTGCTTGAGGATGAAGCTGATTCTTCGACATATAACATATATATAAACAAGAAAGCTACAATCGTGTGTGCTCGACTGTGAGATACCCGCTACACATTTTGAATAAAAGCAAAATAGTGCAGAATTAATTTTAAAATATACGAAAATATTATACTACAAAAATACAAAGAAGATATCAGAGGTTATATTTGGTATATTGATATAGAACTACATTCAAAATGTACTATAGAGTATATATATACTATATTGTCAGCTAAAGCAACTAAGACCTCTAATGTTGGCTTTTTTTCCTTAAACACCTTTTACAATTCTTATCTGATCGCAACTAACTAAAGGAATTATCAAGACTATACATTTGAAGACTTTAGATTTGAAGTATTGAATGTACCAAAAATCTATCTTACGCTTGTCATTCGATTTTTAACGGATATATAAAAACAATGAATACTTGCAATGTTGGTTATAAAGATAAACTTCGATTATTTAATAGTTGGAATATTTATTTTATATAATATTCGAGTAATAGAACAGTTTGATTAAGCTAAATAATACTGATTCCTGCTGACGGCTGACTACGTTATGACAAACTATTGTTCTACTTTTCGACGACTGATGATCTACTTCGCACGACTGCTGTTCTACTTCTTAAGATTGATGACTTGCTATCGACTAGCCTCCACCTTTGTTACGTGCATACAAATTAAACAGCAAAATTGAAATGTTATCGTCGGCAGTTATCGCCTTAATTCCTTGGTTAAACAGTGCTGGCAATATCCTCCCTACATATATGTACCATATATGCAATTGAGCAGTAGCTCTTGCCAATTGAGATGATAATTTTGCAGCTGCTCAATGCAGGCAACACACACACAGAGAAAGAAATGCGTATGATGCGTGTATGTGTGTATGTGTGTGTGTGGGGCATGCAGCATGTAGTAGCTGGGAGATAATGCCGATTGCAGCCCGTAGCTTTTAGTGATATATTGATTGGGTGCGTCGTACGCATTGGACATGTTCCGGCATAAATGTTCCAACTAAAGGCGCACGCATAATGCTAAAAGGCCAAAATGAACTGGCACAAGGCAACTGGAAGACACAAGCACAAGGCACGATTGTAGCACGGTAAGTGGCAGCGGTGACCCAACGGTCCTTTTTACTGCCAAAAAAGACTCCAGAGAGAGAGAGAGAGAGAGAGAGACAAGGAAAAAAAATGGAATGAGAGCAACAAGGGACAACAGCGTGTTTGGCCATCTATTATGAGAAGTCAAGCACGTCCGGTCCAGAGCACTGGCCCTCATGCCGTTGTAATTTGTGCGTACTTTACGAGCCGCTGTTTGTCGACTATTCCCCAACAGCAGCAGCAGCAGCAGTAGCCAAGCAGTAGTTGGAGTAGCAGCTGACCCTTTGCAGAAAACCCAACAACATTGTGTGTATTGTAAACCTTTTAAGGCACTCTGTATTAGCTGCTGTTGCCGTTGCCGTTGTTTCGCTCCTCCCCCTGCATAAGTCGCAGTTCAAGTAATCCCCGCCTTTGCACCCAGATCAAGCTTATTAGGCACTATCTCTCCCACTCTCCCTGTCTCTCTCTCCCTCTCTTTGTGTCTTAGGGAGTAGGTCAAGCTAACGAAATATGCTTCTTATGTGTGTGTCCGCTATAATTCTCAACTGTTTCTTGCTCATTTCGTTTCCTTCTTAAAACACAGACAATACCCCCATAATTCGCAAAAAGCTTTCTCCTATGTTCTCTTTTCTTTAATTTCAAGAGAAATTTACTCAGTTACTCAGAACTTAAACTGAAGTAAATGAAATGTTAGCGATAGATTGATTGACAGATAAGTATTTGATTGATAAATGATTTATTGATTGTCTGATATCTAAAGTGTAGACTTTCCAGTCTGAAGTTTTTATTTAGAGCCTTACTAAAATGGTGATTGACAGATTGAACTATGTTTTTGAAGCATTAGTTAAATGGTGAATCGATTGATTGACTGATTCAGATGTTGATTGATGAATGAATAGTGATTGATTGATTTATAAAATGATTATTACCCAATAAAATAATAATTTTTTTGTAAATCGATAATTGATTGACAGATTGAAGTGTTGATTGAATACCCACTAATTGATTAAATGACAGATGCAAATGTTGATTGATAGAATACATAGTGATTGATTGATTTATAAAATGACTATTACCCAATTGACGATTGATTGACAGATTGAAGTGTTGAATGAATTTCTCAAATGTTTGTTACCCATTAGAAGGGGAAAAGTTTGGTTTGAAGTTTTTATATATTTTTGATTGATTCAATTTAAATGTTAACTGATTAAATACCTAGTGATTAAAAAATGACTACTTCCCAATTCCATATGGCGATTGATTGACAGATTGAAGTGTTTTGATTGATTGATTGACTTATCTACAAAATATCTACTACTTAATATAAAGAGAAGTAGAGACTAAAATTATTTGTTAAATGAATTATTTGTTGAATATATCGACGAATCATTAATGTGTTGATTGAATATCTATTTCCAATTGATTGATTGCCAAAGTGATTAGCATATACAATCAAACAAATAACTTCTGATCACTAGAAGTTATGGTTGTCGCTGAGTAATTTCTATTGATGTTGCTCTCATGAATTGAGTTATTAGATGAGATTAGTTTTGGAAAACTCTTTATGCACATATTTCTTGGATGTACAAACGAACTTCAATGAGTCGACACATTTTCAGGCCCTGCATATAAGGCGCAAGAGAGGCAAAAGGCAACTCGACAGACGACGACGACATCATAACAATCTACGACAAATGAACTAATCCTCGCTAATGGTGCCCAGTCAGATTTGTAGTCGCATTCCAAAGTGTGTGTGTCTGTGCCTTACAATCACTGAGTTTTGTGATTCGGAAAAGCAAACTCAAAGGCAACTTTCATTTCGATAAATTTAGCTGTCGCAACACACATACACACACACACACACACACAAACAGATGGGCTGGCTCGAGCCAGTAAGTGGGCAGCCCCGGCTATGAAGTGACAACGTCATTGCCATGATGAGTAACAATTTTGCGAGCACTATGCGAATGAGTATGAGGCCGAGGCTGAGGTTGAGCATATGAATGTGCTGCGATGAGATGACTAGATGAGCATAACAACCTGCTACAGCTTAGACTACAGTGCTCCCTGCCGTCCCCTCTCCCTTTCTCTCTTAACTCCAACTCCATCTTGAACTCCTGTTGCTGTTGGGGGCCATTTTTGCATTTCTCTTTTACAGATTTGGCACTCAACGTCATTGAGCCATTTGCACATAACACACTTTTGACATCGCTGGCGCAAAAAAAAAAAAATTGAATGTCCTTAAGCAAGCGCGTTAGCTGCTGGACTTGCAAAATACCCTGCACTTTTATATTAATAGATATCTTAAATGTGTATTTTACTCTTTTTCATGAGCGAACTTGAATCTTGTAAGAACTTTAAATGAAATAAAATTCATAAAACTCTAAGTTTAGTGAGTTTATATAACCAATATATTGTTATAGTATTATAATATACCAAACTAATATACCGAAAACTACTAAAATATAGCGTATGCTACATTTACTATATTGATAAAGTACTACATCTAAAATATAGCTGAAAATATAGTAGATTATAGGCATTTTTCCCGATTCAAAAAAAAAATTTACTAAATAATTTCTACAATTTTTAACTTATCGCAACCAAATTTTCAGGAATTATGTAGATTATTGCATGTAAAAAATCGCTGCAGCTTCAGCATTACGCTTGGGCATGACAGAAATTTGAAATGCGTGCAAATATTACAAGTGCTGTCGAAAGAAAATAATGTCTCTATCTCTTATTGTCTCTGAAATCTAGGTGTTCACACAGACGGACAGACAGTCAGACGAACATGGCTATATCGTCTCATCTGTTGGCGCGAATCAAAAATATATATACGGCTTGATGCCTCTGGCATCTGTATATAACAGAAATTTCCTGCCGGCACCAAGTTAGTATTATAACTAACCCTATGACTCTAAAAATCTATTTGAAATGCTATTTGCTCTGTTCGATCATAGGAAAATGGCGAGAGAGACTTGAAAATGTGCATACCCTTTAACAGGGTATGAAACTAAGTAGTAGCTACTAGAATGTAGACGCGAGTAAATGCAGACGCGATGAGTTGGGAGATAAATGTGTGTGGTACCGGGGTTGGCAACAGACTAAAGCTGGGGCGAGAGCGATTGCGGCATTGAGATTGGGGTTACAACTGGAAGGGGGGAAGTGGGGAGAGGGATCCGGGGTCGCGGCTTAGACGCAACACACATAACGGGGTCGCGTTGCCACAGTTACAGCTACAAGATTCGAGTAGTTGTTGCCTTTGTGTCTGTGTGGCTGACGAAGCCGAGTGAGAGCTTTACATCGCTTCTCCAACTTCGACTTTTGGGTGACATTAACGCGTCACAAGCTAAAGCCAAGTCGCAAAAATTTGATTGCAATTAGTTTAAAAACGTGACAACGTGACGGCGAGGACGAGGAAATATGGCGAGTATTCGAAAGCAATTAAAAGCTTTGTCAATAACTTTTGGCCAAAAAGGATTTATTGAATCAACTTTGGCGCTGTCATTTTCAAGTCAGGGCGTCAAGTCGCGTCGCATGAAATTGAAATGGCGGCCGATTGACGCTTTGCGCGTTTGGCGTTGTGCGTTGCCAAACTGATTACCAAGGAAGGCGGGAGGTAAAGCATTTAGGCCGGCATTATGCATATTGATTTAAGCAGTCGAGACTTTATCAAAGTGACACGAACTGTGACGCACACGCCACTGACAATTGACAAACAATAGACAGGGAAATTGTTGTCACGGCTGCCAGGTTGCTGTTGCTGCTGCTGCTGTTGCCTGCCACATGCCACTTGCCACTTGCCACCTGCCACATGCCACATCTGGGTGTGACAGCAGATTGTTAGGCAGTGGAGCATCTACAGCGATTAGTTTATGCCGTCGCCAGTTGATAAATGCGATAGTTACGTTCCATATTAAAATGTTTGACAGCCCAAGTCAAACCAGAGTGCCTCCATCTCCCTCACTCTCTGTCTGTCTGTCTCTTTCTCGCCATCCCTCTCTCACTCCCACTACCATTGACCAGCTGTGTCCATGTCCTCTGCCTGTATCCTGCAACTGCGAGAGTTTTCATAAAGCCTGAGCGAAAAGTTTGGCTTGCGGCTTTGTTGTTGCGTCCCCTCAAAAAACTCGACGTATTTATTTTTGATTAACTTTCCCGTTTATTGTTTCGCTTATACAACAAAAAAAAAAAAAAAGAAGAAGAAGAAAACCGCCAACAACAAGAACAATTGTGGAGAGAGGGAAAGCGGAAAAACAATAAGGTTATTCACAGTTTCACAAAAGCTTTTTAACTATGGTTTCACTTCATTCGGAAAATTTAATATGTACTCGCATGCTACGAGAGAGAGAGGGAGATATTTTACTTCCTCATCTCATGCTCCCCCAACATGATTTCTGCTCTAATCCTAACAGCACTTTAAGCTTAATCGTTGTCTGCCACAATTTCACGCGAAACCCTGCAATTGGGAACGCCTTAAATATTTGGGCAAAAGTGTTTGTGGTTGTTGGAATTGATTAATGAAATGGGCAGCTAAAAGTTTCCCAACTTTCAATATCGATTGTTGTCATCGATAGCTGATAAATAGCGTTCCGTTTTGCCTCCTTTCGAGCTGCTTAAAATTGACTCAAAATAATAATATTCTAGTAAAAATAAATTTGCTTTCTAATATTTCAATGCAAGCGGACTTGAATATTTCAAAGCACATCGATAGTTATGTGCACATTTTACTATCGATATATTTTTGTAAAGTATTTTGTACTTCGTTGCTTTCTCAAGCAATAACTCATCAATCGCTGCTCGAAGCTATGGCTCACAAAAAAGGTATTAAATTCAAAGTTTAAGATATATATGTATATATCGATACACATACTATCGAATATATATTTATGTATATAACCAATGAAGATTACTTAAAAAAGGTATCATAGTAAACATATTAATAATTCCACACAAAGCTACATGCAAACATCGTCAAGTTTTATAGCAGCGCTTATGCGAATGAATACTTATCGATACGCATTCTATCGAATGTTTATGTATATATCCAATGAAGGTAAAAATATCGATATCTACGCACACTCACATATATCAATAGTAAAGTCTTTGGCCAACATCGTGACTGTTATTCATAGCACTTTCGAATGCATATTCGTACAGCCAATGAAGGTTACTTCAAAAAATCAATAGTTACGCCCACAAAGATATATATCGATATTAAAGTATTGGGCGAAAATCGTCATGTTTCTATCGACGTATTTATAACCAATGAAGGTTACTTATAAAAATGAATTATTATATTAAAAATATAATTAAGTTACACACACACATATATATATATATATATCGATAGTAAAGTATTTGAAAAGTTAACGAAAACATATCGATACACATACTATCGAATGTGTATTTATATAACTAATGAAGGTTACTTAAAACAGGTATCACAGTAAAAATATCAAAAGTTAAATAAAAACACATACATCGATAGTAAAGTATTTGGCAAACATCGTCGCTGTTATCGATAGCGAGTGCATTTCCCAAGTGGCAAGTTTGAATTTCGATTGTGGGCGAAAATAGATGTGAGTGTGGGAATTTTTTTTTGTATTTTTTTTTGTGCTTTGTGTGTTTCTTGTGCTTGATTTGGATTTGGCCTTGTTAACAAGCGGTTAGAGTTGAAGTGTGTGTATGTATGTGTATGTGTGTGTTTGTGTGCCAAATCCGCAGTTGTTGTGCCTCGTTTGAGATAGTTCTTGTTGTTGTGCCAAGTCAATGTTTGTTCTCCGTTGTTGTTGTTGGTTGTTGTAGGTTGTTGTTTGTTGCCGTGCCAAGGGAACGCAGTCGGAACGCAGAACGCATCTGCTGTTGGCTGCTGCTGTTGCTGCTGCTTTTGGCCCCGGCTACTGAGCTTGGCATCTTTTGAGCAGCAAAACGCGGAATGCACGTGGTTTGCTTTTGTGCGGTAGCTTTGACTCTCCCTCTCTCTCTCTTTCTCGCTCTCTCTTTCTCTCTCAGTGTCTGTGCTTCGTCATCGTCGCGACTTTTGTGCCACGTTGCAAGCTGCATGCTTGCTTCTTTTTGGCTGCTTCGCATTTTCATTTTCATGTTTTTTTTTTTTTTTTTGTTTGCGTCGTTTTTGTATTTTTGTTCGTTTTAATATTTTACGTGTCAACTTCTGTGTGCCAAAAAAAAAAAAAAGTAGTGGAAAAATGTTAAGAGAATGGTGACAACAATGTTGCGTAGACGCTTATGAGAAAATGGCAGGCCTTCGTCTTTGTCTTCGTTTTCGTGTTGCGTCTTCAGGCTTCTCCACGCTTTTGCCAAAAAACACTTCCTTCATTGCCCCGCTGCGTCAGCGACTTTGAGTTGGCAGCAGCAAAGTTTTGCGCTCGTTTTTGGCCTTACTCATGTCCGCGTGTCTTGCCATGCAAATTAATGCACTGTGCGATGGTGTGTGACATAATGCGAGTGTGTGTGTGTCGAGTGTGTGTGTGTGTCAGTGTGTGTGCGAGTGTGTGTGTGTGTCGAGTTTGGCATGCGTTTGCCAAGTTGGCTGCCAGTTTTTCAACCAAACCAAATTTTTGCTGATTAGAGTCTACACACACACATACACACACACGCATTTGCATAGGATATGCACACACACACACACACACACACACACACACGCATACATGCATGCAGATTGACACGTGAGTTATTCACCATGTGTGTGTGTTAAAGTTTGCTAGCGTGTGTTTGGCACTTGTCTTTTTGCCATTACTTAGCTAAGTTCCTTTGCAGCTATGCTGCTTCCTCCAAAAAATACCCTGTATTTATCACAAAAGGGGTGTGCCACACTACAAAAAGCTTCTTCTATAAAGATTTGAACAGTTTTAGCACCGATATTTATACTTTTGACTTTCTTACTTGTTCAATTTATACTTTATTTTTGAATGATTTTTAGTATCTATTTTGAATATTCCCTCAAAATACGCTACAGAACGCTTGTCTAAAGATTTCAGCACAAAAATGTATACTTATGACTATCCTATTTGTTCGATTCACTTTCAAGTTTTTAGTATATATTTTATACTACCTCAAAATACTCTGTACTTAACTCAAAAGGGGTGTGCCACACTTTCACAAACACTCGAGACAATGTTTGTGAACCGATTTCAGCACAGTTTCTTGCACAGAAATTTATACTTATGGCTTTCTAAATTTGTTTGAAATATGCTTTAGTTTTTAATTTTTAGTACATAGTTTATAATACCTCAAAATACCTTGTACTTATCTCAAAGGAAGTGTGCCACATTGCAGAAAGTTTGCTTTAAGATTTCGGCACCCATTTTGGCACAGAAATTTATACTTATGAATTTGTTCGATTTACGCATTACTTTCCAAATTTTAGTATGTTTTATATACCACAAATATTATAACAGTTAAAACCATTTCAGGTTGTTTGGGCAAAGAAATCTTCATTGGAATATTACTTTGCTTATATTTTTTGCAAGGGATGAAATATCTTAAAACTGTTGGATATGCATCTGGCAACCCTACTTGTGTTCATCTGGGCACACTGTCAATAGGTATATATAAAATTTTAGAGGGTATTTACAAGTCGTATTTACTGCGCTGCTGCTGCTGCAGCTTTTAAGTAAATTGCTTATGAATTCGTCGATAACTTTGCTTCTGCAGCTGTAACCACCAAAAATGTGCTTAAATTTATATTGCTCGAAATTCTTCAATTTTGCAGAAGTCTATCTCGCTCTAGCTCTTTCCCTCTCTCTCTCTTTCTCTCTCTGTCTCTCTCTTTCATTCCGCTTTGGAAATTTGTGCAGTGAACTGCATTTGCATTTTTAGGCATTTCACTTGGCAAAGTATTTAATTGATTTTCACTGTTTGCGTCGAACTTCAACGAAAAATTTGATTTTGGTTTCTGAGTATGCCGATAATATTGTAATTTTCCATGGTATTAATGTTAGACTTGTCTCTAATTAGCAAACAAAAATGTTGCTGAATGATTTCGATTTAGAAATTTCATTCGCATTAATGGGAAGCAAAAAAGTGCTGCGCATAAATCAAGCAATTGACATTGGCAACAATTTAGTTGGTCTAACTAATTAACTAATTGACTGCATTATTTATTTATTTACGCACACTTTACGCTCTTTGAGCAATTTAATTATAATAATGAAATCACAGACACACATCGGGCACAAACCGATCTTAGTTTGAATTTCCAAAATGCGTAATTTTGTGGGCTTCCGTTTGACCCACAAGTTTTTGAGCGAAAAGTTTGTCCATTTGTGTGTGTGTGTGTGTGTGTGTGTGTGTGTGTGTGTGTGTGTGTGTGTGTGTGTGTGTGTGTGTGTGTGTGTGTGTGTGTGTGGGATTCTCTCATTAGCATTATAGAACAGAGATAGAGATGCGGAAATGTATGCATAGTTGAGGTTATGCTTGCCTAGGCCAACTTACGACTACACAGAGAGAAAAAAATCTAGATCGCAAAGTAGATTTCAAATCTTGAAATAAGATTTTTTGGTGGTAAAAACTGTGAATCAAGATTTTTATGCTAAATCTGCATTTCAAGATTAAAAACCTCTTTTTTTTAAATAAAATCTTGAATCAAGATTGTATTTTTCTAGACTGAATAGAAGATCTAATCTAAGAATAAACTTTCTTGGTTAAATTTTAATATCGAACAATCTTGACTCACCATGATGACTTTATTTCATGTTTAAATATATGTTTTTGTCTCGCATTGAGCTGGAGTAACTTGGTGAGTTCATTAATTCTATTTATTTTCTAATATAAGTGTGCAAGTTAAACTGCTCAATCTAATCAATTTACACTACTATCGATTGATAGTATTTGATGTTTGTATGCATTACTATCGATAGTTTTCATGCATACTATCGGTAATCCTTTTTCGATAGTTCGCTTACTTTATTATCACTCTACGTTCAATTTTGACATCAACGAATCTTGATTCAAAAATTTATACTTGATACAAGCATGTTTTTTCTGTCTGTGTACTAACTATGTGTACTAACTGGGGAATTGAAACCGGAGGAGCCGAGGAATCGACTTCGTTTTGGGGCTTGTCGCTTGCTATACAATATTTATGGATTGCAATGCCGGATGTCCGGTATTACAAATTATGCGCGTTGAGCGCATTGAATGAGTTATGTGCGCCCAACCGAGAGAGAGAGAGAGAGAGAGAGAGAGAGAGAGAGAGAGAGAGAGAGAGAGAGAGAGAGAGAGAGAGAGAGAGAGAGAGAGAGAGCGAATGTGTGTGTGTGTGTGTGCCACAAGCAACTGGCAACGCTTATATTATTTTATTTACGAGAATTGTGGCCTATCTTTCGACAAAGTTGCTGCAAAAGCATAAAACTTGCTCTCACTCTCTGTCTAGCTTTTTCTTTCTCCTTCCCTCTTTCTCTCTCTCTCTCTCTCTTACTAGCTCATCCTTTCTCTCTTCTCTCCCTCCCTCTTTATCTCTTACCATCTCTCTCCCTTGCTTTATTGCAATTGGTCAAGTGTCAGCATTAATTTATTGTTGCCTTTAAATGTAATTATTGTCGCATATTGGCAGCGTCATTACATTTGCTCTGTGTTGTGTGCTGCCAACTCGATCCAAATTGAAGCCCAGCGACCATCCCAACCCTGGCAAACGTTGGCTAACCGAATTGATTAAATGCAATTATTTAATGAGCTGGCCACATGCATAATCAACTCGCATTGCAAACTACATTCTATCGTGTTGTAAACATAATGATTTCTTTTCATATACTTAGTATGATTTCATTATTATGCATTTTGTTAGAACTGCATTTGAAATCACATTAATTTTTGCAAATTACAATGCATTTATTTATTTAGATTTATTTACATAATGGATTTGCTATTTATTACTTTTTTTCTTTTTTTTTTTTTTTGGGAAAATCATTTATGCCAACAAATAATGTTTTAATCGATGACTTCTTTGATTCAGCTGTAGGGTATTTTTTTTTGTGTTGTGTATTTTCTGTCGTTTTATTGTGTTGTTGTTATTCGGAAATTGTTCGGTGAACTGTTTATTTAAATGTTTGTTAATTTGTCAACAGAATGCACATTTTGACATCTCATTTGGTTTTGGACAAACTAATTGAACTGTACTCGTTAACGCATTCAGCTAATTTACACAAATTATAATTGCAATCAGCGGCAAAATTTGTTTATCTGACTCCATTAACTTCACTTCAATATCTGTGAAATTCGTTTATTAAATTTCGGTTTTTTCTCCCATAAAACTTTGCACGTTGGTCACTTTATTAAAGCAACAAAACGCCAGTGGAATAACTTTGCTGACACATCGAGAGAAAGGAAATGCAATTTGTCATAACTTCCCAACTAGTTCGATATTGTGAGATATAGACAAAAGTGCGTGAGTGTGAGTGTGCGAGTGTGTGTATGTGTGTGTGTGTAGATACAATTGGTACAATCGTACAATGAGCATCGACAAGAGAAACGCATAATTAATGAGCGCCCTTATCGAAAATAAATAGCAAAATAAATCAAGCGGCTGTAATTAATTTCTGAGCCGACATCTTGATGCTGGCCTGACTTCGATGGCGACTTATTTAAATTAATTTGCCATTCCATCAATAAAATACGCAAATATATATGCACAACCTATACGTATACAGCTATATACTTACATATATATATATATATGTTATACATATATATTGAAAAACAACACTTTGAAATGTTCTAACGTCGTAATTCGATAGCATTTAATTGCAAAGGATTAAGCAAAAGTTAACCTTGACTCTGCAAAATAATCTTTGCGATACTGACTTCATTTTGTATTAAAATATATGTTTTATGTTTTGCATTGAGCTGAGCTCATTAATTCTATTTATTGTCTAAGCAATTTGGTGTGCAAGTCAAGCTGAATTGAATTGCTTTTGCTGTTTGCTCACTTTCTTAAATTTACACCACTATCGATAGTTTTTTTCCTATCGATTGCTAGTACTTAATGTTTTTATGCATTACTATCGATAATTTTAATGAATAATATCGATCAACAGTTTTTGGTGTCCAATTGCATTTGCTTACTCTATTACCACTATCAAAAGTTGTTCTAGATGGCTAGTATTTGATGTCTTCGTGTATTACTATCGACAGTTTTCATACATACTACCGATTATCATTTGTGCTACAAATTCTATCTATCGATGGTTTTATAAGAATTCATTTTTAATATATTACTATCGATAGTTTTAACACATACTATCGACTGGATCATTTGCATGTAAATTCATTTGTACTTGGTTGCAACTTTCGATAACTGAATCGATTAAAAGCTGTACAATTTGTAGGGTATTTTGCTAGTACCCCATTTGCCACATCAATTAGTTTTAACGACTTGTTTTATTGACTAGCAGCACTTGAAAGGCAACTAAATGAAATTGGTTGCTTACAATTTGAGACTTTTTCGACAGCTGCGTAATTAAAAGCCGATATATACTTTAGAGCACGTATATATACAGTCGTAGGTATGTAGGTTATATTATTTATGAGCTGAAGGCAGCTGAAGGGTGAGATTGTGACTCGTTTTGTTGAACTTACCTGAAAGCCATCGTAGGTCCAGGAGCCGAACTTCATTTCGCAACGCTGATCGTCGAAGGGGAACCAGGTGATGTCAATTTTGCACGTTGACTTAAAGATGCCGGGCGGCACGTAAAGGCAACTGCCATTGTTACGTACCACCACGTTGGTGGCGTAGGTGCCATCGAATCCCTCGTCCGCACTGCAAGACACAGAGAGAGAGAAATGAGATAGGGTGTAAAGTTTGCAACAGACATAAGTAATGGCTATAGCTACTTCAGCATGTAATATGTACATACCTAAGTGCTCAACGTGTCTGTGTGTGGGCGTATGCCTCTGTGTGTGTGTGTGTGTGCAAGTGTGTCTGTGTGTAGTTGGTGTTAGAACTAAAACGGTTACGTGTTTGGCCACGTTGACGCATTTAATAAGAGGCAACCTTTTTACAGTCGGATTCCCGCAACGGCGGCGCATATGGAAATTTATGTAGCATACTTTTGAGCATAAATCATTTTTACACTGCCAGCTGCGTCGCCCTCTGTATGTGTGTGAGTGTGTGTGTGTGTGGGCTGTGCCATGGCACTGATTAATGATTAATCCATAGGCAATGCGTCGTCTAAGTTGCTTATGCTCATTTCTTACGGTTCAATTTTTAACGCTCGCGCACAAACTAATTTAATATTTATTAATTATACCCAGTGAAGCGTTAACATCGGGTATATAACTGCAATTGAGATGCGCAACGTTGAATATTAACAAATTTTATACAAAATAGGTATATACAAAACTGTTATATTAACTTCATTACTAACAGCTACGTATCCAAAAGTTTCTACTGTCACAACTAATGTAAAACTGTTTAACAAATTATTGTATACAACTATCAAATTTAAAAGTGCTGTAGCCAACTGTTATACACCATTGTTATAATCAATTGTTTTACACAACTAATTAAGAAACTGTTTTATATATAGTAATATGTATATTTATAGCAATATTTTAGTCAGATGTTATACACAACAGTTACATACAAATGGCACAAACAGTTACCTCCCGAAACGGTTATACACATACTGCTGTCAGACCCGACTATTATACAAAATTGTTCACAACTGTTATAGATCTATGTTATACACCACTGTTATACATACTACACCACACTATACTGTCATACTCAACTATTATACAAAACTCTACACGACTGTCATACACAACTGTTATACAAATCTGTTATACGTCTGTTATACAAACCTTTTCTATGCAACAACAGCATTCAATCGACAGTTGTTACAACAACAGCTTGCACATAAAGCTTCTAACAACTGTTATACGTAATGAATACAAAAATTCTATTGCCGACAACATTTACGAGAAATTATAGATTTTCTTGGACCACAAGAATCTCATATATTCCATATTTATCAATTTATGTATTAGGATTTTTTTGTGAAATGTTTTAACTGTTGTTGTTGTTTTTTTGTTGCCTTTTTCGCATTCGTCATTAATTCTCATATGCTCATATGCTTGAGCTCATCATACTCCATTGCCTTGCTTTCTCCTGGCCAAACGCTGGTCATGTCAACAGTAAAATTATGATTCATTATGTTGGCGTGCCTTCTATTGTAGTCACATCATCAAAATCTCAACCATCTTGAGACACGCAGGAACAAAAGCAAAAGCTAAACTGAGGCCGAGACTGAAACTGAGACTGAGTGAAGACTGTTGTAGCCTATCATAAAATACTTATATGTATTTATATGTTTGTATACGAGAGAGTGTGTATTTGTTTTTTGCTGTTGGCTTTTACAGCCTTTTGCTGGCCATTGTTCTTGCTGTTCACATTATGTGTCCCTTTAAGTGTACCCCGCTCTCTTAATTGTACTTGTCCCCTGTTCAGTGTGGAGCAATTCGGCTCTTAGCTTCTCCCTTTCATTGTTTGTTCCACACAGCAAGTCATTTACTTTGCCATAAAACTTGCCCAAATACGCATTAAAATTTGTGCGTTTACTGCTGTGCCAGCTGCTCAGCTCAGTGTTTGCTGCCGCCGGTCATCATCAGTCGTCGGATGTCGGTTGTCGGTCGTCGGTCGTCAGTTGTCCCACACTTTATTTGCCATAAACTAAAATGCCACTTATACAATTTTAAAGAGTCGCTGCACAGCTGCAGCATAATAGATTAGACGACCGACCAACGGCAGCGATTAACATTAACATCATCATCATCATCATCGCACATCGCAACGACAGCAGTTACCTTTTCTTTTTTTTTTTTTTGTTTTCTTTTATTTCCTCCCTGTGGCATACACAAAAACTTATCTTTTGAATTATACTTATGTTATGTGTGTCAAGTCAAGTGTGAATCCTCATTTACTTAAGTGCATTGCCAAACGGAGCAAAATAACTTGACGACATTGCACATCAGCCGTAGCAAATATATCATTCAAGGTGATGTTGGATTGGATTCTATATATAACAATTAATGCTAGATTGATTTTTGTCATTATTATACCAGCTACTCGTAGGCTGGCTGCAAGAAATAAACTATTATCTTAAGCAACTGTTATAAATAACTGGTATACACTACTGTCAAATTATTAAACAGAATTGTACACAACTGTTATACACCACTGTGATACACAGCTAATTAATGAACTGTTTTATGCGAGTTTATATATAAACAGCAATTTGATAGCCAACTGTTATAAAAAACAGTTATACACCAATGATGTAAACCAATATGTTAAGCAGCTGTTATACAAAACAGTATGCAACTGTTATAAACAACTGGTATACTCTATTGTCAGCCCGACTATAATTTAAAACTGCTAAACAAATACTTGTTATTCAAATCTGCTATACATCTGTTATACACCTGTTATACAAATCTGTTATACACAACATAAACAATCGATCGACAGTTCTTACAACAATAGCTGTGTGTAACAGGAAGAAGGAGGCATCGCCGAGACGATATAGCAATGTCCGTATGAACATCTATATCTCAGAGACTATAAGAGAGAGATTTTTTATCGCTGCAGTTCTAATGTTGCATTTCAAGTTGGCACATTTTTCCCACGACTAAAATCGATTAGCAAGCGTAATATCAAAGCTAAAGCCGCTGCTTTACAGGTGAAACTTGATAAAGAGACGACAAATAATATTTTTAGCAATATTAAATAAATAGCAAGACTTTTTGGTTCAAATATTGACAGTAAACCAACTGTATGCACATATCGATGAAATATTATTGCTATGTGCTTTCAGGCATAATCGATAAATATTAATGAGAAATCAATTGAAATTCAATGGCATATTAAAATGCAATTTAAATAAATTATTCTAATTAGTTGCAAAAGAAAACAGCAATGAAAATGTGTATTCAAATGAGAAAGAGAAATGAACTAAGAACCTTTACTGATACTCTTTCTCATATCAAATATAAAAATTGCAATCTAAAAAGAATGACGAACAAAATTTTAATTGCAATGGCAATTAATATACAAATACCGTAAGCAAACAATAACGAAATGCGAATGTGTGATGTGCGAATATATGGTAAATGAAATGAATATTTGTGTATTTGGTTAGCGGCACACAAGCCGCAACAAAACCACAATACTACTTCTTTGTGAGAGTATCAAATGGCGGCAATGGCGAAATAAAACATGTGTGTTGCTCTGCGGTTCAACATATTTCCATATATATTACAACACGTTGGTGCGTTGGTTGGGGTGTGGTGGGCTGGACAAAAGGATGCTGCCATTACAATAAAATTGATAACAAATAACAAAAAGCGAACAAAACACAAAAAAAAAGTGAGATGGGGATCCGAAAGACATGGAGGAGTGAAGCAAAAAGAATATGGTAAGCGTAGGCAAACAAATGGCAGCTCATAAACCTGAAAGGGATTTTCGTTACAACAACAAAAATGAAAAAAAATAAACACAATTTCGTTATTATCAAAACGTTGCAAATGCAAATAAAATTATATGAATAAAGCAATAAAGCCACAGCCGCAAAGCCAACAAGCAGTAGGGAGACCCGAGGGCCAGAGAGAGACCGCAGGATTTTATTGCGGAATTATAAAGTATTGCAACTGGTCATAAAAACCGAGTAAACTGGTGAAAAAGATGCAGGAAGGGGGCCGCAGGCAAATCGACCCAAAAGCACAATTCAATTGAGTTATCTGCCCCCAACCCCCCACCTCGAACCCCTGAACCAGGTGGCAATGCCACAAACACACGTTCCATACAAAACTGAGCACACAGTCTTATCATGTAAGCCGCAATCTAACGGCCAAACATAAGTAGATGCCAATATATAATAAGTGTATATCGAAGATGTGCCTAAGTAGCCGCCAAATATGCGATAACAACTTTGCGTTTCATTTCGTTACGTTTCACATTTTTGATACCTGTTTCCCATAGGGTAGAAGGGTATGTTAGGCAATCTGGTATATTTTGACATCAATGGTATATTTCGAATGTCGTAATATATCAATATATCAAGTATACCCTTCTGTATATTAATTTGGTATATTTTTAAAATAATACTTATGTACTCGATAGTATATTTTGCATGTAGCACTATATCAATATACGATATATAGCTTTTTAGTATATTTTCAGTATTTTTGCGGTGTATTAAGTTAACACTCTTTAAGAATAATACATGCATATCTACTCTGTGCTACTGTATCAATATACTAAATATAGCGTTCGGTACATTATTTTGGTATATTTTAACAATAATACCTTTGTACTTTATGGTATACATTGAATACAATACAACATCAATATACCAAATATATCTTGTGGTATATTTAGTATTTTTGCGCTATATGACTTGGATACATTTTAAGAATAATACCGCACTGCTTTACTTTTATTAAAAATGGATACCGGATATCTCACAGTCGAGCACAGTCGAGTGTAGCTTTCTTGTTTTCGGTTGTAATCATTTTTACAGCTTGTCATCGTGCACATAAATATTTTGCAGCTCATATACCCTGCAGTCATGAACGTTGCCAAGTAGTTAAATGATGATGCAGAATTGTCGAACATTCGCATCGTAATAAATGTAAAGAGAGTATTTGCAAGTCGGATGGATAGAAGATTGTTGCCATGACGCAACAGGAAAGTTGTATTTTTGTACGCATGAATAAAGAATTTGAAAAGGAATTCAGAATATTTGAATTCTGGCATACAGAAATACTTTAAATAACAGGAAATAGTAGAAAGCATTAAAAGACAATTCTTAACTAATTAAAATATATAAAATGTGATTTAAGAGTATTTTATACCACACCTAAAATACCATATGTAATTGAAAATACCAATTCTGTTTTATTTTTTTGGTTCCAATTTCTTACTATTTAAAATATATATAAAATATGATTATCGTCACATGATTAAAGAGTATTTTGGACCTCACTAAAAATACCATTAGCAATAGAAAATACCAACACTGTCATAATTGATGGAATCATTCTTTAAAAGCCAATTCCTTCCTAATTCAAATATATAGTATAAAATGCGATGGTTTTCATATGTTAAAAGAGTATTTTATACCTCACCTAAAATACTATTTGTTATACAAAATACCAACTCTGTCATATTTGATGGATTCTACACTCACCTGTTATACATGAGCACATCCGGTTTCCATAAACGATGCGGTGGTATACGCAAATCGCGAACGCCGCCAAATTCACTTGAATTCCAACGCAGATTCATATCATTCCATTCCTGCAAGAAAAAAAAGATGACCGAAAAATGGGAACAATTTAATGTGTTGTTCACAAAACTGCAAAATGCCAAGAAATTTTCTATTGTTGTTTTGTTTTGGTTTTTGTTTTGCTTTGTTTATTTGTTTCTCTGTGGGTGTTTTTTTTGAGTGTGAGTCGGGAGGAAGAGTGTGAAAAAAGGGTCAGAATATTGTACACACAGTGTCGGAGTGTCAACAAAAGGATTCCTGTCGTTGATGTCCGACTTAATTAATTACAGTTTGTAAATACGGAACGGAACGGAACAATACCAAATGCATGAATATTTATTCTGTGCAGTGAGCAAGCTGAGCTTGGAATCTGTTTCTAATTTCGGCAAACGCTATCAATTTCATTTAACACCATCTCATCCACACACTTCCGTTCTATTTTATATGCCATTCTATTCAATATTGACCACGAATGCTTTTTCCTTCACAAACAAAAGCATATTTATGGCCAAAGCCAAGAATTCCAAGTATACCTTTTGCCACTGGTTTTATTTAATATTTTTATATATAATATTTTCTCGTATTTATTGTGTATTTGATTTCATGCATTTGCATTTATTCTGTGGCTGCACTCGCAAGGGTCTTTTCGTAAAATGCCGGACAAACACTTTATTTAATCACCTTTGCAGCTCTTTGGGTGCTGCCAATTAAATTCAATACTAATATTTGCAAGCACTAAAAGTTCGAAAGTGCAGCTTTTGTGTACTTGCATTTTAATTTGAATTAAAGCCCCCTAAGAGCTACAAAGAGTTTGATTGATTGAGAAATGAAAAATATATTCAAAATATTATATATGTTACAATATATTCAGCTGAGAACGTTGAAATAGCAGTGCTTTAAAATAGAAAAATACAACGGAACTTCGAGACAGCTCAATTTCTTTTTAAATAATTCAACGACTGTAAATTTCCAATACTATTAATATTTTGTTTTTGAGAAATTAGTTATGCAAAATAAATACATTTTTAATACTATTATTAACTTATTGCACATTAAGTATCATAAGAAAATGTTTGATTTTTTTTAATTTTGAAGGTTTGATTTTATTGCAAACATAAAACTTTGTTTGTTGCGTTCAAAGTTGAAATTTTGGACAAATATATTAACAATTAAGCAAAATACATCAGAAAATATTTGGAAAATATTTTTCGCATTTTCGTAAATAAAACAAAAAAGTTAGAAATCTAAAGTCAAGGGTGCTCGACTTTAAAATACCCGCTACTCATTTTTATTGAAAGCAAAACATTGGTGGTATTTATTTTAAAATATACCAAGAAAATACTAAAATATACTGAAGGCAATATTTCGTATATTTTTATTGTAGTACATTAAAAATATATAAGATTGTTAGCTAAAGCAACTGAAAGATATTTCTTTAATAATTTCGACTATTTTTATGTGATAGCAACCAAATTTTCAGGAATCATAAAGACTATAGTTGTTATAGTCTGTAATCGCATTGTAAATGTATTTTTAAAGCGAAAAATGCGATTGAATTGATTAGCTTATTAATGTAATCCTCGTTGAGCTTTTGCTTTAGTTGTTTTTCGATTTATAAATGCTTGATTGATTTGCATTTTGAGCACTCTTGAATATCCCCATATCCCCCCATCATCCATGCATTTTGCGCTTTTGCGTGTGTTATTAATAAGCCACATATCAATTAGCCGTGACCAAACACAGTTTCTGAGGTTGCCTCTAATTCCTGCTCTCTCTCTCACTCTCACTCTTTCACATTATTTGTCTATTTCTTTCTCGCTTGGCTGTGGCTGCTTGGTGGAAAGGAGAATCACGTATGTGAGGTGCCTTAATCATCAATCATCGTTAAGTGCGCATTTATGGATAGATGGTCAACCACTTCCAAGCTTCACATGTGTGTGTGTGTGTGTGTGTGTGTGTGTGTGTGTGTGTGGTGAGGGGAGGGGGAAGAAGGGGGGCAGTTGTATGCTTCAGGCATATTGTAATTGTATTGGTGGAGTTGTCCGACGCTTATCGTAATTAAATTTGTTGCTTTTGTGACACTTAAGGCGATTAGCGCATCGATTCCTTTTTGCGGGGTGAAGGAAAGTGCGAGGTGTTGTCCTTTTTCAGCTCACCTCGTAATTCCCTATTCTTAGTCTGTTTGCATTTGATCGTATCGATTAATCATATAAGTGGCAATTGCCATCCATTTACCTTTTTTGTGTGTGTTTGTTGCCAGTCCCTCCCAAAATTATTATGTTTATTATGCGTATTAATCATGTGCTATGTAATATGACCTTGCGACCTCGTTTTGGCCACGTGTCTTCGACAAATTTTAATGAAATTAATTTCTTAACATTTCGCCAACAACAACACGACAAAACAATCTACAATTAATATCAGCAATTATTTCATTCAACTTATGGACTGTTCCACGTTTCGCGTATCGTGCATTTAATCGCATTGAAACCTTTTAGTGGAATTATTTTTGCATTTTTATCTAAGCAATTGGCCAAGGCAATTGACATTGCAATTTAATTAGGGATTCATTTGGGGTTGGAATTGGAATACGATAATCAAGAAATTAATAATCTTTCTGTCTGTCCATTTATCAAATTAGATTGCAATTTGCAATATTTGCATAGAAATTAAAAAAAGGAATTAATAAATTGTTATAGTTGAATTTATAATTAGGTATTTTGTAATCTATTGTATTTATATTTTGAAAGTAGTACAATATCGAAATATCAAATATAGCTTTCGGTATGTATTAAAATTTGTGCAGTATATTAATTTGGTAAAATTTTACAATATGGTTATTGCTTTGTTAAATGTTTTTTTTTTCATAATCATTATGTTTCTTGTTAAGTGTATAACGAGGTTGACTTAATCGAAAGCAAAAAATGAAATATTGTTGCGATCAGATAGAAATTGTAGAAGTTATTTGAGAAAAACAAGCTGAACTTTTGCAGCCAGCGTTTTAGAAATAAGTTAGTGTTAATTTTACTAAATGTTAGTACAAATATATTACAATATACATATACCAAATATAGCTTTCAGTATATTTTAGTATCGGGTCTTAGCTTCTTTAGCTGACAATCTGGCATATTTTGTACTCTATTGAATCTTTTGAATGTAATACAGTATCAATATACCAAATAAAACATTTAGCATATTTAAGTATATTTGTAGCATATTAATAATTAATATTATTAACATTTTAGAATATCGTTTCGATGATAAAGTCTCACAGTCGTACACTTTACTTGTTTTTTTTTATAAAATCATTATGCTTCTTGTAACATTTATCATTAGGTTGCTTTAATCGAATGCTATTTTAAATTTTAAATCGAAAGTTTATAATTACACAACTATGGTCAAAAAAAAAACCTTAAAATCTTAATAAAAAAAGAAAAAACAATAGAATATTGGCTGACATGTAAATTTCTTTATGCAAATCAGATTAGCAATGAGCATAATTAGAAGCAATAATCAAAAAGAATGTCAATTATTATGTGCATTGGCTAATTGATGAGGAGAAAAATGTGTCCTGGGATTTGGAATTTTGCATAATGTGTGAGTGTGTGTATGGCAAGTGGCAAGTGGCAAGTGGCAAATGGTATGTGTGGCATGTGGCAAGTTTGGCGAATGAGTTGGCAAAGTGCAAATTAAAGAGCTTACAGTATGTATGGCTTAATTTGAGGCTGATGACTGCAGCTGACATTCCAATTAAAAGTGCTACACTTGCCACGCAAGTGCTGCCAGTGTATTAGTGTGTGTGTGTGTGTGTGAGAGTGTGTGTGTATTGCAACTGGCCAATTGCTTATTAAGTTTTTGCTCGCTTTGCCAATTAAATGTAAATTTTGTAAATCTCACAAAATGGCGCAAAGTAAAAAAATCGTTGCATACTTTTCAGCTGGGCCCCAAAGCAAATGTGGCAAAAAAAAGCGGGGGGGGGGTAATTTAAGCAATTGAAGCTATTAAATGATTCCCGTATAATTTTTGGCAAGTGCCGCAGCTCTTTAGCATCACTTTATCCCCCTCGCTCCCCACTATCCCGTTGTCTGTCTGTCTCAGGCTTTTTTGTATGCTTTCTTGTCTTTTTTGACAAATTGCGGCAATTTCATTTGTTGCACTGTGTTGCGTATGTGTGAGAGCTAAGAGCCAAAAGAAAGAGCATCGAAGTAGTATTGAGCCTAAAGCTGTGCCCAGAAATTTATTGCTTCAAAGGCAACAAATCTTTTCTTGGGCCCAAAGACTCATATGTGTATGTGTGAGTGTGTGTGTGTGTGTTTTTCCACACAACAAATTTGTACTTTGCATTTGACTAATGTCTGCTAAAGTCTTCTCTCTTCACTCTCCCACCCACCCACTCACATTACTTAATATTTGGCTAAACACTCGAGAGAGAGCTTTCCGGATTTTGTCTATTTATAAACAACAAACATGATTTAATGTCCGTTGGGCGTAGATAAATATAAATTAAATTAATGGCTAGAGAGAATACGTAATGTAATGTTTTAAATAAATATTTAATTGTCGAGCCGACTTACCAATTTCAGCCAAATATTTGTGATGAGCAACTGATTTTTTTCATCCTGCAAAGATGTAGAGGAAAAGCAAATTTCAAATTAGCAAATACAATACGTACACAAAGAGAAAAAAGTATAGATTAAAAATAAAATCAAAATCTTGATTTACATTTTTTACCATCTATCTTACTATTTGAAATACGATTTTTGGGTTGAAATTTTATATCAACATTTTTATAATACATCTTAAGATTAAAAATATATAATTTCAAATCTTTCTTCAACAGTATTTTATTCAAGATAGAAAAGAAGATTCCAAATCTTGATTTAATAACTTAATCTTAAAAAACCATCTTGAAATAAGATTTTGTTCTTCATCTTCCTTTTTAGAAGAAATAATCTACTTTTCAGTTGGAAACGATAGCAAGTTCAATAATTCTTAATATGTTAGAATTTCCTTTCTTTAAAATTAGATGTTAAATCTTCATGATTCAATAATCTTGATTCAAGATTTAATTCCTGATTTTAGCTCGTTATTTTCTCGCTGTGTATATTTCAATCAATGTGTACTTATGAAAATGCAATAAAATTACATGGAATTAAGCTTTTGTTTGATGTCCCATAAAAAAAAAAAAGAAAAAACAGAAAGACAAGCACAGACAATTGAGAGACAATTGATACTTCAGTCGATGGGCCACTAGACAGACAACACAGCGAGCGACTCTTCTCAGTCTCAGTCTCAGTCGAAACTCAAGGTAAACCAATAACAGACAATTCAAATAAATTGCAAGTGAAATCAAAAGAAAATAATTTTATTTTATTTGGTTTAGCCCAAGCAAAAAGTGGACGAAAAAGCGAGAGAGAGATAGAGAGATAGAGGGAGAGAGGAGAGGGAGAAAGGAGAGAGTCCATCTTGAAGCAATTGTATGCAAATGAATGTGCTCAACATACATACAGTGTATGCAAATAGTTTTTTGCCACAAATTCTTTTGCTAAGAAAAACACTAGCTAACGAATCAAAACTTGAAATGATGATATGAAAACTTATGGGAGTATGCAAAGTTAACTTTGAACAATTTGGAATGAATTGTGATTTAATATTGATTAAATTACAAATTGAAGTGTTTTTTCCTTCATTTTTATACTCGATATTTATAGGGTAGACGAATTTTACTATTTGGTGTACATTATCTAGTATAAATTGCACTGTATGGTATATTTTGAATATACCAAATATGATATTAAGTATATTTTTGAGTATATTAATTTTTATATATTTAAAGAATAATTTCTGGTATATTTTGAAAGTGGTACTATAACAATATACCAAAAGCTACCTTCGGTATTTTGTAGTATTTGTGCGGTATATCAATTCGGTATATTTTACAACTAATTTCTGGTCCTATCGTATTGTTTGCATCTCATGGTATATTTCGAATGTATATTTTAAGTATTTTTACAGTATATTAATTTCTGGTATTTTTTCATCGTAGTACTATATCAATGTACCAAAAAGAGTCTTTGGTATATTTTTGGTATTTTTGCCGTGTATTTTAAAATTAATACTGCACTGTTTTGCTTTTTTCAAAGTGGGTAGCGGGTATTTCACAGTCGAACACACTCGACATTAACTTTCATTTATGTTCCTACTGCTGCATCGATTGATCAACTTGAACAATTAGCACTTCATACAAAGTCATTGAAGCTTAACTAATGAAATTTGGTGGAAAACTAAGCAAAAGACTAAAAGCGAATTTTCCATAAGTATTTTACAAGTACTCGTGTTTTTTTTCTTCTTCTTTTTTTTTTTGATTTAGTTTGCTGCTTTTGATGGCGTTGCGAGTGAATAAATACGCGTGCTGCCTGAATGAATACGAATATGTATCAAAAATTGAATGTTTTATCATTCATTTGAGTTCAGTTATGTATACGCACCGTTGGACGCATTGGATGGATGAGAATACGAAACAAAGGCAACGAGATACGAGACAGAGAATGAGATGGAAGCTGTTGGAAGGAAGATGATGGCTGTCAGCGCCAGAGTTGGGCTAAATAATGTTGCCGTCTGCTGCTGTCGATTGTTGTTGTTGTTGTCGAGTGTTGTTGTTGTTGTTGCTCATTAAAGAACGGAAATCAAAATAGACAATGAGCTGGCTAAATTGCATTTGCAGGCGACCAAAGACGACTGGGATTATTTATTTTCCTTGGCATTTTCATATTCAAACTGCTGCTGTTGTTGTTGTCCCATTTATTATTATCATTATTATTATATTTATGTGGCGTAATGATTAACATATAAATTAAAAATGAATCCGTCTACCGGCTGCCTTCGGTTTGCCCAGTTGGCCAACGTGCCCAGCATTTAAAAGTCTCGCCCAGGCAACTGGCTAATTGTTGTGAACGATGTGCATAGGATTTCTTCCATTTTTTTTTTTTTTTGTATTTTTTGGCAGTCGATTGGTAACAAGCATGTTTGACCTTTTGGCTTATTAGGGGTTATTCTGCTAGTTCCACTGTCCAGCCGAAAAACAAAATAAAAATCCAGGGCATTTTGTGGCCAAAAGCCAATTTGTAAGTGGCAACAACAGTGAACGACAACGAGAAACGAAAAAGAACAAAGACAAAGAGAGAGAGAGAGAGAGAGAGAGAGAGAGAGAGAGAGAGAGAGAGAGAGAGAGCAGAGTTTTAGGTGACGAATGTGTGCTTGCGGTTTTGTTAAATGGCAAAACTAAAAGCGCTGCTGGCCACCCAACAAAACACACAGGAAATCAAGCCCCAAAAGCGAAAACAACAGCAACAATATCAAGTGTGAAAGCGGGTATCGATAGTTAAATACCCGTTATGCATTTCTTAATAAATTATTCTTATTCTTATTATTATTTGAATTTTTTGTTATTCTTTTATTATTATATATTCTTGATCTTCTAATTACTTTTCTTCTTCGTCTTCTTGTTCCTTTTTCTAATTCTTCTTTTTCTTTATATCTTATTATTATTTTAATTATTCGCCCTCTTTTTCTTCTTTTTCTAATTCTTCTCTTTTTTGTTGCTTCTTCTACTTCTACTATTTTTCTAACTATTTTTCTTCTTGTTCCTTTTCTAATTTTTCTTCTTCTTTTTTTTGTATTTCTTATTATTATTTCAATTCTTCGCCTTCTCTTTCTTTTTTTAATTCTTCGTCTTCTTCTTCTCCTCTTTCATTTTTTGCTTCTTCTACTTGTACTTGTACTTCTACTTCTACTTTTACTTCTTATCATCATTATTATTATTTTTTACTAATATTATAAAATGTTTGAATTTAAAAATATATATTCAACTAATTAACAAAGTTTTAATTAAATTATTTTCCGTATTTTTTTCTTTATTCATTTACAAAAATGCGTTTAATGAATTTTGAAATGATTTTCACCTAACAAATTTCTGGTCTGTAATGTAATTCTAATTCACAAAAAGGAAACAAAATTACCAAAGAATATTTTCGTCAATCAACAAGCTAAAATACCCATCTCTTTCAAACAAAACAGGTATAAGCACAAAACATTAGGCAACTGTTTAAAGACGGAAGCATGCGTGGCCTGAAGGCATGAGGAGGAAATTGTGCAAGATCTGTTATAAATTGTGAGGAGAGCAACTCACAAAGTTCCCACAAAAAAATCTCAAGACGAAAGTGAGGAAATATTTGGCACCAGCGAGAGAGACAGAGACAGCTAGCTCAACTATGCATTGCAATTGCCCAAAAATAAACAGCTTAAGGAGCTGCAAACAAGCAGCCATCTCATTTACTCTTACGCTGCTTCGCATCCTTTTACTTTTGTGTTGTTGTGTTGTGTTTGTGTTTCCGATTTGCGTTTATGTATGTGCAAGTGTTATTTTGACTTTGATGCTGATTTTCAACACATATACACATACCCTATAATGTCAGGGTATTTACAATTTCAAAGAGAGTATGTCAAGTGTAAAGTACTTAATTTTTGATTTGAAAATTTGAATTTCTATGGCTAAAATATAATAAATACTGGATAACAAATATGTTATTTAGTTATTAAATCTATTTTTCAACTTCAAATTAGAATTTCTGTAGCTAGCAAAAATAAATAATACTTAACAAATATGTCATTTAGTTATTAATTTTATTTTCCAACTTCAAATTTGAATTTCTATAGCTTGTAAAAATAAATAATGGATAACAAATATGTTATTTATGTATTCATTTTATTTTTCAACTTCAAATTAGAATTTCTACAGCTAGCAAAAATAAATACTGGATAACAAATATGTCATTTAGTTATTAATTTTATTTTCAAACTTCAAATTTGAATTTCTTTAGCTAGCAAAAATAAATAAATGAATAACAAATATGTTATTTATGTATTCATTTTATTTTTCAACTTCTTGAAGCAAAAGCTTCAACTTAAATATTTTGAAGGGTATTTTCATATCGCCCACACTTGCAGACTATGAAAAAAGGCTTTAACACTTTTGGGTCAGAAGTTTTGGCATTTGTTGCTCCCCATACACCAGGACAGGAATTCGATTCGATGGCATTAAAGTAAAGATACATTGGGCGGATATTATCGCCGACAGCAACAATAACAACAATGATGTGAATAATAATAACAACAGCAACAATGATAATGACAACAACGACAACGACAACGAGAACAGGAGCACTGAGAATAATATCATCAAAATGCGAGTAATCGTTGACAATTGTCATTACAACATAATGCTGTACGTGTAAGCGTGTGTGTGTGTGTGTGTGTGTGTGTATGTGTGTTTGTTATCCCTCAGGTTTAATAGTCGATTGTCGTTTATGAGTTTATGTCTCTGATTGTACAATGATTATCAATCAATTTTTTTCGCCCACGTTGTCATTTTTATTGTATTCTTCTCTATCTCGTTCTCTTTTCCCCTCTAAATGCATGTTATTTGTCATGTATATGAATTACATGTTACCCCTCCCACCTCCGTCACCTGCCCGCATGTTTCTCCACCCTCTCTTGATCCAATGCAACAATCAGTGCAAAATTTGTTTGCCTTTTGTCAGTCGATGGCCCCTTTGCTTGTGTATGTGTGTGTGTGTGTGTGTGTGTGTGTTATCAGTTATTCATAATTATAGTTATAGTCTTTTGTGGCAAGGATTTCGCAATCAATGGAGAACAATAGACAGCTTTGCTCGTCTGATTTAGCATTAAATGAAAATAGAGCAATTTTTTGTCGAAATACTCCTTATTAATTTACAGGGTATCTGCAGATTATTACACTTTTACTTTTAAGAAGTTTATTTTTTTTTTGTAATTTAATCATCGCTTACTTTTTATATATTGTTATTTGCAGGCAATGATGCATGTTCAATCATGTTAATGCGTTGCAAAATATATGAATGCTATGAATTATTTACTACACAATGACTTTTAAATATGTATATTCCTAATATCTATACAAATAAACAAAACAAAAAGCATCATACCAACAAGAAAATACCGTTTTAATCGCTCCCATTGAGTTAAAATCGGGTTTTCACTCAATTCATATTGAGTGAATTCGTGCAAAGTTTAACGGTAATTTTCTTGCAGTCTTTTTAAAGTGTTCTGAGTGGAATGGCGATATTTGCCTTCTCACATAATCAACAAATTTAATTAACAAAGGCGATTATTCCCATTGGAAAATACTTTTACATTGCTCACACTCAATATGTAACGTTTTCACTCAATTGAGTTTGAGCAAAGTTTGGCTTTGATTTGCATATTTTACTCCTTTTTCACACAATTCTTATGGGCGTAGGCATATAACAAATTTAATTAACGTAAGTTATTATTACAATTGGCAAATATGCATAAATTTAAATATATATTTTTTCATTTCTACTTACATATGCATGTTCATATGTACATACTTAGGTATATGTATATGTATGTGACAAATGCCAGCAGCGTGTACAGTAACCCAACGCAACAAAGGCTGCATTTGATCGATGTGTCCCTTTCCCACGCATTACTGAAGTCTCACTTTTGGCGCATCCACTTCAGGATTTCGGCACACACACACACACACGGGCATTTTTCATTGCAAAAAGCGGCACTTATATAAATCCATGCTAGCGCGCAGCTGTTTTTCAGCTGTTTTGTGTGTTTAGATTTAAGCAATTAGTTGATTATACAATTTAAATGGATTCAAATAAAAGCGAATTGAAACGTTTAATTAAAAGTGGCAAACGAGCTGCCAATTTGCGCGATACCGATTTAAAATGCCAAACTGAGTAAACGATAACTGACAGTTTTATCGTTTCAGATCGCTGTAACTATCGAGCTTTCATTTTCAAAGTGCCAAAGTGAGTAAACGATAATTAAAGGATTCATCGCAGCATAGTCAAACGCCATCTAGAATAGCTTAAAGTAATTCTTGCTCTGATTAAAAATAAATTAAATATTTATTTACTCATAGACCACTGCTTTGTGATGCTTGCAAAGTAAGACATCCAAAATAAGCAAGTGATAATTAAAAGGATCGAGTTATCGTTATCGGTTTCGTCAATTTGAGTTAACGATAATTGATAGGCTAATCGTTTTCGCTAGTGTAGTGCGCGTTTTAAGCGAAGCCGAACGTGTAAAAAGTGAAATTGCGAAGTGAAGTGTCGTTTAAATTGTTCGCGAGTGTAAAAAATGTAATAAAAGTATAATAATAATATAATCTATTCATGTTAGTATTGAAAGTGTTAAAATTTACAGCATCGCGTTTGCAGAGCGAAAGCAGATCTCAATTGCTAGCGTTGGTCAAGTCCCGTTACGTTTCATTCTCCTTTGCCTTGTCTCAATGGTAATCTAAGCACACATACTACTAAAGCTTGTCGTTTTCGTATAGATCGGGGTAGTGCGCGGTGTAAAATGCCGTTTAAATTGTTCGCGAGTGTAAAAAATATAATAATATAATCTATTCATGTTAGTATTGAAAGTGTTAAAATTTACGGCATCGCGTTTGCAGAGCAAAAGCAGATCTCAATTGCTAGCGTTGGTCAAGTCCCGTTACGTTTCATTCTCCTTTGCCTTGTCACCACGGTTCTCTAAGGATACATACTACTAAAGCGCCAAACAGTGAAGTAGCACAAAGAGAGCGCATAAGACAAGGACGGAGAGAGATAGGCTTATCGTTTTTCTCAAGATCAGAGTTGTGCGCGGTTTAAAGTGAAGTTGTAAAGTGTAAAGTGAAGTGTTCGCGAGTGTAAAAAATATAAAAGTGTTAGTAGTTGCAATAGTGTTAAAAACTATGGCGACATGTTTGAAAAGCTGAAGCAGATGCTCATTGCTAACGTTGGTCAAGTCCCGTTACGTTACACTCTCTTTTTTGCCTTTGTCGCCATGGCAGACAAAGTACACATGCTACAAAAGTGCTAAGCAGTCAAAGTAGCACAAAGAGAGTGCATAAGACAAGAGCGGAAAGAGAGCGAAGAGGAATTGCGAAAACGGTAAATTCATTGCCATTGCCATTGGGTGTGGGTGTGGGTGTGGGTGTGGGTGAGGGGAGCATGAAATGCAGTTTTTAAATCACAAACTCAAAACACGCAACAGCGACGTGGACGTCGACGTCAACATCAGCGAGGTGTTGTTGTCATTGACATTGCTGCTGCTGCTGTGTGACTGCCGTTGTTGTTGTTGCTAGTCCAATTGCTGAGACTAAGGAGCAAAAGTTACTCTCTATCTCTGTCACTCTCTCTAGTTGGGCTACATTTCGAGTTCCGGTGGCATTTCGCTTTATTTTGCTGCTGCTGTTGTTGTTGTTGGTTTTTTATTGCTATTTCTTTGGCATTTCGTGCAGGGTGATAAGTTTTCTTCAAAGGAAATTAAAAGCGAAACGACAAGCGCCCATTTGGTGTTGTGTATGGAGCAGGGGCGGAGTGGAGGTCGCTGCTGTGGCTGCTTGCACATTTCCGTTATGTGTGTGTGGGATGCCGACATTTGCCTTCACCTTGAATGGGTCGAGAGTTCATAGCGTGTTCTCGCTCGCACTAACTAAGCAGCTACTTGCAAAACAGTTCTACGTGTGTGCGTGCGTGCGTGCGTGTGTGTGTGTGTGTGTGTTGCGTGTGGCTGCTGATATGGCAACACAAGCTGGCGATAAAAGTTGCTTATTGGAAAAGTTGAGCGCTGCAGCTTTAAAGCCAAATTGGCAGACTGGCGCTGATAAATGGCCAGCGATTTAATGGCCAAGTTGGCATACCAGCAAACACACATACACACGCGCAGTACATGCATACGTGTACGTGTGTGTTTGTTTATTTTTGGAGTCTATGAAATGGGGAAATGTGGCAACACCACAATGCAAATCAAAAGCAATGGCAATGGCAACCGACAGTCCGCGGCTTTGTCCACGTCCGCAAAGCAGAAGAAGCAGCAGCAGCAGCAACAGAATAGAGAAATTAGTATTGTACGCCCAGCAGAAAAATACACACACACACACACACGGTCTCATACCCACGTGTGCATACGCGTATAAACAATCAAAGAGCTCGCACACCAAACACAAAACCAAAAACAACATCAACAGCAGCGTCAGCATCAGCATCAGCAGCTGCGTTGGAGTCGGCGTCAAGCTCTTTAAGCTCACGTGGCGCTAGCTTTGTTTTACAATTGTCTGTGCAAACAGCAGCTGAGCGCAGCGCATGCAACGGTAAAATAAAAACACGCAGCACACAAACTGGAGCAAGAACAACAACGCAAAAAAGACAAAAAAGAACGAATGTTCACTGCAAATGCAGAGAAGCTAAACACAACAACAACAACAACAAGAGCAGCAAAAACCACGAAAGCAGCAGCAAACACAGGCAGACAAACACTAAAGGCAGCAAAAGCAAAGTAGCAACAAAAACAACAGCAACAAGAACAGAACAACCGCAAACACACACAGACAAAAATGGGAGTAAGTGAGAGTTAGCGAGAGAGAGTGGGTGTGAGTGAAAAAGAGATGAAGAGCTTATGGGGGTGAACTCATGCTGCTCAGCTGCTTTGGCCAACGTTAATTGAATGAAACTAAGTGTGTTGATGCGTTGTGTGCATGTGTGTGCACGTGTGTGTGTGCAAGTGTGCATGTTGAAGTATGTATGTGTGCATTGCTTCATTTAAAAATAGCGTCTTTGTTTATGTTGCAAAACCTATTTGGGTTGTTGTGTTAGGAGCACACCTATGCACACACACACATGCATATGAGAACACTGTACAGCTCTGATTGTTATGTGCACTGTGATAAAAGCTGCCTGCTATGAATTAACTTGAACTTTACTTGAGAAATTAATTTTTGTATAAAATGTTTTTAATTTGCATTAATTTATGAAAATCATTTACAAAAAAAAAAAAAATTAAAAATTTGTAAATTTTAATCAATTTATTTTTTTGCAGTGTAACTATGTACCTAATTTGACACGAAAGCACGTCTATGATATGATATGATATTTTCTTGAAACGCAACATTTATGATGCTATAAATTTGCCACTTTAAACATAGACAGACGCCGTGCAACCAATCAAATTTAATTGTGGGCTTGGATTTCCAACCCTCATACATAAATCATTACATAATGTGGAAAAATGTAAGTAAGTATTTATGATATATATTTTTAGTAGAACCAAACAGGAGGAAGGCAAAAATAATTTTGTGGTTTTTGTGTGTTCGCAACAACGTTTTGGAGGGAAATTAATTATCCTAAGTTTTCTCTGGCAGCAAAAGCAATTGAGAAAATGAAAGTGCGATAAATAAGGGTGACCATTGAATGTAAAACACCTTTATAGTACAGAAACAAAAAAAAAAAAACAAATGTATAATAATGTGAAATGCAAATGGGGCCGACAGAGAAATTTGTTAGATTTGATTGCACTCTCAATGATTTGTGCAAAAGCAGCGAAACCGCAAAGAGAAAGCAAAAAGAAAACTAATTAAATGCTATACGGAACAGAATAGCAATGGAGAATAATAGAAACGAAACACATCGTATAGTATACAAAAATAATTTCAATTCAGGACCTTGGGATTGCGGAGCATCGTCAGCGAAAAATTTAATTAAACAAAACCAGCGATTAAACTGGCCAACAAAACTGGCTTATTTATTTATTTATTTTATTTTAATTGCATTTAATTTCATTTATTTGCTCGCCACAGTGTAAAATACGCAAAAATTTCCGCAAATCAAAATAAAAGTGCGCGTGTGGTGATAGATTTAGTTAGGTGGCAAGTTGCCCCCTCCTTCCCCTCCTCACCCATCCGTTTTGCCACTTGCCACATTGATTGCGCAATTATGCACTAAATTAAAAGCATTCTCTCCTGTGTGTATGTGTGTGAATTTTCATTGTTGGTCGAGTGGTGATGAAAATTGTTGAGGAAATTTGTCAAAATGAAAGAGAAAAACCAGCATCGAAAGTTTCGCCAATAAATTGCAAAGCAAAACATTCAAATTGAGTGGCATGCAATGCAAATTGCGGGGCAAAGAAGAAGAAAAGAGCGTTAAACGAGACTGGAACACTTTTGATTGTTTTTTTTTCCCCCCCGATTTTTTTGTGGAAAATGTATTTTCTGGCAAATAGTAAAAGCAACTCTCGAGTGAATTCCCCGATGTGCAGGAATAATTGGGAACCGAATAAGAGAGAGAGAGAGAGAGAGAGTGGAAGGGAGATGAGAGAGGAGATGGGAATTTGTGACCAGTGTAAAAGTTTTGTTTGCTTGTTTTGTGGTGCTGCGTAAAATTAATGCATGCAAAATTCAACAGACGACGACGACGAAACAACAAAAGGAAGGCACGGCAACGATGAGTACCAAGGGAACTTCCAAAGAGAGTGAGAGAGAGAGAACAAGAGAGAGAGAGAGAGAGATGGGGAGAAGGCGGGTCAGTAGTTTGCCCTGGACATGTTGGCATTGGCGATAAATATTTTGTAAATGGGCCCGCATTTTGTTTAGCGTCAAATGCAATTTGAAATAAGCGACAGCGATAGAAACACACGCGAATGCACAAAGGCAACGAGTGGGCAGCCCTGCAAATGCTGAGTGGCATGCCCAACAAGCTGGGTGTGGGTGTGGGTTTGTGTGTGTGTGTGAGTGTGTGGAGAATGCAGCTCAACAATTAATTAGAGCACTATGCAAACCACACAAATAACACACAGAAACTCGCTTGCAACATTCTGCGGGTGCTGTTGAAGGGCAATGCCTGTCCAGAGAGAGAGAGAGAGAGAGAGAGCGACAGAGAGCGAGAGAGAGGAGGGAAAACTGTATTTGATATTAAAATTGGTTGCTTGCTTAATTTGCAATTCGCATATCATTTTAAGCTTTGACGTTGAATATAATAAAATCAAATTAAAGTATTCCTCTCTCCGAGTTTAATATGCATTATATCATCTAAGTAAACAAACTCTTATTTTTTGGCATCTTTTTTCATAGTACATTATGCTTGTCGACTCTTTTAACACTTTATAGTCATTTTTCATTTGACTTTTTTGTAATTATTCGTTTTTTTTACATTTCATTTTTGCGGCCAAATAAATGGCATAAATAAGTGAATGGCTTTTTAAGCGTTTATGCGAATGGCGTGTAATTAATTAATGATATCCCAGTTGTGTTTCCTTTTTTTTGTTGTTGCTCAAATACCCTATTTGGACAAAGTGATCAAGAAGAGTTTCATCGTTTTGACTATATTCCAAAATGGCATTTTAATATGTTAAAATACTCGTTATACATTGAGCTGTGAACTTTGAAATAGCAGCGTGATAGAAACGAAACTACAAACCGGCATTTTTGAATAGTCTTTTTTGTGAGGTGATTGTTTACACATTGTTTTTATAAAATGAAACAGAGATTTAAAAAACAAGCAATTTGTTTTGTTTTTCCGTTATTCTAATTTTTTTTTTTATAAGTGAAGAACATTTTGGCTACTCATTAAAATAGCAGTATTTTCAGATATTAAATTTGATTTTGAGAATATCACTTATGAGCAACATATTAGTTGCATATTCCATGGGAATTGATAAATATTTAAGATCGTGTCTGATATTTAGCTACAGGGCATTCCCATTGCGAGTTTTGTCTCTCTGCGATGTTTTTACACGTTTTTTTGTGGTACACAACAAACAACACTATTATTGGTCACTGACAGAGGCAGTGATAACAACAACAACACCAGAAAAGAGCGAAAATTTAACACGAAATTCGCACAGAAGTGGAGCAAAAGTCTCGTTAATAAGCACCGCACGTAAAAAGAGAGCGAGGGAGTGAGTGAGAGAGACAGAGACAGCTTACTTGCGGTAAAATAGGCAGCTTAACAGACGAAGTTGGCTGTACATATAAGAATAAAAGCAAGTGTGGGCTGAAAGATACCCTGGAAATATGTGAAATTGAAATGGTGAAATGATAAAATATAGAAAATGGAATAGAGAATAGAAATATATCAAATTAATATACCAAAAACAACATTTGGTATGTAGAGTTCAAAGCTGCAGTCGATTTGTGATTGAAATCTTTCAGAAAATCGATTGGACTATGATAAAATATACCGAATTAATATACCAAATACAACATTTGGTATAAATAGTACAACACTGCAGCAGCAAATTGAGTGAAATACATTAAAATATACCGAATTAATATACCAAAGTAATATTTCGTATATATGTTAAAGTACAAAGCTTCAGCCGGTTTTTGCTGCACACCAAATGAATATACCAAAAGTAACATTTGGTATATGGAGTACAAAGCTGCAATCGGTTTTTGCTTGAACATTTTTCAAAATCGAGTGGACTAGTATAGAGATTTTGACAAAATGGCTGCAGCAATTGTGCAACTCTGCTATAGAAAAGTTGAGAAAAATGATTAAATAAATAAATGCAATGTTTTTTGTTTTGCTTTTTGGTGACCAAACCTCGAAAGTCCCGCTGACATTGCGAGGAGCAAAAACAAGCGAATGGATGGAGGGGGGGAGAGTGGGAAAACAGGTTGAAACTCTGTCGTCTGTTGCGTTTGTTTATTTGTTTAATTTATGACTGTGTGTGTGTGTGTGTGTGTGTGGGCGAGGCAAAGATCATGGAGCGACTGACCAGCTGACATGCAGCCATAAACACATATTGCACGTGCACGAGTGTGCGTGTCTGTGCCTCTGTGTGTGTGTGTGTGTGTGTGATGGGCAACTATATGTATGTAGATCTGGGAAGAGCAAAATATATAGCATACTTATCTGCGCAGGCTGCGTGCGTGCTTTAATAATGACTTTTATGCACAGAAGATGTGCCAGCCCAGATAGCAGAGAAAGAGAGAGGGAGATAGCAGAGACTGAGAGTGAAAGAGAGAGAGAGAGAGAGGGAGGAGTGAGAGGGACAACAGTTGGCATTGACAAGTGCATATGGCAAAATAGATTTAACTGTGCCCAGCCAGCCTACGTAATTCCAGTTGAAGTGTGGTCCAGTTGTTGCTCGATTGCGGTTCATAGAGATGCTCATGCTCATCGTGGTTATGTAACTGTAACTGTAACTGAAACATTGAAACATTGAAACAGCAGTGCGTGTTTGTGCGTGTTTAGAAATGCTTTCTCTTCACTCTCCCCCCCAGTCACAACTCGTGATGCTTGTTTGTGCGTAATTTGATATGCCAAAGTTTTTCGACACTTAGCGAAACATATTTCAGCGACGTGCCTTCATTCATATTTAATTGTTTTAATGCCCCGTCCTAACTGAGCAGCGAGCGAGCGAGCGACACAAATGCCCCGTCGTTATGAATTCATATGCCAGAAGCCAAAACGGCAATTAAATGTTACGCAAAACAACAAATGGCAAGAGCATCAATTGCGATTAGACCGTAATTTGTTATCTTAGCAGTCCTTAACAAAACAAATAAGATATATGTAAATATGCTTTTCTCTAACTGAGATTTGCTTTCGCCAAAAAATTAACTTGCACAGAAAATAGCTGTATTCACGTGTATTGGAAGTTTTCTTTTTCTATCATTATTTCTGAGTGTTCTAGCTTATCTCCTTGCAATAAGGAATTGCACTCGACATTTCAATAAAATAATAATTATTATCACATTTACTTTGACACATTTCTAAGTTGTATTCCAAAAATTTACTTTCCATTGTAGTAAGCGTTGATATTAAACTCAATTCGAAGTGCAGAAGTAATTTACTTCACAATTCGTATGTTCATTCGAGTTTTTGTTTTTTGTTTTAAAAAAATTCCAAAAATGCCGTTTGTGAATGAGCTATGTGAATACAATGACACTTATGTGATGGGCCACGGAGACACGGAGCCCAGCGAGTCGGATCACCAATTTATTATTAGGATCGTAAATGGGCTGGTCAACTTGCTTGTGACTGCTCACTTTCTGCAGATCAACCCCTTGTCGCGAGTCGTATGCCTAAAGCTCAATAGGTTATTAGCGATGATACTTCGTTTCGGGGGAGAGAGGTGCGACACTCTGAAGAACTCTGAAGAAAATGAAGTAAAAGAAATAGATGTCGCCAAAGGAGATGATGATGAAATTAATGCTGAAAAAGTCAAAGAAGAAGAGCTTGAAGGAGGAAGCTGTCAATAAAAATTAGCAAACTTAGCAAAGTTGAAGCTAAACCAAAAATGCATATATGTATAATTGGTGGTCTCGGCAATAAAATGTCGCAAAAAAAAAAAAGAAATTGTTTTGGTGTCAACAGTTCAACAGTTGAAAAGTTAGGGTCCAGGGTATGTGCCAGTCGAGAGTGCTTCGCAGTTAATTTGGCATTTGGCTCTCTAGTTTGCAATGTTGCTTTGAGAGTGTAACATTAACATTAGAAGAATACATTTTATATCTTCAACACAACACTCATGTTGTAACAATAAGACACTCATTTTTTGTCTTTTAATTGCCAAATTCAAAATAACGTCAGAGTTCGTGGCGTACACCAACAACACGTCCAGCCACATGGAATAACGCAGATCCGGCAACTCCAAGCCTAGTGCAACAACAACAACATCGCCAACATGCAACCCTGACGATAATACACTCATACATAGATTCTGACGTACACTCATACATACACACACGTACATACTTTTTGACATTTCAGTAAATTAATAATTATTATCACATTTACTTTGACACATTTCTAAGTTGTATTCCAACAATTTTCTTTCGCTTGCAGTAAGCGTTGATATTAAACTCAATTCGAAGTGCAGAAGTAATTTACTTCACAATTCGTATGTTCATTCGAGTTTTGTGTTTCAAACGGAAAACATCAAATAATTGTGAACTTTAATTTTTTTTTTTAAAGAAAAACCGAAAAAGAAATAAAGCATAAAAAATGCAGAAAGTCGTTTTAATATCTGCAGACTTGGATTATTTCGTTGTGGATGAAACAGTTGCCAAATGCTCAAGGAGACTCAAGAAGTACATGGAGGAGAACATCAATGTGGATCCAGCAGATCGACGTCCAATATCCCTGCCATTTGTGCATTCAGCCACATTGCGTTTGTTGTGGGAGTGGGCAGAGAAGCACAAGAATGATGAGCACTTTGAACACAATGACAATTATGTGATGAACTTCCGAGTCGCGGAGCCCTGCGAGTGGGATAACCGATTTATTAATAGGCTCTCAGACGCAAGGCTGTCCAACTTGATTGTGGCTGCTCACTTGTTGATGATCAAGACCTTGTTGCCACTCTTATGCCTAAAGCAACTTTCGGGGGAGAGAGATGCGTCACTGAAGAAGATGATGGAGATATTGGTGGAGAAGGGAAAGAAATTGATGTCGAAAAAGGGGAAGAGACAGAAGAAGTTAACTCTCAAGAAAATGAAGTAAAAGAAATAGATGTCGCCAAAGGAGATGATGAAAAAATTAATGTCGAAGAAGAGCTTGAAGGAGGAAGCTGTCAATAAAAATTAGCAAACTTAGCAAAGTTGAAGCTAAACCAAAAATGCATATATAATTGGTGGTCTCGGCAGTAAAATGTCGTAAAAAAAAGAAATTGTTTTGGTGTCAACAGTTCAACAGTTGAAAAGTTAGGGTCCAGGGTATGTGCCAGTCGAGAGTGCTTCGCAGGTAATTTGGCATTTGGCTATCTAGTTTGCAATGTTGCTTTGAGAGCATCTGATTCATTTTTAGGCGAGGTTGTTACTTTGATTAGATTTTTGACGAACTGCTGCTGGCAAAATGAGTTTTGCAGCCTCATGCTGCACATTATGCTCATTCTAACTAACAACTGCTGTAATTTCAAGTGTGTTTTGTGTTGAGATAATGCTGCTGCTGCTGTTGTTGGTCGTGTGTATACTTAATAGCAAAATGCAAACTCAACTGGACATGGCGAGTCATGATGCTCGAAGCACAAGCCTTGCTTCCAACTGTCACTCACAAGTTGGGTTCGTTTTGAGAGTGAGAGTGTGTGTGTGTGTGTATTTGTGCTACCAGCTGGATAACTATGCGTAAAGGGACAATTACACGCATTACGAGCATCAAAGCCAGAAGTGTCCACACACACACAAACACACACACATACATCAGAGAAACATTAGTTTTGCAAAACATAAATGTGCTACTATTTTGTCACATAAAGTGTCAACCGTTGACAGTCTCAACTTTGCACAATTTACGACATTGACCGGGGAATTTGGCACCCGCCACTCATCTACCTTTTCCTAACCTCAATTTTGCATGCTGCCATTGCCATTGCACAATTTACATTACAATCGAAACACACAAGACAACATGATAGAAAGAGTGAGACAGAGTGTGTATGAGAGAGAGATAAAGAGAGAGAGAGAGAGAGAGAGAGAGATGCAAGCATACTCTGTAGCCTTTGAAGTTTCAAACCGCAACGACAACACGGAAGTGGGGTGCGTGGAGAGGGAAATGAGCGGAGGGGAGAACGTGGGGCGTGACTAGCTTGTATTAGCCATATTGTGTTCGCCTGGTCATTCGTTGTAAAACGACAGACACATCACGTTAATTGCCAATTAGAAATGTATGCAGCATTAAGTAGTTGTTTATTATACGCATCCTAGTATGTGCTTCCATCGTAACTAGTCCCCTCACCACCCACTCTGTGGAGTGTGTGTGTGTTTGCTGAGTAATTGCCACTGTTTTGTGTCGCTTCTTGTTCTTCTTGTTATTGCTGTGTTGATTGAACGCCAAATGAACGTGGGGGAATAGAATTAAAAGGTTATTAATAATCCTTGAATCGAAAAATATACCCAACATAAGTTGATTAGATTGAGTTATAAAATGAGGCAACGATTTCAAAATGTGTCTAGAATTACCATTCGAAAGCTGTTGCTTGCGCCATAGTTTGTAACAAGTTGGAAATTATTATACATATATAACATATTAGGATATTTTCTAAACTGTTCGTTCTTGACATAGATTTGATGAAATTGATAACTTCATCATCAGAGTTGGAAGTTTTACTCTAAATAAATAATGTGCACTGAAATATTAGTTGGAAATTTCACGCAAATATACTAAATAAATACTATGCATTTTATTTTAGTGTAGTAGGACATTTTTAAGCTGTTCTTTAGAGACATTGATAATAAATAGATTTATTGAAATTGATAACTGCATCATCATAAGTGAAAATTTCACTCTAATATACAAAAAAAAAAATACTGTGAATTGAAATTTTAGTATAAGAGGATATTTTTAAATAATAAATGCTGTGCACTTAATTTTAGTATATCAGGATATTTTCACACACATTCATTAGGAACATTGATAATGAATAGATTTGATGAAATTGATAACTCCATTATCAAAAGTGAAAATTTCACTATAATATACCAAATAAATACTGTGAATTGAAATTTTAGTATATTTTTATACTGTTCGCTAGTGACAGAGATCATAAATAGATTTTATGAAATTGATGACTCTATCATAGTTGAAAATTTCCTACTAACATATGAAATAAATACTGTGTTTAGAATTTTAAAATATTAGGATATTTTGACATGTGATAAACAGATTTAATAAAGTTGAAAACTGCATTTGAACTGAAATTTAAGGTCAAAAAGTTTTGGATATGCTTCGATTTTTGATTTCTTGTTTAAGATCGAGGATTAAGCTTCAATATCTTTGTTGGCCACAACAGGTTTTCCGATGCGATAAAAAGGCAGCAACTGAAAATCCGTGCGAGTGCTTTGGCATCTTATCGCTAAAATGACACTCGATTTACACACACACACACACAAACACTCATAACATGTATACGCAATATAGCAACGCAGTCAAACACATTACTTTATTGTTGATGTGATCCGACAGTACAAAACGAGAGCAAAAAAAAAACACAAAAAGAGAAGCGGAAACGGATACAAATATTTCGTATTTTTCGGTATTATGGACTTTCAGCTAGCTGGGATTTGTGGCATAAAGCAACAAAAGTCGCAAGCTCTTGAGTCAGGTGCGGCCTTGCCACCTTGTTGCTATTGTTGTTGTAGGCTGAGTAATAACAGCGGGTGATGAGAGCCAAGAGGAGGGTGGCGGCGGGTGTCTAAATGTAGACAAATTGCGTATACGACACGTAGCACACAAAAGCAGCATAGAAATTACTTTAAAACAGAACAAAGGCAAAGCGATTTTTAAGGTGCAGGTCAACCCACAGAACAAGGGAGGGAGTGAAGAAGAAGTGAAGAGTGGCAGATGAAAGGCCAGAGAAGGAAATGGAAAAAAGAAATAAAAAAGAATAAGAAATAGCGAGAGACAATCGCTTTTAGAAGTCGAAAAGTTGCCACTGAAAAAGCGCAAATAATTCCTTACCGAAATTTGTTGTTTCCCTTTATCATAATTTTTTCCTTTTATACCCGCTTCCCACAATGTTTGAATGGCATTATAACTTTGTGCCTGCAGGAAATGTATGTAAACGGCAGAAGGACCCTCTAAGGCAAATATATATACTTGATCAGCGTCAATCGGGCTGAGAATTTGGTATATTTTGCACTCGATGGTATATTTTAAATATAGTACTGTATCAATATACCAAATGTAGTCTTTGGTATATGCCTAGTATTTTCGAGGTATAATAGTTTATATATTTGATATGCTATATTAATATACCAAATATTTGCTTTGGTATTTTTTTTAGTATTTTTGTGAAAAATTAATTTGGTATACATTTGAAGAAGAATACTTATTTACTATATATTTAGAATGTAATTAATATACCAAGTAAAGCAATTGGTATAATTTAAGTATTGTTGCGATATATGAATTTGGTATATTTGAAAATTAATACTGCAGAGCTTTGCTTTCATAAAAATGAGTTGCGGGTATCTCACAGTCGAGCACACTCAATTCTATCGTTCTTACTTGTTTATTTTCTGTTAAACAAGGAAACAACAGTTGCGTGTGGCGTAGCTTAAAAAGTTGTGTGCATATTTTAAATATTTGTGCTATGCTGTGATAATTTCGCTCTTTAAGCTCTTAAATTATTATAATAAATAAAATAAGTTGTGGCACGCCCATGCACTTAGAAGGCTTAAGCAGAAGATGAAGAAGAATAAGTCCTCTCAAGTGTGACAAATATTGTTGATGCATACATTTTGGGCCATAAAAATCACTCATACGCAGCATTTTCTTTTTTCGCTTTTTTTTTTTGTGCACAATACGGCATCCATTAAATGCCAAGTGCAAAGTGCAACAAAAGTGCTGCACAAATGACACTGCGAATGTCGAAGAGTGTGCGTGTGTGTGTGTGTGTGAATGCTATGGCAACAAACTTGCCACACACGCACACACACTAGAGACCTGGAGGGCTTTTGGTCTTGAGCTTAAGGCGCTGCTGCCGCTGCCGCTGCATCTGCTGCTGCTGCTGCCATTGACAATTCTAAAGAAATTTATGTTCGACTGAACTTGGCAAAAAACATGTGCAACTGCACACGCCCACTGAGAGAATTGCTGTTGTTGTTGTTGTTGTTGTTGGTTTTTTCCTTCTCTGACCTGATTGCTGTTTAGCTGATAAGCTGCCGCTATAGACATTGGTCGGAGGAGGGTAGCGCAGGCGTCACTTATCAAGTGATTTATGTTTGTAATTTACTAGTGCACGCCAACAACCAGAGAGAGAGAGAAAAACCGAACGAAAGAGAGAGAAAGAGAGAGAGCGAGAGTAGAGCTAGCAAACATAGTCCCAAAAGTCTGCAATGGCAAATTGTCAAACAATGCGATGCTTTTATTAGTTAAGTCCAAGCAAGTGAACTGTGGTCACTGCCACAAACACAAACACACACACACACACACACACACCACACATAGAACGCTTTTTCCCCCAAATTGCGAGTTCTGTTCCCCAGACACGCCACATTACTATTACTGTCAAGTGTACGAGTATGTTTTCTCTTTTTTTTTGTAGATTGGGAGTGGAGTGGAGAGAGAGAGGACCTTGGGACTCCTTGCATTCAGATTGGGATTGAGATTTGGTTGGTTGGTAATGACCAAGACTATAGACTACAGACTCGGCAGACAGACTCTGACTAAATACTAACTGAGCAACAACAGCAACAACTTTATTAGACGGCAAGGCCGCACCGGGCACTAAAATTGCTCGTCATTAGCACGGCATACTCTCATTCACTCTAGCTCTCTCTCTTTCTATCTCTCGTTAATTTAAATTGCGAGTAATTAATGAAAGAAAAGCAACGACTAAAAAGGAAGAAAAAAAAACAATAAAGAATAGAGAGGAGCTCACACATCTCTGGCGCCTTTGTCATTATTCAGCGGACATGAATGGAAATTAGCAATTACCTAAGTTTTTAGGTCTCGAATAATCATCAACTCAACTCTTTAATGATAGCGATGTGCATAATTTCTCAGTTACTCTCCCTAATGTCTACTCGTTACTGCTTGCTTGTACTTTTCGCAATATCCCTGCCGCTAATATCAATTACTTGCGTTTTTCGTTACTTTATTTTTCTTTCCTAATCGATTCAGTTTTTTTTTTTGTTTCACTTATTTGATTCAGTTTATGCTTTTCTCGCGTCTCTCGTTACTTTTTTGTGGGCAGCTATTCTCTTTTGCATTAAATTGCTATGATACCCCTTTCAATAGTTTCTATCTCTCGTTACTTATAATATGCTTCTCGTTACTATTTACTCGCTAATCGTTGGTTGCTAATCTTTATTCGTCATTTATCATCAGTTATTCTCTTTCGCTTTATGTTGTTATGATACCCCTTTCAATAGTCTCTTTCTCTCTCGTTACTTATTACACGCTACTCGTTACTATTATCATGTTATGTTAAGCCACTTTTACTCGCTTCTTGTTGCTCATTAAGCATTATATTTCAGCTTCATTCATCATTCAACTCTTAGAAAAATCACAATCACTCTTTTACAGTTTTGTTAACTTGGCTTCTTCTCTCTCCATATTTCGTTTGCCACTGACACAGGTGGACAATGTGAAAGTCGCTACTTGCCGCTTGTTAGTCGTTATTCGCAGTCTCTTCGCGATGCTTTGTATTAAAAATGAAACCAGTTTGCAAATTGGGTTGAGGGCAAGCGGTTTTTGTGGCAATTTTAATTAGCGCACTTCGAAGTATCAGTCACAATGCAAACCATGGAAAACAGAAGGCGCAGTTAAATTTGCAGCGGTTCCTTCTCTTCTACCTCATTTCCGTTTCATCCAATTATGCCCGTTTCTTTGTCATTGCATAGCATTCTTACCAATGCGGTTATTATTCAAACATGAAACAACTCCGCGAGAGGCCAACGCCTTTTTCTGACTTTATCACTACAGTTTAAAAGTCAAAACAATGCTTACTTTATAGCAGTGTTGTACACACAAAATTCTTGCAAATTTATTGTAAACTTGGCAAGCTGTTTCTTTCTCGTTTGAATGAATTAGCGAACTTGTATATTATTCGGTATATTTTAATACCGCTTTCGCAATTGTGAATGGAAATCGAACACACTCGATTGTAGTTTTCTTACTTGTATTTAATTGAAAATTGAGACAGAATAGTTTTCAATCGCTCTTTATTTTATGTATTTTGTATTGTATTTGGATTCAGTATAGAGTTAGTATTTTTTTCGGTATATTTTAAAAATAATACCGCTTTCACATTGCTAATTAAATTGTGGAGTTTGATACAAAGTTATTTTCAATTGCTCTTTATTTGGTGTATATTTTATTGTATTTGGAATCAGTATTAAGTTAGCATTTTTGCAGTATATTATGCGGTATATTTTAACAATAATACCGCTTTCGAATTGCTAATAAAATTTTGGAGTTTGATATAAAGTGGTTTTTTGCTCTTTACTTTATGTATTGTATTTTATTGCATTTTGATTCGAATTCATTATTGATTGTGAAGTTGGTAATACTAGTTTTTAGATAGTACAATATCTCTAGAGACGAACAGACTCACAGCTCACTACTCACAACTCAATACTGTGTTAGCTGTATGTGTGTGTGTGTGTGTGTGTGTGTGTGTGTGGTTTTTCATTAGGATTGGGAGAACGGAACTCGGAAATGTTTGCGTGGTGTTGATTTGGTTTGGGACCATTTAAAGCTAAAAGCTGAGCTCAGCTGACGGTCGGCAAACATTTGCCAAATGATGGCACGATACCAATTTTCTGAGCAGACACATTGTGTGTTAGTGTGTGTGTGTGTGTGTGTGTCACTGAGTGAATGAGTGAGTGCGAGTATGAGTATGAGTATGAGTGTGTGAGTGTGTGTGTGTGTGTCGCAGTGAGTGTTTGCGTGCGTATTTATGTGCTTTTTTGCAGCCAATGCTTGTCTGATGGCTGCTGCTGTTGCTACTGCTGAACGACATTATGCGCCAGGGATGCCAAATTCGAAAAACTCCAGCGACGCGTGTTAGAAGACAACACAAAATTATGCCATGAGTGCACATTATGGCCATTAGCCAGAAGTGCCAGCTTCCCACTGACGCAGATTATGGATATATATGTGTGTGTGTGTGTGTGTGTGTGTGTGTGACTCACATATATAGCTGAAAGCTGAAAGGCAGCCGCAAATTTGTAGAATTTTAGCAGGCACTGTAAAGGCACAAAACTCATTCTCTCTCTTGAGATTGAGATTGTCAGTCGGTGATTTGTTTTAGAAGCTGCGAATGAGCCGCAAATCGTCGTTACACTTCATAACAGACATTCCAGGAAATGCGACATCGCTGATAATTCACTTTTACACGAAATTTTCACACTCCAAATAATGTGCAAATATCTTCCTCGCTCTCTCTCTCTCTCTCTCCGCTCTCTTGGACTTTCTCGAGAAAACTAAGTGAATTGCACTCAACTCGAGCTGTAGCTCATATGAAGGAAAGTATTTATGCCATTCATTTGAAAAATGCTTTTCAACGTTACGTGGAATAAACTGTGCCGAAAATGGAATTTCATGTGAAATGTTTATTGCGCTCGAGCATTGACTGTAAAGTGGGTGAAGGGGCGACGACGACGACGACTGTGTATTGCAAAAGCCAGTCACAAAAATTTCTTGTTCATTTTCATTTGTTCAATTCAATTGATTTGCAAACTCAATTGCCTGGATATCTGAATGGAATGCAATAGAAAGTTGACTGCTTGAAACTTGACATTTATTTATTGTACACGAATTTCTAAATGTGACGCTGTTAAGTGAAATGTTAAACAACAGTTGCATAACATTTGTAACGTAATTTGTTTAGGAAGCTAAGAAGATATTTGTTTGATTGATTTCTATTGATTTTAAACGTCTAATGAAAATGTGGCGTTATTATGGAATATAAATGTGACGCTGTTAAGTGAAATGTTAAACAACAGTTGTGTAACATTTATAAGTTAATTTACTGTAGGAGCTAAAAAGATTTTCGGATTTCGCAGTTGTTTAACACTTTCAATGCGTAATAAAGATTGTATTTGAACTGTTATAGGTATTTGTTTGATAAATGGTTGAAACATTAATTAATTTAGCGCATTTCCATGTCGTATGAAATTCTTAATTAACAGTGGATTACACATTTTTCATATAAAGAACATATTCTACTATGTGAACTGTTAATTAATTAACAGTTGCTTAACATTGTTGTGGAAAATTGCTGCACGCAAATTAGAAATATGGGAAAGTAAAATGTGAAGTAAGAGTTCATTTAAATTTGTGATGTGCTTATGAACTTCAGCTTATGAACTTGATATCAACAATTGAAACGTCAATGTTTCTATAAATGTGTAAAACTCTGTTCAGTGAAATGTTAACTAACATTTGAGTAACATAGCAATGTGAAAAAAAAACTTTATTTGATGTACGAAGTGTTTTTTATGCAAACATCATTAATAGATAATTATTTATTGCTTTCGTTTGATAATTTAAGATTCAACTATCGATAAATGTTACGATAAACTATCGGCTAGGTACATCGATTCGTAAATGTAACTAACATAATTATGTTTAACATCGAAATAAAATGATTTTGAAAAGAGTTTGACAGAACAAACTTAGATGTAATCAATAGTTTGGAAAATAAATGAATGAATGTAGCTTACCACATCGATGATTTGCATTAGAGTAAGGCCAAAGCTCAATTGCAATGGATCGGATTCGTTGACCACGGGACGCTCCAGGCTGTTGTAGTTGTCCAGCAGTGCGTGAAGCAAACGCTTCTCATGCGGACCAGCTGAGCAGGCTGCAAAAAAAGAAAGCAAACCGAACACACATCGTAAAATACATGAAATCAAAGAGCAAATAATATACAATGTATAAAGTAAAGTAGAGTGCTTAAATAGAGCTGTTTAGCGGCAACAATGTTACGACTTCAACTAAGAACTTTGACTTGTCTCTGTGTGTGTGTGCGAGTGGGAGATGAGTGTATGTGTGGGAGTGTGTGTGTGTGTGTGTGTGTGTGTGTGTGTGTGTGTGCGGCAATGACATTGTTGGGCTTAGAATCAACCAAGCGTGGCGGCAGTTAAACCTGCATTAACGTATCGTTGTCATTGTTGCTGTCACTGTTGCCGCCCGCTGCCACTTTACCTACTATCCCCACTCTCCACTCCCCGCTCCCCACTTCCCACTCATCTGGCATCCTTCCCTTGTCCTTGTTCGGTTCATCTGTCTGCTCGTTGCCGTGCTGCCAATTAAATTTGTTCAACCAATAAGTGGCTTTGGTTCGGTTTGACGTTAGCAACAGTTTTAGCCCCAGCATCAGCATCAGCAGCAGCAACAGCAGCAGCTTAAGCCAGCACAGAGCCAACAACCAGCAACCAGCAACCACAACACTGTAACACAGCACCTGCCTCAGCAGCAGCAGCAGCATCAGCTTTAGCTCCAGCTTCAGCTCTAGCTCCAACAGCCACCTTGCCTCCCTCGAGCAGCAGTTACAGCTGCTGCTTCCCATTGTTACCATCCTCGTTGTACTCTAGCTTATAAAGTACTACGTATTCTCGACTCTGTGTGTGGATTTTTCCTTCCTTTTATTTTCCCAACGTCTCGTTCTCTCAGCTTTTGTATACCTCCTCCCCCCCACATTATTCGGTTACCTGTTATTGAAAAAATATTCATAGCAAGCCTCTTACAAATGGCATTTATTTTTTTTCTTACCTTTTCTTCTTCCCCCTCCCAAAAAAAAATCATAATACAAATATTGACAATAAGTCGCTGTTGAACAAAAATTAAGCTTTGCTTAATTTCATGATTTTTTTTTTTTTTTGTAATTCACCAAATTGTCATTTACTTTTTAAGCTTTGCTTAATTTCATCATTTTTATAATTCGCTAAATATTTTCTGTTGATTTTATTTACCCAAATTGTCTTTGCTGCTATTTTTCATTCACTTTTTAGGCTTTGAGAATTCGCTAAATATTTTCTTTTGATTTAATTCACCAAATTGTCGCTGCGTTTGTTTTTCTTTCACATTTACCAATTAAGCATAAATATAGTTATTTCTGGCAATCAATCTATATATTTGCGGATATAAATATTGAACATTTTTTTTGACTCGTTTTTTGTTCGATGCAATATTCACTTGTATTTTGCTGGCCTGGCGAATTGTTTTTAAGTGAAGCGAGATATTTTTCTGTCTTTTGTGGTATATTTATGATAAACTCTATTTGACAACTGGCAACAAAAACACAAAAAAAAAACTGAGAAGAGTTGAATTTACTTATACGAAAACTATTCAAAAGATTTGGAAGAATTTTATAAGTTGTAATTGAGTTGACTTCATCTAAAGGGTAACTCGATAGTCGCGCATTTCTTAGCGCCACATTCGCTTTTAATATTTCATTTTAATGTCTGCCAAATTTTTACATTTAACATGCTGTCAAAAAGTGTAAATATGTCCCAACAACAACAACAGCAACAACATTAAAACGAAAAAAAAGAAGAAAATTGCTGTGTGTGGAAAAAAATAATGCAAAGGGTTATTTTTTGTTAAAGAGTTGAGGGCGGAAAAAATCTGCTGACATTTCAGCTGAAATTTACAACTGTGAATGAAATTAGCCAACGGTCAATTTGTTAGCTCATGGTTTAAAAAAGATGAATCAAAAGCAATGCTATAAATGCATTAATGACGGACTGTTATCAAACTCGTAAAGAGAATTGGAAGGGAATTATCAAATTTATTTAATCTAATATGTAACAATGAACAACAGAATCAAAAATTGAAAGATGAAGAAAAGTTTTTAAGCATAATAGAAGATTTATTTCACATTAAGTGCTTGTGAATAATAATTAAGAAACTAAATTTTAAAAAATACTGTATAATTTTTAAAATATACCAAATTAATATACCATAAAAATACTAAATATATATACTGAATATAATTGGTATATTGATATAGTACTATATCCAAAATATACCATTGAGTGCAATATATACCAAAAATTATTTTTAAATATACAATATTAATATACAGAAAAATATCAAAATATACTAAATGCTGTAATTGGTATGTTGATATACCATAAATTGAAAATATACCATGAATCACTAAATATGCACAATTGTCAGCCGGATTTTTAGGAATTATTAATACTATATTTTAATTATTATTGTAATGCCAAGTTTCACACACACACACACACATACACCACTTGAAATCTAAGCTAATCTTATGCTGACTTCGACGTTGTCAATGTAATGCTGATTGTGATTGTATGGTAATGTTGCCTTTGGGAGCTGCTGCGCAACCACAACACAACTTTTGTGACGATGATGGCGAAGTTAACCCGATTGCCTGTGGGACAGGTCATCAGATCATTATAGACAATTACTTATGAAGCTGCTGGCAGCGCTTTGTGCTGCATATTAAAGGCAAGAAATCAGGTGAGCACAGCACAGCAGGCAACGCAGGAGGCAACTACAATGTGTGGCACGTAGCGCTCAACACACCAAAAAGTTGGACAGCAATAACAATAGCCTGAGAGAATGGGGTAAAGGCTGACTCGATGGATGGATAGTTGTGTGAGGGGGGAGCAAAGGTAGCTAAATAATTCATGGCATGCTTTGGGCACATCTTCAGCTGTCGACGACGACGACGATGAGAACGAGGACGAGGACGAGAACGACTCCCAGAAACAAGTTTAGTTTATTGATGTGCCAAAAACTTATTCCTCATGCCAGCTAGTGAAGGCAAGGGCGAAAAGGCAAAGCAGCAACTACTTTACAAGTACTCGAACTTACCGAATACCAATATGAACTATACTCGTCTCATGCCACAACATTTTTATCGTTCACCTCGATGAAACTTTTTTTGTTTACCCCAACTCTCTCCCTCTCTCTGTGTTAGGCAATGTAAGTTGTGTGTGTGTGTTAGTTCATAAATCTACATAAATGTATATCGTATTATGTAAATATTGGATGACTTTTAATGGCTGCTAACTTATATGAGCCTTCAGCAACAGTTCTTGAGTTACTTTCGACTCAAGCTTAGGCATGTTCAGCATTCAGTTGTAAAGGTAGAAAAGTTTACTATATTATAGACAACATATAAAACAACAACATTATAAAAACTGCAGAGTTTATGATTTCTTCAAGAGTTTAGATATAAAACTTTTTAAGAAAAATATGGTATATTTTGTACTCATTGGTATATTTTAAATGTATTTGCATATTGCTATACCAAGTATACATTTTTTTTATAGTTTAGTATTTTTTCAATATATTACTTACATATGTTGTATTTGAAATGGTATATTGTTATGCCTAGTATTGTGTTTCTAGTATTTTTTCAGTATATTATTGATGGTATCATTTAAATGTAATAGTATATTGTAATGCCAAGTATACATTTGTGTATATTCAAGAAATCATTCAGTATATTGTTTACTATATAATATTAATGCTATGCCAAGAATACATTTTTGTGTATTTTTGTATTTGAGGTATAATTTAAATGCAATGGTATATTACAATGCCAAGTACACATTTTTGTATATTTTAGTATGTTTCCAGTATTTTTGTTACATACATTTTCACGACATGTTTTTATTATATCAATGGATATAGGGTATAAAATGTTATTATTTTTGTAGTTTTCATATTTCAAAGATGCTTCGATTAAAATAAAATTTCATAAGTTATTTGCTTTGCTCTCGTTACAGCTGACTTGGCAAAGTCTTTTACTAAGATTATAATATTAAACATTACATTTTATTTTATGCCATTTACAAAAAAAGGAACATGCAAAAGTTTGGTTCTCTTGTCTGATATTTTGGATAAGTAACTTTTAAATCCCGGATTGACAAATAATTAAATGACTTTTAATTATTGGTGAATACACGAGTATTTTGCAGCTTAGTAGGAACAACTTTCACCCAGCGACTTTTGAGTTAAGCAGAGTTTTGCAATTTTGGGCGTGCAAAGTCAGGAAACAACAAAGGCAAAGACAACTTGACCTCAATGACTTGGCAAAAGTAGCATTTGTTCGTTCCTGTGTTTGTGTGTTAACTAGTGTAATGAAAGTTTGCTCTTTGTTGGCAGTTTAAAGACAACATTTTGTGGATATTAGATTGGAGTATACTAATATTTGAGAGATGTTTTATATGAGGTTAAATTGCGTTGTGTGCTTGCGGCTCGCATAACGGGGCAATTTGTTAACTTGGAATTTGAGGCAATCTTCGCATATCTAAGTAGGCATTTTTTTCTGCTTTCTTCTTGTGTTGGTATATTTGCTGTATATATAGTATTTGCCTTTGCTTTTGGTTGGTTTTTTTGTTTGGTTTGTTGGTTGGTTGGTTGGTTGGTAATAAAGCGTGTAAATCGCATCACGTAGACTCCATTTTAATGTAGATGCTGCCACATACGAGTGTATGCGATTGGATTGAGCTCGAACTAAGATCAAGGCAAACGAATGGTATAGGCTGATGATGTGGCATGTGGCGTATAGCGGCATGTGCAGCAATTTGTGTGTGCCACACACACACACACACACACACACACACATAAGTTCGTTGCTTTTGTTGTTACGTGTGGCATGCATCAGCATCAGCGATTGTCCTGTTTGCGGCAGACTTTATTAATGAATGCCATTAACGCTTCTACGTGCGGCCTTCTTGTCATTTTCGTTTTGCTGCAGGGAGGAGGAGGAGAGATAGGGAGGATGCAGCGGTGGCTTGGGCATAATCGAAGCCTCTTCGTTTGCCCCCAATGATGTTGCCATTGCCATGACAGGGCACTAAAGTGCCAGGCCATTAACGGCTGCATGTCAGCAGCTCTCTAGGCTCTAGGTGGCATCCTGGAAAGCTGGCAAGACACCCAGCCGAGTGGCGAAGTGGCCAAGTGGCATGTGGCAAGCTAGCAAGTAACAATTGTAATTATGAAAGAATGCAAGCAAACGTTCGTTGATGAATTCCTTCAGCAAATCCGTGCTGTCACAAACAACAACAACAACAACAACAGCAGCAACAACACCAATGTAAAGGCTAATTGCAATTAATTGCTCAATTAAGTGTTCCACAAGCGCAACTCAAGTTGTTTGACTTCCAAGCTCTTAAGAGCCCAAAGTGCAGGGCATGTCAAAAAAATAAATTAAGGGAGAAGAGACACGCGAAAATTGTGCATTTCTTGCAACGAAAACGGAGAGCACCAAGGGGAATATAAAGTGGAGAGGCGACTGTTTAAAAATCTCAGAAATAACATCTCTTTAAATTGAGTAAAGAATGATTTAAAAAGATATGCACTTTGCAAGCATTCTTTAAAATTCGGAAGCTACAAATTAGGTATCATTAAAGTAGTTAATATTCCACAAATGTGATTTATATCGTTAGATAGTTTGTTAAATATTATTGTAAATTATTTTAAGTACATACAATAATAACTATAGTATTTATAATTTCTGAAAATTTGGTTGCGATCAGATTAAAGTTGTAGCTGTTATTTAATAAATACTCTTGTATGGCAAGTGGTATATAATTTGGTATATTTAGAATGTAGTACTATGTATGAATGTAGTACCAAATATAGCCCTTGGTGTATTTTGTTTTTTATGTGGTAAATTAATTTGGTATATTATAAATAAAATAATAATAATGTACTATAACAATATACCAAATATAGCCTTCGATATTGTAGTTCTTCTGTGGTATATTAATTTGGTATATTATAAGAATAATACCGCATACCTTTATTGTGTAGCGGGTATCTCGCAGTCGAGCACACTCGTACTGAAAAAAGTTTTGCTGGAATTCGAAATTTCTATTTTTATGTTATATTATTGACTTTTTGAATTAATTCCAACCTCTTTTTGTATTGTCTGCATTTGGTGCGTGGGTTTTGCATGCAACAAATACAATTGTTTAAGACGTGGTGTGCTTTAGTCGAGCATGCTCTAATGTAGCTTTCTTCGTTGAATCTGAATTGGTGGGCAGATGCTGCAGGCGCTCGCAGCAGATGCCATAAATTATGCATGGCACACACCCACACATACATACTTTGCGGCTACTTGGCCCTCCACTTGACACTGCCAACGATGCCCTCGATGTGTGGGTGTGAGTGTGGGGGGTATGTGGCAGCGGCATGTAGCAATAGCGGCGTGCCACTGACAGTGCATTATCATGCAGCATATGTAATAATCGCAATAAATTTGATTACCTCTCCTAGCATATTTGGAGTGTCTCAATGTTGAATCGCATGATAAATGTATATGCGATAGACGATGCTTCCACAGCTGCCACAACTGCCACAGCTGCCACTTGCCACACACACACACACACACACACACACACACACACTCGCGCGCGCATACATTTACATGATGCGAACTTGGCATTGATTTCGAGAGGCCAAAAGCCAAGTTTGCCCCCTCAGCTAATTATTTGGCTAATACTGACTGCGACTAACATTAAAATCGAATGGTCGAAGGGTAGCGAAGAGAAGTCAAGGGACGGAGGGACGATGGCTATTAAAATTTTACGCGTTAACGGCGAAATTATACGAAATCATTTTCGGAATGCAATAAATGAGGCCGCAAGTTAATTCGTTGCGCGTTGTGCTCTCAGCTTTCAGTTCTCTCAGCTCTCAGCTAAATAAAATGTAATGTCCCGTTTTCTCGATGGCGCTTTAAATGAGCATCAAGAGCCGCCACTACTTGGCGACCACGCCCCCTTTATCCCCTCGCTGCCGGCTCTCTGCCTGTGGCCTCAAGTCGAACGATAAACCGTGCCAGAAATTTAATCGAAATGCTTTCGAGGCCACGTCGACGACACAACGACTGAACAGACGTTGCTTTGCGCTTTTCAGAGTCTTCAGTCCATGTATCTCCTCTCAACCTCTCTGTTTGTCCTAGTTGCGACTATCAATGAGTGTCATCGGCAAGGCAAAAGCAAAGCAAAGCGTTGCCACAATGCCAACCACATGCCACCCAACGAATGTGGTGCGATCGTTAAATTTAATCGGTTCTCGAAAAAAGAGGAAACGAAACGAAACGAAAGCAAGGAAATATCTAATTACCATCTCAGTATTGCTTTGTAATATGCAACAAGAGAAAAAAAAAAAAGAAAGAGAGAGAGAGAGAGCAACGTACGGGAAATGGCAAATGGAAACAGATACAAATACACATACAGATATAGTTATAGATTGCGATGTTCTTGTGTGTGTCTTGAGCAGGCGAATAAAGTGAAGAAAATGTGGAAAAACGATTGCAGTATTTTATTGAAAAATATTAGCAATTGTAGTTATAAAAGTTGATTATGGAAATGTTATATTGGGTATCGATTGTTAAATGAATAATATATTATATTTTTTTTGTGTTTTCTTGCTGCAGCTTATAGAATTTGCTTAAGTCGACCTACTTACGCTTCAAAAGCTCTTCAAATTAGTGGCTAAATGATTTAATACCAATGCAAGCTATCGATAGTAACCTTAACTTATCAACCATACATTTGAATATCGATAGTAAATTAAAAGTTAATTAAATGAAAGCAACTAAAATTATTATTTGCTTAAAAAACGAGCAAACGTGTTTGAACGCAAATTTAAAAAATTTTTATTTGCTTTAAGTAAATTTATTGTTGATTTCTAGCGATATTATACTATTGTTTACTATCGAAACGTTTTAATGAAATATTTTAAGAACAATTGGCACGCTTTGCTTTCGCGTTCAACATATTTCTCAATGCTGACACAAGAAATACCAAGTCAGCAACAGCAACAGCAAATTGCTTTAGTTTAGTAAAATATTTGTATTGATATCGACATTATACTATCGATATTACCCAATTCTTTACTTAATAAACTTTTAAAAAATATTTTGAGAACTAATCGCACGCTTTGTGTGTTTGTTAATCATATTTCAAAACGCTGTCACAACCAATACAAAGTCATATTAACAGCACCAGCAGATTGCACAAGAATGCCTGCCAATAGCACATTGCTATTGTTACTATCGATATTTTTGTTGCTGTCACAGTTTATATTAATGTAAGAAAGCCTGAGCTCAAGCGTTTGAACTGGTGATTTAACTTAGTTCCAACTTGACGTAATATACGATTGACTGGACAAACTTTTCAATGAATTCGCAATAACTCTATCGATAACATGTTATCGATAAGCTTAAATCTAAAAAAGGAAAAAGAACAGGAAAACTTTTTGGTAAGGCGAATCTAAAACTCAATTATCTGGAAGTTGGCAAAACTCTGGCTTAGGAAGCGCAATTTATGGAGAGAGAGAGAGAGAGAGAGAGAGAGAAAGCGAGAAAGAGTGCGAGAGAGAGATACAGAATGGAAGAGCGAGCGCGAGTATCTTGAAGTGGCATGCATCAAAAGTTTTTCGGTTGCTTTTGTTAGCCTTCTTTTAATTTTTTTGTTGCGCCAAGTTACCAGCAGAGAGCCGAAGCAGGAGCAGGCAATGAAGTGAAGGTGTAGAAGGAAGTCTGCCGCTGGCTGCCAAACCACCAGACGCACATAAATTACACCGCAATACACAAACCACTGAGCAGCAGCAGCAGCAGCAAAAAGCTGACAGACAAAAAAATAAGAGAGCAGCAAAAAACACAAGCGAACAGCCGCTAAATAGTTGCGCTGCCGTTTTGTGAGAAACTCTTCCACAGCTAATGCTGCTTTACAATTGTGGCCCGAGTTGACTGTAAACTAAGCCGTGGCTGTGGCTGTGGCTGTGCTTCCCCTTTCCACCCTCCCCCTCAAAAGTTCTATATTTTCGAAGAGTTCTCCCACAAAAAAAAACAAAAAAAAAACCATTGCAGTCTTTTAGGCGCTGTCTTTTGGTTGCAGCTGATTTAATTTTAGATACGCATAATAATTGCGCTCATAGGCGGAAAGCAAGTGGGGGAGAGAGACAATGAGAGGGAGTGAGTGAGAGGGAGACAGAGAAGTAAAAGCAAGAGATATGTTGTATTAAAAAAATATTTGCATTTTGCTCATTGGAATTCCCAGAGAGACAGACAGGGAGAGAGAGAGGGAGAGATCTAGACGCTGTTGGGCGTGTTCAAATTAAGTGCTTCAGCTAAGAAAACGAAGCTTGGCTCGAGGCGTCACTCAACAGCAACACGAGTGTGAGGGGGCGTGGCAAATGCGAGGGCGGGTGAGGGTGAGGGTAGAACGGTCACTTCCGTCACATCCGTCAGCACAACATCCGCAAGCATTTCACCAGCTTCCGCTTGGACAGACAGGCGTTGATGTTGCTCTGATGATGACAACTCGTTAGGGTTCGTTGTCATTCGGCCAGCGGCTGCAGCACTGCCAAGAGTGCAAGAGAGATGGAGAGAGAGAGTGTGGGAAGGGGAAGGGAAGAAGGGAAAGGCATGGCAATTACCAGGTGCCGGAAACTGGCGCCCAAATTAATGTTAACGAGCCAAGTTAAATGCTTAAATTGTTTCTTGCCGCACTTGCCACACACACACACACACGCACAGCTGACAAACTGGCAATGCGGGTCACGGGTTAACTTCCATTCTCTCTACCTCAGCTCAGGGTTTTTTTTTGGGAGCGTCTCAACACGGCTGCTGTCAGTTTTTGTTGTTTGCCTCGTATCAGAGACGGCGGCGGCAAAACTTTTACTTTCACTTTTGCTCTTGCTTTTGTGCACCTTTTGCTTACCTGTTTGCATGCGCTCACCTGTTTTGCCTTCCTTCCTGTTGCCAACTTCCACACTCCCCCCCCCACCAAACACATCTCTTGCGCTTCTCATTTCTCTGTCTGTGTTTGCGTGTTCGCTTATCGCTAACAGCCTTCAATTTAACAATTTCACTTTGTCACGTGCCCAGGTCTAGGTCTTTTGCCTTGGCTTCGGGTCGTGCCACGCCCACTTCACACCTTCCTCGCCTCGCCTCTTTGCCAGACACTGCGCCACGCCAAAAACCCGCTTGTCGACACTTTAATTTTCCCTTTGACTTTCCTAGAGTCAAATATTTAATTTTATCTTTTTCATCGAGTTTTGCGGGTCCTTGTAAAAAGTTTCTTCTCATTCTTCTTTTTATTTTCTTGCCCTCTCATGTTTGGGTCTTCTATCTCCCCCTTTCTTCTTCTCTACTTCTTTTGACCAGCGTTGCCCCCCACGTTGCGCTTTTTATTCTTTGTAACTCCCACTGGGATTTTTTTTGTTTGTTCGATGCTTTGCCTCAATCACGTCGCCAAAGATTTGAAACGCCGATCATGAGCTTTAAGTATTAACAATTTATTTTGCTAATTGAAAATTTGTTTAAAGTTCCAAAATCAGTCAATAAATTTGCCAGAGACTGACTGCGAAATACCCTGTAAGTGGCAATTTGAATAAAGTTGAATTTGCTGGAATATTTTGATTTGAATTTGAATTGAATTTTCCTGATATAACATCAAGAAATTTGCAAGCGGTTGACTGAGAAACCATGGAACTTTGTAAATGGCACTAAAGGATTTGCATAAATTTGAATTTGTAGGAATATTTTGATAAATTTTTCCGGAAATAGAGAGAGATAAAACATATAGTCAATAAATTTGCCAGAGACTGACTGTGAAATACCCTGTAAATGGCATTCAAATGTTTGTTTGTTCGAATATTTTAATTTGAAGTTGTATTGAGATAGAGAATTAATATACATATATAGAGAATATTTTATTAATTCTACTTATTACATATTCTATTTAATACAATTGAATTTTTCTTTGCTTTGATTTATTTATTTTTTTTTAAATTTGGTTTCAATGAAATAAAATTGATTTTAGTAAAATATTGTTAACAATCTTGTAAGCCTTAAATTAATAAACTTGCAAAAGAATTTATCAGCAATTAGCAAACTACGTTCTGCATAAGGTATTAACAAGTCTATACGTCGAACGTTGTTCAAGTTTAACAAGTTTTGCTGTCGAATTTTGTAACATTTCAACGATGTTGTGTGTTGCGCCATAAAGCAAAAGTATTGACAGTAGTATCAAAGTTCAAGAAACTTATTAAATGTCTTGGAAATACACACACAGCCAAACATGTAAAGAGACACACACACACACCTGCTTTTAGCCACTTAGCGTTTGACATGAATGTGCCACTAACGAGCAGAGAGAAAGGGACAGCAAGCAAGAGAGAAAGAGTGAGAAAGCAAGCGAGTGTACTACGAGTATGCTATGTAAGTGGCGAGTTCCAGCTAGAAGCTCAAAAACAACAAACACACACTCACCTACATACATGCAAGTTCCGCTGTTTGTACAAGCATATGTTGCTTGAAATTTCGCGGAGGGTGGAGGAAGGTGTGGTGGAGAAGGGCATGTTGCAGGGGCGGGTTGAAGGATGTCATCAGTTTGTTTATGCAAAGACAATTTGATACACTTGCAAAAGTAACAGTTACAACGAACCGAAGCTGTGTTTCTGTCTGTTGCACTGATTGTAATTGCAACAACGGTGTCAGAAAGAGTTACTTAAAGTATAACTGTGATTTCCATGGCGAAACTGTTTGCTTTGAGAGTGACATTCAGCCTAAATGTGATATTGTCACAAAAAGTGTTGCTGTAACTGTGATTTCGTGGATGTAACTGTTACTTTAGGTGTGATTTTGACAGTGTTCGAGAGTGTTACTTAGAACTTAATACGCTTTTAAAGGTAGCAGTGGCAACGAACGGAAGCTGCGATTCTATAGCTCTGTTTATGTGACTATAACTGTGAACTAAAGTAAGTGTTACTGGCAGCAACACTTTGCCTAGAAACTGTGACAATCGCTGTGACTTCATGCCAAACTTTCACTGCAAGTGTAGCAGTGATTGTAAGTTTTTATTGTTAAATGAAATGTTCCTGTGATTTAACTGTAACTTTAGCTGTTGTAGTTGCTGTGCCTTGAAGACTGTAACTGCTACTGCAAATGTGACTAAGGTAACGATTTGGACTTTTACTCTAATAGTGAGTGTATTTAACAACTGTAACTGTGATAACAAGTATAACTCTTTGTGTTTGACTGTCACTCCGACTTCATGTCTGAGTTAAGAGTGTAACTGCTACTGTAGGTGTGACTAAAGTAGCGACTTTTACTGTGAATGTAGCAGTGATTTTGTTCTTTGGTTACCTATCTAAATAACTGTAACTGTGACTTTAAATGTAAATGTTACTACTTGACTGTCACTGTGATGTCATGTGTGACTTGAACTCTAACTGTAACTGTGACTTTGACTGTTTGATTGTCACTGTGACTTCAAGAGTGTAACTGTTACTGTAAGTGTGACTTAGAGTGTGACTGTAACTGTCATTTTGTTTTTTGGTTGCTGTCCTAACTAACTGTAACTGTGACTTCAAGTGTAACTGTTACTGTTTACTTGTCACTGTGAGTCCATGTCTGACTGTGACTTGAAGTGAAACTGTGACTGTGTAAGTGTGACTAAGGTGGCGACTTGGAGTGCGACTGAAACTGAAAACTGTAACTGTGATTGAAGCTGTAAGTGTGATTGTAACCGTAAATACGACTGTCTCATTAATCGTGGCAAACAGCGCGACAAGTGACAAGTCTAGGCAGTGAGGCAGCGAGGCAGTCAAGCAGCTTGCTCACCACACTCGCCACTTTGCCGGTTGACAGCAGAAGGGGCAAGACGAAGGGGCGAAAAGTGGAAGAAGCCGGTGACTGTGATGTGATGTAGAGCAAGTCAAGTCAGTCAAACAGGCAGACAGACAGACAGACAGAGAGAGAGAGAGAAAACTGATGTTAATAATTCGAAAGCCACAGGCAGACAGAAGTGCACTGATAAGCGGATGCGTGTGTCTGTGTGTGTGTGTCTGTGTGTGTGTGTTAGGCTGCATTAGAAAATGTGGAAAAGCCAAAAGGAAACTTATAGAAAACTGAGCAATTGCTGGCAATGAGCAGACAGCAACAATAATGTTAATACGCTTAGCAAAAGCCAGCTTAAAAATTGTTATCTCTCTCCCCTCTCTCTCTTTCTCACTCTCCAACCGTCTCTCTCTCTCTCTCTCTCTCTCGCTCTAGTGCATAATGGAAGGCTCTTGAAAATGCGTTGACGTTGACTCGCATTGTCTTCCAAGTGCCCAGTCTCCAAGCTTGTTTCCTGAGTACGTAGCCAGCCTTCATTTTCGCGCTCATCTTACACTCCAAGCTGACATCGTCTCCCTCTCTCTCTCTCTCTCTCCCTCTCTCTGTCTCTTAGGCTTCGCTTCGCTTGAAGCGGCAAGAAGACAAGTTTATTATGCATGCAACGGCCGTTGTTGTTCTTGTTGTTGTTGTTGCTTTTGTTGCTGTGCATTGTGGCACAGAGCATTTTTTTTCTTTCTGTTTTTCTGTCGCTGTTGTTTCTTGTTCTGCTCGCTTTTTGTTTGCTGCGTCAAGAATATTGTTTTAAGTTGGCTTTCGAGCAACGCTTCACATGGCTACTTACCACCCACGCCCCCCTCCGTCGCCACTCGTCCCCGCCCCATTCTCTACGTATCCTGTGGCATGAAGCATGTCTGCGGTTTTGTAGCTGCCATTCAAGTGAGGAAGTTGTTTAGTGTGTCGCTGCCATTCAGCCATTGAGGCGCATTATTAAGTGGCATTCCACTCGCCGTCGCCGCCTTGCCACATGCTTTCACTTTGTTTCTCCATTCTCTATCTCTTTCTCTCTCTTTCTCTTACGACTTCTTTTTGTCTTGGCAACTCGATCCTTTAACAATCCGTGATCTTGCCACTGAACGCGCCAATGAACTTGAAAATTAAACTGATTTTGCTTGTTGTGCTTTCATCTGCCGCCGCCTTTGTATTATTATGGCATGTTGTTGGATGCCGCCCCGCAAAATGGGGTTAATCCAAATGAAATGTTTTCCAATTTATTCACAAAAAAAAACGAGCTCTTGAATGTATTCATTTGGCTGTTGGCTTTAGCTTTGTTCTTGCCTTCAATCGACTTTACAAACTTAAGCATTAATCGCATCAGTTCGAATCTGAATAAGTTGGCCGTTTAAAATTAAAAGACTGTTATAAACGCAACGTCGAGACAATTTAAGTTACAACCGTTTTCCATTTTGGGTGACTCAAGATTTTAGCAATTATGTACATATAATAAAATAAAGATGCATTATGATTTTCATTAAAATAGCAGTGTTGAAAGAGAAATATAATAATAATGAAAAGTAGCTTATAAGTATTTTCTTCCTACTAAATAACGATTTGATAACGACCTAATATTTTAATGGTAGCACTGCTATTTTAATGAACACAGCTGTATACATACAAATGTTTTTTTTTTCAATATGGTATAGCATTATTTTTTTTTTTTGATTAGTTGTCTAACGTCTTATCAATTGTTTATGCTGTATGCTGTTCAACAATTTATTTTGTTTTGATGATAAAAATAACAAGTTGGACAGCTACATTCGAGTGTGCTCGACCGAAAGATACCCGCTACGCATTGTGAATAAAAGCAAAACAATGCGGTATTCATTTTAAAATATACCAAAATAAAATACCACAAAAATAAAAAAAAAATATACCGAGTAATGTTTTTGGCACTTTGGCATAGTACTGCACTCAAAATATACGGTATTCGTTTTAAAATATACCAAAATAAAATACCACAAAAATGCCAAAAATATACCAAATATTGTTTTTGGCACATTGGCATAGTACTGCACTCAAAATATACGGTATTCATTTAAAAATATACCGAAATAAAATACCAAAAAATGCCAAAAATATACCAAATAATGTTTTTGGTATATTGACATTGAACTACACTCAAATTATACGGTATTCATTTTAAAATATACCAAGTTAATATACCACAAAAATACTAAAAATATATCGAAGGGTATATTGATACACTACTACATTGTAAAATATACCAAATTGTCAGCCAAAGCAACTAAGATCCTATTGTAGTTGGCGTTGCTATGTATCACAAGTCTCAGACATTTCCTTAAAGTATTGCCAGAAAAAAAACGTATGAAATGAACTTCCTCCCGGTTGTTCAAAGAAATTGAAGTAGCGGCAGAATAAAAAGCAACTGCTCCTGGCTTTTATCAATATGCTGAATACGTTTATGCGGCGGGTTAAGTGTGCTTCATTTGCCATTTTCCTGTTTGTAAGCTTTGTTTTTATTTTCTTTTGCCTTTTTCAGACGTTTCTCTATTATGTTTTTTTAATGGTCAACATATTGCAGACACTTTATTTGGTTTTAATTTAGCGGCAATGCTAAATGCATGCCATTTTATTTACACACTCCATTTGTTGTGTCGGTTGTGTGTGTGTGTGTGTGCCCCGGGAAGAGCAAAGCAACTTGAACTATGAGTTTATTTACATTTACATTAATTTTGCGTTCTCTGCTTTCGGCTGGCTTTCCGGCTTTTCATTCTTTTCTTACTTACTTACTCAGTACTGAGTAACTTGCAACCGCGTCAAGGGTCTTGAATAAGTATGAGCGTGTTGCAACAATGCTTGCAACAAAACACCGAGCGAAAAGTTTCGGGGGCAGGCGGCAACGAGAAAACAGTTGCTCTCTCTCTCTCTCTCTCGAGTGATGGCGTTAACTTCACTAACGCCAAAAGCACAGCCCGCACTTCATATAATTCTTTACTTACTGAACTTGTAAACTTTGCTTTCATGTTGCACACACACACACACACAGTTGTACACCCACACAAACACACACACGAAGAGAGACTGGCAGACTGACTGACATTCGTTTTTATGCGCTCTGCAGGCGACGCAGTTGCGCCACCGGACAACGGTGCGTATGATTAATGCGGCTCCATGGCAAATGCACTTTTCGTTTTTCTTCTATTTAACCTCCCCCCCCATTTTGGCGTCCCTTGAGCTGCCCCCTCGCCCTCCCATCTCTTGTGTTTAAACAAATTTGCTCGTTTGCCAAAATCTTGGCAACGTTTGCTGCATTTTGGGGTTTTCCAAATTGTCATCGAGCTTTGGAGTAAAAGCGCAACGCAAAGACAACAACAATTTCATTTGCTGCTGTTTGTCTCTGGATATATAATATGTGAGGGGCATGCTGTTCCTTTTTTTTCTGTTTCTGTTCGTTGTGTAAATAAACTATGACAAATATATTTTAAAACATTTCGCAGTTGTATGCAAAGACGACAGCGACTGAGTCGGAGACTGTGGGACAGTTGGCTCAATAAATCAAACACGGTTGAGTGTCACGTGGCCACGAGCGAGTTGTTCGCCAGCTTACACGTTCCTTTGGGGTTAGATATATTTCGTGTTTTTTCTTTGATGAAGTGAGATTGCAACGAGTGAATTATCGCGCAACTTACGCAAAGCTACTAAATTTGTAGCTAATTATTTAAGCTACATTTTTTGCACGCAGTTCTGCGAGTAAATTAGCAGGGGATCCAAGCAACGAGTATTTTCGATTATAATTAAATGAAAACTAAAATGTAATCCACATTTTAACTCAACATCGAGTAATTCTTGAAAGAAGTCAATAAGACAGATTGTAATTAGAACATATGTTATATTAAAAGTCAATTCAAAGAGAGGAGTTTAGTTGATTAAGCTAGTAAATGACCTTAACGAGTAGCGAGTAGCTTCACTAGTAACAAGTTAATGTATGTAATAAATGATACTTTAAACTGTATTTAAATGATGAAAGTTAAATCAATGTTGCGAGTTACTTAATACGCGATTCAAGTAATAACGAGTAACGAGTAAATTATTACGTTAACATATAATATGAATTATGCTGCGTGTATTCAATTTCTTTTTTAGAAGGAAAGTAAAGACAAAATTGTGGTCAATTAAAGAGTAGCGAGTACGCGATTAAAGTAACAACGAGTAACGAGTAAATTATTGAGAAGCGACTTAATATCCATATTAAGATATGCTGTATATATTAAATTTCTAGCTTAGCAAGAAGAAAAGAAAAAGTTGTGACCAGTTAGAGAGTAGCGACGAGTAACGAGTAGCGAATAATAAAATCACAAGAACTGCACTGCTTATGCAATTAACTATTATGACAGCTGGCAGATGAATTTTGTGGAAACTGACTCGTTGAGCTATGTTGTGGCATAATTAAGCAAGTGGCGTGTTTTCAGTTGTCTAACTAGTCAAAAGGTTAATTAGCGAGTGCACAGCACAAACACACGCACACACACACACACACATGTGCAAACAGTGGTTTGTTGCTTGGCAAATAAAGCAGCGAGTACAGAGGACGAGATTGCGAATCGCAAGTTGTGTGTGTGTGTGTGTGCGTCAGTGTTTTTGAGATGATGAGCATATGAAAACTGTCAGACATATGCATGCAGCTCGTTTACATTTCTCTTTGTCTTTTGGCTTAACCACGGACTCGTTGATTACGCTCTTCTGACGTTCTGTTCTTTATTTTTTTTTTGTATTTTGACTGCAAGCCAAAAGCGAAAAAGCATGTGTGGGAGTAACTTTTTCTCGTTTTTTTCTAATACCGACTTGACCGCCACAGCGTCAACTTTTGCGCACGACTAATTCAGCGGGAAAGAGCGAGAGAGAGAGAGAGAGGGAGGATGACTACTCGTCCGTCTGTCAACTCGAATTGTTGGCATCATGTTGGCGAAAGTAGGTTTTCTTGTTGGCAACAATCCCACTGAACTTTTACACACACACACACACACATACACAGTTCACAGTGAATTCATCGCGCAGCGCGCTGAGAAGTAGGCAATAAAAATGTGAATTTCCTACACTCGGTCGCAGTCGACGTCGCAGTTGACGTCGCTGTCGACGAGCTCTGTTAATAACAGCAGTTATTACTTAAGTCTCTTGTTTCATTTCAATTTCATTTTTTGTGCCTTGCATGCACATTCGCTCATTCACATTCATCGCAGTTGCTGCTGCCTGCGTTTTCCTTTTTTTATGATTTTAATATTAATCATACGCCTCATATGCTCTACTTATTTGTACATATTACAATGTCGACTCGAATGACAGCTGCAGGCCGCTTGGCTACATAAATGTTATGCAATATATATATGCTTAAATTGCCTGCGCTCGCTGCCTCTCTGCTCCCTTTCTTTCTCCTTGCTCCCCCCTTAGTCGAAAGCACAAACTCATGTCAGTTTTTTGTCATTGCATTAGCATAAAAATGTTAAGTCCTTGTAATGGCAACAGCACCAAGAGCAGCATCAGCAGCAGCAGCAGTTTTCTCTCATCGATTTTTAAAGCAGCTGCAAAAGTAAATACAATTCCCTCTCTCTCTCTCTCTCTGGTTTTTGTTTTAATGCGATTCTATTTTATTGAAATTGAAATGCTTTTGGTGTGCTCCAAACGAAATTAAGCTCGCTGTTGCAGTTGTTGTTGTTGCTCGGCTTCAAAATGAGTTGAGTCTGTTGTTATGGACAGCATCAATTAAGTAGCCGAAAAGTTTTTCGCTCTTAATTTAGTTTAACAATTGTGCACAACTTGCACAATTCTTGAACGGCGACGGACAGTGATTGAGTGACTGAGTGACCGAGTTACTGACAAAGTGCCGCTGCACTGACTGACTAGCTGACTAACTGACATAATGACAGCTTGACTGGCAGCCAGACCCAACCCAAACCCAACCGAAAGCCAACCCAACCCATTGCACTTGTAAATGGTCGCATAATTGGCCCGCTCTCTATAAAAAGTATATTAAGAAAATATACACTCGTAGATTTAAATAAATCTACAATTAAATGCAGCTACAGTGGAGACTTGAGAGGGTGGAAAGAACTTTTGCCAAACTTTGGTAAATTAATTATTTACTTTTGCTCGGACAGCAAAAAGCGACTCGCATAAATAATTAAGCAATTAATAAAGCACGCAGAAAATACAAAAATGTATACATTATTTGGTGGACTAAGATCTTAGTTGCTGTGGCTGACAATCTGGTATATTTTGTACTGTGTGGTATATTTTGAATGTAGTATTACATCAATTTTTTCTTTACATTTGCTACCTTTATAAACTGCTGCTAAGTCATCGATCTTGATGTTATAAAATGTGTTCAAAACTCTCGTATTGAAAATTCAAATGCTACATTGAAATTATCTACTACTCGGAGATAAGAATTGAAATAACTTTTAGAATGAGATAATCGACAAGTATTATTGAATACAAAAAACCAAGCAAACAAAACAAATATGGAGGACGAAATAAATATATTTAAATCAAAAAACAATACAAATGAAGTGCAACTAACATTAACATCAGTAATGAAAATTAAATTTTTTAAAATCAAAACATAAAATTAAATTGAACTAAATATATATTATGCAAATGAGAATAAAATGCATTTGAATTTAAAATCAAATTAATGTAAATCAAAAATTATTATTGAAAGTTAAAGTGGAAATAATAATGCCGAATAAATTCATTAAAAAGCAAAATCGATGTTAAATATTCTAAAATAAATGTATTTTTGGTATATTTATATAGTACTACATTCCAAATATACCATAGAGTACTTAAATATACCAGATTTTCAGGCAAAGCTTCTAAAAAGTTTTTTGTCATACAAAAGTATTTCTTAATTAACTTCTACAATTTTATCTGATCGCAACCAATTCTATTTAAATGCCTTGCTCTTGTAGCACTAGAAAAACAGGGGTTATTAATAAAATAAAATTACCTCAATATAACGAAAAATGTCAGTGAACTTATTGCTGCAATAAGAATGCGTGGAATGCAGCTGAAATATTTCAGCTGTGAGCCGAACAAATTAAGTAAAAATAACACACAATTACGGGGCTTAGTCAATAACGGTAAATGAAAGGGAACAGTAGCTTATGTAAAGCGGGTTTGCTTAATCAGTCGCATACATATAGCAGACACTGTGTATGAAACGGTGCTGCAATTATTGAGTTGACTGGTCACACTAATTTTGTGAAATCTAATTAATTATTCGAATCGTTATCATTGAGCGTCTCATCGCAGCGCATTTTCCATTGACTGCCTACCTACTTTTTTCCTCTTTTTGCCTTTTCCCTTCTGTTTTGTCCAATCGTGATCCACAAAAATGTCCAACGGCAATTTCGCAATGTGACCAGTCGCAGTTGTTGTTGTTTTGTTGTTGTTGTTGCTGCTATTGCTGTTGGGTCTGTGCGCAATTTGGCGCATAGTTTGCTCATTGAAAGGCTTAAAATCCGTTTTTGTATGAACTGGCAATACACACACACACACACACACACACACACACACACACACACACACACACACGCACACACATGCATATGTTGGTGCATTTGATAGGCGGATTATCGGAATTCCAATATTAATTTACATACTTTGCACTTCATTGCCGAATGCACCGCTTAATGTGCGCTGCGCTGTGCAGTGAACTGGGAAACGAGGTGGCAGACAGAGACAGACACAGAGAGAGAGAGAGAGAGAGAGAGAGACAAAAGAAAGGAAAGGGGTATAGAGAGAGAGAAAGAGACCCAATGAAAAAGAGTTAGAGGTGGAGAGAGCAAGAAAGGTAGAGGTAGAGGCAGAGGTAAAGGTAGAGTTATAGAGTGATATATATGGAGCGAGACGGAGAAAGAGACAGAGAGAGAGAGATAAAAAAGAAAGAGAGAGTGACAGAGTGAGATACACAAAGATAGAGAGCGTGACAAAGAGAATGGGATAGAGGTAGAAAGAGAAAGAGAAATGTAAAGCGAGACTGAGAAAGAGAGAGCGAGAATGAATAAGAGAAAGTGATAAAGGTGGAGGTGAATTGAGAGAGAGAGAGAGAGAAAGAGAGAAAAGAAAAGGGATAGAGATAAAGGTGGAGATAGAGAAATCTTGTGAAAGTGAGAAGATTATAGAGAGAGAGAAAGCGAGAAACAAAAAAAAGAGAGTGAAAGGTATAGAGGTAGACAGAGAAAGAAAAAAACACAGGGAGAGAGAGTGGTAGAGAGGTAGAGACAGAGATTGGGAATGATGTGGCAGTAGAAAGAGAAAGAGTGTGGTATATACTAGTGAGAAGACAGAGTCAGAAAAAGCCAGAGAGAATACAGACGGAGTGATCGACTCTGAGATACCCGCCACCCATTTTAAATAAAGGAAAAGCAATGCGGTGTAATTCTTATAATATACCAAATATCATACCGAATATACAAAAAAATATACGAAAGACTATATTTGGTATATTGATATAGTAGTACACTCAAAATATACTATACAGAGTACAAAATATACCAGATTGTTTTCATAGGCTTTGAAAAGCCTAGCTTCCAGTTGTAAAGCTACACATTTTACATTCTCTCTCTTCCTCTCTCTCTCTCTCTCTCTCCTTCTTTCTTTCTTTCCCCTTCACCTTCTTCACACGCTTCCTCACTGTTTGTGAGCTGTGCTTTCCTTTCACCACGCTGAACCACATCGCTCTTCATCCGGTTGCTTTGGCAAAAGTAATTTGCATACAGAGTCACAGTTGGCAAATGACTTGGCAATTTTCAAGTGCGATTGGATGGGCAGAAGGAGGGTGGGGAGGGTGAGAGGGGCGTGGAAGCAATGCTACTCATCTGACATGCAAGCCGCATTGGCAAGAGCCGAAAACGTGAAGTGCAATAGCGCAATTAATAACAGGCAAACGGCATCTCAACAACATCATCATCATCATCATCATCATCAGCGGTGGGAACAACAACTGTCTCTCTCACTCTCTGTCCTTCTCTCTTTCTCTTTCCACATTGCCACCTGCCACACAGGCTGTGTCCTTGTCTCGCCTCGCATTTGCATGCAAATGGCATGGTTAGTTTTTCCACCGTCAGAAAAAAAAACGAAAAAAAAAAAAACTGCTGAACGAACAACGAATTTTGCATCCGTTAGGCTGCGTTTTATGAGCCTGGCGCCAAATGGAATCAACCTCAAGATTTGTGGCCCCAAAATCTATGCAAAAACCGAAAGCCACAAAATACAAAAACAATAAGAAACCTCAGAGACAGCTGCTTAAGGCCAAATACAAATCTATTTGCCTGCCACGTTCACGCTAAAGATTTTCACGCTTTTCTTATCAATTACAATGCTTCACTTTTACTTTTACTGACGCGCCGCGAATTGCCAATTTTTCGAGTATATAAAACATTGATTTAAAATCGAATTTATTTGCATTTTCATTTGCTTATTGTTTTGTTGCTCTGAATTCATTTCAGAGCAGCAACTGGTTGATTTCGATTTTCTCTGTCATGCTGTGAAGACACAAAAATTTACCAAAATATTTCTAGCTCGGAATTCATTTTCACAAATTTATATGATCATTTGATGCTTTTTTTTGTAATGCTATTTTCACTCTTTTCCATTTATGCAATGCGTGTTTAAATGCACGATAAATAAATTGTTGTGCTTTATTGATTTATTTAATTCATTATTTTTGCAATTTATGCAATTCGTGTTTTGAATATATTTACCAATAAATTTGTATTTTCTATTATTTTAGTTTTTCATTGATTGTTGTGTTTTTCATTTGGGGTTTTTATTAATGTGTTATTAAATTCTTTTATTCTTCTAATGAAATATGCATTTAAGAAAATTTTGAGTGTAAATTTATTTCAATTGAAAGAAGTAGAATTGAACGATTCTGGTATATTTTCCACTTTTTAGTATATTTTGATTGAAGAACTGTGTATATCAATATACCAAATAAAGCCTGCAGTATATTTTAGTATTTTTGCAGTATACTAATTTGGTATATTTTAAGAATATCTGTGGTATATTTTTTATTATAGCAATATACCAAATGAAGTTTTCACTATTTTTTAGTATTTTGTGTATATTAATCACTAATTTTGTATATTTTAAGATTAATACCCAAGTATTCTTCAGTATATGTTAAACAGAATACTATATCAATATACCAAAAATAGCTTTCGGTATAATTTAGTATTTTTCCAGTATAATAATTTGGTATATTTTCAAGCCAATTCCACACTATTTGAGTTTCTTACTTATTCTTTACGCTGATCGAAATCAATTTCCAAAGATGTGTTGAGATGTTAAGAACAAGTATACGACCATTAAGCCCTTAAAAATGCGTTTGCTGTTTGTTTTAGCATTGACATACAAAATACACGTAATTTAATAGTTGGAAAAACGCTTTTAGCATTCTGATAATGCGAACAAGGAGCAATAGAATTTGCCAAGGATTTATTACCTAGTTAGTTTGAACAGCATTTGCAGCTCTGAACTGAGAACAATGTGGTTACAAAGTACGCGTTCTCTTGCATTTTATTGCCAATAAAGTGGGGGAGGCAGGTGAAAGTTCGAAATCGTTCGGTAAAAAGTTTCGACTATTTATAAAACAGAATTATTTGCGGTCGTAAAATAAATTGAAAGTGTTTTTTTTTTCTGTTTTATTATCGCATTTGCGTATTGGCAATTGACAAATTGTAGTTTGCTGATTATTTTACAGACCTTGAAATGCATACTTAAGAAGTAAGAAAGCTACAGTCGAGTGTGCTCGACTATGAGATATCCGCTACCCCATTTGAATAAATGGAAAAAAGTGCGGATTTACTTTTAAAATATACCGAATTAATATGCCAAACGCTATTCAAAATATTTCGTAGATTGCAAATTACTGAAAATATACTAAATGCTATATTTGGTATAGTACTACATTCAAAATATACCACAGAATACAAAATATACCAAATTGCCAGAGAAGCAAGAGCTACAATAAAAGGAATGGAGGCGAGCTTGTGATAAATTTCATTTGACTTTATAAATATTTGAGTGCAACGTCGTCTTTCTGAGTAGAGATAACTTAACTTGTTTAGCTCCTGTCGCAATTCCATTATCATTCCCATATCCCAAACCCATTCCCATTCCCATTCTCGTACTCATTTCCATTATCGTTAGACACTTGACACGCGGATATGCTGATTATGTGATTAAGTATGCGACTTGAGGTAAACAACTCTTATCTCTAGCAGTTTACTTAAGCAAATACACTTTTGGGCAGTCGATTGAGTATTTTATTCATTTTTTAATAATTTATAATTTTTATGCGGTTGATTAAAGATAGAAAAGCTCGTACAAAAATATCATTTTATGCAATACTTATTTGGAAATATAATTCCAATAAATATTGATATTGATTTTGCTTTGAATTTGTCCTATAAAAATATTAGAACAATGTTTTATGTATAATAATTAATGCATTCAATTAATACCATTTTTTTTTTTAGTTTGTTAAACATATTTTTGCAGTCTAAAGCTATCAGTAGCACTCTTAATAAGAATGAAAAATATGTTTCTTCATTGTTTAGTTTAATGTTAAATGAAAACGAAAATGAATTTGCGTTGCGAATAAAAGCAAGTTTGATGCCTGATGGATCTGGCAACCCTACTAGTGTTCACCTGGGCACACTGTCGATAAATATCGATAGTTCGATACAATTCTTTTTAAAGTTAGAGTTAGAGGCAATTGAGTGCAACTACTTTATAGCTTTTTATTAGTAATAATACATCAATAAAAACTCTAAATTAAACAAATTACATCAATCAAACTGAAATCGATTTCGTATTATATAAATTCACTTGTTTCATATACATCTGGCAAACCCTACCAGTGTTCATTTGGGCACACTGTCATTAAGTCTCAATATTAATACATCAAAAGAAATTTTGTTTTAATCAAATTACATTAACTTTGTTTAAAGTAGTTTGAAAATTTGTTGTTTCTTTGAATGCTTTAATTATTTATTTTCAAAGGCAACAATTTCGTAATGGTATAATGATTGAAATTGGTTTAAGTTTGTTGCAGATAGTTGAAGTGCATTTGCAGTTCGTCTAGCTGTGTCACTTTTGTGTGTGTGTGTGTGTTTTCTGCTCATTTTCATTTACATTTTCCATGCTGGCCATAAATGCTTGTTACAGCCAGCAGATGGTTTGTTCTTGTTGTTCTCGTCGTTGCTGTTGCTGTTGGCATGGCGTTAATTAAATTACGACTCATGGTTTGTTGTCAGCGACAGCTCGAAAGAGATTCTAATCGACAAAATGAATACCAGCAGCAGCAGTAGCAAGATGACAGCGGAACGGGAAGGGGAAGGGGAAGTAGATGTGGAAGGGGGGAAAAGGAATGAGAATGGGGGTAATAGAAAGGGAAGCTGGTTGCCATTTGATCTTATCCGGCGGCTTCATTTCACATTTTTAATGCTGCTGCTTACCTGCCATTTGGCTGGCAAGAGAGAGCGAAAGAGCACGAGAGAGAGTGAGAGAGAGAGAGAGACTCAGTCTCGGCAGAGACAACGCGCTGCCATTGAACTGAACCACAAACAGTTGCAACGCCCCCTTGCACGTCCCCCATCCCATACCTTAGACGTACCTCTTATCACTCAACTCCTTGCATGCCTATATATCATATACACAGAGAGAAATAATCTAATAATAATAAAATAATCGATTTTTTCTATCTTATCAAAGAAATCTTAATATACGATTTCTACACGAAAAAATCATTACTTAAAATGTTTATGCTAAATCTTAAGATTAAACACATTTTATTTAAAAAAAAGCGTGCTTTAGGAATGTTTTACTTAAGATTGAAGAGTAGATTACATATCTTGATTTTCGATTTTTTCGATCTTAAAAAAAAAACGTCTTGAATCAAGATTTATAGGTTGAAAAAATCTTGAAATATGATTTTGTTGTTCAATCATTGCGTTGAGATTAAAAAATCTTCGTTTAAGTTCGAAATGATCTCAACTTTAAGAATTTTGTTCTTGTTTCTTAAAATGTTAGAATTTCCATTCTATAAATAATTTCTGGTGTTGTTGCTGTTAACTCAGTAAGTAAAGATGCCGAAGATGTCTTGGGTTCAACTTCACATAAATCTATTTCTATTGTTTTAATCTATTTAATCTATACTATATTGGTATTTATTTATATAGTTCCTCAGATTAAATTCTTGAACTTTCTACTTGGTTTAATTTTGAGATTTATGCTTTCTTGAAACCAGATTATAATCTTGTACAATATTTCAGTATTGGGGTAATCTAGAATTAGTGTAGAATTTTGATCTTGATTAAAGAATAATCGTTCTTGGTTAAATTTTGACATCATATAAGACCTATTCCTGAATTTAGCAAGTTTTTTCTTTCTGTGTATCCTTATATATACATATATTTGCTTCGTGGTCGTTGTCATTGCCACGTTCCATTTTTGCGAGTTCTTACTGCAATATTGCCGCATGATTGACAGACTTTATGCCCGCATATGCACAAATGTCGCCCCCTTCACTCCCCTACTCCCTTTTTCCCTCACTATATCTCTGGTTTACATTATAGTCTGGCTCATAATTAAAATGTGCACAACAACAAAGAGGGAACCCAACGAGATGAGCATTAGTTTTTTTGTGTGCTTTTCCTTCTATTTGTTTTTTTTTTGGTGGGGGGGGGTGGGGGTCTGCTTTAAACATTCTCGCCCCCGCCCCTTTGACGCTGGTGGGCGTGTCCCAGCAATGTGCAATATGTTAACATGCCAGTCACTGTCTCTCTTCTATTTCTTTCCCCTTCAACTTGGTTTTTTAGTTCTATTTATTTTTTTTTTGCTAACTGAGATTTTTGGACATTTGAACGTAGTTTTTGGTGACTTTCGTCCAGCCTATTTCAGATATTTTGCCATTGTCCTAGCTGCCAGGCATCCTTTTGTGGTGCCACACACACACACACACACACACACACACACAAACACACACATAGTTGTCTCTGCTCCCTGAAGTATAAAACTCGCATTATATACCATATATACTTGCACATACTATAGTAGTATTTTTTTTTTTTTTTTTTTTTGCCTGTGTCGTAGGCTCGGCATGCCGCCAAAACCAAAGCCAAAGCCACCCGCTGTGTGTGTGCGTTGCATATGTTATGGCGCCGCATTTGTAAGTCTTTCATGTGGATGCCACACACACACACACACACACAAAACGTAAGAGAAAGAGAGAGTGAGAGAGGGAGAGGGAAGAGGAGTGGGGTGCAAAACACATGCCAAACCAATTTCAATATTCATTTTCGTTTCCGCTTGAGCTTCAATGTGCAGAAATTTCTTACTTAATCTTGGTTTATGTAATTTTTATATGCCTATGCTATGTGCACCTTATCCTTGCCCCAACTGGCTGCCACAAAACATTGCCCCCGGGGCTTGAGAGAAGAGAACACGACGAGTTTGAAGCGAGTCTGGAATTGTTCAAAATCCTCGAGACTTGCCACCGTGCCACCTTGCCACATTGCCACATTGCCCCATAGCTTGCTGCTGCATGAGCGTAGCTCGATGAAGCCAAAGCAAATGGTCAGGCAAAAGGCAATGTCAGCGCGCACAGTGGGCAACAAATTCATTTGCAATGCATGAATTGGCAATCGATTGCTTAATAGATATTAACAGCATACTTTTTAATGCAACTATTTTAAAAACTTTGATAGTTCATTGATTTTAAATTAATAGCTTAATGAATTTTAATAGCTGCGTATTTTTTATTTGGTACTTTGATATTTTCAAGTAAAAGAATTACAGCAATTGATGTCTTGATGTTGCTACACTTCAAAAATGTATCGGAACAATTTGTTTTTTAATCATTTCGTTTCTAAACGAATTTAATTATGGAATATTAAATTTAAATATTTTGAAAAACCTTTTTCTTTTTTTTTAAATTCATTCTTTTACTAATTCATGCTTTAAATATTCAAAATGATGAATCTATTTTTTCTTCTCTTTACAGTGTTGAATACGTTGAATAAAAAATTAATATGGTAAGTACGTTATTTATAATTTATATCATATATTCATTTTATTTTGCGCTTTCCTGATTTTGTCATTCATTTTTTAAATAATTGCATAATTCATAAAAAGATTTATTTCTTGAAAATAAAATCTATTTTTATAATTTGCATATTTATGGGAAAGAATTCTTTGGGTTATTGTAGTTCTTAAAGATAATTAAATGTTGGACAAAAATAAATTTTAAGGATATTGCATCGACAAATAATTCGCAATTTTAGTCGAATTAAGTTGAATTTAAAAAAAAAATGAAATAAAGTGATGCAAAAGCTTGTGCAGATATAAAAAGTACTATACAAAATAGTTTTAAAATCATGATGGTCTTATTCTACTGCTTTGACAATTTGAGTTTGTTCTTAAAATGCTCTTAATTTGTAAAACGAAGTTTTTGATTTAAGAAAATGGTTAACTGGACAATTGATGGGGAAGATTTTGTTTAGGTGATTCTAGTTTATTAGATGGTTGTCTAAATGCATCGTCAATTTCATGCGCTAAACAATGCAATTGTGTCACTGTGCGCTGTTGTTGTTGTTTCTTCTACTGTCATGCTGAATACTGCAAGATTAAAAGCCAAGTGCTTGAACAGGATTCTATCCCCTCTCTCTCTCTCTCTCTCTCTCTCTCTATTTCTCCCTCCCTCTGCCTGACTGTTGATGCAGAAGGGAGGGAGAAGGAAGATGGACGAAAACGAAAAATCGGGTGCACATGAAATGAAATAAAATGATGGAAAAGTCTTAAATGTCGGCTTAGTGCGGCTCAGGGAGATGGCGGAAGCCGGTCGCTGAATCTCTGATAGCTGGAACTGGGATTGAGTTTCCAAATGGAGGAGATGAGGATGTGGATGCGAATGCGGATGAGGATGAGGATGAAGAGAGCAGCCAAAGGAGTCTGTGACTGAAGAGGATATGCGAGTAGGCGATACCGTTGCCACACTCCTTTGCATATCTCTCTCTCTCTCTGTCTCTCTCTGTCAGCTTTATTTGGCTTAGTCCAGCAGCTATTGACCATGGCTGGTCAGTCAGTCAGTCATTCACTCACTTAGTCAGTCTGTTGGCTTTTGTTGGCTCCGAAATTTTTGGTGCATGTTCTCCTTCAAGTTTTTGCACAACATATTTTGCAATTTTTCTGATTAGCTTAATGGATTTATGCGCTGCAGTTGCCACATTAGCACAACACACACACACACACACACACACACACATACACAGAGGCTGCAGGGCAGAGTTGCTGCAAACCTTTCAAATTGAGTTTTCGCTCAACTTTTGTGCTCTGCCAAATTGGCAGTCGTAGTTGCAAAATGCATAAGTTAATTTAATATTGTGTGCACAGCTTGGCCACACACACACTTACAGACACACACACACATACACACAAAAAGTCAGTTGCAATTTGGAATGTTGTTTCAGCTAATTTAGCCTAGAAGTCTAATTAGGGCAAACACCCCGAAAAACAGTTAACCAATCAACAGATACAACAACAACAAAAACCAAAAACCAAAAACAACAACAACCAACCAACATCAACAAAACTGACACACAAATCAGCTTAAAAATGCAAATCTTTACTGTCTTTTTTTTTTTTATTTCGCTTGGTTTCGGATTTTGGTTCGTTATTAATACTTTTATGGCTTTGACTGAGTTAAGTTTGTTCAGTTTGTTCTGAATCCTGTTTGCGCACACCACAGCTGTACTTAAATTTGCTGGCAATCGATATGGGCAATGACGTGCAGATACCCTGCAAATTGCTTTTAAATTGATCCTTTTGTATTAATGCGTATGCGCAATTTGAATTTGACATCGTCGCGTCAAATTCAAATGCAAAATGATTTGCTTTATTATTACTTTATTTAATTTTTTATTAAATATTTTGGTACATCTTAAGCTACAATGTATTAAGATTTCATAATTATTTTAAGCTTTGCGACAGTTTGGTATATTTTGCACTGCATGGTATATTTTATATCACAGTTGAGCGCATTCGATTTATTTAGTATTAAAAGTATTTTTCTGCTAAGTTTTAAGATTTCAGTATTTAAATGGCATATATAAATCAAATTTGTATGTTATTTTTATAGATATTTTTTATTCCAAATTATTCTTATTTGTTATTCAGTACTAAAAGTATTTTTTTACTAGGATTTGCTGTATTTTGTACTACTATTGTAGACATTAAATACAATACAGTAATTACATTAGTATTAAATATATTTATATATTATTATTTTTTATTACTATTTCTTTTTAATTATTCTCCCCATCATTTATTCAGTATTAAAAGTATTTTTCTACTAAAATTTGCTGTATTTTATTTACTACTGTTGTAGTTAAATACCATAATATACTAAATATGTGCGAAATTTGTTGTTTGGTAAACAAAAGCTAGGTTTCAATTGAAATTTGTCTTTAATGTGCAAATTTCTCTACCTTTTCCACATTATTCATTACTTAATAGGTTGATACGAATTCAAGGCAATATTTTTGGTATATACTAAAGCAAATTGTAATTGAGTTCTATTAAGTTTCTATCAATTCATATAAACTACATTTTTGTGCAACAAAGTCTCAAAGTTTAATTTGAAAAGAAATCAATATAACAATAAATATGATTAGCTAGACAATTGTTTATTTGAAAGTCGAGTTAATAAAGTCTTTTAATATTTTGTTAATAAAATTGCGCAAGCGGAAGTTGCAGCTTTTAGCGCTTTTTGTTTGAATTTCGATTTTCAAAATTTACCGTGCTGCATTTTTAAATTTAAATGATTTTCAATTATTTGATGACAGTTGCGTGGATTTTTTTGCCAGGCTGTTGCTGATTAATAATGCAGCATATGGAAAATCACAGGGTATTTGTGCACCAAATGTTTTTCTGTGTTTTTGTTTTTTTTTGTTATCTGTGGCAATTGCAACGAGTGTTGCAAACTGCTGTTGCTGTCGCTTTTACAAATTGATTGAACGGTGCACAGCGAGAAAGAGAGAGAATGGTGGAAGGGGGAAGGGAGTGAGAAAGAGATAGAAAGTGGAAGAGTGAGAGAGAGGGAGCAACCACAGAATTGGGAACACACTGCTGAATGTTTGAATGCTGGTTGCGTTTGTGTTTATTTATTTTTTGGGGTTTTCTTCTTATTATTTTCACTGTATTTTTTATTATTTTTTTCAATTTTTTTTTTTTTTTTGTTGGTACATATTTCCATTATGTGGCACAGTCAGAGTCGCAGTCACAGTTTAATGCCCATGCAGCGATAAATGCGGATTGTGAATGGGAATGAGATTGTTATGGCCGCCAAAAAAAAAAAGCTGAACTGGACTGAACTGAACTGGAGGGGAGAGGAGAGATTGAGAGCCAGAGAGCCAGAGGGCTGCGACAGATATGCTGCTCAGATTGTGGTTGACCGGTGGAGGGGGTGGTGGGAAGGAGAATGAGGGGAATACAGATCAAATGGTGGACCGCAAATGCAAAAGCGGGGACGAAGCAAAGCGGTCCGCTTTATGCGCTTAACGGTCGAGTTAAGGTTGCGACTCACTCTTCGTTTCGCTCTTCCTCACTGTTCCTCAATTTTCTGGCATGTTGCCGTTGAATTTAACAACTTGCTGTGTCCCTCCCCCCTCCCGTCACCCCTCGCGCTTTTTCATGGTCCATCGTCTGTCCTGTCGGGCGTTCGTCTTCTTCTGTCGCAGTCAGCGCCTTTTCGTCCTGCGTTTTCGTTTTCGAGTACGCGAGGCATTAAAATTTATGTCAGTCGCTGCTGCTGTTGCTGTTGCTGCTGTCGCTGTCGCCGTGCGCGCGAAAACTCAACGCGTCTCTCAACGCGCATTGAGTTATTTATGTGACCGTTTCACCTCCCCCAACTCTCTCTCTCTCCCTTTTGCCATTTATGGAGCTGCTGCTGCTGCTGAACTGCTTCAATAAACTTGTTAAGTGTTTTTTGCCATTTGCTTTTGGTCAGCCCAAAGGCGTCACAGTTTGCCAACAGCAAGTTCGACAGCAAGTGTTTATATACCCGGTAATCACAAGTCCCATGAGGGCATAACAAATTGCTCTTCGAAAAAGGTAAGGTTAAGTCCGTATAACAGTTTATTCATTCCCCATTTTGTCGTTTGATTTCGTTAATAAGTTGTAGTATAAACCCCATACAAAGAGCTGATAAATTATAAATAAATAAACAATGTAATTATTTAAAGTAAATAATAATAATGGTTTTTGTAATCTGTATAACAGTTTTCCTTTCCACTTTTTTCCTCCTGACCAGTTTTTTCATTAAACTTTTTTATTTTGATTTCATCCATAAGTTGCAATATAAATCTTTTACAAAAATAGATAAACTTTAAATGCTAACTCAAAGTATAATTAAAATAAAAATAAATGAAAGCAAATAATATAAATATTTTATGGTTTTAACCAAGTCTCGCCGTCCGCCTGTCTGTCTGTCCACATGTTTAAACGTCTTCTACTCAGCAAATAAAGTTGCTAGAATTATCAAACTTGACATTGATATTGCTTGTAGCTAATTCTGACTTTGTAGCCCTTGAATACGTCTCCAATTAAATAAATACCAAATATTTGGAGCAAATCTTTTTAAATATTAAATTAGCATAAATCATGTTAAATGTTAATGAGTTTGTAATCAGGTAAATACCTGGGAACATTCCTCCTATTTGTATTAAAAAACTATTAAAAATCAATCAAAAGTCAGACTAAAAATAAATGAAATGTGCCGTAATTCGCAAGTCGAGCATCTTTGCTGAGTTGTGTATCTTTTTGTTGCTTTTTGCAAGTGAAATTATGAATTCTTTTGTCGTTTTGAGAGACGGAACACACAAAAATGCTGCAAGTAATAAGCGCCATCATCATCATCAAGCGGCAACATTCGGTGGCAAAGCTATAAAATGCGCGCCACAGCTAACAGCGACGAATAGAAACTTTTCTCTTTTTATTATGTTTTTTTTTGTGATGTGAAGAGAGCGAGGGAAAGATGTATGCCAGCTGCTGGTCCAAGGGTCCAATCTTGGGGTTTGGGGTTTGGGGTTGGGGTTTTGGCATGCGCTAACTATTTTTAACGACAGCTGTCCAATCGATGGCAATCAATGATTGGCTTCTGCGACCAGAATACGCATACGCAGCGTTTGCCAGCGTCGTACATTAAACTATTGGCGTTTACAATGTCATTATGTCGGCATGTTGCACAAGAGAGAGAGAGAGAGATAGAGTGAAAGAAGCAGATCTAAAAGACGCTGTTCATCAATTTAGCATGTGGCACGTGTTTGCCAATCGAAAGCCAACTCAATCTGCGACTCAGAAATGGAGACGAGTTCATTTCACAAAAACGTAGAAGAAGAAAAGTAAGCTTGGCTTTATTGCGTCGCATTATTTTTTTGCTCTTGCATTAAGGTTTAGTTTCACATTACACACAACACACACACTCGACTCTTGCACTCGGCATTCACATTCACATTCACATTCACATTCACATTCACATTGAGATTCAGATTCACATTCCAAACTCACATTCGTCGACTCTCTCAGCTGGCAGTCTAAACGTAATGTGCATAAATCATGCAGGCAAATCACACTCACACACACACTGAGACTGAGACTGAGACTCATAGATGGCCTAGTCATTTGTTAGAGGATTTCACTTTGCTGCTGCTTCTGCTGCTGCTGCTGCAACATGAGGTAACATCAGGCCACGAGGCAGCTGTGTGCCATAGTGCCAAAGCAAAACAAACATTTGCCGCATTTATAACCAAGCAATGCCTCATGCTCTGCCCCCAAATTGATTTGTTAGCCTTATTTACTTATCCAGTATATCAGCCTTTCGCTCTCTTCACTCACTTTCTCTCTGTGTATGTGTGTGTTTGTGTCTTTCATTTCATTTGCTACATCTTCATTTACTTCAATTTCCTTGTTTTTTGTCTTTTGGCTACATTTTCACATATGCATCACATTGTCGAGCTACACGTATTTGTGGCTGCAATTAATGAAGATTTGCTGTAGGCAATGCGTCCCTATTCTCTACACTCTTTTCCCCCATCTCCTTCGCTCTCTCTTTCTGTCTCTGTCTAGCTAGGTATCCTCTCTGTTTGCCATGCCATCTTCTATCCATTTTTCGTTCGCTTGCTTGCCAAAAATGTGCTTTGCTTTCGTTTAACTCGTCGACTTTATCTTCATCCCGCTCGACAGCCATCAACAACATCATTTTTCTATACCCTGCTCCGGTAAGCTCCCATCCAATAGGATAGTCACTATCAGCAACTTCTGATAAGTTTTGTGTACCTCGTATTTTTACAATGACAAATTGAACGCAATATGTTTTATGCATTTTGATATACCAAATTTAGTTTATGGTATTCTTTTCGAATTGTTTCTTTGATATTAGTTTTCTATATTTTGAGTGTATTAGTATATAAATATAGAAACTATAGTTTTTGGTATTCTTTGATATTTGTTTGGTATATTTTGTACTGCGTGGTATTTTTTGAATGCGTTAGTATATCAATATACCAACCATAGTTTTTGGTATTCTTTTAGTATTTATCTTTGATATTAGTTTGGTATATTTTGTACTGCGTGGTATTTTTTGAGTGTATACCAAATATAGTTTTTGGTATTCTTTTAGTATTTATCTTTGATATTTGTTTGGTATATTTTGTACTGGGTGGTATTTTTTGAGTGTGTTAGAATATCGATGTACCAACAACAATTTGTTGGAACTCTTGCTTGTATTTTTCATTTTCATAAGTTTGGTATACGTTTAGAATAATACCGCATTTCTTTCCTGTTATTTAAAATGAGTACCGGGTATCTCACAGTCGAGCACACTTGCCTGTCGCTCTCTTACTTGTTTATTGCTGAGTTGCTTCAGAATGAAAATACATCAATGACAATTAAGAGTAGGGATCAATTTCTACGTTTGCTTCTGCAATCCTCTTTGAATAATTGAAATAGATTTCTCAATGTAGGGTATCTCTAAGTCTCTGATTGAAATTGTGCAATTTTTATGATCGTTTTTCAAACAATTTAAATACACAGCCATATCTTTGTGACAGATTACAGGGTATTCACAGGGTATATTTAAAAAAACATTGATTGCATATATCGTTATCAATTGCAGTTATTTGGCTTATTTATTATTTGGATTAAACTCAATTTGAATATATTATTATCAGTTGTAATCTTGAATATAATATATATACTCGTAAATATGTTGAGCTGACTTGTCAGACAAATAACTCTTCACAGGGTATTCAATGAACATATATTTATGTTTTTCTTTTTAGATATTGTTTTGCATGGACTGCAAAACAAATATCAATTGCTTAAATCAATTTGAATTGTGTTGTATTTAGTATACTTTTAGTAAATGCGTCTTTGGAGTAGACATCTTTAAATTATACTTATTTATATGGCATTTTCGTGACCTAGAATTATAGTTGAATGTAGAAATAAGCCTTGCTAGAAGCTGCAGTAATTGCAGTTCTTAATTTCAATAGGGAACTTAAAACAAAGTTTAATGTAGTGCAGTTTACAGGGTATGCAAAGTAACGAGTTTACGCAGCGCGTTATTTTATAGTTATTTTTTGGCCAGGCAGATGCTTGCAAATTCTTTAGGGGACAGTGAAAGATACAGGGAGAGAATGAGAGAGTCAAGGAGAGAGAGAGAGAGAGAGAGAGGGAGTCGGGGAAGAAGCGGCCTCGACGCGCTCTTTTAGTTAAATCGCCTCAAATGCCGCTTGCGTTTTGTATTTTGTGGCACATGCCTCAACCCCTTGTATCCGGTGGCGAACTTGCAACAGTAGCAGGAAGAAGAAGAGAAACAGCAGCAGTAGCAGTAGCAGCAGCTGACAGGCACAGTTGGGGAATACTGCGAGTACGTGCCGTGCTTCTGGTTAGATTTTAAGTACACTTGCCGCCGCCATAAAAAATGCACCAAAATGCGCATTTGTGACAGCTGGACAGCTGCAAAGGGGCGAAGCGAGAAGCCGAAAGAAAAGGCAGTAGCTACATATATATAGTATAGAGGAGATTTGAAGGCATCAGAGAGAAAGAGAGACAGAGAGAGAGAGAAGAGTGAAGGAAAGGAAACTACTCGAGTGATTTAATAACTGTCTGTTGGCACATATTTTCATCTACATATTAAATGCCTTTCGCCGCTACAATGAGATTAATGCACATCCGGATTGCATATCACGCGCGAAATTGAAAAGACTTTTAATAAAACGTCTTCAAACGAAACGTAACAAGCACATTTATTTAACGTGCTTTTAGCGCACAGCATAAATTACATTTCTAATTTATGATCTAGCTAGCAATAGTTGCTTGCATTTTAAGTTGATCCAAAGTTGCTGTAATTTGAAGCACATTTTGCAACTTGTTAAATCAGTTATGTATGTTGTAGTATTAATTATAAAATAGTAAGCAATTAATTCTGTTAAACAAAATACTCGGTTCTGCTCTTAGCTTCAAAATGCCAAATGTTTTTAAATTTATTTATTTTTCTTTATTATTTTTTTCACACACTGTATTATTAATATTATTTTTATTTTATTTACAAATATAAGTGGTTTATTTCTTCATTAATTTCTTACTGATTTATTTATGTGTGAGTTTATTAAGTTATTTTTGCTCTTTAAATTTAATGTTCTGACGTTGATCATTGGCTTATTAAAAATATTTGCAGCTACGAAACTAAAAATAGATTTTTATTTCAACCATTTTGTTGTTCGCAACACAAATTTTTAATATAATTATTAGTTATTTTTTAATGTGAAAATAGTTATATTTTTGGTTTAAAATGCAATCGAATTTTTTCCCCTAAGCTGAGCTGACAATTAATGAATATTACATATTTGAAATTTGTATAAATTATGCTTTCTATTTACAAGTAGTTTGTATAAGAAATTGTAGTTTCATGTATGAAGAAAAGTGACGTTGAGTGACTGACTGTTAAGCATGACGCATGTTAAGCCAATGTTATGGAAAGTGTTAACACATTTGTAGGAATGCAAAGCCTTGGCATCTAATTTATTACTGCTGTGTATTAAATGCATAATAGCGACGCCCGCAAGCACATCAGCAAGATGGAGATGCTGGCAAGTTTTGTGTGGGAGACACAACGAGAGGCAGAGAGTGAGAGAGAGAGAGAGTGTAAAAAAAATGAAGCTAGTGAAGCTGCAACAACAGAGAGCAGCGAGCAGCTTCCTTGTTTTGATTTATGCGTTCACTGATTCTGATACACGTAAAATGCCCTCCCAAGGCACAACGGCACAACGACTGCTTTTGTAGCGCACGGAGGGAGGGTGAGTATATGGAGGGGGGGCGAAAGTCGGGGCAAGTGGCGAAAAATTATTAGCAACATCAACGCCAACTGGCAGCAGGCAGGCAGACAGTAGACAGCAGACAGCAGACAGGCAAGGCAGGCAGGCAAGAACACAGGCCCGAGTCTCGATCTCAGCAGAAAACCAAACTGAGGTGAGCTGTTGGTGGTTTGTGCGGTTATTGTGGCTGTGTCTCTGTCTCTTACTCTCTCTCTCTCTCTCTCTCTCTCTGCTCTCTATGACAACCGTTGGCTATAACCGCCGCACGCTGTTATCTTTATGACCGCGCTCTGTGGCTGCCATCGTGTTTAGCATGATATTTCTAATTTTTGCCATCGTTAAATTAAAGCCAATTCAATTCATTGTGTTTTTTTTTTCATATACCCGATACCCATAAGGTAGAAGGGTATTATAAACGACAGTAAATGAATGTAACAGGCAGAAAAAGGTAGGTTTGAAACCTATAAAAAAACGTCTACTTAGTACTGCTCTTAGTGGCTTTGGCTGACAATCTGGTATATTTTATACAAAATTAATATACCGCACTAATACTAAGGTAAAAATTTACTAAAGGCAAAGATGGTATATCTTGAATATATATTAATATATTTGTACTAGCCTGTGGTATATTTTTGGTATTAATATACCGTAAAAATACTACAAATATAACAAAAGATACATTTGGTATACTTAATAATAATATTTAAAATATACCATAAGAAAAATATGGTATATCTTGAATTAAAACACTAAGCTTTGGTATATTTGTGGTATTAATATACCGAAAAAATACTACAAATATACCAAAAGCTACATTTGGTATAATTAACTGTTACATTACAAATAAACCATACTTGAATATAATATTATATAAATATACCAAATATATTAGTTGGTATATTTTTAGTATTTTTGTGGTATATTAATATGTTATATTTTTAAATTAATACTGCGGGTATCGCACAGTCGAGCATTCTTTCTTTTTTGTTGGTTTGCTTTACAGCCAAACTTTTGTGTTATTGCTAGCCGTGTTACATGGCGTATGCGTAATGTTGTCTCCGCGCTATTGCTATTCGCTTCTCTGTCGAGTTCAATGGCCCGTGGCAGCAACAGAGAACCAAAATATAGTAACAGCACAAAAAAAAACTGCGGCAAAAGATTGTTGCGCAGAGCGCAACAATAAATGAAAAATGCCAAAAACACAAAAGTTACTCATACGCCGCGTTGGCCAGCAGCAGCAGCAGCGTTGCAACTGCAACAGCGACAATGTCCGCTGGGTTCAGTTTTTGTTTTTTCCCCCAGCTTTTGTTTTTTCTGCTGCAATCTGCGAACAAGTTCGCTCTTCCCCCCTCCCGTTCTGTTGCCCCCTGTCCCCCTTTTTGACCTGCCGTCGTCTGCAGCGGAAGTTCGGGGTGTTGATAAAGCGGAAGCTGTGATACTTCTACCACAGTCCCTCTTTGTCCCTCTCTTTGCCACTCGACAAAACTCTGGGGCACTTGCTGTACTTTTTTTGTTGGCGTTGTCGCGTCTCTCGGCTCGGTTTATTTTCGGTGCCACACGTTGCTATTCTGCATCATTTTCTCGCAATTTTCGGGGGGCAACAAAAACAGTAAAAAAAAACTTTCCAATTTTTTTCGTGTTGCATTTGTTCACGCGTAAGCGGCAACTTTTTTGTTGTTGCCGTGTTGTTATGTTCTTTTACGCTACACTCAGCGCCATAAATATGCAGACGAATTTTATTTTAATTTTCTTTGCTGGCCGTTGCCAATGCTTCTGTTGTTGTTGTTGTTGTTGTCTTACTGCGTTGCTCGTTACACTCGAAAGACATGCACAAAGGACAAATTGGAAAAGTTTTATACAGTTTTACACACTCACACATGCGTGTGTGTGTGTGTGTGTGTGTGTGTGTGTGTGTGTGTGTGTGTGTGTGTGTATGCAAAACTTTTGAAACACGAGCGAGCGAGAGAAAGTTAGCTTGATGACATTGATAATGCTATTAACCCAAAAATATATATACAACCGAAACAGTGAACTCTCGCTATGTCCCACCTCACTTTGTTGCCTTTGCTCCTGGTACAAAATAAAAAAGCAAATCAACTGCATTTTGCACATCTCTTAAACAACTTATAAATGCATTTTATCGGACTTCTATTCAAATGCGAATTAAGCAATGACAGACTTCACTTTAGTTGACTCTAATTATGAAAAGTATTTAATTGAGAAGCTCATGCATGCAAAATACTTGCCAAAATATTTAATGAAATCATTATTGAAGAGTTTCTTACTGCACAAGTTTATTTAAATGTATTTTTGTACAATATATTTCAATTAATAAGTAATAAAACACCTTTTTTTTGCATACCTTTTTAGCCTATATCAATATACCAATTATCGACTTCAGTATATCAAAACATGTCTATTATATCAAATAAATTCATATTGATTATATGCAATTTTCTAGCAGAAATAAATCTCACTTAAAATTTAAAAAACTTGAGCATTTGAATAATTTTTTTATGCAATCTCAAACTTGAAAATTCCAAACCATTTTTGTCGCATTCACTCGCTCAATTTTCGTGTGTGAGTTCGCTGCTCTTATTCCATTTGCCATTGCTGTCGTTGTCAGTTTGCATAATTTAATTTCAATATTTTTCGCGCTTGCCACTCGCTGTTGCACATTGGCTTTTTTTTCGCACTCACTGTATGCAACTCTGGCGCCCGGCTTTGCGGCGGCTCAAGTCAAGTGAATGCTGTCAGACTGTTATCCTGTTGCCTCAACACGGCGGTCACATTTGAGACAACTGCTCCACACACTCAAAACAATAAAAACGAAAAAAGGAAAATGAAGAGAGCAGCAGTTTTTATACCCTCTAAACGTAGGGTAGAAGGGTATTATAGAAGTTATTTAAGAAATACTTTTGTATGGGGAAAAATCGTTAATTGCAATAGGGTCTTAGATTACAATCTGGTATATTTTGTACTCTATGCTATTTGAATGCAGTATATTAACATACCAAAAATTCGATTTGGTATATTTGTAGAATTTTTGTGGTATATTAATTTGGTGTAATTTAAGAATACAATTTTGAACGTAGCCTTTGGTATATTTTTAGTATTTTTGCGGTATATTAATTTGGTATATTTTAAGAACAATACTTTTTTAATTTGCTTTTATCGAAATGTAGCATTTGGTATATTTAAGTATTTTTTTTGGTATGTTTTAAGTATACTATCGTATTGTTGTGTTTTTATTTTAGATGGGTAACGGGTACACACCAAATATATCGTTTAGTATTTTTGTGGTATATTAATTTGGTATATTTAAAAGATACCATATTCTTTTATTATTGAAAATATGTAGACTTCGGTATATTTATAATATATTTGTGGTATATCAATTTGGTATATTTTAAAATTAATACCACACTGTTTCGCTCTTATTCAAAATAGGTAGCGGCTATATACCAAATATAGCCGTCGGTATATTTACAGTATTTTTGCGGTACATTCTAAAATTAATACCGCACTGTTTCGATTTTGTTCAGAATAGGTTGCGGGTATATCACAGTCGAACACACTCGACTGTAGCTTTCTTACTTGTTGTTTTTATACAGTATATTTTATTTGTGTGGTCATTTTGCACGCAGAAACTTGTCCACACTTGTCCAACTTTTCGCACGATGCTCTGCAATAAGAAGCGAGCGACGGAGTGCAAGTTGTGTTGTTGTCTTTCATTATATTAAATGCTCGCCGGTGCAATAAAAAATAATAATGAAAGCGAAGGTGGCAGGTGGCAAGTGGCAAATGGCGAGTGAATATTAAATGCCAGTTGAGCAAACTGCAGTCAGCAGTAGAGGCCGAAGAAGAAGAAGCAGCAGCAGCAGCAGTGGCAGCGTCGTCATCGTCAACTGCCAGGTTGAGCTGTTTTAATTACGAGGCATAATGAAATCCGCTTGATTTATGTGCCATGATGTAGTCAGAGAAAGAGAGATAGAAAGAGAGAGAGAGAGTGAGAGAGAGAGAGAAAGGAAGAGAGAGAGGCAAAGCGAAACAGGTGCGAAAGCTGGACAAGAGGAGAGGCAAGGTGGAAAGTTGGCTGTCAAGAGCAATGCCAACGGCTGTTTATGCGGCTCAGCCTGATGCCGATGTGGGTGCATTTAAAGAAGAACTTGCTGACAACAGCATCAGTAGCAGTAGCAGCAGCTGCCGCCAATTGCCAGCACAATGCACTGCACTGCACTGCAAATGCGCGTCTGTCATACGCGGCGTATGAGTTATGCAAACGGCAAACAGCAAAACGGGGAGCGCAGCGCACAACTGTCACAGCCAAAGCCGCAGACAAAACGAACCCACTTCTGCGTGTGTGGAATGTGTGTAACAATTACTAGTAAAAGAGACAGAGACAGAGAGAGAGAGAGTGAGTGGGACAAAGAGATTGTAAAAGAGAGAGATAACAACTTGGTCTTTGGCAATGTGGGCAAAACGCTTGACAGAACTTATTGAAATTGCATTTGGCATGTAATCGAGTAATCGAGTGCTTGCGATTCGACAGCTTATAACGATAACTGCGTTTACAAATGTGTGTGTGTGCGTGTGTGTGTGGTGGCACAAATATATAGTATGTAGCATGTAAAATGTTATTGAGCACACTTGTCTGCATGCTCAGCATGAAATTTAATTAGTTTCCAGCCAGTGCTATAAGTAGCTTCACGGCATGGGCAAATCAAGGAGGAAAACTCCACAGTGCACATCATTATACAGCCTGCGCCACAGTCTAATATCGTTTGTATAGACTACAGGCGATAGTTATCGAATACGATAAAAAATTATATATATTATTGTTATTTTTAATTATGTTACATTTTAAGCCAATGTTGATGTTATGTCTTATGCAAAAGTGTTATTGGTGTTGTTCGTAAGAATTCGTTGTTATCGATATTCATCGATTGTATTCTTAAAGTTGTACAAAAGGATTATATAGATGTAGTGAAACCTGTCAAGTTATTTAAATAGGTTTTGAAATATATGATTCTTGTCGTATTTATCGAATGTATTCAAAAAACGCTTCTATCGAATATGCAGATGTTTTAAGTATATATGTTTATCGTAAATCGAGATTGCTTTAGCTTAATATGAGTGTTATCGATTTCAAACGTGCTTTACTCGTTTATTTAGTAGCTGAAGCTATATTTAGTTTTAGTAGGTTGTTTCAGCGCCACAATTATATAAAAGTGTCATCGATAAATATGCACTGTATATCGATACATACAAAACGAGCTTTACTACAGTGTCGATGATATAGTATTAACAAAAAGTTTACAACGTGTACGTCTGCAGTTTGTGTACTCATATTTGTAATAATAAATAGTACATTATTTGAGTACCTCAATAGTTATCGATAGTTATCGATTAGTGAGCTTTCAACAACAAAGGAAAAAAGAACAAGCTTATCCTTTGCAAGATAATTTTGATTGGAGTAGAAAACTTAAAATCTATCAAAGACTATGTTTGGTATATTGATTGCAAATATACCATAGAGTGCAAAATATACCAAATTGTCAGCCAAAGCATCGAAATTTCATTTAGTGAATTGTGCCTTTGTTATTGAAACGTCAAAAAAATTTGCAATTGAATTTGCAAATTTTTGCATCGACACTGCAAGTATTTCATTTGATTTCCATTTTGATTTTGATTTTTTGCTGTTTGTGTGCTTGTGGCATGCGAGGCATATTGTCATCAGCTGTTGCAAGTCGAGTAACAAGCTTCAAACTTGACATTCCTTGCCGGCAAAAAATCAGACCGAGAGAGACAGAGACAGGGAGAGAGAGGGAGAGGGAGAGGTGGCACTTATGCATGATGAAAAGCGTGTGGCAAATGCGTTAAATGTCGCTTATCTTGATATATTCAGATGCACAGTGCTGACTGCCACACACGTGCTGTGGCACAGAGGCACAGCGACTGCGACAGCAACCGGCAGGCTCTAGCACTGTGGCAATGTGGCACTTACGCAAACATGCAACGCCTGCAGCACATTTCCAATTCAAATTGCGAATATTGCAACAAATTTCACCGAAACGAGACGAGTGATGAGTCTCCTCGCTTGCCACAAAAAGGGGCGCGTTCCACGAATGTGGAAAGTACAAAAAGGAAAAAAAAGAGTATAGAGAGAAGAGAAAATAGAATAGAATGAAAATCAAACGGGATTGTGGCGCGGTGGGCGGTGAAATCTACGCTCAATTTCGTTTTGTTATAAGCGACGTTTTGCAAGTTTTTTTTCTTTTTATCAATGGTTGGTTGAGTGCTTGCGTTGAGTAGGCAACCCTGGCAGTCAGTCTGGAGAGGGGAAAGTAGAGTGTGGGGCGTGAGAATGTTAGGTTAGCTCAGCACTCGCAACTGTCTGTCTCACTGTGCAACTCTTTCTCTCTCACTCACTGTCCTTCTGTCGCTATCTCACTCTTAGTCTCTTACTCCCTCTCTCCCTTGCTTTGATTGTGGCCGTTGCACTTGCGGCAATCGTCGCAATCGCACGGAATCAATTTTTGTGAAATGTTGCATGCGCTGCTTTGCGTTCCCATTGCCATGTCACAGCTGTTTGCAAAACCGCCTCACTTCCTTTTTACCTCTTTCCTCCCCCACCTTTCGCTCTCTCTCTCACTCTTCCGCTCTCCTTCCACACTGACTGACTGCCCGATTTCCCGTCAAAACATTTGAAGTGCTGCCCTCAAATGTTTTTATATGTCGGCGCTTTAGTGATGACACCGCAAAGACCATTTCTTGCTATCGGGTCACAAGTGGTAAATGAAAATGCTATCAGGAATACTATTTATTTAATAGCAATTGAATAAGAAACGTTTTTTTTTAATTTTCTCTGTTTATAACTATTACAGGGAGTCCATAGAAAGATTCTTTTGGATTTGCTTGCAAGTAAAGCAGAATTCAAATTAAGAACTAATAAAATAAAGCAATTACAAAATACTATTGATCATTGAAATACTAAATATATCTTAACTGTAAATAAAAATAAAATTATTTAAAAAATACTATGATAAAATATACTACAAATAACAAAAAATACTATGTATTAATGAATTATTAACCATTAACGAATAATTTACATTAAGAACAAATCAAATAAGTATATTTAAAATTCTACTCATAAAATACTATAATATAACTCCATATAATAATAAAAGATTATAAAGAATACTACAAATAACAAAAAATACAATATATTACGGAATTTAATAATTAATTAAATTCTAAATATAACTCAACTGTATATTAATAACAAAATATTATAGAAAATAGCATTCTTCCCCAATATGTTATTACGAATAACAAAAAAAAAAATTATATATATATTTGCCATTATTTGTACTACGGCATTAAGTTATCATGACCTGCATTTGCCGATAGGAAGCCATAGAAATCTTTTACATTTCTCGTGAGCAGTCACGGTGCCATCGCTAGCTGGCGATGCGCACTCTTCGAGTTAGAACGAGTTGAAATTGCTGTTTATAGAGTTGTTGCCACCGGCAGGCAGTGAGTCAAAGTTGTCAACACATACCACAAGCCACGATTGGAGTTCAAATTGTCTCCCTCTCTTTCCCACTCGCTGTTGCTGTCTCACTCTGTCTCACTCTCAGTTAGAGTTTGAGGCCAAATGCTGTTTACTTTACTTTCGCTTGGCTTTTTATTAGAATTTGTGTGCAGCCAACAACAGCAACAATGAGAAGAGCAACTGCTGCTTCTACTGCTTCTACTGCTGCTGTTACTTTAGGTTCGTTCGTGGCACTTTTTGTGGGCCTTTGACGGCTCCCAGGCGAAATTTATTACTTCTTTAGCCACAGTGAAAAGAAGGCTCTTTGACAAAAACTTAAATTGAATAGACCCCGGGCACCAAAGGATACTATGCTATAGTATAGCATACTATACTATACTATATTATACTACTATATCACACAGGGCCAAAGTTCATGCCAATGAAAGTCGTATGTTGTATGTCCTTGCCACCCTCCTCATGATGATGATGCACTTATACTTAGTTGAACTTACTTACTAACTAACTAACGAGCTAACGACAAACTGACTGACGAACCCAAACGCAACTAACGAACTGAGCTGCTTGCCAACACTTTATGTTGATTCACAAAGTGTTGGCTAATTGCTCGTCGATTCAGTCAAGAAAAAAAAACATAAAACTGATCTTTATAGTTTTGATCTCGCTTTCTCACTCTATTTCTCTGGCTCTGTTTTTGCAGAGTGCAATTAACTGCTTGACTTTGATGAACTATTGAGTGCTGCAATACTCTTATCGCTTAACTCTTTTTTCACGCTTTCAGCCATCTCTTTGCTGCCATTTTTTTCATCTTGTAAATACTCGTTGCAGTTATGTTAAATGCCTGCCAGTTCCTGTGCTGTTGCTCTCAGCTTTGAAGCTTAATTGGCAACGCTGTCGGCAATTTGATTAGTTTTCTTTTAAACTGACGCTTGTAACACTTTCATTACATTATGATGGACTGCTGATTTTACTCGGCACTGACTACTCGCTACTCGTTACTTAGTCAGTTGTCGCTACACTTTAATTTTTTATGGCTTATTTATAACTCATGTTAGGACATGAGAACAAAATATTGATTTGTTTAAATCGTTTTTATTACTCGTTACTCGTTGCTTTTCACACACAGCTCGCTATTTTATATAATTCTATTAACTTTGAACAAACACCAAATAAAAGGTGGAACTGTTGTTAATCGCCACTCGTTACTATTCAGACATTACTCGCATGAAGTATTTTCGAGCAAACACCAAATAAAAGATGTGACTGTCATTTCCCGTTACGTTTTAGTCATTACTCGCAACTCGTTACATTCCACTCATAGCTCTTTCTTTGCTATTAGCTTTTAGTAGCTTCGAACAAACACCAAGTGTGACATTCTTTTCTCGCTACTCGTTACTTTTTAGTCATTACTCGCAACGCTCTAATCGTTACTCTCTGCTCGTTAACGAATTGTAAATTGTTCGTTACTTTGTTCTACTTAATTATGACTGTTTTAGTTCGAAAAAGAAAAGATAGCTCTCGCCCTCTCTGTGCAGCGTGTGGCATATGGCAAACGCTTTGTGAGGCCACTTGCCACATGAAGAGCGACTGTTAAATGCATTATCGCTGCCATTGGTGGCATTAGAGGCGGGCATGTAAACACCATTAGGACATCAAGTGTTTTGCCTCCACTGAATAATTTAGGCGACGCTTTAAGCGTCGCTCCAAAATGTTGCAAATGCTGCTCGTTGCAACCTGTCTGCCTGTTCACACGGCAGAGAACTTTGTGCAACTGCTGTGGCGTTGCAAGCTAAGCTACTCGTGTATGATTATGACGACAGATGCTGCCACACTTTGCTGTTGCTGTTGCTGTTGCTGTTTAAGCGGCACATCGCATTGGAGCCGCGTGTAAATATTTAATTTGCAACTGTTGCCAGTTGCCAGCTGCCAGTTAACAGTTGCAACATGCACCCTCTCTTTCTCTGCCACACTCTGCACTCTCTCTCGCTCACTCTCTGACAGCTACTATCTCTGGCTGGCTGGATGGGAGTCTGGGTCTGTGGCAAAGCCAAATTAGCCAGCTCACAACGGGCCACAAAGCTGTGCATTACTTTTGACTGCGACTGTGAGCCACTTACTCTCACCTCCCAGATCCTAATTAGCTTTACGAATTCGACCAGGCTTTCCAATTATGGGCTTGTGTTGCACTCGCAATCGTAGTGCCACATGCCACATGCCACAGCCACATCGAACTGCGAACTGTGAACCCAAGCTTAAGCATTTACTAAGCGTCAGAGACACCAATTTGCTGCGATTGCTATAAAATGGAAATCACAAGTGCTACAAGAATCACAAGTGCATGAACATGAATATATAAAAGTAATAGCATTAGCTGAATTTCTATTTCATAAATTGTGAGCTCCAAAAAAATGTGATATTCATTTCAAATCCTGCTGCTCATAAAAAGTCGCTACAAATCTGCCACAATAAAAACACATATAAATAAAAAAAAGTAATACAACTATATGCAAATAAGTGCTGGACTTATTTATTTATTACTTTCAATTCTCCTTACAAAAAATGAAGCAAACAATCTGTGACAACAAACACACATCAAATGGAAATAAAAACTTTCACTACTAATATATAAATCCATATAAAAATGATGTGTTGCTAATATAAAACATATTCTTTTGTATTCTCTTTACAGAAAATGTGCTAAAAAAAACTATGATACAATTTCATTAATAATATAAAAGCAGTAAGTAGCATTTCCTATATTAATTTGATATCTTTATTAAGAAATAACTAACAAGTGAGAAGCAATAAGCACTTGAAACATAAATTGCGCCAATATACAAAACTGATTTCTTTTGGGCTAGCTATGAATATATCAAATATATTTCAAATACATTTTGAAAAGATTAAATGGTGAATTTGAGGCGAATCATTTGTTTGTTTAATTTGATTTGAAATTGTTATTAAGTCTGTTGTCAGCATGTACGCTTAAACTTTAAATTCTTGAATTATTCTTGCAAGGCAAAGTATTTTTTATTTGAGAACTTAAAACGAGCTAGTTGAGCTGCATATAAAAAAGAATCATGATTTCGATTCTATGCAAATTATTAATCCTAATCATCAAATTCTTTAGTTCATTTCAATTAGTTCGTTGTAAACTTAAACTAAAAATAGTTAAAGTTTGAGGATATAATACTGCTTTAAACTGTGGCGAGTAACGAATACTCGCTACTATTTTGTATGAATCTTAATCATCAAATTCTTTAGTTCATTTTGTTGTAAGTTCTAATTAAAAATACTAAGTGTAATAACATATATGCTTTAGTCTTGGGGAAATAATATAGCTTTAAACAGTGGCGAGTAACGAATACTCGCTGCTTTCGCTACACGTTTGAATTTTTGAATGTCAAATACTTTTTATCATAAAATTCTTTAGTTAATTTGGTTGTAAGCTCTAACTAAAAGCATTAAGTTCAAGATATGCTCAAGAGTTGGCGAAATAATACTGCTTTAAACAGTGGCGAGTAACGAATAACAAGTAACGAGTTGTTGCTCGAAAATACTCTCGTTACAAGAGGCCTCTCTGCTTTCGTTGCACGTTGTCATTTTTTAATGTCGCGCATTGTTCAAGCCGTTGACCTCAGGTGGCGAATAGAGGGCGGCGGCAGGTAGGCGTGGCTGGGCGGCCAATTGCCTCAGTGTCTGGTTCGGTCAGACAGAAAGGCAGGCGGAGGAAAGGCAGGCGACAAGATGGCTGTCGAAATTATTGTAGTAACAAGAGCGTTGGCTATGTGAGTGTGTGTGTGTGTGTGTGTGTGTTTTGTGTGTGTGTGTGTATATTTTTGTGTCTGTGTAAGCACGTGACGCTGTCTGTCTGACTATCTGTGTGTTTGTGTTGTTGTAGTTGTAGTTGTCTGTGTTTGCTGCCGCTGCTTCGACTGCTTCGGCTGCTGCTTCTCTGCTGGCTGTGGCATTTTTTAATTGCAAACACAAATATGGTAAATGGGCGGGGCGATAAGGGGCGGAGGTGGCAGGCCGTTGGCTGTTGCACCTGGCCTGGCAACGTGCAACGTTCAACGTTCAACATGCTGTGCAACCCATTTGTATGCACGCGAGCTGGCGAGCTTGCAACTTGAAAAACTTGATGGGCCTGGGCCGAGTTAATGCCACGCTCGACTTGAGCAGATTACATACTCCATACTTTGTGCTCAGTGTGTTTACTTTCTTCTGTTTTTTTTTTTTTTCTCTCTGCTGTTTTTGCTGTTTGTCGCTGACAGGTGACGGTGACGGTGACGGTGACAGTCGACTAATTGGCCCAGCCAGCATCAGCAGAGCATCAGACCACGACCCACAATCTGGGCAAACAGTCAGTGGAGCAGCAAAGTGGATGCTTCCCTCAAGCGATTGAAGAGTGAGAGAGAGAGAGAGCGAGAGAGTGAGAGTGAGAGAGCGAGTTTGGCTTGCCTTTGGTTTTACATTTCCGTTTCCGTTGTCGTTTAGCTGCGATGCTGTCAGCCAGACATTTTTCACTAAGGTGAAAAAGGCATCGCTTCTCTTTCTCCCCTCTCTCTCTCTCTTTCTCTCTCCTTCGCTTGTTGCTTGTCTTGAATTAACAATTCACTCGCCAATCAATTAATCAAACAATCAATTAAGCCAAATACAACGAACACTGCATCATTGCAACGCTTTGCTCGATCGTTTTGCCAGCCGACTGTCAGCTACGCTTTCGATTTGTCACGTCACCGTCACTGTCACGTCACTCGTTGAGCTTTAGTCACTCGATTCCACTCGTTTCAATCGTCAATCGCTCAGCCACTCATTTATACATTCATTATTCATTTGGCCAGCATTCCGAGTACTCGTATTGCCATTGCATTCATTTCCACTTCCATGTGGAATCCCTTTTATATTCGCTGCTAATTTCCTGTCAATGTTTTCAACTGGCATTAGGCGCTGCCGCTTTGACCACTTTGACAGTGGACAGGGACAGGGACAGGGCTGCCAACCTCATCGAAATTGTGCTCCATTTGCCAAACTGGCTGCTGTTCTCCTCGATTTCAAGCTGTCGAGTTTACAGTTTTCTACCACAACTGAATTTGTCACTCGGACGAAGTTTTTGGGAGTTTTTTTTTTTGCTTTTTTTTGGAATGAAAGCGATTTTACAAGTTTGCTCCCAAGATGCAGTGAAAACATGTCTAAGTTAGATTTAAGATCTATTTATTTCTTACTTTATGAATTTAATAATTTTCATATTTATTTGTATTGTATTAGACATTATTTTCTAAATCATAAGAGACTGTAAGAGAAGTCTTTTCGTACTTAAGCTCTATTTTATTTATCCATTTTATTTTTGTATAGCTTGATCTATATCTATCTATCTTGAACTATAGAACACAACACTTTCTATTCTAGGCTAGAATTCTATAATGAAATTCTATAAACACAAACTTCCAACTATTGAATTAGTTTTGTGAACATTTATTGCTAGAAAAAAACACGCTATTTGCGTGAAGAATTGAAATCAAAGCCAGAAAAATGGCATTGCAAAGCTCTCTCAATTATGTGTGTATTTAAGCACAAGCGATTAACTCTTAGTCGGATTCACTTACTTATTTATAGTGAGTATTTAACGCATATCGAATGACGCGGCTTTTGTGCGGAAAGTGCTTAAATATTTCATGTTTTCGCAATGCAGAAATAAAAAAAACCCCAAACAGATGCATTTAAATGCAATAAAGTGAAAAATTCAATTTGATGCCCAGTTAAATGTGTGTAATGTGTTTGTGTGTGTGTGTGTGGATGTGGATTAAGTATTACTGATATTATTTTGGGCCCACAAACAACAACCTCAAATTAATCACATTCAGAGAGATGAAGAGAAGCAGAACCCCGAAATTGGTAAATACAAATTTGGTGCTTATTGCATACCAAAATATATAAATGCAGAAAGATGATTCAGTTTCATATTCATGAGCGATTCATGAATAACATGAATAACCACTGCCTCGCTGTGAATGGGGGAATTGAATGAGAGATCTCGGCAAATTTATGTAGGCACACATGCATTCACAAATGAACATAACAAATATGAATTGTTTACACGGCACAAGGCATAAGCCATTTGTCCGTTTGCATATGTATTAGGCTCTCTCTCTTCCTTTCCCTCTCTTTCTCTCTCTCTCTCTCTCTTTCACTTTCTCCCTCTTCGACTCCACTCACTCACTCCTGTTACTCGACTAATGAGCACATAATGAACGAACATGATATCCCACAACTGCATTTTTTGCCCGCGAGCACATTACAATAAATGTTATCTACATACACATTCTATACAACAACGACCTGTGATGTGTTTATAATCAAACCAGGGGAAAATAAATACGTCCACCAAGTGAACAATTAACTACACTATGGGTATGATTTATGATTATTTAATACATGCTATATATTTCTGTAAATTTTACTATACATTCATGAACTCCCTTAATATTAAATTTGATTGTTAACCAATATTATTTTGCAAATATTGAGGAACAACTCATATATCATTATCATTATCATTATCATTATCATTATCATTATCATTATCATTATCATTATCATTATCATTATCATTATCATTATCATTATCATTATCATTATCATTATCATTATCATTATCATTATCATTATCATTATCATTATCATTATCATTATCATTATCATTATCATTATCATTATCATTATCATTATCATTATCATTATCATTATCATTATCATTATCATTATCATTATCATTATCATTGTCATTGTCATTGTCATTGTCATTGTCATTACCATTATCATTGTCATTGTCATTGTCATTGTCATTGTCATTATCATTTTTATTATCATTAATATTATTATTATTATTATTACTTTTACTATTATTATGATATATGATTTATTATTTTTGATTTATCATTTTTATATTTTGTGTTAATGATTATATTAAAAGTATTGATAGATTATTATTATTATTGTCAAAAATATTTATGAATTGTTATTATATACAATTCAATAGATTAATGAATTATTACCTTTTTCGCTTTGGCTAATTTCATTGCAATAAGGAATTGTGTTCGTTAGTTCATTAAATTAATAATAATAGTAACAATTTGTTATATATATGTATGTGCATAAAAAACTCTATATCATGTATATATATTAAACATTTTTCTGCCAGAAGTTTCACAATAAAATGGAGAGACAAAGATTAGGGCATTATAAACCAAATGTGTTTTGCCCGCATTCGACAAGATTCGAATGCCCTCTTTAAGGGTATTATAAAAGAACTTTTCAACTCGCATATATATGAGTATATATAATATATATATATATATACATATATATTTCTATGTATATATGTTTATATTGTATAATATACTTGCTGCAGCGCTTGGTTCTTGAACAACACAGCTGGCTAACAATTGTTTTATTTTCTATTTTCTCTCCTCCCTTCTGTATGTGTGTGTGTGTGTGTGTTTTTATTTTTCCTGTATTTCGTTTTGCAGTCAACAGTTTCAATTGGCAGGCAGCAGGCAGGCACAAGCCACAGCCACAGCAACGGTTTGTTGGCCATGGCCAGCAGCTAAAGTCAAGCTGGTTAACTGGCCAGCTTCAGTCATTGCCCCATCCCCGTCTTCAGCTCCTTATCCTGTTTCCCATTTTCCGTTTGCCGCTTGCCACACTGCGGCTTAGGGTATAGTACTTAATATATACGATTGCCAGCATAGTCTGTGATTGAGGTCGAGTTTAACTTAATGCATCACACAATGATATTTCTCTTGCACGTATTAAATCATTGCGCGAAATCAATTCAATTATGCAAAATAATTGTGGGCGCAAAAAAAAAAAAAACACGAACAAATAATTTATTTGCGCTACCTGCCAATAAGTGTCAATATAATTATTAAATAAAATCACACACACAAATGGTCAGGGGTGAAAGGAAAACATTGGCTGGCTTTTTTAAGCTTGCCAAAGACTCGCATTTACATATGTTCGTGCCTCAATCAGATAGCGACGAGTATTTCAATTTGTTTATTCACATTGTAGCAGTCACGTTGTTAATCTTTCAGCCTGACACTCGTTGTTTTGCGTTCACTTTATCGGTGATGTGCTGACGGCTCTCAATATTTCAACCATATTGTTGGCACTTACTCGTTGCTTTATTCACTCATTGCTTTCGTTCTCATTATGTATCTACATTTCAAACTTTTTGTGACTCTTAGTCTACTCTCTATTGACTAGTTATTTTATTTAACGGATAGTATTGGTTGTGTCTCACTACTCGTTGTAGTTCTATTCTACTCGTTGACTCTCTTCTCGTTGCTTTGCTCTTGATATCTGGTTAAATGTTGAACAATCTGTTAGTCATTATGAGCTCTCTTTTAATTTGATGAGTTATTCCTAATATTAGTTGCCCGTTTGTACTCGTTCAATTATTTACAACTCGTTAGTATTTTTCGTTCGCTACTCGCTCTACATATTTTTAAGATCTTTTGTATGCTTTTGATTTTTTGTTTGTTTTTTTATCATTTTCTGCCTACTCGTTATCCTTGACTCGTCACTCGTCTTTTTTTACTAGTCTTTAGCCATCATTTGTAGTTGCTGGTCTAGTTGCTTTGCTCTCTATCTCTCTCTCTTTATGCTTTTTAATTTTGTTGTTTGTTTTTATCATTTGCTGCCATTCGCTGTCCTTCACTCGTCACTCGTCTCTTTCTATACGTCGTTGGCCATCATTTGTAGTTGGTAGTCAAGTTGCTTTGCTCTCTGCTTTTACCCTGGAGGCTGTGTCTCGTCTGCGAGCCACACACAGCAGTCACAATAAGCTCGGCAAGTGTCAGGCTAAGCTGCTGGCCATGTTCAACAACGAGTGTTGTCTACTACTGTTGCCCGGGTAACAGGTTGATGCTTCATTTCCATATGTCTCCCTCTCCCTCACACACACACATACACACACACACATTCATTCGCTCGCTCTTTCTCTCTCTCCGCTGGCTGTTTATGTGTTGTCTGCTGTTTAATTCAATTTGCCTAGCAGACGCACTCGCCTTGTCTTTCTGTGGGGACTAAGTAGCTTAAATGCCATCGTCTTTAACACTGAGTGGCTCTGACTTTAATCAAATTTACCGCATGTTGTACGTATGTGTGTGTGTGGCAAGTAGTCAAAGAGAAAGAGAGAGCGAGAGATATGTATGTGGAAAAGTTAAGGCCATAAACTAAACTGCTTTTATGTGACACACACTAATTATGATTTTAATTACTAATACGCACTGCGTGCCAAAACTAAAGACCTTTGGGAGGCAACATCGTAGCAGCAATTGCTACAAAAATCCACTTGGCAGTAAGTGATAAAAAGAGACAACACCGGCAACGCACGCACACATCACATGTTGTCTCCCTCTCTCTCTCTCTCTCTCTTGCTCTCTAGCCAATTGCCTTGACTTTTGTGAACATCAAAATACTTAACGTCATCTTTATCGCACTCGCTCGCTCGCTCTCTCTCGCTCTCTCTCTTCCATGCTCTGTGTGTGTGTGTGTGTGCCGAAATTAGCAAAATTATAGCTACTTATGCGGCTTGGTGTTTTCTTAGCCATTTGCGAATACATTTTCGGCTAACAGAAGACGCCGCCGCAGTCATTAAAATGCTTAATGCGAATTTTGGCCCCAGACAACGACGTCGACGTCGACGCTGAATGTCGGTTACAGACAACCGACCAACGGACGGACAAACAACTTCCGACTGACACAGATGAAAGGCCAAGTGCTTCAATTGCTTTTAGCTTGCTGCTACTGTGTCGTTACCTGATACCCTGCAATTGACCAGCTATGAGCTTAACGGTCTCAAGTATTTGAGTTGCCAATTTGAAAGTGAGAAGTGACCAAGGAAAAGAAGTACTGAAGTACTTGGGCTGTCAATTGAAAGTGAAAATTAATCAACTAAATTTGAGAAGACAGTTCAAAACTGCTTCAATTTAATCAATAATTATTTAAGAGCGGATATGGCAAAACATTTGAATTTGTGAATTGAGTTCAATATATATTAACTAAAAACTAGCAATTTTTTTCAAAATTATGGAAAAATTCCAACTTTGTTTTTCTAAAAACTCAAGCTGGTGATATCATTCTATTTGTTTTATCAACATAGAACGTAAATATTAAAGGAAGATTTAATAACTTAAATAATTGTGATATTATTTAATTGTGATATCTAAATGACATTTTTTATAACAAAGAAAGAAACAGAGTAGCAAAGAATTTGTTGAAATACGCTCTTCAATAAATTTACATAGTATATCTCAAATTTTCAGGGCTTACTTCAACTATTAGCAATATATATTGATATATTGATGTGTTTTTTATGTAATTTGATTATAATTGAGTTTTTATTGATATACGAGTATTAAAACTATATGAATTCCATTGAGTTGCTTGTTGTGTCGGAAGCAGAACTTAATTGAGATTCAAACTTCATAAAGGATTGCCCAGATAATCACTAGTAAAATATCCAACAGCTTTGATTTATTTATATTTAAGTTCTGTATTCAATTCATATAAATTGCATTATTTTCTTCATAGATTGTATGTTTAGTATTTCGAGTATTTACTATATTTATTTATACAATTTCATCTATTTCATTATTTTGTTTTATTTAGTATTGTATAGTATTGATATTTATTTATGCAATTTCATTAAATTATTAAATATTTTGTATAGTATTTTTAAATATTTGTAGTATAATTTTTCACTATTTTGTATATAGTATGTTTGCTATATCTAGTATTGTTATAGTGCATGCTATTTATTTATTATTTGAATTTAAATGGTATGTCCATGTTATTATTATATTTATTTGTTGTGCCAGTTCCAGTTTATGCGTTCTACTTTCGTAGCTCGTTTATGTTTTTGGGTGTACAACATTTTGCAGGGCATTGTCGTAGCTTAGTGCTATCAATTGCCTATTAAAGGCTTGAATTGTACGCACATTTCACCTGGTCTACACAGTAACTGGAACTGTAACAGTAACTGCTGCAGCCATAAAATGTGGTCAACCAGCTTCAGCCTCCACCCCGAATTGTTCCTTCACGTTCAACTGGGACGCATACAAATAACACCCACTGTTGATTTACTTGCGTTTCGCAGGTGTTGCATTTTTCCTCTCACTTTGTTTCTTTCTTTTGTTCGCTTACTCTTTGTGTGTATGTTTTTTTTTCTTTCTTTCATTCATTCTTTGTTTGATTGTTGTGATTGCTTAATGGCCATGCTCGACATCGAGGGTATTTGCAAGTCGTTCATTGGCGCCAGGATGCCCTCTCTCTCTGTGTTTTTCTGTCTCTGTCTGCTTGCTCAATAAATATCGTAAATAAATTTCAATTCAATGGTTTTTTGTACAAGTTAAATTTATTCCCCACTCTCTCACTCTCTCTATGGACATGTGTGTCATTTATTTATTCTACCGCCATCGTTCTGCATATGTATGTGTCTGTGTGTGTGTGTCTGAGTGTGCGTGTGTCCGTGTGTGGGTGTTTTATTTATTATTTACATATCCGTTTACGTTTATTTATATAAAATTGCTTTTTGTTCGCTTTGGCTAACGAATCTTTTTCATTTTCGTGTTCGCCAAATGTGACGTTTTATTTGCACCCACAACACTCACACAGATACTCACTCACACACACACACACACACACTCACACAAACACTCACACACATACCCACACAAACATTCACTTTATCAATGCATACAATTTTGATGTTGTTTAGTTCTTAACTTTCAAATCGCTTACAAATGTTATTCATTTGCGAAAATGATATAATCAGGATTCTGCTCCCTCTTGCATTCATTTGGTGCGTTTTGCAACACTGTTGCTGTGTGAAATTGATAAGCCAACATGCAGCATGCAGAGGAAACGGCAAAGCACAAAACACACAACACAATTCGCAATCCATTGGGGATAACTCGCTCAAACAATTTAAATAAATTCATACATTTTCTAGTTAGTTATTTAAAATGAGGGTGAAAGGATGCTTTTAGCTATAATATGTAGTACATATTAGAAATGTTAGAGATGGAAGTGCGAACCGTATTAGGGATGGAATCTGCGTTGTGGATCATAGAGTTGATAAGCTGTTTCGGATATGAAATGAATAGCATCTTTTTTTAACTTTATAATGCCGATTAACATGAAATACTCATAAAAGAAGAAAGCTTCTAGTGAGCTAAAAAAGTATTAGAAATGCTAGAGATGGGAGTGCGAACAATATTAGTGATGGAAGATGAAAATCATAAAGTTAGGAAACTGCTTCAGATTTGATTGCATTGGAACTATCTTATGAGTAATGCTGCAAAATATGAAATACTAGTAAAATCCAAAACTAAGATCAATTGAAAGAGAGAGAGAGAGAGAAAGAGAGAATGCGAGGAAGATAGAGAGCACTTCTTGTTATAGGGTTGCCATTAACAAATCTGTCTTTATTGTAGCTTAGGAAAAACAACAATAAACTTAACTTATTAAATAACTCAAATTGAAGTTTAATTTTAAATTTTATAGAATAATAAAACAGTCAGACCAACTGAAATCTTTTCGGTTGAATGGAATAACATTAAACGTTGCTATTACCACAAGAGTTGTCAAGCTGTTGCTAAAAGAGAAAGTTTATTAATCCATAAGTGCATTGTTTTTTTTGCATTCCTCTTCATATTTGGCACATAAAATTTGAACAAGTTATGCAGTAAATGCTCGTAAGCTGAAGCATCTTTTTTCTAGCTTAATATTTGACTTTGCAACACTGTTTGCCATATGCAACACTAAGTAGAGCAACACACGCATTTGTAATCCCTGATGTGCGAATAATGAGGATTTAATACGGTGCCAGAAATTTCATTAAATTTTTGTTTTGCTTTTGCTGTTCTTTTTTGCATGAAATTCAGGTGGATTTAATGGCTGTGAGGGTGAAGGGTCGTTGGGTTGGCCTGAGGATGGAGGCAGTTGCGAGAGGGGAGGCGGGCGAACGATGTGATGGTTGGGTTCTTCAAAGAAAAGTACCACAAAAACAAATTCAGCCAGTGGCCACTTTGTAATTTGATCAACGTTCGCTTCATCACCGGGACGATGATGAGCCTTCCTCTTTCAGTTCAGTTCGAAATTCAATCTTCATTTCCTGCAGCAGTTCCGTAATTTTATAGATACCCTAGAAAAGTGACTGCACAAACATGAATAGGCACTGAATAGGGCATTGAAGTTAGAATTGTAGGTAAAGAATTAAGCTACGACTTCTTTAAATATTCCTCATTAATATTCATTAAATTTAGGCTTGTTGAAAAGTAAACTTTAAAGTTAAAGTTGTCCAAGTTATTCAAGAAATACTTTTCTATTGCAATTTGGTATATTTTGTATATTTTTTTAATACCAAATATATCATTGTGTATATTTTAGTATTATTTGATTTGGTATATTATAATACTGCACTGTTTTGCTTTTATATAGTGGTTAGTTAGATAGTGGTTATATACCAAATGTATTCTTTGGTATATTTCGGTATTTTTTCGGTATATTAATTTTGTATATTTCAAGAATAATACCACAATGTTGTGCTTTTATTCAAAGTGGGTGGCGGGTATGCATCAAATACAGCTCTTGGTATATTTTTAGTATATTTAATGAATATTGTAGTTTGTGTGTCATTTATTCAAAATGAGTTGTAGTTATATACCAAATATAGCCATTGGTATTTTTTACAGTATATTAATTTAGTATAGTTTACCGCCCTGCTTTTATGAAAAATGGAAAGCGAATATCTCACAGTTTAAGCTGTGCCTGTTTTGCCTTCAATTACAGGGTATGCTAAAGGTTACTCATCAGCCACTCTAACACACACACACACACACATACACACACTCAAGTGTAGCATTCGAGGGGCGCCTGAAGAGGCCAATAGGCGAGAGTCGAGCTATTCGAGTCTGTCTGCCGTTGATAAAAACCAAAAAAAAAAAAATAAAATAGCGAGAAATAGAGAAAAAAAAAAGCGAATACACTCGTGATGGAAGCACTCGCATTGCCATGCGGGACAGGCAGCTAAGTAGCCACCTTCTATCTGTATACGCCACGCCCCCCCGCCCTACCGGTGTGCCAGTGTCTATCCATTTGTCTGGCGCTTAATCCATTAGATATGCATTCACAAAGAACAAAGCCCAGGCACAAACTCGTGTGCTCTGCCTATGCGCCAATGCAGTTCACAATGAATGTGGGCCATCAACTAGCTCTCCCCTTCCCCCCCTCTCTCTCTCTCTCTTTCTCTCTCTCTAGCTCTTTCCAACCAATATGCAGGCATCGCGCTTTGGTTTTATCCCCGCCATCTTTTTTTTTGCGTTTTCATTGCATTCACACACACACACACACACAGACAAAAAAGAAAACTTGGTTACTTTGCATAATTTATTAAATACGAGCTGCCGCCCAGTCTCCTTCCCCCTTCTCACCTGGCATTTGTTCGCAGCTATGTTACAGTTGTGTATTCTCGCCTCTTTGTTGCCAACTTCCTCTGCTTCTTCCACCTCTTCCTCGCTCTCTCTCTCTCTTACTTCTTCGAGCTCAGAGAAGCTGGGTCCAGTGATTTGAGATATTCAAAAAAAAATTGGTGCCCATTGCTTTAAATCGTTTGCCCATGTTTGCCCAGGAAAAATTTTTTTTTGCCCACCCTTAGTTTCGAAATTATGAAAAATTTTTTTTTTTCGAAAATTCAAAAAAATTTTTTTTCAAAATTTTTTTGCGGAAATCGCTTTAAAATCGTTTGCCCATGTTTGCCCATCTTTTAGTTTTTCGAAAAAAATTTTCGTTTTCGAAATTTTGAATTTTGAAAAATTTTGACATTTTTTCGGCATGAATGACTCAAACTCGATCGCCCACACCTCGAAATTATGAAAACTAAAGCTCTACAACGGAAGCCTCAAGTGTTTTCAAGTCTGCCCATATCTCAGAATTTCAAAATTTTGAAAAATTTGAAGGTTTTCAACTTTTTTGATTGCCCATACAAATTCATCGTTTGCCCAACTTTCAAAGTCTCAAATTTTTGCCAAATTTCAAAATTTTTAAAATTTTTTTGACTTTTTCAGACTGCCCATTCGCTATTTTCGTTTGCCCACCCTTTAGAATTTCAAAATTTTGCTTAATTTAAAAAATTTTCATACTTTTTTGATTTCAGCCTATGGCCCATACAAATTCATCGTTTACCCAACTTTCAAAGTCTCAAATTTTTGCCAAATTTCAAAATTTTTAAAATTTTTTTGACTTTTTCAGACTGCCCATTCGCTATTTTCGTTTGCCCACCCTTTAGAATTTCAAAATTTTGCTTAATTTAAAAATTTTCATACTTTTTGATTTCAGCCTATGGCCCATACAAATTCATCGTTTACCCAACTTTCAAAGTCTCAAATTTTTGCCAAATTTCAAAATTTTTCAAATTTTTTTGACTTTTTCAGACTGCCCATTCGCTATTTTCGTTTGCCCACCCTTTAGAATTTCGAAATTTTGCCGAATTCCAAAAATTTTCATACTTTTTTGATTTCAGCCTATGGCCCATACAAATTCATCGTTTACCCAATTTTCAAAGTCTCAAATTTTTGCCAAATTTCAAAATTTTTCAAATTTTTTTGACTTTTTCAGACTGCCCATTCGCTATTTTCGTTTGCCCACCCTTTAGAATTTCAAAATTTTGCTTAATTTAAAAATTTTCATACTTTTTTGATTTCAGCCTATGGCCCATACAAATTCATCGTTTGCCCAACTTTCAAAGTCTCAAATTTTTGCCAAATTTCAAAATTTTTAAAAATTTTTGACTTTTTCAGACTGCCCATTCGCTATTTTCGTTTGCCCACCCTTTAGAATTTCAAAATTTTGCTTAATTTAAAAAATTTTCATACTTTTTTGATTTCAGCCTATGGCCCATACAAATTCATCGTTTGCCCAACTTTCAAAGTCTCAAATTTTTGACAAATTTCAAAATTTTTCAAATTTTTTTGACTTTTTCAGACTGCCCATTCGCTATTTTCGTTTGCCCACCCTTTTAGAATTTCGAAATTTTGCCGAATTCCAAAAATTTTCATACTTTTTTGATTTCAGCCTATGGCCCATACAAATTCATCGTTTACCTAATTTTCAAAGTCTCAAATTTTTGCCAAATTTCAAAATTTTTTTAAATTTTTTTTGACTTTTTCAGACTGCCCATTCGCTATTTTCGTTTGCCCACCCTTTAGAATTTCAAAATTTTGCTTAATTTAAAAAATTTTCATACTTTTTTGATTTCAGCCTATGGCCCATACAAATTCATCGTTTGCCCAACTTTCAAAGTCTCAAATTTTTGCCAAATTTCAAAATTTTTAAAATTTTTTGACTTTTCAGACTGCCCATTCGCTATTTTCGTTTGCCCACCCTTTAAAATTTCAAAATTTTGCTTAATTTAAAAAATTTTCATACTTTTTTGATTTCAGCCTATGGCCCATACAAATTCATCGTTTACCCAATTTTCAAAGTCTCAAATTTTTGCCAAATTTCAAAATTTTTCAAATTTTTTGACTTTTCAGACTGCCCATTCGCTATTTTCGTTTGCCCACCCTTTAAAATTTCGAAATTTTGCCGAATTCCAAAATTTTTCATACTTTTTTGATTTCAGCCTATGGCCCATACAAATTCATCGTTTACCTAATTTTCAAAGTCTCAAATTTTTGCCAAATTTCAAGATTTTTCAAATTTTTTGACTTTTCAGACTGCCCATTCGCTATTTTCGTTTTGCCCACCCTTTAGAATTTCAAAATTTTGCTTAATTTAAAAATTTTCATACTTTTTGATTTCAGCCTATGGCCGCCACAAATTCATCGTTTGCCCAACTTTCAAAGTCTCAAATTTTTGCCAAATTTCAAAATTTTTAAAATTTTTTGACTTTTCAGACTGCCATTCGCTATTTTCGTTTGCCCACCCTTTAGAATTTCGAAATTTTGCTTAATTCCAAAATTTTCATACTTTTTGATTTCAGCCTATGGCCCATACAAATTCATCGTTTGCCCAACTTTCAAAGTCTCAAATTTTTGCCAAATTTCAAAATTTTTAAAATTTTTTTGACTTTTTCAGACTGCCCATTCGCTATTTTCGTTTGCCCACCCTTTAGAATTTCGAAATTTTGCTTAATTCCAAAAATTTTCATACTTTTTTGATTTCAGCCTATGGCCCATACAAATTCATCGTTTGCCCAACTTTCAAAGTCTCAAATTTTTGCCCAATTTCAAAATTTTTAAAATTTTTTTGACTTTTTCAGACTGCCCATTCGCTATTTTCGTTTGCCCACCCTTTAGAATTTCGAAATTTTGCTTAATTTAAAAATTTTCATACTTTTTGATTTCAGCCTATGGCCCATATACAAATTCATCGTTTGCCCAACTTTCAAAGTCTCAAATTTTTGCCCAATTTTCAAAATTTTTAAAATTTTTTGACTTTTTCAGACTGCCCACTTGCTATTTTCGTTTGCCCACCCTTTAGATTTTCAAAATTTCGCATAATTCAAAAAATTTTCACACTTTCAAATATGGGCAAACGATGAATTTGTATGGGCAACAGACAGAAATCAAGAATGTATGAACATTTTTTAAATTAAGCAAAATTTCGAAATTTTAAAGGGTGGGCAAACGAAAATAGCGAATGGGCAGTCTGAAAACCCTTTAAATTTCGAAATTTTGAAATTTAACAAAAATTTGAGACTTTGAAAGTTGGGCAAACGATGAATTTGTATGGGCCATAGGCTGAAATCAAAAAGTATGAAAATTTTTTAATTAAGCAAAATTTTGAAATTTTAAAGGGTGGGCAAACGAAAATAGCGAATGGGCAGTCTGAAAAGTCAAAAGAATTTGAAAAATTTTGAAATTTGGCAAAAATTTGAGACTTTGAAAATTAGGTAAACGATGAATTTGTATGGGCCATAGGCTGAAATCAAAAAGTATGAAAATTTTGGAATTCGGCAAAATTTCGAAATTCTAAAGGGTGGGCAAACGAAAATAGCGAATGGGCAGTCTGAAAAGTCAAAAAATTTGAAAAATTTTGAAATTTGGCAAAAATTTGAGACTTTGAAAGTTGGGTAAACGATGAATTTGTATGGGCCATAGGCTGAAATCAAAAAGTATGAAAATTTTTTAAATTAAGCAAAATTTTGAAATTCTAAAGGGTGGGCAAACGAAAATAGCGAATGGGCAGTCTGAAAAGTCAAAAAATTTTAAAAATTTTGAAATTTGGCAAAAATTTGAGACTTTGAAAGTTGGGTAAACGATGAATTTGTATGGGCCATAGGCTGAAATCAAAAAGTATGAAAATTTTTAAATTAAGCAAAATTTTGAAATTCTAAAGGGTGGGCAAACGAAAATAGCGAATGGGCAGTCTGAAAAGTCAAAAAATTTTAAAAATTTTGAAATTTGGCAAAAATTTGAGACTTTGAAAGTTGGGCAAACGATGAATTTGTATGGGCCATAGGCTGAAATCAAAAAGTATGAAAATTTTTGAATTCGGCAAAATTTCGAAATTCTAAAGGGTGGGCAAACGAAAATAGCGAATGGCAGTCTGAAAAGTCAAACAAATTTGAAAAATTTTGAAATTTGTCAAAAATTTGAGACTTTGAAAGTTGGGCAAACGATGAATTTGTATGGGCCATAGGCTGAAATCAAAAGTATGAAAATTTTTAAATTAAGCAAAATTTTGAAATTCTAAAGGGTGGGCAAACGAAAATAGCGAATGGCAGTCTGAAAAGTCAAAAATTTTAAAAATTTTGAAATTTGGCAAAAATTTGAGACTTTGAAAGTTGGGCAAACGATGAATTTGTATGGGCCATAGGCTGAAATCAAAAAAGTATGAAAATTTTTTAAATTAAGCAAAATTTTGAAATTCTAAAGGGTGGGCAAACGAAAATAGCGAATGGCAGTCTGAAAAAGTCAACAAAATTTGAAAAATTTTGAAATTTGGCAAAAATTTGAGACTTTGAAAATTGGGTAAACGATGAATTTGTATGGGCCATAGGCTGAAATCAAAAAGTATGAAAATTTTTGAATTCGGCAAAATTTCGAAATTCTAAAGGGTGGGCAAACGAAAATATCGAATGGGCAGTCTGAAAAGTAAAAAATTTGAAAAATTTTGAAATTTGGCAAAAATTTGAGACTTTGAAAGTTGGGCAAACGATGAATTTGTATGGGCAATCAAAAAAGTTGAAAACCTTCAAATTTTTCAAAATTTTGAAATTCTGAGATATGGGCAGACTTGAAAACACTTGAGGCTTCCGTTGTAGAGCTTTAGTTTTCATAATTTCGAGGTGTGGGCGATCGAGTTTGAGTCATTCATGCCGAAAAAATGTCAAAATTTTTCAAAATTCAAAATTTCGAAAACGAAAATTTTTTTCGAAAAACTAAAAGATGGGCAAACATGGGCAAACGATTTTAAAGCGATTTCCGCAAAAAAAATTTTGAAAAAAATTTTTTTTGAATTTTCGAAAAAAAAAAATTTTTCATAATTTCGAAACTAAGGGTGGGCAAAAAAAAATTTTTCCTGGGCAAACATGGGCAAACGATTTAAAGCAATGGGCACCAATTTTTTTTTGAATATCTCAAATCACTGGACCCAGCTTCTCTGAGCTACTTCTTCGCGGTGCCTTTGCTCTTTCGCCGCGCACTTTTTTTTTTTGGTATGAAATGCTTATGCTAATGTTTGGCACATATCCCAAAAAAAAACACGTGCTGGCAAATGCTGCAAATTTAATGAAAGCCGCGCTCTTCCCACAGTCGCTCTCTCTCTCTCTCTCTTTCTGTTGGGTAAGACTTTAATGAGCTTACCATGCGGGCACACACAAATAGTGAGAGAAGGACAGAACGAAGAGAGGAGAGAGAGAGCGGAGAGATAGGCAGGCATCTGTTGTAGCCCGTGTATTATGCTTTAATTGTGTAGTTTAGTGTTTTCTTCTCTTCCCTTTTTTTTTTCTTTTTTTGAAGTCTTCCGGCACTGCTGCAGAAGTAACTTCCTCATTTGACGCTTAGACGCTGCCGCCTACCTCAAACCTCATTGCAGTTGCCTCAGCAAACAAAGGCCGAAGCTGACAGTGTGAGGGGGAGGTGCAAGGGGGAGTAAGAGATGCCGTTAGAGGTTGCCTACTTATGCAAATGTCAAAAATACTCCGCAGTGCAATGACAGGCGCCCTCATCTCAAATCTCTCGTCGCTGCGGCGCTAAGACGACAGCCACAAGGCATTCACTGAGTATGCACACAGAGCGACCTCAGCCAAAGCGTGGCGACGGTGGGTTAAAAAAGACCAAGAGACAGTGACAGAGGGAGGGAGAGAGTCAAACGGGGGGGAAAAGTTGAATGCCAGAAATCGCCAATGTGAGCTTTAAGTGCTTTATGGGCCAACAGACCCCAAATGGGGTAGCTAAGCTATGAAATACTAATAAATTAAACTAAGAACGCGTCGGCTATTAAAGGTATTTAAGTTATTAGATCAAATATCATTCATATAATATCAGTATTCTATTAATAGAGAACTACACTGAATAAAAATTCAAGATTTTGGCCTTAGTACTAAGAATTTTGTTAAAGTGTTAAAAGTGCCTTAAGAACATAAACATCTTAAAGTTAGAAAACACGTCTTGAATTTGACACTTTTCCAACTAATGCTCTTATTTTTAAGAATTTGTTTTGAAAGTGGTCTTATTTTAAGAACACAATTTTTGAAGAGGAATGTCCTAGAATTTAGAAATTGTATTAAGTGTGTTTATAAATATTTCAAGTGTGGTTCCATTACCTTGAGAGTCTTTTGAAATTTACTGCTATGGGTAACTGATAATGTTTTTTTCATAAAATGTGTATAATAATCTTGTAGTAAAGAAATCGGAGACGGACAAAGTTGCCAAGCTAAGCTGCCTTGACAAATATACTTTAAGAAGTAGAAAAGCTAGTCGAGTGAGTTCGACTTTGAAATAACCGCAACCCATTTTGTATTAAAGCAATACAGTGTAGTATTCATTTCAAATAATACCAAAATAATATACCACAAAAATACTGAATGATATATTTGGTATATTGACAGAGAAGTCAAAATATACCATAGGGTGAAAAATATACTTAATTGTCAGCCAAAACCCATAAATGCAATATATATTGCCTTTTCAAGATATAATATATTTTAAATCGTAATATAATATATTCATAGAATAATTATAATTCTACATTGCTGTGTTAAGCCTTTAATCAATTAATCAATTTATATAGGAGGAGTTATATTTCCTTAATTAAATTGGCTTTTACTTAGAATAATGAATCTTTCGTATGAAATAATTTATTGATTCAGAAACGAAAAGAGTGAAATAATCTTTTTACTTCAAATCTTGCAAATTTCATATTGACATTCATAATCTTTAATTAAATTTTAGAAAATTAAATCATTTATTTGGATAAAGAAAACAAAAAAATAAATAAATAAAATACAATTTGCAGGGTAGACAAAATTGCATTTGCTTTGAAGCTGGCAGCTTAGCCAAGTCGTCTTTGTGCCTTGTGCCTTCACCTTTCGCCATCTTTAAGGACACTCACACATACAAACACACACACCTGAACTTCATAATGAAATTTCAGATGCACTCTAGTATGTGTGTTATGTGATTATCGTTCGTAGCAGCATTTACAAAAGAGATTTTGTGCACTTTTCTCCCACCGCTCTCCTCTCTTCTAATACATAAATTATAACATGGAAAAGCTCGCTCTATAAATGCAATTTCAATTTTTCGCTTTTGATACTACATTTTGTGTTTTCTGTTTTTTTTCGAGTTGTTGAAAAGTCTCTCAAGAGATTGATACGCAGCCACAGTTGGGGCATAAATCAGTTTGTTTTTTGGGGCTTACCATTTTATTATTTTTGTGCTATTTTTAATCCAGGTAACGCTGGAGAACTTTTTGGAGGAGTCAGCTGCTGCTGCTGCTGCTGCTGCTTCTTGGTCATAATTTAGTTTAGAATGAGAATTGTTTTTCCCTTCCCCCCACCCCCCACACATACACACACGCACACATATGTACGTATGTAGTTTTCCACGCACACTTTAGGAACTCGAGACATTTTAATCGACCGCCATCAACAGTTTGCCACTGTGGTTCAACTTTGCGGTTATTTAGCAGGAGTTGATGGGGGGGGACGGAGTTTGGGGAGTGTGTTCAGCGAGCCGCGTTGATAAATACGAGAGCATCCTGATTCGGCGGCATGCTTTTCTCCTTTCACAGCGCTCGCCTTTCATTCTATTCTACTTTATACCCGCTATCCTTAATATTGAAGGGTATTATATCTTTGTGACGGCAGGAAATGTATTAAACAGTCAGAAGGAGATATCTCTGACCCCGTAAAGTATATATATTCTTGATCAGCGTCAACAACCGAGACGATATTGCCATGTCCGTCTGTCCGTTTGTCCAACTCACAGACTAAGAGTTTAAGAGATACTTACTTCTTTATGGCTATTTACACCTACTGTAATCGGATCTTAACTGCTTTGTCTGACTATTTGGTATATTTCGAGTGCAGTAATATGTCAATATACCAAATATGGCATTCGGTATGTCATAGTATTTTATACCTATACAATATTTCGAATGTAATACTTTATCGATATACTAAATATGTACTTCGGTATATTTTAGTATTTTTGCAGTATATTAATTTCGTATGTTTGAAAAATAATACCGGACCTAAAGTCGAGCACAGTCGACAATAATTTCTACATTGATATACCAAATATACCCTTCGGTATAATTTTTCTGTATTTAACTGCTTTGCCTGACTATTTGCTATATTTCGAATGTAGTAATATATCAATATACCAAATATGGCATTCGGTATGTCATAGTATTTTATACCTCTATTGTATATTTCGAATGTAATACTCTATCGATATTCTAAATATGTACTTCGGTATATTTTAGTATTTTTGCAGTATATTAATTTCGTATGTTTAAAAAATAATACTGCACTTAAAGTCGAATACAGTCAACAATAATTTCTACATCGATATACCAAATATACGCTCCGGTATTATTATTCTGTATTTTTTCGGTATACTTTAAGAATAATACCGCACTATTTTCCTTATATTCCAAATGTATAGCGGGCATATTTCAAATACAACTTTCAGTATATTTTTTGCCGTATATTAATATAGTATATTTTAGAATTAATACCACACTTTAGTTTGCCTCACAATCGAACAGACTCAACTGAATCCTTCTTACTTGCTTTTTTTTTTTGGTGGTGTCTGTCGAGCCGAGTGATGCGTCACATTCTTTTAGCAAAACTTGCTCGCAAACGTTTTCGGAATTAGTTTTAAAGCTGCTTTCTCCATGGTATCGCCACCTCATGCTGCTAGAAGCAGCTGCTTTCTTTTCAATTTAACGCCGCTCAAAATCGATAGACATGCCAGCAACTTTGACTTTGACAAATTTCCTTGGCCTCAAACTTTTCTCTAGTTTTCTTTTTGCATATGAGGCAGACACGCAGGCATTCAACATTGTCTTTTCATTCGCTCTTTCGTTCGCTCGCTGCTCGGGAAGCAATGCAAAAATCAATGTGACTAATGTTTTTGGGCCCGCTACGGTTTTATCTGATCGCTTGAACGCTTGGAGCATGAAATGAAATATTGAAATACTTTACGTGAGGAGCGCTCTTGCAAGCCATAAGCAAGTGCAACATACACACAGAGTGAGAGAGAGAGAGGGAATGCATGTGGCAAGATGGGCTGCAAGTGGATGAGCCAGATACAATCAGAGCTTAAAATCAAATCACTGTCAAAGGCTAATTCAGCATGCAACGCAAACAAGCTGTCAGCTTTCTCTCTCTCTTGCTCTGTGTGTGTGTGTGTGGCAAAGGTGTGTGCCCATCAACTCAGTTGCAACATCAACATCAAGTGTAACAACTGCAACTGCAAATGCAGCTCAATTTGATTTGATTTCAACTTGCAGTTGCCAATTGCAGCTGTGTGTGTGTGTGTGCGCGTGTGTGTTGCTCTCGATATCGCCAAAGCATCACACAATTGTGTGGCAGGCACATTCTCCATTCTCCTTTCTCAATGCGCAAAGCCTTTTTGGCCATGTTGCACTTGCATTTATTGTGCCGCATTTGATGTGGCAACTGACTGAATACTAACTGCGCCTTTTTACCGCACTTTCAGCTTTCTCTCTCTTCCTCTCCCTCTCTGTCTCTCTCTCTCCATCTTTGTCCGTGCGCTTGCCACAATAACAAAACACTTTGATTTATTAGCACAATCTTTGGCGCGGCAAAAGAAGCAATCAAATACACGCGAAAACTAAACCGCAGCCAGTCTGGTGCCGCACAGTGGTGCCAAAAAAAAACATGACACACTCACACAAATTAATTACAAATGTCACTGCAACACAAATATGTTTTGCATTTGCTACGTTTCTTGCATGAATTAGCCAAAAAATGAATAGAAAACTAAAACCAAAAAATTTGTATACAAAATGAAGGTCTTCTATTCAATGCTTTTTTATACGAATAGAATATAATGTATATGAAAATTTTATAAATTGATTGAAATTAAATTAACTTTAAGTCTGTTGTAGTTTTTAAAGCTTAGTTCGATTTAAGAGAGTCAGTGCGAAACAAACGAAATTTGTTTCGATTGAGACAATAATTTGTTTGCAAGCTTTTTTAGAAGTAAAATTCGAAAAGCAAAGAAACTGTTGGTGCTATCGGGCCTTAGTTGCTGTGGTTAACAATCCAGTATATTTATACAAAATAATAGTATATTGATATACCAAATGCTGCCAGGCCTTAAATGTAAGGAGCGCTCTTGCTAGCCATAACCAGGAAGCAGAAAACGGTTGGTGCTGTCAGCTCTTGGTTGCTGTATTTAACAATCTGGTATATTTTGTACTCTATGGTATATTTTGAATGTAAACGTATATCTATATACTATTTGACATCAAGTTTTAGTTGCTTTGGCTAACAATCTGGTATATTTTGTATTGCATGTCTTAAATGTGATAGTATAATAATATACCAAATGTAGTTTTCGGTATATTTTAGTATTATATATCTTAAATGTGATAGTATATTAATATATCAAATGTAGTTTTCGGTATATTTTAGAATTATATATCTTAAATGTGATAGTTTACGAATATACCAAATGTAGTTTTTGGTATATTTGAGTATTTTTAGTATATTAAAAAATGAAAATGCGTTTATTGAAAATGTGTAGCGTAAATCTGTGGAAGTGAAGCAAATTCAACTCGTTTTTATATTAAATTTATCGAATACGGAAGTCTAAATGAAATTATTTTGCTGTTGCTGCTTATCGATATCCAAAGTAATTCCAAATATGCTTCATCTGATAGTCTGACATTTGAAATGTGTTTGCCGAAGGTTGCCAATTAAATTTTAAAGAGATACGCTCAATGAAGTGGCGCTTAGAAATAGACAGTGCGTTGCTTTGAAGGTAACTAATATTAGCTACAGAGTTATCTAATTAGCCTTTTCACTTAACTGTCAGAGGCCACTGTGCGTTGACAAGGGCTGCGCATGGCTAAAAGTAAGAGGTGGATGAAGAGAGGAGAAAGGGACAAAGTGGGGGGAGAACAGCTGAAGCTGGTCGCATCTGTGTTCGACGGGCTGCACTTAGCTGCCGGCATTTATAGTCGCTAGTCTCGCAATTGCTATTTGGTGTGAATTTGAGTGCCACTGTCTGACTTGTAAAAGTGTTGTTCAGCTTCACTCTCTTCTCTTCTCTTCTCTTCTCTTCTCTTCTCTTCTCTTCTCTTCCTCTCTGCTGTGATTGTGTTTATGCATTGCTTCATACTTGGGAGTCGATGCTACACTCAGCAATGTATGTATGTAGTTACTCTCTCTTGATCGACAATGCTATTGCTAACGTGCTTTTGGCCGCGCTCACATACAACATTGTCGAGAGATGCGTGTGACAGGATAATAAAGGATGCCTTTGTCACACAGACTCCCAAAAACCCAGCCCAACTTAGTCCAAAGAACAAGAGCAGCGACAGAGCAACCACACAGAATCCATGCGCCATTCTAATTTATGGCGCTCTGCGCCAAATGCATGACACGCCAGAATTGTAAATGATTTCCAAGATGAACATAAATGCGATGCCGAGCCGAGCCGAGCCGAATCTCGAGCACACGTTGTTGCCAAGCAAATTTCAGAGATTTCTCACCCAAAACCAAATCCAATCTCGACTCATATTTATTATGCACTTTGGTATTAGTTCTCTCTGACTTTTGCTGACTAGAAATTCTAAGAACAATATGATGTACCGAAGGAAAAATATAGAATAATATTCACTTATTGATTTGATTTGATATTTGTCTGTATTTTATTTAATGCATAGCATTTTTAGATTTTTAGATGCTGCAATAATACAAATTTATTCTCAATTTTATTATCAATAAAGAAGAAAAATAAATGGCAAATTCTACTTTACCAATAAAAAGTGACTAAATTCAATATACTATATTTATATTTTGTAAGTCAATTGCTTCGACATCTATTAAGTGTAAATAAAACTAAATTCATATAATAATTTAACTGAAAAGTTTAGGGTATTATACAGAATAACTCTATATTCAGTATAAAACACTACCACACAAAGTGTAATAATAAATAAATCACAAGTTGTGGTTTTATTTTATACTGAATAACTCAATATATTCGGTATAAAAGATTACCATAATAATGCTGAACATATTGAGTTATTCAGCATGAAATAATACCACAATTTGTGATTTATTTAGTTAGAGTTGGAGAAATTGAAAAAATGTTAAATTATAAATAATTAGTACTAACATGTGTGAAAATACTGAAATAGAATAATTATATTGACTTATTTAGTATAAAATAATACCATAACTTGTAATTATTTAAGTAGTTATTTAAGTAGTTGACGGTGACCTTCATAGAATTTGCAACATTTTCTTCATATTTTAAATATGGGAAACTAAATGTTTGCTTTTGAGAATTTAAATATTGATTACGTTGTTAATTTGGTTTAATATGCCACTATTATTGATACAGAGCTTATGTTAAAGCTATGCGATAATTATACCAAAGTCGTTGCACAATTGTTTGCTTTAATGTTTGCCTATCCTTCTGTCTATCTGTCTGCATTGCATCAAATACAAATGCAAAAGCAAATGCAAATGCAAATGATGCTTAAGCATATCAATGCTGAGTCATTAAATACAAGTTTGTCTGTTTGAAAAGGCATGAGCTAAGCTTCTTTCTCGAGTGGAGAGCAGCTAGCTTGTTAAGCAGCTTCCCAATATAATATTGGATCTGTACTAGAAACCGAAGCAGTGCACCAATTAGTATACCCTGTAAAACAGCTGTGAAGAAGCGATGGGTTATATGTGGTTAATAATAATTTTATTAACAGCTTTTGAATAGGATATTTTTTAGTTGGGAATTATTGTTATTATGGTAAGTAAATGTAGGCACAAGAAGTCGATATTATTGACCTCCGCATTTGCATTTGCATTTGCAAAACTGACCAAAGACGAGGAATGATATTGATATGCCAAAAGAACGAGACTTTGATACTATTACAAGCAGAGCAGCAGATGACATCCATACCGAATCACTTCTCATCCTCATTCTCGTTCTCTCATTGAATGCAAAGCTGAGGGGCGTGACTGCAGGTGGCCAAGGAGTAAAGCTACTTCCACACAAAAAAAAGAGGAGAACGAACAAAAAAAATGGGAGGGAGACAAGAGTGCCATGTAAACTCAGTGTCACGCTCGTGCCGCGACAAACATGGCTGCAAAAAAAATAGAAAAAGAAATCCCGAAAAGTGAGTGAGAGAGAGAGAGAGAGAAATACGAAATGAAACTGCGATTTTTTCCTTTGTCAAAACATTCGCTTGCCTGCAAATTTGATGATGTCGCCAACGTGGCCCGCAACCAAAAACGTAGCACAATCGGAGTTACATCTCCAGTAGCAAACAAAAAAAAAAATGCACGAAAACTAAGAGAAACCGAATTGAAATCGCCAAAAAGCAATGGAAATGGAGATGGAGATGAAGATGGGAAGATCCGTAGATGGGAGGCACGTGAGTGCTGCTAACGCAATGCATGGGCGCTGCCAACTTGTGCACCCAAAAACTTTAAGCGAAAATCAGAAAGAATGAAGCGTAGACAGACAGACAGACAGACAGCGAGAGATGCAGAAGCGGTCAGAGCGAAGTAGGGGATAAAAGTGCGACATACACACACACACACACACGTCAGAATGCAAAAGACGAAAGCAGAAGCAGAAACACAGAAGCAGCAAAAGCAAAAGCAACAACTACAACAACAGCAAAATGCGGCGCACGTTTGCCAAATTGAAATTTACCACGGCGAACTGCAGCCGCTGCAGTTCAAAATCATTCAGGCGAGCCGCAACAGACAGCAAAATCGGGGCGTGGCATTCAGAGTTTTGGGTGTGGGTGGCCGGGTAGGGGTTAAAGGGGTGAAGGGGCAGCTTTACAGCTCATGGATGGGCTGGAGCTTTGCTTAGTGTCGTATTTGGCGAACAGTTTCGTTGACTTGCCCATAAACATTGATGCGCAGCAGTCGATGGTCGACACTAGCTGTCTAGTAGCTGTTGCCAACAGCTCTCTCTCTGTCCTTGTGTGTGTGTGTGTATGGAGATGGGCGAAACATGTTGCCCAAAAGCTAGGCGCACTGTGGAACCAAACAACGAAAGTTTGAAGCCATATACGAAAACATTAAGTGAAGCTTTAAATGAGCTTGGAGTGAGATTTTTCTGAACTACACAGATTCCTTGTATCATTCTATAAAGCACCGGATATCTGAAGTTATTACAAACAAAAGAAGCAAAGCACGTTACTGATATTCATTTTTTTTTTTTTAATAAATACCGAAATAAATACACTGAAATTTTCTTAAATTGCGAATAATGTTGGCTCAGCTTAAAATACAATGATATTTATTTGAGTTTGATATACAGAAAGATAGATATTAAATAAGAATGGAAATGGTTTTCAGTGTGACCATGAAATATGTTTGCAACGTTGCCGTGTCAAATTTAGGCAATCAAAAGTTGGACACTACGGGCACACTGAAACTTGTTAATTGCATTGCGAATAATGTTTCACTAAGCAAAATGAATTATATATGATACATAGAAAGATAATAGTCAATAAGAAATTTATGTTTTCTTTAAAAATTCGTTATTTGATTGTCAATATCTGCATTCAAATCAAATACACAATATTGATTTAGTTTTAAATATATATAATGAACTTATATTGTGCGCATCTAAGTATACCTAATGTACAGATAAAAAGGAAGTTAAGATGAAGTGTGACCATACAACAAAGTAAAGGATGTGCTAATTATGATATATATAATATTAGCACATTGACAACATTTTTAATAAGGAAACTTTAAAGTGCCTTAGGCAAAAACTATCGAGTTTTTTATTTTCTCGCTTTTCCATATTGAAATCGTTAAATGTTTGCCGTTGTTTGTGACACTGTGCAGCTGTTTGTTTGGTTCAATGCTCTCGGCGAGTCTTGAGCATTGAACTCAATGCGCTGGTCGCTGCTGGAAGTGCGGCCAAAGTGATTTTCAGAACCATATTCATACCTGTAGAGAGAGAGATAGTGATAGAGTGAGAGGGAGATGAAGAATGAGAGAGAGAGAGAGCGATGTAATGAAAGCCATTACTCAGTTTGTGTGCTTGCATAATGAAGCATTTGTTTTGGCAAATTAGCAATATTTTGCCACGCAACAAACTAAATCGCAGTTGCTGCAACATGAGGCAAGCGATGTGTGTGTGGCAAGCGGTAATTAAAACCCATTTTTACCGCGAGGCTGGACGGTGACAAGTGTCACTAGCTCAACAGCGCATCACAAGCGGAGCCAAGGGAATATAGTTGAACGTTGAACGTTGAACGTGCTGACAGGCAGCAGCAACAAAAAACAGCTGAAGTAGAAGTTGCTCGCTTGCTTGCTTGCAACAGGATGCCGAAAGAAGAGACAGAAAAAGGCAGCAGGCGGAAGGAGGAAGAGGAGAAGGAGGAGAAGGCAACACGACGCAGCGAGAACATTGTTGAACGGCAACCAGAGGCGCTTGTCAAGTAATTTGTCATACTTAATTGCAACACGCCATGAAGTTGCGTTTGCCAATGTTGCTCCAGCTGCCGCTGTCAGCAACAGTTGCAACACACCAGCAACACGAGCAACACGAGCAACAGCAACAGTAAACTGCAACTGCAACAGCAACAGCGTTGTGGGTGTTGCTCGCCTGCCTGCTAAGCTGCATTAATTGGGTGGAGCATTAAGCACTTGAGAGCTGCCTCGTGCCTCGTGCCTCTCCTGTTTCAGTTTGCTGATTTTCTGCTGTCAGCAACAGCAGCAGCAAACAGCAAACAACAAATAACAAATAGCAAATAGCGCGTAATTTGCATTAGCTTTTGCCTGCTGCAACATTGCGTATGCGTAATGTTGCGAAATTGGCAACTGCAACTGCAACTGCCGCATAAATCAGTCACAACAACACCAACAGCAACAAAAATGCAAGTTAAAAATGCAATTTTAATGCAAACAAATTGCTTGAAAAACAACAGCAGCAGCTGCAAACTCTCGAAAATTCGCACTTGAAAATGTTCATAAATTTTTGCATTTAAATCAATTTTTGGTCAAAACAAAATTCTCGCATTCGAATTTCGAATTGCTGTCGACTGACAAAACAATATCGATTTATTAGCTTTTCTCACTCTCTCTCTCTCTCTTTCTCTCTCTCTTTGCTAATTGTTCAATTAATTGAATTTATTTTTGGCAATTATTTTTATTCGCATTTGAATTATTGCTCTGCTATTGTTTCGTTATTTAGTTTAGTTCTCGAATGCGAGACATCTCTTTTAGCCATATTAAGTGAAATATATCTACACTATTTTTTGACGCATGTTGATTTATCTGCGTTAACTTAAAATATTTTACGACTGTCAAGGCAATTATTGGATTTTATACTATATTTATAATGCAGTACTATGACATTTGGTATATTTTAGTATATTTGCGGTATACTAGTTTGGTATATTTTAAGAATAATACGTATGTACACCATGGTATATTTTGAATGTAGTTCTATATCAATATACCAATTATAACATTTGATAGATTTTAGTATTTTTGCGGTATATTAATTTGAAACTTGTTTGGTATATTAAAATACCGTTTATCTGTGGTATATTTCGAATGTAGTACTATATCATATACTTAATATAGCATTTGGTATATTTGAGTATTTTTGCGGTATATCATTTTAGTATATTATAAAAATAATGCCGCACTTTTTTAGTTTTAACACAAAATAGGAAGCAAGGATATACCAAATATAACTTTTGGTACATTTTTAGTATTTTGCGGTATATTATTTGGTATATTTTAAGAATAATACTGCAATGTTTTACCTATATTCAAAATTGGTAGCGGGTATGTACCAAATATAGTTATCAGTATATTTCTAGTATTTTTCATTATATTATTTGGTATATTTAAATGCAGTGTTTCACCTTTATTAAAAATGGGTAGTGGATATCTTAACGGAAGTCGAAACCAGAATTGTATAATACATATTGTATATAGTATACATTTTGGAAAGCATTAGATTGGCTTTGCAGGCAATAAAGAGCACAGAGAGAAATGAAGTTAGTACGCATGGAATGATATATTTATATGCATCATGCACATAAGTGGAGCTGCAGATGCGAGTGGCAAGTCGATTGTTGCAAGCACTGCACTTTTTGGTATGGAAATGTAGAATGCAGAATGGAAAATGGAAAATGGTTATTGTTCCAAATTTGTTGCAATGCGATTTTATCGAAGGGAGTAAGCAAAAAAGAGAGAGAGAGAAAAAGATATATTCACCAGATGCAGCACACGCAACAACTGGAGAAGGCAGCAGCAACAGTTAAACACAAACACACACACACACACACACACACACACACACACACACACACACACACACACACACACAGACACATACACACAGACAGTTACAGTTACCTGTGGAGAAGTAACAGTTGTACATAAAATGACAAAAGAGGACAGAGAACGGGAGCGGGAGCGAAAGCTCAGACTCAGGACATATCGCAATCACATTGAGAGCGATTCATGAATATTTATGCCTAAAATCAAATTGAGGCAACCAGTGTTTGTGTGTGGTAGCAACAGTGGAGTTCGGGTAGCGTAAAATTAGCATGCATATTGAAGGCGGTCAGCGTTTGGCACCTGGCACAGAAGTCTCAACTGCTCCTGACTGTGGGATGCGGATATAAATGTGAATGCCAATGTGAATGCGAATGCGAATGCGAGTGTGGGAGTGTGAGTGTGGAAGTGTGAGTGTAGGAGGTGGCAAGGGCCAGAGGACAACTGTGGATGCCTGGCTGAACTCGGGGGCATGCCACTAAATGTGTAAGCTCGCAAAAAATGCTCTCGTGCATGTCCAAAGATAAAAACAGGGTTGACAAAAGCAACACAAAACATAACAAAGCAAAACAACAAAAAATGAAATATAAAACCCGCCTGGAATTCATACAATAAAAAAAGCCAGAGAGAGAGAGAGAGAGAGAGAGACAGAGAAGAATACGTATACGTAACGTTGCACGTAAAAGTAGTTTGTGTGTGTGTGTGTGCAAAATTCATAAAACTGAAAGAAACACACAGAAAATATGCAGAAATACTTGAGGCAACACAGCAATAGCCGGGATTACTTTCAAGTAGGTCCAGCCCCAAAAAAAGAGGAACAGAAAAAAGTTGAAGGGACAAGAACAACAACAACAACAACAACAAATAGACAAACTACATACAACAACAACAACAACAGTAACAAGAGCGAAGAGAACGACAGCCAAAAATGAATTGAAACGTGCCACACAAAAGTTGTTTTATGCATAACTAAAATGTGACGAACATCCGGCTAAATCTGTATGAATGAATGACCTTCCTCTGCTCTCCTTTCCTCTCCTTCACTCCTCTTTCCATTCCATTGCCTCTTTTTTTTTTTTTGGGGCCAGCTGTTGTGCCTGAGCTTCGCAACTAATGAAGTGTGGGTCAAGCTTATGCAAAATGCCACCCGGCATCAGCAAAATAAAACAATTGGATATCCAGGAACAACAACTACAACAACAACAACAAGAGAGCCACAAGGGTTAAATAACATCCACAACTAAAATACAAACTGCATACGAAATGTTGCAAGAATGTTTTCTTCGAGACGAAGACTAAATAGTTGCTCTAACTTTGATAGCTCAGTAATTTATGCGACCAACAAGGACAAAATACAAAGAGATTTCTATTGCTTTTCTTAATATTTTGAGGGCTTCAACACAGCATTTATGATGATTTTTCTTTTTGAAAATGCTGAAGAATCAAATTCATCATAATTAAATTTAACAAAACATAATTTAATGTATTGTCGCTTTTTATTACCAATATTTTACGTATGTATTTAATTTGTATGCTTTATTACATTTATTTAATAATTCATTTTTTTTGATTCAAGTAAAAGTAAATTGTGTTTATTATGTTAGCATTTAAATAAATTAAATAAGTTATTTTTTTTATATTTATACCTTATTTATTAAGTTTTTATTTATTTTATTTAATATGCTATAATTTACTTTAATTTTATGTGATTTAATTGATTTTTGTCATCAAGTCTTAATATTTATTTATTGTAACTTCACCCTTTGCCTTCGACATTTGTTTAACTTGTATTTAATTTAGCGTCAATTTGTCTGCTTAGCATATGAAGCAGCAAATTGTTTCATATTCCCATATCTTTCAACTGTGCCCACACTCAGCGTATTTACTCATAAACTTATCTGTTAAATTGCTTCCACTTATTTGCTTCATTCCAAAAAAAAAAACAAGTAAGAAAGCTAGTAGAAAAGAAAGTCGACAATGCTCGACTGTGAGATACTCTTAAGTCATTTTTAATAAAAAGAAAACCATGTGGTATTATTGTTAGAATATACCAGACTAAAATACCGAAGAAAATTACTATTCTGAAAACTACATTTGGTATATCGATATACTATTTAGATTATAATGTACAAAATTAATATGCCGAAAAATACAAAAAAAAAAAATACTGACAGGTATATTTGAATTATCCTGTTTGGATTACTTCTACAGTATACCAAAGTCATATAGCAAAAAATATTAAAACATACTGAATGTCATGTTTGTTATATCGATATACTATTTGAATTAAACTTGCAATACCATATTAATATACCATAAAATGTACTAAAATATACAGAATGGCATATCTGGTATATTAATATACTATTTGGATTACACTTACAATATACCACATTAATGTACCAAAAAATACTAAAATATACTAAGAGCTATATTTGGTATATTCTGATGAAGAATTTATACATATATACTTTATAAAGTTGAAGCTGCCTCCTTTAGACTGTCACACAATTATTTGGCACAAAGTTATAATACCCTTCTACCCTAAGGGAAAGCGCGGGTATCAAAATGTATAATACTCACTTTTCCAGCTCATTGAGGAAACAGTCGCTGGCATCGTGCACATTGTTGTTGTTACTTAAAAAGCCGAGGCAGACTTGACTGTCGATAAGCTATAGTATATTGATACCGTATTTATCGTCTACTAATATTTCGCTGTCGTTGCCATTGTAGTTGTTGAAGTTCATCAATCTGAGACATTATAAGCAATTCAGTCGCGAGTTTTTCCACCTTTCTACTTTCCACTTTCAACGTTGTTTTCTTTTTGGCACTGCAATCAACGTTGCGTTTGCTGCTGTCGTACATCAATCTAATTGTCGTTCGTTTTGCGATGCAGATACATATAGTACATACAAATATAGCCAAAAAAAATTTGCTTGCCAGTCAACTTTGAGCGATTGTCAATGGCAATTGTTGAGAGCAAGGAAACAACTCGCGGCTGCTGTTGCTGCTGTGTTGCACTTTATTTGTCGTCCCACTTACCGCAGTTGACTTTGATTTGTGCGCGCATTCGGGCAAACAGTTGAGAGCAGAACTTGCAACGGATCCCGTTTATTTCCCAGCAAAATGCAATCAAATAAACAAATTGCCAGTCGTCAGAGTCAGAGTCAGCTTCAGCATCAAAGTGAGCTTCACATGCGATTCACATTCCACAATTCATGATTCTCGACTCGACATTAACTCGCTCTCGAAGTCTCGTTTAATTTGTTGCCACGCTGCGTATGCGTAATAAACATTTATTAAGCATACGACGCGTCTACCGACACGCTACTTCTTCTTCTTCGTAGTCTGCTCACACACACACACACATACGCACGCAGTGCGATAATTTTCAATTATCATTACACAATTACTGGCAATTTAAGGGGCGAATTATTTTCAAATAAAATTACAGCGTTATGGGAGCAAAATTGAAAAGCTTAATTATAATTAATTGGTAATTAAAAAGTGCGCAACTTAATTGGCAATCACAAAGCAATGTCATTACGATGCTGTGCAATCACTTTGCAGAAAATACCTATACGATCTCTCGCTCTGACTCTGATGAAAGGGCTTCTTAACTGCGTCCCATTAATTAGCTAATTAATTAAGTTGTACTATTTGGTGCCGCTCAACTACTTAATTGAAAATTTAGATATACGAATTATAATGGTAATCAGAACAGATTGTGAGAAACAAATTTTAGAATTGAAAGTGTTCCATATTTATGCAAATTTCCATAAAATGAACGACTCAAAATAAACCTTTATGGTATATTTTGAATGCAATACTATATAGCTTTGGTATATTTTTGGTATATTTTCGATTTAACCATTTAGTATATTTTAAGAATAATACCGCATGTTGGATGTAGTACTATATAAATATACTAAATATATCATGTAGTATATTTTAAGTATTTTTGCGGTATATTTATTTGGTATATTTGAAAATTAATATCATATTTTGCATGTGGTGATATATCATTATACTAAAATAACTTTTGGTATATTTTTAGTATTTTTTAGTATTTTATTATTTGATACATTTTTGGTATATTTTAAGAATAATCGGCATTTTGAATGTGGTACCATATCAATATACCAAATATATCATGTAGTATATTTTAAGTATTTCTGTGGTATATTAATTTGGTATATTTGAAAATTAGTACCAGATTTTGAATTTGGTGCTATATCATTATACCAATATAACTATTGGTATATTTTTAGTATTTTTTAGTACTTTATTATTTATTAATTTAGTGTATTTTAAAATGAATACCTCACTGTTTTGCTATTATTCACAATGGGTAGCGGGTATCTCATAGCCGAGCATACTCAACTGTAGCTTTCTTAATTTTTAAGAGTTACATTGATGTGACTGAAAGGTTGAATACGAAGTTTGACAACAGTTGCTAATATTTTGATAGAATTACTTTTTATAGCAACACAATATAGAATAGTCTTCTGAGAGAAATTGTAGATATGTCAGTATTTAATAGGTATAAATATTTGACAGATAAAAATTAATTCCAAATCTAATTAAAGTGTTAATCAAGAGCTCTAAGATTCATCATTACTCAAAATACAAAATGTTTTGATATATGTTTTTTTTCAGTTCAGATAAGAGTATTACCCATAAAAGTATATTGATTAACCACATATATTTATGTAATGTTAAGCAAGTAAATGTACACTCACCTGGCAGCATGATTAGCATAAGGAATCCGAGGGCAAAGGTCAGCCGCCAGCAGCTGAAGCCGCTACAGCAGCAGCTGCTGCCCGTTGTCGATGTGTGCGTCTTCTGCGTTGAACTCATTCTCATTTTGTTGTTTTTTTCTTTCTCTTCTTTCTCTATTTGTCTTTTGGTTTTCCACTCACTCTCTCTTTCTCTCTCTAACACTTTGTTTGTGTGTGGCAACTTGTGTGGTGTTTGTTGTTCCGCTTTTGGGTGGCAAATTCAATCCATGCAGTCAGCAGCTCGATCGATGGCCATTTAATTGTTGTTGTCAGGCTCTCAAAATCTTTTTGCAGCCTCAACCTCAACCTCAACCTGTGGCATGCGGCATGCGACGGCCAACCTCTTCCGTCTCTCTCTGGCACTTTAGCTAGACATATGGCGCATCGATCAGACGGTCGACGAAGGGCGCAATCGATAATCAGCAGCCAAAGAAGGAAAAATTAAAAACAACACTCGAGCCGGAGATACGCTTGTTGGCAGCAGTTGAGAATGACCAACAACAGCGAAACGTACGAAAACAATTTTCTACGGCAATTGTTTTCGTTTTTTTTTTTCCTCGGTTTTTCCTCCCTTTTGGTTGGTTGTTTTTTTGTTGCTTGTGTGTTGGCTTTTTATGAAAGTCTGCTGACGCTTGCTAATGCCACTTCTGCGCTTGATGGGACGGTTCTGGTTGTTGCACTGCTTTTATTATTGTGTTGTTGTCCTTATCTGTGCCACCTTCTCTCTCTCTGTCGCTCTCTTGGCGGAAACTTTTACTTTTGGCTTGCCGCAAAATTTTTTGGCTCTGCCATTTATCAACAAAAATAAAGCAGAGACGAATAAAAATTCGAGAATTCCTTTTTTTTTTGGCGGGCGGAAATCGAGAGAGAAACGTGTGTGTGTGTGTGTGTGTGTGTGAGGAGAAAATTTCTATGGAATCGTCTTAGCAGCAAGAAGGTGTTTGCATGCAACACATTTGTGGCATCTCCTCTGGTCGGTCGTTGACCTTGACGTTTTTACAAGCTTGTCTGTCTGTCAGCGGTTTTCGTTTGCTTTTTGATCGGTTATCGGTTATCGGTTGTCGGGCCACTCGATGATTGATTGCTCTTCAATTGCTGCGAGTTGTTGCGAGTTGTTGTTGTTGTTGTTGCATGCAACAACACACACATATATTATGCATGAGACGCTCTGCTTAGTTTTGTTCTTGTTCTTTCGCTGCCTTTTTCTATCACTTTTTTTTTTGGTTGTCGTCGAGAGCTGCTGCGCTTCCGTTTTATTTATTTATTTATGTGTTTGTCTGTTTTTTTTTTTGTTCTTTGTCGTCGTCTGCTTTAGCAAGTTTTGATTACTTTTTGTTGTCACTACTTCGATTTCGTATTTCGATTTTGTTGGCAAATATTGTCGGTTTTGTTTTCGAACTCCTTCTCTATCTGCATTTAAAATTCAATTTGAAAATAGAATTTGATTTAGAAATTTCTTTCTTATTGCACTTCCCTCTTTCCTTCTCCTTCTCTTTATTTTTGATATAAATATATATGCATGTAAAATTATTGCTAGCACATTGATTTATTGATGGGAGCCACTCGAGTTGTGTGTGCACTTCGTTTCGCATTCAATATTCATTCAATTTAGCCACTGCTCCAAAACTTCAGGTTAAGCTGCAAAAACAAAGAGAGAGAGAGAGAGAGAGAGATATATAGAGAAATTGATAAATACACAAATTTGGTTAGAAAATGTGTTGAAAATATGATTGAAATAAATCAATTTATAATTTCCGAAAATTAGAGCAAACAATTAAATAGTTCAAGTTAATGTTGGGGCTAAAAATACTTAGAAAAAATTTATTACACTTAGGGTACAAAAGAGTATTATAACTTTATGGTATATTTTGGTATATTGTGGTATGTATCTGGTATATTTAGTATATATACACACACATATGCATATATTTTAAATGCATTATTATATCATTTTATAGCACCAAAAATATTCGTTGGTATATTTTTAGTATTTTGAAGGTAGTATATTAATTCAGTATATTTTAAGAAAATACCGCAGCATTAGTTTTAGTGTAATATAAAATGTTGAACTATATCAATATACCAAATATAGCCCTTGGTATTTTTTTAATAAATTTGCGGTATATTAATTTAGTGTATTTTAAGAAAATACAGCAGCATTAGTTTTAGTATAATTTCAAATGTCGAACTATATCAATATACCAAATATATCCCTTGGTATATTTTTAATATTTTTGCGGTATATTAATTTAGTATATTTCAAGAAAATACCGCAGCGTTCTGCCATTTTATTCGAAATGGGTAGCAAGTATTTCACAATTGAGCACACTGTAGCTTTTTTATTTGATTTTATCTCATATAAAAGATAAACTAATCTCTAAACCTCTTCAAGCACTTCAACAATAATCGAATATTGAAATACAATAGCAAATGCGCTGCTAAAAGAAAGTCGCCAAGCATAAATCAGAGAGCCCTCAGCATATTGTCACAACTACTGATTCCAACCAACAACGAACAACACGCTCAGTTACAAACTTCGCATACATTCATTTTTAAATAGTGGCCCATAAAATGTGTGTGCTGCGCCCCTTTGTTGAGCCCCACATCCTGTTCCCGGACTAGCAGCACAGTATTTATTATGCCCTGAGGCCCTCGAAAGAAAAAAATGCCAACAAGAGGATACAATAATAGCTTTATGGAACTTGGCCTGCTCTTTGCTTGGCTTTGCTCTCCTCTAATCAATATCAATTATAGCGTCGACAGGCGACACTAGCTTTTTTTTTTTGTGCTTAGACAATGTTACTCTAAATTATGTATCTTATATGGAAATTTGTGGAGCAATGAAATTTTACTTGCTAGAGTTGTGCAATTTGGTAATTAGATTAGAATCGCATTTCGCTGGCGATTCTAAAAATTTCAGAACAATCGATTTGATTATTAAGCATATTGTAATTTGCATATTATTCATTACAATATAGCAAACTTATTTCTCTTACGATTCTGAAAATTTCAGAACAATGGCTTTGCAAAAAGCCAAGTTATTTGAGTTGCTACAAAGACAATAATTTTAAGAAAATATTCAATTTTTTGTTTTTCGTAATTTTATAAGAAAGTTGTTTTCCAGTGCAAATTATGATGATCTAGGTAAATTTGATTACCAAGTTATTTCTCATACTTCTTCTTCTTCTCGAATACTTCGATTTAGTAGTTTCTATTATAAAATTATTGTTCTAACGATACTGAACGAAATTCATAACCATTATTTTATGAACAAATAAATTTCTGACTATTAAAAAATAACGTTTGATAAGAATCTTTCAAACTAATTTAAACAGAAAAACGTAATTATGTTTTTTCCTGTTTCTGTATTTTCATTCTGTTTCTTTTGTGTATTCTTTCTGTTTCTGTTTTTTCATTTTATTTTTTTTTCTAATTTCTGTCTGTTAATTTAAGCACTGATAAATACACTAATTTCTGAACTGAAATTTTCAGAGCAATCGCTTAGTAAAAAGCCAATTTATTTGAGATGCTACAATGAAAATAATTATAAATATAAATATAAATATTCAATTACAGATATAAATATAAATATAAATATTCAATTACAGAGCATCTGCCTAGTCAGTATTTACTCTCTTAAAAGGTTTGTTGTTTTGTTTTTTGTTTTAAACTTTTAAACACTTTTTATTGGTATTTGAAATTGCTCTCTCATTTTGGCATTAAAATTGCAGCAAATACTTTGAATAAATGCGGCAACCGCATGACAAATGTCTTGCATTAAATATAAAATATGTCCCAACGGACTGAGCCCAGCTCACTGTGCAGCATGCGAAAAGCCAGAGCGTTGCGTTGTCCTCTTCTCCACTTCTCCAGGCCGTATTCAGTTCACAGTTGAGTTCAGTTTGCAGTTGCAGAGCTCTGCGCATCGTTCTATGACCCACAAAATGCATAAATATATACGCACACAGACAGACAGAGAGACAGAGAGAGTGAGAGAGAGAGGAATACATTGTAGGATCGTAGGCAAAAACTAACATTCAGATAGACGTTAACATGAAAGGGTCTGTGGCTATTTGGCAAGCTACCAATTTTCTCTCATATGCTGTGCGCTGTTCGCTTTCCCATTGCAAAATCGGCAAATCAGAAGACCAGACAACACACACACACACACACACAAAGGGCAAAAGGCACCATTTCCATTGGGCATTTGCCAATGGCATTTGCGAAATGAACGTTTAATGAGCGGGCCAACGGCTATCAAAACTAATCGATCAATATTATACATCTACAATCTGGACAATTATCGATTATCAAGCAGTGGCCAAAAACAAAATTCTTGATAGGCAGAAGCGATGTCAATAAACTTAACGGTAGAAAGCTCTTAACACAATCATAAAATATTTCATGACAGCGCTGAGATAAGCTTAACGATGTCAATTATAGTTTATTGCTCTTGGACACTTGGATAGATTTAATGCCATATTTTGCAACACTGCAAAAAGTGTAAAAATAAAAGTAGAGCTCTATAAATGTGGAAATTGAAATTAAAATTTATATATCATAAAAGAAGTTTAAAAGAAGATTATATTATTATCTTAAGCAGAAGAAGTAAGTCAAGCTATTCTTTTGCGGTATTTTTTAACACCGCAAAAAGTGTAAAATAAAAGTAGAGCTTTATAAATGTGAGAATTGAAATTCAAATTTATTTATCACCAAAAGAGTGAAAGAAAAGAATATATAATATTATAGTTTTAAGCAGAAGAAATAAGTCAAGCTATTCGCTTGCGGTATTTTGCAACACTACAAAAAGTGTTGAAATGAAAGTAGCGCCTTTAAAATGTGAGAGTTGTAGTTGAAGTTCAAAAAAAAAGTGAAAGATAATATTATAACATTGATCAGAATAACTTAGCCAATCTATTTATATCCATTAACAACGTTTAACAGTGTTGAACAATGCCCGAAACTATGCTAAAAAATTACAGCTATTCGCAGAAGAATATAATAATTAGCATTTTAATATTCATAAAAATCGAAATTATATTTTATTTCTTTCAGTCAGCACTTGAAACAATTCGTTATTTTACAATACTACAAAAAAGTATAAAGTGAAAGGACAGTGTCATAAAGGTGAGTTCTTATATTGAAATGTATTTATACCTAAGAAAAAGAATACACTATTTATTTGATGTTATATTATTATTGAGCAACATAATTTTGCCAAGCTCTTCTTATAAATTGAGCAACTAAGCAGTGTTGAAAAGTGCCTGAAAATATGATAAAAAGCGCCCAACTAGTCGTGTTGTTTATGGCCAACAGATATGCATAAATTTGATTTTATTCACACATCAGTCGCATTTATTTATATGCTAAGCAACAATATGGAACCCTTTTTTTTTTTTTTTTGGTTTTTTGGTTGGTTGTGCGAACAACATATGTCTGCCTTCAAAGTGCGGTATTTATACATATAGTATAATGTATATACTATATATATACATTTATTCGACCGCAACGTAATCAGTTAAGGATAGTTGAGAAGAGAAGCGTTTTTCAAGTTTACTGACCAAATAGGTCAAAACTGAGCCTATTTTTGGGGGGGCATCTTTTTTTGTACCATACAATAAACTACAATAAATCAATTTACTGCCACATAATGTGAGTTTGTTTATGCCGTGGCACACACACACACACACACAAAGAGAGAGAGAGAGGGAAGACAACCCTCACACCTTGAGGCTGTGTATCACAAATTACATGACGCTTATCGTTAGTTTTACAAGCGTCTTCCTTCAGTAAACGCTCCCTTCCTGGCTGACTGACTGACTGCATGACTGGCTGACTGACTAACTGACGACTGGATGAGTCCTGTGGCTCAATTTATTTGACTGGGTTCGACTCGAGTCGAATCTCTCTCTCTCTCTCTCTCTCTCTCTCTCTCTTTCCTTGTGGATTGACACGCCATTCGTTCGCTCGTTCGTATGTTCTGAGGCGCCACAAACTCCCACGCACAACTGATTGCTGTCTCAATATTTTCGTTGTTGTCGTTGTTCCTCCTCATTTGGGTTTTTCTCTCTGGCATTATTGGCGTTTTTATACCCGCTACCCAGAGGGCTAGAAGGGTATTATAACAAATTAAAGAAGGCATCACTGAACCCATAAAGTATGTTAGTATATTAATATATTCTTTTTAATAAATGAGTGTGAATATGGACAAATTGTTAAGCTATATTTTGTACAACACGGTAAATTTTGAATAGTGTATTGATATACTAACTATACACTTTGGTATATATTAATTTGGTATGTTGTAAAAATAATACCGCATTGTTTTGCTTTAATTTAAAATGGGCAGCAATAGTATATTTCTATAGCAAATATAGACTTCGGCATATTTTAGTATTTTTTAAATATATTAATAGATACCTTGTTTTGGTATATTTTGAATGTAATAATATACTGACACATCAAATGTAGACTTTGGTGTATTTTGTTTACGTTGCAGTTTATTTATTTTAATAGTAACAAATATTCAGTATATGTTGAATAGTATATTAATATACCAAATATACCGATTGTTATATTTTAGTGTTTTTTGGTTTATTGTAAAAATAATACCGTGTTCTTTTGGTATATTTTGAATGTAATAGTCTATAATATACCGAATATTTCGCTATAACTTATTATTTTGTACATTATATTAATTTGGTGCATTGTAAAAATGATACCGCATTGTTATATCACATATACTGCACAAAATACTAAATTATACCGAAATATTTGGTAATATTTTTAATGTAATATTTTTAAACTCCACCGAAAAATACCAAAAATCTAACAAAGGGTATATTTAGTATATCAATATAGATTTTTAGTATTTTTTGGTGTAGTTTAAAAATATTACATTAAAAATATTAACATTGTCTTGGTATATTTTTAACGTAATAGTATATTAATATACCAAATATTTCGGTGTAATTTAGTATTTTGTGCAGTATATTAATTTGGTGCATTGTAAAAATGATACCGCATTGATATATTATATGGTAAACTTTGAATGCAATAGTATATTCATATACTAAATATACCCTTTGTTAGACTTTAATATTTTTTCAGCATATGCCAGTTTGGTGTATTTTAATAATACCGCAAAACGGATAGCGGGTATCTCGCAGTCTCGAGGACACTCGGCTTGTGTGTTCGCATTGTTGCCGCCACAGACAGTTGTCGACCATTTATCATCTTTAGTCGCTCGCTTAAATGCGCCTCAAAATTATGTTTCATTTCACAAAAGAACACAAAATTTAAGCGAGCCAAAAACCATCAAGTGAATAAGTTTTCTATTTTCCCAAATGGCAACGCACAAACACACACACAAACACACACACGCAGAATTTATGTGTACTTTGATTAACTGGAAAGCGTGCTATAAATTGCCAATAAACAGCGGCTGACAGGGCGTATACGCAACAAGCGTAACACTAGATTCAAATAGTGGTGCACACAATATCATGTATACGCAGAGCATATAGGAAATAAAATATAAAAAAAATGGGTAAAGTCAATAAATTGAATTCAAAGTGTTGAGCATTAGGTGCACAAATTTCAGCTTGGCTTTAAGCTATTATATGATTTTATTTAAGTTTCTTTCACGTGCAATAAAATAGCAATAAAAACAAAAGAAAAGTGTTGAAGCGATTTCTTTGCAAAAGATCGCAATGAATTGAACACTAATAAATAACATAATAAATATTAATCGAGTATTAGAGTAGAAAAGTTTTGTTTCATTCATCATGTGAAATTTTGATTGATTCGTTTGGAATAATGTGATTAGTTTTTTTTTTGCTTTTTTCGGATAGCAACAAAATGATTTTGTGTGTGACAAATTTGTTTGGTGGCAACAACTGTAGGTGAGAAAATGGGAAGGCAAAGAAGGAGATGAGCAAGGGAAAAAAGAATGACCCGAAACAGCGTGCGTTCAATTAAAAGAAGATGAACGAGCATTAGCACAGCACGTAAACGAAAGCAGAAGCAGAAGAAGAAGGGGAGGCAAGGCAAGGGGCAAAGGCAGGCTTTGGCATCGTTTTCAATTGGGTGGCAGCATGCGGAGTCCCGCGGCAATGATGCGTAAAAGACGCTGAACTGGCAGAGAAAAAGTAGAGAGAGAGAGAGAGAGCTGCCTTGGAGGCGGGTCATCGAAAGCTTCGAGCTTTTGGCTTTAATCCCCGGCGCAAAAAAAAAATTGCGGAATACGGCAATTATGCCCCGCCAGAGAACGTTCATTACGGATTACGCAGGCAGCATGCAGCATGTGGCATGCAGCATACAGCATGTGGCAACGCTTAACTCGCTCTTGAAATGCAGTTTGCAAATAATTTTTTACCAACTGCAATTCCATTTCGCATTATTATGAGCGCATTTTGCGCATTTCTAAATTTTTAGTTTTTCGCAACGAAACGAAAATAGATTGCTGGAATTATACATAGTATAAAAGTCGAGAAATTAAACAAATTACATGTGAAGGGTAGCAAAAAAAAAATAGAAATGTGGAAGCTAGAAATTGCTTTGCATAGTTTTTTCGTTATTTTCTTTTTTTATTCTTTTTGGGCACTTTAGACAAAAATTTACAATTGTAATTCAAGAATGTCTGACTGCATGTGTGTGTGTGTGTGTGGGTGGTCTGTGTGTGTGTGTGTGTGTGACTCTTTGTGTGTGTGTGTGTGTGTGTCTGAGTGTGAGTTGTTTAATTAAATCAGTCATGTGCGTTGCCTGTGCCACGTTTTAGCATGACAATAGAAACACGACTCTGCGCTCCGCTGCCACGCCTCCTCCCTCCCCACCAAAAAAGGCGAACAACCAAAAAAAAAAGGGGAGAGCACTCACACACACACACACACACATGCTCCAGCTCCAGCTCCAGCTCCTGTTTCTGTTCCTGTGTTATTCCCTGGCTGTGACTTATCATTTTTATTAAAGGACACTGAAATATTTTCACACTGAGGCAAACACAAAGGCAGAGCAGAGGCTGGTTTCCCCTTCCCCCTCCCACTCTGCTCTCCACTCCCTTTTCTAGCAAACTCTGCTCTATTCCTGGCATGTCGCTTACCTCGCTCGTCCTCCCCCTTCTCTTTCTCTCTTCTTTTGCTGCTGCTATTGTCGAGTAGGCAAAAAACCAAACAAAATTTATATGTGCTAAATGTCCTGTATAGCTATATGTGTGTGTCTGTGTGTGTGTGTGTGTGTACTAACAGCTGAGGCTGCAGCTCTGGCTGAGCTTGAATATCTGAGAGTTTATTATCCCTCGCTTTCCCCACTCCCCCTCAACAAATACACCCCTCATAAGTCGCATTTCTATAAGCTCCGCAAAATATGCTTTAGATATGCTTCTTTAATTTGTCTGCTTTGCTTTATACAAGTTCAAGACCAACAAAGCACAAATTATAATGCCGCACATTTTAAACAAACTGAAAATATTTCATCACAAATCATACACATTTAAATAGTACAAATTGTGTTAGTAAATTTTAGCTGCAAGCTAAAGAAATGAGAAAATAGAATTTATTAAATAATAATATTATTATACACTGAAAAAGTGATCAATTTTTTAAAGCAAAAACATTCGTCTCAAAAATTGTGCTCTAAAATTATGACTGCTTTAAGAACAAATACTTAAAAATATGAGCACTAATCTGAAAAATGCAAAATTCACAAAATAAGATCAACAATTTTAGATTTAGGTAATGAAATTCGCTAAGCCTTTAAATTTCCTAGAACGTTTTTATATCAATCAGATATCGTAGTGTACAGAATATATCATAGAATACGGACAGACCATTTGTCAATATACCAAATGAGTATACCGCACAAAATACTAAAATATACCGAATACTGTATTTAGTATATCCATATAATATACAAAATTTGTTTTATTTTGTTTTACCAAAATTAATATACCAAAAACACTTAGAAATATACGGAACACTATATTTGGTATATTGATATACTATAACATTCAAAATATACCATAGTGTCTAGAATCGATTTTGAGATACCCACTCTTGAATTGTAATAAACGAAATTAATATAGAAAAAATACTAAAATATACCGAAGACTATATTTGGTATATTGATATATGATATAGTGATGCAAAATATACTATAGAGTCGCGACTATTATGAATTTGTGACTTTCATGAAATTTCAAACACTTTTCAGTCTTTTTCTTTCGGCTGCATTGGCAGTAAAAAAAAGCAGCCCAAAACAATTTGTTAGTTTTCAACAAGATTGTGAGTTATTTTTAAGCAAAGATCATGAAAAAGTTGCTCCAGCTTTAGTTTGCACAAACATTTTGCTGGAAAGTTTGTCGGTAAAATAACATAGAACACACGTACATATATAGAGAAATATATATGTACATACATATATGTATTTGGGTTTATCGAGTAGTATTTTTTAGGGAGGAAAGAGCTCGACTTTGGCGCTCGAATGAGGCCTCGGTATAAAATGGGCATTATGTGAGCAGCTCTGTTGACTAAACTTAATTGAAATGCTTGTGACATAAAACATTAAACATTTGTATTTGTTGTCGTTGTTGTTGTTGTTGTTGTTTCTGTTGTTGTTGTTGTTGCATGTGTCTGTTGGAAGCATTCTAGTACATTCTTCAATGTAATTTCAGCATCATGTTGCTGTTGCTGTTGTTGCTGCTTCGCCCTGTTGAACAGCAGCAAAAGATGGAGTGAGAGAGAGAGAGAGAGAGAGGGAGAGAAGTGGGTGTGGCATAGCATAGTTTTCAGATAAATTGCATTACTTTGCATTTTTGTTTTGTGCTTTGAATGAAATAAACAAAGCGGTGGCAACAGAGAGGGGACAGGGGACAAGGGACAAGGGACGCCAAACAACGGAAAGGAACCAGGAACGTGGCACATACGAGTGAGAGTATCCAACCTTACATAGGCGTTGGCCTCGATACTCAAATCAGCGACAAATAAAACTTTTTACAACATTCGCCAGCGCCAGAGCAAAAGAGACACAAGCAGTGGGCGAAAGGGAGAGGCTGAGGCAGAGATGGAGACGGAGACGGAGATGGAGGAGCATTCAAAACATGAGACCTCTTTTGGATTAAGGAAACATTTTTGTTAGCCTTTTCCGAGGCAAGAATGCAGACGGGGAAAAAAACACAAGTAAGAAAGCTGGAGTTGAGTATGCTCGACTGTGAGATACGTCAAAATTCAAAATTCTATAATATACCAAAATCTATACACACTCTATACTTGTAAATATACCAAAAAATATATGGGAAAATACTAAAATATGGCTAGAACTAACATACTCTCCATTTCGAATATACTAAATTAGTATACACAAAATACTAAAACTATACTAAAAACTATATTTGGTATATTAGTACAGTATAATCGGACGATATGCTAGACTGTAATATAGCCGCTTTCCATTAGTCAATATACCGAATTAATATACCGAAAAAAATACTAAAATATATTAAACTTGGTATATCGATGTGGTAGTACCATCGAAGGAAACCATAGAGGACGATATGCTCCACTGTGAGATGCCCGCTCTGAATTTTCAATATGTAGTATATACCAAATTTGATATATGGAAAAATACAAAAATATACCGTTATATTATATTTGGTATTTCATTCAAAACATACCAAATAGTACATATGAACGGACATGGCTATCGTCGCTCTCCATTAGTCAATATACAAAAATAATATACCGAAAAAATACTGAATATATACCAAAGACTGTATTTAGTATATCGCTAAAGCAGTACATTCAGTGCAGATAGACGCTGATCAAGAATATTTATTGACTTATTTCCCTTTGCCTGAAGGCACAAACTTATAATACCCTTCTACCCTTAGAGTAGCCGGTATCAAAATGAAAGAAGAAGGGCAGGCGGTAATCGAAATTGAAAAAAAATAAAGGCAAGAAAAAAAAGAGAAATATTACAAAATGAAAATGCACAAGGCAACACAACAAGCAAAAGAAAAAAACAGAAAATCGCAGACAGACAGCTGTAAAGAGCACACATGGAAAATAGCACACGGAAGAAGGAACATCGAGCACAGCTGTTTTGGTTGGGAAATTATATAGTATACTATATGTGTGTTGAAATAAAATGCAAAAGAATGAAAAGCAAATTGGGTTTATTACTTCACTGGACACTGGACGAAAAATGGCTTTCTAATCGAAGCAACGACTCTGCTATCGTCTATCGTTTATCGTTTATCAGCCTTGTTATCGGCAGTTTACTTCCGGGTTTGGCTTCCCTTCTCTTCTCTCTTCTCTTTTGGTTTGTTTTTTTTTTTGTCATGTGTTTATGTTTATCTGTTTGCTCTGATGTATTGTTCTGTGGTCTGCCCTGCATGTCAGTCATGCACTGCTTGACGAAATGATTGATGGCTGTGTTTGCGCAGCAAACATTCCTCGCTCCCCACTTCCCGCTCTGCTCTCTCTCCCTCTCCCTCTTACTCTTTGTCACTCGCTTTGGCGCTGCTGCCAGCGACAGCTGCGACCGCAACTGACTTATCAAAGCGAACAGCAGCAACAACTCGACAACAACAACAACAACAACAGTTGCACTACAAAAGCCGCTGCTAACCACAAACATTATGCATTCCAAATTATTGCTGTCTCTTTCTATATTTCCTTCTATTCTTTCTCTTCTTGCACAACTGTCTGTTTTGATGTCTTTTAATTCACAAAACATCAAAAGTGAATGTAAAGAAAGTTGCAACATCGCTTGGCACAAACATTGATTTGCCTAACTTTCAATTAATTGCTTTTTGATGATTTGGTTAACAATTATTTCTTGACTTTTTATATACTACATTGTATTGTGTATAAGTCATGAAATAATGGGATAACCCTGAAGAAGTAATCCATCAAAAACATTTGAAAACACTTTCAAAAATATGTAAAATAACAATGTCGTATCAATACATATACTTTTATTCTTTATAGATATTATTATTATAATGTAATTAATAATTTTGTTTAATTCATATTCCTATTTGTATGTTGGGAATGCTATTCAATTATTTTTAAAAGTATTGACTGTATTTTAGCTATTATGTTTACAATTCTTCTTAGTATTCTTATATGATTCTCTTTCATTTTACTTTTTATATTTATGTTAACTTTTTTTTTAATATTTATAATGTTGTATCCTTACAGCTGTAAACTTTAAAATAGCAGTGCAATAGAAACAAAATTACATGTCGGTTTTTTTGCATATTTCTTTTTGATTTTTAATCGCTTGCAAATTGTTTTTTTTTTAACAAGCAAAAAACCTCGTTAGATTTGTTCCATTTGACTATTATTTTAATATCTTAACACAAGTGAACAACGTTTTGGCTGCTCACTGAAATAGGAGACACTGATTTTCTTTCACAAATAGTGAGCTTACAATTGATTGTTTCAATTTTTGCTGTTCCTACACTTAGTTTATATAGTTATCATTATTGTGTTTTATTCTTTATTATCTCTTCCCTCATGTTTGTCCAACACATTTGTTAGTCTGCAGTCGCTTCGATTTCCCTTCGCTTCGCAATGTCGCCATTGAAAAATGTAGCGCCTAAAAATGTGCTACGAATAAAGTGACACAATGCGGAATGGAAATTCAAGTAGCAGGCAAAAACTTGTTGACTTTCGAGCGCAACAACTTATTAGGATTCCAAAAGTAGAATCAACAGAGATTTACCCAGAAAGAGAGAGAGAGTGAGGGGGAGAAAGGAGGGGGGCAAGGCAATTTGTGTGTTGGCTGGGGCTTAGAAATGTAGCAATTCAAATTGGAAATTCATTCGTTGAATGAAATGTGCAGATTAACTGTAAATCGTTGCATTTATTATGTAGCACACACACACACGTCGAGACAGAGACAAACAAGCTGAGATATCGCATGTGCCATATGTAGAAAACTACCAGAGAGAGAGAGAGGGGGAGAGAGAGAGGAGGGAGGCACATATCCCTGATAACCCCGAAGGTGTCTCCACTCTGACTCTCGTTGTGTGCGGGTTCACTTGGGGCCTTGGCTTGGGTCAATGGCGCAACCTTTTTGTCTCACGTAATCAGGGAACGCAATCGCGTCATGGGCTTCAGCTTCCAGCTTCAGCTTCAGCTTCGGCACGGTCATTGGGCTTAGATTCAACAACAATAACAACAACAAAAGCAACAAGAGGCGGCAACAGCAGGTTTCTGATTCAGGTTTTAGGTTCGGACGATTTTGCAAATCGAATTTGTGTCACAATTTTCTCTCGTTTTTTTTATTATATTTTTGTGCTCTTTTTGTGACTCCCTCCCATATCAACAAAAAAACACAAAAAAAAAGCGAAAAGGTAACACGAACAATGGCCGCAACGGTAAAATCTTGTGCATTGACCTTTTTCCAAGCGAATGACGAGGCCCGAGGTTAACTGAGAGGCAAAGGCGAAAGGCAAAAGGCTATTGCCTGTAATCTTTGGGCCAATATTGGGCAAGAGAATGAGAGAGAGAATATGTGTGTCCCTCTCTCTCTCTCTCTCTCTCTCTCTCTCTCTCTCTCTCTCTGTCTGTCTGTCTGTGTGCTTTTCATTTTGGCATTCACATTTTGTTGGGTTTTTGGCTTAATTATTAACTAGTTTTGCTGCCAAACAATTAATTGCAGCTGCTCTAAACTCGACCAGAGAACACCAACTACACACATATAGCATATATACACAGAGAGAAACAAATCTAGATTGACAAAAGTCTTGATTTAAGATTCAATGTTGATTTATGATTTTTTCGATTTTAAAAACATGAATCTTCAAATAAGATTTTTAGGGTGACTTATGCTAAATTTTAATTTTTAGATTAAAACCTTGATTCAAGAATGTTTTAATCTACGTTAAAAAGTAGATTGCAAATCTTGATTTATAATGTTTTCGATCTTAAAAAAAAAACTCAAAATAGGAATTTTTGGTTGAAAAATTTTTAAAATAATATTTTATTCTTCAATCATCGCTTTGACATAAAAGAATCTTCGTTAAGTTCTAAAAGATCTTAAGTTCAAGAATTTTGTTCTTGTTTTTTTTTAAATGTTGGAATTCTCTTCCCTGAAAATGAGAACCTAAGTTCTGATGTTGTTACCGTTAGTAGAGATATCGCAAATCATTGTGCTGTTGCTTGTCTTGAGATCTTTGGTTTAAACTCTAGTCGGTTCATATATAAAAAAGTGTTATAATTGTAATATTAAAATAATAATAATATTAAAACTGAAGTAAACAACATATGTCGAAAAAAAATGTATAAAACAACACGTAATCTATTTTTTTTTTAAGATTGTTTGATCTTGTTTTAAGATTTTACTTTCTTAGCTCAATTTTAAAATTTTTCCATAATTTCAAGATTCAGCAATGTATATTAGTTATAGATTTTGGATCTTAATTTAAGAACAAACCTTCTTGGTTCCATTTTGACATACAAGCAAGATTCAAGATTTGATGTTTGATTTCAGCACGTTGTTTTCTTTCAGTGTATACATACATATATATATTTGTATATATGTATGTTTTATTTAGCAAGTGCGACACGCATGTCTATATATATATATATATAAATATATGGAGAATGAGAGAGAGAGAGTGACTTGTGTCGATACTCGCACATGTTGTTCGTGGCTTTGCAATCCAAACGGCAAACGGCATAAAATGTCAAGGACGTTAAAATTTACGTTTTGAGGTTGCCACGCTTCGTTTGGCACTTGGGTAACACCACCAACAGCAACAACAACAGCAACAACAACAGCAACAGCAACAACAACTCGAACAACACGTCCTTATGGCCAGCATCTCTAAGCCAAAACCTTTGCGACAACCAATTCCATCTACCAACCACACACACACACTCTCTCTCTCTCTCTCTCTCTCTCTCTCACACACTCTTTCTGTCTCTGTCTCTCTGGCTAATAGCGCGTATGAGTAATATTCCATGTGGTCATGCCTGGGGCAACTTACGGCAATACTAACGAGTGCAGCAGCAGCAACACGAATTTATTTATTTGCCTCCACCTGTCGCCTGCAATTGTGACTCGAACCGCAGTCACACCAACACACACACACACACACGCACTGCCCACACACACGCACACACAAACATCTCTTTCGAAAAAAGAAAAACACCTCCGCTTAAGAAGAAAAACTTTGTCTCCAGCTTTGCAGCACAATTTTTGCTCAATTGCAATTTGCAGCTGCAATTTTAAAGCCAAGTGAAAACTGCTTGGACATTTTTTTAATGCCTCCATTCAGTTCATCAGCTTAACAACTCGAACTTAACTGGGCTTTTTCTCTATGTGTTTGTGTGTGTGTAAATGAACTGCTCGCAAATTAAAAACACACACACACAGCAAATTTATATATTGCATAACGAACATTTATAGAGCAAATATTTTCGACTTGGCAAAGTTAATTCAAAACAAAAAAAACAGCTAGAGAATGAAAAAAATATTGATAAATAAAAGAAAATTTAAAGCTTGTCGTTTTTTTATACCCATAAGGAAGAGGTTGAAAAAATACTTTAGCATGTTGTTATTTGCTTGGCCGACAATCCAGTATATTTTGTACTCTATGGTATAATTGTAGAAATACAAAATATTTTTAGTATTTTGTACTAAATAGTATATTTTTAATGCATTAATAAATAAATATTCCGAATATTACATTTGGAGCATTTGTGGTATATTTTGAATCTAGTACCATACTAATATATCAAATATAGCGTTTGGTATATTTTTAGTATTTTGCGGTATATTAATTTCATATATTTTAAGAATAATACCTCCGTACTCTATGGTATATTTTGAATGCAATACTATATCAATATACTAAATATAACCTTTGTTATAAATCTAGTATTATTACAATATATTTGGTATATTTTAAAATTAATACCAGACTATTTTGCTTTTTTTTCAACATCGGTAGCGGGTATTTCACAGTCGACCACACTCGATTGTAGCTTTCTTACCTATTTATTTATTTTTTTTTTAAATGAGAAAGCAATCTATAAACCATTTAAGCATAGATTCGAAATGCTGTCGAAATTTAAATATAAGTTTTAAATTATTTCACACATTTGCAATGCTAGAATGCAGACAGAAATACCGAAAGGAAACAGAGAAATCATTAGATCGAACTCATTAGTTTCGATTCTTTTCGAAAAGCTAAAGATTTGATATTTGAAATTTGAAATTTGTATGCCCAGAAGTAAGAGTGTTTTTTAAGTTTAACGAACAATGCAACAAGCAATTGAGTAAAACTATTTTATACAATTTTAATACATCAATAAAAACACTGAATTAAACAAATTACATCAATTTTATATAATCTTTGTGATTCATAAATGAGTTAAACGTGTCTGTCGATCACTAGAACTTGAATGACTCAAAATCATAGTAGAAAGTGAAATGAATTTATAATGACGGCATCTAGCGCTTACACTTCAATGCTAGATCACTAAAATTTTAATGGGTGAACATATTGCTGGAAAATGAAGTTCATCGACGCCTACTAGCGCTCGATCACTCACAACTTATATGCCTAAAAATGAATGATGAAAAATGAAGTTAATCCGTGCTGGCGCCATCTAGCGATCGTGTGCAAGTTCAGCTAATGCTTACAATTCGGAATTTTGTTGATCAGCTGCCAAAACGTTTGCGTGGTAAAACAATATTTATCTCCGAAAAAGTTAAAATTATAAATTCGCTAGTGATTTCCTCGAGTCAACCATCAAATTTGTATTGACAATAAAATCGCAGGAAAATACACTACATGCTGAAATGTCTTTCAACCTGTGTGCGATGGTCGGACACAGATTATTTTGGCCAATTGGCAACTTGGCTATTGACCCGGCTTAAGAAACGGGCGAGAAAAATAAAGAAGCGAAGCAAAAACGAAATCAAGTGAAAACTTTTTTTTCAACTGCGTTTTATGGCTTTCCTTTCCTTTTCAGCTTTTTTTGCTTGTTGGGTTGAAACTTAAATTGCCTTTTTAAGGCAGCTAGGTGAATTACCCGCTGCTGTCATTTCAGTTGCAGGGTAAACTCGTTTTCTTTTCTTTCTTTTTTTTTGTGCCTCTTCAAATACGCATGTATTAAGAGTAGAAGGAGAGTAGAAAGAGAGAGAGAGAGTTGGCATCTCTCTCGTTCGTTCGGTCGTGTTCTTGTATAATTGGGGGGAGTAAAGTATCTTTCGCGTATCTGGTGGCTAAGTAAATTCATGCATAATTAAGCGAATTGCGAGGCAAGTGCCTTAGCATGCAACGTGTCCTCTGATCAGGACTCAGGATTCAGGACTCCACATTCCATTGGCAGCAGCGAACAGAGAGAGCAGAGAACAGCGAGCAGAGAGTGTCCTCACATGCATATTTAATATGGGCACATGACTCAAAAGCCCGCAATTAACTTGCGATGAAGGGGCCACTCACTCGCTTATTTCCACACAATTAAGAGCAGAGCAATGACGAGCATCATCATCATCATTATGACGACAAAAACAAGCATCATCATGATGATGACAAGGACACACACACACACACACACGCACACACATACACTCGCAGTGAATTGTGGACAGCGGATGATTCAGAGATTGTTCCCCAAAGAATAAACAGAGCTTAACTCACGCTCTCCCTTTCTCTCTCCCTCTCTCTCTCGCTCTCTCTCTCTTGCACACACGTACACGCACGAAATGCAAATTGTATGCGAAATAAAAGTGGCTGGCACAACGCGGCGTATGAGTAACATTACGGTAACTAAAAAGTGCGCATATCGCGTATACGCCTTCAATTATTAAAGTGCCATTCGGCCATGTATCCCTTTTCCTTTTTCTCCTCCCTTCGCTTGGCTCTTTCCCTCTCTCTCTCTCTCTCACTCGCACTCGCTCTGCTCTCTGTTGTTGTTTTTATGATGGCAGCAGGAAAAAAAGATGGCAAAAAAAAAAACGTGAAAAGATGAAATTAGAAAACTGAAAACAGAAAACAGCAAAATGCAAAACGAAACTCTGGCAAATTTGTGACAAAACATGTAACGTCATGTTCACGATAAACGTTAATATGGAAACGGGTTTCCATAAAGTAGAATTCAATCAGATAAAAATATTTGAATTTAAGAAATAGTTTCATATAGGTTGATTTGGCTTACATTTGGTATATTTTACACTATATGGTATATTTTAAATGTAGTACTATATTAATATACCAAATATAGCTTTTGGTATATTTTAAATGTAGTACTATATCAATATACCAAATACAATATTTGGTATATTCTTAGTATTTGTGCGGTATATAAAATTATAATATTTCAATATACTGTATATACCATTCGGTATGTTTTTAGTATTTTTCGGTATATTAATTTGGTATATTCGTTTTTATTCACACTGGGTAACGGATATCTCACAGTCGGTCACACTCGACTGTAGTTTTCTGACTTGATAGTTTTGTTGCAAACGATGCCAACGCAATGCTCAATAATAAATCGAGATTTGCTGTTCGCAAAACCATGAGCTAGCATAAGTTTTTCTGCATTAAATTGTTTTGGTATATATTTTTCCATTTTTTATTTCACTAAAAAGATTTTCTTATTTGCATTTAGCTATGTACTATTTTCTATATATCTTGTTTACTTTATTATTAGCTTATATCTTTCTATTTTTAGTATTTTCATATACCATACTTTTAATAAAATGCTGTTGAAAGTGAATAACTTGTTTACTTTATTTTGAGCTGAAATCTTTCTATTTACAGTATTTTCATATACCATATTTTGTAGTATTTTATTGGAAATGTCAGTTTAAGTTTTGCTTAAGACGGAAGTGTAACAGAGCATCGACTGTGCGCACTTTGTTTGTATTTCTTTTGGGTTCTTATATTATTTTCTTCGCTTCACTTTGTTGATGTTTTTTTTGTTTTTTTTTTCCTTGCTTCGTATTCTTTTTTTTTCGCTTTTGCGTTATTTTGCTCGTTTTTCGCTTTTGCACTTCGCACTTTTACCTGCTTCTTATGATTATTACTTGCTGTAAATTATGTTTATATTGTTGGAGCGTGTGCAAAAGGCAGCCAAAAGGCAGCCAGAGCGTAAAGAGAGAAGCAAAGGGAAACGAAAACTTGGGCGAGAAACAGGTTGCAATCATAACTGGCGACAGCATAAACTGTGCTGATTATGTGGCGCCAAGTGGCCAGCAGGTGGCAAGCGAGCAGCGAACAGCGAGCAACGAGCACTGCAAATAGTAGACAGTTCAACTAGGGTCGCAAGACGGTGGGAGGGGGGACTGTAAGGGGGAGGGAGGGAGAGTGTTGGAAACCCCTAAAGCCAAAAGCGGCCAAAAACCGAAAAAGCCAAAACCAAAACCAAAAGCAATAGCCGTGCGGCAAGTTTGGGTCTTCGTCTTGGACTTGTTTCTAAGGCAGCTGAGAATGTGTTGGAGTGTGTGTAAGAGTGTGTGTGTGTTAGTCTGTGTGTGTGTGTGTGTTAATGTGTGTGTGTGTGTGTGTGTGTGTGTGTGCATGTGTCTTGTACGCGGTTTTGCCTTGTCTTTCAAAATTTCGTCGAGTTGAGTTCAGTTGAGTCGAGTTGAATTGAGTTGAGTATTCATTACGGTTTAAAGTTTAATGAATTCTCGCGCCCCGTCCAATTCGAGACCAGTAGAGAGAGAGAGAGAGCGAGAGAGAGAGCGAGAGTGAGAGAAAGAGACATAGAGAGGAAGCAACTCTCACTGCAGTCGACGCTTTGGGGCATTTGCCGCTTAGTCATTTATGTTGTTGCCGTCGCCTGTGCGTACAATTTTGTTTGATATCAAATGGTTGCTATTTTTAATTAAATTATCTGGGGCAAGCAAGCGGATTCTGCAGTTGTACACAGACAGCACAGTACTTGGCCAAAAACTTGCCGTCAAGTAAACCCCGTCCCAAAAGTCGACTCCACATTCACACTCACACTCACACCCATTCACTCGCACAACTCCGACTTGCACTCACACTCACAGTCAGCAGCAGAAGCTGACGTTGAACCCTGTAGTCGAGTGTTATCGACTGGAAGATACTCGCTACTTAATTTAAATAATTGTTTTATACTTTTACTTATATTGTATGTAACTAAGAGCGACTATGGCTAAGGCAGATTGAATATTTTGAAAATATACTGAACTAATATACCGAAAAAAATACTAAAATATACCGAATGTCATATATAACATTAATATGCCATCAAAATTCTCAAATATATCAAATGTTACATATCAAATAAACATACCGAAAAAATACTTAAATATACCGAAGGCTATTCGATATATGAAAAATATAGCCCTCTTTATATTTTTGTATTTTTTATATTATTTATCATATTATATCGATATTCCAAATATAGCCTTCAGTATAATTTAGCACTTCTTTCGTATATTTTTTGAATTTTCAGCCTTTGGTATATTTTTGTATTGTGTTTGTTATTTTAATTTGGTACTTCGGCCTAAAGGCCTTAGCCATGTCCGTCTGTCTGTACTCTATAGTATATTTTGGATGTTTTGGTATATCGATATACTATAATATGAAAAATATACCATAGAATACAGACAGACAGACAGACGATGGCCATATCGTCTCGACGTTGATCAAGAATATATACTAGTTTATGTATTTTAAGGAGTCGGAGAAACCTCCTTTGGATACAGAGCTAAAATACCCTTCTACTCTACTCTGTAGCAGGTATCAAAAATGAAAGCCCATTTGTGGCAGTCTTCTCAGTTCAAAACAAAAAGGAAAAGCGAGCCCAGACTAATTAACAGCAAATAGTAAACTTGTACTAAATATAAAAAATAAAGTAAACAACAAATTAACTCAAAAATTATTAAACAGCTGAACACACAGGCAACAGACATACCCTAAGCCTTAGAAATGAATTTGACGAGTTAACAAATTCAAATAAATATTAATAGCAATCATATCAAATACATAAATCTAACAATGACGGTTTTTCAGCTTAGACTCATTTTAGTAATGTGAAATGACAATCGCAAATTTCCATTAAAATGTCATCAATTAAGTAAGGGATTAAGTGTAGTATACTCCACGCTAAGCTGTCTAGTATTTTTACTTGTTTATACTTGGATTCGAATTGGAATTTGATATGACGAATATACCGAAAAAGTACTTGGTATATTGATTTAATCATATCAAGTATACGAAGCATAGTTAGCAGAGTAAATTAATTTATCTTTCAATTCTAAATAAAATATGTGTTAACTGTATTACGTATACGACACTTAGTCATGGTTATCAGAAGAAGTCGGAAATTGAAATTAGGTTGTCAATTTTAAACAAAATTTGTATAATTAATATCAAGTATACGAGACAAATTTAGCAGAAATTAGCAAAGTACATGTATTTATCAATTCAACATAAAATATGTATTAATTCTATTACGTATACGTCTTAGTTATAATAAGACTCTTAGTCTTGGAAGTCGAAAATTGAAATGAAGAAATCAATTTTAAACAAAATTCGTAAATTTCATATCACGTATACGACGCATAGTATGAAGAAGTAGCATAGTATGAAGAATGCTGCATTATGAAGTAATTTAGTTTATTTAGAATTTTATTACTACAATACAAAGTATGCAAAAGACGTGTGTCAAACTATCGAAACCCATTGTAGGACTCCCAGATACATATCTAACACATTACGTATACGTCTAGTATGCCGTATGGCGTGCATTTGCATTGTGTATCGCGCAATTTTGCCGCAAATAGAAAAACAAACAAAAATAAGACTAAAACGTGTAATAATTACCAAATCGAAAAGCCATTCCACAATTATTTTTCGCTTCGTCTTAAGCACAATTCACGGCATTTCACAAGTGGAACAGCCGAGAGAAATTTTGCTTCTATGTCAGCTATGTAAGTGCTGAGGGAAGCTCTTATAATGCTTCATTCACAACACAACACAACAACATGTGCTGTGCAAAGAGTCGCCAAAGTCCAGTCCCTTGTTGCGCTTTCCCTCTCTCTCTAGTAAAACTATTCTTGCACTCTTTCAGCTTACTTCTCGTAATTATAAAATTCTCTTTTCACAAATATGCTGCCCTTCCATACCATTCAACTGTTCCTTTCTCTCTCTCTCTCTCTCATCTCGCATCTCGCTCTTCTTCACTCTAGCAATTATTAATCCTATTAATGCACTTCGTTTCCCTCGCTGCTGTTATTACCTGCACTCATAGTTTTTCCTTCTATTCCCTTTTGTTGGACATTTCTCCTACTTTTATATTGAGCTTCATTAGTTTCATAATTCAACTTCTATTCTTATTTCTTTTCTTGCTGTTAATATTATTGACACTCCCATCGTTGCATCAGGGGATTTCAATTTGAGTTGTATTTATAATACTTCAATTTGCTGGCCCTTGTTTAATTATGTGTCATGTTACTTAACTGAATATTTATGTTTTTGTCATTTTCTTATTACCCATATTTATTGCCGCTAATTATTAGGTAGAAGGGTAAGTGGAAAAAATGACTACTGCAATCGGTTCTTAATTTCTTTGGCTGACAATTTGGTATATTTTGTACTATATGGTATATTTTAAATGTACATAGTACTATTTTAATATACCAAATATGGCGTTTGGTATATTTTTAGTTTTTTCACTTTATGGCATATTTGTAATGTAGTTCTATAACAATATACCAACTATTGCCTTTGGTATATTTTTAGTATTTTACTCAATGGTATATTTTAAATGTGGCAGTATTATAATAATACATATCAAATATAACTTTAAGTCTATTTTTAGTATTTTGCTCTCGGTGGTATATTTTCAACGTTGTACTATATAAATATACTGAATATAGACTTTGGTATATTTTTAGTATTTTTGTGGTATATTGATTTGGTATAATTTATAAATGTTATTTATTGTTATTTATAAAATTTACTAAATTAACATACCGCAAAAATACTAAAATATACTGAAGCATATATTTTGTATATTTATATACATAGTACTTTTGCTTTTATTCAAACTAGGTAGCAGGTATCTCATAGTCGAGCACACTTGACTGTAGCTTTCTTACTTGTTTTACAATTATTTACTTATTCATTTCAATTTACTTGCAGATCAATTTCACGTTTTTTGGACTTCAACTGTTTTAAGTAATAATGCAAGGTAAGTGAAACATATTTTTTTTAATTTATTATGACGAAAAGGTGGTTTTATTAAAGGCAATTTTATTTGAAAGATTATTTATAGAAATATATGTATATATTTATATGGTCGAATACCTTTTGATAAAAATCATTACATATATCCTTTTAAAAATATTCATATTTCGAAAGTGAATAATGCATATCCAATAAGAATATAATAGCAGAAATGAAATAGTTGGCTTCTTTATATATTATTTATATTGCTGCCGTCTGTCTGATTAATTAACTGATTAAATAGTTATCACTCTTTTTTTATGTATTTCATTATTCTTAATCTACGCATTTTACTCGATATGTTTTTTGAATATTCCTTTTGCCATACTCACTCTGCTATGTTACATCTGTTGATTATTTATTTATCAAAGAGTTTTCTACTCTCTCTACCTATTAAATGCTGGCATTATTTTATAGCTCTTGTTGTTGCTCCTCTCACTCGTTTGTTATTCTGAATAATGCACTTACTGCAATTTCAATTTCTTTTGCACTCATTTTCATTATTCGCACTCTTATTGCAATTACCAACTCGATGTCTACGGTTACCGCTTGCTGTCTTTTTGGTCTTCGGTCTTCGGTCTCGACACTTATTTCTACCTACACACAGAGCAATTTACGAGTACGCAACTCCTTCGACTCTGACTCTGACTCTGACTTCTACTTCCACTTCGACTTTGACCTTTGCTCTTCTACTCTAATTTCCACTCCACTTTCTCCCCCTCTTCTTTTTTTCTCCGTGCTGCTCGAGCATAAAAACGAAGCATTTATTAAAAACCAAGTGACTGCCTCAAATTAAGCTCGGGCAAAACTGCAAAACTAAAAGCTGAACGCTGAAGCTGAAGCTGAAGGCTGAAAATGAAAGCCAAAGCTAAAGCCAAAAGCGTAACGTAAGCGTTGTGCGTAAGGCGAAGTACCGAAAAAGTGCCGTTATTGCTTTCAACTTTTTTTTCTGGCTCTTACTTTTCTTTTCCGTTTCGTTATTCTCCTCGTTGGGGGGGAGGAGGGGGATAAGAAAATCGGCATAAAGCACGCTAGACTGCACGCCTTTTCAGTTTTTTTTTTCCCTTTTTCGTTGTATGTTGCTGCACCACTTGTCGTATACTTAATATCGTTGCTGGAAACTGAACTCAACTTAACTCACATATGGCATTGTGGCTGCTGCCACTTAAACATTGCTTGCAGCAGCCACAAAGACACACTTCGCACTCGGATGAAGCAGCAGAGGAAATCATATCAGCGATAATGTTTTATCACTCCTTTGATGCCCTTCACTAGAGCGAGGGAATGTCGACTTTTATGAGCAATTTGTGGCACTCAAATTACTTTGCTTTATTTAGCATAACAATTCGTTGGCATTTAAAGATAGTTTGATAACAAATTGAAGAATTGCTTTACTGTTTAATTAGCAATAAAATGATTTAAAAGTTGTATTTTATTATGCAAGTTATTTATTTCGAATTTCATACAAATTTTTTAGATGCAGTTCAACTTTTATTTATTTAATGTAGTTTTTTATTATACCAATTTTCGTTCAAATTTTATTTATTTATTTTTTTTAAATTTATCAAATAATATTTACTTATCTCAAGTTCGATTGTGTATCAAAATAGTTCAACATTTTTTCATGAATTTTAGTTAAACGTATGAATTTTAATTCTCTTTATTATATTTATTATTCCAAATATTTACTTCTTATCTCAAGCTAGATTTGTGTATGAATTATATAATAATTCTTATTTAAATTGTCTTAGTATCTGCAGATAGATTGCAAATAAGCAAGTATTAATTTCGACAGCCATGCAAACAAATGCTTAAATATTTTAATTAAATTGTTTATATTTTTAATCTTCAACTTTTGTTTGGATTATTTGTTTTGGCTTTTTATTGATTTAGTTTTGATATTTATGAATTTACCAGTTAAAATTCGTCTAATTGAATTATTTAACTTTATTCGTTGAACTAGTTGTGAACTAGGCAGAGAATATTCTCTTTGTGTTTTTATACATTTACTTTGCTCACACTTTTAATCGAGTTAATCATTTGTAAAAATAGAAATCTAACTGAAGCCATGTTCGTATTATTTTATCTACAAAAATATTCTTTAAAATTGTTTATAATAATTTCAAATGGCTTAAGCTCACATTTACCAATTGTAAAGACATTAAAAGCTTACCCAAAGCAATTGGAGAACGAGCAGTAAATTATTTGCCAACACAGCAATAATATATCGAGTGTATATAAATATTTATTGCAGTGCATAAAAGTGCATTTGCCGTCATAACAAGTGAGAAAACTATAGTCAAGTGAGCCCGACTGTGAGATACCGGCTATATCCATTTGCAATATAAGCAAAGCAAGTCGATATTATTCATAAAATATGCCAAATTAATATAGTGCAAAAATAGTGAAAATATACTGAAGATTATATTTGATACATCTATATACTAACACATTGAAAATATACCATATGTGATCTATAGTATATTTGTATCTGAAATACAATACATTTGGTATATTTATATATTATTGTTCTTAAAATATACCGAATTAATATAGTTTAAAAATACTGAAAATATACCGAAAGTTATATGTGGTATAATGATATACTAACACATTAAAAATATACCATATGTACTTTATGGTGTATTTGTATACTATTAAAATACTGATATATGATATATTTGGTATATTTTTATACCATCAAATATATACTGAAATATTCAACTATTCATTCAAAATATATCACATGGGGTGCGTATGATTTTGTTTGTGATAGTATATACCAAATTTAGTATATTTTAGTATTTATATATATATTTATAATAATGTAGTATATTTTAAGAAGATAGACATGGCTGATCGAGAATATATATGCAGGGATGCATATATATATACCTGCTTCATTCTGATACATCCATTTTCTGCAGGCACACAATTAAAATACCCTTCGATCCTATGGTGAGTAACGGGTATAGGAGTAGTTAATAATTAAAGCGAATTGTTGTACAAAATGCTTGGAGAAGTGCAGCAAACTCGTTTGGCATTCGACTGGAAAGTGGAAAGTGGAAAGTGTATCACAATAATACCCGTAAAATGTCAACGTGTCAAAATATGCCAGCAGCTTCCTTCCTGTTTGCGTAGTGAAACACAAAAAATATTTTAACATACGCACATACACACACACACACACACATACAATTGTTGAGATATTCAGAGTAAAAGTCAGCAGCAGCGAGAATTGGCGAAAATGCGTAGCAAAACATGAAAATGCACAGACCAAAAGAGAGAGAGAGAGAAAGAGGAAGAGGGAGTGAAGTGTGTGGAGGAGGCAAAAAAAGAAGTGCGGAAACGGAATTCTGTAAGCGAAGCACTCGCTCAATGCAAGTGTGTGTGTGTGTGTGTGTGTGTGTGAGTGTGTGTGAGTGCGTGCATGCGTGTGTGACTGTATGCGTAATATGTGTGAGGCCATCCTAAATAAACAATTTAACAACTTGAAAATTCCATTTATTAACCTTTTTCCGCATAATAAAATTTGAAACCTTCTTTCTACACAACAAACACTCGCACACTACTACAGAAAAGTGCGTGCGAGGAGTAGGCGTGAAGCAGCGGAGAAGGGTAGCCAAAAAAAAAAGATACAAAGCAGAAGCGAGAGAGAGGGAGAGAGAGAGAGCGCGGGGTAGCAATGGAGAGAGGGAGAAAGGAAGCACATATGAGAGTGCCAAAGAGTCAAGTCAATGCTGAAGAATTGCACAACAAAGTGAAGACAAAAAAAAAAGCAGCAACAACAACAAGGCGAAATAAAGTGCCAAAGCAGCAACAGCAACAGTAAAAACAACAACAACAACGGAGACTGAAAAGCAGCAACAACAAGTGAGGCTGAATAACGGCAACAACAACGAGAAGAAGAACGAGAACAACAACAACACGCAAGAGAACCAAACACATGCCAATACGAAAGCAACAACAACAACAACAAGAACTGAACGCGGCTGAATAACAACAACAACAATTTGCTTGGAGTGGATTAATAACAAAGTCAACAAGGATAACACGCCTTAATTATGTATGTACAGGCGTTAGTGCGCACTGTGCGGGGGCGGGGGCGGTGGAGAGGGGAGGATAGCAGGTGGACGACTGAAGGGCAAATTGTTTTCGGTGCAAAGAGTGTGAAGCGGATGAAGCTAGCAGAGGCAGAGCTAGAGACGGAGATAGAGAAGAAGGCAGAGACGGAGGCAGAGAAGAAGGCAGAGACGGAGACGGAGGCTGAAGCAGAAACTAAGCGGAAGAGCGCTGCAGATGTTTGCGGCCGAGTGACGTAAATTGTAGTCAAACAGCAGCAGCAACAATCTAAACAGCAACAACAAACATCGACGGACAAAGAAGAGAGAGAGAGAGAGACAAAGCAAAGCCTTCGGCTTTGGCAGCAGTCAAGCAGCCAACTAACAAATACACGTAAGTGGCAAGTACAACATGATGTACAAGTCGAATGTATCTCTGCGGGTCCATAGATACCATGCCATGCCTCCTTCCCCCCCCCCTTTACTAACCCTCCTTTCGAGTGAGGTAAGCGAGGAGGTGAAAGCGCTGTAAAAAGCAAATACTTGTTAACGAATGCGGGCAAAATGCCGCCGCAGTGAGTGTGAAGAGAGGAGTAAAGGGGAAATGGTGGAAAGGGGAAAGGGGGAAAGCGAGGTGAAAGCGAGAGACGTATTTTCATAAATTAATTTCATTTGTGATTCCAACTCTGCCTCTGCCCAAAAGAGGACTCTCGATACATTGTTGCTCTTGCTCTCTTGCTTTCTGCTTTTGTTTGCCTTCCCCTCTCTCTCTCTCTCTCTCTCGCTCTGTTGTTGTTTTCCATTTTTGTTTTTCGCTTAATTGTCGTCTGGCTGTGTGTGTGTGTGTGTGTGTGTGTGCTTTAAACGAATTTCACTCGAGTATCATCAAGCGACGCTTTCGCATACATTACATAAATTAAAAAATACGTGAAAATGCCTCCGAAATATGTATATTTCCCATTTCCCATTTCCCACTGTTGCACGCTGCACGCTTTCCGCTTTTCCTGCTTTCCTGCTTTTGCTGCTTTCCTTTGCCCCAAAAGCACACACTCTTTAAATATTTGCCAATTGAAAGTCACTCGATTATTTTCCCTTTTGCATACATTCCAAACTATTAATATTTGGCATAAATTTAATAAATAGATCAACTGGAAAATACCAAATGTGCTAAAAGCAAAATTTTGCTCTTGGTACTAAGAATTTTCTACTGAAAAGTGAAAAGTCCAGGAATGCAAATCTTGCATATTTATTTAAAAAACATTTAAATACCTAAGTTCTTCTTCTTCTTATTAATATGAAAAAAGTTGCTTACTTTTAAGAGCCTCACATCTGATTGTAAAAACACCAAATCAAGTGAGATTATGAATATGAATAAAATAGCAAAACGGTACGGTATTATTCATAAAATATACCAAATTAATGTACCACATAAATACTAAAAATATGTCAAAGACGAAATTTGGTATATTAGTATGATACTTGATACATTCAAAATATACCAAGGAGTGCAAAATATACCAAATTGTCATGGATAATAAATAATAAAGTTGGAGTCGAGTATGCTCGACTTTGAGATACCCGCTACCTATTTTGAATAAAAACAATAATACAAATAAATAAACATAAAATAATCAAAATCAATATTATTCTTAAAATATTATATACCAAATAATAAGCCACAAAAATATTTAAATATACCAAGAGCTATATTTGGTATATTGATGTGATACTTGATACATTCAAAATATGCCAAAGACTGCAAAATGCTAGGTATAATAAATAATAAAGTATGCTCGACTTTGAGATACCCGCTAACTAGTTTGAATAAAAAGAATAATACAAATAAATCAAAATAAAATAATAAAAATACAAGTTAATAAATAAAAAATCAGTATTATTCTAAAAATATACCAAATTAATATAGCACAACAATATTTAAATATACCAAAAGCTATATTTGGTATATTGACATAGTTCTACATACATTCAACATAGAGTGCAAAATATACCACATTGTCAGCGAACATTATAGTTTTTACTATGAAATTAATATAAAATAAATTTAAAATTAGCAAACAGATGCATACATTTTTAGGTACAAATTTCTTTAATGAGTCAAACGCATCGCATTAAGTTTGGCATACATTTCAATAGAGAAAATTGTTATTATTGTTCTGATTTATTATTGCTACCTCAATTTCATTTAATATTTAAAAAATGCAATTATGATTCGCTTGTTAAAAGCGTGTTTTTGTTATTCATGTTTTCATTATTGTTATTCATAGAAAATCATTTAGGAATGATCAAATTGCGCAAATTGTTCAATTAAATGGAGGTTGAGAAGAAACTCACAAACCAACAAAAAAAAAACTTGAATTATAGATGAAAAACAATTCAATTCGACAATCCTGTAACTCTGCTTTAATACAAGCTTATTAATATTATCAATTATTTTAGTATTTTAATTTTGTCATTTGAAGCAGCAATTCACAACTCAAATTCTTTTTTTTATTATTATATTATATTAATTGAATATTTTATTATTATATTTTAACACGTTTTTGTGAATTTGAAATTGCATTTAAATAGTTCGTGACTTAAAAGAGTTCAATTACACTAATAAAATAAATTTGTTGGGAATTTCAACTGAGATTTGAAGCTGTTTTGAAAAATACGCGTAAAATGTCTAATCGCATCCATTAGCCAGGGAGACGACAACAAACTGACTGACAGAACAGTCATAATTTAATACTGCAAATACATAAATATACCATAAAGCTTGTGTTTCGCTCTGAAGCGAGAAACGCGAAAGCGAAAGCGAATGCGACTGAGAATGAAGCAACAATTAGAGCCCATTAAAATTGTATCATATGAAATTGAAGCGTTAATGAAAATGTGTTGACATGAAATTTCCACAGTGCCCCCCAAACTGCCACGCCTACTACCGCCTCCTTCTCTCAGCTGCACCTGATGCGAAAACGTGAACGAAATGCGAGAAGGAGGCAAGCGAGAGAGAGAGAGAGAATGCGAGTATCAAATATGAATAGATGCAATTAAAAAGCATTCAACGAATGAAATTACGAGCATCAAGCATTATTTTTCCTTCTTTCTCTTGCTTTTCCTTTTCCTCTTGTCTCTCATTTCTTGAAATTTCGTTTTTGTCATTTTTTTTTGTGTTTGTATTTCTTTTCTGTTTTTTTTTTAGTATTTTGCGCCCTTCGCACAAATTTTCGTAATTGCATTTTGAATGCCAAATAGAAGTTGGCACATATCTTTAGACTACTTTGGATCTCTTTCTCATCACACAACACAAGAGCATTCAGTTCGCCTTGCTCTGACAAACAATTGCGATTTTATACCCGCTTCCTATAGGGTAGAAGGATATTATAATTTTGTGCCTGCAGGAAATGTAGAAGACATTTGCGACCCTGTAAAGTATATATATATTCTAGATCTTGACGATATAGCGATGTCTATCTGGTATATTTTCAATGCAGTACTTCATAAATATACCAAATATTAAATTTGGTATATTTTTTGTATTTTGGTAGTACTTATGTACTTATGGTATATATCAAATATCACCTTTGGTATATTTTTAGTATTTTTGCGGTATTAATTAATTTGGTATATTTGAAAATTAATAATGCACTATCACTGATATACCAAATATAACCTTTGGTATATTTTTAGTATTTTTGCGGTATTAATTAATTCGGTATATTTGAAAATTAATGATGCCCTATCACTGATATACCAAATATAACCTTTGGTATATTTTTAGTATTTTTGTGGTATTAATTAATTCGGTATATTTGAAAATTAATAATGCACTACCACTGATATACCAAATATAACCTTTACACCAAATAATTAGTATTTTTGTAGTTTATTAATTCGGTATATTTTATGTATTTCGTTTCATACTTGTTTGTTTTTGGCTAGCGTACAGATTATTATCTGAATTTTTATACCCGCTACCCATAGGGTAGAAGGGTATTATAACTTTGTGCCGGCAGGAAATGTATGTAACAGGTAGAAGGAGGCATCTCCGACCCTATAAAGTATATATATTCTTGATCAGCGTCAACAGCCGAGACGATATAGCCATGTCCGTCTGTCCGTCTGTGTGTCTGTCCGTCTGTCCGTATGAACACCTAGATCTCAGAGACTATAAGAGATAGAGCTATAATTTTTTTATAATTTTTTTTCGACAGCATTTGTTATGTTTGCACGCAGATCAAGTTAGTTTCAAATTTTTGCCACGCCCACTTCCGCCCCCGCAAATCAAAAAAATCGAATAACAAGCGTAATTTTAAAGCTAGAGTTGCGAATTTTGGTATATATAATAATAACTATAGTAGTTATGATTCCTGATCTGGTTGCGATCAGATGAAAATTGTCGAAGTTATTAAAGAAATACTTTTGTATGGGCAAACACGCCTACTTACTAGGGTCTTAGTTGCTTTAGATGACAAATCTGGTATATTGTGCCGTCTATGGTATATTTTGAATGCGGTACTATATCAATATACCAAATATATTTTTAGGTATATTTTTAGTATTTTTGCAGTATATTCGGTATATTTTGAGAAAATTATCGCAAAATATATTTCTTTTATTCAAAATGGGTAGCGGGTATCTCACAGTCGAGTGCACTCGACTGCAGCTTTCTTACTTGTTTCATTATTAATTGGTCTTTGCGTTCGCTGAGGCGCAGAGTAAAATAAATATACATATGAACAAATTTTGAAAGCTATGCTGTAAAATATTACAATTTCTATAAGCACTTTCAGTTGTCAATTATTTTTATAATTTCTATTTTAATTTTTTATTTAGTAGTTGAACCAGTAGAGCAATAAAGTACTATAAGGACACATTTTAAGGAAACTCATTCAGGCCAAAGCCAATTATTATTTAATAAAAAATACAGATTTCAAATTTCGAAAGTCGCTCCTAAGAATTTGATGCCATTTCTATTTAGAAAATTTTTTAAGGCTTGCTTTATAACTTTATAATTGTTTAATTTTAAAATTTAAAAAGTCTCCTCTATAAATTTTATTTCATTTCGATTCGGAAAACTCTTTAAAGTTTGGGTTTTTACATTATTATTTTTTAAAAATTGCAATTTTAAAAAGTTCCTCTTTCTCTTTAGAAAACTCTTTAAACTTTTGTTTACTATTTTTTTAAAGCGACCACAATAATATTTCACTTTTATCACTATTGATAGAACCTAAATAAAATTAGATCTTTAGAACATATTTGAATAATCTTTCAACCACGTGACACAAACTTTTTTTTGACTACAAGTTTTCTTATACCGATTTAATCAGTTCAACACAATATGGACAACTTATTCAGGCAGAAACTCAAGCTCATCCTGAAGAAGTTGAGCCAAAGAACTAAATTTATTGTTGAGCGCAACATTTTCAGCAATTTTTGTAGCACAGTTTTTCGAGTTTGTAAAAGTATCATTAACACTTCAAAACAAACACAACAAAACAATATTTTCAGATGTATTTTTGTAGCACAGTTTTTCGAGTTTGAAACGAAATTCATTTAAAATATTTATAGCACAGTTTTTGGGATTTCAAAGAGTATCGTTAACACTTCAAAATAAAACTGATCAATCACAAAATTATTATACAGCAATTGAATTCAATCAAATTCAAATAATTTCGATTTACAAATGCGATGCAGATTAATTATTTTAAAAAGTATTAATTTTCAAATGTGATGAAATTATTTTGTTTTTTATTAATATGTATTTTTATTATATCAAAGCTAGTATTAAATACTAAATTTTATTATTATGTTGATTATTTTATTTTCTCAAATGTAGTATTAAATACTAAATATTTTAGTTATTTAACACTGAATTTAGTTATATTTTCATTATATCAAATTTAGTATTAAATACTAAATTTAACTATTATATGCAATTCGAAATACTAAATACACTAAAGAGAATACTGGACCTTCGACTTTGTGTTGAGATTAATTTCATTAACTTTTTGATGAGGAACACAGAGAATTAAGAACCCATTTAACCAGCCAACAACAAAGATATTGCCAATTTGAAAGCCCAGGCAGAGCAAAAAATTGAAAGCATTCTCAAACTTTTTGTTGTTTGCTGTGGAAATTAGTTTAATTTGTCTCTAATTTTTGTGTGTTTGCTTTAGGGCAAATTAGTTAGAATTTGCCTAAATTGTGGGTATATAATTGTTTGGAAATACGCACCATATATTTTTAGAGACAATTCCAGTTAACTCGATGCTTGCGTGTTTTATTTTGTGTTTTTGTTTTTGTTTATTTTTAATTGTGGCTTGCACAAAAGTTTTGTTTGGTCCACAAAATGAAATTAAGCACAATTCTTAATGGAAGGCGGAGACTTGGACTTGACTAGAGTCCTCTGGAGAAGGAGGACGAAGATGAGGAGTCTTTTAAATACTTTCGGAAAGTCATTAGGCTCATCGTTGTTCAGAGTGCGGGGGTGCGGTGGAGAGGAGCTTCAATTGTGCTCTCGAAACTTGACAATAATCGTAAAACAAAACGAAAAATCAAGAGAACTAAAAAAAAATTGCGGGAAATTGTTGTTAGATAAAATGTTATTTTTTTTTTTTTGCACTTACGATTGCACCGAAAAAAAAATTGTTGTTGATGTGAGATGCACCCAAAAAAAATGCAAAACGAACAATCGATGCGGCGATTGCGATCTTTGGAGCTGGCCGCGGCCTAAACGCGATGCGATTTAATTATTTATTTTGTAGATTTGTATTATTATTTGTATTATTTTGCCTTTGCGCGGATTCAACAGACTCAACAGACAATAACAGAACGTCGTGGCACGTGGCACGTGGCACTGACTGAAGAGGTAACAAAACAAAAAACAAGAACCGGACGTCGAGTGTTGAAGATGCGATTGCCAAAACGAGAAACGAGAAGAACGTGTGTGTTCATTTATTTGTTTGTTTCGTTCGACTATAGCTGACTGAGACTGAGACTGAGAGAGAAATATGGAGGATGCGACTTTGTCGACCGCTTCATGCGAGACCACGACCTCGACTGAGCGGCGACGACGACAGGAGTTCGACACAACGCAACGCAACGCAAAGCAACGTGGCAGGCGACGACGACAGCGACAGCAGCAGCGACGACGACGACGACGACGTCGACCACGACCACGGACAATATAATAAGTATGCGAGTGTGTGTGCGTGTGTGTGTGTGTGTGAGAGTGTATGTATGGGAAACGGAGACGGAGAAGCGACTCGCTTGGCTGCACTGCTTGGACTGACTCCGACCAGCATCAACATGCTGAACAGAACCAAAGCAGAAAGCAGAAAGCGAAGCCGATGCCGAAGCTGCGGACACGAAGCCGAAGCTGCGAAGCCGAAGCTGCGAAGCCGAAGCTGCGAAGCCGAAGCTGGCAACCACGTGTAGTTTGGCGTCAAAGGATGCTGGAGTGAAAAACGCTGCGCTTTGCTATGCCTAACAGCGCTGTTAACTGCCGCTGTTAGCTAACATTTGCCGGAATGTTAACCAATGTAAACAAATAAAAACGCAATGCTACGAGTCGCCATCGTTGCCTTCGTCATCGTCGTCGTCGTCGTTCACATTGCTTTCGCCGCCTTTTCGTTGTGTTCGCCTTTTGCCATTCTTCTTTGCTTCACTCGTTTTGCTGCTGCTGCTGCTTCTGCTACTGTTGCTGCTTCTTCAATCATTTCATGCTGCGGCAACCACGTGCCACTCCTGTGGAGCAGCTAAACGCTTCACTGGAGGCGCTCGTCCTCAACCTTCTCCTCGTCCCCGTTCTCTTCTTCCTCTTTCTTTGCCTCTGCACTCGTCTATACCCTGGAAGTGCAAACAAAAACTATATTTAACTGATACTCGTATGTGACTTCCGCTGCGGTTTTTATTTGCTTAATTCAAACGATTTTCAAGTATTATTTTAAAATATACGTCATTGTAAATTATAAAATATAATCGTTATAATCATTATATACCATAATAAAGTACGACTATAATTATTTCAATTGTTTTCCGTATCCTCTATCCTATTACAACTCTAAGTAACTCGTAACTTTTAATTAATTGAAATTTAACTTATAAACTCATTATAAAATATAATTATTATGGTATATTAAGATTTATTTTGATGAAAAGAATTAAAAATACAAATTATTTTTTAATAATGTGTAATATGAACAATAAGTCTTAACAGTTTAAGAAACAAATCGAAATTTTGAACAAGATGATTCGGTAAGGATGCAAGAATATAAAATAAGAATATAGTCCTTGATACAAAATTCAAAATATGATCTGAAAAGTATTGAAATTTTTTTGATACTAAGAATTGAAGCATTGCAGAAATGTTTATGAAAACTTTTCGAATTTATTATTTTTTTAAAGCTTTATTTTAGGAACAGTTTGGATTTTTTGTTAGGTATATGCTTAAGATATTTTTGGAATTAAATACTGAAATATTTATTATTGTTGGCTTATGCGCTTTTTACTCCCATTTTTTTAATGCATTTTAAAATTTTAAAACTTTCTTTTCGTATTTTTTTGTATGCTTCACCAACAGTTTGCTATTTGATTCAATATGCTTAAAATATTTTGGATTCAAATTCATTTTTTCTAAAACGCATTAAATTTTATTGGCCTATTTTTGATATTCTTATTTTACTTCCATTTTTTCAAAATAACTTTTTATTTTCTTTATTCAATACTTCAGATTACAACTTACATTTCAGTTTACAATTTAATTTCAAAATCCAGGGTATATTCGAGTCGTTATCTTAGGCTGCCACATGTTGGGCTGCACACATTGTAATTGTGACTCCAATTTGCAGCAAATTCTGCTTTTAGAAAATTAAATCTTTTGTGTATGGGTTGGGTTCTTGTTTTTTTTTTTGCTTCCTCTTTTTTGCTTTTTGGACAATTTGTACAGCGCTGTTAATGCTAATTATAATTAAATACTTAACACTGAGTGCATCGCTCGCTGTTCTATTCTCGCTGTCATAGTCCTGAGGGTGTTGATAAGACAAGCTTCTTGATAAAGGGATGAAGGGAAAAGGCGAAGGCGACGGCGAAGGCGAAGGCCAGAAAGATGTGCACATTTTTTAATTAAGTAAATGAGCAATAAAGCAACATTTCGGAAATCGAGAAGCCAAAGCAAAAGGCTATTGACAAAGGCCAGTGAAAAGCGTAGTAAAAAAAAAAAAACAAAAACGAAGAGAGAAAACGATTTAGTGGCAGGACTTTTCACATTTCCCGAGAAAAGTGTAGGAAGTGTTGCTGGTGCGAAGGAGGGGGAGGAGGAAGACAAAAAAAAAAAACAAAATTTAAATAAAGAGACCAGAAAGTAGTTGAAGCATCAAGCAGAAGCTTGTGTAGAGCTCGTAAAGCTTATTTCTAAATTATTCTAATAAAACAATCCCAACCTCTCGCTCTTCTTCTTCTCCTTTCGCTTTCTCGTTCTACACAAATGCACAAAATGGTCAGATTTTTAATGCCGATTTTAGGCCAACAAAATATTCACTAAACACATTTAATATCATTATTTTTAATAGCATTTTTGCTTTAGAAATTAAAGATGCTGAAAATCAAGAGAAATAGTTGAAGGTGTTACTAAAATCATTTAAATAAATGCTTTGCTTAGATTTAGTATTTTAATTATTATTTATTTAAATACTATTATATTTTGATATTATGATATTGTGATATTGTGATATTGTGATAGTATGATATTATGATATTATGATATTATGATATTATGATATTATGATATTATGATATTATGATATTATGATATTATGATATTATGATATTATGATATTATGATATTATGATCTTATAATCTTATGATCTTATGATCTTATGATCTTATGATCTTATCATCTTATCATCTTATGATCTTATGATCTTATGATCTTATGATCTTATGATATTATGATATTGTGATATTATAATTTTATTAATATTAAGATATTATAATTTTATTTTATTTTTTACTTTGGTTGTATTTTTTTGATAGTTTACTTTTGTAACTTTTCTGAATAGGAAATCTTCTTTTATTATTTAAATTTCATTGACTTCAATTTATTTTCTTCTCACTCAACAACATCTTAAGTCTCGCCTAAAGCTTTTAACGAAGCAATGTTAATGCTCTGTTAGTTTAATCTTTCGTCAAGTTAAAATGTAGCTTTCGTTAAATGTGGAACACATCAGCGTAGATAACTTTTGTGCCAGCCATAAAAGTCAATTTCGACCATTTAAGAAAATGTGCCATAAATGTGTTGTCCCAAAAAGCTTTGCAAAGCTCTTTCAAATAGGTCGAAACTTTGGCTAGCTGTTAGTCAAGACATAAACCGCAAGCCACAGAAAAGTTTGCCACAGTGTGCGTGCAAAGTTGTTTTGCTCTAGTTTATTGACCTCATTCGCAAAAGCTACTTCTCTGTGGCTTTAACCCCAAGCTATTTCCAGTAGACAGCATCAAAAGGCGTTCCAGTTTCACACATGCACACACAAACACAAACACAAATACACTGAGACATTCACCTAGGCGTATTCATAGTGGTGCATTGGGTATTCACATAAGTGGAAGTGAATAGTTTTCACATTATTCATGTGAAAGGATGCGCATTCCAAATACCCTGTTAATGCAAATATATATTCTATACATTTAACATATAGAATTAAAGGCACACATTATGAAGCACAACAAACACATGAATATATCTTAGAAGATAACTTTAGCTTTCTAAACAAAGTTCTATTATCAAGATTTTAGTCTTTATACTAGAATTATAGTTTAAAATCGTGCTTAAAGAACTTTAAAATCTTAATATTAAAAATCACATCTTTATTTCAAGAATATTCGATATAAGATCCAAGTTCCTTTTAATAATAGGAACAAATTTTGTAGTTTTAAGACCAAAAACATTATTTTAGGATAAAAAAAAATATGAAAAATATATTTATTTCTTTTGCTTTTTTCATTTCATTTACTATTTTATTATTTAATTACCGTATTCGCTTACTCAGTTGTATATTAATCAAACCACTTGCGAAATACTTATATTATGTTTTGAACTTAGGACTTCCTTTCTTCTTATATAATGAAGAATGGATAGCGACAGCTCGACTAACTAAGATATGCATAAAAATTAAAGCTAGATAAAAACTTTAATAAAAACTCAAATTTTCAATGAATTACAGAATTTAGTAACCTAAATCTAGTATTTTCGATTTTATTTTATGAATACGTCATTTTTTACACTAATGTTCTTAGTTTTTCTTAAAACTAATTCAATCTTATTTCAAGAACACAATTCCTTAGGCGAATGTTCTTCATATAAGAAAATTGTCTCTTTTTTTATATCAGCTGAAGAGAAACAATTCTTGGATAGATTTAATAAATGCAATTTCCGACATTATTGTTGGACAATTGTTGGAGTTCAGTATTAAGTATACGACACAGTTGATGATCTTTTATAATGTCCAATGTAAAATAGACTTCAATGGCAATAAAAAAAACAAAAACGACTCATAGATAACTGGTTTGGCTAATGATGTTTGGCTGCTTGTAAAGTTGAGTCTTTATAGCTTCCAGCTACAAGCAGATTCACACAGATAAAGCGCATAATAATAATTAATAATAATTATGATAATGATTATTGAATAGTTTTGCATAAATTATGATGAATAACTTTATTTCGTACACAAATGACAAAAGTCCGATTCATATTTTGTATTCATATTCACATTAGGAGATCATAATTTGGAATATTTAAGAAACGGATTCGAGATGCATTTCTTGGTCATTTCATTATAAATAAATTAGGGAAATACGTGCGAGGTAAATCAAAAGAAAGTTGCAAAACATCTGCATCAGATAAACAACAAGCAAGAAAGTTACAATTGAGTGTGCTCGACTGTGAAATACTGCAATTTGGTATTATTATTTAAAATACCAAATTAATATACCACAAAAATACTAAAAAATATACCAAAGTCTTTATTTGGTATATATCACTACATTTGAAATATACCATAGAGGTTAAAATATAATGATAGCAAAGCAAAACAAAATGATATACCACAAAAATACAAAAATATACCAAATATTGCAAAATATACCAAAATATGTATATAAGCAAGCGTGGCAAAATTTAGATACAATCTTAATTTGCTTGCAAGCATAACAAATGCTGTGGTGAAAAATTATAGCTCTATCTCTTATAGTCTCTGAGATCTAGAAGATCATACAGACGGACAGACAGGCAGACGGACAGATCTCCTCCTTTTACCTGTTACATTCATTTACTGCAGGCACAAAGCTATAATACCCTTTTACCCCTTAGCTAGCGAGTATAAAAATTAAAAAATTGAAATAATTTATTAGCTAAACGACACTGAAATTAAAAATAGACAGAGAGAGAGAAAGAAAAAAGGGGCATAAAAAAGTAGCTGGCATTGCATTTGGGAGTCGTCGTTAATTAGGCAGATGTGCACATCGATTAATACATAAATAATATCAACATATCCATTCATGATATATCTACTAAATGTACATATATACAAATATATTTATGTTATAAATCGTTTCTGCATTTTATTGGTTTACATTATCATCAGCATTATCATCGGCATCTCTTTCACTTTGACCCTTTTGCGCTGAAAGAGTTTTTTGTTGTTTCGTTGTTGTTTTGGACATTAAACACCCAGCGCAGATTTGCATAATTAAACCATTTAATGTGGTTTGCCAATTTGGCGCATTAAAGATTCAACTGCGAATTAGCAGAGACAGCATGCAGCCGATATGAACGACGCACAAATACCCTAGAAAAACGAAAATGTATGAATTAATATTCTTTAAACTGGTTTTTCCTAATGCACTCTGTACAAAATTTTCGAAATTTATTCCCAGTACTTATTTCATATTAATTCTGTTTTATATTCTGCAATCTTAAAGACAACTATGTCAGCTGTATATCCTACAAATTTCTGCATTATCGAAGCATAAATAGAAAAGTTAAAATTGATAAGAAGAGAAACAGAATGTTCCTTAAATTGTTTTTTGTTTTGCACTCTGTACAAATATTACACAGATAGTAAACAAGCTAAAAACCTTCTTTCAAGATTTCGTTTAAGATCGAATAGTTCTTTAATTAAGATCTGAAATCTTATTTTTAAATATTCAATAAAACATTCGTGAAATAAGATTTATATCTTAATATAAGATGGTTTTAATCTTAAAATGCGAATTTTTCATTTCTTGATTTAAAATTTTTGTTTAACATAAAAACCTTTTTTTCTAAAGACGAGAAGAATTTAAAATCAAGATTTTCAATGTACTTTTCATTCTAGATTTTTTGTCTCTCGGTGTACTTATTTTATATCAATTATATTTGATATTTTGCACACTTAAAGCAAACTATATCTGCTGTATATCCAAAAAATTTCAGCATTATCGTTGAATAAATATATTTATGAAGATTGTTAGGTAATGGAATTTAATGTTTTTGAAACTGTTAAATCCTGCACTCTGTACAAATATTTTGAAAATTATTCCCAGTACTTATTTCATCTTAATTCTGTTTGATACTTTGCTAAATGGAAGCAAACTATGTCAACTTTATATCCAACAAATTTCAGCAAATGTAGAAGTTAAGCCTTCTAATAAATTGGTTTAGTTTAGTTTAGTTTAAGGTATCAACTAGTCCATCTTCCACAAGTTGTTGTTACAAAAGAGAAACCGGTTAACAGCTGCTGTTGATGACAGTGCCGCTGGTTAAAGTTAGGATCTGGTGATATATAGTATATAGATATATTTTATAGCTTTGTAGCTGCATTTAAGCTTTAATGTGTTTTGTTTTTGACTCTGATCAGCTGATCGAGCGGAACTCTCTCGCTCTGTATCTTTCTCTCTCTCTCTCTCGCTCTCTCTCTCTCTCTCTTTGTACTACACTCGACTTTGGCTTATCGAAGTTATAGCCGCAAGTTGGGGCGTAGCATGATTAATTGGGGCCGCTGATTGGGGCAGCAGCAAATTGCGAGCTGTGGGCTTAAGAGCGACACTGTTACGACATTCGACATTCGACATCCGCAGCAGTGGACAAGGAGACAAGAGAGAGACAAGCGAGACAAGAGACAACAGCCAACAGCCAACAGCAGACAACAAACAACAAAACAACAAACAGCAGACAACAAACACAACACAGACCACAGACAACAACAAACACAACACAGACCACAGACAACAACAACAACAACAACAACACAGAGGCGTCCCCAGGCAACTGAAACTCAAGTGTCTGACTTTCGAATATATGTACAATGTACATTCATACATACTCACATTCACACTCACACTCACACTCACATTATACGCACTCAGATGGCATTCAGTTGGACTCGATGACACTCGAATGCAATTAAGTCAACTTCTGTAATTTGCAATTGTCAAAAACTTAAATTACTTGCAATTTCATGCTTCCACGAATCGATAATTAATAGTTCCAGTTTACGAAATATTACATCTTTCGATTCGATTCGATTCGAGTCAACAAATGACAAATGTGATTATCACACAGTATTTATGCATCTGTTCTCTACTCTGCTGATTTTCTGTGTTTGTCAATGTAAAATGTGGAAACACATGATTATGATTTCATGTGCTTCTTTAACATAAATTGTAATTTTATTCATCGATTCGAAGTACATATGTATGTATATAGAAACAACTCAAATCAACGATATTATTTAGGAGTATTAAAAACTTTTTAAGTTTTTAGTTAATTAATGAAATTATTGAAATAACTTCCTAAGCGCATTACAAACTTTCATTTAGGTTCATCAAACTTTCAACCTGTTGACTTTAATTTTAAGCTTTGATTTTTATTCGGCCTTCAACTCCTTATTTGCATAATATGTCGATGCATTTTAATTCACCAACTTCATGCTCATTTCTTTCACTCCAAAACAAAAAAAGAGACAAAAAAAATGACTTGACCCTAAAACTCCTTGCCAAAAATTTAAAACAAAATGTTTTCTTTCCACACGAGAAAGTTTTGCAATTTGCGTCAATAATGTGACATGCGCAAAAAAGCAAAACCAAAAGAGAGTATCATATTAGAATGTGAGATGCTGGACTACAAATTACCCTCTAGTGCCTTCGCATGCCTTCATAATGTTATAAAATAGGTAGAGTAAACATTTTTAATTTTGATTTTAATAAATCATTTTACGTTTCTAACGAAATTGAAAGAAAATTGCACCAAATAAACGATTTCTATTGTCAGTTTTGAATATATTCGAGTCTTTAAATATAAATTTATAGAGTAAATGCACTTTGACGAAAATAAAGCAAATCAAACCGCACTTGACAATTACAAGACAGTTGCATTTGTGTAAACAAACATTGATAAGAATATGATTCTACAAAAATATATTGATAGCAGAATTTAAAGTTTATTGAAAATTGAAGGTGGTATAATAATATAATTTTGTATAAAAGAAATGTTTATTGAAAATATATTATTCTGATTGAATTACTTATTCTCAAGAAGCAATTCATCGTTGAAGATTGTCTCATAATTTTAAATTATTATTATGTAAATTACAGAAAAATATATTATTAGTAAGTATTTACATATGTAGATGATTGAATTTGAATCTTGATCTCCATCATAATCGTCATCATATCATCATTAGCGTCAATTACTTGAACTACATCTTAAGCTTAACAGTTCTGGACTGTCCACTGGACATGAGAGTGCTGCCAACTTGTGAAATTAAAAATCGGCTTTGCAATTGAAACAGCGTTAAATTTGGACATGCATATTAAACTTTTAACGTAATAGTATATCGACATACCAAAAGTAATATTAGGTATCTTTTAGTATTTTTTCAGTGTATTAAGTTTGATATGCATATTACACTTTGACATGCATGTTGAATTTTTAACGTAATAATATAGCGATAAACCAAATACCACCTTTGGTATATTTTAGTATTTTTTAGTATATTAAGTTTTACATACATGTTGAACTTGGAATTGCACATCGAACTTTTAACGTCATAATATAGCAATATACCAAGTATAACATTTGGTATATTTTAGTATTTTTGGAATATACTTTGACATGCATGTTGAATTTTTAACGTAATAATATAGTGATATACTAAATACAACCTTTGGTGTATTTTAGTATTTTTTTAGTATATTCATTTGGTATATTCAATGAATACTTGTCTGCTTTGCAATTGCAACAGTTTTGTACTTTGGCATGCAGTCGAAGACAATCAAATCGATGGCTTAGTATTTGACGATGTGTATCGATGTATCGACTACACAACAAGACATTTATACTTGGCAAGAGATTAACAATTCCAGGTCGTGAACTCGCTCAGCGTTGGCGTTGGATAACCTGAGAGATAGTTCATGGTTGTTGTGTTTGTTTTAGTTTCTGCTTCTGCTTTATTTCTTATAGTTTGTTGATGTTGTTGTTGTTGGTGTCATCGTTGTGGCCACGCATTTCTCTTCAGGTAGCAAACATTTTCTGGGGGATGCTGCCGTATAAATAGTGGCCAACGAGCATGCTATCCATATTAGTAACTGACTAAACCTCAAGGTTTAACCTACGTCCACATCTACAAGACAAGAGCTAACGCTGAACCCAAACAGAATCGACAACACAATGAAGGTGAGAGAGTGCAAAAAAGGATGACAAAGGAAGAGTCACTTAAACCCAACTGCTTTACCTTCAATCTTTAGCTGTTTGTTTGCCTGTTGATTGCCTGTGTGAGCCTCGCCCAAGGCGGCTTCCTTGGTGGAGGCGGCGGTGGCGGTGGTGGTGGAGGAGGAGGAGGCGGTGGCTGGTCCTCTGGAGGTGGAGGTGGAGGCGGTGGCTGGTCTTCAGGCGGCGGCGGTGGCGGCTACTCTGGCGACCATGGCGGAGGAGGTGGAGGCGGTGTTGCCACAGTTGTCAAAGTCATTCACGAAGAGGGTCACGGACATGGCGGCGGCGGAGGCGGCGGCGGTGGCTTTGATCATGGCCATGGACACGCTCATGGCGGTGGCTTTGATCATGGTCATGCTGGCGGCGAAGTCAAGATTGTCAAAGTGATTCACGAAGAAGGACACGGACATGGCGGCGGAGGCGGCGGCGGTGGTGGCTTCGATCATGGACACGCTCATGGCGGTGGCTTCGATCATGGACATGGCGGTGGCTTTGCCCAAGGCGGTGAAGTGAAGATTGTCAAAGTGATTCAGAGTGGCGGACACGATGCTGGCTTCTCGCATGGCGGCGGTCACAGTCATGGCGGTGGCTACTCTCATGGCGGTGGCTTCTCCCATGGCGGTGGCTTCTCCCATGGCGGCGGAGCTGGCGGTGAAGTAAGCGTTGTCAAGGTGATTCATGAAGAGGGCGGACATGGACACGATCACGGTCATGGTCATGGCGGACACGATGCGCACTTTGGCGGTGGCTTCGGAGGCGGTGGCCACCAGGCGGAGGATGTCAAGATCATCAGCGTGATTAGCGAAGATGCTGGCGCTGGAGGCGCATCTTTTGGTGGCGGCTCCGGTGGTGGCTGGTCAGCTGGTGGCGGTGGCGGTGCCGGTGGCTGGTCTGCTGGTGGCTCTTCTGGCTGGGATTAAGCTGAATCTCGACTGAGCTACATTCATCCACACACACACACAAACACACACACTTCCATACCTCCTTTTGTGATATGCCAAGCAGGCGACAACTCGCTTTGTTTTCTGTTGTACGAGAGTTGAGCAACGGCATTAGCCTTGTAGATGTTGTTACTATATCTTTAATCTGTTTTTTTTTCTATTAAATTTACAACTATGTTGAAAACCAAAAAACAATACCAGACAAGCGTTTTTCTACCCGCTACCCAAAGAGCAGAAGGGTATTAATGATCTGCTATATTTTGAAGCCTATGATATACTTATTTAATAGTATATTGATATACCAATTATGACATATGGTATATTTGTCGTCTATGGTATATTTTTAGCGTAATAGTATGATCTTTGGTATATATTATGGTACATTATATTATTATATGGTACATTTTTAATGCAACAGTATGCAATGTATGGTTTATTTTTAATGCAATAGTATATCGATATTCCAAATATAACTTTTGGTATGTTTTGTACTCTTTCGAACGTAATAGTATATATTTATATACATATATTTTATACTGTATTGTATATTGAGTATATTTGGTATATTTTGTACACTACATTATATTATAAATGTATTAGTACGACCTTTGGTATATTTTGTATATTATGGTATATTTAGAATGCAATAATATATCAATATACCAAATACAAAAGTTAGTATATATTGGTATTTTAGTTAGTATATTAATGTAGTATATTCAAAGAATAATACCGCACTGTTTTGCTTCTATTATTGAAATGGGATCGGGTATCTCCTAGTCGAGCACACTCGACTCTGCCTTTCTTACATGTTTCTTTTTTGTTGCCGCCTCAAGCGCATGCAAAGCACATCATCATATCATCATGCATCAAGTTCAGGGTCGACTCAACTTCAGTTCAGCCGTGAAGCCCTTAATGATTAACTGATGGACTGATGTTAGCTGTAATCTATCATCGACTGCAGCTAATTGGCCCAATCAAAACAATTAAACAATCTGAGTGGTGATGGGAAAGTCTTGTTGTACTTGTTCCCAAATTCCCACAAACTCCAAAGTTGGCTTTGTCATTTGGCATTTTAGTTGAAAATATTTGTTAACATTTTTTGTTATTTTCTAATTACTTAATTGAGGACAAAAGATAGTAAAATGTATATGCCCAATTTAAAGTTTTTATTGTTGAATACACATAAGTTATAGGAAAATTGCATAATAAAAGTAATTTGTTAAAGAAAAGTAGAGTAAAGTAATCTACTCTTAGTGCCTTCAGTTATATAAGTATTAACTAAAGTTAACTACAAAGTAATCCACTTCTAATGCATTTAGTTATACAACATTAAATACAATAAATTCTCAAATTAATGAAACATTTTTATACAAATAGTTGTAGTAAAATATTCGATACTAAGAAGTTATAGTTGAAAAAAATCTTTGAAAGTTATTGCTTTGCATGCTTTTCTAAGCCAGATTAAAATAAATTCAAGCATGTGTTGAATACTCAAATTAAATAAAAATAACTAAGCTGCATTATTTGATAAAATTTTAATGTGAAATTTTAATGAAAACTGTCACAAAATCTTTTTAAAAACAATTCTAAGAAAAGCAGCAAAAAAGCGCCGCAACAAGTGCATAATATCAAATAGCAGAACTTGTTCAGTTGGCAACTTAAGTTTGCTACGTGCTCAAGAATATTTCAAATAAAAAAAAAAACAATACCAAAGAGGAAAACTACAAAAAAAAAAATAACTAGAGAGAGTGAATATCCCACCATCGCACTTTAGAGTAGAGTACGCTTCGAGTGCTAATAGCTACAAAAAGAGTAATGTGCAGAAAAAGAAAAGATGATGTGAAATAAATGAATGTATCACTACTTCGTAGTAAGTTCAAGTCCGAGACAGACGGGGACAGGAAATGATAATGATATACGCCACACGTAATAATAAATGGCAATCCGTTGGAGAGGGTCGGAAGCTTTTGATTTAAATAAGACCCATTAATATTTTGCCATGTAGTGAAAGGCGTCGTCGCTGCGAGTTGAAGTCGCATCACATTAAATCGCATCACATGAAATCGCATAATCCCACTCCACAAAAATGGAGCAAGATAATTTATGTATTACGTCCCATTATGTATGCTAGACTCATCTCTCTTCCTCTCTTCAGCTAAATGATGCTTTTGTTTTCATTCACTTTTGGCCCATTTCACTCTTTGTTTCTTTTTCATTTATTAGTTTCATGCATAATAAATTCATTAAATAAGACATTAGATACATATTAGTTCATATGTTACGGTGTTGTAAAATGTCACTAAATAAGACATTATATAGTTAATATGTGTCAGTGTTGTAAAATGTCGTTTGATGCGCTTGGAAGGTTCTTTTGGGGCAAAACTTAAATACTTCTCATCAGCTTAAGCTTTATGCTTTAATTCTTGTAATTCATGCTGCTTCTTTAACTGAATTTCCAAAAGGGGTTTAAAAAAGCTTTAATTCCGAATTACCAGTGTTGAAAAGCGTATTTTTATGTAATATATTTCTGACTTCAAGTTTACCTTCAACTTCGATTCAAATTTAGCAAAAATACTTGAAAAAAAACAATTGTCGATATGCAAATGGACAGAATAAGTTAATCCTCTTGCCTTGGCATGGATCAGTAAGACAGTTATAAATGTATTTCGAACAGGTGTAGTGTTGCAAAATGTCATCTATATGTTTATCACATAATATGCGCATTAAAATTAAATACCCGAATCATGTTATTTGTAATCTATTTTTTATTTTTATTGATATTTGTTCATCCTATGAATTTCACAAAAGTAAATACAAACGTAGCTCCCTCTTTAGCTCTAGTTTTTAAAGTTGTGCAAGACGAACAAAAACTTGTTTCGGGGATTTTTTTCGTTGGCCCCGTCTGCAAAATAGACGAGAGATAAGTATAAATAAACTTTAAATGAAGTTTCGTTTTTTTTTGTTTTTGTGAAGCGAAAAGCCGAAAATCGACAAAGTTGAACTGAACCCTCATCAAAATGATTTGCTTGTATTAGGGAGTTATTCTCGTAAATTGAATCAAGTTTTAATAACAATAATAATAATGTTCGATACACTCTGATTATATATGGGTTGTCTTGGATCTGTGTGTTTGGGTTTTGCGGGTCTGCGTTTTGTTTAACAGCCAGATGTCGTGACTTCGATGGGCTTCCGTCATGTACCAAATACGAGATACGAAATACGAAATGAAGATGAAGCAATTAACGTGGCCCAGAGACGGGGAAAATTATTACATTCAGTATTTGCCATCTATCAAGTGTCGAAACGAAGGTTGCTCCACCCGTCTCTGTCTCTCTCTTGCTCTCGCTCTCTCTCTCTCTCTCTCTGTCTCTGTCTCGCTTTAAGTTTACTGTTCTCCGCGGTTCTTCATCGCATTGAACACTGCTCTGCAAAGCAGTTAAACATTTTGTGGGGGCCAAGCAATTAATATGCATGCCGAGTGACCCCCTCGAGCATCGCTTTTTTTCTTCTTCTCTTATTTTTTTTGTTCTCGGCGGGGCATCGAAACCGAAATCGAAATCGAAATTGAAACAAACAGATGATGGCTGCCGTTCTGTTTTTTCTTTGTTTCAGTTTTGTTATTTTTTTTTTTGTTTTTGCCAAGGCGACTACCGCATGCCCTTGTTGAGTAATAACGACCATAAAACACCCTGAAAAGTAATTAAAATTAATCCGTCTTTGTGTCGAAATGGTTTACTTTGCCTTTAAACATTTAATAAAGCATAAAGCAAAATGTGCTTTTTTCATACTTTATACAATATATGGTTACATACTACTACTTTATATAGTACTTACACTATAAAACGCCATAAGTCAGCTTAACTTCAGGCAAACAAATATAGTAAATCTTTTTAAATGTTGAATTTTTGTTATATTGCTTTCAACATTTAATTTCATTGTTCTTTTTATGTATTCTTCACTTTGTTGTCATTTTGTTTTGCATTTTATTAATTTTTTCTTTATTTTTTTGGTAGCTGATGTTAGCTAATTATAAACTACGCAAATTTTAGTTAAAACATTCTTTCGATACGATTTATTAAGCCTTTTTTAAATGAGCATATTTTGAAAGCTACTGTTTTTTTTTTACCTTTTTTTTGTGGCTTTTTGTATTTTATAAATCAGGTTCAGCAGGTTAATGCTAATTACCAAAAGACTTTTCGAGTAGTCTTGACATGCCGCAGAGGTAAATCTATATTTTATGAAAGCCAATTGATGCGAGATGAGATCATATTGAATATCATCCTTCTGTCCACATTCGTAGAAGCAAGCTTTTGCATTAACTTTAATCGCAATAGAAAGATTAAAAGCTAAGGCATTTAGCATTAAATTGGCGGGTTTGCAATTGGCAATTGAAAATATTATTTTATTGATTTCATTTCATTTCGATTCATTCTATTCCATTTCACTTTGTTTCACTTCATTTCACTTTGTTTCATTTCATTTCGTTTCATTCCATTTTTTTTTGACTTCACATCGTTTTAATTCACTTAATTTAATTCCATTCCATTCCATTACACCTCATTGTGTTTCATTCCATTTCATTTTATTTCATTTCCTTTTATTTCACTTTTATCATTCCATTCAATTCTATTTCATTTCATTCCATTGCGTTTCACTCCATTTAATTTCGTTTCGTTTCATTCCATTCCCTTTCAATTCCTTCCATTTGATATCATTTCACTTCATTTCGTTTCATTTCATTCCATTCCTTTCATTATATTTCATTCCTTTCAATCTATTTCATTCCACTTTATTCTATTTCATTCCATTCCATTTCATTCTATTTCGTTTCATTCATAACACTTCATTGTATTTCATTTCACCTTGTATCATTTCATTTCATTCCATCTTATATCATTTCACTTCATTCCTGTTATTCTATTTCATTCCATATCATTTTATTTAAATTCATTTCACTTCATTTTATTCCATTTCATTTCACCCCTTTTCTTTACACTTCGTTGTATTTCATTGTGTTTCATTCCATTCCATTTCATTTCACTTCGTTCCATTTCACTTCATTTCATTTCATTTCATTTCATTCCATTCCATTTCATTTCTTTTCATCTCTTTTCATTACACTTCATTGTGTTTCATTCCATTTCATTTCATTTCACTTCGTCTTTCATTTCACTTTATTTCATTTCCATTTAATTTCCTTCTATTCAAAAATTTTTGTTTATCTAATGTTATTTAAGTTAAGTTGATTTATGCCCACAACCCTCAATAGAGTAGTTAACTTGAATTTATGAATTTAATTGCAATCATCGTCAACCCATTTTTCTTTTGCCAATTTTGTGGCCAGGGTATCACAAAAGGTGGAGTTGTTCGCTTTGAAGTTCGATTTGTAAGTGGAAAACGCGACGCTTATACGCTTTGTGTGTGTGTGTGTGTTTGTGTGTTGTGTTAGCATCAAGTGGATGTTGTTGCTGAAGTTATTGTTGTCCACGTTATTGTTGTGGTTGTTGTAGTTGTTGTTGGTATTTTTTGATGAATTGCATAACGAGCTAATAAAGAGCACTGCCAAATAGCCGTTACGATCTCCGCTCTGACACTGAGCCGAATACTATGAGTAGATAGCTAAAGGCGGGTGTGAAGATAAGCATCAGGAGGAAGGGAAGTAAGGCAGGGAAAGGGACTGAAGAGTGAAGACTGGAGGCTATCGACCGACACCTCGCGATGCTGCTAGCTGCATGGCTTAGACTTCAATGATGATGATGATGTTGATGATGATGATGTTGATGATGGCATAATCGGAGATGCGAGCGCAAGCATCGCGTGGACAAGCAATTAGAGTGTCATACATTAGCATATGCTTCGTGTTATGTTTTTGGCTATTTGTGGGGAGTGGGAGAGTTCAGCTTGTTGCCTGCTTGGCTTAGCTTAGCTTGCTTGGTTTGTTTTTTCGGACCATGTTTCTTTTTTTTCCACCCGTTCGGTGTTTGTTCGATGTTGTTTGAGCATAAAAGCCACTGCTTTGGCACTGCATTGGCACAGTTGAAGTTCAGCTAACGTCGCACACACAGCTCCCACACACACACACACACATCTCATACCGAGTGTTTGCCAAGATGAAGGTGCGTTCAATGGGAAATCTCGTAAACGGATTTAACGAATTTCCTTCCACATCATTTGCATACTCAACTCAACTCGATTCGATTCGATTTGTTTTTTCTTTTTTTTTTTTTTGTGATTGTGATTTATTTGTGAAGTGATTTCATTTTGTTGTCCTTTTTATCAAAAGGTATTCGTTTGTCTGCTCGCTGCATGCAGCATGGCCCACGCCGGCTTCCTCGGCGCTCTTAGCGGAGGTGGCGGAGGCGGAGGAGGCGGCGGCGGCGGTGGCTGGTCCTCTGGCGGTGGCGGCGGCGGTGGTTGGTCTTCGGGCGGCGGCGGTGGCGGCTACTCTGGCGGCCATGGCGGTGGCTACTCTGGCGGTGGCCATGGCGGTGGCGGTGGAGGAGGCGCTGTCAAGATCATCAAGGTCATCTCTGAAGGCGGCGGCGGCGGTGGTTATGGCGGTGGTGGCGGCTACGGCGGCGGCGGTGGCTACAGCGGTGGCAGTGCTGGCTGGTCAGCTGGCGGCGGCGGCGGTTACTCCGGCGGTGGCGGCTATGGCGGCGGTGGTTATGGCGGTGGTCATGGCGGTGGCGGTGCCAGCACTGTCAAGATTGTCAAGGTCATTTCCGATGCTGGCGCCGGAGGCGGAGCTGGCGGCTATGGCGGTGGTTATGGAGGCGGTTATGGAGGTGGTTATGGCGGTGGTCACAGCTCTGGAGGTTGGTCTTCCGGCGGCGGTGGTGGCTACTCTGGCGGTCATGGCGGTGGCAGCTCCGGCAGTGTTCAAATCGTCAAGGTGATCTCTGAGGCTGGCGCTGGCGGCGGAGCTGGCTATGGCGGTGGCTATGGAGGCAGCAGCGGAGGCGGTGGCTGGGCACCTCAGGGTGGTTGGGCCTCCAGCGGCTGGTAAGCAGCCAATGCGAGACTGTCATAACTGTTGTTTTTCCTACCACTTTTATTTTTTTGTTTTGTTTGTTTTATTGTTAAACTCTCAAATTGTAAATACTCATTAAGACAAAACACAACAGAAGCACAAACAAAATAAAATACAAAATAAAAATAATATAATTAAATAAAAAGTCACAAAAAACAACTCTCGCTCTGTGTGTTTGCTTAAAATCCAAACAGCAAATAAATCATACGACCCGTGTGACGCCTTTAGCCATAATGCTGTTGATGTTGCTTTTGCTGTTGTTCTGTTTTCCCAGTCACAATTCCCAGGGCCCGCGGGCCAAATTCATTTGCGCTGTTCCCAAACAAACCCTTTTGTGCTGTCGCTTTCAACAGGTTAAATGCACGAGTTGACAATGCCAAGTGGGCAGCAGCACTTTAATGCCGAGTGGACAGCCCTGGACAGCGCTGGCCAACTGTGCTTAGCTGTTAGCGAAGAGTTGCAATCAGCCAAATGAAAGTTATAAGCCACTTTATTTTTTATGCTACATATATACTATATAACTATATTTTGTTTCGTTTTCGTTTTACTATTTGTACCAGCTACTCGTGGGGTAAAAGGGTATTATAACTTTGTGAATGCAAGCAGATGGAGGCATCTCCGACTCTATAAAGTATATTCTTAATCAGCGGTTGACGCTGTCGGCTGTTGAACCGAGACGATATAGCCATGTCTGTCTGTTCATCTATCCGTCTGTCTGTCTGTCTGTCCGTATGAACTCCTAGATCTTAGAGACTATAAGAGACAAAGATAAAATTATTTTTCGACAACACTTGTTATAATTGCAAGCAAATCAAGTTTGCTTCACATTTTTGTCTCGCCCACTTCCTCTCCCGCAAATCTGAGAAAATCTAATAGCAAACGTTATTTTAAAGCTTATATCGCGACTTGAGGTACATACACTAACAACTTCAGTATTCTTCATTAAATAAGTTCTTCTATTAGAGAAGTTATTTAAGAAATACTGTTGTATTGAAAAAACACATACTTCGGGTCTTACTTGGCTGACAATCTGGTATATTTTGCACATCAATATACGAAATATACTATTTGGCATATTTTTCAGTATTTTTTGCGGTATATTAATTTGGTATATTTTAAAAATAATACCTCACTGTTTTGCCTTTGAATGTTGTGCTATGCCAATATACCAAATATAGCCTTTGGTATATTTTTTGTATTATGGGGTATAATAATTTGGTATATTTTAAAATTAATACTGTTTTATTTTTGATCTTAGTACTATATTAATATACCAAATATAACCCTCAGTATATTTTTAGTATTATTGTGGTATATTAATTCGGTATATTTTAAGAATAACACCCCACAGTTTTACTTTTGAATGTAGTACTCTATCAGTATACCAAATAGGGTATATTTTTAGTATTTTTGTGGTATCTTAATATCGTTTATTTCAAAATCAATACCGATTTACTTTCATTCGAAATGAATAGCGAGTATCTTACAGTCAAGCATACTCAACTGTCGCTGTCTTACTTGTTTCGTTTTCGTTTTTGCTATTTTTACAATCTGTTCAGCTTTCGAGGCAGAGTTTCTTTTGTGTGCTGGGGGGAATCACCTTAGCTCAAGTTACTCACTAATACTTCACTCTCTAAAAATTGATTGTTGAAGACTAACACAATTGTTGTTTATTAGCAATAAATATATATAATAAAAATGCGCAACATAATTATTGTTACTGATTATGACATTAACATGAAATTTTACATAGATGTTATTAACAGTCCTGCCAACTTATGAGGAAAAAAACTAGCCCTAAATATAAAGCCTACGAAGTTTAAATTGAACTTTATTTTAAATAGTGTAACAAGCTAGAATTTCGTCAAAGAATTATAATATAATATAATATAATATTTGTATATTATATTCTCAACATTTTTGTTAGGGTAATCCGTAAGTCTGTCATTCACTTTCTTGCTTTTATCATATTTTTAGTGCTGACGGCGACGAGTTCAACTCCTCCAACGTTATTGAAGCTTTAAGTGAGCTTTGAAGACAAACACACGCAGCAGAGCACAAGATAAAAAGCTTTTGTCTCTATTGGCGTAAGTATGCGTTTATTGATATTAGATTATTAATATGATTTATGATATAAATTGAAATACTGTCAGATACTGTGCACATTTGCTGGACTAAAACACACGCTGTAGATGTGAAATTATTTTATTATTTCCTTAGATTTTGTTGTTCAAGTGAACAGAACAGAAAAATATAAAGAAAGAACACAAAAGTCTAGGGTATGCAGACAAAATAATGATAAAATGTTGCTATAAATTTTCAATTGAATGCATTCACAATAAACTGTAGAATTCCATCATGACTTTTAGACACCCTATCAAAATAATAATAGTGATTTTTGTAACAAACTTGTAGTTTGTACAAGTATTATTTGAATAAGTATGATAATTTAAGAAAGATGAATAAGCTGAATAAATAGTTAATGGAAGAAAGGCATTTAAAGGTTGAAAGCCTGTTAAAAAAGGAAAAGCTTGACAATTTTTGAAAATTGTTTGCTTATAAAAAGACTAGAAAACATCTTGAATTATTAGTAAAATGCTTTCAATGCAATTACATATTGAATATTGAATTGCCGCAAAACTAATTAAAAATGAGCTCGCTTGGCGACAATCGAGACAAACCTGAGCTGCTCTGACTTCTGACCTGTTCTGACTTTACTGACATTCTGACGCGTCTCCGTTGTAGAGTATGCATGAGACGCTGTCAGGCACCATCGAGTGATGCAGGTGCAGGTAACATTTCAATTAAGGGCTCGTTGCAACTGGGCAACCATCAAAGCTTGCCCCGTCGGGAGCAGTCTGTCAGCTTTGAAGCTAACAACATCAGCGACGAACGAACGAACAACAAAAAAAAAAACAAGTAGGAAAGCTACAGTCGAGAGTGCTCGACTGTGAGATACCCGCAACACATTATAATAATAAACATATTCTCTCAATGCAAAGGGCCAATATGGATATTCAGTTCATATTGGATCCCTATGCCTGTTGCAATTATATAATTAATTATATCAACAAATCCCAAAGAGAAATCTCCAAATTAATGCGTGAAGCAGTGAACGAGATTCACAGAGGCAACTTCAGCATTAAACAAAAGCTGCAACATATTGGCCACAAATTTATCTTCAGCACTGAGATTTCTGCTCAGGCCTACTGTTGTCTAGGAATGCGTTTGTCCGAGCCTAGCAACGCAGAAGTTTATATAAATACGCCACGACCAGAGCACAGAGTTCGAATGCTCAAACCTAGACAACAGCTCCTTACTTGTTATACTGAATACTGAATTTTACAAAATTCGGTTATTTATTTATTATACTCGTACTCGATATAATCGCTGAACTGAGAAAACTTGGTATAATGAGTTGTTAAATCGAGACAAATTGTTGCTAATTCATAAAATAAGAAGTATAAATTCAGTATTATTCAATTTCAAGTGTGTACACACTGTCGCACTCTGAGCAATGGTATGAAAATTATTAAGAATTGGTAAAAATTATATAGCAAAGGAAGAGAGGTATAAATAAATTATGAAATGTAATTATTAGAAAATTATGTTAGTGACAAAATAACCTTCAAAATATACTACTTTTGCATAAAAATTTACCAATCTGATAAAATTAATCGATAGCATTCCGATCGATAACTGCAAACAGCTGTTTTGCACACTCTAGTCGCCAAATTGCCATTGATCTCATTAATTTGAAATTGTGTTGCATGCCTCGTTCACATTATGGCGTCGATGACCGCAGAAACTGCTGAAGGACAACGCATGCAGCAAACAGAGCTCGATGAGATTTCCCCTGAAGTCTATTTGCATTTTCTGCAACGCCACGAAGGAGTTTTGCGCGACGAGACAACAATGCTTGGCTTCAAGGCGGCCATTGAGGAAAACTCTGAGCTCTTTCGTGGCGCCACCGTGCTGGAGGTAGGCTGTGGCAGTGCACTACTCTCGATGTGGGTGGCACGTCAGGGTGCGGCACGTGTCTATGCCGTGGAGTCAAGTGATGTGTATCAAGTGGCGCATCAATTGGTGCAACACAATCGCCTAGATCATGTGATCGATGTGTTGCACGGTCCGTTGCAGCAACTACAACTGCCTCCAATCGATGTCATTGTCTCCAAGTGGATGGGGTGAGCAAGTGGCATGATCCACCAACTACAATTAATCTACAGCTTGTAATCTTGCAGTGCCTGCTTGATGTACAACTCTACGCTGGAGGATGTGCTTTATGCCCGTGACAAGTGGCTGAAGCCCAACGGTTGCATCTTTCTAAACATCGCAAATCTCTATATAACAGCTGTGGAACAACTCCGTCATCCCTTGGATCTGATCATCTCGCCTCGCCAGTATTGGACACGTTTCGCTGGATCGTTGAATCTCTCGCTTGGCTGGCACATCGCCCTACACACACCGGTGGTCAGAGTTGTGAATGCCAAACATGTGCTGTGCCAGCGGCAACTTTTGCAACGCTTCGATCTGCTAACGTTGCAACCAGATGAGTTAAGCTTCAAGGTGCTGTTCAAGCTGCGCACTCTGCGTCAAGCGTTGGCCAAACATTTTCTGCTCTACTTTGACTATCGCTTTCCCGGTTCAACCATCGTCAGCACTTCGCCCAGGGCAGCAGTCACACAATGGAAGCAAACACTTTTCCCCATCGACGATCATTTGCCCCTCTGTCCGGGCGATGTGCTCTGCGGACAGTTTGAGGTGCGACGCTGTGCTCGCCATCTGGACTTTGACATCAGCTGGAGCTGCCACAACAAGCTGGTCAACGTGAAGACGCACACGCAAATCTATCGAATGCAGGGCGAGCAAGATCCTATCTAATTAAGAGATGTGAATATCAGACGAATATTGAAATTCCAATTCGGAATTGTTTACTATTATAATTTATAACTATTACCTTACGAATCAAGAATAAATATCTTATTTGTTAAGGCAACAAGGTCAAATGACAATAAATTGAAGATTGTAGTAGATGTAGAAGGGTTTTCGATTTTTTGGCAGCTAATAGTTTTAGGTCTTTGTTATTTTTGAACACGTCCACAACCAATTAGGACACACATATTGATTGGGCGTGCTCAAATATTAGGGATAACAGAGCCACAGCACGCACATATGAGACAATTTATAGCTATCATAGTGGTATTTTAGTTAGCATTGATGATCAGGTTTAGATGTTTGTATTCCTAAAAGTATTTGCACCTAATTTAATTTAAATATTTTAAATTTAGTCCTTGAAATTAAAATTTTTTGTTTATTATTATTATAAATTTAATTTATATTAATTATGATTTTATATATACAACAATTTTTTGGGGAATAATGGTGTTGTTTATACACAGCACAAGTCGACTCGTAGGTCTGCCGAAATTAGATTTCGGAAAAGACCCCATTATATTTCATGGCCTCCTCGTGGTGTTCCCTGGGTCTTGCTTTAATAAGTTAAAAGTATTTTATTGAAGCAGGAGCTGATTCCAGCGGCGACATATTTCAAAAACCAATTTTATATTCAATAACATTAATATTGTATCATAAAATAAGTATACTTATAATACGCAAGAATTAAATAGACTTTAATAGCTCAGAGAAGCTGGGTCCTGTGATTTGAGATATTCAAAAAAAAATTGGTGCCCATTGATTTAAATCGTTTGCCCATGTTTGCCCAGGAAAAATTTTTTTTTGCCCACCCTTAGTTTCGAAATTATGAAAAAATTTTTTTTTTCGAAAATTCAAAAATTTTTTTTTTCAAAATTTTTTTGAGGATATCGCTTTAAAATCGTTTGCCCATGTTTGCCCATCTTTTAGTTTTTCGAAAAAATTTTTCGTTTTTGAAATTTTGAATTTTGAAAAATTTTGACATTTTTTCGGCATGAATGACTCAAACTCGATAGCCCACACCTCGAAATTATGAAAACTAAAGCTCTACAACGGTCGCCTTAAGTGTTTTCAAGTCTGCCCATATCTCAGAATTTCAAAATTTTGAAAAATTTGAAGATTTTCAACTTTTTTGATTGCCCATACAAATTCATCGTTTGCCCAATTTTCAAAGTCTCAAAATTTTGCCAAATTTCAAAATTTTTCAAATTTTTTTGACTTTTTCAGACTGCCCATTCGCTATTTTCGTTTGCCCACCCTTTAGAATTTCAAAATTTTGCCGAATTCCAAAAATTTTCATACTTTTTGATTTCAGCCTATGGCCCATACAAATTCATCGTTTGCCCAATTTTCAAAGTCTCAAATTTTTGCCAAATTTCAAAATTTTTCAAATTTTTTTGACTTTTTCAGACTGCCCATTCGCTATTTTCGTTTGCCCACCCTTTAGAATTTCAAAATTTTTCCGAATTCCAAAATTTTCATACTTTTTGATTTCAGCCTATGGCCCATACAAATTCATCGTTTGACCAATTTTCAAAGTCTCAAATTTTTGCCAAATTTCAAATTTTTCAAATTTTTTGACTTTTCAGACTGCCCATTCGCTATTTTCGTTTGCCCACCCTTTAGAATTTCAAAATTTTGCCGAATTCTAAAAGTTTCATACTTTTTTGATTTCAGCCTATGGCCCATACAAATTCATCGTTTGCCCAATTTTCAAAGTCTCAAATTTTTGCCAAATTTCAAAATTTTTCAAATTTTTTGACTTTTTCAGACTGCCCATTCGCTATTTTCGTTTGCCCACCCTTTAGAATTTCAAAATTTTGCCGAATTCCAAAAATTTTCATACTTTTTGATTTCAGCCTATGGCCCATACAAATTCATCGTTTGCCCAATTTTCAAAGTCTCAAATTTTTGCCAAATTTCAAATTTTTCAAATTTTTTGACTTTTTCAGACTGCCTATTCGCTATTTTCGTTTGCCCACCCTTTAGAATTTCAAAATTTTTCCGAATTCCAAAAATTTTCATACTTTTTTGATTTCAGCCTATGGCCCATACAAATTCATCGTTTGCCCAATTTTCAAAGTCTCAAATTTTTGCCAAATTTCAAAATTTTTCAAATTTTTTGACTTTTCAGACTGCCCATTCGCTATTTTCGTTTGCCCACCCTTTAGAATTTCAAAATTTTGCCGAATTCCAAAAATTTTCATACTTTTTTGATTTCAGCCTATGGCCCATACAAATTCATCGTTTGCCCAATTTTCAAAGTCTCAAATTTTTGCCAAATTTCAAAATTTTTCAAATTTTTTGACTTTTCAGACTGCCCATTCGCTATTTTCGTTTGCCCACCTTTAAAATTTCAAAATTTTGCCGAATTCCAAAAATGTTCATACTTTTTTGATTTCAGCCTATGGCCCATACAAATTCATCGTTTGCCCAATTTTTAAAGTCTCAAATTTTTGCCAAATTTCAAAATTCAAATATTTTAAAAATATAACATAAGTTGTGTTTTCAAACATTTTCTCGCCCCGCGATTTATTCGCGCGCGATTATTCGCTCGCGATTTATTCGTTTTTTTATTTATTATTTAAAAAATGTTTGAAATATTCAAAATATGTTAAAAACATAACAAAAGTTGTGTTTTCAAAGCAACTTAAAATAAGGGACATTTTTCTTGGTCAAAAGAATATCATATACGCACTTGGATTCGCTCGCGATTATTAGTTATTTAATAATACTTCAATTATAATATTCAAATATTTTAAAAATATAACATAAGTTGTGTTTTCAAACATTTTCGCAGGCGAATCGCGATTCGTCTGCGATTCGCCCGCGATCCGCCTGCGATTCGCTTGCGATCCGCCTGCGATCCGCCTGCGATTCGTTTGCGATTCGCTTGCGATCCGCCTGCGATTCGCTTGCGATTCGCTTGCGATCCGCCTGCGATTCGCTTGCGATCCGCCTGCGATTCGCCTGCGATTCGCTTGCGATTCGCTTGCGATCCGCCTGCGATTCGCCTGCGATTCGCTTGCGATCCGGCTGCGATTCGCTTGCGATTCGGTTGCGATTCGGTTGCGATTCGCCTGCGATTCGGTTGCGATTCGCTTGCGATTCGGTTGCGATTCGCATGCGGTTCGGTTGCGATTCGCATGCGATTCGCCTGCGATTCGGTTGCGATTCGGTTGCGATTCGGTTGCGATTCGCTTGCGATCCGCCTGCGATTCGCCTGCGATTCGGTTGCGATTCGCCTGCGATTCGGTTGCGATTCGGTTGCGATTCGGCTGCGATTCGCTTGCGATTCGGTTGCGATTCGGTTGCGATTCGCCTGCGATTCGGTTGCGATTCGCCTGCGATTCGGTTGCGATTCGCTTGCGATTCGGTTGCGATCCGCCTGCGATTCGCCTGCGATTCGCTTGCGATTCGGTTGCGATCCGCCTGCGATTCGCTTGCGATTCGCTTGCGATCCGCCTGCGATTCGCTTGCGATCCGCCTGCGATTCGCCTGCGATTCGGTTGCGATTCGCCTGCGATTCGGTTGCGATTCGGTTGCGATTCGGTTGCGATTCGCCTGAGATTCGCTTGCGATTCGGTTGCGATTCGGTTGCGATTCGCGTGCGGTTCGGTTGCGATTCGGTTGCGATTCGCGTGCGGTTCGGTTGCGATTCGCATGCGATTCGGTTGCGATTCGCCTGCGGTTCGCTTGCGATTCGCTTGCGACTCGCATGCCATTCGCCTGCGATTCGGTTGCGATTCGCGTGCGGTTCGGTTGCGATTCGGTTGCGATTCGGTTGCGATTCGCAAGCGAATCTCAGGCGAATCGCAGGCGGATCGCAGGCGAATCGCAGGCGGATCGCAACCGAATCGCAACCGAATCGCAACCGAACCGCACGCGAATCGCAGGCGGATCGCAAGCGAATCGCAGGCGGATCGCAAGCGAATCGCAAGCGAATCGCAGGCGGATCGCAACCGAATCGCAAGCGAATCGCAGGCGAATCGCAGGCGGATCGCAAGCGAATCGCAGGCGGATCGCAAGCGAATCGCAAGCGAATCGCAGGCGGATCGCAAGCGAATCGCAGGCGGATCGCAAGCGAATCGCAAGCGAATCGCAGGCGGATCGCAACCGAATCGCAAGCGAATCGCAGGCGAATCGCAGGCGGATCGCAGGCGGATCGCAAGCGAATCGCAGGCGGATCGCAAGCGAATCGCAGGCGGATCGCAAGCGAATCGCAGCCGGATCGCAAGCGAATCGCAGCCGGATCGCATGCGAATCGCAACCGAATCGCAACCGAATCGCAGGCGAATCGCAGGCGAATCGCAAGCGAATCGCAGGCGAATCGCAAGCGAATCGCAGGCGAATCGCAACCGAATCGCAACCGAATCGCAGGCGAATCGCATGCGAATCGCAACCGAACCGCATGCGAATCGCAACCGAATCGCAAGCGAATCGCAACCGAATCGCAGGCGAATCGCAACCGAATCGCAACCGAATCGCAAGCGAATCGCAGCCGGATCGCAAGCGAATCGCAGGCGAATCGCAGGCGGATCGCAAGCGAATCGCAAGCGAATCGCAAGCGAATCGCAGGCGAATCGCAGGCGGATCGCAAGCGAATCGCAGGCGGATCGCAAGCGAATCGCAAGCGAATCGCAAGCGAATCGCAGGCGGATCGCAGGCGGATCGCAAGCGAATCGCAGGCGGATCGCGGGCGAATCGCAGACGAATCGCGATTCGCCTGCGAAAATGTTTGAAAACACAACTTATGTTATATTTTTAAAATATTTGAATATTATAATTGAAGTATTATTAAATAACTAATAATCGCGAGCGAATCCAAGTGCGTATATGATATTCTTTTGACCAAGAAAAATGTCCCTTATTTTAAGTTGCTTTGAAAACACAACTTTTGTTATGTTTTTAACATATTTTGAATATTTCAAACATTTTTTAAATAATAAATAAAAAAACGAATAAATCGCGAGCGAATAATCGCGCGCGAATAAATCGCGGGGCGAGAAAATGTTTGAAAACACAACTTATGTTATATTTTTAAAATATTTGAATTTTGAAATTTGGCAAAATTTGAGACTTTAAAAATTGGGCAAACGATGAATTTGTATGGGCCATAGGCTGAAATCAAAAAGTATGAACATTTTGGAATTCGGCAAAATTTTGAAATTTTAAAGGGTGGGCAAACGAAAATAGCGAATGGGCAGTCTGAAAAAGTCAAAAAAATTTGAAAAATTTTGAAATTTGGCAAAAATTTGAGACTTTGAAAATTGGGCAAACGATGAATTTGTATGGGCCATAGGCTGAAATCAAAAAGTATGAAAATTTTTGAATTCGGCAAAATTTTGAAATTCTAAAGGGTGGGCAAACGAAAATAGCGAATGGGCAGTCTGAAAAGTCAAAAAATTTGAAAAATTTTGAAATTTGGCAAAAATTTGAGACTTTGAAAATTGGGCAAACGATGAATTTGTATGGGCCATAGGCTGAAATCAAAAAAGTATGAAAATTTTTGGAATTCGGAAAAATTTTGAAATTCTAAAGGGTGGGCAAACGAAAATAGCGAATAGGCAGTCTGAAAAAGTCAAAAAAATTTGAAAAAATTTGAAATTTGGCAAAAATTTGAGACTTTGAAAATTGGGCAAACGATGAATTTGTATGGGCCATAGGCGATTCGCTTGCGATCCGGCTGCGATTCGCTTGCGATCCGCCTGCGATTCGCCTGCGATTCGCTTGCGATTCGGTTGCGATTCGCATGCGATTCGGTTGCGATCCGCCTGCGATCCGCCTGCGATTCGCCTGCGATTCGGTTGCGATTCGCCTGCGATTCGCCTGCGATTCGGTTGCGATTCGGTTGCGATTCGCCTGAGATTCGCTTGCGATTCGGTTGCGATTCGGTTGCGATTCGCGTGCGGTTCGGTTGCGATTCGGTTGCGATTCGCGTGCGGTTCGGTTGCGATTCGCATGCGATTCGGTTGCGATTCGCCTGCGATTCGCTTGCGACTCGCATGCCATTCGCCTGCGATTCGGTTGCGATTCGCATGCGGTTCGGTTGCGATTCGCATGCGATTCGCCTGTGATTCGGTTGCGATTCGGTTGCGATTCGCATGCGATTCGCATGCGATTCGGTTGCGATTCGCATGCGATTCGGTTGCGATTCGGTTGCGATTCGGTTGCGATTCGGTTGCGATTCGCCTGAGATTCAGTTGCGATTCGGTTGCGATTCGCTGCGATTCGGTTGCGATTCGCTGCGATTCGGTTGCGATTCGCATGCGATTCGCCTGCGATTCGGTTGCGATTCGGTTGCGATTCGCATGCGATTCGGTTGCGATTCGCTGCGATTCGGTTGCGATTCGGTTGCGATTCGCATGCGATTCGCCTGCGATTCGGTTGCGATTCGCATGCGATTCGGTTGCGATTCGGTTGCGATTCGCATGCGATTCGGTTGCGATTCGGTTGCGATTTTTGAAAAAAAGTTCAAACCTTAGTTATTTAATAATACTTCAATTATTATATTCAAATATTTAAAAAATATAACATAAGTTGTGTTTTCAGACATTTTCTCGCCCTGCGATTCGCCTGCGATTCGCATGCGATTCGCCTGCGGTTCGGTTGCGATTCGCCTGCGATTCGGTTGCGATTCGCATGCGATTCGGTTGCGATTCGGTTGCGATTCGCATGCGGTTCGGTTGCGATTCGCATGCGGTTCGGTTGCGATTCGCATGCGATTCGCCTGCGATTCGGTTGCGATTCGCCTGCGAGTCGGTTGCGATTCGCATGCGAGTCGGTTGCGATTCGCCTGCGATTCGCTTGCGATTCGCTTGCGATTCGCCTGCGATTCGCCTGCGATTCGGTTGCGATTCGGTTGCGATTCGCCTGCGATTCGGTTGCGATTCGCTTGCGATTCGGTTGCGATTCGCATGCGGTTCGGTTGCGATTCGCATGCGATTCGCCTGCGATTCGCTTGCGATCCGCCTGCGATTCGCCTGCGATTCGCTTGCGATCCGGCTGCGATTCGCATGCGAGTCGGTTGCGATTCGCCTGCGATTCGCTTGCGATTCGCCTGCGATTCGCCTGCGATTCGCCTGCGATTCGGTTGCGATTCGGTTGCGATTCGCATGCGATTCGCCTGCGATTCGCTTGCGATTCGCATGCGGTTCGGTTGCGATTCGCATGCGATTCGCCTGCGATTCGCTTGCGATCCGCCTGCGATTCGCTTGCGATCCGGCTGCGATTCGCTTGCGATTCGGTTGCGATTCGGTTGCGATTCGCCTGCGATTCGGTTGCGATTCGCTTGCGATTCGGTTGCGATTCGCATGCGGTTCGGTTGCGATTCGGTTGCGATTCGCTTGCGATTCGGTTGCGATTCGCATGCGGTTCGGTTGCGATTCGCATGCGATTCGCCTGCGATTCGCTTGCGATCCGCCTGCGATTCGCCTGCGATTCGCTTGCGATCCGGCTGCGATTCGCATGCGAGTCGGTTGCGATTCGCCTGCGATTCGCTTGCGATTCGCTTGCGATTCGCCTGCGATTCGCCTGCGATTCGCCTGCGATTCGGTTGCGATTCGGTTGCGATTCGCCTGCGATTCGCTTGCGTTTCGCATGCGGTTCGGTTGCGATTCGCATGCGATTCGCCTGCGATTCGCTTGCGATCCGCCTGCGATTCGCCTGCGATTCGCTTGCGATTCGCCTGCGATTCGGTTGCGATTCGCATGCGGTTCGGTTGCGATTCGCATGCGATTCGCCTGCGATTCGGTTGCGATTCGGTTGCGATTCGCCTGCGATTCGGTTGCGATTCGCATGCGATTCGCTTGCGATTCGCCTGCGATTCGCTTGCGATTCGCTTGCGATTCGCCTGCGATTCGCCTGCGATTCGCCTGCGATTCGGTTGCGATTCGGTTGCGATTCGCATGCGATTCGCCTGCGATTCGCTTGCGATCCGGCTGCGATTCGCTTGCGATCCGGCTGCGATTCGCTTGCGATCCGCCTGCGATTCGCTTGCGATCCGCCTGCGATTCGCTTGCGATTCGCTTCCGATCCGCCTGCGATTCGCTTGCGATTCGCTTGCGATCCGCCTGCGATTCGCTTGCGATCCGCCTGCGATTCGCCTGCGATTCGCTTGCGATTCGGTTGCGATCCGCCTGCGATTCGCTTGCGATTCGCTTGCGATCCGCCTGCGATTCGCTTGCGATCCGCCTGCGATTCGCCTGCGATTCGGTTGCGATTCGCCTGCGATTCGGTTGCGATTCGGTTGCGATTCGGTTGCGATTCGCCTGAGATTCGCTTGCGATTCGGTTGCGATTCGGTTGCGATTCGCGTGCGGTTCGGTTGCGATTCGGTTGCGATTCGCGTGCGGTTCGGTTGCGATTCGCATGCGATTCGGTTGCGATTCGCCTGCGGTTCGCTTGCGATTCGCTTGCGACTCGCATGCCATTCGCCTGCGATTCGGTTGCGATTCGCGTGCGGTTCGGTTGCGATTCGGTTGCGATTCGGTTGCGATTCGCAAGCGAATCTCAGGCGAATCGCAGGCGGATCGCAGGCGAATCGCAGGCGGATCGCAGGCGAATCGCAGGCGGATCGCAAGCGAATCGCAGGCGGATCGCAAGCGAATCGCAAGCGAATCGCAGGCGGATCGCAAGCGAATCGCAAGCGAATCGCAGGCGGATCGCAACCGAATCGCAGGCGGATCGCAACCGAATCGCAAGCGAATCGCAGGCGAATCGCAGGCGGATCGCAAGCGAATCGCAGGCGAATCGCAGGCGGATCGCAAGCGAATCGCAGGCGGATCGCAGGCGGATCGCAAGCGAATCGCAGGCGGATCGCAAGCGAATCGCAGGCGGATCGCAAGCGAATCGCAGCCGGATCGCAAGCGAATCGCAGCCGGATCGCATGCGAATCGTAACCGAATCGCAACCGAATCGCAGGCGAATCGCAGGCGAATCGCAAGCGAATCGCAAGCGAATCGCAGGCGAATCGCAAGCGAATCGCAGGCGAATCGCAACCGAATCGCAGGCGAATCGCAACCGAATCGCAACCGAATCGCAGGCGAATCGCATGCGAATCGCAACCGAACCGCATGCGAATCGCAACCGAATCGCAAGCGAATCGCAACCGAATCGCAGGCGAATCGCAACCGAATCGCAACCGAATCGCAAGCGAATCGCAGCCGGATCGCAAGCGAATCGCAGGCGAATCGCAGGCGGATCGCAAGCGAATCGCAAGCGAATCGCAGGCGAATCGCAGGCGGATCGCAAGCGAATCGCAGGCGGATCGCAAGCGAATCGCAGGCGGATCGCAACCGAATCGCAGGCGAATCGCAACCGAATCGCAACCGAATCGGGGCGAGAAAATGTTTGAAAACACAATTTATGTTATATTTTTAAAATATTTGAATTTTGAAATTTGGCAAAAATTTGAGACTTTAAAAATTGGGCAAACGATGAATTTGTATGGGCCATAGGCTGAAATCAAAAAAGTATGAACATTTTTGGAATTTGGCAAAATTTTGAAATTTTAAAGGGTGGGCAAACGAAAATAGCGAATGGGCAGTCTGAAAAAGTCAAAAAAATTTGAAAAATTTTGAAATTTGGCAAAAATTTGAGACTTTGAAAATTGGGCAAACGATGAATTTGTATGGGCCATAGGCGATTCGCTTGCGATCCGGCTGCGATTCGCTTGCGATCCGCCTGCGATTCGGTTGCGATTCGCATGCGATTCGGTTGCGATCCGCCTGCGATCCGCCTGCGATTCGCCTGCGATTCGGTTGCGATTCGCCTGCGATTCGGTTGCGATTCGGTTGCGATTCGCCTGAGATTCGCTTGCGATTCGGTTGCGATTCGGTTGCGATTCGGTTGCGATTCGCGTGCGGTTCGGTTGCGATTCGGTTGCGATTCGCGTGCGGTTCGGTTGCGATTCGCATGCGATTCGGTTGCGATTCGGTTGCGATTCGCATGCGATTCGGTTGCGATTCGGTTGCGATTCGGTTGCGATTCGGTTGCGATTCGCATGCGATTCGGTTGCGATTCGCATGCGATTCGCCTGAGATTCGCTTGCGATTCGGTTGCGATTCGGTTGCGATTCGCATGCGATTCGGTTGCGATTCGGTTGCGATTCGCATGCGATTCGGTTGCGATTCGGTTGCGATTCGGTTGCGATTCGGTTGCGATTCGGTTGCGATTCGCATGCGATTCGGTTGCGATTCGGTTGCGATTCGCATGCGATTCGGTTGCGATTCGCATGCGATTCGGTTGCGATTCGGTTGCGATTTTTGAAAAAAAGTTCAAACCTTAGTTATTTAATAATACTTCAATTATTATATTCAAATATTTAAAAAATATAACATAAGTTGTGTTTTCAGACATTTTCTCGCCCTGCGATTCGCCTGCGATTCGCATGCGATTCGCCTGCGGTTCGGTTGCGATTCGCCTGCGATTCGGTTGCGATTCGCATGCGATTCGGTTGCGATTCGGTTGCGATTCGCATGCGGTTCGGTTGCGATTCGCATGCGGTTCGGTTGCGATTCGCATGCGATTCGCCTGCGATTCGGTTGCGATTCGCCTGCGAGTCGGTTGCGATTCGCATGCGAGTCGGTTGCGATTCGCATGCGATTCGGTTGCGATTTTTGAAAAAAAGTTCAAACCTTAGTTATTTAATAATACTTCAATTATTATATTCAAATATTTAAAAAATATAACATAAGTTGTGTTTTCAGACATTTTCTCGCCCTGCGATCCGCCTGTGATCCGCGAATCGCAATCAATACAATAATTGAAGTATTATTAAATAACTAAGGTTTTTGCATATGAACTTTTTTTCAAAAATTATTTAAATAATAATGCGGATAAATCGTGGGAGAATCGCAGGCGAATCGCAGGGGGATCGCGGGCGCAAGCGAATCGCAGGAGGTTTTTGCATATGAACTTTGTTATGTTATATTTTGAATATTTCAAACATTTTTTAAATAATAAATAAAAAAACGAATAAATCGCGAGCGAATAATCGCTCGCGAATAAATCTCGGGGCGAGAAAATGTTTGAAAACACAACTTATGTTATATTTTTAAAATATTTGAATTTTGAAATTTGGCAAAAATTTGAGACTTTGAAAATTGGGCAAACGATGAATTTGTATGGGCCATAGGCTGAAATCAAAAAAGTATGAAAATTTTTGGAATTCGGAAAAATTTTGAAATTCTAAAGGGTGGGCAAACGAAAATAGCGAATGGGCAGTCTGAAAAAGTCAAAAAAATTTGAAAAATTTTGAAATTTGGCAAAATTTTGAGACTTTGAAAATTGGGCAAACGATGAATTTGTATGGGCAATCAAAAAAGTTGAAAACCTTAAAATTTTTCAAAATTTTGAAATTCTGAGATATGGGCAGACTTGAAAACACTTGAGGCTACCGTTGTAGAGCTTTAGTTTTCATAATTTCGAGGTGTGGGCTATCGAGTTTGAGTCATTCATGCCGAAAAAATGTCAAAAATTTTCAAAATTCAAAATTTCGAAAACGAAAATTTTTTTCGAAAAACTAAAAGATGGGCAAACATGGGCAAACGATTTTAAAGCGATTTCCGCAAAAAAATGTTGAAAAAAAAAATTTTTGAATTTTCGAAAAAAAAAATTTTTTCATAATTTCGAAACTAAGGGTGGGCAAAAAAAAATTTTTCCTGGGCAAACATGGGCAAACGATTTAAAGCAATGAGCACCAATTTTTTTTTGAATATCTCAAATCACTGGACCCAGCTTCTCTGAGCTGACTTTAATTTACAGTATCAATTTTGTCAATTTCAATTTTTGTCTCTGAGATCTAGGTGTTCATACGGACAGACGGACAAACACACAGACGGACAGACGGACAGACGGACATGACTATATCGTCTCGGCTGTTGACGCTGATCAAAAATATATATACTTTATAGGGTCGGAGATGCCTCCTACCTGTTACATACATTTCCTGCCGGCACAAAGTTATAATACCCTTCTACCCTATGGGTAGCGGGTATAAAAAGCTTCGATTTGCTGCAAAGCTGAGCCCTGGGAATGAAAACTGAAAACTGGGACTGATTGGCTGGATGGAGGGTGGATGGTGGAGAGGAGGGAGAGTAAGAGTAGAAGTTCTGGGTGACTTCAATGTCAGCCCTTTTGGAATGGCCACAGGATGGGTGATGATGATGAGGTGCGGGGATTGGAGGTCAATCAAAATTGAAATTTCCTTCAAGCCGATGCCAAAGCCTGACGTCTGAGATGTAAATGTCAAAGTCAGATGCTGTTACCGAAGCTGAGGCTGAGGCTGAAGCTCAAACTCTTCTGGCACAACAATCAAAACGAATGCACTTCAAGTGTTGCAAAAACCGTTGACTGACACCTAAAATTCTCGCTTCAGGAGTGAGTGAGAGCTGGGTGAGGTGAAGAGGGAGGAGAGGAGGAGTGTGTCGGTTGTGTCACAATCAATTTCACTCATAAATCTCAAATACTTCATTTTTACACATTTTATTTACATTTTTATAGGGTTTTTTGTTGTTGTTGTTGCTCATGTCGATAAGTTGACAGGCCAAACGCATGCATGAGTTGGCAGCGCTTGTCAAGCAAACACTGAAATGCATTTTCCGACTGTCAAGTGCCGAATGCATAAGAATTTGCCAGCTAGATGAGAAAATTGCAATGGGGAAATGCGTAAACCACACAGCGAGAAAACTAAATTTAAAAGTAATTCTTTATTTTCGATTTTGTCAATCTTAAAAAGTACAATCTAGAAATAAGATTTTCAGGTTGAAAAAATCCTGAATCAATCCTGAATTTTTTATCTTATCTTATTTTAAGATTAAATCTTCTTTCAGTACAAATCTTAATTTAAGATTTTTTCGATCAATCTTGAAATAAAATTGTTATGTTAAAGTCTCGATTTTTATGCCAAATTTGCTTAAACAAATTTGATTAAAAACATCTTATTTTAAGATTATAATCTCGCTTTAATAATGTTTTGTTGTAGATGAAAAAGAAGATTACGAATCCAGATATCAATCTTAAAATAAAATCTTCAAGCAAGGTTTTTAGATTGAAAACATCTCAAACAAGATTTTGTTCTTTAATAATCGCTTTGAGATGAAAAAATCTTCTTTTAAGTTTGAAATGATTTCAAATTCAAGAATTTTGTTTTTGTTTCTCAAAAAATTAGAATTTTCTATAAGATTCTTTGATCTCGATATTATCTTCTTTGATAGATTTTGAGATAGTTCGATTCTTGAAGCAAGATTATAATCTTAAATTTCAGGATTGTTTGTAGAATTTCAATCTTCATTTAAGAATAAACCTCCTTCGTTCAATTTTAACATCAAACAATTTTGATCAAGATTCACATTTTTTCTTTCTATGTAGATAGCAAAACCAAATTTGACATACATTAAAATGCAATTAACTTAAACTAGTTGTTAAAATAAATGAAATAATTATAATAGTTTTTTTGGTTCGTTTAAAAGCAGCTTAGCAGCTTACTACTTAACTTTAAAACACGCAACTAATGATGATCCAAATGTTTGCATGAGTTTTAATCAATGTTCAAAAAAAGTGCGCTCTAATAGAAAAAGGGCAAACTGTAGTCAAAAAGAAGAGGTTGAGGTGTGGTAAATTGTATTTCAATTAGGTAAAAAGGCTTTTGCGTGAGTTTTGTGTGGAAAAGAGAATGATTTAACGCGTGTTTCACTCAGTGCCAAAAGTTCTTTTTGTCTTTTTGATTGTAAAGTGAAACAGAATCAATAATGCAACAGCTAATGCGACAAACTAACCAACGCTGGTCAGTCGAGTGGCTTTCACATAGTTTGTTCATCGGGTTCATGGGAAAGTCAAGAGTTCGTGTATGGCGAATCAATTAGCCACAAGCTAAGTTGAAAGTCGAAAGCAGAGAAAGAGATAGCTAAAAGAGAGAGAGGGAGAGGAAGAGTAGCTCATTAACGTCAGGCGTTGCATACTTTTCGATGCGGACAGCGACAGCGAGAGAGGAACACGAATAGCAGCTGCGTGCGAAATTTATTACGTATACGTAACGCGTGCACATACATTAAAGGTATGCAAATGCCAGCGCCGTGTGGAACAATCAGCGGGTGTTTGCTTTATTGTTGTTGAGTGTGATATGGAGTGAAAATAACTCACTTTTGATTTGTATAGACTCGACTTGAGACTCAACTCGAGAAAACAACAACAGATGTGTCGCATGTCGAGAGTCGATATCATAGCCCAGATAAATTGTAATATGGCCAACTGGAATGTAATATGTTCCTTATTGTCCGGCCGCATTGTTCAAATATGTGCTCAATCTTTGACTATAAATAAACATAGCTCAGCTGGCGATGTCGCGCAGTTTACAATAACAATAACAATCGAGAAGAGTCTCAAGCGAGAAGCAAGACACAGATATATTTATATATACTTGTGTTTGCAGCACAGTTCTCTAGTCACAATTTCAATGTTGCACACATCATACAAAGTGCTTCGGCTGCTGTTGTTAGAATTCGTGCTCATTCCATTGGCTGTGGCACAAAACTATTGCGATCCGGCTTTGTGTCCGGGCGGATTGCATCATGTCGTTTGCGGCAACAGTGGCGTAAGTAACAAGCAACCAACAAGCAACAATTTCGAATGCACATGACTTATGGATAACCCCCAAAAATTGCATTATTAACTAAAGTCTGTCCCCCAGAGAGAGAAGCATGGCTAAAAGTTTATTGCCATTTTTGCAAAAGTCATTCCATTCCATTGCAATCTTCAGCCCTCCTTTCTTTTCTTTTGCTGTTGCAAATTATTGTTTGAGTAATGACCAAAGAGTGCATAAATATTTATTTACGTTTTTTCCAACAAAATGGCAAGCAACATATTTGCCAGATATTTATTTAAATTGTAAGTCAAAGTGTGCAAGCAAATAAATCTCTCTTCAGACTCAAAACTGAAAAATACTTTAAACCTCTTGCCACGTTCTGGATATTCCCTATTTTAAAACACACAAACTGCACAACGTCAGCGTCATTTACATATTTATTTATTTATAAGTTTTTCTTGTATTTTCGCTATACTCATTTTATTTTCATTTTCATTTGTTTTTGTTTCTGACCTGTTTATTTGATTGTATTGCTTTATTTATATTATTATTGTATATTTAAATATATACATATATATAATATTTCCAAAATACATGTTTATTTATACCATATATGTATATATTTTAATTTTATTTACATTCAATTTCACATATCTGATTTCTCCACCTACAGCAATTTGTGAGCGGTTGCAGCGGTGAATTTGTCCCGATCGATGCCCACATACCGCTTATACTCCAGCTCCACAATGAGAAGCGCAATCTAATCGCTGGCGGCGGTCTTTCTGGATTCCCCAGCGCTCTACATATGGCCACAATGAGCTGGGACTCGACTCTCGCCCAGATATCCGCCTATAATACGCTCCAATGTCGCCTCGCCCACGATGAATGCCGGAATACGCCAACCTATCGTTATTCCGGACAGAATCTGAGTATCCTCTACACCCGCAGCGGGGATATAGCCGATTTTCTGCGTCAAAGGATTGAGGCTTGGTTCGATGAATATCATTATGCGACGAGTGCCGATATGGAGGTATATAGACCAAGAGGAGGACCGTAAGTAGATATATAGATATAGATATAGATATAGATATAGATATAGATATAGATATAGATATAGATATAGATATAGATATAGATATAGATATAGATATAGATATAGATATAGATATAGATATAGATATAGATATAGATATAGATATAGATATAGATATAGATATAGATATAGATATAGATATAGATATAGATATAGATATAGATATAGATATAGATATAGATATAGATATAGATATAGATATAGATATAGATATAGATATAGATATAGATATAGATATAGATATAGATATAGATATAGATATAGATATAGATATAGATATAGATATAGATATAGATATAGATATAGATATAGATATAGATATAGATATAGATATAGATATAGATATAGATATAGATATAGATATAGATATAGATATAGATATAGATATAGATATAGATATAGATATAGATATAGATATAGATATAGATATAGATATAGATATAGATATAGATATAGATATAGATATAGATATAGATATAGATATAGATATAGATATAGATATAGATATAGATATAGATATAGATATAGATATAGATATAGATATAGATATAGATATAGATATAGATATAGATATAGATATAGATATAGATATAGATATAGATATAGATATAGATATAGATATAGATATAGATATAGATATAGATATAGATATAGATATAGATATAGATATAGATATAGATATAGATATAGATATAGATATAGATATAGATATAGATATAGTATATTCTACTCTTTTCAGAGCCATCGGACACTTTACCACCATGGTGAATGAGAGACAGAATCGCATTGGATGTACTATCACCCGATTTACAGACTCAAGTGGAGTGAGTGCCACATTACTGGCGTGTAACTATGCTGTCACAAATGTCCAGAACAATCCCATTTATCGGGCTGGACCACCTGCATCTGAGTGTATCAAGGGTCGCAATCCGAATTACACCAACTTGTGCGCGGATAATGAGGTCTACAGCTATAATACCTGGGCAGGTTAAACTATTATTAATATATATTGTAATTCTCACTCATTTGCCCCTGCACTCATTTCCCCAATAAAATACCGTTATCACTAAACCGCTATTTCTGTCCCAAACAGGGGAAGCAAATTGTCCTGAGCTTGGGTACTTTTGCGTACTTTGTAAATATCTCAAAAAGGATATTTCAATATCGTAAATAAAAGTACTTTCTTTTATCCGAAACTTGGTATGTTTCAATATTTGCTATAAAGGTAATTTTTGCTACAATTCATAAAGGATGCCTAAAAAATCCCACATTTTGTTGTAGGCATTTTTGTTAAGGAAATTGCATTAATATGCTATAAATGTGAAATAGCCAACAAAAACAATAACAAAAGCAAAGAAATGCGGATACAACAAGTAAAATAACTAGCTAAGGACTTTTATACCGCGACATTTCATCCCAAAAGTCCTTGTCTTTCTCAAATTATCCCAGAACTTGAAATTTTCGCACTAGCTGACTTAACGTTTTTTAGAAGTTCATGACGATTTCTAAAAACCAACTTAAAATAGCCGCATCGGGTGAAAATTTAGCAAATCATCTGGTGAAATACCAGGCGAACATAAATCAGCAGCAGGCAGAAATAAAAAAAAAACTTGCTTGCACAGTGGCGTCATCTATCGTACACAGCCACTACTACTGAATATGCAGTACCTTAAAGTATGCAACAAATATTAAATTTTTTAGTAATGCAATAGCGCGCCAATTTGAAATTTATAGCTTACCAATATTTCAGCTTGCTACTGATTTATGTTGGCCTGGTATTTCAACTGCTGACTTGGTGTTTTTTAGCAGTTGGAGACGATTGCGAATGGCCACTTGAAGCAGCCGAAACGGGTGAAAATTAAGCAAATCATTTCATAAATTACCAGGCGAACATAAATCAGCAGCAGGCAGAAATACAACAAATTCACTTGTCGAACTGGCGCAACCTTAAAGTATGCCACGAAAAATTTACTATTTTCGAAACATTTTTTGCGCGCAAATTTTAAATTCAAAATTTAAAACCAACTGACAAGTAATTCCGTTAAAATATTTAAACTACGAATGTTGTTGATTTAAAAAAAACGTTCGTTTCCAATAAATTTTTTGTAGCATACTTTAAGGGTGCAACATCGGCAATTTCCCGAAAATTTGCCATATCTCGGCCATATCCTGTCGGAATTTCAAAGGACACATATTGCTAGGATCGCAAGGACCAACTCCATCGATCGGCATCAAAATAATGCAGGATAATCTAAGGATCTAAAATTTTGGAATTTTGCAGTCCCTAATTTCAGGATATCTCAAGAACTACAAGGACGATTTCAATGTCCTTTGGCAGGATGATAGCTCTCATCAAAGGGCTTCGTTTGACACACAGGACCTGCAAGGATCAGAAAGGATAAGACTAGGATATACTAAATATTCTGTATTCAAAGTAGTGAATTTATCTCTGGTCCTGTAAGGATATTCGTCCTTTTTGATTGCACCAATCAGTTTGGCTTTATAAGTGCCATCCTTGTGCCAAAGGACATCCCGATCGTCCTTCAAATGGCTGAGAAATATGGCCAAAAAGCAAAAAAAAATTAAAAATTTTGAATTTTAACGGATTTTGTCGGTTACCTTTCAATTTAAAGTTTGAAATTGGCGCGCAATTATTTAATTCGTCATTTCGATAATAGACTCTAGAGGGCGCCACTGAGCTAGCAAGTTAATTTCTTTGCATTTCTGCTTGCTGCTGATTTATGTTCGCCTGGTAATTCACCAGATGATTTACCAATTTTCACCCTCTCCAGCTGCTTCAAGTGGACCGGTCACTGGATATCATCATAAACTGCTAAAAAACTACCAGGTCACCAGCTGAAATACCAGGCGAACATAAATCAGCAGCAAGCAGAAATACTCGCAAATTAGAAATTTGAAATTGGCGCACAAGTGCACTACTAAAAATATGTAATTTTCTGTTGCATACTTTAAGGTATCACATAGTCAGAAGTAGCGATATTGTACGATAGATGGCGCCACTGGGCAAGTAAGTGATTTTTTTACATTTTTGCTTGCTGCTGATTTATGTTCGCCTGGTATTTAGCAGTCGAATAGTCGTATATTTTTGCTGCCGCAACTTAAACTTTTAATAAAGTTAAATTTTCAAATTACCGCCAAAATATCAAATGCATTAAAACTGTCCAATTTTGTCATCATTTGGTTCTGAAACCAAATGAAATATTTTTTTTGGATTTTTTCTATATATCCTTTTTACTGTATTTATGGTTGTTAATGCTTTACTACTTACCATAAGATAATAACTAAGGATATATTTAAAATCCCTGAATGTCCCTTGGATATTTTGCAATAAAAGCCTATCCGTTGTATTTTGGATATTGTCTTCGCTAAAAAAGCATCGCTAATGCTATAAATTTCAGGATATTTGCTAATATAGTTTTCAAACCATTTTGGCGGTTTACAAATCAGCTTAGTGTTTAGATTGTATCGACTAAAAAGTCCTTTTAAACTTCCCAACATATTTAGTGTAATTCTTAGCTAAGAAATAATTTGTTTCAAAACCAAGTCCTTTTAAACTTCCCAACTTATTTGGAGTATTTCTTAGCTAAGAAAAAATTGGGTTCTAAAACCAAATTTATTGAGGATGGTGAAAACTCAATACAAATTTTACAAAATGTTGTATTACAATTTAATGATCGTGTGTTGGTGACTCCTTTGACTTGACGATACGAATGAAGATTGGTATATCCTCAATTTTGGTCGGATTTGTGGTCGAATGCGTAAATGGCTCGACACAATCATCCTTGAAATTGGACCATTTGCGTGACTTGATGAAATCGCGGAAGAGTGTCTTTCTTGAAGGAATACAGCGATCCAAATAGAAGCGCATACGCTGCCAGATGTGACCAGGATTCTGTTCGTCCTCCATCAACCAATAGCGGGGTATTAGCAAACACTGGACTGTGGTTCGTGCCATGAGAACGCGATGATCGTTCGTCTCGCCAACGCCGCAGAGGCCACCGAAGTACATGGATCCAATGTCTATAAAGTGTGTGGCATAGTTTTCATCTTTCTAAAAGAGAAACACATTGGAATGAATTATGAAATTGGCTAACATTGTTCAAGTTCGATTTAGTGTTGGATCGACTTATAAAGTAATCGATTAGTAGAACAATTTACCAGCGATCTGATCGATAACGATTTTGTTGACGCTGTTGTCGCAGAGCGCGTCGTAGCGGTAAATATCTCCGACTCCTCTGATTCGACTTCTTCCAACATTATTTGATTGGATTTGCTCGACTTTCGGGCCATAAATGAGATAGCTGCCTCTCGACCGTCGGCAAGCTGATTCACTAGACTCGAGGAGTAATAACGATTTATCATCGAACCGGAAATGCGAAATCCATCGTATTCATCCTCCGAAAAGTCCCCATAGAAGTCCTCGAATTGATCGATTGCTCGATAGCTCGATTTGCGCATATCCGCCTCTTGGGCATTGGCAATCGATTTGGTATAACGATGTCGATGAGGCATCGGTGGTGGCTCCTCTTCAACCGGTTTCGATTTCTGATTCAAGAACTCACAATGTGCTTCGATTTTCGAGAATTCCGCTTTGCGTTTCTGCATGGAGAAAACTAAGAATTTTACACATAATCCAGATAAACCTAGATAGACCTACCGCTTTCTTCTTATTGTGGCCGAGTTCATCGAGCGATGAGCTCGAACGCAAGATTTCTCGGACATCGAATGGTTCCGGTTTGTCGTCTTCCACATCGTTCTCGCTCTCGTCCTTCAACACCTCGGACAGCTCATACTGCAGTTCGCCCTTCACAGTGTTCACCTAAGTTAACGCAATTGTAAAGAGCAGATTAAGAATATATTAAAGTATGACCTACCTTCATGTGCAGACACTGCAGGAGCACACACTCGCCACTGAGCACAAAGTGCACATGATTTATGCTGTCCTTCTCCTCGGGATAAATTGTGCTCATCGGATCATACTGTCGTATCATTCCAAACTTACAAGCACTCACCACCTAAAGCGATGTTTATTTATCATTCATTCTTTAATTTCATTTAATTTTAATAATCACCTGAGCTTCGGTCATGAAGCGCAAATAGCTCAGCGAGGCAATTGCTTTCTTTTTCTCCAGCCAAACTTTCTTCACATACGGCATCAAAATGGTCTTGAAATTAACATCGTCGAGCACCAGAATTTCACAATTAGCTAGTAAATAATAATCTATAGCATTTTGTTATCATCATTATTTGCAACTCTACTTATGGCTGTGTATGTGTCCATTCGAAGACCTTTCTCCAAAAGTTCCACTTCCCCGATCCAATCGCCGGGACCACAAAAAACCTCGGGCTTCGATTCCATTTTTCGTGTAACCTAAGGAGCAGCACCAAAAGAAGTAAAAAGGCTACAGTCGAGTGTGCTCGACCGTGAGATACCCGGTAATATTTGTAAAGTATACCAAATTAATGGAAAATGGAAATAACGGAAAACTACCAAAAGTATATCAAAGGCTATATTTGGTATACTCGCTACCCATTGTGAATAAAAGCAAAATAGTGCAGTATTAATTTTAAAATATACTAAATTAGTATATCAGAAAATTACTGAAAATATACCGAATGTTTTATGTGGTATATTTATATAGTACTACATTCAAAATATACCAAAGAGTGCAAAATATACCAGATTGTCAGCCAAAGCATTTTAGAATCATAATAAGTAGGCGATTTTCCTATAATAAAGAGTTTCCTAAATAACTTCTACAATTTGTATTTGATAGCAACAAAATCAATCTTAAAAATTTAATTTATTATTGAATGTACTAAAAATCGCGACTCTAGCTTCAAAATTACGCTTTTTATTCGATATTTATCGATTTGCGGAGGCGTAAGTGGGCGCGGCAAAAATTTAGAACAAACCCAATATGCGTACAAACATAACAAGTGCTGTCGAAAAACAATTATATCTCTATCTCTTTTACTCTCTGAGATCTAGGAGTTTATACGAACGGACAGACAGACGGACGGACGGACGAATAGACATGGCTATATCGTCTCGGCTATTGACGTTGAAGAATATATAGCATACTTTTTGGGTTCACAGATGCCTCCTTCTGCCTATTACACACATTTCATAGTCACAAACCTATAATATCCTTTAGCTCTAATGGTAGCAGTATATATGACTTGAATTGACCCTTTTTCCCGATTTCCTTTTTATGTTTAACTCACCTTGTTCCACACCTTTCGGGACATCTCAATATCTCCGCTAACCACAAAATAAACGCAGATGGCCACATCGCCCTCTTTCATCAGGACACGACCCGCGGCAATCTGCATGAAGCGCAAATGCGGCACAAGACGAGCGCGAATTTTCTAACAAATGTGAATAGAATTCATATCGGATATATCTATTATATAGTTAAGAATCGTACCGGTGGCACTTGAGCAAAACTTCCCAGACCCGCAACGATAAGGCAGAGTTTCTTTCGCTCCTCGATGGTGCGTTTGTGATGCGCTGTGGCCAAAAGTCCTTTTTGCTATCGATCACGATATTTTTAATCGAGTGATCTGATTAGTGGTGAATACTTACTGCCATGGTGAGTATGCCAGTCTTGTGCTTCTTGCGCACCATCATTGCCACATTTTTGCGTACATTCAATGTGAAGCCGCCATCTTCGACCTCGGTAATCCACAGAGTGTTGGCCAATGCAATGCGAATGAGTTTCTTGAAACGCATCCTCGCATGCTTTCTACGCAGCGCTTCATCGCCCTCCTTGGTACGCTTCGACATTGTCTACAACAAGGGAAAACAAATTCTAGTGTATATTTTAGTGTTAGGTGTAAAGAGTTTCGTAAGGTTGTCTACTGACTTCCTATAAAGTTGTGAGTGCTGCCTACTAAGTTGAAGTTGAAGGAAGAATTCAATTTCCTATTTTAAATTTGCTTAACAAAAGCCACAATGATATGTATTTAGTATATAATATAAATATCGATCAATGATATATCGCAAGTGATAATGACTTTAAAGTTAGGAAAATCGATTCCACGCACATTTCTCAGTATCGAGTTTGATCAAGTTTCACTTTGGCGTTTTCAAAGCCACAAATGGACAAAAAAAATGGTAAATGGATAAGACGGTAAATTTTTTTATTATGCAAACTTTTACCACCAAATTATCAAGAAGAGAACGATTAAGATCAACAAATAAAATTGAAGCAGAATGATTTTTAAAAACCAGTGTCGCTTCGCACGCATTTGTATTTTTTACATTTTTGCTGTGTTGAGCTCCGTTTCGATTCACCTCGATAAATTATCGCGTAAAAATAGATCGAAAATGTGTGTTCGATATTTGTACGTTTGTGTTCGATATTTTCGCACAGCTCACGAACGTAGTTTTCTACCAAGTTTTTTTTAATGGGTTTTTACAAGGAGTAAATTTGAAATAAATTGAAAAAAAAACCCAAGAAGAACCGAGTTTTTGTTGTTGTGATCAGTGACAGTGAGTGGAAACAATAAAGAAGAACTTTCAAAACTAAAGTACCAAAGTGTTTAAATATTTATTCTGTTTGTGTGGTGTAATACTTAAATGTAGTATAACTAACTGCTTCAATATTTCGAAATCAACAACAAAATGCTCCAAACTAAAAAGAATTCGTCAGGCAGCTTAAGTCTTCCCAAAATTCAGACAGCCAATGATTAAAGCTGCCACAGCTGGTGGCATGCGTAGCAAGAGCTAAAGAGGCATGAAAAGAATCTACACGACAGACAGAGAGAGAGAGAGACAAGACACGACCTGGAATAACAATGTAATCAAGGCAAGGTAATCATTTCAATCAAGGCAAAGTCGTATGCTACATAGCATAGCACTTAGTCTGACCACTCAACGGTTTGCCCCTTTGCCTTTGACAACGTCAAATTCACCACGCTCGCTTGCTCTCTCTCTAACTCACCATGCGCTCAATTTACCCCAACAGCGCTGCACAAAAGTGCGAGGCGAGCTTTTGGGACAACCAACAGGGGTGAGTTTCTCAGCTGTGTGTTGAGTGTGCAGCGCGTGTGTTGAGTGAAAGAGCAAGAAGACGGAAAAGAGAGCGCTCACCAAGAGAGACAGAGAGCGAGTTTTCACTCGAAGGGTGGCCAAGCTGTTGAGTTGAGCTGTTCATTTGGATGCTTAGCAATGTCGCTGTAATTTCGCCAGCGACAGTTCATTACGGTTTTCGTTTTCAAGGATATGCGATGCCCACGCTCTGGCCGCTCGCAAAAATAAAACACACACAACTCGCTTTCGATTTCGTCGCCGTTTCAATTTGTCGTCTTTCTTCAGCGTGCGTTCGCGTTTCACATTTTTTTTTATTGTTTGTGCTTTGATTTTGTAGTTGAAACTTAAAAGAGTGTTTTAGTTTATTATATTTTTATTACAGTGTGTGTTGCCACAAAGGTAAAACAAACATTTCTCTACTAAAAAAAAAATGGACAATAGTGTTGTGCATACTCGAAATAAAACTGCGGCTAAATAAAGTTGAAACTATATTTTTTTTTGCATTCATTTTTTGAAAGTGTGTTTGTTGTTCACTTTTTTGTGTTTATTTTGGAACACAGCAGCAGCAGCAAGCAAACAAGTGTGAATAAGAATAAATAAAGCTGCCAGAGGAGCAGAAGCAGCAACAGAAACAGCAGCCACAACAGAATGAGGATTAAAAACCATAAATCGAAACTAACAAAAGCAAACTAATCGCATTATCGGAATATGTTCGCAACACGCTCAATTTAAGCTAGACAACAGAGAGAAAGAAAGAGAGAGGGAGAGAGGTTTGAGGTGAGTTTGCAATTAAATCAAAAACTAAATGTGCATCAAAAAATTACAAAAATAATAAAAGAAGAAGAGAGAGAGAGAGAGAACAACAATTGCACAGTTTGTGTGCAATTGTGCAGTTGATCCACTTGCTGGCATCCTTGCTGCTTCCTTTTCCGCTCCGCTTTCCGCTTTTCGTTACTCGCACATTTCCTTTTTGCTCCCATGCAGCGCATCTATTACGCTTTTTTTTGCTTTTCTTCAGTGTTTTTTTCCGGATATTTAACCTGTTTGGATCACCTGCAATATTTATGCAGATTCGCCTCGTTCAACGGCAAATGCAATTTATGGCAAATCGCACATAAATCCATCGCTTCCACAATCTATAAATCAAGTGGGCTTTCCCCTCCCTCCTCTTCCCTCCCCTCCCTTCGCATTATATTTTCTCATTTTTTTTTCGCAAATTTTCCCATGTTGACGTCAAGGTTGGTGAGTTCAATTAAGTGTGAAATTAACTGAAGCCGAGGCTGAACTGCGTTATCGGCATCGCCATCGCAATCAACAATCGCAATCGCAATCGACAAGTTGGCAGCCCCGCTATTTTCTAAAACTACACGCACGGTCTTTAATAGAGAGAGCGTTCGCAGTGTTGCCAACTGCACTTAATTACGCCTAGTTGGCAACGCTGTGAACTTGCAATTACTTAACTGGTGATTAAATGCAGCTTGCGAATCTTAACCGCAAGTTAAACTGCGGTTCACCAACTTCATTTGCAGTTGGGGAGAACTATTAATTAAGCCTAATCAAATTTATTGACTACACAGAACACACAAAGGTTCGACAATCAAGATTTTGATTTTGGTGCTTTAAGAATATGAAAATCTTAAGGTTAGAAAACACAATTTGAGTTAAGGAACCTTTAATATAAGAAACAAGTTCTTATTAAAAAGAAGTGTATAGTTTTAAGACCAAATATCTTATTATCAAATAATAAAATTGCAGTTGAAGAGAACTATTAATTAAAACTAATCAAATTTATTAACTACACACAAAGCAAAAAGGTTCGAAAATCAAGATTTTAGTTTAGATACTGAGAATTTAAAAATTTTAATGTTAGAAACAACATCTTGATTTGAAGAATATTTAATACAAGAAACAAGTTCTTATTAAGAAGAAGTGTAAAAATCCTATAGTTTTAAGACCAAAAATCTTATCAAAATCAAGATTACTATGAATTTTGGTCTTGAAAGTGCTTTAAAAATATGAAAATCTGAATGTTAGAAGACGTTTTAAGAATATTTAATATAACACCCAAGTTCTTATTTAAAAGAAGTGTAAAAATCTTATTGTTTTAAGACCAAATATCGTATTATAAGATAAAAAAAAAATATTTTACTATATTTCATTGTTCGTTTTTTAAGATTTATTAATTACTTTACCATTTGGTAATTTAATTAGTGACACATTTAGTTGTTCAGTTGTATGTTGAAATATTTATTATCGTTTCTCTTCTGTAATGCAATTGAGAATGTTTCGCGACAGTTCAACTAACTATAAACAATAACTATAAACGAAAACACTCAAATGTTAATAAAAAACTTTAAGGATTTTCGATGGACTGCAGACTGCAGCCCAAATCTCGAATTTTTGGGATTATTAAAAAAATTTGGCATTTTTTAGACTTTATTTTTAGAATTTGTTCTTCAAGTGGTCTGATTTGAAGCACACAATTTTTAAGACGAATGTTCTTGATTTACGAACTTGACTTTTTTCCATTAAACTGTCAATTTATACGATTTAACATATAAACACACAAAAGTGAATGTTAATATATGCAGTAGATGAGGCTTGAAGTTGAGATTCTTTAATAGTTAAAAACTATAAAATATTAATTGATTTACCAATTTAATTGCCCAGCATTTTGATGTGAGAAAAATAAGTAAATTTCAACTTGAATTCTTATTAGCAATACCAAAAGCTGAAAAGTTGAAAAGGATTTGTTAAGCACAGCATCATCATAACCGTTGTCAGCCTCAGCTTTATGGGAGAACATTTCAAAATGCTTTAATGGTCTTGAACTTTGGCAAAGTTTTCCGCAGTTTTCTTCAGCTGACCGAAACGAATCGAATCGATTTGAATCGAGCCACAAGTTAAATTGCATGTCAAAAGCTGTCTTTAAGCTAAGCATATTAATCCAATTATAAAATGAATAACGCTATGGCTCATTTAATCGCTTCGCTCATCTTCTTCATTCGCAACCAAAGCGAGAATCCTTTCCAATCGAATTACTTCAATTCCTCCTTGTTCTTTTTCCAAGCAAAAGAGACAAACAGAGGCTCATTAGGTTTAACGATTAAATCGCTTCTTTTTTTTTAATAACATTTGGGTTTTGCTATTAAGCCAATTGAAGTCATCAATTGAGACAAGCCAAAGAAAATCGCGTTCGCATTCATAGAAATTGTGTGGGGATAAACGCATCCAAAGTTTCTCAGTTTTGTTTCTGCGTGGGATTTTTTTTATCATTTGTTTTGACTTCGCTTTATCTTTCTCTTGCTATTTGTCTATCTTTGTCTATTTATTTTTTGAACATTCTTGGTGAATTGTTTGGTTCGCCAACGTGTTCCCCAATAGAATTAAATAGCTTTCACAAACTTTAATTTGTTTTAACTTTTTTGAACAAACGTTTTTACCTTGACTCATCCACAACTACAACTTGAAAAAAACTATTTCATTTTGCGATGCGATGCGTCCACCAAACTCGACTAGTTGCATTACCTGTATTAAACTACTTGCGACTTCTATCATTGACCTCGTTGTGGGAGTGAAAATGAGAGAAGTTTCCCCAATGAACCTGAAGTTTAAGGATAAAAAAGAATCTTGGACGTTAAGTAAAATAAAGTGTGAAATACAAAAGTTTTGCAATGAGATAACAAGAAATAAAATACATATAGAATGGAACGAATGAAATTTAAAGATCTAAAATACATATAGAATGGAACAAATGAAAATTTAAAGATCTTTACGTTTTAAATATTTGTCGATGTGTCTTCAAAATAAATAAATAACGATGATTGAACAATATTCAAATAGTCAAGAAGAGAATTGACTTCAAATTTCATTTGAGCACTTCAAAGAGTTTCAAGATACGTGATGGAATACAACAGAAAAAAAAACATCCCCTTACCAAAGTTTAGGAAAATGATAATGCAACGAATAGGGAGACTAACTTCTAGCTAAAAAACTTTCTGTTTTATTACACATTTGGGGATAAAAGGGAGCGAGCGTCGTCGTTAAGCGCAATAACTCCATAAAAATCAAGCAAAAAATAATAATAAAAACGAAATAATAAAGGATGTCATAAAATGAATTATTCAACTGACAAATTCCGAATTACGATAGCATTATAGTTGCTGTCAACAGATCAATGTGCAAAGGCTTCTCCCCTTTTCTATTCTTTTTTGGTTGCTTTGTAATCCATTTAGGTAAGACGGAGATTATAAAATTGCTGGAATTACACAATACACAGAGACAGAGAGGAGTCCGGAAAATGCCAACACGAAGACATGATAAGTACATCGTACTTACATGCGAATGGATATACGTATCAAGTATACGACAGCGTGCATGTATGTGAGAAGCAATTACATATGAGAAGAGAGTCGAGCATAGCTTCAAACAAAAAACAAAGAAAAAGCAGTAAGGGAGAGGGAAGGGGTAACAACAACAACAACAAGCCAGAAAAAGTGCTCGAAGGGAGTCGAAGGGAAAAAGTTGTTCCTAGGTCCGTGCTAAGCTACCGAAAATGTCAAGCGGTTGAAGAAGTTTCTAATCTGTGAGAGAGACTCTGAACTCTGAGTCATACGCAAAGTAGAAGAATTTGATGTAATGAGCGCACACACACACACACACAGCAGGAGGGAGGCAGGGGGTGTGGGGGACTCTGTGTGTGGGGACCAAGGGTTGCTTGGTTGGGGCAAAGCCCCAAAAAGCAAAAAAAAAAAAGGAGGAAAAAAAGATGAAAATGTGTACAAGACTTACTCGTAATGCGTAGAAAACAAAACAAAGCACGTTTTGCACTCAATGGGGCACAGCAGGTGCAGCACTAACCCAGGCCCGTCCTCCCCCAGGGGAGGGGTAGGGGGAAGGGGAGGTGGCACAGTCAGATCCCTGGATTTCACGGGGTTAGACGCAGCGTTAAGCGTTAAGAGCTAGTTAGTCAAAGTCAGGTAGAAGTAGCAGAAGAACGAAACAGAACAACAAGAACAAGAACAAGAGAACAACACGAAGAAGAAGAAGAAGAACAAGCAGTAAGAACAAGCAAGAAGAAGAAGCGGCAGATGATGAAGAACAACAAGCGAATACCTGATGATAATGACCATGCCGATGATGATGATGATGATGATGTTAATGGAAAGGGGAATGCTAAACTGGGTAAATAAAAGAAAGCGCCGCAAAAGACGTGACACAGTCTGCAGCTGGGAGTCAGTTGCTAATGTTCCGCTGTTGCTGTTGCTGTTTATTCCTTTAAAGGCCAACATCATGATGACCACGCGAATGCTGATGATGATGATGATGATGATAGGGATGGTGGATGGAGGATGGGGGGATGGTTATGATGATGACTGCGAGCGAGAGAATTTCATAAAATGAAAATTTTTGCTATATAACATAGTAGAGAAGCCGCCAAGTCGCCTCTGCGTTTTGCCATCAAGCTCATTTGACTTTTATTGCCGCTGTGAGTGCCACGCCGTGTATGTGTATGTGTGTGTGTGTGTCGGTGTGTAAGTGTGTGGGTTATGAGAAAATCCTGGCTGTTGTCCTTTAAGTGCAATTAGAATACGCAAAAAGCTTTAAGCCTTCCTTCCTTCCTTCCTTCTGCCTGTCTGTCGTGTGTTGTTCACATTGTTATCGTGTTGTCTCTCTCTCTAAAGCAAATAGTTGTTGCCTTTTAAATTCAGCTGACTTTTCATCCTACTTCTCTTTCTTACTCTTCCTCTTCCTTGTTGTTGTTGTTGCTGTTGTAGTTCATCATTTTGTGTGATTTGGCAAAAAAAATCAAATGTCAACAAGCAGGCAAGAAAAAGGGATGCGTACTGAACACACACACACACACTTACACACACACACACAACAGCAGCAGAGAAAACTTTGACAGAAATCAAAACCAAAATGAAACAACGCAAACGACACAGAAACCAACACAAAAAAAAAATCGGAAAAAAATAACAAAAAAGGCATCAGATGAGTGGAAGCTGAAGAAACAAAAACAACAACACGAAGTGACAACAACAACAATGAAGCGAGCGAATAAAAACAACAACAGCAAGAATAACAAGAGCAACAACAACAACAACTTCACTAATATAATATTTATTACGGTGATTATGTCGTGAGCCAAGGGCAAACAGCAAACGCCCACCACGACAAAAACCCAAACCGAAAGCCAAAGCCAAACCCACCACCCCACCTACTCACCACACACACACACACACACTCACACATAGAGAGCAAACGCAGCAAAGTCAATGGCAAAGTGGAATTCGAAGGAAAGCAGCAGAGCGAAAAAGAGCGAGAGAGGGAAAAATGTAATAAGCAAGAGAACATTGAGCAAGTGTGAGAGAGCGCGTGTAGAGCGGGGGGGTGGGAGGCGGGGGGAAGGGCAGCCCAGCCGCACATAAACTATGATGGACAAAGACAAAGATGGAGATGAAGACAAAGCTCAAGTCAAAGATGAAACTGTGGCTCAGCGAGACAGCGAAAGCGCGATGAAGATGGAGGCGGGAGACGGGAGATGGAAGATGGGAGATGGAAGACAAAGTTAGCAAAAGGCTAAGGCTAAGCTATCGCCGTAGGAATCAACTTTAATTTCTTTTATTCAGCTGTATTACGCCAATAAAAACTCGCTTTTAAATGGACTTTCTTGATAACTTATCGGTGCACAAGTCGTAGTTCTATCCTGCCCTCCTTCCCCCTTTAGTCCCCTTTCCTCTCTACACTTCACTCCTTTTATCCATTTTCAACTTTGTCCCCTCGATTTGCAGCTCAGCATCTAGTTACTATTGACAATGTCCGGGTTTGTTCTTCCAACTTCCATCTTCCAACTTCGTCCATCATTCTTTGAAGTCGTCAAGTGTCAGTCAAGTTGTGTTAATTCCTGTGACCCAATTCGCAATTCTCAATTCCCCAGAGTCAAGCAGACAACTAAAGAGCCTTACGCTTTTCAGGTAAAATGGCCGAACTCAAGCAACTTGACCGGACCCAACCCCAAAACTCAATTAATACTGCACAACTTACAACATTAACTATTCGATGTACTTAAGTGCAGCACAGCTCTGCACAGTAATGAGATACTAAAAGCTAAAGGAAATCAAAGAAAATACACAAATACTGAGATCAAAGCTCTAAAAAAAGGAATTGTTTAATCGGAAGAGAAGAAGAAGAATTCTTAAGGATAAAAAGAAGATTAATAGAGAGAAAAAAGTGTGATGCTTTGAAATATATAATAAGTTAGATTTATGTTGATAAATAAGAAAATTTTCAAATATGAAAAACCAAAAATAAAAATTCTTAACTAAATAAAAGCTTATACATTTTAAGTATCAAAAGAGTATTAAAACTCTTCCACACAAAAATCTTTAAGCACATAAACTCACATTCCTTGCATTTAATATTATACTCATCATTTGAAATAATTTATCATCAATAAGAGGCCAATTGAAAAGTTCCCGGCTTACCACAGTAAAACACTTTTATTTAAAAAAAAATTGTTTTCTCTATTCAACATTAATCCATTCACTTGTTGATACCATTTTTGTAGTACTATTTGCCCTGTGCTTTAAAATACGCCTCAATTTTACCGATCACCTCATCATTCGATGTCTTTTAAAGGTTAGAACTAACCAAAAATCATAAGGATTTGATTCAGGGCGGAAACTTTTCAATTGGCCTGTTTTTTATGATTGATTATTTTCAATCAATGAGTGACTAATATTTAAAAAAAAAAAGAATGTGAGTTTATGAGCTTAAAAGTTCAAGTCAAAGCATTCAATTTTTTCAAAGCCATAAAAATACGTAAATCCTTTAAATTAATTTAAGTGAATAAGAAGAATTTAATCAAATACCCAATCGAAGTCTGAAGGTCTTTTAAAGGAATTTAAGCGAATAATCCATTTAAGTTCGAAAGTCATTTAAAAGAATTAATGCGAATAACCCGTCGAATCATAAAGTATAGCACTTTAATAGAATTTAAGCAATCAACCCATCGAAGTCTGAAGGTCTCTTAAAAGAATTTAGGCGAATAACCCATCGAATCCCGAAAGTCCTTTAATGGAATTTCAGCGAATACCTGCCATGAAAATCGCAATCTGTGAATGTAATCAAATCCCATTTATGTGCAAACCAGTTGCAATTGATATCAAGTCATGTCAACTCTTCTTTCTCTAATTGCAGTTACGTAGACAAAACCAAACCCACACACAAAGTAAGGGAGGACAAAAAAAAAAGCCAGCAAAGCCGATCAATTGCAAAACGCTGCCCGGGAGGAGGGTGGAGAGAGGTGGGGAGAGGGGAGAAAAGAGGCGAAGAGAGTTCATTTGTTTGAAATACAATGAAGGTTTCGGATTACCATACCAGACCAGAATATCAAAGTCACGTCATCCCGTGCAAAGGATGAGGCGTTCAAGAGTTAATAGCGCATCATTAGCATCAGCATCAATCGCGGCCCAAACGCAGCTCTCACAGCTCTCCCACCGCCATCATCCAGAGACAACAACAACAACAACGACAACAACAACAACAACAGCAACAACAACAAGAAGGCAGCATCAACATCGAAACGAACTTCGATTGACTGAATTGAGGAGATTGCGGAGACTGAGAGAGAGCAAGAGAGAAAGTCAAGGTCTCAATCTGATTCGATTGCTTGCGGTTGTCGCTGTGATTGGACAACGTTTTGCTTTGGGTAAGTGTTGTGTGGCACCGCCTAACGCTAGATGGCGCCAGCGGCCAGCATCTAATTAGCAAACAGCAATCTCAATTTATTTCTTGCATAACTTTCCCCACTTTCCACATTTCTCGCATAACTTTGCAATTTATTGAGCGATTCTCTTGGAAGTTTACGGCACACTTCACCGAAAATTATTAAAGTTCATTTACTATATATAATATTCGAGGAAGTGTAATAAACTTCAAACACAGAAATATTCAAAAGACAAGTCTGTCAATAGTAGTTTTTCTTTCGTTGCTTAGCTGTCAACGTTTAGTCTATCAAATTCTTGTTTGTCACCCACAACTTTTTCGCATGTCACTCAAGAATTAAATGCCATGGTAATACAGAAATAGTTCGATTTTTGATGATGAAAAGTTTTCGGAATTTTCGCACTCAATGTTTCTTTCGATACGAGTATTTCAATTAGTCCGAGAGCAGAATGTGAAAAGTAAACTACTACTAAAAAAACAGAGAAGAGGAAATACAAATCCTTTTAGGTTGGGCGGGTAAACAAACCAAGTTTGAACTGAATTGAACTGAACTTCCTTTAGGCACAACAGAGACGACAGCAGCTGGAACATCAACGTCTGTGGCCATCGAACATAGTCGGAGCAATAATCACAACAATACGGAGAATAATTTCTATTTTGATGAGCATAATACGACAAAAACAATAACATTCATTCCTGTGGACACGTTGACCACAATTCCGGACGTTGGCCAGATGCCAGATGCAACAACAACAACAACAACAACTATAACAACAACAACAGGAAGCACAACAGCAGGAAGAACAACGGCACAAGTTGCACTGACATCGGAACAACCATCGATGAGAGACCAAACAATTGGAATTATCAATAGCAACAACAACAACAATAATCATCATCATCATAGCACAACAATTAAAAGTTCATTGGTCACGGGATTAGCGACAGCATCGTCATCATCAACATCATCATCATCATCCTCCTCATCCTCATCATCATCATCGTCGTCGACAACGACGAAAAGTGCTCGGAGCACAGCAAAGCAACCAAACGATTCAACAAAGTCACGCAATCATTGGGCATTTGGAGGCGCCCCCGATGCGGAACGTTCGCGGACATTTCGCAGCAAGTATCATCATGAGAACCACTACGGTCCCTTCTTCGAGGAACCCTCCACCCAAATTGATCCCGGCAAGACGCTGGTCGCCGCCGTGCATCTCTTCACCGAAGCCGTGCTCAATTGTCGCGTCGGCATGTTGAAGGACAAAACTGTGAGTTCCCCAACATTCTAACATTCGAATCTCAAACAAAACATAACAAAACTATATACGTATACGTATATACGTATAAAAAGTACTATCATCTCATTGTTATTTCAATAAAATAATAATAATATATTCGTAGCATACAAAAATATGAATAAAAAATAAAGTGTTCTAAAGTGAAAAGCTGAATCCCTATCAAATATACATATAGATATTATATAAGATTCTCTGACTCACCGTATTTCAAGATATTATGCTTTAGAACAGGAAATATGTTTTTTTAGACGCTTCACCTTAAAAAAAAAAATAGAAAAAAGAGTTAGAAAAAAAAAGATAAGGCAAAACATAAAATTTCTACTTTACAGAAAATACTTGTATAAAGTAAACAAGAAAGTTACATTCGAGTATGCTCGACTGTAAGATACCAGCTACCCACTTTGAATAAAATCAGCACGGAAAATATACTGAATATATCATAAAATACTAAAATATACCAAACGCTCTATTATACTACACTCAAAAGAACCGAAAACTATGTTCAATATGTATATATTTATAGTACTACATTCAAAATATACCATAGAGTATACCAAAAACAATTTCAAAATATACCAAATAACATATTTGGCTATATTACTACATACTACAGACAAAAAATACCATAGATTACAAAATATGTTAGATATTCACCGAAAGCTATATTTCGTATATTTTTAAAGTACTATTTTCAAAAAAGTTGTAAAACATATCAAATTATCAGCCTAAGCTGCAATTAATAAGTACAAGAGAATTTCTTGAATAACTTCTACAATTAATATCTGATCGCAATCAAATTTTCAGGAATCTTAAATAATATAGTTATTATTATATGTATGTACCAAATATCACTGCTATCGCAGGTATATTAGCTCAAAATGAAATTAATTATTTGAGCAGGAAATTTCTTTTCGTATTTCGAAATTGAAATTCTAGAAGTATACTTTATATACTTTTTTCTAAAGTTAAAAGTTAAATAAAGGATTAAGAAAGGAAATTTCTTTTCGTATTTAAAAATTAAAGTTCTAAAAGTATACTTTATATACTTTTTTCTAAAGTTTAAAGTTAAATGAATGAATGAAAATTTCTTTTTGTGTTTCAAATTTGAAATTCTAAAAGTATACTTTATATATTTTTTTCCAAAGGAAAAAAAGGAAAGGAAGTTTCATTTCGTACTGCAAAATTGAAATTCTTTACTTTACATAAAATATACGTTTTTTTTAGAAAGCACATATTTTGAAGAGGTCAGCGGCATTTGAGTTTAATTAAATCTCGCACTCTTTGCAGGTCATGTGGGTTAGAAGGACCACCGAGAAGGTCTCCCTGCTCACCGTTGGCAATGTGACGTACAGTGGAGATCCGCGCATTCGTGTCAAATTCCAATATCCAAACAATTGGCGTTTGCTCATCAATCCCACCCAGCGGGAAGATGCTGGCATCTATATGTGTCAGGTTTCAACGCATCCGCCGCGGGTCTTTACCACTAACCTCACCATATTGGGTAAGTTTTTGCCATCCACTTAAGGTTAAGGTTCACAAGCAAATTCGTTATTTATTTCCAAGAAAGAAAAATCTACTTTAGACGAATGAAAACATCAAAGGTTTTCAATGTTGTCTACAAATTAAGTACTTTAGAGTCTTGAAGTTCAACCTTTGATTAATATGATATATCTAGTTAATTGTACGATTTGAATTGAAGTTCTTCAGACGACAATAAAATATGATTGTGAGATCATTCCTATGACAACTATAGAATATTTAACCACAAGTTAAACTGTCTGTTAAACCTAACATATACTTTATTTAGAGCCACCGTTACGCATTATTGATGAACATGAACGAGGCGTCGGTGATCGGTATTATAAATCGGGCAGCACCGTCGATCTGCAGTGCCAAATCTCTCGAAATTTCTTTCAAAAGGAACGCAACAACATCTTCAAATCAACCGAATCGGGCAAACTGAACGATACGGGCAACGAGCTGAATCTGAATTTGAATTTGAATTTGATCAGCGATGCCAACCAAACGCATACGACTTTCACCAGCCAAGAGCTGGAGAAATACTTTACTAATTTTATTACCTGGGCCAAGGACGAGGAGCCACTTCAAGCACTGACCAATAGACGATCTAGGTAAAGTATTTTTTTTTATTTTTTATGCGAATTTCAAATTCAAAATGTGAAAATCAAAGTGTGTGAAAACATTGTAAACTAAAAACTCAGCTTCAATTTCTACCAGTCTAAGCTCTTACTTTCTTCAAACTATATCTTATCGAAATCTTCTTTATCCTTATAGCGTATCCGATAAATGGCTGACTAGCCGCATTTCCATACCAGAAGCCAAACTCTCAGACAGCGGCAATTATTCATGTTCACTCGGCAGACTTTTTACAGTCATTGTTCAAGTCCAAGTTCTTACAGGTAATAATACCCGATATATAGTTTATTTTTCAATTACTGAATAACCATCTATCTTTTTTTTTAGGGGAATTACCGGCTGCAGTGCAACATAATTTAGCTCGTAAATCTGGCAGCTGTTTGCTATTATCCTGGAGTCTTTTCATCATTGTGATTTGCTTCTACATGCTCAAAAATCATTCTTCGCAATTTCATTCGATCAAAATGTTGAGTGCTTAAGATAAGGAATTGCCAAAAAAAAAACATAATTGCCATAAAACAAAAAACAAAAAACATAAAACATTCTAATACAATTTTGTCAAACGCATTCGACATTGTCCAAAGCAGCATCTGATATTCGTATATACATCTTATTCAAGAACAAGAAAAAAACCAAAAAGAGAAGAAAACATCATAAAATGAAGAAACATATATACATAGGGATTTTCTATATCAATTTACACGACTTCCACATTCACATTTTGAATTCCTATAATAAAGTCCTTGAGTCAAGTCGCAAATTATTCTTTTGTCTTTAGTAGCAGAAATCCGTTTATAAAACAAAAAAACAAAAAACGAAAAAAAACACAAAACACACTTGACAAGAACTTGCCCAACTTTCTTATCTACCATATATGTTACTAATTATATTATAGAAAAATACAAGAACAACAACAAAATTAAGAAATTTGTATAAAAAAAAAACGAAAACAACAAAAAATATAAATGAGTTAAGATTTGTTATAACAGAACTATTCGGAATTTCGAAACTGAGGAATTCTCGAATTGATCTGATTCTGTTGGGTTCGATGTGTAAGTAAGAGTTAAACTATCACTTACATAAATTAAGCTATTATTTGAAGTATTTTTTAAGTAAAGTTTTTGTTTAGCTTTTTTTTTGTGTGATTTTTGGCCAGATTAGTATGTTTGTAAATATTGTAAAATGTCAAGACGTTAAGGCGATAAATAAAAATGTGTAAAACCTGTGTGTACTTTACATAATCCTAACATTTTAATCCTCATTCCACTAGCCCAAATTATATTTACAACAACAACAAGAACAACAAAAAACATATTATTGTATAGTTAAAATGAATTTTCAATTGATTTGTATACATCACTTAGTTAATGGTAACCATTACAAAAACAAAAACAAAAACAACAACCCAAAACCAAACAAAATATTGTTAAATTGCGGTAATTGTGAATTGTCATGATTGTCGTCATGCTATATTACAAGTAAATCAAAATACATACTTTCAAATATAAGAACCATTCAAATTGTTTCACTTTGTCTTCGCCTCCTTATGAAATATGCAATCCTCAAATCATAAACATCCCACAAAAAATAATAAAAAAAAACAAACTTTCATATTTGCCAACTTTTGTGGTCATCACTTTTACTGGCTGTGCCAAAATGCTGCCCCATCAATTTTTTGCCTGACCAAAAGAAACTTTGAAGGGGCCGCGGAATAACGTCCTTCATCATCAGTGCCTCTCGCTCACTCACTCTTTTTCTCTGGGGACGTCATCACGGTTCACAGTTGGTACAACAAACAAAAGTTACCAAATTCACTTAATATTGCATTGCATGTAAGTGTACCAATAAATTACAAATGTACCGCTTATAGTACAAAATGTGACAATCGCTTGCAATGTGAGTATTGAGCTGCATTGACTCGTGCGTGCCTATCGAAAACGTCACGAGTAATCGAGAAAACCGTGAATTATAAATTGGTATAGAAAGTATAAATTTCTATACACTATATAAATTCACATATCAATTTTAAATATTTATGCATCTGAACAAACTAAGCACTACGCTGCATATTGAGTAGTTAGTAGTACCACTACTACAATTTGTGCTCCTCACTCCTCACACGAGCGCTGACCTATCGATAGCGCTAGCTCATCTGTCGCACTGCCTATCGATATTTCGTGCAGCCTATCGCATATTTATTTATAGCACAAATTTTTTAGTTTTCTTTTTGTTTAAATATAAACATATACATAACAACTTATTAGCAAATTAATTATAAAAAAAAATCGTTTTTTTTAATACGAAAACCCTGGATAAAAGACTGCAACACGCATTACAGGTGAGTGTGGGAAATAAAGACAAAACGGACAACAACAAACATTGTACTCAATTTAGTTGTTGCTTTTGGGCATTGCTCAAATGATAAGATTGAATGCGAAGCCAATGTGCATAGAGTATATATAACTATATTGATATATTTACAAAACGAACATAATCCGTTAGCGTTCGACGGGGCAGACAACATTTGTAAGTGTCTCCACAAGGAAAGAGGTGAGCGAAGTGGGACTGCAATTTAAATATCCAACACACATGCATACATATATGTATATGTATGCATTTATGCACACGTGTGTGTGTGTGTAAGGAGAGCATTATTTTAGGTGAGGAGGGGAGCAAGAGATTGTTTGTTTCGTCTGACTCTGACTTCACCTTGACTAAAGTACACGAGGGCAATGCAAAATACACACGCACACATACAGACACGCAGCCGGTGATAACAGCGGTACAACAACAACAACAACGACAACAGCAAAGCTAAAGAGAAGAAGAAGCATCAGAGTAAATAACATGCAATTGATTTCCCACACACAGTTTCCCATCCCAACCATCCAACGTATTTTGATCCCGTCATCATCGTCAGTGCGAAAATGTTGAACATACGTAACATCTGCTCCCTGGCCAACAATAATGCCGCTCTAATCGCTATCAGGTAAGACAACATCCCGAAAACTCCCATTCCCTATCTGCCCGATAAGACATTATTCAAATCGTACTATATAGTGGGTATCATTTTGTTAGTCGTTTTCTATATGAACTGCATTTGTTGTTTGTTTCTTTTTGATATGACCTTTGATGGGTAGTTAAAGGATTTACTTGAAAAATGTATTTACTAACATTAAATATAATATTCAACATTAATTTTTACTCCTTCAACACTATTAAAAGTCTCTATATCATTCCGTTAATTCTTTTTCTATAAAAACTACACTTTTAAAATAACTTTCAATCGCAGATAAAAGGTTTTTCAATAAAAAATTGTTAAAAACGTACGAAAATAAATCTTCTTTATAATATTATAATAAGAATTCCAAAATATCGCAAGATAAATCTTCTTCTTTATAATATTATAATACAAATTTCAAAATATCGTAACAAAAAAATCTTCTTCCACACAATATTATAATAAGAATTGCAAAATATCATATATAATATAAACATAAAATATGAATTCATTACCTACCTTTCAAAATTTCACTTTCCATTTATAATAATTAATTCTTTCATCATTTTTAGATCAATCTCAACGACAGCCAACTGTCGGGACTCGGAATCATGGTTCTCCAAGCTGTTGGTGCGCAAAATTGAACCCACCAAGGAGTCGCACAGTCGGATGCTCAGCGACAAGGAAATCATTTATGCCCTCCACACTCATAATGTGCGTCCCGATTCCATGGGCGCCTACCTGAACAACTAGTGAGTGTTATTCCCATTCTCAACACTTTGAGAGTGCTGCCAACTTTAGTCTAGAAAGAGAAGCATAAGGGAAGCGTATATATAGACAAACCGATCAGGATTCAAGTATATGTTTTAGAAGTTATACCTCAATGAAAAAGGAAATGTATAGGATCACTTATGAATATTATTGATAAGTTATATCTCAATTAAAAACCTAATGTAGAGGATCATCTATGAATATTATTGAGAAGTTATATCTCAATTAAAAAAAGAAAAACAAAGTATATAGGATTAGCTATGACTATCATGAATAAGTTATACCAAATTCAAAAACAAATCTAGATGATATTCTATAAATATTATTGATAAGTTATATCTCAATTAAAAATGCAAATGTAGAGGATTAGTTATATAGCAACAGAACCCTTCAGATGTAGACTGTTTTTTTAGACTTCATCCTAAGCTTATCCAATGAGAATATATATTAGTAATTCTTTGGCAAAAATGTTTCGTAAAGTACAAAAAATATATGCCAAAATAAAGTTGTTAATTTTGAGAAAGAAAAAAATATAAAGTGAAACAATTTTAAAAATTAGTAAAGGTTATATATATACCTCTTGATTAGCACTTTAATTAGAGTTTAGAATTATTTTTCTGTTTTAAGATAATTGCAAAACTGAAAGTTCCTATTCCACAAAATTAACGAATTTAAATATTTTATTATAAAACAGAAAGGTTTCCTAAAATCAATCCGATCTCTAAATATAGAGCTACAAGAATATTCTTTATTATTATTTTTTTAATTTGTTTCAGTTTATGATTTTCTCACTGACAAGTTCCGCCAGAGAACTCATAATCATTTAACCCAAGCTGTAAATCAGAAAAAGTTTCTAAAATCAATCTAAGCTCTGTATATAGTGCTAATCTTGAGCTATAAGTATAACCTTTACTTATTTTTTTAAATTGTTTCAGTTCAGATACATTTTGCCCGAGAATTACCTTTATATCTTTTATAGAGCAAACTAAATTTTAACTTAATCGTAGTTTCCAAATTTCGGTTGTACTCAAATTGACAGCATCTCGTTTTCTTTAATCACATCATCGATTCCAAAACTAATGCAAATTCGATTTCTTTCCCAACACTTACAGCAAGAACACTGTTGGTCTGATCAATGACAAAAAGTCGAGTTTGTCGTGCAATTTGGTTGCCTCATGGACTGTCCAAGTGGGCGATATGGATCAGTGTCTGCATTTATGGAAATACACTGGAGGCTTTGAGAAGATCGATCAGGCCAAGGAGGATCTGTGGAATGATCCCGAGTATCTCAAGCTGATGAACGAACGTTCGAAATTCTTGCGTTCCCGCCATCTCCAATATCTTTTGGCCTTCAGCTATTGGCCACAAATCGAGAGTCGCGAAGGCAAAAACATTTACGAAATGCGGCAAGTTTCGCTATCGAATTGCAATTTAAATTCAAATACTTATTTATCATCTATGATTTTTTGCAGTTCTTACCGCTTGACGCCGGGAACGATGATCGAGTGGGGCAACAATTGGGCGCGTGCGATCAATTTCCGTAAGCACAACAACGAGGCATTTGCTGGATTCTTCTCACAGATCGGACGTCTCTATAACGTGCATCACATTTGGTGTAAGTTCGGATCGGAGATTAACATTAACATCCGAATTCAATTGTTGAAACTATTCTTTTTCGTAGGCTACAAATCGCTGCAGGATCGCAAGGAGACCAGAGAGGCTGCTTGGCGTTCTCCTGGCTGGGATGAATGCGTCGCTTACACTGTGCCCCTCATCCGTGAGATGCACTGTCGCGTCCTTGCCCCCACCGAGTTCTCGCCCTCACAATAGAGCGAGAGAGAGAGAGGGAGACAGAGTGAGGGAGAGAGGAGATGTGTCGTCAAGCTGATATGTGGAACTGTAGATCGGCTCTAAACTAGATTGCTTGTAAATAATGACAGCATTTTTACCGATGCTCACACACACACCCACACACGAACACACACACAAACAACCATTTATATATATACCTTGTAATTTCTTAAGATACAAACACAACACAACAAAAAAAAAGTGCATTTGTTTTCGAGCGTTTTACATTTGTTTCCAAAAGAGAGAAAAAATGAAAAAAATCAGCAAACTAAAAGTGAAATTAAAAAAAAAAACACACACACACATGTTAACGTTATATTATATACTACTATATTATCTACGAGAATAAATCGTAAATGAATTTGCAAATGTTTCAATTTATCTTTATCAATCTGAATCACAACTTATTTAAGTCATTATACTAACCACATTAAAATAGATATTGACTTGATTTAAAAGCTGAATTTTAGTTTAATGTTTTAACCTTAAAACGTATTACTTTATTTACTTTCTCAATTTTTGTTTTCTATATAAATTCTCACAACGAAAACATACAAAAAATTCGGTTTTAATTTAAACACTTGAGCTTTTAAGTCTCAGTTGAGTCACTTTTTTATAATTTGGCTCTAAGTTTAACAGCCTGGATATTATAAACAGCTGACGGATAGAGAATTAAAGCGTTATATAGTAGAATCTAGTAATGCTGCTTGATTCACTTTAACTTTGTGCTTACATTTGTAAATTAACATTTATATTCCCTTTTATAGTTTGTCTAATTATGTGTATTTCCATTTTCAATGTTTCTCATATACGATTATCATCATTAAATTGACAACTTTTCATTATATTCATATCTTGGATAATTTGTTTTGAGCACATAAAAAATAACTTTATAAGTAACTACATATAAAAATCACATAAAATCATCGTTTTTAACATAATAAAGCATTTTGTCGTTATTCATTTTTTGTAGATCATCATTTTAAACACAATAAAGCATTTTATCGTAAATCAGTTCATTGTAAATCATAATTTTGAACATAATAAAGTAGTTCATCTTATTTCATTTGTTATAACTCACTTTTGTAACAGAACAAAAAGAAAAATAATAAATCATTTGTACGTTAGATGAACTCTTTAGCTTCAATATAGAATCACAATTGAATGCTATACGATAGTTGTATACGATATTTTTCAACTAAATTTATATTTATGCATAGTTAAAGCCCACATACTAATATAATTGAATTATGCTTTTGAAAGCTAAATGGCATTTCGAATCAAAGTGTGAACTTTTCATAGTTTAACTGGCGACATATTGACGCGACGCCTTGAGATGCTTCTTGCCCAGAAGATGCTGTTGCAGAATGCTGATGTGATTCATCGCCTTGTTGCACATCTTGCAATAGTACGAATTCGATGGCGTTCGATACATGGCCAGATCCACATCGCCAGCCAAGAGTGGAATATCGATGGATGTTGCACTTGTCGTTGACTGTTTCATCTCCTCCGATGGCTGCTCCTCCTCCTGCAGCTGCTTGCGTAGATTCTTCTGATGCTTGGCGCCATCCATGTGCATTTTGATTTGTGATGCCGAGGTGACGCTTATCTGACAGATGCGACAACTCAACGTGGCATCCATGTCGGTGGCAGCAACTGTTTCACCAGCTTTGCTGCTGCTGCTGCTCTGCACCACTTCAATGGCCTTGGGCTCCTCGGGAGTTGTGGAATCCGGTGTGGCAGCTGCTGCTGCTGCCTGGGTGAGAAACTGTTCGCCAATGCGAAAGCGTCCGTCGTCCACAAACGCTTCGGGTCGGCTGCCCGTCCGCACCCATTTGCCCTCCTGGCTGTAGTAGCCAGCTCCGGAGGGCCGCGAACGCTTCTGCTCCACCAGCTGATGCTTGCGCCCGGCATAATGCTGTCGAGCGTGCGTCAACGAGGTCAACGGCAGGTCACAGAGTTCACAGTGATAGGCATTGGGTCCCGTCGTTCCATGCTGTTTAACCATGCGCTTCACCGGCGGCGTCTGCAGCCCCACGTCGGTGTAGTTCTTGGCCAGCCAAGCGCTGATGTGACGATCGTGTGCCTTGGACTCGTAATGATCGCGTGCACTCTTCATCGAGGTCATTTGGGATTTGCAGAGATGGCACGACAGCGGCATTATCAGTTTATTGAGTTCGTCGGGATAGCTTTCGTCTCGTCCCTGAAACATAATCAGCGTCTGGTTGCTAGTGGCATCCATCGCTGCCTCCGTTGTGTCCAATTTGCGTTTCAAGTTGCGACGCTGTGATGCAACAACTGTGGGTATCGTCGTTGCTGCAGATGCAGCATTCTGTCGGCCAGGCGCCACAAAGCGATTACCGGGATGGCTCATGTTTTGTGATTCCCTTTTAACTACTATTCACAACTAACGAAACACAACACACGCTGCTGCTGCAAACTTGAGCAAATCAATCGGTGTTCAAAATGCGGCTGCTAGAGATGCGCTGCTGTATGGCAGGCGCACTTTCGATTGTTATCGACACATTACCACAGCCACCACACTCTCACTTTCGATTAACTTTGTATCGATACACACACAAATAAGACCATTTTTCAAATACAATTACGAATAGCTTTTTTTTTATTTCAGCAAAAAAACGGAAAACTAGTTGTAATCATTTACTTAGTTGTCGGGCAGCGAGCGGATGATGTCCGAATCTCCAGGATCGGTAATGGACATGGTGCACACGCGGAAGTACTTGCCGCAAGCGGTGCCCAACTCAATGTTGGTGCCACTGTAGTGCTGGACCTCGGTCTTGGCCAACATTGCGTAGTACTCAATCTCAGACTTCCTATAAACGGAGAATAACAGAAAACAATACATTAATTATATATGCTACAATAACAAACGGCAATCCTTATTAACTTGAGCTTCAGAAAGAGTCTCTAGTAATAAAAAGGAATCGTCATGGCGATCGGAATTACATAAATCATCATATACAACTCTAATACTGTGTTTTCAATTCCATTTCCTTACCCCAAGTATTCCAAACTTTAATTCTGGTGGCGGCGTCGTCGTCGTAGTTACTGGAACCATTTTTGGAGCCGTGCGTAATGCAGCAGACGAGGTAAGAACAGAGAGCTAGCTACCTGTCTCTGTTACACTGCTTGAGATATATGTATTACTACTCCATAGTTTCCACAATTTGATTGGAATCATATTTCTCAGTCAGCATTAAGCAAGACTCCATATGGTTCCACCAACAACACAACGAACAACCGTTACTTGGATGTAATGGAAATCTACTTCTCTGTAGCAATTAAAACACATTTCCAGGCACAACACTGCGCACGTGGATTCTCACCTCAGAGCTGGAGTGTTGCTGGCGATGAGCACCAACTTAGCTTTGCCCTGACGCAGGGTCTTCAAGGTCTGCTTGTAGCCCAGGCAGTATTTGCCGGACTTCATCACCAGAGCCAGACGAGCATTGGTGCTCTCCAAAGCCTTCTTCTGCAAAGTCCCAAGAAAAAGAAAAAAAAATTGTTAGGTTATGTCGAACAGCAAAACATTTCAGTTTGTTTTTATATTTACCTGTTTCTTCACGGCAACCATATTGAATGTTTAAGCGACAAAATTACTACAATAAACAAAAGCAGAAATTGCACGTTTTAGCAAAAATTGTTAAGTCGGAGCACACAAAAATAAAACACACCCACCTTAGTCGGCCGACAATGTCAAAAAGAAAGAGCAGAGCCAGAAACGGAAACGCGATAGATAGCACAACTAATGATGTAGTGCTGGAAAACACAAACATATGGTCGCAATTTTAAGGTTGCATTTTCCAATCGATTATTCACCACAAATTCGATCTTAATTTACAATGAAATTACACATATGCAACAAAATATTATTGATAGTGGCACGCATTAAAATAATGATAATTTATTGCTAGTATATAACACTATTATAAAGAGTCTTAATTATATCACATAATTTAGAAAAGTCTTTTGTATCGATAAGCGCCGTCTGAGGGCAATAGTGACGTCAAGCAAGCGTTATCCATGTGGCTGGCTCACAAATACAAACACACAATTACCATATGATTGTGCCTTTGCTCACCCATGTGTGTGTGAGCGTTTCTTTATTTTGAATCAACGCACATGCCATATTTATAAATAAAAAACAACTAAACAAGATGCAACGCCGCAAAGGTCCGAAATCAGTAAATAAGCCCCCTCCAATACAGGCAATACCCAAGAAGACGACATTTGATGGCGACAACGATATTCAATTCGAATTGGAGCTTTGTTGGTGCGTACAACAACTGCAGACGGCACTAAACAGCGGCAAGCTCAACCAAAAAATTGGTAAGTCAGTAAAATTGAATAAAAATTGGCAAAATAAAGCATTAATTTGACATACATACATATGTATGTATTTTAGCCGAGGACACAGCCAAGAACTTGAAGACATTGACCAGCAATACGGCACCGCTAATTAAAAAGCGGCAGGTGATGAAGTTGGCGCTAGGCGATTATCGCTTGAAGATGCAGCAGGAGGAAAAGAAGATGCTTCTAGGTGAGCAATAAATTATTTATTAAACAGTTAAGTGTCGGAAAATAGCGCCATGCTAAGCACATTTAAACTCCATGTCGCCAGCCCTGGCAGGACATGTGTACTGATTGCGCTGGCCTTGCACGGCACGACAAGGAATACATGTGGCCCTTGCACGTCACGAAAACGAAGAATCAGCTGCCGTCTGTCGTTGTCTCCTTCCAAACTGTGCAGCTTGCTGTCTCTTTTCCATAGCGGTAGTAATACTTTTTTTGCTTTTGTTTTTAATTGCAGCTTCCAAAGAAATTAAATTTACACCGGCTGCTGAGATGAACAAGAAATCGAGTTTTGTTAAGAAATCAGCACTGTTGACATCGGGCAAAGATTTTCGCTTTAATTTTGCCGTACCTGACTCGAGCTCCACAACGACAACAACAACAACAACCCCACAAGTTCCACAATCAGCTGTGGAAACAAAAGTTTCCAGTCTCTTTGCTGGAAGCAATGCAACAGTGCAACCCTTCAAGTTCAATTTTAGCATCGATGATAATGATGCAGCCGACGATATTAATCTGGCGGGATTAGCTATAAAGAATTGAATAAAGACTAAATTAAAATACTTGCTAAAAATACGTTTTATTATGTGCATGCATTTTGTACAATTCAAGAAGTGAGACGGTACAATGGGACAAAAAAATATATATAGTTATGTATCGTTAAAAACTGGAATAATTCATGTTGTTGCTGCTTTTGTTGTTGGAATATTACAATTGTTGTTGTTGTTGAGATATGAAAGAACCGCCGCCAGTTTGCTGCTGATAGACTTCAATTGTATCGCCCTCCTCCATTTCTAGAGATGTAGGCGTATCGTTCTCGTTGATTGGCTGGCCATCAAAACGGAAGCGCACCACTTGCATTGAAAGGCCCTGCAAGAAACGAGATGATGAAATGCATTCCAATGCAATGCCTTCTTTTTTGTTGTATTTTACTTACAGCGCGATCACAATAGGCATTCATTAGCTTGCGCAAAGGAGTATGCTTCTTGATTTTGAATTGAACGACGGCATTATCCTGTCCCAACACCTTGAGGTTGATATGCTCAGTTTCAGCCTGCGAAATAAAATCGCAATAAAGAATATTAATTGCATATCAGTTTTTGTTTACACCACAATTTCCTTGTTCGTTGTACACTTCATTCTTTTGCATGCGCGCCATTTGCTTGTTTGTATGCCAGCCTGTGTCTGTGTCTTTTGCTTGCGTGCGTGTGTGTGTGTGTGTGTGTGTGCCGCATCACTCAGCCGGCATTATTGTGGGCACATTGTATTTGACATCATTGCAGCAGTAGCATTGATGAAAATGTTTTTAAACAAGTTTACACTTACCTTTTTTTCCTCAGACATATTGTTCGCGGTTGTTTATTTTGTTGTGCTACAATTTACACTAAATTCACTCACTACGCCGATACGTAAACTCCAAGAACAACAACTAATAGAGGTGGAGAAATATCGCCTGCCACTATCGATTGAGAATTTTTCTTCTTTTTAACAGTATCGATACTACATCGATGACTGCACGGCGAACAAGCTGATAAGCAAATGCCGCGATAGTCGATAGCTAGCTGAACTCAATTAATTGTAGAACAATAATAATAATATTTTGTTATGGCATTTATTTGTACATTTTGCAGACTCATGGACGCTGTCGATAAAAACACATAATAGATTTATTTAAAAGAATATTAAACGAAAATCGATAACGTTCTGATATTTATCGGAATGCGCCGAAGAGTTGCAAAAAGCAGCCATTTAAATTTGAACGTAGCAGCTGCTAAAATTGTAATGGAAAATGCGAACTTGGGGTATTTTTGAATAATACGATAATCTTTATTCTATTAAAGGTAATATGAAAAATACTCAATATGGAAGTTATTACTTTTCTATATTTATATATATATAATACATACACACATGTATACATATATATGTATATATATATATATATATAATATATCAATCTGTATGTTACATTTATAATATTAACTCTATGCTTATGTACACACAATTTGTTGTTGCTGTTGCTGTTGTTTTGCTTTGAATTGATTGATTATACATACATACATATTTTATGTACTAACAATAATATGCGTGTACATACACAACACACACACACATATTATGTACATCCGTACATCACAGATGTACATAGTATGCATGTGTGACGAGAATGTACATCAATATTTTTGGTTGTTTCTAGTTATTTTGTTATTTTTTTTGTTTTTGTATTTTGTGTTTTATTTTTATTGTATTCACTGATATGCATTTATTTAATTATTAATTGTTACATACACAGATGTATGAAATTTAGAAAAAAAAAAACAAACAAACATATTGTTGATAACATACATACATATATAGTATATATATAGAGCAGTATGTGCATGCAATACTGAATGTGGCGAATTCACGAGATTCGATTTTCTTCTTCTTGGGAAATTGAGCAGCTTTTCGATCGATCGATCAATGATTGGTAGTACATGACTGTTATCGATCGCTAACGATTGCAATTTAAGCTTAAACTAGAACATCTTTCTCTGGGGATGGAAAATCCTCAACCTGATTATCACACAGATCCAATACAAAGAACGTTTATGTGGGAAAAAAAAGTTCTACATACATATAGATACAATATATATATAATACTATGAAGAATATTCGCACATTCAGATACATTCGGACACGCACAAACATGCATATACATGTATTTTGTTTTCTCGTTTTTGTTTTTTGTTTTTGGGGGGAAAAGGATATCTAAAACTCTAGTTGTAATGCACATTTAGATGGTTTGTTTTGAAAAAGCTTAGCAATTCAATTTTTCGAAGTTATCTAAAAATATACAAAAATTACAATCATAAATGAGTTGTTGTTGTTGTTGTTATCTTCTAACTACTTAAACAATTACAATTACATACATACATACATTCAAAATGTTTCGACTACACATATATTGGGGGCTTACGTCTCAGATATTTAGCGCATACACATTTTGTATTTTTGTTTTTATCAACGAGGTATCAAAAAGAGCAGTGTCAATCAATCAATCAATCATCATAGAGTGAAAAATGAAAGATGTGTGTTGTGTTGTGTTATTTCGTGTATGCACTATGTATAGAAATATTATTATTATTATAATTCTTTTTCTTTTTTTTTTGTAGTATCCCGATTTCCCGCACTAACTAGAGATGAGCAATTTTATATGTCTTCTGTATAAAGTTTATCGTTTAACTTTTCGAGATACACTTAACGATAATAGATTATATAATTCTTTTGTCATATATATATATATATATATATGTATATTTACATAACTAGAACTTATTGTTTGCTGTTTGGTAGGGCTTCTTTTTGGGTTATACATATTACTCTTAATTGATTAGTTCTTCTATTTTCATTTTCATTTGAATTCATTATGTATGTATTTGTTTAAGACATATATTTACGCTATTTTGTTGTTGTTCTTTTTGTTGTGTGTCTTCTGTGGGTCTAACGTACATGCATATTACATTATTATGTTTAGCTGTACTATGTACATTTTTTTGTGGGTAGAACTTATAGTGGGGCATACAGAGGCATTTCATTTTCTCGCGTCTCGTTTTCATTTTCAGTTTCTCATATTCTCATTTTTCATTTCTCATTTCTCGGATTCCTCCAATAACATACATACATATTATCTGTACAGAGTGGGCTTTGAATCCGCCTGACTGTCTTACATTGGTATCACAATTGGAGAATGCCTATCAAGCAATCGGTCTTTGTTTTCTTTTTATTTTATTATTATTACTTTACTTTTTGTTTTTTTTTTTTGGTTTTGCCTATTTAATTTTAATTTTATATACTGTATAATTTCATACGCCCTACAATTCTCAACACTCAAAAAAAAAAAAATGTCTCCATTTTATGTTTACTTTATACCCCAGCAGATCATATTGGAATATTTCAAAGTATCTAAAGTATTATTCCGTCCATCTTTCAGATTTAAAGTTATCTGTCTGAAACTTCTCATAGATCTATTGTGTATTGTACGGTTTAATAGAACATCATCAAATGGAATTATTATTATTATTATCAGAATTTGTTTGTGGCATATTTTTAAAGAATATTCTCTGAAAAGGGTTTTCAGATTCGGTTCGGCCGAAGATTGCTTTTATTCTTATTTCTTTCTCTTTTCTTGATTTTTTTAATGCAGAATTCTTGAATTCCGTTACAGAAATGTTATCGGAACTGGAGCTGGTGGCAAGAGAGTGTTTTTTATTTTGTTTTTTACCATTGATCTATAGATTTTATATGTATGTATATACTTATATCAAACTGACTTATCCAATGAACTAAACGACACATTGAGAATCCAGTATAAGTATATATATTTATATTTATATTTATAAATATATGGAGGCATATATGTTTTATGTATGTTTTTCTTTGGTTTCTATATATATATTCAATCATATATATATATAAAAGTACAAAATTGTTGTTTGTTTGTGTTTCATTTTCATATTTTCTAATATATCTAAAAGTTGTTTTTTTTTTCTGTTTTCTGTTTGTTGTTTTGTTTTTGTTTTTGCTTCTTGTGATCCGTGTCCAATATTGTGAATGCATATTTCTGTGTTTTTAGTAGGTACTTTTGTACCACTGTGATCAAACACACACACACACTCTCACTCACACACACACACTGACTGTACCCAAATGAACAATGAACAACAAATAACAGCAAATGTCCGATAAATTCGAGCAATGCACGTGCATAACCTCAAAGTCGATCGCATCGTATCGATAACAGTAGATCGATTACCATTGGGTACAGTTGGGCGAGAGTCGTTTGTCATCGTTTGAATATATGTCTCATTTCTATTGGATTTGATCACAGCAGTTTAGTTAGAAGCTTTCTTGTAAGGTACTTAAATGTTTCTTTAAATTTCCATTTCAGTGGTAAGTTTAGATACACTATGTATGTGTGTATGTGTAGGTACATATTCGAATACATTTCTCAATATTTGCAATTCTCAGAAAATCAATCTTTGGATTTTGCTAAATAGACTGACGTGTAAAGAGACACAATGAAGCAATTGAAAGTAAGCAGACAAAATGGAAAAAAAGGGAAAGGAACACACACACATTCATATATATATATTTATATTATTCATATATACGCATACATATATTGAGATATATCTATATCTATATATATGTATATCGGCTATATATATTTAACATTATGTTTTTCTCTTTTTCTGTTTTCTGTTTTTTGTTTCATTTTGCTATTTAGAAGGAATTGCTGACCGTAGTTATAATGTGATAATCTTAATGTAAGGAATATGTCTGTGTCGATCTCTTTGATCATTTCAGGGATATTTGCAATTTTTCCAATATAAATAATGAACAGAGAGAAAAAAGAACAACATAAAGATACAAAAAAGTCTTTCTAATCATATTTACAATTATTTGTTCATATAGATATATAAATATTTTAGTTTTTCTTTTACTTTTTTTTTTATTTGTTATAAATAAAAATGCTTATTTTGTTGATTTCTCGTATTTGTTTGGTTTTTCTTTGATTTTGTTTTTGTTTTGTCGGAAATTAAAGTAAACATTTATATAGCACAAGGTATTTTCACGTAAGCCCGTATAAAAAGTATAAAATTGTTTTTACTTTATTTTGGTTTTGTTTATAAAAATTACAAATGTTCATATAAAAATAGATATACATACACATATAAAAAAATGAAGTCAAATAGTAATACACACACATATTAGCACACAAAAAATATTATATGAATATAATAGATATATATTTATATATATATGTATATATATTGTGTTAGTTCCTCGGCTAGCCGAAGTTTGCATACCCTTAAAACCAAAAAATAAAAAAAGAAATGATTAAAAAATGTACAACACAAAATATATATATTGAAAATCATCGATCAGGCAACGTAATCCATGTGTTCCTAGAATTTTTATTGTCACCCTTCGGCGGTGTTTTAATTTTTACTTAAATTTTTTCTAGTTTTTCTTTTCTACCCAAGCAGAGTTTATTATGCTTTGACTGAATTCATATATTCATATATTTATATTTTCATATGTAATATGTAATTTTTTATTTTATTTTATTTTTTTTTTGAATTTTTAGCAAACTTTTTTGAAACTGGCCGGATCGTTTTGCTATATCATATAGCTGCCATAGGAATGATCGGTCGAATATGGTTTCATACTCTGCCAGGGTTTTCAATCATCGGTGTGCCGACGATATTTTTATATTTTTTTATTTGATTTCTACGGGATTGGAACGGACGGGACCTGCTTTTAACTTTCTATATACTATATATATTCATATATATAGTGTAACTGGAAACTTCTTTACATTCGATTTTGATACTAGATTTAGTATATTCAGTATTATATAGTATATGCAGTATTATTAACTACTACACTCATTTCGAAAATTTAAGGGTATGCAAAATTCAATCCATGTGATTTACTTTTTCCTCTTTTTGTTCTTCTATATCAAAAACAACTAATTAAAAAAATACAAAAAAAAAAACAAGAAACTTAATGATCTGGGATTATCCAATGTTTTTGGATTGTTTTGCTATTATCATCGTCGTAAGTTCTTTTTTCTTTTTAGTTATCTTCTAAATATATTCGTATAACAATTTTGAAAACACAATTAGCTTAGAAAGTTCTAAAAAAAAAACGTTGTTGTCCAGTTTTTAACATGAATAGAGATATTTTTCTTTAGTTTCCACTATTTTTTGCATGTATGTTTATGTTTTTTTTTTTTTGTTGTTTTTGTGTATGCCTAGGGCCACATATACATATAGAATAAACCACATATATATGCCTATAAAATATGTACAATCCGATAAGACTTAAAGCGCTGCATCAAGTTTAGGTTTCGATTTCGGTTTCGGAAATAACAAATCATAAATCATATGTGTGCCTAACTATAACTTTTCTGTTTTTTTCTTTTTCTGTTTTCATACACATACTATTATTAATATATAGAGACTAACTTCTTTTTTTTTTTTTTTGCTTTGCGTATATTTCTTTTTGTTGATGTCTGTCTGCTATGTTAATCGTATGATGAGTACGCATTAGTTATTTATTTATTTCTTCTTTTTTTTTTGTTGCTTGTTGTTGATAACTGCATTTTTGCTGCTTCCTTCGCCTTTTCTCCAAATTTAATTGGCGACCAACAATTGCTGATAAGTCGAACCGCTGCCGTAAAACGAGCTGAGACCATCGATGAGCTTGTTGTTGCCGCCGCCGCCGCTGTTGTTGTTGCTGTTGTTAGTAGCATTATTGTTATTATTATTGTTGCTGCTGGTGGTGGCAGCAACGCCAGCAACAGTTGCATCTGCCTGCTGTTGCTGCTGCTGCTGAGTGTTGCCTCCAGCTGTGGCTGTTGCTCCACCATTCACAGTGGCAACATTCGAGGAGCTGGAACCCGAAGTGGAAACGGAAACTGAGCTGCAGTTGTTAGTTGTTGTTGTTGCTCCGACTGAATCAGCGACAATGCCAGCTGTGGGCGTGGCAATTGGGACTGCTATCGTCTGCTGATGATTCGCCATTCACTGCGCCACCAGCTGCGTTAGCAACGGTCTCATCCACGCTGCACTCTCCGGCATCTCCGGCAACCAAACCGAAGCAACTCTCGCTGCTGTTGGCGTGCTCCAATTGCTGTTGCTGCTGCTGCTGCTGTTGTTGCTGCTGGTTGTGTGGAGTGTTGCCAAAGTAGCAAGGTTCCAGATAAGTACTGTAGCTATTATTGCCAGCAGCTGCGGCGCTTCCAAATAATCCCAAGCCAGCGGGATCGGCATTAAAGTGCGGCGGCTCATACAGATTACGCTGTCCGTTATAGGGGGGGGGGTACAATCCCATCGCCATGTTTGGATAATAGAATGGATCAGCAGCAGTCGATGCGGCTGTCGATGCTCCTCCTCCTACTCCTACTCCTGCCCCATTGCCAGCTCCCGCATTGCCAGCGCCCAATGCCAACGGATTGGGTGAAAGCGAACGAGCCGGAGAAACTGCATCCAAGGCTCCAAAGGCGGCAACTGAGGAGTTTCCTCCGTGTCCGTGATGCAGTTGCTGTTGCATCGCTCGCTGCTTGATGTAGTTGGAGAACTCAGTGGGCGACATGCGATACGAGCTGCTGTTGAACGAGAGAGAGAGAGAGAGAGAATACAAAGATAGAAAGAGACAAACGGATAGAGTACAATTTAGAACAGTCACAACACACATCAAGAGAAAGAGAGAGAGAGACATAGAAATCAGAAATTGCTACTAACTTAACAGTTATTACAAAAATCTATTCATCTTCAAAGTTTATTTGACGATCCCATATAAAAATATATAAATACTTGTATTTCATTACAATTACTTATAGTTAACGCTGGCTGTGTGTGCTCTGTCTGTGGATATAAGAAAATATATTCTACAACTACATTTTTTTCCTAAAAAAAAAATAAAAAACAAAAATAAAAAAAATAGTTAAAGCATTCATTGCATTATTATGATTAAATATTATCTTAACAGACTGATCTGAATCAGAATCATAATAAAAAAATATATATTAAGTTTCAGACTCATAAATTTCGTTTTATTTTCATAACTTGTTGGTAACAGATATGGAAAAAATTCAATAAAATTTGCTACTTTAAGTAACTGAAGTAATAAAAAAATATTTTACTATAAACACAATAACATAATGTAATCTGTATAACTTTGAAATTAGTTATCTGAATTAATGACTAAACCTCCAAAAACTTTTTAGCATGTTTATGATGCCTGTATTCGAGTTGTAAGTTCAGATATCCGCTACCCATTTTAAATAAAACCATATTCTAAAAATATATCGAAAATATACTGCAAAAATACTAAAATATACGAAAGAATATACTTCACAGAACGATATTATACTGCATTGTAAATATACCATTCTTAAAATATACTGCATGTCGGTATATCGATATTGTACTACATTCAAAATATACCATTTTAAAAATATACCACAAATAGACTGCAAAAATATACCGAAGGCTATACTGAATATACCATAGAGTAGAAAATATACCAGATTATCAGCTAAAAGCAACGCGAAGTGTTTTTGCCATATAAAAGTATTTCTTAAATAACTTCCACAATTTTCAGTAATTATAAATACTGTAGCTATAGTACATATGATTGTATGCACCGATTGATTCGATTTTTGAAGAGGACAAACATTTTAAACAAATCAGATCTGTGTGTAAAATCAAAAGGTGCGATTGTAAAAAAATGATGTCTCTATCTTTTACAGTCTCTGAGATTTAGGCGTTTATACTGACTGACGGACAGACAGACGGAAGAACTAAATCGTCTCGGCAGTTGACGCCGATCAAAAATAAATAGTATACTTTTTGGGTTTGCAGATTCCTCCTTCTGCCTGTTACTAACATTTCCTGCAGGCTTATAATTATATAATGATAGTTGGGTATTATAAAAGGTAGGGTATTACCTTATAGGCAATGGGCAACATAAATAAAGTCTCCAAAAATTTGATACAGTTTTGAAAGTCTCAACTCTTTGTTTCTTAAAATGAGACCAGAGGAAAATAGTCTCAGAGAGAGAGAGAGAGAGAGAGAGAGCAGGGTATTTTAGACTCACCTGTTGGTGCGCTTCGAGCTCGTCTTGAGCTTGGTGCTGCCGAACTTGGTCTGGGCGAAGGTGGCCGTGGTGAATGTTAACGGCGCTTGAGCGGCACGCTGCACAAAGGCGGCGGCTGTAGCGGCGGCAGCAGCGGCAGACGCATTATTATTGCTACCAGCCAAACTGCCGCCGCTAGAGCCGCTGCCATTGGCGTTCGCATGACCATGACCATGGGGATTGTGATTGTGGCTATGTGGATGGGGATGCTGTGCATGTTGATGTCCATGCTGATGCTGATGTTGATGCTGATGCTGATGCGAATGCGAATGGGGATGGGGATGGACATGTGGATGGGGATTGGGACTGCCCTTGGCATAGGCGGTGGGCGAGCTCGATGATCCAGCTTGCGTAGCTCCAGCAGTCGAGTGTGGCGATGAGCCTGATGCTGTGGCAGCCGTTGCTGGCAATGGTGGCAATGTGGGCATCGTTGTTGCTGCACCAGCTACTCCTCCTCCTCCTCCAGCTGCTGCACCAGCTACTCCTCCTCCTCCTCCTGCTGCAGTTGTGCCAATGGCGCCATTGGCTCCACCAGTTGTGGTTGTTGCCCCAGTTGCCGATGCTGGCAATGGCAATTCCTTGGGGCTTAAGCTCAAATTGTTCATGGTCGTGTTGACCGCATCGATGGGACGAAAGCATTGCGCCTCCGGATTGAACGTCTTCCTCACCTCCCGATCCGCCGAATGGCTATCCTCATGATTCTCATTGTTCTCCGTGTAGAGTATCTAAAAGTGAGGAACAATTTAAATCAGTATCGTTACATCATAGTCTATAGAGTCTTCAAGTCTCACCTTTACGGCACCCTTTTCGCCAATGCGATAGGAAACCTCGCCGGGATCAACCCAGACGGAGAGCTCATTGGGCAGATTCTCGAGTATATCGCTGATCGGAACTCCGCTTTCTCGCGCCGCTCGCGCCAACACCGAATCGATGGGATCGCCAGTTTTCAGACAGCGATACGCCGAACCCTGAAAAGATGCAGTAAAAACGAACTAAGTTAAATAATTCTGATGGTGACATATACAAATGTTTATATAATCAATAGTTGAACAAATCAACAGTCGAGAACATCGATCAACAGTCGACAGTTCTTAATTTAAGACAATTCATAATCAAATCACTTTTATTAAGTTTTGTAAATAGTATTATATATAAGAAAAAAAAAACTTTTGAACATTGTTTTAAAATTAAGCTAAAAATCTCGAGACCTTCTAAATATAATCATATATGGGTAATTCCATGGCGAAATTTTTCCCGTGCGAGACTTTTTACACTGCATTGCAGTGAAAATCACATAAACTGAAACAATTTTAAAAATAAGTGAATGTTATTCTTAAAGCTCTAGATAAGCACTATATTTAGAGCTAAGATTAATTTTAGGATCTTGATCTGTTTTCAGATATATAATTTCGTTCATTTTTTGGTTTTGCGTACGAATTGGTTAATTTTTGCAATTATCACAACAGAAAGCAAAACAGAAAGAAAATTCCAAAACCATTCTTAGCTCTAATTAAAGTACTTATCTAAAACTATAAAAATAAACTTTTCTTATTTTCAAAATTGTTTCAGTTTATGTTATTTTCAATGTAAAGAAAGTTCCGTCATGGAATTACCCATATATGATTTTTTAAAGATTATTTACAAAATCAAATATCAGTTTATAATCTTTTTAGGACTAACAGGGTTTCTGCTTATTTTTTACAAAACCAATGTGCCAGCGATCTACTAACAAAAAGGAATATGCAAAATAAAAGTGTTTAGTTCTGATTTTGTCGCACTGCTATTTTAATGTGCCTACGTGCCTCTTAAAGAAAAGTCTTAAAAAGTTCATGAATGAATGTTCGTTCTTAGTTTTAAATAGTTTTTTCTTAAAAAATCTTAAATTAGGTTCCACCATTGTATTACTTTAAATACAAAGTAAATAGAAAAATCTCGAATGTATTTTCGTAATTTTAAGCACTTAAACTTGTAAAATTCAAAGTAGTATGTAAAAGTTAATAATGTTAAGATGCACAACTGTGTTAAGCTACTTCTAATAATAATAATAATACCGAAACTTGGCTTAAACAAAATCTATATAAAGAAATAATATAATACTAATATAATCGTATGAATAATAATAAAAAATGTAAACAATTTGGGAGATTGTCATTAGCAGAGTGCAGATTATAAATTTGGTAGCTTTAACTCTGTCAATCGCTGAAATATGACAGCTGACAAGTGCAGACGGACAGACAGACAGACGGACAGACAGAGACGTTAGTTAGTTAATTTCGCTCACCTTGAAGGGCTTCTCGGGGTACCAGTGTCCTTGAAATTTATCCCGCAACGCCTTCTCCAATTCCTCGCCAAAAATGTTTACTCTTCGGCGCGGCAATTTGTTGTACAGATACGAAATGACAAAGTTCAACGCAACCTGTATTTCAATATGCATTTTGGCAGCACTTGCACACTCTTCTCTCTTCTCTCTTCGTCTCTCTCGCTCTCTCCCACTGTTTCGCACGCTTGTTGACTCACAAAATGTATAACGGTTTTATGGCTGCACTTTATTGCTCTTGTTGCTATCTTGCTCTAGCTTGTTGTTAGTGTATTGCCTGTGGTGGAAAGAACGTTTCACTTGGACTTATCATCCGAACTATGATTGATAATTTGGAATACTTTTCGAATCTCTGTATCAGATGTTGTTGTTGTTGTTGTTGTTTATTTGTTTGTTTGTGTACAGAATTAACAATGTGTATTTCTTGTTAAGTTGCTTTTTTTGGGGTTTTTCTTGTAAATTGTTTTTATTTTTTTGTTGTTTTGTGTGTATGCACGATTTGGTATTTGAATATGTTTATTGAATAGTTTCTCAGTGTTGAATGAGAAATGTTTTCGTGTTATCCCTTTGAATTTATGTTCCCCGTTTTGTTGACGTTATAAGCGTAGTTATCTAGATACGATTGCTATATATCCCCTACTATATAGCATTTGAGTTGAGTTGAGTTGAGTTGAGTTCAGTTGAGTTGAGTTCGAGTTGTGTTTTCTTTTTTGAGTTGCTCTTCTTATCGTTTCGCGTTTCTTGAGGCATCTGCACAATCTTTAGACATACATAACACACATCCTCTTTCCGTTCTTCAATGTCATCGATATTTGTTTACATTTAATTTGTTGTCTAGTTCTCTTATCTACGCTGTTGTGGTTTCTTGTGTATTTTGTCTTTTATCTATTGTATTTCACTTTTTGTTTTTGTTTTTTTTGGCAAATTCTTGTTGGTTTTTTTTCTTTATTGTTTTACTATTGGGTTCTCAAAAGCAGTGTGTAGCGATGTTCATAAGAAATATATCTGCAAGAAAGGAACAAATATATATAAATTAATATAATTGTCTACCTAAATTATTTATTTTAATTCAGTTGCCTCTTCAAACTCGAATTCAGAATGAAATCTCAGCAACCTTTTGCTGTTTATTTCCCTCAAATAATGTTCATTACTTTGCACACTTGAAACATGTTCACATCGTTACACTAAAAAACGTAAAAAACTCAAATAAAAATTAAATACTTAAACAAAAAACCATTTAAAAAAACAACATTATAAACAGTTCATTAAATCTTCGTTTGGACTTTCGCACACTTGTTTCGCTCACAAAAATAATAATGTCCAAACGCCGCGATGTCGATCCCCATAAGCGGGATATGCGATCACGCTTCAAGCGTTTGGTACGCGCCGTCATGATCAACAGACAATGGCTCGATGAGCCCGATGAACAGGCGCAGGGCATCTCAATGAACGTGAAGAAGAATCTCGCCTTTCTGGTCCGTCAAAAGCGCAAAACGGGCATTCTAACTGTGGCGGTAAGCGAAGCTGTCAATCAAGTGAATGTGTGGTTGGTTGATTGATTTGGAATATTAATTGATTGAAGTCAGTGGCGGTTAAGAAAGCTATCAATCAAGTGTATGTGTGTTAGATTGATTGGCATTAATAAACCTATTAATCAAGTTTACATTCTATATAAAACTGACTGATTGAAGTCAGTGGTAGTTAGCAAAGCTATCAATGTGATTGATTGAGTGATGGACCTTAACAAAGCTATCAATCAAGTGCATGTGCGATTGATTCATTGATATCCGATTTAAGTACTGACTAAGTGAAGCCAGTGGCGGTTAAGAAAGCTATCAATCAAGTGTATGTGTGATTGATTGATTGATTGATTGGCATTTAAATACTAACTGATTGAAGTCAGTGGCAGTTAACAAATCTATCAATCAAGTGCATGTTTGATTGATTGGCATCTCATTTGACTACTGTCTAACTGAAGCCAGTGGCAGTTAACAAAGCTATCAATCATGTGTATCTGTGATTGATTGGCATTTGATTTAAATACTAACTGATAGAATTCAGTAGCAGTTAACAAAGCTATCAATCAATTGCATGTGTGAATGATTGATTGATTTACATTAACAGAGCTTTCAATCAAGTGTATCTGTGATTGATTGACTGATTGAAGTCAGTATTAATTAGCAAAGCTCTCAATCAATCGTATGTGTGATTTATTGATTGACATTAACAAAGCTAACGATCAAGTGTATCTGTGATTGATTGATTGATTGGCATTCGATTTAAATACTAACTGATTGAAGTCAGTCACAGTAAATGCTATCAAGCAAGGGTTTGTATGATTGATTGATTAATTGATTTGCATCCGATTCAAATAGTTACTGACTTAAGTAATGCATCAATCAGATTGACCAGTGGCAGCTAACAAAGCCATCAATCAAGGGTTTTTGTAATTGATTGATTAAAAAAATGCATAATGAGCGATTGACTTATTTTAGCAAACTAATGGTTTATCGATCGATAACTATGGCTTATACATATGATTGAATGTGATTGATACATGATTTGCTTCCATCACAGGAGAAAGCACTGCTGCGCTCTCCAGCCTACGCTCGCACTGTGGAAGAGCGCAAGAAATTGTGCATGATTGTGGCAGGTTTAACCTGTTTCTCGCGAATTCCGCCGGTGAGTCTTAGCTCTAGCAATCGATATCGATATCGATGACGATAATGATAATTTTCATAGAAATTGCGAGCTCGCTTGGTGCCCGTGATCAAGTTTATGACAGTTGGCGCTGATCGCATACTGATGAAAGAACATGATTTTCCCCTCTATATATATTTTGTGATTTCCGGGGAAATCGAAATGAGAAAAACCCTCTACGACAAGGTGAATGAATGCTATATTTCGAATTCATTAAATGAAATTAAGTTATTTCAGGCCACAAAGAAAACTACAATGATATCGGAAGCGATTGTGGGACCTGGAGATTGGATTGGCGACGTGGAACTGCTCGAAAATTGTAGCAGACTCAACACTTATGTGACGATATGTAATAATATTATTGTCTACTCTATATAGCGAAATATATGTTATCTGTTTTTTTTAGCGTCTTGCGAGTTGCTGTGCATAACTGAGTTGGAGTTTAGAACAATTTTGGGACCCTTTGCTCGAAAACAATGGGCGGACAAGAAGACAGCCTTAAAAACGCTCAACTACTTTGATTTCTTCACCGAGGAACAGGTTTGAAAATTTAAGATAAATTAGAAATTATAAAAGTTGACAAATGTTTCAATATTCAAAAAAAAAGCTGGCTAAATTAAAAAAAAAAAAGATCAAAATATTCACTGACTGAAGCAATGGCAGTTAACAAAGCTATCAATCAAGTGCATGTGTGATTGATTGATTGACAAGCCATTTAAATACAACGTGATTGAAGTCAGTGGCAGTTAACAAAGCTATCAATCAAGTGTATTTATGAATGATTGATCGATCGGCATCTGAATGACTGAAGTGATGTCATTGATTGATTAAAAATGCGATTGATTGATTGATTACAAATAATGCAAAATTCGCGATCGATTTTTACGATTGACCAATAATAAAATTAATCTATCAGTCAAGTAACTGTTGATTGATGAATTGTCAATCAGTTAAATGATTGATTGATTTATTGATTGACTGATGCAGAGGATTGGTCACTTAAGTGCTTCTGACAAATCAAATTTATTCTCAATTTCAGATTGTTCGCGCCTGCAGCTATGGACTTTTAATACAATACGATCCCTTGCAGTTTATATATTCGGATAATCGAGGCGCTGTTAGCTATGTTCATTTCATACTCAGTGGCGAGTGCACCATACTACAGTGCCTCAAAATGCGAGTGCTGCGAAATGTGGGCAAAATCACCTACGATTTGGTTAAAGTGAACAATGCGGATGGCTTTGATCTTGATGCGAAGACGAGCAAAACTCGCTTACGTGACTCGGAAGTCGAAGTATCGAATTCCGATTTTAATCTCGACGATTTGTTGGCCTCCACGGATTCACAAGATGCGGAAACGTTGCAGGAGAAGAAAGCGGTAAGCAGCAGAAAAAAAAATGGAAAAACTTGTGATTAAAAATCGAAATTTTCCCCTTTTAGAAACGCAAAATTGGACTGCGAGAGGTGGAAATTGCCTGTGGCTATGGTGGAATTCAGTTGAAAAGGAAAATTCATCGCAACCCGCGACGAACTGTTTTGAGACGTCGCACAACTTATGTGGCAAGAAGATTGACAAGTTTTGGAAAGACGACTTCATCGACGGCTCGCGCCAGTTCAATGCATGGCGATGATGATGAGGATTACTTTCCCGAGGACGCGGAGGATGAGTACGATTACATTCCAGAGGATTATTTCGTCGAAGAGGAAATCTCCGTTGAGGAGACGCCGACGACTGAGAGAACAACAATGAAATCGATGATATCATCGAATCGAAGCACAGCGCGCTCAACGCTCAAATCACTTCGACAATCGGAGGGGAATGTGCTGCGTGTTGAAACCGATGATTCGATGAATCAGAATACACCGCGTGACACGTACATTTCACCCACAGTCAATGTAGTCGTAAGTTTACTACTACTTCTGCAATAAACTATCTACTCTTTAGTATAATATTTAAATCCTTTTCACAGCCGGAAACTGAGACGCGTTTTGTGGACGTTGGTTCTCTGACTTATGGCGGAATTTTTGGCCTAGGCGAGACGATAGTTCATCGCGTTATCATGGCACGCACAGTGGTTCAATGCATGCTCTTGCCACGCTTCTGGCTAATGGAGCCGGATCAAAATCCGGGACATATCTGGAAACGTCGCAAATTCTATTTGGAGGGTTGTGTCCCGTCGCGTGAGGAACTCTTTGGCAATTTCCTCAAGACGCGACGTTGGGAGAAATTTAAGCATGATTATGTGCAAAGCACACTCAATCCGAATAGCGTGAATAGCACACAACCCGAAGATATACCCATCATTAGTCGTATTGTCGAGACCAGAGATGATATTTAGTGAGCAGTGTGCGAAATCTTGAAATTTGTTGTGTACAAAAAAAAGATAAAAGAAGAAGAAATAAAAAAAAAATTGAAAGAAATACAGAGATTGAAGAGGATATTGTTTTGGAAGAACTTGCTCAAATTTGTTGGTAAGCTTATTTTCTTTATATTTCAGTTAATTTTCCAACATTGAGAAACGTTAAAAGAGAATTTATCGAATATTTTAAAATGATTTTTGTTAGTTTTTAGAATTTGTTTGAAAAATAAATATGAAAAGAATATTTTTTTATTATTATCATTATTATTATTATTATTATTATTATTATTATTATTATTATTATTATTATTATTATTATTATTATTATTATTATTATTATTATTATTATTATTATTATTATATTATTATTATTATTATTATTATTATTATTATTATTATTATTATTATTATTATTATTATTATTATTATTATTATTATTATTATTATTATTATTATTATTATTATTATTATTATTATATTATTTTTTTTTTTTTTTTATTTTGTGATATCCATTTTGCTTTTCACTTTTTGCCTTAAAAAGAGTTTCGCTTTTCAATATTGAGAAATACCTTTTTACACACTTTCACAATAAGTCGACAATTTTATATAAATGCTGAATATTGATTGCTGTTTCAAAGGTAAATGACAATACACAATTAAAATCAGTGTTCGCATCAAAGGAAGCACTTGACTTCAGAGCAAAGCACAAAGAGGAGGACCAAAGATAATTGATGGGGGCCTATTAACGATAATTAACAAGCGAGTTGACTGTAAATAAATGATGGCAGCCATATTGTAGATGGCATGCAATAGCAATAATAATAATAATGAAAATAATACAAATAAGTACTGCGATTGAGCAATTTGAATGGCTTATTGAATTTGCATTATTTTCTCATATATTGAAAAGAAAACGTTGCTGGCCCGGTTCTCAGCTTATTAGGCACGACCTTTGCCGACACTTTATATATATATATATAAATATATATATATATGTACATAGTTATGTATATATATGTATGTATGTATGTAGTGTGTGTGGGTGCCGACGTCATTCAGCGTCAGTTGGCAGTTTGCTCCGATTGCAGCAGACAAGTGCTGCCTCGACACGCTGTGCACCTAAATGTCATCCTTAAATATAGGTTAACCGTGGCCACACACACACATACAATGAACACAAAAGAGAGCACGCATCACATGCGAAAACTAGCACAAAGCAGAGAGCGGCTCTCACTCTCACTCTCTCTCTCTCGCTCGCTCGCTCGTTTGTTCGTTCGTTCGCAAAAGTGCAATCGTAACTGGAGCAAACGAGACGAGCTTTCGCAGCAGCAAAGCTTTTGTTGTTGTTGTTGCTACTTTCGCTGTCGCTTGCTGCGTGTGCGCGATGACATTTTAACGACTTCAAGTGCTCACACAAACACACTGACACACTGACACACACACACACTACGCATACATGTGTACATAATGCACTTGCTTTTATGCTCTTTGCTCAAATGTGTGTAAACTGCAAGCGTCAAAGCGTTCAAATGTACATACATAGATGATGCACACACACACACATACATAACACTGTAAATAACTACTATGCATGGTAGTATATGGCTGTGTATATATGTATAGTACTTGTACACTTTTTGTGTGTATGCAAATCTGCTGCGTTCTAGACGCGCTTCGAGTGAAGGCCGCTGATTTCAAAGCTCAGCTGGGGGGAAAAATAAAAGAGAATAACAACAACAGCAACAACAACAACAATAGTACTACAAGCAGAAGCGAGACAGACGAAGACTGCGGACCCATGGGAAACGAAACTTGGTAGAAATATCAATTTGCCACGATATCTTTGTATGTTATTTCTTTCTATTTTTATGTCCATCGATAACAATTACAGTTGCTTAAAAGTCAACAAACAAATCAAATCTTTGAACTGTTAACTAAAATCAAGCAAAGGTAAAGGGAACTAACAAAATTGAGTATTATCTTTAAAGTATACACAAAGGTAACTCAGAATATCAAGTATACGCAAATATTGGCTCTGCTTGTCACTATCAATATCAAGTATACGCAAATATTGTCTATCAATAAAACGGATTCTTTGAGTTTTCAGTTGATATAGCAATTTTCATAGACATATACTAGCTTTTATAATTAAATAAATATACTATATTGTATACTAATATATAAATATAGTATATACTATATACTATATAGATATACAATCTGCGAATTATGTTAATCACCCGTCTAGTATGATTAATTATTATTTATTAGTTTCACTTTAGCAAAAAATTAATCTTTTATTGTGTTATATACGAATACAAATTAGATTCAAAATTAATGTTATGACATTAATCAATTATAAAACTTTCAACTAGAAATCTAAACTACTTTAGATATATTTCTGAATTTTTATGACATCGCTACGACAATAATCTAAATCACTTCCAGACTTTTCATCGCAAACATTTCATAGTTCCGTTATAAAATTGTACGCTCATAACTATGCTTCATTTTTATTACATCTTTTGTATTTTCTACACAACTTTCTTCATCATTCATTATTTCACAAATATTTTGAACCATTTAAAACAATATTTCCTTTATAATAATTTGCTAAGAAATTATGTAAAATACTTTTTCAAATTCATTTCAAATATTTATATTTTCCGCATATTTCAAATATTACTTTAAATCAATATACATTTTATGGGACACCTTTAAAATACTTTTTGAAAATGATTGAAAATATTTGCAAAATAAAGTTTCATTTCGAATACAGTTCCACAATGATTTTTCAAATACAGTTCCAAAATGATTTTCTCTACACACTTTAAATATTACTAAAATCAATATAAATTATGCGAGATGACACCTTTAAAAGGGGCTTTAAAACGCTTTCTCTCAGAGCCAAAAAAGGCAGCTGAAACCTTTGAAAACGCTTTTGGCTATCTAAAAGAGATCTATTATTGTATTGTACGCATTGATAGCGCCAACTTTGACCTTCATTTAATAACGGACACAGCAATAGCAAAGCTCTTCCTCTTCCTTCCCCTCTTCCCCCCATCATTCAGGGCGAAAGGGTCGCGAGACCCGTAAAACAACTTACGGACAACCCTTCGATGCAGCCAGAAGTTATTTTTGGGAGGGTTCGACACAAATTGTTTTCCCTGTTTGTTGTTGTTGTTGTCAGGTTGAGAGAGAACAAGGTTTCTCCATTTGCACGGCGCGCTAACGGTATTTATTTATTTATAAGCATTCTCACAAGGGGATGCACAATGCATGCGAATGTGTATGTGTGTGTTAGTGTGTGTGTGTGAACTTGAAAAAGCTCGGCTCAATTTTCACTTTTATGCATGTCGAAACATGTACACACATGTAAGATGGCAAGACTAACAAAACACGCACACACTTAGAGAGAGAGTTGCCAGATGCGCGTAATTAAAGAAAAACCCAAGCTGTCCCCTTCCCCCTCCCCCTCTATCTTCACACGCTGCTTCTAAGGCACCCTCAACTACATCCGTTGGAGGACGCTGAAGGTTGCTTCCATTATTGTTTATTTATATTTGAATATGTACACACTGTGTGCGTGTGTGTGTGTCCGTGTCTGTGTGTGTGTACATGCTTCATAGTTGGGTCAAAGTGTCGTCGTCGTCATACCTTTTAAATCAACCTTTAAAACTGTTGGCCCAGATTTTATTGATTTTCGCAAAGAGCAAATGACGACAGAAGCTAAGAGAGAGCGCGCCGAAGAGTGTGAAGCAACACACAGCGAGAGAGAGAGTGAAGGATAGAAAGAGAGAGAGTTTGTGAGTCGCAGCTGTTCTTGTTGTTGTTCTTGTTGTTTACTTTCGTTCGCTGGAACGTGGCTCATTATTATAATGATGTTCTTCAGCATCATCGTCATCACCATCATCATCATCGTGATTAGTGTGCAACAAATTGTCACACACACAAAATAAGAAATAACAGGAAACTGGCCAAAAGTTATTTATAGCTCACAATTCTTTGCTTTGTTGCTCTTCCTGCTGCGAAACGAGCCCCTCACAAGAGTCACAACTAATGACGATGATGATGATGATGATGATAATGATGATGGTGATGGTGACATCGTTCTGGGGCTATTTGGTAATACTTGACAGGTTATAACACTGTCGGAGAAATCAATGCGAGTTGCTCTTTAAGAGCAGCAGAGTTCGAGTTACGAGTTCTTGAGGACTTTAAATATAGATACTCAATGTTAGTATATTTTCATATCACTTAAAGTGGTATTTTATACTATACTCAGTATTTTAATATACTTTTGAAGAAAATTAGTATGTTCATTTTAATACTCTTTCAGTTAAATTATGACTTATCAAAGCATTTTGTTGTTTTCCAGCAAATTAGTATATTTTAATAATCATTTTAATATACTATACTAAATTCGTTAATATACTATATATATAATATATATAATATATTCACGAAAAATCAGTATATTTTAATAATACTTTTAAAATAATATATTATATTATATATTTTAATATACTTTCTGATACAAATTCTGAATTATCCAGATTAATAAGTTTTTCTTTTCTTTTAAAAAAAATTAAGATATTTTAAAATACTTCCTATAAAAATTAGTTATTATCAAAATTATCAGTTTATTTTATTAATACTTTTAGTAGACTATGTATACTGTACTATATACTTTAATATACTGTCAAGAAACTTTGTATATTTTAATATACAATACTTTCACATCAAAATTAGGAATTACCAAATGAGAACATATTTACTAAGCTTTTCATTCGTATTGAAGAAGAATAATATATTTTAATGTATTATACTATACTATATACTTTAACATACTTTTCAAGAAAAAAAGTATATATATTTTTATACACTTTAGTTAAATTGAGAATTATGAAATCTTTTTTTTGTTTACAAGCAAATAAGTATGTTTTAATAAAACTTTTAATACTATATAATTGAATATACTTTTCAAGAAAATGAGTAAATTCTTTCCGATTCAAAAAAGGAATTACTAAATAAGAGTATATTTATTAATTTCTAGATACCTTAGATATTAGAGAAGTCGCAATACTTTTGAAGAAAATTACTATATTATAATCTACTTCCAGATTAAATTCAAAATTACCAAATGAGGGCATAGTTGCTAAGTTTTCCCAAGATATTAGGAAAGTCTGAACCTCTATCTAACTACAATCTATTATCGATAATCCGTGCAAACGGTAATGAATCACTTACAACATAAATTATCATCGGAGTGTAAATAAGTTAAGTCGCAAGTTAGCAAAGCTAATATTGACACTCAACCATATATCATTTAAATTATCAACAGCAACTCGAAAACGACTAAAGATTAACCTACTTACGAGAGATAAAGACGATGGTGGTGATATGATAAGCTGACTCATCTTTACCGACGGCAGTAAAAAATCGAGTAATTGAATTTGCAAGCAATTATTTATAAGTAGTTTTTAAAAAAGTTCAATTCTCGACTTAATTCTAAAGTCTCTTAAGATTTGATTTGTGGGATTCCAAAGTTTAGAATTTCATAAGATTTTTTATTTAGTATTATTTATAAGTAGTTTTTAAAAAAGTTTAAGGTTGAATTCTAAAATTGTTTTCTTTGGGTTTAAAGGTTTAATATATTTTTCTCATTATTATAATTTATAAGTATTTTTTAAGAAAGTTCAATAATCTTTAGTTTTGTTTAGTTGGTTTTTGGTTTAAAGATTGGCATTTAATAAATTTTGTTTTCTATTTAAGGATTGCTGACAAAGTTGAAAGGAAAAATAACAAAATAATGTCAAAATTTAAAAAGAATTGTTTTTTCCGTTATTTACGAATAAATATTCCTTTTTTTAAGGATCGTTAAAAAAGTTCTAGGCATAATTGTTAAATGATTTTTTTAATAAAAAAAAATAGACAAATACTTGAAAGTAGAAATTGAAAAACTTAGTTTTTTCGTCATTTACGTTACTTGAAACAATTTGCATAATTGCTTGAGAATCGTAAATCTTTAGGAACTATAAAAATAAAGCAAAATGAGACAAGCTATGCGAAATAAGCAAAAATCTATAAATAAGTTCAACTTTTTTTTTTTAGAACCACGAGTTTTAACTTTAATGAATATGAATGAAGGTGTTTTGTTTTCGATATATAGTACTTAGAGATATCTGCTGATTATTTCGAGTTTCTTTTTAAAGGGATTTTACGTAAATACTCTGCATATCGTATATAGGAATGTGAATTGTTTATCGACACGAGTCGATGTCTGATTTATGGAATCAAGCTATCGAAGAAATGAGACATCATAATATATTATTATTATCGCAATCGTAATTGCGTGATATTATTATAAAATTGTCGTGCAGTCAATTAACAGTGTTGTTGTAGTTTTTTGTGGGGGTTTTCTTTACAGTTGTTGTTTAGTTGTTGTTGTTGTTGTTGTTTTGTCTGGTTTCTTCAATTAGGTGACTTTAATTTAATTAAGTTAAGCTGACGATTATGAATCCGCTCTGATAATGGGCAGGTAACGGTAAAAGGCAGCAAGGGCAGCACTCACATGTGCATGTGTGTGTGTGTGTGTGTGTGTGTGTGTGTGTGATACCAATTGTCTCTCAATGGCCTTCAATTCAGCTTGTTTGTAGATAATTAGAGCGTATGTACACACATATTTTTGTAGTGTATGGGAAAACCTTTTGAGCTTTGTTGTTTGTGCCAATTTGTGCTTGGGGTATTTTTTTTTTCTGTTTTTGCTTCCTTATAAATAATATATATGTTTTGTAGTAGTTTTGTTATTTACATGTTACCACCAGCAGCAAAAAAAAAGAAAAAAAACGGTCTTGAGTGTTATAATCCAGTTCACATGCCACTGTTAGAAAACTGTTCTATTATTATTACAGTTGCTCTTGCTGTCGTTGTTGTTATTGTCGTTGTCGTTGTTCTTACATCACACACACACACGCAACGCATGCAAGTGCATTCGCATGTGTATGCGTGTGCCTGGAAGTAAAATTCCTTTTGCCAGCTGGGCGTGAGAGAGAGGAGGACAAGTATAAAAGGGGGGACATGTCAGCAGCTCTCATAATCGAACAAGCACTGGCCGATTACATAAATACGATACAAACACACACCAATGTGTGTATTCTATTGTATCGTATCGTAATGCTTGCAATTGGTATGTGTGTCTGTGTATGTGTGTGTGCAGCTGATGTTCGTTGCTGTTTTCCTTGCGACGCCCACAAAATAGATTTTTTTTTGATAGCCTTTCATTGTTGTTGCACTTACAAAAAACACGAAAACAGCAAAAGCCTTATTTTCATATGAATTGCATAATTCCTTTTAGGTTATTTGTCGTCGTTTAGCACATCATTTAAAACTTAACGACGCACGCACACACAGACAGACACGATATATGCATAAACTAAGAAGAAGAAGAAGACGACGACAACGACACCTTCACACAGTGTGTACACATGTACTTAAATATTACAAGATCGCAAAGACACTAAATTATATTCGACTCGAATATGTGTGTTATTTTGTTTCTTCGCCTTTTTTTTGTCCACTGACTAGCCTCGCTCGCTCTCTCTCCCTCTCTCACTCTGTCGCCCCCACTCATATTCCTTTTGCGAGCCCCCCTTAACAAAAGAGCAAGTGTCGCACACACACACACAGACAGAACAATAAGAGCGCAAGCAAAAGCGAGAGAACAAGCCCAGAACGCTTCCTCTCTCGTTCTCTCTCACTTTGCGAAAAACGGCTGTCGGGTATTTACGTTTTGAGCTTTAAGTGGGTGGCTGCCAGGCTGAGCGACGTAGTGTGAAGGGGTGAGGGGCGGAATGGGACAAGCAAAAATTTTTGTGCTCAAGACAATTTGGCAAAACAACACAAAACAGCTGACAGCGTAAGCATGTGTGCGTGCCTATGCAGCTGTGAAGCGCTCTCTTTCTTTCTCTCTCTCGCTCTGTGTGTGTGTGTTTTTGTTGTGCCCTTTTTTTTCACCATAGAGGACATTTTGTACTATTAATTTCTACCATTTTTTTTGTTGTTGTACACCATTTGTGTCGTTTTTTTGTTGTCGCTTTTTGCTGCAGCCATTTGTCACAATTAAAAAATGTTTTGCTCGCACTTAATTTGTTATCATTGGAACATGTTTCCGTTGCTTGTTTATTGACAAATAACAAAACGCACACACACACTCACAGAGAGAACAGCTGATGTAAAGCACATGCACACAACACACACATACACATCCATACATGCATTGTACTTACACATGTCAGTGTGAAAAATAAAGCACATGATTTTGTTTTTCTATCTGTGCACACACGAAAATTGAAACGACAAATACACGTAATGTGTGTATGTGCGTGTGTTTGTACGTATGTAAGTACGATATTTAACATGTGTACATACACACGTTTTAGCGACAGCGACTCAATTCGCCCACGACGAAGACGAAAACGAATGCGAATACGATAAATGCCAAATGACGCTAATACACACATACACACTTGTGTGAGTGTGTGCACAAAATTTGCTGAGCTGCCAACTCAATAGAACAACAGCGAATAGTTTATCGAATTCGAATTCAATACATAATATGTATGCAGAACATATGTATGTACATATGTATGTCTATACGTATATATGTATGTATATCTATTTACGAAACAGCTCGTCGTCGCTTGCCCATCAGCTGAGTGCGCGACTATGACGACAAATTGTGATGCGAGAGTAGTGTGAGTGAGTGAGAGGACGCACTTGTTCTATTGCCATGTACAACACATTATGTACCATTTGTATATGTGTCTGTACAATGCTGCTGCGCACGGGTAAAGAAAAGTAGAAAGACATAAAAAAAAAAAACAGTACAAAATTTGATGGAACATGTCCACGGACACCAAAGTGGATGGATGGATAGCATGCAAGAAAGAAGGGGGCGGCGGGGAATGGAGTTGGTTGTCGTTTCGTGTTGTCTGTCGGCTAACAGCTGGGCACGACGGCACGAACACACGAAGCACGAAACACGAACACGAGCTCCACTGCCCTACTGAGCGATAACGAAATCGAAATGGAGTCGCGCAATCGGCAAAACTGATTGCTGCGCTGCCTCTGCTGCTGTTGCTGTTGCTGCGACAGGGACAGGGACATTTTGACTGGCTTCAAAGATATCTCGAATGCGTTTTGTTGTTATTGTTGTCGCGAGTAGTTTTCTCTAGTTATCATACAGTGTGTACATACTAAATAAAGCACACATATAATTATCTCTACATATGTACGTGTGCCAATGTATACACATGCATTTTGTAATGCACATTACGAGAACACAAAAAAAATGGGAAGAAAAATATATGGCACAGAGTTTTTTTTTTGGTTGTATTTTTGTTTTAAGTACCAAGCGAACTATTATGTTGATTGACGTAGTAGTCGTTGTTGTTGTAGTTGCTGTTGCTCTTGTTGCAGTTGTTGTTGTTTGTACGATGGGCGAGAGTTGGCGAGTTGTGTAATACGTTTTTAGTTTGATTACAATTAGGTTTTGTTGTTGTTTTTTTTTATTTTTTGCTTTTTACTATTGTTCTCCTATGTCTATTTGTTTATCTTGTGGTTGTTGTTGCAGTTGGTTTTATTTGTTGTTGTTGTAGTTGTTGTGTTTGGTTTCTGTTGTATTTTATATTTTATTTTATTTTTTTTGTTCTATTTTATGCTTTGAGTTGCTTGTGTGTGAAAACGTTACTTAATTGCAGCGCGCGCTACGAACGCCGTGTAAAACGTCCGTAGGTCTTGAAATCGTTGTAGTAACTGAAATGAAACTGAATTTGACGCGCGAACGCGAAACTCACTCAGCCAGCCAAAGCAAGCAACAAAACAAATACGCGCTTATACACCCACACACCCACACACGGACACAGCTGCACACGCATAGCCGTAGCACACACATACTGGCATAATTGCATTCGACACACGAAGTGCACAAGAAGTTCACCAACGGAGACACGAACGAACGACACACGAACGAACCGAACGCACGAAACTTTTTCGTCACTGTTCCAAGCTCATTCTTTGCGCTCTTCTCCTACTCTCACTCAGTCACTCACGTTATGTACCAAGCTCTTTCTCTATTTTCGTTGTGCTTTCTCTTTGACAGCTAAATTTGTGTTTTATCATCAAAATATTGCAGAGAAAGCTTTCACACGATGTTGGTTTGACTGTCGGAAGGGGTGTGGGACAAAAAAAGCTTACGACCGTAGTAGTTAAATAAAGCATAGGACAGCCCCAACACAACGAAGGTTTTCGTCTAATCCAAGACGTTGGCGACTTTCTCGACCGCTTTCCTCTTCCGTTCCCCCATCGTTGACAGAAACGAAAGTGCATACATATGTTATATACACATATAATATATGTGTGTACATACATATATATGTCCTGAAAAGGGTAAACAGACATACATATAGTATGTATAGACTATATATATATATATTTGAATAGCTACGTCTTATATAATATCGATCAAAGTATACCCACAAAATTGAAAAGTACGGCAATAGATGCATACATATATGCGGGAAAGTTGATTTATTTATTTGTATTCATATCGTCATATAGTAGGTACATACATAGGATTTATGTATATTGTATGTATATAGTATATATATATATGTTTATAGGGAATTACATGCATACAAAAATATTTATATGAATTGTATTGACTTCCAAGGAAATATCTAATATGGTACAATAATTTAAACTTTTCTAATCTAAACGACACACACAAAAAAAAAAGAACCACATAATTATATAGGTGTATATATCACAAATATGTATATAATATTATATTTTTTTTTTCGTTTGTTTTAAGCAAAAAAATAAGTTTTTAAATGATCGATCTTGCTTCAGCTAAGATCTGGAGCTGCCAAACTATACATGTATGTATATGTATGTGTGTACGTACGTAGTAGCAATTAACTATCTAACGATCTGTTATCCGATGATATACTATGTAAGTAAAGGGAAGTTTCTCTTCTGATTCTCTAGTTGAACAGCTCTCGTCGGAAATAATGAAGATTCGACTTCTACTGACAAAAACTTGCACCAAGTGTTTTATGATAGTTAACATTTTACATGTATATAGTATATATTATATCGATATCCGAAACCAAAATCGGCAACAAATGCACTTGGACACTGAATTTGTCTCTTAGGTTAAGCTCTCTAAACAAACATACAAACAAATAAAAAAAAAGGATATTATTTATGGGAATTTATTTTGAAGGAGCTTTTATGCACTTCGTCAGAGCCGAAGACAGACGTTCGATATCAACTCTCTATCGTTCGATTTATTTTCATATATATATATATAGTATGTATATATGTATGTTAAGGTACTTAAACAAAATTGAATAAAATAAAGTTACTGATATACATAATGAATGTATATAGTTAGTTAAGCACGTACATTTATCGTAATGAATGTTGTTGTGCTGTGTCAAGCAATTACAAATAGCAACAAGGACAATTGAAGCTTAGAGCTTAGAACAACAAACACACACACACACACCGAAACATTCTAGTACCTAATATATACTATTTTGTTTGTTGGGTTTTCGTTCTACTTTTGTTTTTTTGTTGGGTTTTCTTTCTATTTTTTTGTTTGTAGGTTTTTATGCGTCTATAGTTTCTAGTCAAAAACTGCAACCCTGTCTACTCCTAGCTTTTGCTACTCGTTACTGTTTTCTCGCTACTCGTTGCTTAACGACGATTCTCGTCGGAACGACGTTGCTCGCGGCTGCCGCCTCGCTCAATATACCAGTTGTTGTTGCGCTTCTGCTCTTGACGCTGACGAGCGTGCTCTCGTTGTTGCATCATTCGTTCATGCCACTCGCCGCTATCATCGTGCTGCTGCTGCTTTTTGGCGTAACGCTCTTTGGACTTGTCTGCATATTTTTTATGATGACGCTCTTTTGAATCGTGCTCGTTGCTCCTGTAGCGAGTGCGTTCATTTGAATCCTTCTCGTTGCTTTTGTAGCGAGTGTTGTGTTCCTTTGAGTGCTCATTTGAATCTTCGTCTTCGTTGCTTTTGTAGCGATTGTGTTCCTTCGAATTGTGATTGCGCTCTTTGGAATTCTCGTCCGAGTCGTGCTCGTTGCTTTTCGAGCGAGTAGCTCGATGCTTGGACTCGTAGCGTTGCTGCTGTTCGTTCGAGTGATGCTCCTTGCACTTCTCGCCTTGCGGCTGTTTGCCCTGATAACGCTGCTGCTTGCCGCGATTCGGATTATAAACATTCGGCTGCTCGCCATGTGCGTGGAAAGCTTGCGGAGTTGCCGACTCGCTGGGCTGCGTCTGTTCGTCGTTGTTGTCGCCAGCGCCAGCGAGTGTGCCTAGCTTTTCGGTGAGCTTTTCAAAGTGCTGAAAAGCTTGCGATTGCTGCAGCACATCGTTGACCACATTACCAATCTCATCGGTGAGAGATTCGGTATGCGGTTTGCTCTCCACACACATGCCAGCGATCTCAACGAATTTGCCATCGGGACACTTGTAGGGACGCTTTAAATCTTGTTTGGTGATGTCCACGGGATCGGCTGAATTCCCATTGCCGGGCCACGCTTTAAATGTCTTTAGTTTGCGTCCTTGATATGATGATCCGGTTGATGATGACGATGACTGCTGCGTCTGACCGCTGAGATAATTCAGCTGCTTCGACATGATATCAATCTCTGCACGCATTAGATTATTCTGCAATTCTAGCTCGACCAAACGTTGCTCCAACTGTGTCAATTGCTTGTCATCCCCAAGCATTTGCCACTCTGGATTACGCAGACGTCCGACGAATGAGAGAACTGCCAAAGTGCAGCACACATAGAAGACGGCAGTTAAACCATTTTGCACCAAGGCTGGCAAGCGATAACCCATCAAAGTAGTCGATGGCTGTTGTTGCTGTGTGTTGAGCTCAGCCACTGTGGCTGGATTCTTTTGCAGATGGACGCCATCGATGGCATCCGAGTGTCCATCCTGTTGGCGTCGCATGCGCAACTGTTGATGCGATGATGGTGTCGATGGAGGCAGCAGATGATCGTTGCCCAGCTCGAAGTTGCTGTTCAGATCGTTGAGCAGCGCCCGGAGTGTGGGACTCGGGGTGAGACGTCCTGTGCTCTCGCAGTCGCTGATGATCGAGATGCCATCGGAGAAGTCCTCTGCCTGGGCATCGCTCTCTGCTACAGGTGGGCAGCTGTCGAATGTGTGAAAAGCATAGATTAGTGATGATATCCGATATTATTGCATATATGTATGTATACTACATTGTCTAGTGTCTATCTTTAAATTCAACTTAAATTCAATTTTCATTTAATATAATAATTGATTTGATATTTACTTTAAAATTGAACTTTGTGATTCTATATTGGATGCTTTTTCAAGTAAATAAAATTCAAGTTTAGCTATTTGTATGTTTCTTTCACAAATATATATATTTCATATTAAACTAATTTCCTAAATTTTAAATAATACTGCACATATGTATACTGCATTATCTAGTGTCGATCTTTAATTTCAGCATAAATTCAATTCAAATTTTCATTAAATCTAAAAATGTATTTAAAATTGAAATTATGATCTAATATTGATTCGTTTTAAAGAAAAACAAATTCAAATTTTTATGTTTAGCCCAAAAATATATACATATTTAGTATTTCACTAATAATTTTCTAATTTATGAATAATATCAAAATTCAAATAACTTTACACAATAATTCAGATTTTCATTAAATCTAAGAATTGATTTAATATTTATTTTAAAATTAAAATTGTGATTTAATATTGTACTCATTTTCAAGTAACTCAAAATCTAATTCCTGTTTTTTTTTCAATAATAAATATATTAAATATTTTTCTATTGTAATATGTATTTCATTAATATAAAAATTCGACTAATTTGTGAATGAAGTTCTGAATTGTTTTGCGATTTAACGGAAAACTACGAGTTATCGAAAGTTATCGATATTGTTTGCACATCTAGTGCAAAATGTAATGGGCTCTCTTTCTCCCACCCTCCTATCCCATCCCATTCACACATTTACTTACCGTTCGTTTGCTGGCTCGCTGCTGGACTCCTCAGGCTCCCCCTTCTCCGCCCCTGTTTCCACCCCTGCGGCGACAGCACTTGTGCTGGTGCTTTCGAGAACCTCAATGCGATCGGCTGGCAAAATAGTCCACGATGATGATGAGTTCGATGCCATCAAGTCCTTCATAAAATCACTCGAAGAAGTAGCGCTGTTGCTGTTGCTGTCTTTGTTTTTGTTTTGCTTGCTGTTGTTGTTCGTCGTCGTCGTCTCGTCCATGATCGCTTCGTTAGTGTGTGTGTGTTGCTGTTGTTGTTTTCTTGTCTTCGTCTAGGCTGCCTTTGCGCTGTTGCTGCTGCTGCTGCTGACCTCTTTGTCTGCAAAATGGCAAAAGAACATGTGAAATGCATTTAGAAATGTCTTTTGTTAGCGACCTTCGCAGGCGCCTACGCATAAATAAATACATATACACACACAAAAATCGCAGCGCTCCTTCTCGCTCACACGCACGCACGAATACACACTCACACTCTCCCTTTTTTACTGCACTGCGCTCAGCTGTGCTCTGACACGCATACGCACACACGCACACACACATGCACATTGCCCCGGGGGCCCAAAACTGCAATTCACACACACACGCACGCACGCATTAGTGTTGGTGCTGTTTTAGTTGTTCGCTTTGGGGGTTTTAGTTAAAATTACTTAGCCTATCTTATTAATAGCCATAGCAAATCATAAATGTTATGACGCAAATTAAAAAAAACAACACTATTTGTTTTGAACCTGACACTCACAACACACACACGCACACACATACATACGTACCTCGGTTTAAAAACAAATGCAGCCCAAAAAAGTTGTCAGTGTGTGTGCATTATTAAATATTACGATTGTTATGAATTTCTTGCAGATTTACTTTAGTAGCGATAAGCACAAGACCTTGAATCTTTAGACAATTTATTGTTGTTGCTTTTGTTGATAATAACGCTTTTTTTTGACGCTCTGCGAACGTCGCAATTGAATTTTTTTTCGTTTGCTTGCTTTTTAAGCAAGCGCGATACACGGCAACGCTTCTTCAACCTTTGTGTAGCCACTGCACGTTACACACATAGAGGCACGCACACATGCATACACAGCTGGTCTTTGTTTTTGATATCGATAACACTTATCGCACACACACTCGATAAAAACACAACACTATGCGAGTTTCTGATTTTTTCTGGTATTTTTTGTACTAAAAATACTAGATACGCTTTGGTAGCAAATAAGTTGGTCACGCTGTGGGCGCCAAATTTGAATTGAATTTTTGAACTTACCTTCACAACGATTTCTCCATTATGCGTCGCACTTCGCCTGCCTCGCTGCTGCAATCCCAATCGGATGAACGAATATTTTGCTGCTGTTGGAGACTTCGAGGTTGCTGCTGCTGCTGTTGCTGCTGTTGCACATATTTGACATTGTGTGGCAATTGCAAGCGAGGCGCTGGAACCGGATAACCGCGACTTTTGGGCAAACTCAATTGATTGAGTCGCTGATGCTGGGGCGTCCAATAAATTTGGCTAGCATGCTGTGTGCTGCGATCCAAGATCAAAGGTGTAGCGCGACCATTTTGCAAATGCTGTTGCAACAGTTGCTGTTGCTGTTGCTGAAGTTGCAATTGTTGTTTCTGCTGCTGTTGCTGCTGGAGTTGTTGCTGATGTTGTGCCAAAGCCAGCTCCTCCATGCGCACATAACCTTGTGGAGCTGTGCGCAACAACTGTGGCTGCATATAAAGATTGCTCTGATGCAGTTGCTGCTGTTGCTGTTGTTGCTGATGTTGCTGGAAATCAATCAACTTGGCTGCCTGCAAACCATCCTCGGTTTGTATGAGCACATATTCCGTCGGTTGCCGTGATAAATACGCCGGCTCATTCGATTCGTTGGAGAGCAAACTGTTGCGTTTATTCACATGCGCATAGATCGGAGATGAGCTGCCAACGGCAACGGAAATGGGCGCAAAACTGGAGCGTGGCAAACTCTGCACACGTTGCGGTACTTGGGGTCGAGCAGCAACACTTAGTTGCGATATTGGTCGCTTGTGTTGTTGCTGCTGTGTCTCAACGGAGGCATAAGACACAGGCGAAATGTCAGCTGCAACAGTGTTGTGGTTGCTGTTGTGACGCTGCTCATAGATGGGCTGCATTTTGATCGCAGGCTGCGGCGTGCGTTGAATCGACTTGCGGCAGAACTCTTTCACCTTCTCGAGTATCTCATCGCGTGTCAACAAGCCGCCAATGCGTCGTGTCGACGCATCCTTTGAGTCCTTGCGTCGCATTATAACAGGAGTTGCTTCGTTTTCGCTTTCATAGCCGCGACGCGTTAAAGTTTGTCTCGATTGCTGCAGTTGTTGGTTGCTGTTGCTGTTGCTGCTGATCAGCTCATCGAGCACGCTTTGGCAACGCGGTGGCTGCTGCTGCTGCTGCTGTTGTTGCTGCTGTGGTTGCTGCTGTTGCTGTGGCAACTGCTGTTGTTGTTGTTGTTGAAGTGGTACAATTGGAGTGCCATCTAGTATCATCACCTGACGATTGCGACCATTGCTGATGCCACTGAACGTGTTGCGTTGCATCGAGTTGCGCACAAAATACGGATTAATCAGCTGATGTGGCTGCAAATGCTCATAAATGTTTTCCACCTGCTGTTGCTGTTGTTGTTGCTGCTGCTGCTGTTGTTGCTGCAACACTTTGTGGTACAGCTGACGATCGGTCACTTCTTTGATGGCCCGCAGTTGTTCCCATTCATGTTGTGGTTGCTGCTGCTGCTGTGGTTGCTTCAACATTTTGAGCGGCGTCGATGTGGCATTCGGTGCAGCCAACGAGCGACGTTGTTGTTGCTGTTGCCCCAACAACATGCCGTTTTCCCGCTGCTCGCGTCGTTCACGCATCTGATTGCGATCCATCGACGCAGAGCGATTGAAGCGTTGTGGTTGCTGCTGTGTTTCCACCCGTCGCGGTATCAAACTCTGACGCTCCAGGCTACCGCGTTGCAATGGCGTTGGTTGCTGCTGTTGCTGTTGCTGTGGCTGTTGCTGCTGCGATTCCAGTTGAATGCGTCGCATTGGCTGCGGCGTTGCTGTTGCATCGCTTACCTTCGGCGTCTGTTTGCGTCGTGGGGCAAATAAACTGTTCGAAAGACGCTGCAACACGGTCAACTTTTTGGTGTTGCTCTTGCGCAACGCCGCCAACGAATCGGCAACCTGTTGTCGCCGTTCCTCTGCCGTGTGATAACCACTCGAGGAGCGTGTGGGCGTCGATCGAGGGGTTGGACTATTGATCTCACGTTTGGGCATCAGGGTTAAACCCTTGCGTTCCAGATAAGCCTGAAACTCTTCCGAACTAATTGTGTTCGTGAATGTTCCCATTGTTGGTTGCTGCTGTGGCTGCTGTGGTTGCTTCGGAGATTGCCTCGGAGATTTGCCGTCATCCGTTGTCGTGTCGGAAGCGCAACCGGAACTCGTTTGACTTGTGATATTCGGATTGAGTTCGTCGCTGGATTCACTTTTCGTTAGCGGTCCATCGATGTCATCGAGATCATCGTCCGAACTGATTTGCAATTTCTTGACGCGCTCATCGAACTTTTTGGCATTCTTGGTTACCTCCGCTGCATTGAAGTAATCCCCATTCGTTTGCTCAGCGATTCCGGTGCGTATTTTGAGTTGAGCCAATTCCGGATAATTTGGTTTCGAGCACTTTTTAAACGTTAACGTCTTCGGTTTGTTAGCAGCCTCTAATTGTGGTTGTTGTTGTTGTTGTTGCGGGGGATTGTTGTATCTTAGTGTTGCTTGCGGGGTTTGTTGTTGCTGTTGTACACTTTGTTTGCGCTTCGGTATTTTGCCCGCTAATTCACGTAATTCCTCGAACTTGATCCGAGCGAGCACCGTGGGATCGTATTCGAAATATGGATCGGGATTCTTGATGTATGTCTTCACATATTTCGATTGTTTAAGTACTTCTTCTGTCGTTATATATTCATCATCAACGGGCGTCGTCCCTTTGCTTGCATTCTTTCGATTCTTCAACTGTTCCCGTTCCTTCTCCTTGAGCTTATCCGCTTTTTCACGTTCCTTTTCCTTTTCGCGTTCACGTTCACGCAACTGTTGCGTCACCGTTTTGCGTATGCTGAGCGTCGAACGTTTCGTCGGCACCGGAGGCGGTGTCTTCTTTGGTTCCAACTTGCCACCGGCTACTTGGGAGCCATTGGAGTGCTTGAAGGGATTCTGTTGATCGACGATGGGTTCGCCGGCGGTAAATTTGCGTATCTTCTCATCGTTTGGATTGAAGCTGACGCTCTTTTTGGCTTTGATCACTTCTTTTTCAGAGGTGTTTTCAGCGGCGAAAATACTACTCTTTTCGGGGGTACTTTCGGGAGTAGTTGCAGCGGAGAATACTCTACTCTTTTCTGGGGTACTTTCGGGGCTACTTTCCAGGATACTTTCTGGAATATTTCCTGTGCTGATTTTAATACTCTTTTCAGGGATATTCTCTGGGTTTTTTTCTGTGCTGATTTTACAGCTCTCTTCGGCGGTATTTTCAGCAATATTTTCTTCGCCACTCTTTTCACACTTTTTCTCTGGCGTTAAATTGGCTTTTTCTTTGTCGTCGTCGTTTGTCTCCTCAAAGGCCTCCACAATCTTTAAAGTGGCGTCGTCTATAAAATCCCTAATCACTTGACTTTTGGCAATATCTTCGATTGTTGCACTGTTGCTTAGAGTGTCAATTGTGTTTGGATTGTTGTGCCGTTGGTGTTGTTCGACTTCGTTGCTGTTGTCGATCGTCTCAGACATGTTTTGCTAGAGTTAAGCTCGGCAACAAGGCGGCGGCTTCGACAGGCGGGGGACAGGTTGGAGGAGGGGGATGACAAAGGGATTTGGAGTGGAAGAAAACTGGAAATCACTTGTGTATATCCGCCCACCATTGAGATTTCTTCACTGCCAAACCAAGCACACAAGAAAATCTAAAACCAAATCGAAAGAAAAGCAAACTTTTTTTTTTACACATTTCAGACATTTTTTATTGAAGCAAATTTTTACCTACTTTTCTTTTCGATTTGTTGTATTTCTCTCTCTCTTTCTCTCAGCGATCGCTTGCTTTCCCCATCTGACAATTGATCTGCAAGAATGACAAAAAAAAATAGAATACATTAAATTTCATTTACATTCAAAAAAATGTGTGTGCAGCAAAAGTTTCCTAATTTTTCATAGGGAAAATTCGAATTTCGCAAAAGGCCTCTTGACCTCAAATAAATTTACAGCTGGCGGGGTTTTTCTCTTCTTCACAACACTCACGCTGTGAATACCCTGTAGTCATAAACGTTATGGGTGAGAAATGCTACAGATTTACCTGCGGCTGAAATTGGAGGAAGTTTTATGTCAACCTATTCATAATTATCAGCGCAAAACATCTAATTAATTGTATTAACATTTTCAAAAGTCAATGTTAAGAAATAATTTAAAGGTAACTTGCTTAAATAATTCAAAATGAGCAATAGTAAATATTATTAAAATCTTGTTGTTTATAGGCAAACTTCTTGATACATATCTGTTCAACATTTTCATCTGTCGCATTTTACTTTTTTATTTGTTTCTTAATTGAAGTGACTTCATTTTGATATTGTGCATTTTATTGAAATGTTTATATTCTTCATACAAAATTGCTCATAAATATTTTTATTTTTTGTAATACACATTTTTATTAATTTTGTTTTTAGGAACTTTTTGCTTTGGCTGACAAATTTGGTATTTGGTATGGTATATTTTGAGGTATACCCCATATCTTATATATATATTATCTACAACAACAACAAAAACGTCAACAGCCGAGACGATAAGAAATTCCTTAGAATGGCAAACAAAACTTTTTCGGATCTTAGTATAGTGTATGTATGTAGTATATTTTATACTCTGTGGTATATTTTAAATACCAAATAAAGTTGTTGGTTGATATTAGTAGTTTTATTGTATAATTATGGTATATTTGTAGAATATGCTTTTATTTTTCGATATATTAATTTGTTAGTCTTTGACTTTTATTGAAAGTGTAAAGTGGATATTTTTTGTATTGTACTGGTATTTTTTTCGGTATATCACACCAGATATATATATTTTTTGAATGAGTAGCGTAGAATGAGTATATCTCAATATTTTTGGGTATATTTGATATGTTTTGGCTTTTATTGAAAGTGTGTGTAGCAGGTACTGAAGTTTTCTTTTTTGTTTTCATTTTTTGTAGGGTATCCACAAAGCTTGTCATTAGCTTTCCACGTAGCAATTTGCAAGAGTTTGCAGAATACGAAAAAAAATAAAAAAATAAAAAAGAACATGAGAACTTGTGCAATAATTGCGCTCTGTGGAGTAGGGCAATGCTAAGAAATTGATGATCGTTTGTTCCGGCTGCGCGATAGCTGAGCTCTGAATGTATGTGTGTGTGTGTGTGTGTGCTTGCAACACACAGAAAGAGAGAGAGAGAGAGAGAGAGAGAGGGAAAATGTGTGTGTGCAATATGCGCTATTTGGGTCATTTGATAGCTAATCTCTGTAGCGGTGTCTACCTTTTGTGCGGTAATGAAATGCGCATATGGTTTGCAGAATACATATGTAACATCAATAGTGTATATATCATATCTATATGCTGTATACTATCTAACGAGCTATCTATATGGCAGCTAGCTGTCTGGCAATATGTTTGGTTGCAAATTGAAATCAATATGTTTCACCCATATTTAGCAGTATTTCAGCGTACTTGAGGTTGAGATTGAGGTTGCAATGTGTGTCACAGATTCAGACGGACAGACAGACAGACGGACAGACAGACGGACAGACAGACGGACAGACAGACGGACAGACTGGCAGATTGCCCTCCCTCAGTTTGTTGAGGGGGTGAATTTGCTTGGCTTTTGGTGTTTTTTTTTTTTTGCGGTGGTGCTATCGTTGATATACACAATCTAGTATATAAAGTATATCGTAGTTTAACAACCGGTTAACAATATTTGTTTTTTCTTCTTTGCATCCAATTTGCATGCATCTGACCGACTTTGCAGCTATATAACATATCGTATCTAGTGCACCTTGATACGACTTGTTGCGCATTTAGTGCCTGCCTCATGAAATCGCCATTCGATTGCAAATGAAAGGTGCAAAAACAACAGCAACACACAACAACAACAACAACAACAACAAAAACATGCATTCCGCTTTAATCTAATGCAAATCAATGCTTACAGTGGATCTTCGCTATATTGTTTACTATCTTATTGTATATTTAGTAAATTTGAAATTTCCATTTTATACAATAAATCTATTTTTATTTGACTAAATTATGAATTTGAAATATTTGAGATGAATCTGTTTTGTGAAATTAAAGTCAAACATTTGCTCATTCTTTGTAGAATAACGCTATAAGAAAATAATATTCTAGAGCGAAAATATAGTATGGAAATTGTTCTATAAAATCTAAAATTATTGTATTAGTTTGGTCTTGATTTAAGAATAATTCCGCTTGATTCAATTTTGACATCATATAATCCAAATACAAGATTTTATTCTTGATTGTAGCACGTTTTTCTATTCTTTGTATATATTTAGAAAAATTTAATCCGTATAATGTTCAATGCTCATTAAAAATTGTTGAAATCAGGAAACCTTTAGCTTATTTGAATAAAAGCTGAGCATTGTTGTATTATTATTAAAATATACCGCAAAAATACTAAATTATACTAAAGACTAGAAAAACTATATTATACCACATTCAAAATATACCAAATATTGGTAGCGAGTAAAAAAAAAAGAATACCAAAATTAAACTATAAATAAACAATTCAATCTTTGGAAAATGAAACCTGTATCTAATATACAAAATATACGAAATATACCAAAATTTAATAATAAATAGTCTATTCACTTTTTATAAAACACAAATCAGATTCAATGTAATCACAATGTATTGATTTACATATGTTCAGAAATAATTATGAAATTGTGAAGTGATGACATGCATTCTTTTTATTATTATTATGAATAGAATATTTTTGAAATTCAAGTTTTAATAGTATAGCAAATCTGTAGAATTTTGTAGTTAAATTCCAAATAAATAAATATATTTATATATATATTTGACTACAAGTTGTGTGGTGCATTTCAAGTGATTACTTTGACTTTATGATGCCATAAAAATAACCGCTATGATATGTAAAAACAGCCCCAAAAAGAACGACAGGTGTTTCTAATGTTTTTCCCCCTTGTGTGTGTGTGTGTGAATAAACAGACATGCCTACTAGCAAAAATACAACGTCTAACTAATGAAAGGCTGGTTGAAGAAAATCAGACATCAGACCAACATAACATATTATATAGTCAGAGTCATACGATATATGTTTGTTGTGTGTGTGCCACCCTTGAGTTAATTTTTTTTGCTTTATTCGTGGAAATGGTTCAACTATTAGCGGGGGGTCATAAAATATATATATCTGTGTGTGTGTGTGTGTGTGTGTGCCACCCTAACCCTAAACGGGACACAAAATGCAATATCCACCCCCTGGACAATAACATCCCTTGAAAATACACCCGTTGTAGTAAATAAAATAAATAAAAATAACCTTACAAAAGGCGGCGTAGCAAAACAATTTTCAGATTAGAAATGCAATTGGGAAATGTTCTCTGAAATTTGCTGTTTGCACTTTCCATCTAAACCAGCCGAAAGCCGGAAAAAAATATGCCAGAGGAAAATTCGTGGGCATCGTTGAGGGAGAATTCTCAGAGAATTCTCGAAATTTTCAAACGGAACTGCGCAATCAATATTGAAGCGATTGCTTCGCAAATATTTCGATGAACAATATTTGCTCATATTTTTGGTATGAATTTCGATTTTGATTTAGAGGCACGTTTATTTAGAGCTCATTGAAAGTGGAACAAGTAACTTTCAATTGACTTTTAAGAGCGTTCAAAGCAAAAGAAAGGTCAAAGACATCATTAAAATATTTGAGTATTTGAAAATTGCAGATTTTATTTATTGTGTTTATGATATTCACAATACGTTAATCGCGTTAAGTAGAATCTTTGGAAATGTTCCTAAAATTACAAAATTAAATCTATAGAGTAACTGATTTAAGTTTACTTCCAAAAATACTGAAATAAAACAAATGCGTAATACAACTAAATGTATTGAAATTTTAAGAAATGTGCCAGTAAAAGTTTTCTTTACATTTTTTTGTTATATTTTATAATCTGATCCAAATGGATTGTAATTCAACAAAACCTCTCATTATACCCGCTATCCATAGAGAAGGGTATTATAACTTTGTGCCTTCATGAAATGTATATAACAGACATACTATAAAAAGACATCTCCAATCGTATAAAGCTGTAAACTTTGAAATAGCAAGAGTGACAGAAAAAACTACATAAAGGCTTTTAGCATATTCCTTTTTGTTAGTTGATTGCTGGCGCATTGTTATTGTAAAATGGAACATAGAGATAAGAAACAACTAAAAACCCCGATTTATTTGTTAAGTTTTTCTGTTATTTTAATATTTTGCCTGCACATTAAAATAGCAGTTTGTGATTTTCTTCCACGTAACGGGCCTTAAAATATATCAATATACCAAATGTGGCGTTCGATATATTTTTAGTATTTTTGTGGTATATTTTAATGATAATAATAATAATGCATTTATTCACGGGTATTTCACAGTCGAAACACATTCGACTGTAGCTTTCTCACTTGTTCAATTAAAAATCTGTATAATCAAAATTGAAAAATACAAAAATAAAAGTATTTTTATTCTACAAATTGAAAATATATATACTTTATATGTGTTTATATATAATATATATTCATTTCCCTAGTTATTTTTTATATATTTATATATATTATTTTAAATATTTTTATATTTTTCCCTACTTAATAACTTTATGTATTTATATTTTATTTTTTTGTATATTTTAAGTATTCCTAATTCTTATTTGTGTTCAGCGATCAGCAATCGAATTAATATATTGTTCCATGTGCTAATTGAACTCAACTTTTCTATCATCAATATGCAATTAATTTGTTGTAACAGATTTAACCAAAAAGAAAATATTTACGGAAACCTCTTTAATTGCCTAATTCAACAGTTTCCTCTTCTCCATTATAGCGCCTCTTTGCTTTCTCTGATGTTCTCTAATGATATCATTTCCTACACCATAACAAAAAAAAAAAAAAAAACTGCGTAATTTCGAAAATATTCGAAACAAATGGAAGCAGTAGGCAACAAATTGATTGCGCGTCTTTTGCAATAATAATTATGAAAGCATAAATCTGATCTAAAGAAGTTGTAACTGCATTTCCATGTGGAATTGAAAATGATTTAATGTTATTTTCAGTTTTTTCGAGGGGGTTTGTGTGGAGATAATCTTCTTATATATTTTTGGGAATTTTCTTGTTTTTTTTTTTTGGTTTGGCGCAGAAGACGGCGCCACAGAGGCCAATGGCATTTGTTGGCTGGTCAAAAGATTTATGCGACATCTTTGCAGATAAGATGCACACACATCACACACACACACACATGAATGTATCTTTTAGTCATAATGCAGTCACGTTTCAGGACAACGAGATGACGATGCGCCAGATAAGTTTTTGGCCAGACACAACTTATCGATTATGTACGTACTATATATGTACTATATACACTGAAAAAAATAACTAAATTCTAAAAGACAACTTTGAGAAAAATTCGTAAAACTAAAAGCTATAGTCTGGAAAATATGAAATTCTCAAAAAATTCATCCAAGTTTTTTTTTAAGTTTTTATCTAGCTTTGAGTGTTTTCGTTAATAGCTGAGTTAGTTAAGTTATGGAACCATTCTTTATTGCAGTCTAAGAGAGGAAATCCTGGATTTAAATGCTTTGCGAATCGGTGATAAGAATTTCGTATATAGAGTGATTAACATAGAACTAATTGTGCTTATTAAATAATGAAATAATAAAATAACGTAATTAAATAGTCGAAAAAAATATAATGTAATAATGTTCTTATTAATAAGAGAAAAAAATCTTCTAGTTTTAAGACCAAAAATGGTATTGTAGATAACGAAAGGTGTAGATAACAAAAAATATAATGTAATATTATTTTTTTTAAACCTGAAACTGGAAATGACAAAATCTTATAATGTTCTTATCAATAATGGTGAAAATCTTATAGTTTTAAGACCAAAAATCTTATTGTAAGATAAAACAAAAAAGTAATGAATTATTTTTTTGATCTTATAATCTTGAGATAAAAATCGTGAGATAAAAAACAAATAGAATATAGTATGTTTTAGATCTCTAAATCGTATTGTAATATAACAAAAAATATAATATAATACTTTTTTGATCTTACAATGAGATTTTTGGACTTTAGAGTAAAGATTTTTTGCTCTTTTTAATAAGAACATTATAAGATTTTTTTTGATCTTATTAATTAGAACTTGGGTCTTAAATGTTTTTGAAGTCAACAAGTGTTTTCTTACTATACATTCTTATTTTCATGTTTTTTAAGACTAAAATCTTGATTTTATAACTTTTGTTAGGGTATATAAGATAAAAGGCCAAAGTCTTTATTTTATAACTTTTTTTTTTTCAGTGTATATCTATTCCAAAAACGCTGCTAATTGCTTGCTCTGTGTTTACGTAGAAACTCCAGCTGCCTTCGTTTTTTGTGGTTTTCGATTTTTTTTTTTGGCTTGTGCAATCATTTAAATGTGAAGTAGCTTCTCAGCTTTATCGCACTCCTCCTGCTGCTTCAGCTGCTTCTTCTTCTTCTGCTGCTGCTGCTGTTGTTGATTGTAATGTGCGTTCCACGAATGTAAACAACAGCGCATACAAAGTAGAAGAGCAGCGCGACCGGAGAATAAAGTCAGGGGAGTAGTTGGCGAGGGAGTGGGGGATGGGGAGGGGGGAGAATGTGTAAAAACAACAAAACACGCGCCAAAACAGCCCAACTGATGACTGACATTGACGATAAATGAACAATCGACCTCAATAAAAGGCAAACACACATGCCCCAAGACAAGACCGTATAAAAAACCAAAGAAATTAAAAAAAAAATACTTTGCTTATACACGTTGTCTGGTAAAAATCATAATATCGATGCAAAAAACGCAAAAAATAAAAATACAAGTAAGAAAGCTAGAGTTGAGTGTGCTCGACTGAGAGATACCCGGTATACATTTTTAATGAAAGCACATAAGTGTGGCATTATGCTTTAAATATACCAAATAAATATACTGGGATATAATAATATTCTTAAAATATAACAAAATAATATACCGGAAAAATACTAATATATACCGAAGTATATATTTGGTATGCGGCACTATATTATATATAAGATATATCAAATTAATATACCGAAAAATACCAGAATATATCTATACGGTGTGATACTATATTATTCTGAAAACATACCAAATTTATATACTGAAAAAATACTAAAATATTGTGGTATATAGATAAACAGATTGGTACTATATGAATCTTAGAACATGCAAAATTAATATACTGCAAGATACTAAAATATACCGAAGTATGTATTTGGTATATCGACAGTGTGGTACATTATTATTCTTATTAATATTATATATTATACCAAATTAATATTCAAAAAATACCGAAATATACCAAATATATGCATTTTTTTATATCAATATACTATAACCTTGGAAATATGCAGAAAATGTAAAATATAAGGAAGTATATATTTGGTATTTTAATATCCTATTACGTTCAAAATATACCAGACTCGACAGCAGCAGCCAATTTTTGTTATATCATACAATTTCTTAAATAACTTCTATAACTTCTATCAAATCGCAACCAAATCATATATTATATATTATATGAAGTTCTGATCTCAGATATCGTGACTGCAGATTTACAATTACTCATGTTACTTGATTTACGGAGACGGAAGTGGGCGTGGCAACAATCTAAAACAAACTTGATTTGCGTGCTGACGAATAAAAATTATAGCTCTATCTCTGATAGTCTTTGAGATCTAGGTACTCATACGGATGGACGGACAGACAGACGGATGGATATGACTGATCAATAATAATAAAGAAAGCTCCGTCTTTTATTCCACAACTCAGTTTGGTATCAGACGTAAATCTTAGTGATTAATATAAATGAAATAATGTATATACTATATCAGTGAGATGATGTATACATTTCCGGCATGCACAAAGTTATAACACCCTTCAACACTACGGTTAGCGGGTATTCAAAAGCCATAAAACTTTGCGTGGGACATTTAAGCCCAAACCTAGGCATAATGCCAAGCACATTTGTCGAGTTCCCGATCGATAATTAAGTAAGCAAGCAAGTAAGTAATATGCGTGTGTGTGTGTGTGTTTGTGTGCAAATCCCGTTTCGGTCAAACGACGATTGCAGTTCACCGCTGCTGCCGCTCGCTGTAGTCGCACTCCGAGATACCCTCTAAAGTGGCTCAGCTCACATAACAAATTTTCGAATGTTTGCGCACTCATGCGCCTTTTTTGGACATGCAAATGACAACTTCAAGAGAGAAGAGCTACTTTAGCCAAAGTGCTGCTTCAATGAGGCCACTTTTACCGACTCCACTTGAGCGCACATGATTGACTAAGCGATACCCTGCACTGACATCAAACAAGGCATCATCAAGGCAGGCTTGCTAGCAAAATTATTTTACATCGTGACAATTTTCTAATTATGGATTTGTTTACTTTTGAAATACGTATTTGTTCTTTTTTGGAATATAACCTTTTTTCTCTACAAATCGAATATTAATCTAATATTTATACGTGACAATTTTCTCAGTTTTAATTATGGTTTTAAAGGAAATACTTCTTAAATATTTATTTCTTTCGCAAATATCTTTGTTTGTTAAACAAGTTTGTACTTCTAATTAATCTGTCTTTATTTATTTTTATTATATTTTATTTTCTTATATTTTTATTTATTTTTTTATTGCTCATTATTAAGTCTCTTATTTGCAATGAACAAATATATATTTAATTTTTAAATATAATTTTTTTCTTAAAAAGTCTATTATGCAATTTTTATACGTGACAATTTTCTCAGTTTTAATTATGGATTTATATAAAGGAAATTCTTATTATTCAGCTGTGAACTTTGAAATAGCAGTGCGTCAGAACAAAAGCTATATAACGTTTTTTGTCATATTTCTTTTTGTTAGTTGATCCCTGGCACATTATTTTTTGTAAAATGGAACATAGAAATAGGAAAGAAACAAAAACTTCGTTAGATTTGTTCAGTTTTTCTGTTATTTTGATATTTTAACAGAAGTGCACCATGTTTTTGTTAAACAAGTTTGTGCTTTACATTAATCTGTTTTTTATTTATTTATTTTCTTATTTTATTTTATTTTTTATTAATAATTTATTCTTTTTATTATATGTTTTAAATTAAGTCTTTTGCGTTGTGTTCTTGACTTTATTGTACTTTAATTCATTATTAATCAGCTTAAGTAAGATATTATGTTATAAATTTGGCAATAATGTGTTCGACTGAAAATAAATTACTATCTAATCTATGTAGTATTTTCACTTTTGTTATTTTGTTGAATGAAGATAAAGAAAATAGGTAAATACAATAATAAATGCATTATTTTGAAATACTATTTAAAGTGAATTAATTTTTTCTGTAATAAAGCAAACCACTTGCTTCAACTTTTTAAGTAAAATATGATGCCTTAAAATAAAAATAAATTACTACATATTGAATGAAACTCAATAAAAAATAAATAAATAATTTCAATTACTTTTTAAAGTGTAGTATTTATTTTTTGTTTAGCTAAATAAAAGGCAAAGTTGTCGAATCGCTGTAGTTGTTTATTTTGTGTGTGTTGTGTGTTTTTTTTTTAATATCTATTTCTTGGAATTCAAATTCAACTAGACAAATTAAAATACTTTAGCTATTTTTGAAAGCACTTTGTGAGATTGAGCAGCAACAGAATATACGAATATAAGACTAGCAGATACTCTTTACTTTTTATTGTTACACGCTTTCGAGTAAAGTGAGTCAATAAAAATAAAGAATTGACATTATTCAGAATGATTTAGTAACATGTTTTCTAGTATTATCAAAATTGATTGCATGTTTATATTGGTTAGCAATTGTTGTTTTATACAGGGTATAATTAGTTGTGTGTGTGTCGACAATCTAATGGCGAGATCGCAAGTTATTTTTTTTTTATTTTATGTTTTATTTCGTGAAATTTGCTGAAGTGAACTTCAAGTCGAGCGAAGCAGCAGCAGCCGTAAAAACTGGTTTCTGTTTCCTCTGACTTTGTATCTTTGAGAGCTTCCTCGAGAGCTAGAGAAAGAGACACAGACAGAGAGAGAGAGAGAAAGAGAGAGGGAGAACGAACGTGTTGATCCCATCAACTTTGTCGGGCAATTGACGATAGGCAAGGCCAGATGAGACCAGGCTTTTTGAGAAGAGAGAGAAAAATTAAGCAGACGACGACGAAAAATGTAATTCGAAAAGCACTTGGGCTATTAACCCAAGTGTTGTGATTAAAACACCGACTCGTGAGTGGAATGAGCAGAATGCGAATGCGAACGCGAATGGGAATGGGAATTCAAATTGGAATTCAATTTGAAATTACACTGAAAGAAAAATCTTGAATCAAGATTGCTTGTATTTCAAAATTGAACCGAGAAGATTTATTCTTAAATCAAAAACGAAAATGAGATCTACAAAAAATCATCAAATTTAAGAACAAAATTCTCTTAAGATCGAAGAGTTCTTAAATCAAGATTTGCAATCTTCTTTTCAATCTAGAATCAAAATTTTAACCTTAAAATAAGATAACTGTGTAACATGGACAATGCTCCATGTATCTAATGCAAATATTCGCAAGGATCTTAATATTCCAACCATAAAAGAAGAAATAAAGAAATTTGTTAAGAAATACATTGATAGACTCCGCAACTACGAAAATAATTTAGCCTTAAGTCTGGTAGACAACAATTTAATAGTAAGAAGATTGAAAAGATGAATTATACAATTTACTTATTGTTCAAATAGATAGATTGTAAATAAAAGAAGAAAGTAAAAAAAAAAAAAAACAGAAAATAAGATATTTTTAATCTTAAAATGCAAATTTAGCACAAAAATCTTGATTAAAGATTATTTTAACCTAAAAATCTTATATCAAGAAGAACAAAATTCTTTTTTTTAAGATCGCAAAGTTTTAGATCAAAACAATCTTGAATTAAGATAGTTTACACCTTAAAAGGAAAATTTAGCACACAAATCTTGATTTAAGATTGTTTTAACCTAAACATCTTATTTTAAGAAGAACAAAATCCTTTTTTTTAAATATCGACAAGTTCTTCAATTAAGATTTGCAATTTTCTTTCCAATCTAAAGTAAAACAATCTTGAATCAAGATTTGAATAATAAAATAAGATTTTAAACTTAAAATGCAAAATTAGTATACAAATCTTGATCGAAGATTGTTTCAAGTTAGAAATCTTATTTCAAGATTGTTCTTTTTGAGATCGAAAAACATTTTATATCAAGATTTTGTCAATCTACATTTGTTTCTCTCTGTGTAAAGTTGAAGTTGGCCAACACACGATAAATAAATGAAATGTAAAACCGTGTGGCACTCTTTCGATTGTCTTACAAATTGTGCGTGTGTACAAGAGTGTGTGTGTGTGCACACCACTCGTGCTGTGCTGTGCTGTGCTGTGAGATACAAATCTATCTCTGTATCCACAAGTACGCAATACGCACGCACCACAAATTGCGCAATTGTATCTGTTGTGGCTAAAGCTGCTCAGCTCTATTCCTCGATCTCAATTCCGATCTATCTTCGTTTTGTTGTTGTGTTGATTATTTGATCTTTTGGTTCACGTCGAGTACTATTATGTATATAGTAATCATTATACTAAGAGAGCCAGACGTTGCTTCAAGTGTTTGTTTGCCTACGAACAAAATGTTATTCTTTCTTTCCACTCATCGTCATCATCATCGTCATCGTCATCGTCATCGTCATTGTCTTGGCCATTGTTTCTGCTTTTGCTTCCTCTGTTTGGTTTTTTTTTCTTTTTGTTTTTAATGATATGCACATGTCTTGGCAATCTGTGCAATCCGCTTTTTCAATTTACTATATCGCCATGCAAATTGTAATTAAAAAACATCAAATCGCTGTTAATTCATTTACCCCAAACTATCTTTGTTTACAAATCGAATTTCAATTGAATTTTCTTGCTCAGTTTTAGTCGCTTTAATTGCCTCAAAATGAACAACAAGGCCATCTAATCAAACAACAACAACAACAACAAAATAGAGACTTGAAACAAGTAAATTCTTTTTTTTTCTATTGTGACAATTTGCGCATTCTTTTGATTTGTTGCTCTTCTTCAATTGTTAGCTGTAAAAAGAGGCTTCTTTGATCATCGGCTTGACGCGCAATTTTTCTAATCAAATTTTCAACTCTCATAAACAATTATCTCGATGAATTTTATAAGACAGAGACTCGAATCATTTAAACTATTATTCCTTGCTTCATTTTGAAAACTTCTTTATGGTTTCGATGAATTTAAGCTATGATTATTTGATTTACTTTAAAAAACTTTAGTTTATATAAAATTAAGTTATATAAATTAAGTTATAAGTGTATTGCTTACACAATTGGGCTAAAACATATTATATAAAGTTTTCAAAGTGAAGCAAAGAATAATAGTTTAAATAAATCTATCTATTAAAACTAATCGAAAAATTGCATTTTCTGAAAGACAATCTAATAATTCGTTGTTTTACAGAGTCAAGAATAAGAAGTTTTTCTTTGCAGTTTTTAATAATAGTGTTATTATGAATTTTAAATATATCTAATATTTTTACATATATATATATATCAGAAGTTTTTCTATTGACATCTTTGATGGAAATTGATCATCATAGCTATTAGTTTTGAGATGAGTTTTACGGCAGTGCAACAATCTTTCAAACTATTTCAAAGTTTTTCAAATACATTTATTAGTTCAATTTCATTACAGAAACAAACTGCTTAAGCTGTAAATTTTTATACCTGCTAGTCATAAGGAAGCGTCGCGATTTTGTTATTACATTCAATATTAATTAATTTTCATTATGTTTCCTGACATTTTCGTTACGATCACATAAAAATTGCTGAAGTTATTTATAGCTTTGTTTTTTGGTATATTTTAGTACTCTATGGTTTAATTTGAATGTAGTACTATATCAATACACTAAATGTTGCATTTGGTATATTTTTAGTATTTTTCGGTATAGTAATTTGGTATATTTTAACATTAATACTACACTGCTTTGCTTTTACTCAAAATGGGTAACGCGTATCTCACTGTCGAGCTCACTCTTAACAAAATCATTTTTTAGTTTGCAAATTTTCAAGCGAATTTTCGAGACTGAAATAAATTGTTTTTCTCTTGGCTTTTTTATGTATTTGTATTTATTTTAATACATAATTAGAAGTTTTATCTTATAAAATGTCATAGAGATTTCTAATTGTGTGTAAGCTAGTGCATAGTTCATTAAAACAATAGATTATAATAAAACATAATGCGTTGGTTATTGGAAATGTATGTGTTAGAATATACCGAATAAAGATTTCGGTGTATTTTAGTATATTTTGGTTACATTCCATTACAGAAACAAAGTATTTAAGGGTTCGATTTTTATAATCTACAAAGGGAAGTTTGTGTTTTTATTTTTTCTTTTTTTCTCTTCGTAAAATCATATTTCAGTCTGTAAATATGAATTGACTGAAATCGAAATCGAAGCTGCTCTTTTCCTTAATAATTTTTTAAATTATTTTAATACGTAATTAGAATTATCTCTCTATAGTATTTCATAAACAATTCTATTGTGTAAGCTTCTGTATTGTTCATTATAACAATAGTTTATTATAAAACATAATACGATGCTTACATGAAAGGTATGTGACAGAATATACCAAATATAACTTACGGTATATTTTAGTATGTTTTTCGGAATATCAATTTAGTATATATTGGTTAAATTTCATTATCAAAAAGTTTGTAGTTCTAGACTAAAATAAATTGTCGAAGCTTATATTTTCTTTCATAATTTCATAGCTTTTTTAAAACGTAATTTAGAATTCTAATTGTGTAAGCTACTGTTCATTACAACAATAGATTATTATACCATATTATGCGATATATTTGTTCTCCATTAAAAAATCTATAAATCTTGTATTCACGTTGCAATTCTACGATTATTGAGTGTACTGCAAATTGAGCGTTTAGCGCTCAATGAGCACTTACATTGATTAATTGCTTAAAGATGACGCCGACGTGTCGCCTGTCCCCCTTTTGAATTCCACTTCTATTTCCCTCCCCTCTCGGGCACATTTGACCCATAAAAACGCCTTTGTCTCCGACACAGTAAAAACTCGCTTGCTTCAACATGCGTCGCATGAGTTATGAATGAATTATGAGCATTATTATTATTAACATATAATTATTTTTCGAGTAATTCGATTCGTCGTTGAATGCCAAAACGTAAATATACAAAGCAAAAAAAAAATGCAGCTGGTTAATTGTGAATTAAATTTCAGTAGAAAAATACCTAAGACGACGACGAACGAAAAAAAGAAACAATAGAAAATGTAAATTGACCTTAAAATTGTAGCGAGCAATCTGACAATTGCATTCAATTGAAGGCAATTTCAATCAAAGATGATTCTTTAAATTGCCTCCGACTAATCTATTTTTTTTTTGGCTTTGCTTGCGTAGTTTTAGAAAGTTTTTCCAACACTCTTTTAATTTACAATCTAGAAAAGGTAAAAGACTGTCTTTAAACACACGTCACATGTCTGTTTACATCACTTGAAGATTTAGAACTTTTACCAACGTTTCTTCCCAGCCATAAAGTTGAGTTACACAAGACGACTTTAGGCCATATCTTTTGTTATTATGCATACATATTTTACGTGTGCATGACTTTGAAATTCTTCAACAACAACAACAACAACAAAAATAATGCGCTTTAAAAGTCGCAAGTTGTTCGTTCGTTCACACGCCATAAAAGCGCGTTGTTGAGCGTAGTTGAGAAGAAAGTTGGGTTAAGCGATGCTTTACTGCACTTAGTCATAAGTAACTAACATAAATACTATATGAAACGTTCGTTTCGTATATAAGTTAGTAGTCGTAAAACAAAAACGTTTTATCGCCTCTAATTGCGACTTTGAGCACATTTCGTGACACTGTCAGAGCGGCGAAAAGACGTTTCAATGCTGATGATCATCATCATGTTGTGCAGGCAATGATGATGATGATGATGATGATGTGATAGTGCAGAGTATTGATTGATTCAACTGTCGCACCATAAATGGAGCTGACATTTTGTAGACTTCATCGTCGTTGTCGTCGTATTTCTTTGATAACTATTAAGCATTAAAACTTGGTCACGTCATCGTGCACACACTGTACAGAGCGTGTGTGTGTCTGTGTCTGTGTGTGTGTGTGCCACTTGTCTAAGAAAATTACTTTTTATACTCGGTAGCAATAGGGTAGACAGGTATTATACCGTTAGGCTTACGGGAAGTGCTTGTGGTAAGAATATACTAAATTTAGTATTTTTCGGTACACTAATTTAGTATGTTTTGGCGTTGAAGTGAGTCATTCCGCTACTCACTTAGAAAGACAATAAAATATACTGAATTAATATACAGAAAAAATACCACAATATAACGATCAGTTAAAGCGAAGGTATGCTTTGTAAAAGCCAAAATATACGAACATACCATATACCGAAAATATACGAAAAATATACCGATCCGTATTTTTTCGGTATATGGTATGTGGTATGTTCGTATGTTTTGGCTTTTACAAAGCATACCTTCGCCATATTCCAAAAAAAATACTCATCGTTATATTTTGGTATACCGATCAGTATTTTTTCGGTATATGGCTCTGGTATATTTTAGCTTTTATTGAAAATGAGTAGCGGAATATTTCCGGATTTTTTTCTGGTATATAATAATATATTAATTTGGTATGTTTTCGTTTCTATTGAAAATAGATAACGCAATATCTCAGTATTTTATAATATGGTAATTTTATTGCCTTTATTGAAAATTGTTAGCGATAAATCTCAGTATTTTTTCGGTATATTATTTTGTTCATTGTTGGGTTTTATTGAAAATGGTTATCTAAGTATTCTTTCAATATATTAATTTAGTTCACTTTGGTTATTTCATTAAGTAATGGGATATCTATCTTTCGGTATATTTATTTAGTATATGTTCGCTTCTATTGAAAGTATCTAGCGGTTATCTCACAGTCGAGCACACTTGAGTGTTACTCTCTTACTTGTTTTTTTAAGTAAAGGGATATCTAAGTATTCTTTCGGTATATGAATTTGGTATATTTTGGCTTTTATTAAAAATGTGTAGCGAGTACTTATACGGTATATTAATTAAGTATATAAATACATTTTTCCAAATGAGTAGTGGGATATCTCAATATTTATTTTTGGTATATTTTCGCTTTTATTGAAAGTGTATAACGGGTATCTCACAGTCGAGCACACTTGATTGTAGCTTTCTTACTTGCTTATACGTATGTGGCAATATCTTCTCGCATGACGTCACTTCGCGTCCATTAACTAACTTGGCCAACAGAGAAAGAGAGAGAGAGAGAGAGAGAGAGAGAGAGAGAGAGAGAGAGAGAGACTGCAAACGCAGTCGAAAAACCTTTTGTCGATTGCTAAGCATTGCACAAGCTGATAACTTGTGCGTGTGTGTGTGTGTATGTGTGTGTGTGAGTCAATGTGTCGGGGTCTCAGATATCAAATTTCACTCACTGTGCGGTCGCCACAACTTTGTAAACTACTCGCATGCAATCAACAGGTGAACTACTAACCCAGCTTTAATTTTTCTACACCTATTCAGGGAGAGTGCAACCGGTGTTACGTACTCTGACCGACACTCTGACTGACTGTGTGAACTTTTTATTATTATTTTATGACTCTAATGGGGTCTGTTGTTGTTGTTGTTCTTGTTGTTGTTGTTGTTATGCATATCTATAGGCTGCGATCGTCGTTAGCAGCTGCCCAAACAAAAATCGTTTTAGCATAGCTAATCTCGGTTTTTTTAATGCGTTGACTGTCCGTCAAATGTTTCAAGCTCGCTCGTTCAAATTTGGAATGCAGCTGCTTTGCTGGCCTTAGTTTTATTATCTATTTTATTTCAGTTTTATTACTATTGAATGTCAAAGCCTTTTTAGAGAGGTATAAATATATACGTAGGTGAAAACGCTAAATAGTGCAGAGTTATTCATAAAATATACCAAATCAATATACCACAAAAATACTAAAATATACCAAAGGCTATAATTAGTATATTGATATAGCACTGCACTTAAAATACACCATAAAGTATACCAAATTAATATACCACAAAAATACTAAAATATACCAAAGGTTATAATTGATATATTGACATAGTATTACATACATTCAAAATATACCGTATTCCAAAATTAATACACCACAAAAATACTAAAATATACCAAAGACTTTAATTGGCATATTTATATATGTATTACTATACATAATATTTATATATGTATTACATTCAAAATATACCATAGAGTATGCCAAATTAATATACCACAAAAATACCAAAATATACCAATGGATATAATTGGTATGTTGAGTCGCAATAGTAGTAGAGTTGTAGTATTTCATTCAAAATATACCACAAATATATATACTTATCGCATTAATATACCACAAAAATACTGAAATATACCAAATATACAAAACAAATTAACTTGTATAATCAATAACAGAATTGATATTCACTTAATTTGCAATACTTTTTTATGGCATAATTAAATTGTGAATTTTAAAAATAAACTTTTAGCGTATTTATTATACGATCTATTTGTTATCAGACGATAAGTTGCTTCACAAGATGGGTTGTAGTTTAAATCAGTAAATCAAAAATATAATATATATATATAGTACTTTATATATTTCTGCTACGTTAGTTTCCCACTTATGAAACAAAATTAGTTGTTCTAACTATTTTACAGGGTATTTTAGCAGTCGCTTCTAGTGTTTTGTTGTCGTATTACAATTCTGTCTATTAGCATGCTGTATATAATAAAAGTGGAATTTTTATTTTTTTTGCTTTTTGTTAATAGTTCATTTAAGCGAGGTGCTTGCGGTGTTCACAACTATCCATGTGTGTACCTCTCTCTCTTCCTCTCTCTCTGTACATGTGTGTGTGAGTTTGTATCTGTGTGCGCCTCTCAATGAGTGTATCTGTTTGCATGCCGGCTCAAATGATTAAGCACTGCTGATTACAGCAGCCGCCCAACAACAACAAACAAGCAACAATTACAAACAAGTACACACATGCTTGCTCTCTCTCTCTCTCTCCGTCTCTCTCGATCTATAGCTCTGTCTCGCTCGCACACTGTCGTTAACAAAAGCCACGGCGTGTTACTATTTGATTTTGTGGTAATTTTTGTTGTTTCCCAACTTATGCAAGACTTCAGAAGTAACAAAAACCCCGAACAATGGACAAATACAAACGACAAAAACGAAAAAAAAAAACAATTTCATGAAAAAAACGCTGTGTGTGTGACTTTTCCCGGCATTTTAGCTTTTTAGTCATAATTATGGTCGGTACACAAAGCAAAAAACACAAAAAAAAAAGAATCGTTAAAAAAAAGAGTACAGTAAATGCGCTTGAATATATATACATATATAGTACTAACTCATCATATATAGTATAATAATGTTATGTGTGGTATTTTTCTTCTGTTTTTTTTTGGGTTCCAAGAGGAACTGAAGGTCTGTGTCTAATGCTCATATATCATAATTAGTTGAGTGTATGTATGCCAGAAGTCTTAGATTACAGCAAGACAGAATGTGCAGAGATTCACCTTGACAGTGTGATAACGATAACGATAACGATAATGATAGAGAGCGATAACGATAACAACGTGACGTTACACACTGCTGGCCAAAATATTAGGCTGTGTGTGTGTGTGTGTGTGTGTGTACAGCTGCGTTCAACTTAACTTTGCCAAAATGTGCAAAGTGAAAGACGAAGATGAACACGAAGAAGACACAGACAGACAGAGAGAGAGAGAGAGAGCGAGGCCAGGTCAACTCAACTTTGCTGCAGAAAATGCCGCCGCACCCCTTTCGTGAAACGAATCAAGTTGCGGAGAATCCTTAAGACCTTAAACCGGTATCTTGAGGCACGGCCATCCGATATGGCACACGCAGAAAACGAGAGAGAAAGAGAGAAAGAGAGAGAGGGAGAGGGAGAGCTTTGGATTTGGCTTTGCTCTGTTTCGTTGTGAGTAATGCAGCAGCGTGTTTTTAGCGTGCAACTAAGTAAATAACCTCCACACTCACACTTACACACACACACACACACACACACACTCACTCAGCTGCACACTCATGCTTTGAGTTCATGTGTGGCACATACAGTGAACTCTGCCTGACTGACCACTTGAACTTTTATAAAATATTACTTGCTTGCGACTTATTCAAGACATACTATTTTTTTCATATTTTAAATATAGTATTTATACTCTCAACTTAATATAAGAGTTAAATGTTCTTCTCTTGACCACTTGAACTTTTATAAAATATTACTTGATTGCTCTTTAAATCTTACATTTTGATGCTTTTTACTATTTGATACAAGCTTTTTAAAAAAAAAAAATTGTATATATATTTTGCTACTCTTGAACACACTTTTTTGTATAATATTTGACATATGTATATTTAATTACCTCAACTTAACAGGAAAGCTACTTTGGAACACTTTATTGTAATACTTGAAATATAATATATTTAATAATCTCAACTTATTCAAAAAGTTACTCTTGAACACTTTTTTTTAAATTATTTTAAATATATAAAATAACCATAACTGAATAGGAAAGCTAAATGTGTTAATCTTGAACACTTTTTTTTCTAATACTTTAAATAATAATAACCTCAACTTAATAGACAATTTAAATGTGCTACTCTTGACCACTTGAAGTTCAACTTCAAAAAATTACAAGGTCTAAACTTGAAAAATAATTATATTAGCGACTGCTTTAGTGCCATTAAATTGAGTGCATACATACATGAGAATTGCTTCAAAAATATATGAAAAGAATAAAATTTTATATATTTTTCAAAGCAATTGTCATATATTTTAGATATCATAGACAGTACTGCCTTTAATGTATAACCAAATGTAGTATTTAATACTAGATTTAGTATAAAAACATTAACAAGTAAGAAATCAACGTTTGAATGTATTCGATTGTGAGATATCCGATATCCATTTTGAATAAAAGCAAAACACGGCGGAATTATTCTTAAAATAATATACAGAAAAATACTTAAAATACACCGAATGATATATTTGGTATATCGCTAAAGTGCTACATTCGAAATATACCATTGCGGTGAAAATATACTAGATTGTCAAAGTCAAAGCAGCTGCGACCTGGTTGGAATAGGCGTAAGTAACTTTTACAATTTTTATTGGTATTTATGATTTCTGAGAATTTGATCGCAATCAATTTCTCAGAAATCATAAATACTATTGCTGAGGTGGAAGTGGAAGTTATAATACTTTTCTACCCTAAGGGCATAAAAATATATAATTTAAAATATTTCGTTGGTTTTCTTTGCTCTCTTAAATTTTAATGAATTACATAATTTAAGTTATGCTTTATCATAATATCTTTAGAAATTTCGTTGATATTTTTAAAATATTTTAATATATTTGATATATCTTTTGTAAACTAACTTTTGCACCCTAAATTAAAGCTCACGAAAGCTATGAAAAATTTGTAAAAATTATTGAAGTTATAATATTATTATACATTTATATATAAAAACGTGTATTTTATGTTCTATCTTTTAAAACAGGAATTAGACAATCTTTATCTTTAAAAAAAAAGTTTAAATTTGTTAAGGAAATTCAAACTTTATTTAAAGTTTCATATTGTTTTTTTAGCTATGCTCTAAAATGAACTGTGTTTTAGCTTGACTACTTGAACTTTATTTATTTTTATACATATCTTTTAATATGATATATTCTTTTAAACAGTCTTAACTCCAATGTCAAAACATTTCACTTCATTTTGATATGTTTAAAAAGTTTATTATATTGTCTTAACTTTTCAGCTCCCCATAAATTAAAACATTCATTAATATTGATAAACACATTCTCCGCATTTCATAGTTCAAATATAATTATCAATACTTTTGATGTAGTTTTCATGTCTAGTCTTCCCAAAATGTGTTTTATCAGCGCCTTGACTTCAAATAAAGTTCTCAACAAATCATTATGTATAAAAAAGTCAAATTGTAAATTGTGCTTATCAATTTCTCAATTTGAAGTTCTTAAGTGGCTTTCATAAAATTTTTGTTTAAAGGAAATTTCAAATCTATTAATAGAGTTGAAAAAAAATCGATTTTTGATATTGTTTGCAATGTTCTTAAATTGCAATTTTTGCAGTTTTTTTTTTTTTTTAATTTGAGAACTTTTTTGCCACACTACGTGTTTTTATTTTGTCTTCACTTTGGCATTTTGCTTTGCTCTAATTGGACTTGTGTCGGCTCACATTTCACAGCCCGATTTCCCAATTGGGGAGGTTCTACTGTATGTATGTGTGTGTGTGTGTGTGTGTGCGTCGCAGTTCTCATTATAATACTATGTTAAATATACCAAAAGTCATAATTGGTATATTGATGGTAGTACTACCTTCAAAATATACTAGAGTACTAGAGTATATCAAATTAATATACCACAAAAATACTAAAACATACTAAAGGTTACATTCAGTATATTTATGTAGTACTACATTCAAAATATACCAAAGAGTCTACCCAAAATAATATACCACACAAATACTAAGCAAAATTTCCCAATTGGCGAGGCTCTACTGTATGTATGTGTGTGTGTGTGTGTGTGTGAGTGTGTGAGTGTTCATTATAATATGTGCAGCTGTTTTGGCTGTTGCCTTGTTGATTGCAAAAGATTAAAAGCGCGTTTTTTTTCGTTCTTCGCTGATAAGATAAGAGCGATCAGCGTTGTGAGAGTGTGTGAGTGAGTGAGTGAGTAAGGAAAGTGTGTGTACGTGTGTGTGTGTGTGCGTATGTGTGTGTTTGCGTGTGTGTTTTATTAGAGTTGCAACAAAAGGCAGCGGGCAAAAAAGGCAGTGAAAAAGACATTAAACAAAACGGCGGATGCTTTGCTTCGTTTGGCGTTTTCTTACTTCCCTTTTGTTATGTTGTTTGTTGTTGTTGTTGTTGTTGCTTGTTGTAGTTGTTGCTGTTGAAGCTTTATGCCGTTGTGCACAGTTGGGTTAATATTTCGAACAGCAACAACAATAACAACAACAAGAGCGGCAACAAATGTTTAATGCTTCTTTTAGCTGTGCTACCACCATTTTGTGGTTACACACACACACACACACACACACACACACACACACATACGCGCAGTCAGACGTCGCGTATGTTTGTTGTGCGTTTGGCGTTTTTCGGTTGGGTTCATTCACCGGCAACAACAACAACAACAACCACGACGACGACAATCCAATAAGAACATCCAACTTGGTCTCGTTCAAACTCTTGCTTAAGCACAGTCGCTGCTGCGGATGCACAACACACACACACAAACACACACACATAGAGAGAGTACACATGCACTTAAAGAGAGTGAGAGAGAGAGAGAGAGAGGGGCGCCGTGTTGTTATTAATTTGGCGTGTCTTGTCGTCAATTTCTAATAACATTTTGCCATAACTACACACAATAATAATAATAATGATAAATGAATGTGCAATAACAAAAACGTGAACGAATATTACCGTAACGAAGTATTGTAGTAGTTGAAGATACAGCTACAATTGCAGGCCACCGTTGCAGATCCAAATACGAGAGAAACAACACAACACAACACAACACGAAAAAAAAAACAAACACAATAACAACAACACACAGTCACAGTCACAGTCACAGTCACAGTCTTCACACACACGACGACCGCGCGTAACGATTTCGACTCATGACTCTTCGCTCTTCAGTTTACTATTTGTATGTGTGTTTGTGTGTTTGTGTGATGGCAATTACCAAAACAACAACAACAATATGAAGAGCAGCTAGTCACACAAAACAATAAATACAATCTACGTCGCGCGCACTAAGCGTTTTTCCAACCGTGTACTTAGGCGGCGGCAGCAGCAGGGAATAAAACACAACAACACAACGCAACGCGCGCAACGCAACAAACAAAAAAACAAACAAAAAACACGTCCGCTCACCACGAAAGTCGCATGTATTTTGAATCTCTATGACCGCTCAACTTGCCTGTTAACTTAACAGTCGACGTTTGGCATTTCGTTTAGTTTTTTGCACGAAACTCGTTCAGTTCGCATGTTCGTCAAGTGAGTAAATCAAGTGTGTGTGTGTGTCTCGGCTATGGCTTGCTTGTGTCTATGCTAGCCTTGCTTTTTTTGTTTTGCACGCAATGCAATAGATGGCGCCAGACATGTGTGGTGCATGTCTAAGCTAGCGGTAAGCAGTGGCTGGCAAGAGATGGCGCCAGCAGAGCGTTTGTGTGTTGGCTAAGCACGGGTATTTGAAATGTAACGGAAATATTGCCATTGGCTTAAACTGAGAATTAAGAAATGTGTGTGTAATAATAAATATATGAAGTGTAGGCACAATTTATAACATATATAGTGGTTGACTCCTATCATGAATTTAATATGTATAATTTGTAATATTTGTAATTATTGATTCCTGTAAATCCGTTTCCAGCAATAGATGGCGCTAGTTGCGCGTTTGTGTGTTGGCTAAGCGCAAATATTTGAAATGTAACGGAAATATTGCTGTAGATTTGCGATTATGAAATGTGTATATAATGATTATGTTATATATTATTTGTATGCACAATTTATACCTGTAAAATTGATGAATTCATAACATTTGTAGGTAGCCTAACCTTTTTACGCTTTCAACTCCTGAGAATTGTCCATATTGTGCTTCGCTGCCGAAAGCAATTGCAACTGCATTTAATTGGAAGTCAATGAAAATTATGGACAAGCAAATTTTCCCACAGCTTGGCATCGTTAAAACGACGATACTCTTACTCTGCAGGGTGTTGCTTCGTTTTTTTTTCTTCGGTTTTTTTTTTGTAATTCGTTGATGGTAATGAGCCTTTAAGTCAAACGTAGAACTGACAGCTACCAATGGCTTAAACGTAGCACAGAAGCTGCAACTAACCACAAATCACAATAACACCATACCACACCACACACATCTCGGGTAGCATCGATATTCACATTCACCATTCACATCGACAACAGCAACAACAACAACAACAACAACAACAAGAACGAACCGAAAAGAATATGGGAAGACGACAGCAACGCATAATCATTATCACTCAAATTGGGGGCCCCATTGTGTATGTCTGTGTGTGTGTGTGTGACCAATTATATGATGAGAAAGCCACAGACGAGACTCGCAACTCTGACTTTGACTCCTGAAAAATTGATCAGCCAAAGCAATCGCATATGCATATGAGCCTAAGACCAAGAAGCTAAAGCTGAAGCCAAGAAGCCAAAGCTGAAGCTGAGACTGAAGCTGAAGCTGAGGCCAAAGACTTTGGTCAGTTAAACGGTCGACTAGCATGCAAAATGGGCAGAGCCCAACTCTTGAAAATCCCAATTCGAGTACCGTAACTTAAGCCCATGAATTAAGCAACATCAGCGCTCACTCCATGATGATGTGAACCGATGAAGTCCAATGTTTGACCACCGCCACGTAATGCGTTTTGCTGCCACTTCTGCTGCTGCTGAGATTCAAATTTCGCACGGCAAAAAAAAAGGAAAGAAAAAAAAAAAGAGATTGCCTCTTCTCGATGTAGATTAATACTTTGAGAGCAGCTGCGCCTAGTCTTTGCATTTAAATTATAGCAGCGCTTCAGAGCGTGATCTAAATATGCCTTTAACATTTTCAAAAGCGAATCCCAATTCAAAAAAGTATGCAATTATCCCTTTCTTATTCATTTTGCAAAGTGTTAACTACAGGATTAAATAGATTAAGTATTCTTATCGATTGTGAACAACATTTGTCTCTTAAACTATGTTATTCAAACTTTTCATTCGGAATGAAGAACTTTAAATATATTTAACTTCAGAGCGTATTCTAAAAATTTGCCTTCAACATATTCAAAAGCGAGTCCCAAATCAAAACAGTCTGCAATTATCTCTTTTTATTATTTTTGCAAAGTTAAAATAGATTAAAAAAAACCCAAAGTTTGCAATTATCCCTTTTTGCGTTAACTACAAATAGATTAAATATTCTTATCGATTATTTCCAAACATTTGTCTCCAAAACTATGTTTGAATAACTTTCCATTCGGATTGTAAGAACTTGAAATACATTTCAGCGTATTCCAAATATGCCTTGAATATTTTCAGAAGCAAATCCCAAATAAAAAAGTCAGCAATTATCCTTTTTTTTATTCTTTTTGCAAAGTGTTAACTACAAGCTTGAATAGATTAAATATTCTTATCGATTATTTCCAAACATTTATCTCTAAGCCTTGTTATACAAAACTTTCCATTCGAATTGAAGAACTTGTTCTTAGCGTATTCTTAATATGCCTTTAAAGTTTTAAGAAGCGACTTGGCAAAAATTCCAAAATCAAAAAGTTTGAGTTAGCTAGAAATTAAAATTATTAAATATTCTTATCGATTGTTTCCAAACATTTGTCTTTGTTTGAATAACTTTCGCGACTCGATTAAAAATTGGAACTTGAAATATATTTTTAAAATGTTTCCTTTAACATTTTCAGAAGCGAATCCCAAAATAGATTTTATATTCTTATCGATTGTTTTTTTTGTTGTTTTAAAGTTATAACTACAGGATTAAATAGATTAAGTATTATTATCGATTATTTCCAAACATTTATCTCTAAGCTTTGTTATTCAAAACTTTCCATTCGGATTGAAGAACTTGAAATATATATTTCCCACGTTGCTGTCATAAATCAATAAATCGATAAACCGATTAGCAGCGCAATTTCCTAACTTTCTAACTATAAAAATGACTTTACAACCGTTTTTTGCATTGCACTGCAGCAATTAGTTGATTGCACTACTTTTTTTTTGCTGTTTTTGGTTCAACAGTGATATTAAAATGGTTTGCTTAAGGAGCAGATCTAATAATCGGAAGATATTAATCATTCATTTCTTTAGTGATCATCTTAAAACTTTGATTTCATTTAACATTTTAGAATCTTTTTGAGAACGTAACAAAACATAATGAATAGTATTTGATTTATTGCTTAACTTAATAAGTCAATTTCTTGGTATTCATTATTTTGTTACAAGAATAATTAGAAATGTTTACTACACTTTAATTGGCTTTAGTTTAATTAAATTTAAAGAATACAGACAGACAGTAGAACATCCTAAAACGAAAAAAAAAACAAGTGAAAGTTCCTAGAAAAATAATCGAATATGAGAAAAGGATGCCTTTGGGTAAATGCTTGAAATATTGTTAAAATAATTCCGCTATTTACAAATTTAATGCATAAATACATTAAAAGTAGCCTAAATGCATTTGAGTCTCCCTCAAATTTAATTGCTGAAAATTTTTTCAATTCATTTTGCATTTAAAAAAACATCAGTCTGTAAATGCATGAAATAAAATGTAAAGATACATTGCTCTTTCTTTTTCTTTAGTTTAATGAATGCAGATACAGATAGTTAAACATCCTAAAACGGAACAAAACAAGTAAGAAAGCCACAGGCGAGTATGCAATAAAATATATACCGAACATTATTCTGGGTATATCGATGTTGTACTAAGTACATTCTCTCAGATCTGGCTTTATGGAATCGGAATCGCTTCTTCCAGTTCAATACATTTCCTGCAGGCACACAGTTCTAATACCCTCCTACACTATAAACAGTGAAATTTCTTAGAAAACGATGTAGCCATGTCCGTCTGTCTGTCTGTCTGTCTGTCCGTCTGTCCGTTTGAACGCCTAGATCTCAGAGACTATAAGAGATAGAGCTATAATCTTTTTTCGACAGCACTTGTTATGTTTGCACGCAGATGAAGTTTGTTTCAAATATTTGCCACGCCCCCCTTCCGCCCCCGCAAATCAAAAAAAATCGAATTACGCTTGTTATAATTTTCAAGCTACAGCTGCGAATTTTGGTGAATACAATAAATACAATAATAACTATAACTATTTATGAATTCTTATTGAATTTGATTGCGATTAGATAAAAATTGTGGAAGTTATTAAGTATGGGCAAGAACGCCTACTTACTAGGGGTCTTAGTTGCTTTGGCCGAAAATCTGGTATAATTTGCCGGCTATGGTGTGGTACTATATAGATATATAGTAGATATAACAAATATACCGTTTGGTATATTTTTAGTATATTTGTATTTTGGTATATTTTGAAAAAATATCGCAATATTTTGCTTTTATTCAAAATGGGTAGCGGGTATTTCACAGTCGAGCACACTCGACTGTAGCTTTCTTACTTGCTATGTTTGCACGCGAAGATGATTTAAAATTCTTGCCTCTTCAAATCGACAAAAATCGAATAACAAGCGTAATTTAAGCTATACTTGCGCGCTAGTAATAGTAGAGCTAGAAACTCTATTTTGTATTAATAATTTCTAATTGAACATTTATAAAACTATAATCACATCATTCAATTCAGCATTTGCTTAAAGAGATCGATCACAAGACGAATATTGAATAAGCTATGGAAGTGGCGAAATCAATTTAGCGTCGAGAGCATGCAAGTAGGAGGAGGAGGAGCCGATCGGCATTGTCAGCTATAGTTAAGTATTATTGTGCTGCTGTTCTGTACAATTTAAGCGACAGACGCGACGCTCTTGCACCTTAAGTCTGTGTGGCATGTCACAGTCAGAGACACAGACGGAGTCGGAGTCGGAGTCACAGACACCCGGCAAATCCCAACTAATTAGCATAAAATTGAAAATGCGCTCATTGCGCTCATTCTCTGTCTCTTTCTGTCTCTCGTCTCGTCTCGTCTCGTCTCGTTTCCTGTGTGTGGAGTCAAGTGCAAGTTGCAAGCAGGAGTTGCAAGCGATTTGGCTGCGGCTGCTGAGCGGTGGCAGCTTTCAGGTAGGCGGTACGTTTGGCCAATTTAAAAGGCATGCTGCTGTTGCTTTGGCTTCTGCTGCCAAGCCCAAAGTCAAAGTCAGCGTTTGATATTGCAACAACAAAAGCAACAACAACAACAACAACAACGAACGTGCCACAGCTTGTGAGCTAAAAGATGCAAGCTTGAGTTTGAGTTTGAGCTTGAGCTTGGATAATGCAACCTGCCTCAGCATCAGCCTCAGCCTCTGCTTGCTGCGTGTCTTGCCCCTTGCGTAGCGAAGCGCGCAACATAAAACAATTACGCCTACACTTGCAACTGTTGCATGCAGCATGAGGCAGGCGCTACGCTATGCCACATAGGCGTAAGTGTGTCGTGGCTGATCTCTGCTGATGCCGTGCACGACCTTCCATTTGCGATCGAGTTGCAAGTTGCAACACAAAACACAAAACGGATTCCACTCGGAAGCTGTAAAGCAGCCAAAAGACTTTGACTTCAACTTTTCCCGACTTCGACTTCGACTTGGGCTTCTCCCGACAGGCTATGAAACACAATATTCATTAACTTGCAGCGCATTAATGTTGCAAGTTCCAAACTGTTTTATGCGGCTCCCGATGACGATGATGATGATAACGTTGATGATGATGATGATGCCACCACAGTCGACTAAGGAGTTGCACTTCATTCTTTCTTCGTTGTCTCGACTCTTGTTTTATGGCTTTTCCATGCATCTGTTTGGCTGTAATAATGCGGCTATTAAATCTCTGCAATCACTAACTTGAACCAATCCATTGGTTACCTGAGTAACTCGACTCCTTTTGCGCTGCTTTACGACAAACGCTCTTCACCTTCTTTTTTTGCTTTTCTTCTCTCTTTTTTTTTTGTGTCATTTGATGTGGTTGCTTCTGCTTCTGCTTTTGCTTCTGCTGCTGCCAAGATGTCATTACGCAAGGTCATTTGCTTCCTGTCCAATTTTTTTTGCACGATTTTTTGGCGGAAATACGTTTTGGAGTCAAGTTTTTAAAGTTTTTAGCATTTCTAGCAACCTATTGCAAAGCAAAGCTTCTATTTCTCAATACTATTTTTTTACTCAACATTTTCAGCTGACTAAAAAGTTATAGCATTTAAGAAAACCAATTGTATACAGAAACAAAAAAACACGCTAAAATAAAGAAATACATTTAAGAGAAGCAATTTTCTTCTTAGTTGCTAGTACTCCCTTCTTTTAGTTATTTTATTATTTTGTATAATAATTAACATGTAAATAAATAAATAAATATATAGAAAGAAAAATAGTGCCACAATCAAGAATAAAACCTTGAATCAAGATTATGTGATGCCAAAATTGAACCAAGAAGGTTTATTCTTAAAGCAACATCAAATTCTACAAAAATTCTAAGAAAAAAAATCAAAATATACCCAATCTTGAAATTCTTGTTTCTATAATAGAAATATCTCAAAGTTGTACCAAGAGGGTAAAATCCTAAATCAAGATTAAAATTCTACAAAAATTCTAAACAAAATTAAAAAATTACCTAATCTTGAAATTCACGATTATGATCTTGTATCAAGAATAGAAAAATCTCAAAAGATTAAATTCTAAAAACATTTCAAAATTACCCTATTTGAAATTCAAGATTATGATCTTGTTTTAGGAATAGAAAAGTTTGAAAATTGAACCAAGAAAGCAAAATCTAAAATCGAGAACACAAATTGAATATAATATATAATATAATGCAAAAATTGGACTCACCGTTTTGTTGTGCAAAAAAGAGTAATCTGCAAAAGAAGTGAAAGAACATTAATAATTAAATAAAATAAATGTTATTAATATACCACAAAAAATATAATTCATTTGGTTAGTTAATTGTTTTTGAAATATACCAATTTAATATATGTATGTACTAAAAAATAATGTAATATACCGAAGGATAAAAATATCAAATTAAAAACTACAAAATACTTAAATATACCAAATCAATATTCTGAAAAACTATCAAAATTTTAGTCTTCGGTATATTTCGGTATTTTTTTTGGATAAGTATTTTGTAGTTTTTAATTTATACCAGAACGTTCAAAATATACCAAATAATCCAAAATATACCAGATTGTCATATAAAACTATACCAATATACGAAACATAGCCTGTAGTATATCTTAGTATTTTTGCGGTATATTAATTTGGTATATTTTATTAATTTTGTATATTTTATTAATAATACCATACTGTTTTGCTTTTAATCAAAGTGATTATTATATTAGATATGATTATCATATGGGACAACTTTGGTGAACAACTGGATTAACTATCCTACATATTGGGATATTGAGAAAGTGAGAACGTAGTCGGAAGAAGTCTGATCTTCAGCACTGCCTTCGGGCTGTGTTTATTGAAGTGCCAAGTGCGGCAAAGGAAAAGCGATTTCTTTTCTTCATTTTCGATGGGAATTACGCACAGCTGCCTTTCGTTTTGTTTTTTTTTTTATGCCTAAAAAGGGGGAAAAGCAGCGCATGAGCTGAAGCTGAAGTTGAAGTTGCAACTGGAGCTTGTTATTAAGTGCAATGATTGCGGGTTTCGTATTGCCCTCGACTTTAGTTGTATCTGGTGGATAAGCAGAAGACTGAGGCAAATACAGACTGCGAGAGAGAGATTGCAACATTTGGTAATGATTTTGTTATAATTTGTTAAAGTTCATTAGCTGCGGTTTGTCAACGCTGCTGCTGCGAGTTGTGTCGTCGTCTATCTTAATTGAAATTTGAATGAATGAAATACTCTAGGTGGCTGTTTGGCTTTTGGCTCTTGGCTCTTGTCTTTTGCCTTTGTCTCTGCCTTTGCTCACGGATTTGTCACAATACTGTCCACTACTGTTGCCTCCTCTGCCCTAAGTCACAACTAATTTTGATTGATTACATCTCACACATTGTGAGTCCACTTTGAGGGCAACAACTGAATCGTTTCTCTCGCTCTCTCTCTCTTTTAGTTTAGCTCCCTTTTGGCTTTGTTTGTCAACTCGAAAGAAATAACAACAAAAAAAAGAGGCCAACGCATTTCTTGGCATACATTTGTTTGTAGTTATGGCACAACTATTTATACCCTGTAAACTATGCAAAGCCAAACATGAGGTGGCTTCATTAACATTTTAACGGATGCTACCATAATAATTCATTAACATTTACTTGCATGTAGAAAATGATGTAAATACTATAGAATAAACCCTAATTATCAAGAAAAATAGTAATAATATCCACAATTAAAAATAAATCAAAAATAGTTCCTTAACTCAAAATCAGTACAAACCAAATCAAATAATTAAGAACTAAAATAAATATAAGTAAAATATAAATATGAATATATATATATATATATATATATATATATATATATATATATATATAGTAAGAATCTTCATTATTAAAAAATGAATAATAATTTAATCAAATAATTAAGAAATAAAACAAATATAAGTAAAATATAATATATATAGTAAGAATCTTCATAATACAAAATTAATAATAAATATTTTCTTAATAAAAAAAATACATTCAACTAATTAAGAAATAAAGCAAATAATAATATGAATATTAAATAAACAAATATTAATAATTTGAAATATCACAAATAAATAATAAATATTTTTATTGTTAAAAAAGAATACAAGCGCAATAAAATAAATAAAAAAAAATAATAAATACATAAATAAAAAAGTAAAAATTTCCATAATTAAAATACAATTAAAGCGCTATCAAGTAAAATAAAACAATTATATTAAAAAAACAGTAGTAATAATTTTCATAATTAAAAATAAATATATAATATTTGCTTAATAAAAAAATAATGAATCAATTAAGTAAGACAATAGAATAAATATAGGTAAAAAGAAATAATAATATTAATAATAATAATAATATTATATAATCAAGAACGTTTGTCTTCAAAATTGTGTTTCTGAAAAAAGACCACTTTAAGAACAAATTCTTACAACTAAGAACATTAGCTTAAAAATGACAAATTTTCGAAATATGACTAACAATTCTAGATTGTATACAATTTTTATCTAGATTTGAGTGGAGCTAACTTGTTTTTCTATAGTTAAAACGCAAATAATCATAAATACGGGAAAATATTTGTATTTTTAATGTAATTGCCAATTATCATTGTAAAGATAGTTATCGATAGTTATTAAAAGATAGTTATTAAATATTTCTATAGTTAAAACACAAATAATCATAAATAAGAGACATTTTTTTTGTTTTTTCCCAAACACATTTATTCATAATTGCTAAATATCATTTTAAGGCTACGTTATCGATAACAACGTCAATCAAATACTATCGAGGTCAGTAAAATACTATCGAAGACAATTAAAATTGGACAATCGATAACACATAAATGAACAAACTGTAAATTCTTTGTGTTCTATTCTATTTCTATATGCATTATACAAAATTGTGTGTGCTTCACATTCTCTACTCAACACAGGGTATCTGCAAGTCGATCATTCATTCATGTGTTGCTTTGACAATAGGAGCATCAGCAGCTCGGACTTAGCACAGCAGCGACTCTAAGCCGATTAGGTTGCTCGCTTTTTGATTCATTTTTGAGTTTGCTCTTCGCAGCGGAGGTCGAAAGCAAGAAAACAAAAAAACAAAAAACAAAAAACAAAAAAAAAATACAGATAATTACCACATAAAACTTTTGACACATTCACATTTTGTCAAAGGATGCACGTCGCTTGAAGTGTCATTTCTTTGGCCAGTGTCACTTGATGGGATCGTTACGGCTTTTCACGCATTTGACTTAGAGATATAACATATATAGAGATATTCTCCCCTATGAATCACATGCGAGTGTAATGAAAATGCTCGAGATGATTGACATTCGATGCTTGCTTCATGTGCATTATTCAAAAGATAACAAACAGTGATTTATAGTTTTGGAAGTCAAAGATCTTTGCTACCAGTGCTTTAGAAATAATTTAGAGTATTTTTAATTATCCCTAAAATGTTAAATATATTATCTATATAAATAAATAATAACATATTTAGAAACTTGTCTGATTCCTTAGTTTGGTTTTTGAGAAATACAAATAATCAAATTCAATGTTTAAATTATGAAATGTTCTTAGTTTTACATAAAAATATTTTACAATATTAATAATATTTTCTATCAAACAAATAAGCTAAGAAATTAAAAATTATTAGTAATTTTAATATTTGAATTTTTGTGTTGTATATTCGTGTATTTGACTGAAGTTAGTTTGATTTAATTTAGTTCCAAATAATATTTTAATAACATTTTAATACCCAATATCCATATAATAGAAATAACTTAAGTATTTATGATTTCTGATAATTTCAATGCAAACTGGATAAAAATTGTTAAAGTTATTTAATAAATACTTTTGTATGACAAATCGGGCTTTAACTAATTTTCTGGTTTATTCTATTACTTTATGGTATATTTTAAATGTCGATATATCAAATATAATCTTCGGTCAATTTTAATATTGTGGCAGTATATTATTTAGTATAATTTAATAATAATACCGCACTGTTTTGCTTTTATTTAAAATGCCTGTAGCTCTCTAGTAATATTAATTGAATATTTTGTTATTTATTTAAAACAAAAATTATAATTAATTTAGTAATATAAAAAAGAAGGAATAACTTGGTGAAATAAAAATATTTTTATATTAATATCGATAACCAATTTAAGCAGTGAATTAACAATAAAACTTGCACTTCATAAATGGTGTTAACTAACATTAACACGATAGTGAAAGAAGATGGATGTGTTTTATTTACGCTTCCATCAAGATCTTTCTTTAAATTACAAAAATAAAGACTTAAAATTATACATTAGCTACGTTAACCTGTTTTAAGCAGAAAAGGCAGAGAGAACAATATTCTATATTCTATTGCTGTTGCATGATCAATCAAGAAATTGCAATGAGAAGCTAATTTGCTAGTTCAGCAAGATCAAAAGACACAACTATGTATATAGCAAGCTTTGAAATGAATGTTGCGTAATTATTTCTCAATGTGATTACATGTCAAATGACATAGCTCAACAGTCAAAGTCTCAGTCTCAGTCTGAGTCTCAGTTTGAGTTCTGTGTTTGTTCATTTTGCAGTCTCAACTCAATCTCAAACTGAATCAGAATCCAAATCCGAATCTGAATCTGAATCCGAATCAGAATCAAAAAGGCAAAAGGCACTGAGAAGAGACGCACGCAGTCAAGAGATGAATTTGACATGCGTCTCTGATGATGATTTATTTTCATTTTTGTATTTTTTAATTCACTCTGCGCCATTGTCGCTCACATGCCCCACGATGAAGAAGAAGACGAAGATGATGACCAACTGAGAGGAGAGAGGAGTAAAATGAGGTAAGGCATGGGGACAGACACACACACAAACACACACACACACACATTCACTCATATGCGGACAGTCTTCGATGGCAAAAAGTTAATGATAAAGATGATGACCATCAGAATTGGAATAATGTATGTATGTATGTTGGACTCGATGGATAGATGGATGGACAGGGCTGAGGCTTGACTTGACTTGACTGGCTGTGTATGTGTGTGTGTGTGTGTGTGTGTGTGTGTGTGTGTGTGTGTTTGGCCTTTGGTTCAGACAGTCAGACAGTCAGACAACAACAACTACTAACTAAACAGAGAGATGGGAGATGAGCTGTCGTCCAAGAGGTTGAGGCCATTTTTATCGAACAACAACAAGACGACGGAGAAGACGAAGAAGAAGAAGAAGAAGCATTGTGTTCAGTTCTAGTTTTGGGGTTTTTCTTTTCGTCTCTTTTCACATTCCACGTTGTTGTTGTTGTTGTTGTTCTTGTCGCCCTCAGCTTCAGTTTTGCGAGCTTGAGTTGCGTTTGTGGTGCCTCCTTTAGCCATTAACCTGCTAAATTACGAATGAGGCAAAGTGGATTTAAACTTGACTCTTCGCTCTGCTCTTTGCGTTGTGTGCCTTACCTTGATCCTGGCAATGATTGCAGTCAGCAACAAAATTGTTTCACTCGCTGTCGCCCTTTTGTGTGTGTGTGCCTCCGTCTGTCTGTCTGTCCGTCTGTCCGTCCGTCTGTCTGTCTGTCTCTTGGACGTCGTCACAAATACGAAGGCAACAAAATCTGAACAGATAATGACCACTGTTCTCGCACTCAACTACAAGATGAGCGGCTGATATGACGATGACGAATGCGACGATTTTCAAGACGACGTTTGCTGCAGCTGCAACAAGCTGAAGGTGGAGGCGGAGGCGGCTCAAAAGACGGACGGACAGACAGACAGACAGACGGACAGACAGACGGACACTGACATTGGCTATGGCCGATGATGGTTATGTTGATGCTGCGATCCAGCTTAAAGGCATCTCTCTCTCTCTCTCCCTCACTCCTCTCTCTCTCTCTCTCTCTCTCTCTCTTCTCCACTCATATGTTGGCTGCTCTTTGACCATTCCACCACTTTATTTATATTTTTTTTTTTTGCTGTTCGTGTGGCTTGCTGTGTCCTGTTATTGGAATAATGAGTTTTTAGTGATGCGCATCGATTTGTCAATTGATGATTTGTTGTTTTCAGTTTTCAGTTTTCATTTCATTTCATTTTATTCTCCTCTCTACAAGTGCCTGCGATTCGATCATTAATTCCAACTTTTTGTCATATTGAGAGCTTTACAAAGCAACAAAATTGTATTTTTTGATTAATCGCATAGTTTTTTGCCTCTTTCCATGGGGAGTGAGAAATTGTCACAATTGTAAATGTCCCTGCGTGAGAGCACATTAAAAAATATATAAATATAAAAGGACTCTGCTGTCAATGGCATCGAAGAACGTTCTGATGACTGTCTGATGATGACTGCCCGCTGCATTATTGATGATTGCTTATCATACCAAAGCAGCAGACATTGTTCGTCTCTCTTGCTTTTCATTTCTCATCTTCGGGGAGGACTCTCAATTAACGCCCGACATCAGAAATTTATAGCAAGAAGCGAGTTTGTTTTTTTGGTTTTAATTAAGTGTTAAATGCAGAAATATGACGTGCATTCGAAAAAGGAGAAATTTACACAGGTTGCAAAAATTTGATAATAGGCTACAAATTGCATGGGAAATATTTTGTACGGTATATTTTAAATGTGGTAGTATATCAATATCAGAAATACTTTATGGTACATCTTAGTATTTTTCGGTATATTCATTTGGTATATTTTTGTGAAACTTTAAATTGTACTTGCAATGTTTTGTACTCGTATATATATCAGTATTGCAGATAAACTTTATGATAAATTTAAGAACTTTTCGGTATATTAATTTGGTATATTTTAGAGAAACTTTAAATTGTACTTGTAATATTTTGTACGCTATCAGATATACCTTTATGTAAATTTAAGTATTTTTCAGTATAATAATTTGGTATATTTTTTAACAACTATGATAGTAGGTTACAAATTGCATTCCGGTATATTAATTTGGTATATTTAAATAAAAATTATTTTACGTCAAGGTGTATTTTAAATGTATATTTTATAGATATATATTTTAGTATATTTTAAAATTTTTCGATAATGCAAATTTGGTATATTGAAATGATAATACTGTAGTTTTGCTTTAATTGAAAAAAGTATATCACTGTAACTTTCTTACTTGTTTTCTTTTTAGTTACTCGACTTTTTACATAATTTTTGGATTAAGAGAAGATTGCGCCATTACTGATTATTATTCTTATTATTATTAAGTTTTTTATATTAAGTTTTATATATATATTATAAATAGAGTTGAATGTCTAATTTGTTGATGCGACGATTACATATAATAATCGCTATGGTATTAATGATTCTTTAAAAATTTAGTTACGATCAGATAAGAATTGTATAAACTATTTATTTGTATTTGCTTTGCCTGATAATCTGGTATATGTTGTAGTATAATATCAATATACCAAATATAGCCTTCAGCATATTTTAGTATTTTTTGGTATATATTTTTGGTATATTTGTAGAATATTGTTTTATTTAAAATGCGTACTAGGTATCTCACAGTCGAAAGTACTTTCTTACTTGCTACTTCTATTATCACTATTTTTTCAACTACTTCAGGAACTATCAATATTATTAGTCCCTTTACAATTATAATTAATCCCTCCCTCTCTCTCTCTCGCTTTCTCCCGAAATGCGAACAGTTGTGCATTAAATAAGTGCTGAAAGAAAGAGTTGTTAACTCCCCCAAAACAGTTGATAAGATGATGTGCGTGAATGTGAAAAGGGTAAAAGTATTCTACATGTGTGTGTGTTAGTGTGAGTATGTTTGGTTGAGTGTGTGTGTGGCTGCTTAAACATGCATTAATATGCAGGAAAATCCGACGACTTGCTGATCCATCATTGAGCATATTGTGTAAAAGTGTTTCTTTATTTATTACGCAATAGCAAAAAACAATCTAAAATATTGAAGCAGCCACTTAAGGAATCAGCAACAATAACTTTGCAATGCGGATAGGCATAAACGCTGACCTCTCCTCTCCTCTCCCCTCTCCACTTTTCCTATCCTAAGTCCCCCTTTCTAAACACACATGGTTTTTGGTTACCCTTTTTGTCTTTTTCCAGTGACTGGTGGAAAAAGTTTTTAGCCAGTCGAATCGCCCACTTGCCAAACCGTTTGTCCATCTCACAATCTAACCAGCAAGCCAGCTAGCTAGCTAGCTAGCCATTCAAGCATTCATCCATCCATCCATCCATCGGTCCATCCATCCATTTATTCATCTATCTTGAACCGCCGTCTGTACGTTATCGTCAGAATTCCAGAGGCATGGAACGAATTAAATGCTTACAACATTCAACAAAAAGGACCACACAAAGCTTTTTTGCACCGCCAATGTCAAAGACTTTCAAAGTGCTCAGCGCAAGTGCAACAAAAGTTTGTGACAGCACAACGAATAATAGATGCTCTCTCATTTTTATACACGCTACTTATAAGGTAGAGGTGTAACAGGCAGAAGGACAGACACTAAAAAGTATATATTGTATATTCTTGATCAGCAATCGGTTTTCTTTAAATAATATCCTTTTCATTTTAAAATACAAGTTCAGCATTAAAAACTTGACTTTTTTCAACCTAAAAATCTCATTTGAAGATGGTTTTTTTTTTTAATTCAAAAAAAAATTTGAAATCAAGATCTCAAATCAACTTTTCGATCTTTTCTTTTCTTTTGAAATTGTGTATTCAATAAAAATATATCTTAACTATATAATCAAAATTTGTGCGAATCAAAGTCTACTTATAGCTGTGAGCTTTGAAATAGCAGTGTGTCTGGATGTGGAAAATAGAATAAAGTGTTAGCAACTACACAGATATAATATAATATAATAATAATATAATATAATAAAATATATATAATATTTTGTAATCTCAGAACGATGATATACGTTTTTTTTAGATTGTTTTAAGAATTTTGTTTTTTTTTTGAAGAATGAAAACTTATGAAATGATGAACCATGTTTTTTTAAGATTAAAAAAATGTAAAGAGATGATTGCACCTTTTTAGATTGCTTAAGAATACAACAATACAAAAGTGTGAAATTAAAGATTGTAAAGAACGCAACGTTGTTCTATAGAGTATTAAAAGTATTAAATAAAAATATAAAAACGAAATAAAGATAAAGATTTTAAAATCAGATTTTGTAAACTCAAAAACGATGATTGAAATTTTGTTTAGATTGATTTAGGAATGTTTTTTTAAAGAATGAAAAATTTTGAAACGAAGATTGGTATTTTTTTTAGAATTCTTAAAGCTTTTTTAAAGAATCACAAATAATGTGAAATCAAAGATCGTAAAGAATCTTTTGCTATGTCTAACAATATCTCTATCTCCAATTGGAGTTAGAGTATTTAAAGTATTAAATAAAAATATAAATACGAAAATAAAATACAATAGCATATGTGTGTTAGATGATGAGGGGGCAAAGGAAAGGATGCCGGAGGAGGGGAGGGGGGGAACTAGTCTGGTCCGTTTGGTCCTTTTGGGCTGACACACTTTGCCCGTCGACTTGTACACTTTGAGCATACTTATAAGCCGGGTGGCCAGGTGTGTGAGCCTTAGCGGTTCAAATCGCATTGATGTGTGCAAGAGAGAGAGAGAAAGAGATAGAGAGAGAGAGAGAGAGAGAAAGAGAGATGAGTGGCAAGAGAGCGTAAAACCTCAAACACGTTGTGTAACTTTTATGCGTTCACAGTTGAACCGGAAACGGAAATCTAATAGACCAAAGCATGCATAAGTGATGAAGCGAGAAAATTTACCCCTCTCCCTTAACTCTTTGGAAAATCCTGCACCAAAAAAAAAAAAAAACCCTTTTCAAAAGCACCGTTCGTCGAATCTTATCAGAAGTTGAAGCGGCTTCCCAAGTTTTGCACATCACGTTTTTCCCCCACTTTTTGTTCTTTTTTTTTTGTGTCCAGCGGTCGAGAGGTTTTTCTTTTTGTGTGCAAAAACTTTTGCAGCCACAGAGCAGGAAGGGAAAAGATTGACGTGTGCATGTGTGTGTGTGTGTGTGTGTGTGTGTGTGGCATGGCCTTGATATTGTGGACACATGTTTTCGGGAAGATTACCTTGTCAATCGGTTCGTTGAACGATTACTTTTCAAATGCTTTTCGCAAAACTAAAAACCAAAAGCCATCATCATCATTGCGAACGTCCTGCTTGACCCTCCTCCAAGCCACAAATACAATCTTTGGTTCACCAACAAAAAAAAAACAAAAAAAAAGCAAAGAAACAAAAAGCTGTCAAACATTGCCCCCAAAAAAAGATTCACAACTTCCTTCCTGCACGGCAAATAGAAAGCAAACTCACACACACGAACACACACACACACACACACCTCCAACACACACACACACACACACACACACACCTCGAACACACTCTGAGATTTCAACACCATAATCAGATGGAACTGAGCGACAACATTGTTTTATTTCTCATTTCACAGTCAATGCAATAAAATCGCCTAAATATGCTACTCACAAGGTAAATCGTTTCGCTTCTTCCACCACCAACAACAACAACAACAACAACAAGAACAGCAACAAATATAAGCAAAGGGCAGGAAAACAAAATTCGCTTCATCTGCATCGAAAATGCGCCCCGCGGTGCAAACATTGGCGCCTTTTGCTAACCCCAAGCCAAGCCAAAAGTAACAAAAAAAACAAAACAAAAAAACAAAATCGTTCCGCGTTCGCGTTTGTTCGCTTTAAGCCAACAACGCAACCAACGAAAAAAAAAAGCCAAGTAAACCAATTTTTGCTCAGCTCCAGTGGCCTAAACGAAATTACATATGACCTACAATATCAAAAAGTCGAAATATGAATCTCACCAAAAAAAAGTACAAAATATTTGATCACATTTCGATTGTTCTGAATTCAGCTTCTTTGCTTTCAAATTTTATGAGGCTGGCTACGATTTTATATATACTTGGCTAATTTATTGTGCATAATTGTATTTTAATATTATTTACAATTATGACGCTTACTTATTTTTTTAACATAAGTTAATCAGTTCTTTTAATTCTTTGCATATTTTGCGATATCTCTACTTACTAAGCCAACAGCAATCAAACCAAAAATTAGGTTCTACTTTTACACGAAGGGAATTCAAACATATTAAGAAACAAGAGCAAGTTTTTGGAATTTTTGACATCTGTTCGATCTTAAAAGAAGATGATTGAAGAACAAAATCTTGTTTTAAGATTTTTTCAACCTAAAAATCTTGTTTCAAGATTTTTTCAACCTAAAAATCTTGTTTCAAGTTTTTTTTTATGATTGAAAAGTTCTTAATTCAAGATTTGCAATCTTTTTATTAATCCAAACTAATACATTCTTGAAGCAAGATTGAAATATTAAATTAAGATGTTATTAATCCTAAAATTGAAATTTAGCATTAAAATCTTGAGCTAAGATTTTTTCAACATATCCATTTTATTTCAAGATATTTTTTTTAAGATCGATAAAATCTTTAATCAAGGCATGCAATCTATTTTTCAATCTACATTTTTTCTCTCTGTGTACACATAAAATCTATATATTCATAAATCTGTATTGAATTACTTCATCCACATCCATATAGATTTATTTTTTATTTGTACACAGAGATAATAAATCTAGATTTAAAATTTATTCGATCTGTTTTGCTGATTTCTTGTCATTACTTATTTCTTATTAATATTAATATTCTGTTTTGAATTGTCCGCGCATTAGAAGGACAAATAAAATATAAATCAATATGCTCTTTTGTTCATTTATTTTTATTAAATTTTTTTTATTAATCTTAATATATTTTTCATTTTTTTGTTGTGTGTTTGCAGTGGCAATCAACGCATTAGAATTAAAGTTAAAACAGAATGAAAAATAAATAAATTTTCACTACAAATTCATTATTAATCTTTATATATTTAGCATCTTTCCCATTGATAATCAGCGGATTAGAATTGAAGTTAAAAATATGAAAAGTAAAAATCAATTTACTGTTTTGTGCTGATTCATTTTCTCTAAAAAATCATTATTAATCTTAATATTTGTCTTATCTTAGAAAAAAGAATGAAAAATAAATAACTTTTCACTACAAATTCATTATTAATCTTTATATTTGTTCTGGTTTGCTGAAGTTACCCAGTTAGGTAACAGTGCACCTATCTTTGTTATCATTTCGTATTATTTTTAATCAAAAAAAAAATTCTTATATTTTCATTTGTTGCATTGACATTTAGCGCATTAAGTGTGTCGTTGTAGCCCGATTCATTTGGTGTTTCATTCAGGACCCAGATCCGATCCCAGATCATTTGCCGTTGCTGTTGCCGTTGCCGTTGCAATGTGCTGAACAGTGCTTATATCGTTTAAATGAACGTGACGACAGGACGCCAATGATCATGAAGCCAGCCGAAGAGTGCTCTGTGTGTGTGTGTGCGTGTGTGTGTAACGGAAGTCATTTAAAAGTTATGATACACTACGAACACGAATGTGTGCAGCAAGTACAATTCGAAAGAGAGAGAGAGAGAGAGAGTGTATTAATTAGTGATAGGGGGGTCGTATACGTGATATTCTCGCTTTCGCATCAGATGTCAACGCGTAGTCACAACAACACGGATTTGTTTGTCCATTGTCCGTTTGTCCATTGTCCGTTTGTTCGTTGTCGTCGTTAATAATTTATTTAAAATGTCGACTTTATGACGGCAGCTATGTCGACTAGTGACCATAACGATTTAGACGATTGACAGCTGGCCAAGTGGGTGTCCATGGTTGAAAGTTTAACCAACGTTCTCTTTCCCTCTCCCTCTCTCTCTTTCTCTCTTTCTCTTTCTCTCACTCTGCTTGTCGACAATTCTTTTACTTGCTTTGCTGTTGTCTTTGCTGTGTTGTTGTGCTGTCCGTGCTGTTGTTAAGTTTGTCATATTTTATGGCCCGCTTACGTCCGGCTACAGCAACAACAACAACAACACAGGAGAGAGAAGAGAAGAGAAGAGTTTCCCGCATCTCCTGCAATGTTGAAATGCCGCCACTTGGTTTGGGGCCCCCGTCTGTGGAGTGATATATATGACAGGCGGATTTTGTTTTTAGTTGGCATGGGTGACAATCCCTTTAGAAACTTTTATTTATTCACGCATACGCGTATTGGCAAAATGTGACGCTTACACGCAAAGCCAGAGCAAGAGAGGGAGCGAGAGGGAGAGAGAGAGTGAACAACTAGCAGGACAACAAGAAAAAGAGACAATGAGACAACAACATGACAATAACCAAACGACAACGACAACATTTTAAACTCTGAACATTTTTGCTGTCTGCTGCAACTGTCCCACTCTGTGTGTTGCCATCTCTTTCACTCTCCCTCTCTGCTTGATATTGTATTATTAATTATTGTTAATTAACCACATGCATTTATTACACACAGCACAGTAAAGTGGACTGCAAGCAGCCTCGTTGTCATGACACCTTGGACAACAAATCGACTTGTAATTGTTGCAATTAATAAGGACGAAAATAATAGACGCTGCTGCCTCCTTATTTACGCTTACATATTATTACATGCATTGCACACACAAACACACACACACACACACATGGATACATACATCTGTGGACTTGAAGCACACGAAAGTGACTTAAACAAGTTTCAATTGTTTGCATCCAATTGGATAACGCAATATTGAGTAGGTAATACTTTATGCTTATAAGATATTATATTTGAATAGTAGATAAGATAAAGAATATTTATTTTAAGAATTAGACTTAGTTTTTATTAACAAGAAAGAAAGCTACGGTCGAGTGTGTTCGACTTTAAGATACCCGCCAACCAATTTCTTATTCTTATTACCAAATTAATATACCAAAAAAAAAAAAATATAATATATCGGTTATAATTGGTATATCGATATAGTATTACGCTTAAAATTAGAGTATAATATATACCAGATTATCGAATTAATATACCAAATACAAAGTACTAAAATATACCAAAGGTTCTAATTGGTATATCGTTATAGTACTACGCTTTAAAAATATAGAAGAGTTTAATAAAATATACTGAAGGTTATAATTGGTATATCGATATAATACTACACTCAAAATATACCATAGATAGATTTCAATAATATTATACTGAAAATAAGATCAAGAACATTTATCTTAAAATATTACGAACAAGTCGAGTGAAAGCATAGTCAAAAAATATACCAAATTAAATTACCAAAATAATACTAAAATATACCTATAATTGATATATAGTTAATGTATCGATATAGTACTACACTTAAAGTCTACCATAGAATATAATATATACCACATTATTAGCTAAAATTTTTATTTTCAGGAATCATAAATAATAAATAATTTTTTTTATTGAATATACCTCTAAATCGTATACTCAGAAAAAAGATATGTGAAACTACGCCTAGAGAATATCATGTGCATATACAGATCTGAACTTTAAAATAGCAGCGCAACCGAAAAAAAATACATAATGGGTTTCTTGCATATTCCTTTTTTGTAAGTTGATCGCTGGCACATTGTTTTTGTAATATGGAACATAGAGATAAGAAGCGAGCAGTTTTTCTGTTATTTTTAATATTTTTACACAAGTGCACAACGTTTTGGCTGCACACTGAAATCGCAGTTTTTGATTTTCATCCACGAAAAGGTCCGAAATATTGTTTAATGTTATGAAAAGTGAGTTTAATTATTATGTTTGTATTATATAACAATATAATTTACTTACAAGTGAACATTTATTTAAAAAATATTATAATTTTTTAACAATACATTCCAAATAAATATTAAAGTGGTTTCTATTTTATGTTTAACTTGAAGAAGATTATTAATGTAAGCAATACTAAAGCTGTGAATGCTTTTATTTGCTAAATATTTCTAATGAGACTTACAAATTTATTCATAATAAGAATCAAATCAAAATTTAAGTTACAAAAATACGTAAAAAATACCAACTGAATACCAACAACTGTGAATATTGTTCATAATAAGGATCTAATACCAATTAAATACCAACAACTGTCATTTTAATCATAATAAGAATCATATCGAAATTGATATTACAAAACTACATCACAAAATACCAATTAAATACCAACAACTGTCAATTTATTCATTCAAAATTTAAGTTACACAAAAACGTTAAAAAAATACCAACTAAAATACCAACAACTGTTAATAGTTCATTGATATCGTTTGGAATTACATTTTTCCCAGCAAATTTTGGTTTAATTTTTTTGGAGGGGGGCAATTAAAGTGATGTTGGAGGACAAGGCGAAGGTGTTAGTCTTGCATGAAAGTATGTATTTTTTTGTTGCTTTTTGGGAAAATAATTAACTTAAATGCCGGCGATGTGCTGACTGTGAGAGAGTCAAAATAGCTGGAGGCTGCATTGTAAACGAAAGCGAAAGGAGCACAAAAGGTAAAAGGTAAAAAGACGAAGAAGAAGCAGAAGAATACGTTGAAGACCGTTGCAGCAGAGCCAGTACACAAACAAAAAGTGTGGTAAAAAGATGAATTTGGTTCTCGTTGCTTTTTGGGAGAGTAACTTGTGCACATGCACAACACACACACACACACACACACACACATACACACATATAGTTCTCTCAATGTGCGCGAAGGCGGCGCCAGAGATCGTAACAGTAACAAGGGCAAACGAAACGAAACAAGAAACAACAACAACGAACCGAAAAAACCAAAAATAACAAGAAAAATAACCTCAAACCACAATTGCAAAAACGAGCGAACGGAGAGGCAATCAAAAAAAAAAAGTTCCATTTGCCCCAAAGATTTGTGGCGCTACATATGTTAAGAAGAAGCATCATCAACAGCAACAAATCAAGAGATGATCCATCCTCCTTTGTCATTGACTTCCTCGTTTTGTGGCTTTGTCTTTGGTCAACCACAAATCGAGTTTTTGATGCCATGACATTGTCACAGCGAAAGTGAAGTGTTGACATTACCTTGAGTGCACACGAGATTTCGATTGCGATTACGATTACCATTACGATTACTTTACTTTAGCACTCGAATTGTGTTGAAATCTTAAGCTCAAACTCAGCTCGGACTTAATTACAGTTGATTTGAACTTAACCAGTTTGCGTTACAGATCAGCAGCAAAAGCAACTCAGCTCTCAATGCTGTGAAAGCCGTGGCAATGTGATTTGTCAATCAGTTGAGCCACAAAGACAATAAAGCTCAAACTCAAGCTCAACTCAACTGTGACAACAGCACTTTATTTTCGTTTGTGTAATATGAAATTTGCTTACAGAAAAGTTGACTAAATATTGTGATACTTTTGACTATACGACTGTGAAATTAAAAAAATTTACCAATTTTTATTTCAACCATATTTTATCATACAATAATAACTATAGTTTTTGATGATTCCTAAAAAATATAAAAACTGTTATTTAAGAAATATTTTTGAATGGGCAAAATCACTTACTAGAACTCTCAGTTAATTACTAGAACTCTCAGCAGATAAAATATGGTATATTTTTAATGTAGTACTATTTCAATATATGTTACCACACATATAACCTACAGTATATTTTTAGTATTGATGTGGTACCAAATTAATAGGTACAGCATTTATTTACAATTAGTACCGGGTATCTCGACAATCGGTTACAGATTGCACTCTATGATACTATATTAATATACCAAATACAACCTTTGGTATATTCATACATGTTTCATTTATACACATAAATTCACTTTTTCATATATTTATAGGATTTTATGTGAGACATTTCAAATGTATGCTTAACGACACGCAAAAATGAAAGCATTTGTTTATAATCTTTAATTTGTAATATGTAAATTACATTGCAAGTGGGCTTTTAACTATATTTGCTTAATAATGATTTTAAAATGTTATCATCAAAAATATTATTTCGATTCACGCCTTTGAAAATTAACTACATGGAATAGCTTGTAAGGTCTTTCAAATGTAGAAGATCTATTCACATACCGTCTTTAAAGTTAAGAGCTTTATGGAAACGTTCTTAGAGAAAAAGCTTTTCGAAAAATGCATGTTTAATACAAATTTTGAAATATGTATAACAAGCTCTACACTTTGATATCTTTAAACGTGGTTTTTAAACTTTACCAAAATAAAGCCAAATTCTAAAATTAAGAACATTCGTCTTAAAAATTGTGTTCTTAAACTAAGACCACTTTAAGGACAATTTCTTGAGACTACGAATATTAGTCTGAAAATTCCAATATTCGTGTTTCGTGGTCTCAGAACATTACAATTGTTTTGCTTTTATAAATAAGAACTTGGGTTTTATATTAAATGTTCTTGAAATAAGAGTTTCATGTTCTTGACGCAATTTGTATACCAAAATTCCTGATTTTAGAGCTTTTATTCAGTGTATAATTTATTTTTGATGTATAACATTCGTAGTTTAGTTAGCTTGCAAACCAATGAAGTATTTACAATCTTCAGATTACTAATACAGTAAAAATCCCTTTAATGTCATCTAAACTGTTTTCGCGATATGATGTTTCTAAGCTGTTTAATTAAATACATGTGTAAGTGGTCCGTTGTCCTTTTGTTTTAAATCTCTAGTGAGTTTAAAACCGCAAATGATTTACTTTATATGTGTGTGATAGTGCTTATAAGGATTCATTGTAGTAGTTGTGTAGTAGACATATGCATATGCATGACTCTTTGAGCTGTCCGAGCATGTTCCAGTTGAGAAGGATATGTTGCTGTGTGACTAGTTGACTAGTTGGCTATGGATGGGTCCAAGGCATCTTTATGGCCAACTGACTTGATGCTTAATGTGTGACACATGTACGTTGTCCTTAATTGGCTGCATTATTTATGAGAGAGTCGGGCAGACAGACTAAATAGAGAGAGAGAGAGAGAGAGAGAGAGAGAGAGAGGGGGGGAGAGAGAGTGGACATATCGAGTCAGCAAAAAAGGGTTGACATATGGTTACGCATGTTTGCCTCTTCAATCACAGCCTCAGGACACACACTGGTCAAGAAGTGGGTGAAGAACTTCTTTTCGATATCTGCTCAGCATCAACCAACTATTGCATAAAATATTCATCAACTCAATTTAGCATAACGAAATCTTTTCTCTGTTTTTTGCTTTGGACATTGATTACAAAACGGAGGAAGAACTGTCAGGACGTTTGAGTTATGTGGCTGGCAGAGAGTAAACCATTAATTAAATGACCCTTAATCAAGAGTGAAACTAACGCACTTTTTCCCAATGCCCATTTTTCATCAACATTTCCATCATTTGTCGTCCCTGCATATCGGAAGAGCAACAACCAACGTGTGTTTCCTCTATGGGGAATTATGCTTCTGTTTGCCCATTAATGAGCCCAAATAATGAAATATTGATTTCGGTTCTATGAGTACAGTTAAAGAGAATGGTAAAGGTAAGTATAAGAAGAGGCATAGTATAGTATTATATACAAGAAGGTGGATTGTTGTAAGCTCTCGACTTGTTAAATTAACATAAATAGTATTAGCAATTTCTTAATTCTCAAACATTATAATCAGAAAAGTCCGACACACTATATATAATATTATATTGTATAAGAAATGTCTTTACAATGTTGGAAAATTTATTTTATTAATTGGTGAAATTAATTTCAATACCCGCTCCCATAGATTAGGAGGGTATAATAACTCTGTGCCTCCAAAAAATATACTTATGTAAAAGGCAGAAGGAGACATCTCCATATTCTTGATTTAGCTGACAATCTGGTATATTTTGCATGTGATACTATCTCAATAGACCAAATATAACCTTTGGTATATATTTTTTTTAGTATTTTTGCGGTATATTAATTTGGTATATTTAAAAATTAACACCGCACTGTTTTGCTTTTATTCACAATAGGAACCGGGTATTTCAATGGCGAACAGACTCGACGGTATATTTTACACTTTATGGTATATTTTGTATATAGTACAATGTATATCAATATACCAAGTATAGAATATGGAATATTTTTTATATATTTTCGTTATATTAATTTGCCATATTTTAATATATAATACCTCAATGTTTTATTTTTATTCACAATGGGTAGCTGGTATCTTAATGTTGAGCACACTCGACAGTAGCTTTCGTACTTGTTTTTAAATAAATTGATAGGTTTAAGTAAAAAAGTTAGGATTGGTCTAACATAAATTGAAATAATAATAATCTATGCGCATTTGACAATTTGTTGAAAATGTTTTAAACTGAAATTGGAAGCTGATTTTACTATTTTTTCGTTGATTATATATAAGTCAAATATGAAATTTTTTGAAAGTGTGTTTTAAACTATTAAAACAGTTAGAAGTTTATTTTAATATATTTTTGGCGAAATTCCCTTCTAACAAAAGTAAGCAGGCAAATAAGTCAATATCTGATAAACTATGTTTTAATTTTTGGTAGCTAGCTTCATACTGCTGTGTGGCACTGTAATGTCTAGAGTCAAGAGCGATGCGATGCCAAACATCCGGCCCTAAAGAGCTGACCAAACCGAAAACGACAAGAGACAAGCTTGCTAAATTACCTATATATACTACTATATACAATATATACTAAATATATAAATAAATTCTTATGTGTGTGTGTGTGTGTTTGGCAAAGAAGTCGCGTCGCTGATCGCGTCCTCGGCAAGGGAAAAATAAATTACTTTAAACGGTTTCGAATAGCAAATTGCAGATTGTCATTTCAAAAGACATACCTTGCCACACATATCAGTGTCAATGACTAGGGACAGTCCCGGGCCCTGAGAGAGGTCTACGCCTCTCTTCCCTCTCTCTCTCTCTCTCTCTCTCGTTCTGTCTCTGTCTGTTTGGGTGCGTGTGTGTGTGAACTTAAAATGACGAATGACCACAAAACAACACACACAAAGGGTTCTGAAATCGGGATCACAAGCTCTCTGAAGTAAAGCCAGAACGGCAATAATAAAAATACAAAAAAATACAAAAAAAAAACGAAAATACAAAAAGCAAAAAAAAAAGCTTCAAAACACCAGTTTCGCGGGAATTGAGATTGGGTTGAATTTTTATAATTGAGTTTGAGCAGATTTTGTTCTTTTCTTTTATTTTTATTTTTATTTTTTTTTGTTTCTTGCTCCGCTTTTTGTTGTTGTTGTATTTAATCTCTTCTTTTGTTCGCTGAGTAGTTTGTGGGGATCAGAATCGTCGTTGTCGTTGTCGTTTTTCTCTAACATCAGGAAGAGGAAGGAAATTAAAACGAAGCAAAATGGAACATGGCACATAAGACAACTGAAAGTGGCACTCGAAATACTATTCACTATTATACGATACCTACTTGGACTCTAAAGATCTATTGATCTTGCGGTCAATGGTTCTTCAAGATTTACACTCTAGCAAAGAGTTCTAGACTCTGGGGATAGAGACGGCGGAGTTTTTGCATTTGTCGCTATACTAATTATTCTGGGCATTTTTTTTTTTTAAATATTTCTCCAATTTCATAGTATGTAAATTAATTACAATAAAAACTTATTTGTAGAATAATCTCTTTAGTATGATAAAAAAGAGCATGCATCTTATGCATTGTAAGCCAGATTAAATATTAAAGGCGCTCAGCACACTTAATTTCTCTTTCCACGCGCACTTAAGAGAAATAATTGCACGAGCAAAACTCTATTTGAGCGCATGCTTAAATTGCTTAGAATCAAAAACAAAGAGAAAGCTAAAACGAATTGCCGAAGTGCGATCCTACGAAGCCGAACATGTGTTCGTCTATTCACACTTCGTGCACGCTTCGTGACAGAAAAGCAAAAACAATTTCAAATGGAATGTCACCTTGGAAGTGCATGCACACAAATCTGGAAGATGTATGTAAGTATTTGTGATTACTCACCCTCTCATATTTGCATAGCACAGCTTACATTTATCCATTTCGAATGTGCATTAACTGCATTAATTTATATTCTCATTCTGATACACTTATGACATATTCACCAAAAATAAATTACAAAAAAATTAGCACTAATTCGCATTTCAAATTTGGAATACTCCGTAACACATCACATTTAAAATCACCAACAAAAAAAGCAGAAAAAAAACGCACACACTTGCATTTCTCTATTACGCCCGACATGCACAGCAAGGAGAAAAAGGAATTACAACGCGCGATTCACTAACACCAACGCAAAACACACGAAGAATGTGAAGGAGAATCGCAAAGTGACGCCACGCAACTTTTTCACTTACTTTTTTTTCAGGTTTCGCAGACGACAAATTAAGTGAAATTCACTTCACACACGTATTTTACACTATTCACTTGTCGATATTTGGTAAGATTAACGATTTCGCGATGTTTAATTATTAATTAATCACTAGCTAAGCCAATTAAACGAATTTAAATGCAAATGCAGCGCGGATTAAACATTTGCATTTGCACTCTGCGCTCGTCTGTCGCATACTGACTTAAGTGGGATATTAATGTTCCTTCCTATGCATTTCTGCAAAGAGCTTTCACGTGGACAATTTTGTTACAGAAAGGATCAAAATAGTCCAAAGTGGTCAATTATGTCAATGTCCCATAAGTCAATGTGTAAACATTTTGGGGGATTGCGATTACATTCGGATGCGCGTTAGTCGAGTGCTGAACCAAAGCGTTCGTTGATCGCACTCAATTGTAGATGCTTATCAGTGTGAATGGAAAGGATTTTGTTGAGTTGGTTTCAGCCTTAGCTAATTACGTGCATAATCATTACTCAGGTTACTTTCTTTTGAATATAATAAATATGGATTTCTTTGTTAAACCTTTTTTTTAATAAAAAAGTATTAAATCGTGTTCGTTACATTGTTTTTGTTGAACTGCCTTAATCTTTTTAAATTTGTAGTATATATAGTGAATTCTTTTTCATATTCTAAAATGTTGTATTAGAAGATTGTAGCAAAAATTCCACAGCATTCACATATACTAACTTTGGCTTCAGTCTAGTAATAAATTGAAGCCTTTGCTCTAGTTTATTGTGATGTTAGAGATCAGAGTCTGCTCAGAGTTTGGTCAGAGATTCTACGAAACCCAAAATTAAGATCTCGCCTCCCCCGAATAGTTGCTGTTGTGCTGTGTATGTGCTCTACTGTACAGTACACTAGTTTACTACCGCTATTGGGTCTTGAATTATTGACATCTGTTGCTCAGACGCCAATCTGCAACAGATTACGAGCAGCAGCAGCAGCAGCAACATGCCGCATGTGGCAAGCACAATGTCGGCGGCTTCTCGTCATTATGCATGTCCAAGGCATGTACTCTCGACATCGACTTCGACTTCGACTTCGACATTGGCTTTAGCTTTGTGCACTTTACCTGCTGCTAACATTATGGGTAAACTACTATACAATCTATAGTATGTTGCTGCTGTTGCTGTTGTTGTTGCTGTTGCCTCGGCAATAATAAGTACGAGTGCTGCTGCAGACAAATGCAATTTCGCTGTCCGATCAAGCGATCGATCCCTTCTGTTTTTTTTTCAGCTTTTTTTTGTCTTATGCTCGCATGAGAGCTGCACTATATGATGATGATGATGAAGATCATAATGATGATGATGTTGGTGCACTGCAGTTGACGTCGTTGTTGTTGCTGTTGTTGTTGTTGTTGCCATCTCGCCATCGTCATCGTCAATCGTCGCAAAATAAGTCCCAGGTTGCAGGTTGCAGATTTTTTTCTGTGCTTCGTTGTCCGCTGGTTCAAAACTTGGAACTCTAAGCTGTGGGCCCATAGTATCGAGAGCGTGTAGCAAAAATTCGTGCCGTGACCGCCCCTTTCAATTCTGTATTATCAGATTAGCTCTTTTCATAAGCCATTTGTTCGTTCGTTGTCCGTTGTTCGTTGTTCGTTGTTGCCAGTTGCCAGTTGCAATGCTATTGACCGCTAGCATTAACTTACGAGCTGCACTCTAGCTCATAATTATTAATATAATAATAATGCTGATGATCATTATCGAGATGCTGCTGATGATGATGACACTCTTGGCCTCACCATTCGCTTACGTTTTTTTCGTTTTTTTTTTCGTGTACTCTTTGGGCTGGTCTCATGCGACAGGTGTAGCTAAGAGGCGAATGGTAAATCATAAAAGCCTTGGCTAAGCCTTCGAATTGGCCATAATTATGCATAACAGAAGCTTAGCTGCTGCACCATCCAGCTAAAGCTGCCTAGACTGAGTTAAACCTGGTCAACAAACAACTCACAATAAATGAGACACGAATTTAATTCTGTTCTATCAAAGTGCGTTTCAACTTAAATCAACTCAGCGCAAACAGCTTTTGTCCGCAACACATGCAAATAAATCCTTTTAAAACTGTCTTCGCTTGAGATCAGCAAACGCTTTGGTTCAGCACTCGACTAACGCGCATCCGAATGCAATCGCAGTCCCCAATTCCAAATTGAATTGGTGCACTTCATAATGGGACATTGACATTATTGACCACTTTGGACTATTTTGATCCTTTCTGTAACAAAATTGTCCACGTGAAAGCTCTTTGCAGAAATGCATAGGAAGGAACATTAATGTCCCACTTAAGTCAGTATGCGACAGACGAGCGCAGAGTGCAAATGCAAATGTTTAATCCGCGCTGCATTTGCATTTAAATTCGTTTAATTGGCTTAGCTAGTGATTAATTAATAATTAAACAACGCGAAATCGTTAATCTTACTAAATATCGACAAGTGAATAGTGTAAAATACGTGTGTGAAGTGATTTTTTCTTATTTTGTCGCTTGCGGAACCTGAAAAAAAAGTGAGTGAAAAAGTTGCGTGGCGTCACTTTGCGATTCTCCTTCACATTCTTCGTGTGTTGTGTGTTAGTGTTAGTGAATCGCGCGTTGTAATTCCTTTTTCTCCTTGCTGTGCATGTTGAACGTAATAGAGAAATGCAAGTGTGTGCGTTTTTTTTCTGCTTTTTTTTATAAGTGATTTTAAATGTGATGTGTTGCGGAGTATTCCAAATTTGAAAATGTGAGTTAGTGTTTATTTTTTTGTAATTTATTTTTGGTGAATATGTCATAAGTGTATCAGAATGAGAATATAAATGAATGCAGTTAATGCACCTTCAAAATGGATAAATGTAAGCTGTGCTGTGCAAATATGAGAGGGTGAGTAATCACAAATACATACATACATCTTCCAGATTTGTATGCATTCACTTCCAAAGGTGACATTCCATTTGAAATTGTTTTTGCTTTTCTGTCACGAAGCGTGCACGAAGTGTGAATAGACGAACACATGTTCGGCTTCGTAGGATCGCACTTCGGCAATTCGTTTTATCTTTCTCTTTGTTTTTGATTCTAAGCAATTTAAGCATGCGCTCAAATTGAGTTTTGCCCGTGCAATTATTTCTCTTAAGTGCGCGTGTAAAGAGAAATTAAGTGTGCTGAGCGCCTTTAATATTTACACTGGCTTACAATGGGGAATGCTTGTATTCTCTTAAATCAATATACATATGTCCTATGCTTCTTAGTTTTCTCTTCATTATTTTCTTAAGCTAATTAGGTTCATTAGGTTGTTGTCTAGTATTTATAAATAATTCTGACAAATAAAAGAATGTAATGTGTTTTGTTGGTAATATATTTATTGTAAATTATAAAACAAATACACTGCAGACTTAAGCTAATTAATTGTAGTGAGTTAAGATTAATATTACAGTATGCGCTAGGAAGAGTTCTCGGCTGAATTGAAAGTTGGAAGCAACGCGTTCTACGCCCTAAAAGTAGCTAAAGTTGAACTTGTCTTGGTTGGTATTACGAGGCGTATGCGTAATATTGTTGCAATTGTGGCACGTTTAATATAATGTGAATGCGATTTTAACGCCACAGACATTCCGCTGGTTGTCGCAGCCATTTGCCGGCATAAGCAGCAGCAGCAGGGCCATAAGGTTCAACATGTTGCTGTTGCTGTTGTGGCAGATAATAATTGTGTTGATATTGCTGTTGTTGCTGGTAGTAATTGCTGTGGTTGCTGCTGTGCCGAGGTTGAAGCTGCTGCTGTTGATGGTAATACAGTGATAAGCTGCTCTGTTGTTGCTGTTGCTGATGCTGGTAGCGATATGCTGCTGCTGCTGCTGTTGCTGCTGCTGTGACAGCTGCCGTTGCAGTTGCATGTTGATTGCTCTGCAACATCAATAGATGTTGCTGCTGCTGTTGATGTTGTGCTGTTGCTGCTACTGCTGCTGCTGTTGTTGCTGCTGTTGTTGTTTCGGGCATGATGGGAAAGTAGCTGGCATGCAGTTGAGGCTGTGGCTTAAAGAGTTGAGCATAGAACGCAGCAGCCGGCTGATAAGGATGCATTGCAGCATACGCTTTGCCATGTCCTTGCAACACTCGACTGTGGTTGCTGCTGCTACAAATGTTGCCGCCGCTGTTGTTGTGGTTGCTGTGGTTGTTGGTGCGTCGCAAACGTCCCGTCGTCTCGCCAATGGTCAAATCATCGGCATACGGATCCAATGCCCAATAGTGACCACGTCCTGGATCATCCAAAGCACGCGGCACACGCACAAAACACGGATTCAAACTGAGATTGTGGCGTATGGAATTCTGCCAAACGCTTTTGTGATTCTGATAGTAGGCAAAATTATCGGCAATCCATTTGCAAATGCCGCTCAATGTCAAACGCTGCTCGGGACTTCGTCTTATGGCCATCACAATCAATGCGCTGTATGTGAAAGCTGGCTTCTCATTTGATTTTGATTGAGAGTTTGTTGGCGTTGCATCATCCGAGGAGGAGGAGGAGGCGGAGGAGGATGAGGCAGGACTCGAGCTGACACTGCGAGAATATTCAGGTGACTTTTCACTTTGTTGTTGTTGCTGCTGCTTGCTGTTGTTGTTGATGTTGTCATCCGCCAGCAGCGAACGTATCGAGAAACTGGATTGAAAAACTGTCGATGTATCCATCTTAATTATTCTTATTTCACTCTTTACACTTTCAGTTACTTCACTTGACTGTGACACTTTCTGTGGTTGCATGCATCATTTATACTCATCTTGATCCTGATTAGAGAGAGAGAGAGATAGAGATAGAAAGTAGAGAGAGCACCGAGATCAATGCGAGATCAATGGAAAGCCAAAGCCGGTCGGATTCATTCATTGATCCCCAAAGGAACAAGGACGAAATGGGATTAGTCAATCGCCTCATATTTCGGCAAATTGGATTATCATCTGATTACTACCTGCCGCCCACTCCGCAACACCCCGCACACCCATCTACTTAGCGTGTACCTTAACCTTCACCTTCACCTTCACCTTCCTCCCTTCCTCTCTGTTCCTCTGTAATCTGTAATCTTTAATCTGTTATCTGTAATCTGTGTAACCCTTTTTGGCCTGGCTTTGTCAATTCGCGAAATGTTTGTAAATGTTCGCAGTTTTGTCGTCTTTAGTAATTTTCCATCATTGCGGCTTACGATTGTTGATCTCAATACTATTTCTCTTTAAAATTTGCATATCAAACTCGCGATTTTAAGTGAAATTACGAACTGCACTTTTGGGAGTTTGTTCTTTTATTCTAGCTTTTCCTTTCCTTTAAATGATTAAAATGTAATAATAAAATGATTAAATCTAAAAATAAAGTATTAATCTAATGAAATTTAGTTTCATAATTGCTATACAAAAAAGAAAGAAAGCTAAAGTGGAGTGTGCTCGACTGTGAAATACTCTCTACTCATTTTCAATAAAACAATATACAAATACACCAAGAACTATACCACAAAAATTACAAAATATTCTAAAATATGTCTATATTTGGTATATTTATATAGTACTATATTCGAAATATACCATATAGTAAAAATATACCAAATTGTCTACTCATGTGTTGTAGGCGGCTTTTTCCATGCCAAAAAAACTTCTACAATTTTATTCTGATCACTAACAAATTTTTAAGAAATCTCAAATACTAAACTTATTATTTGATTTTCGAAGCAAAACTCAATTTAGTTATATTTTGCTTAAGTTGCAGTACAAAATTACATTTTTCTTACGGATAGCGTATCTTAAATCAATATTATGTGATGTTAAATTTTTACCAAGAAGGTTTATTCTTAAATCAAGATTAGAATTCTACAAAAATTCTAGATTGATTGATTACTAATATACAACTGAATAGCTGAATGCGCAAATTATATCATAAACTGGTAAAATAATAAATAAATAACACAAAATAAGACAATAAAACATATTACAATATTTTTATATTTTTTAATAATATTTTTGGTGTTAAAACTATAAGATTGTTTCCTATTATTAATAAGAACTTGGTTCTTGTATCAAATGTTCTCGAAATCAAGATGTTCTTGACGTTTTTTAAGACTAAAATTCTTAGTACTAAGTCCAAAATGATTTTTGAACATTTTTTTTCATTAGAATATTAAATATACATTAAAAATATTTAAATTTTAGAATGATTGATATTGATTTAATATTTTACTTTCTTGATTTATTTTGATATTTTTCTTTTCTTCAAACAAGATTATAATCTTGAATTTCAAGATGACATTTTATAATCTTGATTCAAGGTTTTTTTTGATTTTAGAACCTTTCTCTTCTGAGCATTGGCTAGGAACGAGACTTTTAAATGTTGTATTATATTATTTTTATAAAGTATTTAGTTTCTTTGTTGCTAATGTGTTTAACCCTTTAGTGGTCTCTAGCCCTGAATAAATGGTGTTTAGCATGTGGAATCGTATCGTATGTGATATTTTTGCGATGTGAATCAACGGCTGACAGACTGACTGGCAAGGTCCTCGGCTAACAAATTAGTTCCAGTTGGCTGGAGTGCGAGTAGATTATCAGTATTTTGGCCCGAAACACATCTCTCTCTCTCTCTCTCTCTGTGTCTCTCGCTCTTCCTTTTCCTTGCAGCGTTAGTGAATAGCACAATTGCACAACTCTGTTGTGTTCTATACTTTTCTATTTTGTTGTGTTGTTTTTGTGTTCTATTCTGTGTTGTTGTTGTGTAAAATACATTTGCCGGAACCCGTAAAGAGTGAGTCTCTCTCTCTCTCTCCCTCTCTCTCTCTCTTCCCATATATTGGATTGCTGCCTCACCTCTGTCTCTGTGTGTGTGTTTGTGTGTGGAGCTGCAACCCAGCAAAGTATTTTTTGCCACCCACTTTTGCCACAGGGGACGAACGCAAAACTTAACAATTGCACTGCATTATCCATGGCACATCCACAAGGCGTCCATATATACAATATATCTACTATATGTATACTATATAGTATATGAGGAGGGGGGGGTGTCTCTATATACTAGAGGATGCCGACCGATATTTACCTGTCGACTCTTTGGCACACACTCGCCAATTGTCTGTGTACTTATTATGTAATACACATATCGCACACTCGTTGCACTCACATATCCTCAAGTTGAACTGTGTATACCCTGTACTTTTATTCAACTGATACGTGGTATATACATTTGAACTACTATAAATAAGAAATTTTCGATCTTAAACAAAAAATCTTCAACCAAGATTTATAGGGTAAAAATAACCTAAAATAACATTTTTTTTAAGTTTATAAAAACATATTTTAAGATGAAAATCTTGCTTCTAAATATTTTAAATACAAATTTCGTTCTTCAATCATAGTATTAAGATTGCATAATATTGTTTTAAGGCCAAAAGATCTCGAATCTAAAAAGAATCTAAGAATTATACAAAATTCAGAATTCTGTCAGGTCAGTAAGTAGAGATGAATTAGTTAAGTGAAGAATTAAATCTAGAATCAAGATTATATAATATCCAAATTGAGCCAAGAAGGCAAAATCAAACTTTCTAAAATTTAAAATTGCTTAAAATAAAATAAAAACTGTATTTGTTTTATATAAAAACGTAATTTTAAATCTCAAAGTTATGATTGAAGAACGAAATTTTGATTTCAGATAAGTTGTCACCTAAAATTAAATCTTAAATGAAGACCAATTTAGATTTTTGTTCTCTCCTAAAATATATCAAATTAATAAACCGCAAAAATACTAAAAATACACCAAGGGCTCTATTGGTATATTGATATAATGTTTCATTCAAAATATACCAGATGATCAAAGCAACTAAGACCCGTATTAATTTGCGGTGGCGGAATTGGACGGTCAAAATTTTGGAACAAACTTGTTCTGCTTGAAAACTTAACAAGGGCTGTCGAAAAAAAATCATATCTCTTATAGATTCTGAGATCTAGGTGTTCGTACGGACGGACAGACAGATCCTTCTGAAGGCACAAAATTATAATATTCTTCTACAAATAAAATGGTAGTATTTAACTGACATGAATTACCACAACAAAATACAGGGTATCTGTACGTTGAGCAATGCACTCGCAATTGTCAGTTGCAGTTGTGTTTGCCTAGAAAGCGTTGCGACGAGCTCCCATAAAATGCCAAACACGCTCATTAGTTTTTGTTGTGAGTGTGTGTGTGTGTGTGTGTGTGTTTTTAGCTTGGTTACTGTTTGGAGGCCTTGTTGGGAAACTAAAAGAGAAAGAGACGAAAAGCAAAAACAGTGCTGAATTGCGTTGCTCTACAACTATAAAGCAGGCTGTAAACAAAAGCTAAATTGCATTTGGAACAAGATTATCCATGTCATAATGTCATATCTAGCTGCGGGCTGAAAGTGTGTATATGTGTGTGTAATTGCATTTACAATTGTGTATGTGTGTGTGTGTGTGTGTGTTTGTATAAGTGTCGCCAGCAACTGCATGTGAGGCAGACAAGATAGAAAGATACATTTGTATCTCTCTTTTTTTTCGGGCTTGCAATAAAGTAGCTAATGAAATGCAGAGTATGTATGGGTGTCTCTGTGTGTGTGTATATATATGTGTGTGTGTGTTTCTGTATGTGTGTGTGTGCCACCATATGGTGTATGTAAGCTGCAAGTGTAAGGATAATATGTAAGCAGGAGCAAAAGGCAAAAGGGAGACATACATGTGCCCTGTGGTGCACTACACTACGGATATCAAGTTGTTGTTGTTGCTGTTGTTGTTGCTGTTGCTGCGTGTCCTGCAGGCTTAACGATAACATTGTGGCAATTTTATTTGCCCACACAATCTGTTGTTATATATGTTATGTGGCGGCGGAGACTTTTGCCAACCGGAAGGAAGAGAACGAATTTCAGCGGAAGGAAACACTAAAATGTTACTTTAAATAAATTGCACTACACAACACACACACACCTCTCTCTCCCTCTTTCTCTCACTCTCTCTCTCTCTTTCTCTGTGTATTATTTTCTCCTAAGGGAGGCCATTGCATTGGTAATGGCGTCGCTGTCTCGACCCAGGGGTGACATGGACAACCACAAAAGCTATCCAACAGCAACAGCAAAGGACGAGTACAGATAGCAACTATTCCTTACATTGTATTATGTATCTAGATACAAAATTGCATTGCAACACCCTTTTTGCCTCACACACATGTGTAGAATGCATTTCATTTATTTGGAGTTGGAGATAGAGAGAGAAAGAGAGGGAAAGAAAGGGAGATGGAGCGACACACTACTATAGTGTGGCGAAAAATTTACGAGCCCGTTTTTAATCGATCTAAAATTAAAATCGCATGCCTAGCAACACCCCAAAAAAGAGAGACACCCTCTTCCTCGCATTGTGTTTTTGCATTTTACCAATGGCATCCTAATAAGCATCTAGCCCATAGTTTTTAAACTACTATCCGACAATTTGTAATTATCTATGCAATTTTCCGAGCACAGGTTGTTTATTACCTGAAGCTTGAAGAGACATGAATGAGAAATTCTATTCTTTTTTTGGTTATTCAATTGATAATAAAATAAAATGAGAAAAGTGGCTCATAAATGTTAAATGCGAGAAATGATTAATATGCTTTGCTTGCTTCTAAAATCAAAAATGACATTTTGAATCAAGATTAAATTTATCAAAATAAAACCATTACAATTTATTCTTAATTTTTTCTCTTTTCCTTATTTATAATCTGTCTGTTAGACAATTAGTATAAATAATATATATGTTGTGTAATTAATGAATATTAAATTATTAAAAATATCAGTTTTCCAATGAGCCCAGCTTTTTTTTATATATAATATCTTACTAGTCAGATGATTCTTAAGTTATTATCAATATTCTATATAATTTCTAGATCCAGATCAATCGTCAAATTAAAGATTAAAATATTTTTTTTCATGAAAAAATTACAAAACTGAACCAAAAATCTGTAATCAAGATCAAACGTTTTACAACTTAGTTTGATTAATTAAAGTAAACCAAAAAAAAAAAATCAGATTTATTTCTATATGTCGTACCTGTTATTAGTATTTATTAGTTACAATTTAACACTTACCCTTTTAACCCAAGACCTTCGACCATACATCAAAATAAATTGGAACATTTCTACTTACTAAGCCAACAGCAACAACATCAAGATTTATGTTCTAATTTTCAAGGAAGGGAATTCAAAAATTTAAAGAAGCAAGAACAAAAATTCTTGAATTTGAGATCTGTACCATCTAAGAACAAGATTTTTTAATCTGAACGATGATTGAAAAACAAAATCTTGTTTTAAGATTATGTTAGGCTAAAAATCCAAATTGAAGATTTTGTTAGTCGAAAAATCTAAATTGAAGATTTGTTAAGCCACATTCTTTTCAATCTAGATTAAAACATTATTGAAGTACAATTTTCATCTTAAAATAAGATTTTTGTTAAACTTTAATGGATAATTTAGCGTACTCATCTTGATTGAAGATTTTGTTCTCTGTAGTTTCTCTATTTGTAGAACAACTTTTGATTAGACATACAACTTGGTAATCGTGCTTAAAAATTGTTTTTCAATATTGAAAAGTTTACAATTCCGGTTTCGATTTCAGTTGTTAGAACGAAGGATTTTATGTTTTGCGAATGTTGTAGCGAAATTTGAATTAACACTTTGATTAGACAACGGATGATATCCTTGTTTTGCATTGAGTTTATATTTTCTCTTCAGAATCCAGAAAGTTCTTCATGAAGTGCTAAAAAAAAAATTCCCTCGATGTAAAATAAAAACTCGATAGTTTAATGTTTTTCATGATATTTTTATTGCAAACATATATAGCTTAAATATGAGTTGAAGGTATTTGCCTGGTTACTGCTTCAGAACTATCCCACTATTATTATGATACTCTTAAAGATTCTCTCTCTCTCTCTCGCTCTCTTGTAAATGAAAACACAACACATACTCACACAAAAAAAAAAAATACTACACACACTGTAAAATGTAAATAAAAATAATCAGATCATATCAATTGTTGAGTTGATGTTTTGTTTGTTTTGTTTTGTGTTTTGTGAAAGCATTTCGTTAGTTTGTTTCGTTGACTCGTAAGTTTCTTTCTTTCTTTTTTAAATATTTAAATATGTTTTTTTTTTTATTTTTACTGTTTTTTATATTATACAATATCCTTTTTCGAAGGGGAGAGGAGGCGCGATAGCAGTACGATTCTTTCACAAAAAAAAGTGCATACAACACCATTTTATTCGTTTTTGGGATTTGGGGAGTTTTTTGGGGTGATGTATGCGCTTAGAGGCTAATTGCTTACATAATCGAGTATCACTAACAATATATATCGTTATCGTTATCGTTATATTAATGCAGTTTATCAATCAGTTATTATATCAACTTATTATTTTTTTTTTGTTGCGCTTTTAGTATTGTTTTTATTCAATTCTCTACAAATTTTTTACGCTTGTACACAAAACAACAGTTTTTTATAAATATAAGATAAAAAAAAAAAAATTATACATATACATATATATATATATATATAGATTCGGGGAGGCGGGGTTAGGAGGGGTTTTCTTTTCCATCATCATCGCTATATCGATATCGTTATCGATAGCTATACGTATGTGTATATATATATATAGAAAAAAAATGCTAGTTGATCCATCTAATATTTGATATTAGCCTAGTAAAAGTATTATTATTATTATTATTATATGTATGTAATTATTAATGTAGCTGAACTGTTGTTATCGATTTATCGATATATGTTTATGAGCAATGCTTGTGTAAGTCCTAAGTTTTTTTTTTCGGTTTTTTTTTATACTTTTTTGATACTTTTTTTGTTGTTTGTAGCCTGCCTGAAGAATATTGCGTGAAGAGAATTCAATGATAAAATGCCAGCGCCTTGGCATAGTAAGAGGTACATGGTGGTCATGATATGCGATCCGGCGATTGCCGTTGATTCTGCCCTCCGCCGCTGCTGTTTCCCCCCTCCTCTCCACCCGCTGCCACCGCCACAGCAGCTGCTGCAGCCGCCGCCGCTGCCGCCGCCGCAGCTGCGGCCTGCAAATGCAACTGATTGTAATCGGATGAAGTGTTATTATTATTATTATTGGTATTGCTATTGTTGTTGTTGTTGTTGTTGTTGCTGCTGGCCACTGGCGGTGTGATCGAGTGCTGGGAATTCGAATCGGATGAAGTGCGTCGACAGAAGGGCGCCAACATGTGCGGCGTCAAGTGGGGTGGGAAGCGAGGCAAACGTGGCAGGCCATGGAAGAGCAACGGATTGCCGCCGTGATGCGAATGCGAATGCGGATGCGGATGTTGATTGAGCAACAGTCGAGGATCGCTGGCAGCAGCAGCAGCCATAAGTGGCTCCCCGAAGCCTCCACCGAAGCGATGTTGCAACGCCTCAAAGCACAGCGGCATGCTCAGGCCATGCGCATGGGCGCCAGCGCAAATTCTGGCCAAGATCTCGGCCTGAAGTGCCGAACCAGCAGCTGCAAATTGCTGTTGTTGCTGCTGCTGCTGCTGTTGCTGTTGGTGCTTGCTGCTGTTGCTGTTGTTGCTCCCACTGTTGCTGCTGTTGTTGCCGAGCGACATCAGTTCGAGCAGCGGCACATCGGGGGGCAAGAACACGGCAGACGATTGCTGCAGATCATCGCTGCTGGTCGAGAGGAGTTTGCGATGCAGATTCTGATTCGAACTGTGGCGATCGCGGCTGCGTTTCGAGGGGAAGGCCGCGTTGCAGCCATCGATGTTGCACTTGTGATGCAGCTTCAGGTGCACGCTCTGATAGTGCGTCTTCAGATGGAAGTGATTCTGAAAGATGTCGCCACAGGCGGTGCACTTCAGGGGATTCTCCTTATCGATGGGGACTTCGGGTTCCGGTTCGGGTTCAGGTTCGGGTTCGGGTTCCGGTTCAGGTTCGGGTTCGTGCTCCGCTTCGGGTTCCGGTTCGTGTGGCGGTTCGTGTTGCGGTTCAGCCGCTTGCTTGTCAGTCAGTATAATGTTGTTGTTGTTATTGTTGTTGTTCAGGGGCCCCTCATCGTCCCCCAGGAGTTCCTGCTTGATGCGCATATAACGATTCTCAGCATCAACCTCGTCGAGCTCATCCAACGGCTCCTGTTTGATGTGGGACACGCTGCTGGCGGACAGGTCCAAAGTATCTGAACCGGTTTGCGGTGTTTCCCTTTCTCGAACCGGTTCCGATTCCCGTTCCCTTTCCGTTCCCATTTGGGGACGTTTCGCTGGCTCCTCGTCGTCGAGCTCCGTTTTAATCTGCGGCTTGGCATCGCTGGTGGTGTAGGGCGTCAGCGGTGGCGATGGTATCGCCTTGGTGGACTCGCTGCTGGCGCTGTTGCTGCCGCTTATCAGCACCTCAGCTTCTTTGGCTACATTCAGCTCACGCTCCGGTACACGATCCGGTATGCGTTCCGGTACTCTTTCCTCTTCGCCACGCTCCGTTTCGTTGTTGAGTTTCAGTTTCTTAATCGACAAATCGGCGGCCACATCGTAATTGTCCAGCGATGAATTGTCACAGGAATTCTCATCGGATTGCACCGCGGTGCAACGCACAGGATTTTGACTTTTGCGCTTCCGCTTGCCCATCATCAGCAGCAAGGCGGCCGATTGACTGTCCGATGTCGTTGTCGATTGCTGCTGCTGCTGCTGTTGCTGTTGCTCTTTGGTTTGACTCTGACTCTGACTCAGACTGAGGCTTAGACTGTGAGCGTGACTTAAACTGTGACTGTGACTGTGACTCGAGATGGCCGAGGTGGAACGCTCATCGCTCTCATTATCGTGATCCTTGTCGGGCAAACTATCGTCGAGCTCATCGCCGACGACAACAATGCCACCATCCTCACCATCGGGATCATCGTCCTCATCATCATCCACATCGTCCTCATCGTCGTCATCATCATCGGTGGGCATATGTATGCCCACCTCAAGTATCTCATCATCATCATCGTCCACATCGTCGACATCATCGTGATCGTGATGTCGCATCGCAGCCGCTGCAGCAGCAGCAGCCGCAGCCGCTCCCCCAGCTCCAGCTCCGCCTTCGTAACGTCCCAACATGCCATTGCTATCGAGATAGCTACGCTGCAAATGATATTCCTGGCCATGTTTGAGGTCCATTCCCCCACCTCCGCCACCTAGAGCGGCATGATGCCTCAAGTCCGGCGGCGGGGTCAAAAGCGGAAAACTCCCGAAAGGTCCGAGACCGGCCATGATGCCATTCGGTGCCTGCAAGAGCAACGGATGCGGTTGAGCGCTACGTCCGTCGTGGGGTGAGATTTTGCGACGCAAATGCGGTGAATGGAGCTTGGGATTCGGATTGGCGCTGTGACGATTTCGCGATCTCCTCGAACTAAACATCATGCTGCAACCGTCCACGGTGCATTTGTGCATCTCCCTTAAGTGGACCGCCGAAAAGTGAATCTTCAGCGCTCCCTTGTCGCAAAAGGTCTTCAGACACACGTTGCATTGGACGCGTTTCTTCCCGGTAACAGGATTGATGAACTGTGTGCCCAAATTCGCTGGCATTGAGCCCCACTGACGCTTGCTGCCGCTGTTGCTGCTGCTGCTGTTCCCCGGCGAATGTCCCGACTTGCGACTCGCACGCAATCCCGAGCTGGCAGCCAAAGCGAGTCGCGTCATTCGTTGCGATGAAACGGAGTTGCTGCTGCTGCTCGAACTGTTGTTGTTCGGCGTACTTTGTGTTGTTGTTGTCGTTGAGGAACTGCTCGATTTGGATTTGTTGTCGTCGTGCGGTGATGTTGCTGCCGCACGTTGTTGCTGATGGGGATGCTGTTGTGGTTGCTGCTGCTGGTGATGCTGATGCTGATGATGATAGTGATGACTGTGACTGTGACTGTGACTGTTCACGGGCGAGTGACGATTGTGTTCGCTATTCGATTGCTGCTGCTGTTGTTGTGACTGTTGCTGTGACTGCTGCTGGGAGTTTGCTTGCTGTGGCGATTGCTGGCAATCGGATTGCTGTTGCGTTGTCGCTGGCGGTGGTGGCGGCGGCGGTGGCGGTGGCAAATGATATGGCAACGGATGTCCGGCCATTGCCATTGCGCTAAAGAATTGATTACTTTGCGCCGCTGCCGCCGCCGCAGCGGCTGCTGCTGCCGCTGCTGCTGCTGCTGCGGCAACAGCAGCACTCTTTTCGCTCGGTGTCGTTGCCTCGCTGATGCGTCGTCGTGCCTGCGCCAACACCGCAGCCTGTTGCAACTGATGATGGTGCGTGTGATGCGAATGGGGATGGGGATGCGGATGGGCATGTGGATGCGTATGGGGGGGAAGCGGATGTGGATGTGGTGGATGTTGGGCATAGTCGCTGGCCGTTGATGGCGGTGGCGCGTTGGCGAATGCATTGATTTTGCGAAAATCAAATGGTTGCATATTCTGCAGATCGCTCAGCGGATTCAATTGGGCTGTGCTCATGCTCGTCCGCTCCAGCGATGTTGGCGATGTTGTTGTCGCACGCTCTCCAGCTGCTGCTGCTGTTGTCGTTGCTGTTGCTGTTGTCACTGCTGTGGGCGGTGGTGAGACGGAGTTGGGCGGCGGGTGGCGAAAGTAGGTGGCGGAGAGCTTTTGATGCAGCTGCGACTGCAGGTGCAAAAAGTGTGCGCTCATGCACTGCGATTGTGTGGGCGACAGTAACTGTGACTGCGACTGTAACTGTGACTGTAACTGTGACTGCGACAGTAACTGTGACTGTAACTGTGACTGTGACAGTAACTGTGACTGCGAGTGCAAGTGCAACTGCGTTTGTAACTGTGACTGCAGCTGTAACTGTGACTGTAACTGTGACTCCGTCTGCAGCTGTAACTGTGACGCATGACGCGTCGTTCCCCGTTGCTGTTGTTCCTGTCGATGTTGTTGTTGGCGGCGAGCTGCGTCGACTTGGTGTCATAACCATGGGACTGCTGCCGCTCAAACGCTGCTCAACTGCTTCACTCGACTGTTGTTGCTGCTGCTGCTCCCTGAAATGCTGCTCCAGCTGCTGTTGTTGTTGTTGTTGTTGTTGCTGTTGCTGTTGTTGTTGCTCATGTCCCACAAGCGGCGGCGGCGGCAGCAACGAATATCGATAACTGCCCAGCAGCAATGCCGTGTAATCCGTGTCGCAGCTTTTGCTTTGCAGCTGTTGATGATGTTGATGCGAATGTTGATGCTGATGTTGATGTTGATGCTGATGCTGATGTTTCTCTTGGCCAATATTCATCAAGGCTTAGACTTGCGTTGTTCTTTTTTTTTTTTGCAATTTAATGGTGATATAGACTAGATGATCAAATATATATATATATATATTGAATAATGGTGTATATATACAGATATAGAGCTAAGGTGTATATATCTTCTATAAGTTCCGTTGTTGTGCTAATTGCTAATTGATTCGTTGTCCGTTGGATTCCAATTGAACTGGTTGCTGAAATGATACGAAATGAAAATATTGCAATTAGTGACGATTAATAAATGTTATGTACATTTGCATTTGTCAGGGAAATCGATTCAAACATTAGTATATTTCTATGTTAGTATATTTCTATATACATACTAAATATATACTAAATATGTTTTACTGCAATTAATGATGATTACTAAAAGTTGCATTTCTAGGGCAATGTGCTTGTTGTTCATTTAAATTACAGGATTTAAATAAAGTAAGTCATTATGAAGGATTGGAAAAACGAAATTCGAAGCTAGAAATGATTTTTGGTAACAATAAACAATAATAACTAAAGTCTTTAAGATTGCAATTAGACAAAAGTATGAAAGTTATTTAAGAAATTATTTTGGATGGGAAAAACGCCTACTTATGATACTACTGGGTGATAATCTGGTATATTTTTTACTCTATGGTATATTTTGAATGTACTAGTGTATCAATATACCAAATACAACTTGTGGTGTATTTTCAATGCTGTACTGTATCAATACACCAATTACATATATACTTTGGTATATTTTTAGTATTTTTGCGGTATATAGAGAGAGCTACTGCAATAGGGTCATAGTTGCTTTGGCTGATAAATTAGTATTTTTTACACTCTATGGTATATATTAAATGCTGTGATCTATCAATATGTGGTATATTTTTAGTATTTTTCGGTATATTAATTCGGTATATTTTAATAATAATACCACATTATTTTGGTCTTATACGACATAGGGGCATCTCACAGTCTAGCACACCCGACTGTAGCTTTTCCACTCGTTTAATAAATAGTTTTGTATGACAAAAAACGCCTAATGCAATTTGATCTTAGCTGCTTTGGTTGACAGTGTGGAAGGTTTAAGACTCTATGGTATATTTTGAATGCAAAACTAAATCAATATACCAAAATTAGCTTTCGGTATATTTTTAGTATTTATTTTGTATATTTTCAGTATATTGGCAGAATACAGTTTTATTGTATTTGGGTAGTAGGTACTTTCTTACTTGTTTATTATGAAGGAAGGCAATTCCTTCTGTTAGTCTGTTCTTCCCACAACTGTGATGCTTGTCACATTTACTGGGTATATATATTTATTTGTATGCTTAAACTTAGAATTTGAATAGTGTATTTTTAATTAAAACTTAGGCATAAAACTTATCGATTGGCATAAAGTTATTTAATCAACTAAATCAATAGCCTATTTACATTACTCGAAATGGGTTTCAATGTCCACGATATTCCTGCTAGTCGGTCATACCCACAAATGTGAGAGTATGCAACAAAATAATGCTAATAACCGACTTGATGTGAACTAAACTGTTAACCCCATTATTTATGCCATTAGTAACCAAAATAAATGAATGTTGATCATGGTCAATGCTGTAGGTAGACGATAGCTCAGCTCTTCCCTCTCTCTCTCTCTCTTGCTATCTCTCTCGCACAGTGATGAGCAGGTTCTTCGCCTGCTGCTGCTGTTGCTGCTGTCACTGTTGCTGTTGTCGTTCACGACACGATGAAACATTTGTCCACAACTCTGAGGCGCGATGATGCTCAAGGAGTTCCACCGAAAACGCCTAACGAAGTGGCCCCGAAAGAGACCTCCCAAGTGTGCGTGTGTGTCGGAGTGTGTGTGTGTGTGTGTGTGTGTGTGTAAATATGATTATTTAAAAGAAAAATAAGAATAATGATGTGACAAATTCTGAGTGGACACTTGAACAATTTCGAGAGCGAAACGGCGCGTCGCATCGTCGCAACAGACCGAGAGTGGACAACAACCGGGCGGCGTGACAAGACAATGTACTCATATTCATACTCATATTCATACTCGTATTCATACTCATACTATACACACTCGTCGCAAACACTCACACACTCGTGCAGTGAGTGAGTGGCCAGTGCCAATACAACAACACGATGATCTTCGTGCTCGTCGACGTTGTCGTTGTTGTTGTTGTTGTTGTTGGCCATGGCCACTTCCACTTCAAATTCCCATGTCACATTCTTGTGCGCCGCACAAGAGCCGATCTCCATGTCTCGATGTCTAGCCGAAAGACCGCCATGGCACCGAAGAGAGACCCCCTACCAATCATCTCTTCAACCCGCTCTTCTTCCGCCTTCCACCTTCCTCCTCCTCCTGTTGCGTTGTTGATCGTGATCGAGATCGCGATCGCGTTTGGCTTTGCGCGTTCGCCCCTGACGCGATCGCATCGTTCGGATACGCAAATTATGATTGGGATCGGCAGCGTCATCGTCATCGACAAAGACAACGGACAACGATGGACAACGACAACGACGCGACATATCGACATATCGACATCGCCAACACTACCATTAAATGCTAAGCCGTATTAGCCGATCGTTAAGTAATGATGCGTGCGCAAATTGTGACTAATATTACTTAAATAGATATGTGAATGTTGTTCATCATACATGAAGTCTCTGATGTCTGTTTCTTTTCTTCTTCTCTTTTTTATAGCGCTGGCAGAAGGTAATGAAATTGTATAATTTTAATGATGTTTAAATTGATTAAGAAGTTGAAGTTGAGTCAGCTTCGAGATTGGATTTAATGTGAGCAAAAAAAAATGATTTCGAATTGCAATTGAATTTCTGTATATGCACTTAGAATGAATGGAATTCAAATATGTGGAATTTGACAGGTTTATTTGAACTTTGAAATAGCAGTGCGTTTAAAATTGAAAAAATTACTTTTACCAACGCAACTTGGAGACAAATTTGAAATATAACAGCCTAATGTATTTATTTTTAAATTAACATTTTTTTTCACTTTGGGCAACTTAATATTTTAGCAAATATGGAAAATAACTAAAGAATACATTATGATTGTAATAGCAGTATTAAGAGAAAAATAAAAAGTTATGTTAAAATAATTTTATTCGCATAAATTGAAAGAATTGAATTGAAAGCAGTTAAATATTATGAATAATTGTTCTACCTTATTTAACTTTGATTGAAATTGTAAAAAAGTGGAATGCAGTTAGAAAAGATTGATATAAATTCTTTTCTAATACCAAACTTGGGAATGATTGGGAATTTCTTGAACTTAATTCAGCATTGAATTGGCATAAATTGAATCTCATTAATAATTATTACCATAAAAATAAAATTGCAATAAAATCAATTGAAAGCAGTATCAAATTCTTGAGCTAAATTTACATTATTTTACTTTCTCTTCAAAGTGATAAATTTTTAATGATTTTAATTGCAGTTGGCAAAACTGTGCAAATTAATGTCACAGCACATTAAGCATCCAACCTTCTAAAGACGAGTGTCTGTAAAAATTAGAGGCTCTAAAATTTATTTGCGTTTTAATTGAGTTTATGTTTTTGCTACGCTGCATTTTTTCAGTTGAATTGCAATAAAAATGGTCAAGTTATAGAGAATAGCAAATCATATTAGTATACTGATAATTTCCATTTAAATAACAGTTGATTGATTTGTCCCAAATTACAGGGTATGTTGGCAGTTGCATATAAACGACGCGGCAAAGTGAGAAAGAGCGATGTGAAGTGCTCACGAATGTCACATTGAGTAAATGACTTTGTTATTGACAAAACTTGGCGTCAAGAGACATGAACATGAACACGTTATATGGTTATAGACATTCGATGTCGATGTCGATGTCATGCAAATACATATGTACATATATATTATACAAACTTGTATTGTTTTCCATAACATACAATTTGCCAGTTGTTCGTTCTTTCGTATTTTTATATCCGCTATCCAAATGGTGGAAGGGTATTATAATATTGTGCAAAAGAGGTCATCTCAAGCACTATAAAGTATATATACTATAGACGATTGTCATGTCCTTCTGCCTGTCTGTATGAACGCTCAGATCTTAGCGATGCTGTCTGGAAAATTTTATTCAATATGGTATATTTTTAACGCAAATTTATAGTCTTCAGTATAATTCAGTATTCTTCAGTATGTTTATTAGGTATATTTTTAGAATAATACTGCACTGTTTTCTGTTATTGAAAATGGATAAAGGTTACATATATTCTTCTATTCTTCTTCTATTTGGTATATTTTGAACGTAATAGTTAGTATATCGATATACCAAATAAGCTTTGGTTGACAACCATGGAATATTTTCTTCATATATACTTTGAACGTAATAGTTTACTAATATACCGAATATAGTATATTCTAGTATTTTGTTTGGTATATTTTTATATAATGTGAATACACATTACTCACTTTAGTATATTTTAAAGGTATTATATATTATCGGTATATTTTAGTATATTCGGTATGTTCATTTGGTATATTTTTACATAACGGATACGTGTTTTCTTCACTATGATATATTTTGAACGTAATAGTATATCAATATACCAAACATAGATTTCAGTATATTTTAGTATTTTTACTATATTCATTTGGTATATTTTTATAAGAGTAACGAATCACCGTTTTGCTTTTATTAAAAATGGATAACGCGTATCTCAAAGTGGAGCACACTCGCTTCGTCTACAGCTTCTTACTTGGTGTTGTTGTTGTTGTGGGCAGTTTGCATGACATATGTCATCTCGGCAAAGTAATTTAAATACTGCACAAATTGTATTTTAATTGCCACCTGTTATTATTGCTCCCATTGTTGTTGTTGCTGCTGCTGCTGCTGTTGTAATGACATTTATTTCGATTACTACTCCAAGCTCTCAGAGCAGAGCCAAGTCCACGGAGCCCAAGCCAGCAATCTCCACACACACACATACACACACATACACACATACACATACACACACACACACAAGCAAATCAGAGATGAATGCTGACCAAGTTTTAATTGCTTTTGGTTAATACTTTTTTTGCCTCCTATATCTTTGTATTTTGCTTTTTATTTTTCCATCTCGCTCCCGCGCTGTCGATTTGTATTTCTGCGCTTAAGCTCTTGCCAAACGAGTTCTCTCAGCAATATGTTTATGTAATTATTTCTGTCATTGTCAATACTCGAAGCTAAGGTGACATTTTAGTGCCGCGTTCATTGAGCTCTAGTATCTGGCTTTAATCCCAAGTGGGCTGCATGCAAATGAATAAATCAATTACATTTCAAATTTGCACAATTTGTTAAGGATTTGAGGTGACACTTAAAAAAATGAAAAAGTTTCGGAAAAAATACGAAATGCATATGAGTTCAATTCACGTTTAAAATGCAATTTTAACTATAGTTTTAATTAAGTTTGCATTTCAGTTGCATAATTTTTAGTCATCTTTTTTTTATTTATTAAGAGCAAATTATTGAAATTTTCAATTTACAAAATTCTTGAAAGGCTTTTTATATAAAAATTCTTAAAAAATAAAATGTATATTTTTTCATAGTTTTATCAATGAAATTTGCAGCTAAATTTTTCATTGTCATTTTATTTGGAAATATATTGGCGAGAAAATCTGGTATATTTGTCATCCTATGTATATAGTATTATATCAATATACCAAACATAGCCTTTGGTATATTTTAGATTTCTTTGCGGTATATCAATGTGGTATATTTGCTTTTATACCCGAAAAATCTGGTATATTTTGATTGTATTATTTTTGGTACTTTATGGTAGATTTCGAATCTAGTTTTTATTAATATATAATATCAACTAAAGCCATTACTATTTTATTTAAGATTTTTGTGGTATATAAATTTGGTAAGTTTTATGTTTTATTATAATTTTAGTATTTAGGTGGTATATTCATTTGGTATATTTTAAATGTAATACCACACTGTTCGGATTTTATTCAGAATTTATAATGGTATCTCAAAGTCGAGCACACTTGACGGCAGCTTTCTTAATTTTTTAAAGGAACTAGAAAACGTTTAATTGATTTTTCAGTTTAAACATAATATTTACGTGCATATATGATCTAATTTACTTTTAATAGATGCTTGAGTTTTGCAAAAACATTTGTTAACTTTGAAAATTCGCTTTATCAATCATATCTGTATTGACTTATATGTAGAATCCATTAAGTAAGAAACCGAACGCTTTGTGATTTTGTGTTTTTTTGGGTTAATAAGCAATTTCCTTGTCATTTTTTGTTCGGACTTCCTACCGACATGTCAAAGCGAATCTTTTTTGGCTTATTTTGTTTCCCATGCTAAATCGGTTGATAGCCTAATTCCGCAATTAATTATTAATTTGATTTCGACAAGTTTTTTGTGTTTTTTTTGTTTGGTGTTTTATTGGAATTCGAAATGGGAAGATGACATATGTTAATGAATTTGGTTCATTCTAATGAAAGTGGTCTCTGTTCGTTCTACCTCTCACTTTCCATGGAAATTCATTAAAATTTCATAATTTTGTGTGTGACCACAAAAACGCAAAGAAAGACAGAAAGAACGACGGGCAAAGCAAACGAAACGAAATGAAACGAAAACCCCCCGGCGAAAAGGCAACAAAAATAATCGTGAGAGGATGAACCAAGACGAAGAAGAAGCTGAAGAAGCGGCGTTACCATGGCCCAGACACCAATCATCTTTATTGGGCTTTGGAACATATATTTTGTTTTTGTTTTTAACGCATTCCGAAAGCCATAAAGCAGCAGAAGCCATAAATGCGTGTTAAAGTCGGCCAACAAACAACAGAGATGAAAAAAAAAAATAATAATATAATTTCGTTGTCGTCTCGCTGGACCGAAATGTCAACCATTAAACGAACCGAAATGTGCCAAAGATCCCACAAAAAAAAAAAAAAAAAGAACAGAAAATATATAACCGATCCCAGAAGCGACAGCGTGTCCAATTCTTGAGCTCTCCAGCTCTTTTTTTTTGTTGGTCTCTTCTTCTGCTCGTCTGTCTATTTTGTAAAACTTAATTTATTAAACACATAAAAAGTGTCAACACGGTTTGCTGCATATAAAATATGTTGGTCAACGTTTAAGCCAAGAGCCAAGTTGCAAAGGGATCGCATCGGATCGCATCGCATCACTTCAGTTTTGATTATGAACGCCTCCGATTGCCGCCGAACACAAAGCTTAACAAAGTGATTTCAACAGCAACAACAACAACCACATTTTATTTTTGTCGATTTCGGTTTTTTTTTTGTATTTTAAATATGCAAATCGCTTTAGGATCGTTGCGAGTGAATGTGAATGCTCAATGGCAAAGGACACGAACATTGGGAATGGACGAAGACTTTGGACATGGAATTATTGCCACGGCGACAAAATACAGATTCATATTTAGTCTGCCTTGTTGTTGTTGTTTTTGTGGCGCTACTCTCAAGACCCAATGTCTGGCCGCATCAGTTGTGATCTTCATGAACACCAACAACAACAACAACGATCGCAACCTTAATCGTATGAAGAAGAGGAAGAAGAACACAGCAGCAACAGCAGCGATCACAGCAGGAGTTGAAACATTCTACGCATTGTTCACAGCTTTGTCCAAGCGAAAGAGAGAGAGTCAACTAACTCCTTGGATCACTGATCGCAATTTGGACCTAAAGCTTGTGTAATTGAATCAACTCAAGGCTCAACAGATCGTCGAGTCGAGTGTCGAAATCAAAAAAGCGGAAGAAGGCACGAGACAACCGACAAACCAAAAAAAAAAAAAAAAAACGCAAGAGATCTGTTTTGGGTGAGAAAAGGAGATGGATCAAAGGGGAATAGAATGTGAGAGTGTGACTTTGGCACTATGCTGATTGACAGCAGAGCAGCTCAGTTAGTGCAAAGATAAATGTATTTGATATCATCATAAACTGCACTTCAAAATTATGGTTTTCTCAATCATCATAGACTGCACTTAAAAATCATTTAATACCCAAAATTATTTGCTACGTACAATCAATAACTATAGTATTTTTTTTTATTCCTGGAAACTTGGTTGCAATTGGATATAAATTGTAGAAGTTAACATACAATTTATGAGGTACTTTTTTATGGCAAATAACGTCTACTGATTTTGCTGCTTTGACTGAACTCTATGGTATAATATATTTCGAATATAGTAATCATCGACATACCAAATATGGCTTTTGGCATTTTGTAGTATTTTTATGGTATATTATTCTGTATATTTTTAAAATAATATGTCGAGTACCGCCTAATGCAATCGGATCTTAGCTGCTTTGGCTGACAATCTAGTATATCTTGGCATCTATGGTATATTTCTAATGTATTACTTAATCAAATATGGCTTGCGGTAATTTTTGGGTATATTATTTGGTATATTTTTAAACTAATATAGCAAATAACGCCTTTGGCTGACAATATAGTATATTTGTACCTCTATGGTATATTTCGAATGTATTACTTAATCAAGTATGGCTTGCGGTATTTTTTGGGTATAATATTTGGTATATTTTTAGAATAATATGGCAAATAACTCCTACTGCAATCGGATCTTAGCTGCTTTGGCCGATAATCTAGTATAATTTGACCTCTATGGTATGCATCGATGTACCAAATGTACCCTTATGTACAATTTTAGTATTTTTAGTATATTAATTAAGTATATTTTTAAATGTTTGTTGTTTTTATTTCATTCAAAATGTGTAGCGAGTATCTTTGCAAGTTCCTTTACGAATTCAGAATATTTTGGGCTGAATTTGCATGTTGTTTAAGAAATTTTTCAGAACTATTTTCTGTTACAACTAAAGTTTCGCGTTAAATTGTTGCCAGCTAAACAAAAACGTTGTAAGTGTGCACATATTATATTTATATATCATAATTAGCCTAACAAACGTGACCGTAATAAGTTTTAAATATCCTTCACATTGTTGTATGGTCACACTTGATCTTAACTGTCTTTATGTCCGTACATTCGGTGTGGTTAGAAAATATAGAAGTTCATTAATGTACTTAAAACGAAATTGAAGTTGTACATTTTATTTGGAAACGAATATTGGCAATCGAATACAAAAAATGTATAAAATATAAAGACAACTTTCGAGTGAATATTCGTGCTCATTGAATATTTTTTGTAGTTCGCTTTGCAATTAACTTTTCCATCGCGAAATGTGTCTCAGACAAGGCGCGAGAGAGAGAGAGAGAGAGAGAAAGAGAGGAGTCAGAGTAAGAAGGGAAGAGTAAGATTAAGTTAAAGCCGCAAGCTAAACCTGCTACACATTGTGCACGCCCCTTTTTGTGCTTGTGGCATCAACAAGTTGACGACAAATTTATGAGTTATGATACGTTCACTCGCTGTTGTCCAGCGACTGAGAGACGAACAACTCGTAAATACTTACGAAGAGCTATACTATAAAAAAAAAAATCATTTGTGTTGAAGGAAGAGTTCAGCAAAGCGAATGAAACAACAAAAAATAAACGAAAGACGTCGCAACGTCTCGAAACGAAACGAAACTTAACCTAACTGAACTAAAACCGAACCGAACTGAACTGAACTGAACAGAAGAGCCATTCTTATTTCATATTTTCGTTTTTTTTTTCTTATATCTTGAATCTTCAATCTTATGTCTTATATCTTATATTGTAGCCGGGAGCGAAACAAACGATTGATTGAAGGCAAAAAAGGCGGCGGCGGCTTTGTTCATGTGCTACAACCATCGCATTTAATGAGATTTATATCAGTTTTTAATAGCTTTGTGACTCTATTGTGTTTGCATTCCCCCATCCTTCCATCTCCCCTTCCCCTTCTGTTCAAGCTGAAGCGAATCTCTCTCTCTCTTGACTTGTAATAAAAAATCATAAAAATTAGTCTGTAACATTGTCAAAAAAAAAGAAGAAAAACAGAAATAAAACTTGTGACTGGCCATTGCCATAAAATGTTGATCTTTAAATGATAAGCAAAACAATCGATGTAATACTTACATATAGAGTAAACTGCATTCAAAACATCTGCAAAAGACAAAAAAAACAATAGAAATTTTTGCGATTAGTTACAATGTCGTAATACTTTTTAAGCACTCTGAAGTACTTGGTTCACTTATATAACTATCAAAGTTGATGACGATGACGATGACGATGATGATGATGATGACAATGATAATGATGATCTATTGTTAGCCACTCAATGACAATCGAATGCCTCGAGAGTTGGTGTTAATTTAAATCAAATGACAAAATATAATAAACGACCATAAAATTTAATCCGAGTGTTCTCTAAAACGATACGCAAAATGTGCTAAATGCCATGACAAACAGCCACAATACGACACGACATCGAACTTTTCGAGAGGGGGAGGGAGGAGGTGACCGGTGATGTGTGCTCAAATCATACCCTTTAACTAATCGGAAAATATTTACTATACTAAGCAAATAGTTCTTACAGAACAACATTTCATTGTTGCGATTGACTGGATTAAAAAAAATGAATAAATAAATCATATTTAATAAAAATTAAAAGAATTTAACTAATAATTCATATTTTTAGTTCATTCCGTATATGAAGAATATTTTGTAGAAATTAAAGAATAGCTTTCAAAATCATTTACAAATGTAATTTATCAAAATTTACAAAAATTTGATAATTAAACATTTTTAGTTGATTCAGAATTCTGAAGAATATTTTAAAGAAATAAAAGATTTATTTTCAAAATCATTTCCAAATGTAAAAAAAAATAAAATGATTGCAATTGATTGAAATAAAAAAATGCAAGAAAAAGACTTTGTAAAAATTTATTTCTTTTCAATTTATGATTTAATATATATTCTGATCGATTGCTTTTAAAGAATTTAGCAACAAATAATTCATATTTTTAACTCATTCCGATTTGAAGAATATTTTATGCTTCGTTTTTTTTTTTAATATTATAGAATATTTCATATAATTTATAATTTAATTTTATTTTAATAAATTCTAACATTTGCCATTTCATTTTGGATGTTAAAAATTTACATTTAAGTCAAATATAATTTTTACTTTGATTTTGGTTTGATAAACTTGGAAAAAATTATAAAATTTCGAGTAATTTATAATATTAAACTAGTTTTATTTTGTTTTAATACATTTTGTCATATAATATTTTTTATTTTTCGCATTCACTTCAAAAAAAAATCAAATGTTCTTTTTGTACTTTTCGTTGACACAAATTTGAAAATAAAAGATCGATCGATAAAAGATTACTTCACATGTGCATATACCCGTTAAACGAATTTACAAAAGACGCTGCCAAGTTGACAGCGTTTGACACAAAGTAGAAAATGAAAACCAATTAAACTAGCTAATCAAATATTATTGTCATTAGCACCAACAAAAAAAAGATTTAAACGGCTTATTAGCAGTACCATTTAGGTGTTTTTCTCAGTTTATTTATTTTTTTTGTTGTTGTGTAAACGCACTTGAACGTGCTTTGGATCGACTCTCTAAATGCCCAGCAAGAAGAAAGTCTACACGATTCTTTGAAACACAAAAATAAAATTGTTTATTTTATTATCATAGTATATTAATTTCATGAAGTGTCTTTATTTAAAATCTACTTCGTTATTTAAAAAAAAACTTCGTGTTCTTTACTTTTGCAGTGATCTATCTTTTAATAAAGTTTTTCATAATTTTAGTTAGCATAAAATGGAAAAATACTTCTATTGCATTACAGACACTAACATTATTATTCTATACTTTACATTTTAAACTTAAAGATAGTATTTTTGAAATTATGAAATAATTTTGGACGCAACAAAGAGCATTGCATCGACCCTATTTTGGAGTATGTAGAGTATTTAGTAGTCGTGCGTATCGCATTTGATTTTCGTTGTGTTGAGCTTCGAAAACAGCAACAACAACAACAACAATGAAAATAAAGCTTGGACAGTTAGCAGCTTAAATTCGTTTTTAACTATGCAAATGTTGTGTCAATCAATTAGCAATATTATCAGATGTGTATTATATTTTGTCTAAAAAGGCACATGTCAACTCGATGGAGTATCAAACATGCATATAGCGACTGCTCCTCTCCTAACGGATTCCACACTGAGTCTCTCTCTCTCTTTTACACACACAGATGCTGCCAATTGCTGCCCACGACTTTTCGCTTCGACGAGGTGTGCTCAAAGAATTGATAACGAAGTTTTTTTTATAAATTTTTTAAGGGATTGTTATTGATGAGCAACTAAGCCTCATATATGAATAAATACAGAAATTAGTCTGCCAAATACTAGTATATAATTTATGAATTCTTTCAATTGAAATATATAACATATTTAAATTATTTGATTTTGAAATATTTATGATTTTACTGCAACTAAGCATCAATACAAAATGAGTACAAAAGTTAGTCTGTCTTAAATAAATACTAGTAGATAATTTATGAATTATTGCAATTTAATTCATCATATAGGCAAGCCCTTAATTATAAATATTTAAATCTTTCTAATTAACAAAATGTGCAATATTTATGATTCGTATGAAAAAGTGGATCTCAGAGACTATTAGAGAAAGAGAGGAAGTATCATATCTCTATACTTCCTACCCCAAAAAATCGACAAATATCGAAAAACAAGAATAATTTTGATATAATAATAATACTTCTTAAAGATTTGGTTACGATCATATGAAAATTGTAGAAGATATTTAAGACATACTTTTGAATGGGAAAAAACTGCTACTACAATGGGGTTTTACTTGCTTTGGCAGGTGGTATATTTTGAATATATATAAATATACCAAATACAACATTTAGTATATTTTCAGTATTTTTAGGTATGTTAATTAGGTATATTTTAAATATATTATCACACTATTTTGCTTTTATTCAAAATCCACATTTGAGCATACTCGAAATACAATCCAGAAAGCTGCAGTCAAGTGAACTCGACTGAGATATACCCGGTACCCGATTTAATAACAGCAAAAGTATTATTCTTTAAAAAATACCAAATACCACAATAAATACCAAATACTAAAATATACCGTAGGTCAGCGCAACTTATTCATACTGTATTATAAGTTTTATACATAATTGTTTTGTAAAATATAATATATGTGAAATTTTAGACTTCTAAAGTGAACTTTGTCGACAATCGCTTATAGATTGTATTATTCAAATAAAATATATTTGCTCAAAAGCCAAAGGCCTTTGCAGAAATACATTAGTGTTAATTTTAATGAAATCCAACCTCTTAAAATAAATTAAATATTTGTTTAATTATTGAATTCTTCAACTCTGAATTATGCTAATAGAAATTCTTCTTAATTGGTTAATTTGATTGTTTTCGCTTTTGAAACCTGCTCGAACTTCAGCAATACATAAAATAAATGTTGCATTGGCAAAGAGCAGCGGACTTGTCAATGACTGATAAGTTAATGGCAATGTGATTGCTTGACAAAAACAAAAAAAAGAAAAAAGAACAAAAAAAGGAATGTCCTAGCGACTGCGAGTCTCGAGTGCTTTGCCATTGACGTTGTAATTGAATCAATAATAAAATCAAAAGGTGCCATGCAACCCTCTCTATCTCTGTCTCACTCTGTTGCCAACCGTGACGATGGTGTCGGAGTCGATGTCCGTGTCCGTTGTCATCGTTCACCCTTCGGAATTGGGGAGGTGGCAAACGTTTCGTTTTTTTGTCCTGTTGTGTTTGGGGGTCTCTTTGAATTGCTCCAACAATGACTTCGATGCTTGACTGACTGACTGACTGAGTGAATGAGTGAGTGAGTGAGTGAGTGACTGAGTGAAGGACAGGACGGATTGAGTGTGTCTCTTTTGCGTTTTGGAATCCATGTCTCGCCCTGTGTGTGTGAGTGTGAGTGTGTGTATATATTTCATTTTTGAACTGTCTCCCTGACAGCCTACGAACATTTTGAGTGACGTACAAAATGATGTCGTGTTGTCGTTGTCGTTGTCGTTGCTGTGTCGTGCCACGGCAACAGCAACAACAGCAACAGCAACAACAACAACAACAACAACTGCGACAGCGACAGCAACGTCCACATCCACCAAAGTCAGCAACCAACCAGGTTGACTTTTTACAGTCGTACCGCCGGCATTCGTGAACGTCGTCGTCGCCGTCGTCGTCGCATGAGACGACGAGGGCCCCGTCAGTTTTGGGTCCGACATGGCAGTAGTGACTTTCGACTTGAATGTGCGCGATTTTTCGAGTGCGCCACGTCAAATCAACTAAACTTCTTTCGCCTCCCTTCCCCTCTTTCCACTCTTTCCACTCTTCCCTCTCTCTCTCTCTTCCTCTCTCTCTGATGATATTATGGAAAAAGAAACGTATAAGTCGCTGCTTTTTTCTTTGCTGTGACGAGCTTAACCCTTGTGTGTCGCTGCTGCGACAATTTCATGGCAATCATACGCACTGTGGGACAAACTCAGTATTTTGTGGGAAGAAATTTGCTAAATGAATAAATCTTGATTTCAACATTAGCGAACTAAATAAATTCAACTATAAGATATATATTTCTTGATTAGAAACTTATGCTCTAGATCGTAGGACTCTGTTTGCAATCAGTATTATTCTTAAAATTCACCAAAATAATATACAGAAGACTATATTTGGTTTACTGATGTAATACTACATTCAAAATATACCATATAGAATTAAAATGTTCCAAATAGTCAGCCAAATATGTGCGGTATTATTCTTAATATACACCAAAATAATATAGCATATAAATCTTGAAATATACCGAAGGCTACATTTGGTATATTGATATACTAATACATTTAAAACATATCATAGAGTACTAAAATATACCAAATAGTCAGTACAAGCTGTGTGAAATATATATTGTTTTGGTATATTTTAAGAATAATATCACGAATAATACCGCCCAACTGTGGCTGCTACTGCACATATCCTAAAATATACCGAAGGCTACATTTGGTATAATGATATAGTACTACATTGAAAGTATACCATAGAGTACTGAAATATACCAGATTGTCAGTCAAAGCTATGCTGTTTTAATATTAAAATATACCAAAATAATATACTGCAAATATCTTAAATTACATCGAAGGCTTTATTGATATAATATATCTAAAATATATACCAAAACAAATTTTCATTTGGAGTAAAGATAAATTATTATAGATCTTGTTTTGGGATTTATTTTTATGTTTTAAGATAATTGCAAAAATTAACGAATTCGTATGCATACCAAAAAATGAAATAAATATAAATATAAAATAAAAAATCGATATAAATTAATTTAGATATATGCTAGAATATTTGATCCTTTGTATTGTATATTAAAATAAGCACATATTGATTTGAAAATACTTTTGTCAGTATAAATGCAATAAATGTAGCAATAAAATGCAATGTTAATACATAGAAATTTACAAATTTTATTTATAATTTCTATAAATATGGAAACTTAAAATAAGTGAATTATATTTACCTATTTCTCTGAACCGAAATTCAATTTACATACACTTTACTAGTAATGATCTATTTTGTATGCAATGAAATTGATTTTGAGTTGACTTAGAATTGCAGAATATCCACTGTGCACAGTGGTGCACTGATCAAACACACAAACACACACATACGAAGTAAAGGGTTAACAAGCATGCTCCTCAAGTTTGTTTGGGGGCATTATAATCTTTGCTTTTCGCGCTCACAAAATGCGGCTGACACTGCAACTGAGAACCGCGAATCGCGAACCGCGAGAATTGAGCACTAAGCGACGAGGTGGGGTGTGGAAAAGGTGGGTGCCCAAGGGAAAGGGGAAAAGCAGCAGGCAGGCAGGCAGGCAGGGCTTTTGAGAGGACTGTTTGTGGATTGGCATTCGCCGGGTTTCTCGTTCGCGTTCGCATTCGCGATTGCGTTTGCGTTTTCTTTGAAAGGCACACGTCATGGCTGTGTCAGTGTTTATGCCGGCCGAGCGTCCGACCATGCATTATATACGCAGACAGGCGCTCAGAGTCAGTCAGAGTCACAGTCAGAGTCAGAGTCAGAGTCACAGTCAGAGTCACCCAGGCAGTCATTCATTCATTTAGTCAGTCAATCAGTCAGTCAGTCAGTCATTCAGTCATTCATTCAGTCCGACAGTCAGACAGTCAGTCACAAAAGGAAGCACTTGAAAAAGTGAGCACGTTAACGGGGCAAAAATAGTTCGTCGCCTCCTCTAAAATGCCATTCTCTCGACCAAGTCAAGTCAAGCCAACCAAGCCAACCAAACAGACTGACAGACTTGCGACTTGCGACCGTGCCTCGGGGCATGCAACACGAGCGCAAGAAGGTGCATTGTGTCGCCCCAAAACACTTGCGAAAGGCTCTCGAGTCTGTCAATCCAAAATACAGAAATACAAAAATTAAAAAAAACTTAACTCAACTCAACTGCACTGAACTGAACTCAACGACAAGACACGAGAGCAAAAAAGCAAACGACACCAAAATAAATAAATAAATGTTAAAGAAAAGAAGTGAAAAAAGAGAAGAACAAGAACAAGAACTAACAAATAGTGTAAACAAATGGGTGGCGAAGCGGCGCAATAAAGTCAAAATCGATGGATATGCTGCCGCAGTTGTCCTCATATATGGTTCTCTCCCTCACTCTCTCAGTATCTCTCCTTCTCTTTCTGTCTCACACGACTTTGCATTACACATACATATGTATATGATATAAGAGGCATACGTTATGTTGTGAGGTAACAAGGGTATTTATTTAATCCTAAAATTACATATAGAACTCACATATTCATAATTTTTGCCGTTGTAATTCTTTGACTAGATATTGAAATATGTGTGGTATTAATTTATTTTGTTTTTTCATTATAAGCTGATGATACGAAATTTTACAGTTTTCATATATTTGTATACATTTAGTATTAAATAAATATACCATATAAAGCCTTCGGTTTTTTTTGCGGTATATTAATCTTATATGTTTTAAATTGACAGTAGATTTCTTACTTGGTTACGATTCAATTTTTCGGTAAAATTTGGTATATTTCAAGAAAAATATCAGATTACAATCTGGTATATTTTAGTACTCTATGATATATTTTGAATGTGGTACTATGGCATAATATTAAATAAGGCCTTCAACATTTATAATATTTTTTGCGGTATATTAATTTGGTATATTTTATAATAATACCACAATATTTTATTTTTATTCAAAATGGATATTAGATAGCACACTCGACTGTAGCTTTCTTACTTGTTTAAATGTAGTACGATGTCAATATACCATTTATAGGTCTTGGTATATTTTATTATGTTAATTTGACATATTTTCCTATGGTATATTTTAAGTGCGGTATAGCAAAATATCAACTAAAAGGCCTTCAACATTTTTAGTATTTTTTGCGGTATATTAATTTAGTATATTTTATAATAATATCAATTACTTTTAGTCAAAATGGATGTCGGATACCACACTCAACTGTAGTTTTCTTACTTGTTTAATGTAGTACGATGTCAATATACCATATATAGTTCTTGGTATATTTTAGTATGTTAATTTGGTATATTTCACGAATAATACTACACAGAGTTAGCGGACAATCTGCTATATTTTAGCTGTCTATGGTATATTTTAAATTTAAAACTCTATTAATATACCAAATATAGCTTTCGGTATATTTATATTTTTACGGTAGCTTTCTTACTTGTTGAAATGATGTCATACGATGTCAGTAAACCTTTATATATTTTAGTATTCTTGCGGTATATTAATTTAGTATATTTTATGAATAATACTGCATTGCTTTGCTCTTATTCAAAATATATAGAGTTTATCTCACAGTCGATCACACTCTACTTTAGCTTTCTTACTTGTATTTTTTTTGTGTACAAATTTATTAACATATATTATTATATTATTTTATTCAAGTGGCTTCATTGCTTTATTGTGTAAGCAAGCTATGTATTTCTATAAAATATTCATATATGTTTATTTAATGATCAAGTGATCAAGTGATTAAGTCCTCTATTCATTTTAAATACTTAACTCTATTAATCGATGTTCCTTTAGTGAAAAAATTGATAAACCAACAGCTGAAATGGATGAACGCAACTCGATCACAACTCTTTGATCGCAGTTCGTGAGTTGAATGAACTTAATGAGTATTCACACTCAGCGATCGTCGCAGTTGCATTCGCATTCGCATTCGCACTCACCACTGGCATGTGTATCAATATATATATATATTGACCTAAAGCATTTCGATGAGTGATTGGTTATTGCAGCAGCAATCCATTCAAAGATGAATGGATTCAGCGCACTGCAGTCGCCGTGTGTGTGTGTGTGTGTGTGAATACTTTATGAATACACTCACACACACACTCATGCGTTTTTATTGAAGTTTTATCGGTGTTGGCGATCATGGCGGGGCGGCAATATCAAAACAAAGAGTCCTGCCGTGCCGTCGATAGGATGAGAAAATAAGATACCAACAAATTGCCATTGGATGTGGGGATATGGGTTATGCTGGCTGACTGGCTTACTATACGAGTATATATTGTGTATGGGTGTCTGTGTAATCGCCAGATTGGGTAACATTTGGCTCGTAAAAGTATCACCGCAGCATCTCATGGGAATGTGTGATCTGAGTTGGCCAACAACAACAACAACAACGATCGAGTCTGGCCTATTTCGATTTGGCGCAAATCGAAAAGAAGTGAGAGAGAGAGAGAGAACTCGACTCTGGCATCGATTTTGTTACCCTGAAGCTGGGGCAGCCAAGAACGCAGCATGGTCAAGCGACCACGACCACATACGGTGACGATCAGGCGGCCCACCTGCCCGCCAACAGCAACAGAGCAACAACAACAACAGCAACAGAGCAACAACAATCACAACATCTCTCTTCCTCACCCTCACTTTGCGGCATCAAAAAACACTTCTGCGCTCTCGGCTCGACTCAACTCGACTCGACTCGACTTGATCAACTTTGTCTGCTTTAGTTACGGCCTAAATGTCCCAAGCCATCGACACTCAAACCGCCATCGCCACCGCCACCGCCACCGCTTCAACATCAAACACCGCAGCAGCATCAATGATTGCAGCCTGAAGATGCAACCAACCAACATGTGTGGACTTTAAATATTCCTCTTGCTTAGCGACATTTGTCTCTCTAACTCTCTTGTTTCTCTACTTTAACTTTAAATTTAACCCTAAACTTTATCTTTAAGTATTAACAACTTTTAACATTACCTTAAATTTTAAATTTAAACCCAGCTCGAACTCTATCATTGACTTCAAATGTGGCCTAATCTTTATCTATGACTTCAACTTTAATGTAAACTTTATATTTAAATCTAATGCTAACTATGACATAAACTTTAACTCTAACTTTTTAGCATTTTTTTCTTATTTTTGCCTTTGTAAAACTCTCCCTAAGTCGAACTTTATATATCGCTTTTGCTTTAGCGTTGCTTTGGCCTTTACTTTAACTATGTATAAAACACAAATGTAAACTTTATATTTAAATCTAATGCTAACTATGACATGAACTTTGAGTTTAAATTTAACCCTAATTTAAACTCTAATTCTAGTTCGCATTTCTAAAACTCTCATTGTTTCTCTCACTTCAACTATGTATAACATGCATTTTAAAATTTAACTCAAACTTTAAGGATTCCATTGCTTACCCACACTTTCCCATAGCTGAAACTCTTCTTCTCTGACTTTGACTTTGAATTTTACCCCAATTGAAATTCGAATTCTAATTAAATTTGACTTTAAATATTAATCGTAAATCTATATTAACTCCAACATTAACCCAAACTTCAATTTTAACTCAAACTGACTTTAAGTTTACCTTTGATTTTAAAGTTGACATTATAACTTTCAAATTATATTTAAACATAATTTTTGCATTAACTTAAAACTAAATTGTTGGAATATCCCTACTTAAATAAGCAAAAATATCATTTCATATATCGATAATTTGAATATAAGTCTATACAAATGAGCTGGTCACATTTTCTTTTCTGATCTTGATTTGAATGTGAATATGGTGCAGAAAAGAATATGAAATTCCACATAAACCTAAACCTTACTCTAACTTTATCTTTCAAAATATTCTTCCACTTTAATTCTAACTTTAACTTCAACTTTAAATTTAACACTCTTTTTTCTTGAGATGTTAACTTTAACCACAGACATCGAATTTAAGTTCATTCAACTTAAACATTCAATTTATAAAATTAAACATTATTTTTGCCTTAACTTTAAATTAAACCTTACTCTTACTCTAATTTAAACTTTATTTTTAAATTTACCAACACTTTTATTCTAACTAACTTTAAATTTTTTCTAACCCTGTTCACTTTGACTTTCCTCATCTGATAATGTATTGTCTACTTGCATTCAAATCATAATCGTCAAGTAATTAAAATGTCGCTCATCTGTTTTACCACCAGAAACTGTTACAAATTCCGAAGACACATATTGCATTCAATATAAATAACACTCTCGTTAAGCAGCAAGTTAAATATTGATACTTGAAGCGCGCACAAAACGAGCAAAAAATGCGAAAAACCGATCAAATAATATGCGAAATTTACGGCAAACCAAAAACAAGAAGAGAAGCAAAGCAAAGCTAAGAAGAAGAAGAAAAACAAGAGAGAGAAAAAGGTGTAAACATAAGTTATAGGCAAGTAAAGCTCATTGTTTAGCCTGATCTATTAGTGGGTTTCTTTTCTTAGCCGCCAAGATTCTCACGGCCGAAAGGACGATGCGAGGAGTCATCAATCAGTCAATCTAAGCTGACTGAGTGAGAGCGAGAAAGAGAACGAGAAAGATAGAGACTGAGAGAGAGAGAGAGAGCTCAGCATGTGCCTTCAATATGATTTGAAGTTTTTTCGGTGTCGGAAAGGTTTTTATTTATTTATTTTTATGCGGCATTACATTTATTTTGCTTTTTATTCTCCTCGCCTTGAGAGATGATGTTCGAGTTAAGTTGAGTTTGAGTTGAGTTGAGTTGCAAACACCTTCCCAACGAGATAAGTGGCTTTTTTTCTCTTTCTTTTCTTTTTCGCTTGATCTACGACACTCTGAAAGAACGCACAAATGCGAATGGAGAGGAGGGGAACTGAGGGAGAATTGAAGAATTGGCAAATGGCAAATGGCAAATGGCGGTATATTCACTCGTTCGCACATTTTATGATGGCTGAGATTGCCATACTTTTGAAGAAGAAGTGAAGTTCGCTTCGCGTCTTCCTTTTGCTTGTTGAGTGATTGGATTGGCTTAACTTGGAGGAGAATTGGAATTGCGATTGCGATTGCGATTGGAATTGGAATTGAAGTGAGTTTTTGATTTTGTTTTGGTTTTTGTTGGGCAGGTGTCTGTCTCTCTTGCCTAACTGTTTTGCTGCTCTTCTTCGTTTCGTTCGTTCAATTTGGTTGCCATTGTTTCACTGCACGTTCATAAGGCAACAACAACAATCAGAACAACAACAACAACTGCGACAACAACACCAACAACAACAACATTATCATCATCATCACCCAACATCAGCGTCGTCGTCGTCGTCGTCGTCGTCGTCCATTGTGTGACGGCAACGGCAACTGGTTTTGCTGGACATTCATCGTCTTGGTTGTGTTTCCCCTTCTCCCTTCCCCTCTCCTCACTCGCCACCTTCTCTCTCCCCCGCCTCCCGCACATTGGCTGCGTTTTGTCTTTTAGCCAGAATTGCCAATCATTCGCAGCCGCAATAAAATTACATGAGTAAAATGTGTCCGCGAGCATTCGTGGTACTTGATCGTTTTCAAGAGTGCGGTAATCGGTTTCAATTTCATCTTTATAGTGTTATGAACTTAGGGGTCCAGCAAAAACGAACCAACAACAACAACAACGACAAAATACGAAGAGCTTTCGGCTTCTCTCTGCACACACCAACGACAACAACAGCAACAACAACAATGATAACGAAGACGACAGCGACGACGACGACGACGAAGACGAAGACGTAAACGAAGACAACAACAACGAAGCCGACGCCGACGCCTCCAACACAAGACAGAGACAGCAATAGAAACAACGACAGCTATTCCGTCTGCGAAGAAGGAGGCGAAACGAGATGAAAGATGGCAATGGAGACCGCGGGATGCAGATGGATGGCAAGACACACATATTCAGTGCAGTGCAGAGCAGTGCAGTAAACTGCATTTCAACAGGAGCGTCGCTCAATGGGGATTTCATTCCCTATCTAAAGAATTCTATTACTTTCGTTTAACTAAAACTTATTATAGAGAGGAGCAGGTAGTGAATGAGAAATGTGTTTACTTTTTGATTCGTTGTCCAGAAGAAAGCACATTTAATTTTATTATAAGTAATTTGCATAACGATAAATTACTAAAGTTAACATATATTATAAAAAGGTTCAAAATTACCTAAATATTATATTCCTGGAAGGAAAGCAAATTCAATTTTATAATAAAAAAGGAAAATATACCACTGCAGGAATATAAACTATATCAGGAAAATATACTATTTCAGTTATTTATACTATTTTAAATAGTTTCACAAAATAAAGTTTATAGAAAGGTTGCATAAATGGGGAAATAAATAAGTTAATTTAATTCAAATTAAATTTTTCTAAACGATTAAAATATATTTGTATTTTACGTATGTTTATCTTGATTCTGTTTACAATTGAATTTATTAAAGAAAACGAAAACAAAAGTAAGTCTATATTGAACAGGAGCAAGTAAACGCTTATTATTAAGTACACATCTTTACAATAAAATACTACTGACAAATTTTACTTTATAAGTAGTATTATTATTATATTCTTTTGTTGTTTTTTTGCTTGTTAATCTCGAATACCTAATAGTTTATGTTTCAAGCTTTTAATTTTTATGTTTGTTGCTGGACGTGATTTACTATCGTCTATCGATAATGTAATTGATTGTTATTTCAGTCTACTTTTTTTGTCTATAGATAAATATGCTTATTATTAAAAGACATTCTAAATTGTAAGTTCTCTAAGATAAGCGTGATTTACTACTACTACTATCGCAAAATATCTATGATCGGTAGTGTCATCGATAGTGTAATCGATAGTCGTTTATCAGTTATCGATGATGTAATCGCTAGTTATTTTGTGCCTATAAATAAATGTGTTTATTAAGTTTGGTGAGTTCCTTAAGACAAGCGTGATTTGATAGCGTAATGATTAAAAGCAATTCACTAATGTAAGTTTTTTAAGATCAGCGGAATTTACTATCGCTAACTGTATGCTATGGATTGTGTTATCGATATTGTAATCGATAATCATGCAGTCTACTGTTTTGGGGTTCAACATTAAATGGTTTCATTAAGGTTCTCTAAGATAAACGTGATTTACTATCGCTAACTGTCTGTTATCGTCAGTGTCATCGATAGTCGTTTAGTCCACTGTTTTTTTTTTTTTGGCATCAGTTACGAGTCTCTTCCTCGCTCTTCTCCCTCCCCCCACACACATACACACAATTGCTGTGGGTATTTATGCATATTGAAGCGTGTCTAATGCTCCATAACTGACCTCACCCGGAGGAGTTGCAAGTCGAGTCTTGAATGCGAATTGCCGCCGCCACTGGATTGATCCAGGTGTGTAGCAGCTGCCGCTCTAGCTTATCGTTCAGCAGCAGCAGTAGTTGTTGTAGTTGTAGTTGTTGTTGTTGTTGTTGTTGTTGCTGTGTTGTCGTTGTCGACGCTCTCACACCCAAAACGCTTACATCGACATCCGCCTGGAATGAAGTTGGACATGCCGCCAGCCGCTGCTGCATTTGCTCCTGCTCCTGCTTCATCTTTAGCTTCAGCTGCTGTTGCTGCCATTTATTGTCGATTCTAGCGCGTCTCTAGAGAAGTTGCCCAGTCTAGTCTCGCAGTCTCTGCAGTCTTTTAGCCATTGCCATTCTCATTCTCATGCCCATTGCCATTACTCGGGCTGCTGCTTCCACTGCGGCTGCGGATGCGGCTTCAGCTTTAGCTGCCTGTAGAAAGCAATTCACTGTAATTGCTTTGTGACTTATGGCCCGGCCCAACTTGTGCGCGCTCGCTCGCCCAACAACAACGATCGTCAGTCCCCACAGAGCTGGCTGGCAAGCTCATCCTCCTCTCCTCTCCGCGTGGTCAGCCAGGTAGCAAAGTCCTCCGCTTTGGAGTTGGAGTTGGAGTTGCAGTTTGGTGGTAGTGGCGTCTTGACCTTGTCATGCCATTAAATAAATTCAAACAGAAACTAAACTCGGCCGCTGAGTGCACAGTGCAGAGTGGTTGCATATGTGTGTATGTGTAGGTGTGTCTGTGTGTGTGTGTGTGATGTGTAGTGCATGTGTACTGCATTGTAGTTTTTTTGTATACCCGCTACTACGCAAAGGGTAAAAGGGTATCATCACTTTTTGCCTCTATGAAATGTATGTAACAGGCAGAAGAAGGAGTTATCTCCGAACCCATAAAGCATATATATTCTCAATCAGCCGAGATTATATAGCCATGTCCATCTGTCCGTCTGTCTGTCTGTCCGTTCATATCAACACCTAGATCTCAGACACTATAAGAGATAGAGCTATAATTTTTGTCGACAGCACTTGTTATGTTTGCACACTGATTAACTTTGCTTCAAATTTTTTGTCGTCTTTGCAAATCGAAAAAGCAAGCGTCATTTTAAAGCCAAAGTTGCGGTATATACAATTCAGTGATTATGATTTACTAACAGTTACAAATTGTAAAAGTTATTAAGGTAATCGATAATCGATATACCAAGTCTTACCTTCGGTATATTTCGTAGTATATTTTTGATATTCAAGAAATACTTTTATGGGTACAATATAAATTTATCAAATATGGCCTTTGGTACATTTACCGTGTATTTTTGGTATTCAAGAAAATGCTTTTGTATGTACAATATTGATATACCAAATATTGCCATCGGTATATTTTTGTATTTTTGGGGCATATTTTTAGTTTTTAAGAAATTCTTTTATGTACAATATCGATATATCAAATAATGTCTTTCGTATATTTTAGTATTTCTGTAGAATATTTTCGGTATTAAAAAAAAATACTTTTGTATGCACAGTATCGTCATATCAAATACTATCTTCGCTATATTTTAGTGTAGTTGTAGAATATTTTCGGAATTTATGAAATACCTTTTGTATGTACAATATAGATTACCAAATATTGTCTTTGGTATATTTTTTTAATTTTTGCGGTATATTTTCGGTATGTAAGAAATACTTTTGCATGTACAATAGCGATATACCAAATATAGATTTCAGTATATTTTTGTATTTTTGTGGTATATTTTGGGTATTTAAGAAATACTTTTGTATGTGCAAAATTTGTGTACCTTCGGTATATTTTAGTATTTTTGTCGGTATTTTTATATGTGTAATATCAATATACCAAATATTGCTTTCGGTATATTTTAGTATTAATGTAGTATATTTTTGGTATTTAAGAAATACTTTTGTTGGTATATACCGAATACCAATATACCAAATACTACCTTCGATATATTTTGGTATTTTTGCAGGCTATTTTCGATATAATTTTTTAATACTGTTTCATTGAAATATATAGCAGGTATCTTTCAGTCGAGCACACCCAACTGTAACTTTCTTACTTGATTTTGTTTTGTATTTTGTGTGCCCACAACGCTGTCGATGCGCTCTCAGCTCGCTAGTCGTGCGACATGACAAGTGTCCGCCTTGGCTGTCTTGCCTCCTGCTCCTCCTCCACCTCCTCCACCAGCTTCTTTTCCTCTTCATGCTTACCAACTTGACCAACTAGCGACTAAAGCAAGCTTAAGCTTTAACTGCACGAAGACCGCGACCATGTCCAAGGCCCCACCCCCTTTGCGTGCCACATCACGAGGCAGCTAGCAGCTAGAAGCAGACAGCAGCGCGGCATCAATGAGCTGCCGTTTGCAACAATCGTGATCCACACTGGCCACAGCTGCTGCAGCACCACCTTCACCTCTACCCCTCTCCTCCCCTCTCTTTGCGCCCACCTTCTTGGCATTAGCCATATAACGAGTTGCCATATTTTGATGGATTCGTCTCTGGAAGGTGTAAATATTAACCAAAGGGCAGTGCGAAAACGTGCACAACAACAACACGCTGCTGCTGCTCTCTCTCTTTCTCTCCCTCCCTCTCTCTCTCTCTCCCTCTCTCTCGCTTTTTCTCCTTTCATTCCCATTCTCATAGCGCTTGCCAATTGCTGTGCGTGTCTCATATTATTGTTGTTGTTGTTGTTGTTGTAATTGCTTATTGCTGCTTCTATGCTTTGACCTCCCTCCTTCGGCCACGCCCTCGTTCGCGTGTAGCTTTGTCTAGGAGGCGAGCAGACAATAGTGGAGCAAATTAAGCAGCCATTGTTGGCGTATGTGGCGTATACTTAATGTGCACTTTGACTTCATTTCGCTGAAGGTGAAATACAAAAATATACCAAAGGCAATATTTGGTATATCGAAATATATCTAGAAATGTATATTGATTGCTCGATTTAACATAAATAATTTGTAGATAATTCAATATCACACTAAAAAATATAACTTCTTTTAAATACATTACACAATTAATACAGTTTTAAGTATCGCTCTTTCAATATACTTAATTTGCGCTTTGACTTTATTTCCCCCATTTGATCAAAGCAAATGAAAGCTACAGTTGAGTGTGCTCGACTTAAAGATTAAGAGCGAAACAGTGCGGTATTATTCTGAAAATATAAAAAACTCATATACTGCACAAAAATATTACAAGTATATACAAAAGGATGTATTTGGTCTATTGAAACTGATTGATTGATATTGATTGTCAGCCAAAGCAGCTTATATTCTCTTGCTATATGGCGTTTTTTTCCATACAAATGTATTTCTAGTATTTCTTCTACAATTATTTACTTGATGGCAAGAAAACAGGATTCATATATTGTAGTTATTATCGTTATAAGAAAACTTATCGAAATCATAAATAATAATTTCTGTTGAATCTCCCAAAGCAAAATTTAAACTTTCAACAAGTTATATTTAAAAATAAAGTCAAAATCAATGGATTTTTCTTCAAGCAAAGCAAATTTTTTCATACATTCACCCATTTTGTAGTTGTAATCTATATGACTAAATCGCAAAACTTACAAATATAGCTTTCTATATAATCTAATATTGCAAAAGTCATCGTATCTTTTATTTCAAAAATTGTTAATGATCGTATCATAAAACAAGTTAATAAAAATAACAATTTCTGGTAAAGTGTTGTGATTTTCTTATATTCTGCTTCTCTGATAATAATAATAATAAAATACAATATTGTAAGTTTTTATTGTTGTTCTCTTTGAATACAACTCACAACAAATTAAGCTGATCGATTACAAAAAAGTTGCATGTATTGACTTCAAGTTTTTTCCTATCACAACAATTCGAAATACTTTTAAACTAGTTTTCTAATTGTATTGACTGAAACGCATTTCCATTAACTCTGCACAGTGATCGATATCTATATCGGTCTATCGATAACACGTAGAGGACTAACTAGCGCTATCTTCTATCGCAACACGATCTTCTCAGCTAGATTAGATGGGCCGCAACTGATGCTTTAATAAGCATAATAAGTGCCGATAATGAAGCACCTCATTAAATTGCTGTCCTCCCTCCTCAAAACGGGGCGTGGCCTCAAACGATGCTTGTTAAGTAGATGAAGCTAGATGGCAGCAGCGAGAGATCGATTAGAGTGCGAATCATTAACATAAACATATTTCGATATTTCGATTGCAATGCCAAAGAAATGAAGAATGCAAAAAACAAAAAACAAAAAAAAAAGAAAAGAAAACGAAGCTCAGCAATAATAATGATCGAATGCCAAAAAGAGAAAGGAAGAGTGAGGAGAGGGGAGAGGGGGGGAGCTGTGTCTGCATTTTCATCCCGTTGTTAATGTTGTCTTCGGCTCTGACGGTGCACAGCGCCAACCTGCGTTTGCCCAGTTATGACGAGTTGCCCCCCCACACCGAAGAGGCAACAACCAAGCGAGGCAAGAACATTGACTAATCAACATATCAGCACGCTGTGGCAACGAATGCGATGATGAGAGAGAGAGAGGGTAAGAGGGGGGAAGAGAGGGAAGTTTTAAGCTACAGGATTGCGTGTTTGCGACCAACCCATGCGGCGTGGCAATTGCAGCAGATAATGGTGCAAAGTGCCGGCCAAGTTGGGGCACATCGCAACGAATCGAATCGATGCAACGCGACAACGCCGCTGCAGATGCACTCAGCGAAAAACAATGCAACTTTGAGTGATGAAACATTTACAAAATAAAATAAATCAAACATACTTTAAGCAATGAAACACCTTTGTAGCTTTTGTATAAAAAAAAATAAGAAAAATAAAATAAAATGTTAAATAAAAGCATCTTTAAGCAATGAAACACTTTTGTAGCATAGTTTTTGTTAAAAAAAAAAGAAAAATTACAAAAATTAAATTTAAACAAATATTTAAAAACGAAGTAATGAATCACAGAAACTTTGAGTTATAAAAAAACACTTTTGTACTCGTAGTGTAGCATTGTTTTCCAAATTAAAAATGTATTAAATAAACCGAAATTTTCGAAGAATCACTTAAGAGCGAAATGGTAAATCAAACATACTGTAAGTCATGAAACACTATTGTAATTTTTGTTAAAAAATAAAGAATAATATAATAAAAATGAAATTGAAAAACAATCGCTTAAAAACGAAATGAACAACCAAACATCATTAAATTTTGAGACACCTATGTATGTAGTATAGTTTTTGTTTTCAAAATAAAATTAGATAAAATAAAAATGAAATATAAGATTAAAAACTTATTTAATACAAATACATTTTCAGAATACTTTTTCTAGCAAATATTATTGTAACATGATATGTAACACATCATTTTATACCCCATTTAAACTATTCGCATCTGATCCAATGATGCGATTCTATGATGCAAGTGTTTACACCGAACAGCTATTTAGGGATGAAAAAGGGAACAAACTTAGGCAGGAAGAAGAAGATTAACAAAGGCAATAGAAGCAAATCAACCGAAAATCAGAAATTTCATAAGAGAAGTATAAAGTTTATATAAATTTAATGTTTTATTCAATGACATCACTTATTTCCGTTTTAACTTTCATTTCAACGATCATATTTCTATACAAAATAAGTTTACATTGTGGAAGTTTATCAGCTGATTAGATAGTTTCAGATATTTGCCAATTTTCAAACTCCCAAACAAAAAAGAATATATGACTTTTAGCTATACATATTATAATTAATCTAATCATAATTAATATCTATTTTTACAAATGCAACAGATAATATATATTCTTCAATATAATACAAAAATGATTATCGAATTTTATTGCAATCGGATCAGGAATTGTAGAAGTTATTGAAGAAATTATTTAAGTTATTTAATAAATTAATTATTTGGTATATTTGTAGAATAATACCGCACATATTTCTTATATTAAAAACACTTACAAAAATTATTTATATTATTTGATTATTTGTCAAATTTTTCGAAATTCGTATTTCTTTTTGAAGCATTTAAATCTGGAGATTTCTTCTATTTAAATATCTCAGCTGAAGCACTTTTTTTGTAGCACATTTTTCTCACAGTGTATGTTGGTCAGTTGAGGGGGGGAACTCTGCTCAGCTGATGATGCGTGCTTGGACTGGGGCTTGTCATTAGCTCACAGCTGCCAGCGTGAGCTCAATTACAGGCGCGCTGCTGCCCCAAACTTGCAACGTGCAACTTGCAACTTGCAACGTGCAACGTGCACAGTTTGCAGCAGAGATGGACAGGAAATCGCATGTTATTACAAAATGTCCCACATCATCAATAAATACTTGGCTTTAATTGTGTGACACTGAATGTCAACCAAACCAAACCCGAGGCAGCCACAAACTTGTCTCGACTCTTCTTTTTTTTTGTTAATGGTGTTTCTTTTATGGTTCCCCGAGGACACGACCTTGAACGTTGCCACCTCCAAAAAAAACCAAAAACACAAAAAAAAAATTGAAAAAGCAAAAGAAAAAAGGGAGAAAAAGATTGACGGGCAGCAGCTTTACTTTTCCGCCAGCTAATTGCAGGCTGGGGAAACAAAAAAAAAATACAGAAATACAAAATAAAGCGAAACCAATCGCTGCAAATCTTCGGGGCTAGTTAGCAATTGAATAACCGCAGCAAAAAGCCATTTTAGCCGAGAGCGAATTTATGCAACTCCAGTCAAAGAGTATTTTGAAGTATGTGTTGAACTCAATTCTTGAAAATTACTCTTTAATATATTTTAAAGTTAAATCAGAAGACATGATTATAAGAAATATCGTGGAATAAAGTTAATATTTTTGTATTTTTATTATTTTCTGTATTATAGTTAATACTATTTATAGAATTTTAATTTTATTATTTATAGTATCTAAAGTAATTATAGTATATTTATTAGAATTTATAGTATTTGTAGTATTTAAAGCCTTAATATCATTTATAGTATTTATTTCCGTATGGTATATTTTATATTTATTGTATATATGTATATATAGTATACTATATATTCGTTGATTATTAAGTTTCAAAGAAGTTTGTATTTTTATGATTTTCTATATGGTATATTTTAAATGTATAGTGTTTTTTAGCATTTATAGTATTCTTAAGTAATTATTAGTATTTATTTTATTTATAGTATTTATCCAATTTATAGTATACCTAGTATTTATTGTATTTATGAGTATTTATAGTATATTTCGTTGATTATTAAGTTCCAAAGAAGTTTGTATTTTTTGATTTTCTATATGGTATATTTTCTATTTGTAGTATATTTTAATATTTTTTGTATTTATAGTAATTTCGGTTGATCATAAAGTTTCGAAAAAGTTCGTGTTCTTTGTATTTTGATAACTTTCTGGATAGTATATTTTGTATTAATAATGTTTTTTTTTTCATATTTAGTACTCTAAAGTAACTATTAGTATTTATTTTATTTATAGTATTTATCCAATTTATAGTATACCTAGTATATCATCACTATAAGTGATATTATAGTATTTAAAAGTATTTATAGTATATTTCGTTGATTATTAAGTTTCAATCAAGTTTTTATTACATTTTTTTTGTAATTTGCATTTATTTGCAACTCTGAATTTTATATTATTTTTTAACTCCTTTAGCAATTCTTCTAAGGGAATAGCTATTCAATTAATTTAATGTTAATTGTATTCATCTTTATTTAAAATATTTAGTATTTAATTTAACGATCATTATTTCAATTACATTCAAAATAATTTTGTAAATTTGATTTTAAAACATTTTCCGATAATATTTCAACTATTTCACAATTGAATTTTAGTTTCAATTATCTTCAACTGAGTGAAATTTGTTGCCATTGCAATGAAAATGTTTCAAAATGTTTGAAAGCTTTTTCTGCTCTTTTAGGGTATCTCAGGTCGAGCAGACTCACTCATTTAGAGCCGTCAGCAGCCGCTGGCAATCATCAACACAGCTCGTTAAGATGAAGACGAAGGCGATGAAGGAGCGATAGGCGCTTCCTAAGAGTTGTCTCATGCTTGTTTGTTGAGGGCTTTCTTTTACCCAACAACGAAGAAAAGAAAAGAAGAAGAGGAGGAGGAGGAGGAGAAGCGAAGAAGAACAACAACAAACACAGTGTGGAAACTAGCTTGTGGCATGCGTGATAATTTGAATATAAAAGCATATTACTTAGCCTCTAAAGCGCTGCAAGCGCCAAAGAGACAGCAAAGTCCCATGACGATGAAGACGACGATGACGATGACGATGATGATGATGATGACGACTACATCAACAAGAAACATTAATTTCTCAGACATCAAAAATGCATAATTAATTTCACATTTCAACTTAATATGTCTCTATCTCCATTTCCATTTCCATCGCACGGCATTTTTCCCACATGCCAACGAACACGAATTGTCAACTGCAAAACTGAGTATTTTTTTTTGGTTTTCGGGCTTTTGTTTTGTAGAGCAATTAAACGCCGACTTGATGCGAGTTTACGATGTGAAAAGAAGCCATTAAGGTCGCGCATGTCACAAATTAGCCAAAATTACAAAACATTTAATCTTTCAAGCCGCCGCAACACATACACACACACAGACTCACACACACACACACACACCAAAACACACTCTCACACACAATAAACCAAAGCCAAAGCTAAAGCATAGCAAAGCGACAGGCGACAAAACCCGCAAATGAAATACATTAAAACGATGGAAAAAGGAGAAACACAACAACAAAAAAAAAACATAACACAACAATGCGGGTCACTTGAATAGCATCATTTGGGTGATTAAAGCCAAAAGTTAAAGCACTTCTCTATGTACACGGCTCAATTGTGAAGCTGCAATCGAGAGTTACCCGAAAAAAAGAAAAACACATTAAATTGTCAACACGTCACGATTAAGTTCAGTCTTAAATTAGTTTGCTTACTAACTTTGGTTACTGGTATACTAATTTGATTTGCAACAAATTAAAAACAATCAATATTCTTATCTGTAACGTTTTCTATATCACACACAATAATAACTATGAATAGTTTTTATAATTTTTTATAGATCTTCGTTGTTGTGACTGTCAATCTGGTATATTTTGGTGAATATGGTATATTATGGTATATACTATATCAATATACCAAATACAACCTTCGGTATATTTTTAGTGTTTTTGTGGTATATTAATTTGATATATTTTAAAACGAATACCACATTGTTTTACTTTTATTCACAATAGGTACCGAGTATTGTACAGTCGAGAACACTCGACTTTAGCTTTTCTACTTATTTTTGTTTTTAATTTGTTTGCAACTAATGTTGATAATATTTGTTAACTTGTAATTTATCTTCGATATGAATAATCCATTAAAGCGAAATAAAACTAAGAAAAATAAACGTAATTTATTTATAATAATAAAATGAATTAATTTTTAATGAATTGATATGGTTAAAGCCTTTGTTAAAAATTTAAAATATTAAACATCATGATACAAACAAAAAGAATTAAGTTTAAGAGAATTAAATTATAATATTGAGCTTGAAACAATATTCGTTAACCGGTTAATTGGAAGAAGAATATTGAAGTTAATGCAATGCAAGAAAACCCAATTAAGTGAAGAGCTGTTTTATTTAACAATATTTTATTACAAACTTAAAAATATTATTATTTTCATTAAGAGCTAATTCAATACATTTTCAATAATAACAATTTCAATATTTCAATTTACTATATTTTCATTTATAAGAATTGGATTTTATTGAGCGGAAAAGTCACTAGAGATAGTGACTAAGAAAAATGAAATGCCTAGAAAATGTTTGTCCAGTACTTAATAAGCAACCTATCGCAAATATAATTTCTACACATTTTACAGTGGAAACAATCAGGTGCAATTGCAATGCAATGAAATAATAGCTTAATCAAATGCACGTTGAGTATTGAGGGAGCAAAAAAAAAAAACCAAAAAAACTAAATACTTTTATGATTCACACAGACACAGACACAAAGTGTTGCTTTGATAATGTGCATTATTTGTGGTGCACACACTCGACTCATCTTGACTTGACTCGACATCAGCAGCAGCCACAAATAGAAAGTATTTATTGACTTATAATTGCAGCAGCAGATCTATGTGTGTGTGTGTGTGTGTGTGTGTGTATCCCATGGATGTGTGGCAACTGCCAAAACGTTGAAGGATGCAAAGCTTTGATTAGCAGCCAAAGTCTCAAAAGACCAAACAGAAACAGAAATCAAATTAGATTTGCTATTATTTGAGGCATGGTAATTATTATTTGATACCCGCTACCCAAAAGTTAGAAGGGTAGTATAACTTTGTGTGTTACAGGCAGAAGAAGGAAGCAACTTATTTTTTAAATGCAGATCAAGTTTATTTCAAATTTTAGATAGGAATTGATTTGAAGAAATTATTCTGTTTCTTTATTTTTTCGGGTCTAAGCGGTTTTGTACTCTGTAGTATATTTTTTATGTAATAGTATTTATATATACCAAAAGGCTGTATTTTGGTATATTTTAGTATTTTTGTGATATGTTTATTTGGAATATTTAGGAAACAGTAAAATAAAAAATATATACAATATTTTAATATACCAAATATATATTTTGCTATATTTTATTATTTTTGCGGTATCTTTTGGTATATTTTGAAAGCAGTACCGCAAGTAACAACTGCTACTATCAGGTCTTAGCTGCTTTGTACTCTATGGTATATTTTTGTATGTAATAGTATTTAAATATAACTTAGGTATATTTTACGTCTATTTGTGGCATATTTATTGTGTATGTTTTTAAAACAATTCAAGATACAAAATTGAATACTCAATGGTAATAGTATTTTAATATACCAAGTATAGACTTTGGTATATTTTAGTATTTTTTGTAAATTTCTTTTGATATACAATGCCGCACAGTTTTATGGTATCTTTTAGTATTTTTCAGTATTAGTTTGGTATATGTTGCTATTATTGAAAGTGTGTATCGGGCATCTCATGGTATATTTCAGTGTTTATTCAGTACTTATTTGGTATATTTTGAAATTACTGCACAGTTTTGTTACTAATGAAAATGTGTAGCCGGTAGACCACGGTATTTTTTTAGTATTTTGACAGTATTAATTTGATATATTTTGAATTGAAAATGCGTAACGGGTATCTCACAGTCGGGCAGACTCAACTGCAGCTTTCTCACATGTTTGTGTTTTGGAATTGACCTTGTCAAGAGATGAGGCCGCAATAGATCGCAAAATGTGGAATTGGAAATGCGGTAGACGATGATGATGATGATGATGTTGATGTTTGATGGGAGACAAAGCTATAAAGAGATTTGTTGCGAGTTGAAGTTGGCAAAACTCTCACGGCCTCTCGGTGACTTTGACTGTGACTATGAATTGATTGTGCAGCATGGAGCAGAAGAAATCGAAAGACAATCTATATTATATACGCACAGCAAAAATGTATCTGAGGCGCTGTGTAGCATCGACAAATCGGAGCAATTTGATTTTGCTTATTATTTCAGGCAGCCGACGATTAAAGACTCTTCGAGTGCCAGTTTGTATCTGTATATATAGCTGTATTTGTATCTGTATCTGTATCTGCAATTGCAATATACAAATGTATCTGTATCTGTATCTGTCTCTGTAGCTTTGTCTGTATTTTGCGCACTCGCTTTTTGCTTTACCTTGAACCGCGACCCCATTGACAGAATGAGCGACAGAAAGAGAGAGAGATATGCGGATGGGGATTATATGGGCAAAAAGCAGCGGGGAGTCGAAGGGCGGAGCGGGTAAATTGTGGTCGCGATTACGATTGCGATTGCGAATGTGTTTGATTGACGAGAGATGCAGGTCCGGGACAAAAGTTGATTCACCATGTGAGCGAAAGAGAAAGAGATGCAGAGAAGCGAGCAGCGAACATGTGTAAACAATGAATAAATGAATTAAACTGATTAGCGGGAAATAGAAATGTTATGCATACGACATGTTGTGCTAATCAAAACGGTTCACAGTGACAATTCAAAGCCACAGGCTTTAACATATCTTTTTATATTGTGGCTCTAAATATATTTTTTCATTTTTTCCGTCTCTTGGATTTTTCTAAAAATAAACTAGAAATCATAAATCAACTTTTCAGTTTTATCACAGCAAATATGTTGGGCTTCATCGTATATTTTTAATGTAGTAGTATTTTAATATACAAAATATAGCCAACGTGTCATAGCTGCCTTATACTCTATGGTATAATATTCATGTAATAGTAATTAAATATACCAAATATAACATTTAACATATTTTTAAGTATACTTTGACAACAATTATATACGATATACTTTTATGTAATAGTATTTAAATATTGCATATATAACATTTGGTATTTGTTGTAATATGTTTTTTAGTATATTATGAAAACAAATTAATCTACTTTTTGTGCCTTGCGAACAATTTTATTATTTTCAGTTTATTTTCCAAAGAGAGAATTAACACAGAGAAAAGTTCACAATTCTCACAACTTTTGCAGAGTCAATTTTTTGCTTTTTGATTGTCATGATGACCTGCCAATTGAGATCCTGCTGATCCTTATTTCGCTCAATTTTTTTTTCTTCATATTTTTCTTTTGTGTTGGCCAATTTTACGCATTTGTTATGCCTTTGGGGTTGTCTCATTGCGCTCGCTTTCTTTCTTTATCTCCCCTTGCCATTTATAACTCATTCGTACAACATGAAATTGGCCAAAAAAAATTGGGTAAACATGCGCCTGATGCGTTTTACATGTGTTTGATTAACTAGAAGATACCCTGGAAATGGATTGTGATTGATTGAGCCTTAATTTGATTTTGTTTTCATTTAATTTAATTCTTTCTATGACAATTTTTCTTCAATTACCATTTATTACAATTTTCATACAGTATTGATTTAAAAATATACCAAATTAATATACCGCAAAAATATTGAAAATATATGGGCGACTGTATTTGGTATATTAATATGGTACTACGTTCAAAATATAATATTCCGTAAAAATACTGCAAATACTAACATCTATATCTACATACTCAAAAATACTATAAATATACCAATCACTACATTTGTACTGTATTAGTATTAAAATATACTGAATGTATCAAAATATACCAACGACTATATTTAGTACGTTCAAATAGTGTTACATTTAAAATATACCATCGAGTGCAAAATATAAATATACCGCAAAAATACTGAACATGTACTCATAGCCATATTTGGTATATTGATATACATTCAAAATATAATATTCCGCATAAATACTGAAAATATACTAATCACTATAGTGTATATGTATATTAAAATATACCGCAAAAATACTGAAAATATACCAACGAATATATATTGTATATTCATAAAGTGCTACATTCAAAATGTATAATTTAGTGCCAAAGTATACCGTAAAAATACTAAAAAAAAAAATATACTAACATCTATATTTAGTACATTGATGTAAAATTCAACTTTGTTTTAGTCTGTTATACCCGCTGCCGCTTAATTTGTGCTGAGTAGCAGAGCATAAACAAGACTTTGAAATGGCGTTTTGTGCACAGAGTGTTTTTTTGTTTTTGTGTCGTTTTTTCGGTGAGTTTTGTTGTCGGGAAAATTCAATTTAAAGCCGCAGCCACAACAACGAAATGCGGCGAGTGCAATAAATTGTTTCATTCGCGGCACAACGCGCACCTGACACATAAGCTCCGAACTGTCGTCTTCATCTGTTGCCGCCACCGCCGTCGCGTTGCACTTGCCCCTCCTCCCTCCTCCCTCTTTCCTCCTCCGACCGTTCCACTTTGCCCCATGTTTTTGGTTTTTTCGGTCTCCGGGGTTCGCAAACGAAACGAAACGAAACGGATCGAAAAACGGATCGGATCGGATCGGATCGAATAATAATAACGCTTGTACATTGGCTTTTGAACATCTGGTCACTTGCTGTGCACAGTGCACTGCACAGTGGTGCGAAATACAATGTAATTAACCCAAGTGCATTAACACACACACACACACACACGCACGAGAAAAAACCTAATTCAACTATTATATTTTATGTATAAACTGCCTCAATTTACTCCTACTGCCTCCTGTTCGTGCCACAAATTGACGTTTCGTGCGTAATTCGCATTGCAGCTTAAATCTTAAAAAAAAAAAAAAACACTCATGAAAATAGTTATAATAAACTGGAGTTTTACGAATTAATCACTAGAGAGAGCAGTTTAAATAAATTATCAACAGTAATCGATAGAACTTTTTGTAGCTGTTCATACACAAAAAAAAAATCCACTGAATTTTAAGCTGCACTTCACAATTCACTTTCACTTCAAATATATACAATAGAAATATTAACAAGTCAATTTAAATGAATATCAATTATTTTTTAGCTTAGAATTTAGCGGCTCAGAAAAAAAGTTATAAAATCAAGATACTGAGAATTTTGGTCTAAAAAGTGCGTCAAGAACATGAAAATATTTTTAAGTATACAAGTTACAAGTAAAGAGAACTTATGGTAAATATGAATTGATTTTGATGTACGCACATTTCCATAAATATTTATTATTATTTATTTACTTAATCTTTATTGCTAAGTATTTTCAATGAAGAATTCTATTTTATGAATATGGCGAAAGTGTCGCAACACTGCCGAAACACAAACAATAGTTAAAGAATTTAGTCTAAGAAAATCTTTTTTTTAAAGCACTTTTTGATACATTGATATATTATATAAGTAATTCCTTGGCGAAAATGTGGCATGAAATGAAGGAATTTATATATTTTTTATCGTGAAACAGAAAAAGTTGCTAAAATCCAATCTTAGCTCTTAATTTAGTGCTGATCGTAATGCTTGGAATTATTTTTCTATTTTAAGATACATGCAAAATTAATGAAATGAATGACTTGAAAAATTATTGTAAAACAAAATCAATCCAAGCTCTAAATATAATGCTAACCCAGAGCTACGAGAATAAGCTTTAGTTAGTTTTAAAATATTGAAATAACATCTGGATATATTATTTGACAACATTTCTTATTATTCACATTTTAATTAATATTTTGTATTTTTTATGAATTAGTTTTAGTTTTTTTTTAAATTATTTCATTTTATGTTCTTATTATTTTTTGCCATAAAAATAAGTCTTCTTTTTTTTCAACATATGCCTATTGTCTACATTTAAATTTGTATTTGGAATATTTGAAATAATAATCATAATCATAGTTGACAAAATAAACATTGATCAGAGTGCATGGAACTAATTGCCTTGGCCCCACTGTGCGACGGTCAGCACTGCAATTATGTGTGAGGGCGCGGGTGCAACGCGGTTACCGCGGGCATCACCGAGGGCCGCAGTCGGCGTCGCAGTCGCAGCGACATTCGCGGAGCAAAAAGCAGATTCAACGGCGGATTATGAGAGCTGGCGCTGGGCAACAACAACAACAGAAGAAGCAACAACAACAACGATGAAGGCAACATGTCGGCATGTGAATGTCCGTAGCAACAGCAGCTGAAAGAGGAGAGTGAAGAGGTGAAGTGGGGAAGGGGGATGGGGGAAGGGAAGGGGACCTACTGCACATATGTGTGTAATGTTGTTGTTCTTGTTTTTGCTTCTGCTGCAATTTCATGTTTCCGAAGCGACGGCGTGCAAAATGATTATTGTCCTGGGGAGCAAAGAGGACACGCCGAGTATCGCTTACAGACGCCAGCACGATCGTTCTTCCCCCTTCCACCATCCTCTTCCCTCTTCCCTCTTCCCCTTCCCTTCCCCATCTCTCTCTCTCTCTCTCTCTTTAGCTGTTTCGGAATGACTTTCCACCTCATTATAAGTTGGCTTTAGTCCGCTAATTCATGACGAAATATGCTAATTAATAAACGGCAACAAAGAGCGAGAGAGACAGAAAGAGTGCGAGTGAGACAGAGACAGAGATAGAGACAAGTGACTGCAAGTTGCAACTTGTTAAGCAGCTGAATGATGATCGTTGGGGATCAGCTTAGGCGAGAGTTATGAGCGATCAAGGCTTCTTTTTCTCATCAGACTGTTAACGCTTTAACTGCTTGAAAGTCTCCAGCAAAACATATCTTAAAAAATATGTAAAGAATTGAATAATAAAACAATATTTTATAGAAAAAGGAATTTCATTTTAATACAAGTTCCTTATGAACTATAAACAGAAATTTCTTTTTTTAAGTAATATTTCTTAAAATTCACTTGACGATTATCATATTATTTTTTCTTTTTTATGATTTGAAGTTTCTTCTATAGAAATAAGCAAAATATTAATATAATTTATTTTAATGCTTAAAGTCTTATTAGTATATCTCATCTAATATACAGCTGTGAACTTTGAAATAGAAGTACGTTTAAAATTGAAAAATACTGTTATAAACACAACTTCCACATACAATTTAGTTATAACAGCATAAAGTATTTAATTTTTAATAATTAAACACTTTTTTTTGTATGTATTTTCAAATATCAATATTTTATTTTCATCACATTTCCTGAATCCATTTCATAAATCTACAATATTTCTATTTACGGAATAATAAACCTATTTTGTAATTCAAATAACTGCAAAATTTCACGTATAATAAAAGGGAAAATAGAGAACAACTAATTAAAAAAAAATGCTAAGCATAGTTCATTTGTTGCTTACTTTATTTTATTTAATAAATCTAATGCCAGAAATCTTATTATTTGTATTCCACTTGAACTTTCAATGCATTCGCTTTTGCTGTTGTATTACACTTTTCATTGCCATTGTCATTGTCATTTTCATTAGCACTCCTGCATTTATTCTTATATATCTTTCTGCAGTCTATAATTTTCATTAGCATTCTCATTGTCACTTTCATTGGAGTTGGTTATTTAGCTTGACTTATTATTTCAATTATATTTTGATGAAAATTAAGAACACTTTAACACAAACAAATACACATTTTTAATTTCCAAATCTTGTTTTAAATTTGTATTAATTGCATCATTTTGTTTGCCTTATTAATTTCTCATTAAGTGCACATAAATGTTCACAATGACTGCATTGTGATTATTAATGTCGGTGTTCTTGATCGTTATCGCTGATGTTATTGACATCATTTACAATGCGCTCAGCAATAACATCATTTTAATAAGATTCCAATTAACAATTTCAATTTTAACGCTATCAGGTGTCATCAGCAGCTCCGTTGACATTGTGTTGTAACTCATTATCATTTACATTATCGCTGTCATTGATAAAAATGCATTTGCATTCATTCAATTCCTTACTTCATTTTTTGATTACAATTTGTTTTGTTTTTTCAGCAAATGTTAAAAATTGTTAGATTACGAACTGTCTTTTCTTTATTCTATTTTAATAATATAGCAAACAAGAATAACAAATGGAATAAATATTGATATAGAAAGTGAAATTTCATATTGTTGCTCGCATAAAAGTTTACAACTATCTATTTCACAAATCTACAAAAATTTTTATCTTTGAAATAATAATATTATTTTTCTATGTTTGTCTTCAATAACTTTTAGAAAGAATATTTAAATATATAGATATAGCCATATCCGTCTGTCTGTCTGTCTGTCTGTCCATGCATATGAACACCTAGATCTCAGAGACTTTAAGAGATAGAAATGTATTCTTTTTTTTTCAAATTATTGCCACGCCCACTTGCATCCCTGCAAATCGAAAAGATTCGAATAATGAGCGGATTCGAATAATAGAAGCTAGAGTCGATATTTGTAGTAAAGTAGCTTTAGCTGACAATTTGGTATATTTTGCACTCTATGGTATATTTTGAATGTAATACTATATCAATATATCATATAAAGTCGTTGGCATATTTTTAGTATTTTCATGGTACATTAACTTGGTATAATTTAAAATTAATACCGCACTGTTTTAGTATTTTTGTGGTATATTGATTTGGTATATTTTAAAATTAATACCGCCACTGTTTTAGTGTTATTGTGGTATATTAATTTGGTATATTTTAAAATGAATACCATACTGTTTTGCTTTAAATTTAATGAATTCAAATTTTAACTTTTGTATTTTACCTTTTCTATTCTTAAAGTCATAACCGCTGGTATATTTGTAGTATTTTTGTGGTATACGAATTTGGTATATTTTAAATTTAGTACCCAACTGTTTTACTTTCTATTTAATAAATTTAAATTTGTATTCTTCATTCATTCTTAAAGTCATATTTGACAAATTTAAATTTATTTCATTTTATTTCCATGTTTATTCATTTATGATTTCTTTTTTTTAAATGTATTTCCTTTTATTTGCATGCATAGTGTAAAAAGTCGGGTTTGGTTTTTATTTAATTCTTTTTTTTAGGTTTGTAAAACAATCTTGACACATTTTGTGTAATTTTGCAATTGCTTTTAATCGCCGCTAGGTGGCGACACTTTGGCTAATGGCTGTTTTATCAACAATTTGTCAATATTTATCTTATTTTTTCTGCTCTTTTGCTGCAGTTGCGGTTGGCAAAGTTTGTTGTTGTTGTTGTTGTTGTAGTCGTTGTTGTTGTGGTTGTGGTTGTTGTTGTTGCTGTTGTTGTTGTGTCTGGTTAGTTATCATGGATCGTTGCAGCTGCAGGTGCAGTGATGCATTTGCGCTGGGCTTGAAATTGGCGTCAAGCGTCCAACGCCTGAGCGACAATTATGGCTGGCAATCAAGCATGGGTTAAGACAGAGAAAGAGACAGCGACAGAGAGTGAGAGAGGGAGATTGGTAGAGGGGGAGAGGTGTTGGGTGCGATGTTCCGTCTTTTTAGCACCCATAGAACACAGCTGAGCAAAGCAAAGCAAAGCAAAGCCTGGGCCAAAAGGCCACAAAGGGAGTGTTGATGCCTCACAGCACAGATCGGAGCAACAACAACAACTCGACAACAACAAGAACTTGACAACAACTCGACAACAACAACAACAAATCGCCATCGACAACAACTGGAAACAAAAAAAATGAAAAAAGTCAACTGCCGTTCTATTGCTAATTATAAGCATGGTGTAAATTTACAATGCCTGTGTTTACAGCTCACGAACAAGCGATTATATGGCTATATAGTTATAGCCAGACCCACCGCCCTCTTCCCTCCTCCACTCTCCTCCCATCAGCCATCTCTCTCTCTCTCTCTCTCTTTCACTGTGCTTATTTAGAGCTGTGCGATTTGACAAAGGCAAATACTAGATGGGGAATGTAAATATTAAGACAACTGGGCAATTTGTTGGCATCCCACACACAGAGTGTAGACAGACGGACGGACAGACGGACGGACGGACAGACGGACAGACAGATCGGACACATCGGACAGACGTACATATGGATGGACAGTAAAACGAAGCAAGAACAGCAGAATGGACCACATGACATTCAGTCTCAATGTCATTCAACTCAACTTAAAACTATGCTCAATGAATTCTTTGGGCGCATTTGAAAACTTTAAGAAAGTACAAAAAATAAATCAGGTATATCAATACGATATATTTCGAGAATATATCAAATACGACCTTTGGTATATTTAAGTATTATGGCATATTTCGAATGTGACACCAAATTATATATTATGGTAAATTATTCGGTATATTTTAAGATTAATACCGAAGTATTTCATCTCTGCGGTATATTACGAATGCAGTACTTCAAATATGTACCAATAATGACATTTTTTATAGTCAAGTATTTTTCTGGTATATTATTTGGTGTATTTTCAAATGAATACCGTTATATTTTGACCTCTATGGTATATTTCGAAATTTGTACAATAATTATATACCAAATATGGCCTTGGAGATATTTTAGTATTTTTGTAGTATATTATTTGGTATATTTTAAAAATAATTCCGATATATTTTGATCTCTATGACATATTTCGAATGTGTGAATTCAATGATATACCAAATATGGCCCTCGGTATATTTTTAGTGTATAGATGGTATATTATTTGGTATATTTTAAGAATAATACCAAAGTATTTAGCCTCTACGGTATATTTCGAATGTACATAGTACTTCAAACATACATTTGGTATATTTAAGTGTTTTGTGGTATATCATTTGGTATATTTAAAAATCAAAACCGCTATATTTTAAACTTTATGGTATATTTAGAGTCTAGTACTTTAACGATATACCAAATATGACCTTCGGTATATTTCAGTATTTTTTTGGTATGTATATCATTTGGTATACTTCAAAATAAATACCGCTATATTCCTAACTTTATGGTATATTTAAAGTATAGTTCTTTAGCGATATACCAAATGTGACCTTCGGTATATTTCAGTATTTTTGTGGTATATTTTAAGAATAATATAGCACTGTTTTGCTTCTATTCAAAATGATTACCGGGTATCCCACAGTCGAACAAACTCGACTGTAGCTTTTTTACTTGTTTATTATGTTTCCCTTTAACTATAACTATTTTGTTTTCATTCCATATAAATAAATGTAAAAAGAGCGTTTAATATTTTCTGTCTTTTTAATTAAAACTATTTATTTCGAATATAATTCTATCGTTTATCATTTGCTTTTATTTTTATATCTCCTTTTGAATTTATCTATAATTAGTTTTATATTGTTTAGCTACAATTTCGTTTTTTGCTTTACTTCAGCTGCCAACACACACACACAGAGAATTTAATTCCAAGAATTATTTATGCATTGTGCTAAAATCTGTTTCATAAATCCACCGAAAAAATGCTCAAAATGATTCATTTGATTCATTTGTGATCTTGCTACAATTAACTTTTCGCAGAAGAACAACAACAACATGACATGACATGACAAGCACATGACTTTGTTTGTGCCATTAACTGATTTGCTTCCTGAACATTCCATTATGAATTCCATACGTGTGCAGTTGACAAAAAGCTGCCTGCTATGACAAAAATGCTTCGATTTAAAAGGTGTGAAATAAGTCAAGCACAAAAGTCAAAATATGACAGCGAAAATTTATTGCAGCGATGAAATTTAAGCACAAATATATCAGAGAAAAATATACACAAATGATTGTAAGTTTCGTTGATTTTGTGAAATGTGTGTGAATGTGAAGCCCCTTTGCAAAAAAAAACACGACAAAAAACGGCTTCAAAGTTGCAATGCTATTATTAAACAAGCGTGAGGATTATTTCATGTAGTTTAAAGTTTTCAAATTTGTTGTTAAGCCTTTTTTCTGCTCACAGATTGATTTCTGGTAGCTACAACCAAATGTCCAACGTCAAAAGATCATAAAAAAAAAATGCTTGGAATCTCAACGCAACGACTCGCATATAAAAAGTATTTAATGAGCTCAATATTTTACAGCTCAGAGCTGTGAAATGTCAATAAGTAGCAATAAAAATCGAAAGAAACAAAAATCGAAGAAAAAAGGCAGAAAACGAAAAACGTATCTATCGAAATTGACACTCATTAATTATGACGAAAGCTCATTAAAGCTGGAGAACTATTCATTTCCTTCATTCCCTCTCCTTCTCCTTCTCCTTCTTTCTTTTATTTTCATTTTAGTATCCAAATGCCAAGATTAAAGAAAAAATAACTTTGTGCTTGGCTGCGAAAATCTTTATCGATAAATGTCGCTTAAATGTTGTGAGATTTAGTGTCGAAAAAGCTCATAAAATGCTGTAAATCACAAAATTGTTGTAGACCGAAATTTTAATGCATAACTGTAAAGTTATTGCTGCGAAAATTGCATTGATATTTTTGATTTCAAGCAGCTTTTCAAGCTTAAGCTTTGCGAAATGCGTCAAATTTTTGTTTGAATTTAACAATTTTCATTTCAAACAATTTCCTTATTTATCTATATATTATTGATTGATTTTTTATGAATTGTATTCAAAATTATATCCAATAAGCATTGTCAAAGCTGCTTTGCAACCAAGAGCTTTAAGCTTAATTACATAATTGCCTTAAATTTCAATGGCATAAAAGTTATTACAACCAATTTAAATTGCGATTCGTTTTGAAACAATTTCCTTTATTTTTCGTTCCCTAGTATATTCGGTATTTGATTGTTTTATAGATTGTTTTAAAGCTGCTGCAATTATGAGCTTTAAACTTAAGAAATGAATTCCATGAAAGCCTGAATACAATGTCTGATTATTCATTTTAATACAGAGACAATATTTTGTTGTAGATATTGTTCTTTAAATTTTGTTCAATGTGAAAGCTGCTTGGCAACCAAGAGCTTTTATCTACATACATTATATAACTGCTTTGAATTGCAATAGAATAAAACTTATTACGAACAATTTAAATTGCGTTTTGTTTCAAGCAATCTTCTAATTTTTCTTTATCATATCTATTCGGAATTTGATTGTTTTATAGATTCTATTAAAGCTGCTTTGAAACCATGAGCTTTAAGCTTAAGTAATTATTTCCATGAATGCCCGAATACAATGCCTGATTATTAATTCTAATACAGAGACAATATTTTGTTGTAAATATTGTACTAAAAATTCTTTTCCAAGAGCTTTTAGCTTAATTGCACAATTAATGTAAAGCTCGAATATATGTAATTTTTGATTATTAATTTGCATACAGAGAAAATAGTTCGTCGTAAAAACAGTTTTATCAATTGAAGAATATTGTCAAGTTTTTTTGATTTGTAAAAACTGAATCCAAGAACTTTTCAGCTTAAATTGAACAAATTTTATTGTAAAAACTGATTTGAAATGCAAAAACTTTTCAGCTTAAAACTTAATTCTCGATACTGATGAAATTGGAAAATGAGCTTAACATAAATTGTAAAAACTACTTTGTTTGTCACAAGTTATAAGTATAATTTAAATTTAAATTTATATAATTTAGGGTAAAAGGAAAACTCACCTGATTTTGGATGCTGTTTTTTTCAGTTTGTAAACTCCTTTAGTTGATATTTTGTGTTGTAGATTGTTTTTCTTGTTGTTGTTTAGTTATGCTTCTTGTTGTTGTTGTTGTTATTATGCATTATTATTATTGGACACTCATACACACACGCACACACACACGCACACAAACATTGCACACACACATCTGTGTTTGACATGCAAAATACTTCTTAGCTTCGTTGTTGTTGTTGTTGTTGTTGATGTTGAGCATTTTTCTCTTACTCGTTGTTGTTGTTGTTGTTGTTAATTTCGTTATTTTGTTGTTGTTGTTGTTGTGGTGCTTTTTCATTACTCTCTTTTTTGCTTCTTTTCACATTTTTACACCTTTGTTAATTCTGATCACATCGTAATTGTAACTATAATTATAATTATGTTTATGTTTATGTTTATGATAATGTGTTGTTGTTTTTCTCGTTCTCGTTCTCGTTCTTGTCGTCGTCTTCGTTGTTGTTGTTGTTGTTGTTGTTTTCGCTCTCGTTGTTGTTGTTGTGGATGTTGTTTAACTGTAATATGTTGTGTGTAATAATTTAGATTGCGCTCGATTTGCAGACGATCAACAAAAAATAAATAAAAACGAGTTCACACTAAAGCCAACACACACACACACACACACATAGACTACTCTAATTTATTTAATTCGATTTTTGCAACAAATAACTGTGCTTATTTTTATGACCACTGCTGTTTGTTCTCTTCCTCTTGCTCTTCTTCTTCTTCTTCTTGCTATCGCGTGTTGTTCTTGTTGTTGTCGTTGTTGTTGTTGTTGTTGTTGTAGTTTTGTCAATTTGTCCGTCCGCGTCGCGTTTTAGTGCGACAGGCAGAAGCAGCAACGCCGCCGCTTTTAAAAACGGTTATAAAATCGCACACGACACAAAAATTTTTGTGTTGCGGCGACGTTTTTGGTGCTGCCGATGCTGCTGTCGCTGCTTCTGTCGCTGCTTTTGCTGCTGTCGCTGCTGCTGTCGTTGTCGTTGTCGCCATTTTTGCTTGGCAAAAGTTTTGTGCACTTTGCACTCGCTCGCAAACATTTGCTAATGCGCTCTCGCTCACACACAGAAAACAGCAGCAAAGCACACAGACGTACACACACACACACACATACAGTCACCCGCACCCGCAGCCGACAACGACAACAACAAACGACAAACGGCAAACGACAACGGCAAACGACATCGACGACGACAAACGACGATGACGACGACAACAACGACAACGACGACGACAACGACGACGATGACGATGACGACGACACACACAATCAAAAACTCATTCGGCTACTTTGGGTGCACACGCCCCCGTCCACACGACGAATGCTGGCGACCAAGCAAACCCCCACCCTTCCCCCTAACTAAGTCTCTTTCTCTTCTACTCTCCACTCCGCTCTGTAGTCTACACTCGCGCTTGGTCATTGCTCAACTCTCCACCACACTTCTCTACACACGCCAAAAAGAGTCTACAGCAGGGATTCTAATAAAAGGCCAGCCAGCAAAAACCGAAGTAAGAGCACAAAAACAAAAAGCAAAAGCATTGCGAAAAAAAACACAACAACAACAAAAAAACTGAACGTATGGAGACACGAAGGTTTTGCGACAATATGCGACGACGGCGACGGCGACGTCGGCAGCGCAGCGCGCGTTTGCCTTCGACCAATGACACTCGACGACAATATTAAAGAATACACACACACACACAAACACACACATACACAGTTTATATACGCAGGGGCGCAACTGGGAAAAAACGAAATGTCGTCGTGCGCAAGGTATGCAGAGCAGTAGACAAAGAAGGGTGGGGGGGGGCGAGTAGATGCTGAGGGACAGCAATACAGAAAAATAAAAAAAAAATCGTACGCAGGCCACACACACAAGCTCAAGGCGACAGCAGCAGGCAGCAGCTATGTAATCCAATCGAATCGAGAACAAACACACACACACAGAGAAAGAGCGAGTAAGTGAGTGAGCCAGAGTGAGAGAGAGAGTGAGAGGGGGAGGGTAGCATAAAAAAACGAACGCAATTGAATCGTCGAAACCAATCCAGAGGACGCAAGCAGAAGACCAAAAGGCGACGACGACAACGACGACGACGACGTCGGCAGCAGCAGCGACAAGCGACAAACGACGGGCGACACTTGCGCTTGTGTGTGTGTGTGTGTGTGAGTGAGTGAGAGAGCGAGGCAAAAGGCAATTGGAATGCGAATGCAAGCAAGCAGTGTGTGTGTGTGTGCTGTCCTGCACTGTCCTCTGCTGCCGAGCGAGAGAGGCGACCCCCCACCCCCTTTCAACTCCTACGCCCTCTACTCCTCCTCCTCCTTCTCCTTCTCCACCTCCTACAAGGTTTTCAGCCAGTGGCGACAATTGAGCGTAGTCATTTTTTATGCTTATATACAGCAGTCACTGTATGTGTGTGTGTGTGTTGGTGTTTGTGTATGTGTGTTGTGGGTGGGGGTGGGAGTGTTGGTGTTGTGGCCTTATGTGCATGTCCAGGCGCTAGTTGAAACAGCTTCACGTTTTCATTTCCTTTAAATTTTTTATTGTTTTTTTTTGGTTTATGCTTTGCATTTTATATTTTATTTTTAGTACATTTGCATTTAACACAACACACACACACACAAACACACTCAGAAAAAAACAAAACAATAAAATAGCAGTTTATAATTTTTGCGTTTTTTGCACAGTCAAATACAGAAAAAAAAACTATACCAAATGAAATAAAATTTTAATAAAATTTGCAATTTACATTTTCGGCTTTTTTATGCAATTTTGCAAAAGAGAATTTTGCAAAAATTTCTTGCGTTGATTTTCGTCATATTATTTTTGACGTATTTATTTTCGTGGCTCCGTGTGTTTTAGCGACGGCAAACAAGAAAAAAAAAGACGCGCGCGCGCAACAGCAACAACAACAAAACAGAAACAGAAACGGAAAACAGAAAAAACAGAACCCAGAGACAAGAACAAAAGCGAACACAGCGACAGCGACAACGATGGCGACGCTGGCGACGCTAGCGACGGAGACGAGAACTACGACAACAACGTATATTTGGCGACGACAGAACGATCGAAGCAGCGCAGCCAGCAGCGACGCGCTGGGCAGCGGAGTCGCAGCAGCAGCAGCAGCGGAGATATATGTATGTAGAGTAGAGTACGCTAAGAGAGGCGACGGACGACGACGACGACTACGACGATTACGATTACGATTGCGATGCGATGCGATTGCTGCGAGATGGCGATGCGGCAGCGGCAACTCGACTTTACTATTTGAAATCACATCACAAGCGTCGTCGTCGTCGTCGCCGTCGTCGCGGTCGTTGTTGCTCTGCCTCTGCCAGCTGCTCTGCGCTTGGGCGCTCGCCTCCTCGTGTGTGCGCCGAGAGGAGTAAAAACGCCAAAGCCAAAGACAAGCATAAGCCAAAATAAATACGCACACACAAACAACAACAACAGCAACAACAAGAACAACAATAATGCGCTCTCTTCAGCATTCACTGAACGGCCACTGGTGGCCACACACACACACACACTCACACCCTGGCGCCGCAAGTGTCCATTCGCTTCTGTGCGTATTGTATTGCTTGCTCCCTCTCGCTCGCTTGCTCGCTCACGCCCAGCCCATGAGCAACAAACACAACGCACACACACACACACACACACAGGCACACTACACTGGCATGCAGAGCAGCGAGCAAGCAGTTCAATTTTTGCCTTCATGTGCGCTCTCTTAATCCGTTTCATGCGCTCGCTCTTTTTTTGTTGGTGTAGCCCGACTCTCTTTGAGCGCACTTCAAGTGGTGCGGCCGAATGCACGCTACACCAAACACTGTCGAGCTTAATGATACAAGTAAGCGACACAAATGCATAGTGCATTGAAAATACGTATTTAAGGCATATTTTCATCTGATTTTATTCGAGTTAATATTTGCCAACTTGTAGTGAATTTATGTCATATTTCAATTTAACAAAATACTTTATTCACTTGAAATGAATTTAAATTTGTATTCAGTGTGGAATTGCTTGAAAATAAAAATAATATTATACAACTTTTTGCTTTTAATTTAATTTGTAAAGATATACAAAATAAACACTAAAATTTATAAAAAAAAAAATAGAATTCAATTGAATTTAGTTTATTTTTAATATTTTATTATTTCTTACTGGGAAATTTAATTACAAATTACTTAAAATGCAATTAAATTTTTGAGTAGTGCGGAATTGAATTGAAATTAAAATAATAAGACTAAATGCATTGCTTTTAATATAATTTGAAGTCATAATCAGACAAATTAATAAGAAACACCAAAATTGGAAAAAAAAAAAATAGAATAGACTTGAATTAAATTTTATTTATTACTAATATTTCATTATTTCTTTCGTATTACAATTTTATAAAATAATATTATCTTCACTTAGATCAATTTTAATGCAATTTAGGTGATATTCAGTGGGGAATTGACTTAAAGTTCAAATAATAATACAAAATTATTTTCTTTTAAATTAAATTCAAAATAAATAAATATTGTATACTGAGATTGAAAATAATAGAAACTGAATTTAATAATATTTTACTTTTTAGTAAAATTTTATTATTTCTTACTGGAATTCCCATAATATAAAAAGTTGGAATTCATATACAAAAAAAAATAATAATTATATAAATAAAATGAATTATTCAGCTAATGAATTACAAATATTTTAATTATTTTGTAATTCACGTAATTGAAAGAACTTTAAAACTCGTGTTATTTAATTGGGATGCAAAAATTTAATTTTATTGAACTTATTATAAATATTTTATTGGAATTACCGTAATTGAAAAAGTTGTCGAAATATTCATGTTGTTTAATCACAAATAAAAAATAAATGATAATTAAATAAAATGAATAATTTAATTCGATTCAAATGTGGAGTTAAATTTACAAGCAATTTGCTGTTAACTTAGTGTAGCGCATTTAGCTGTGTCGTTGTGGCCGACTGCTGTCGATTCTGATTGGCAGCCTTTGGTTGCTTTTGTTGCGTGGCTCGTCGAGTGTGGAGTGCGGAGTGGTGGAGAGGGGAAGAGGGGTAGAGTAGAGGGGAGGGAGGGGTTGGCTGCGCTTGGCTCGAATCAAGTGTGCACTAATGAAATAATTAATTACGAGCACAAGCAGCAAATCCATTCAGTTTCCCTCCTTCCTCACTTCACTTCCTCCTCTAGCTCGCTCTCTCTCTGTCTTGCTCTCTCTCTCTCTCACTCTCTCTTTTGCTCCTACATAATGTCCGCTGCAGTCACCCGCACTGCTGTGTGTGTGTGTGTCTGTGTGTGTGTGTGTGTGTGTGTGTGTGTGTGTGTGTGAGAGTCTTTATCTATCTTTAGCTGGACATCTTCAGCTTTAAGTGCTCCAAATACATATTTATCAACGCACATATGTATGTATACATGTGTGTGTGTGTGTGTGTGTAAGTGTACATGTGTGTGTGTGCACAACGCAGTCACAATAATCAAATTTAATTAAACCACTTTAAGCGATTTCTTAGCCACAAAATCTGCTCCCATTTAAACACACACACACACACACACAGCATCTTCCCCTCCTCCTCGCTTCACCCTTCCCCTTTCCTCTCCTCAACGAAAATGCCTCACACAACATTTGTTCAAAATCGTTTCAATTGCATCCCATCAAAAAAAGGAAAACGAAGAAAAGCTACACACAAAATATTGAGAAAATTCAACGTGTGGAAAATTTTTTGGTTTTTTTTTTTGTCTTTTGTGATTTGAAAATCAATTTTTCCGTCGGCATTATTTATTATTTATAAACTCAATAATGAAAGCGAAATTAAATTAGCTAAATTTAACATTATTTATATTAATATTAAAATAAAGTCTGGGTTTTCTTTAATCATTTTAATCATATTATTTAATAATGAAAGCGAAAAGACTGAAAAGATTATAGTTATCAAAATATATTAAAATTAAGGCTTGTTTTCTGGTGATGAAAGCGAAACAATTAATTCAAAGTATTATTATTTTGAGATATATTCAAATTAAAGATTCTTTTAAAATAATTTTTAAAAAATAAATGAAATTTAATGATGAATGCGAAAAGATTCAAAGGATTACAATTATCAATATATACATATATAAAAATTCAGTTTTTTTTTGTACAAAAATCATTTATAAAAAGTGTAATTTAAGCAGCCTTTGCAGAAAGTGCTTTAGAAATAAGTTAAAATTAATTTTAATTGTATCTAACTATTTTAAATAAATAAGTAAGAAATGTAGTTGGATAGAAGCTAACAATTTGTGATGAAAACTAAATCATAAACATTTTTTTTTTGTCATATTTTCAGTGATTTCCTCTGTACACGTGATTGAAGGGGAATTCAATTAAATTTTGTTTCACCAACTTTTTTTTAATAATATTTTTGCCAATTTAAAAATATTGAATATTCAATATTATTTTGTAAATACTATTTAATTAATTCCTTAAATTTTTCACATACTTTTTAAAAGGTCAATTTGTAATGTATTTTGCTTTAAAGTTTTCGTTTTTAAGCGATTTAATGCATTCTCACCTATTTTTGTGTTTGATGATTATGAACTTCTATTTCATATAATTATCAAATATTCTGTGGAGTGAAATTTATTGATTGTTTTTAATTATTATTGGCAATTTAGAAATATTGAGCTTAAAATTGGTTACAAAGTTAAATTAAATATAGTTTAATAATCTGTGTTTATACAGTAAACAATTTTTGTTATATTTAAATTTTGTATTTTTTAAATACAAGTTAATTAAATTTGAATTTAATATTCATCTAGATATAATTTTTAAATTTTCTGTAAGGCATTTTTACTTATAAATTTAACCAATTAAATATTTGTCCAGCAATTGAGTTTAAATTAGCAAAATTTGAGTAATATTTAGCTTGAATATGAATACCAAATGTTCACTTTATATTAAAGGTAATACTTTTAATGTTACAATTGTTTGAATCACATTTGTCAAATGTTTATTTTGTATTAAAAAGCAATTTTTGTTATGTTGAAAATTTCTTGCGATTTTAAATTTTGTATTTTGAAAATTTCGAGATTTTTACATTTTTATATCGAAAATGTTTAAAAATCTTTTGGTTTTTATTGATATATATTTCATACTATAAAAATAGTGTGAAATATGTAGCAATCTATTGATTTTCGTTGATATTTATTTCAGAATATAAAATATCCAAAATTTTCAAAATAAAAAATTTGAAAATCGTAAGAAATTTCATAATTTTGAATAAAATTAATGCATTATATATTTAGTTTGCTCTAAAAGTACATTAAAAAATTTGCTTCCTTAATGGCTAATAAGTACATATTTCGAATTAATTGTAATTGGCAAATCTAACCTCAAAATTGGATCAAACTAACCTCAAAGTTGTGGGCGTTGAAAATTGAATGCAAAATGAGGTTATGTTTGATGTTGATGAAGCGGCAATTAATGCAACAAACTAAAATGTCCAAGAAATGCAATCACATGAAATCCTAAATAGCTGTAAATACGTATGTATGTGTGTTGTGTACATAAGCAGTATATATGTATGTATGTGTGTGTGTAAGTGTCGCCTTACTTGCGCTTCCCTCACTCTCGCAGCTGCTTAAATCTAGTCTGCTTAAGCAAATGCATGTGTGTGTGTGTGCCATACTGTGCTCCTTTTCTCACACGCACAACAACGACAACAACAACAACAACGACAGCCAATGGAGCCAACGAAGCCCCCATGATGAGTGCCGAAGTGCGGTAATGTCGCGGTCGCTGTCGCCGTCGACGTCGCAGTCACAATCACAGCCAGAGTCAGAGTCACAGTCACCTAACTCCCTCTCACTCACACAATGTGTGTGTGACACTGTGAAATGTGTCGCGCACATCGTCATTCGGCTGCTTCGTCGCCGCCTCTCCCAACGTCGTCGTCGTCGTTGTCGTTGTCGTTGTCGTCGGCGTCGGTTGACCCTCGAAAAAGCGTCGCACGGAAAAAAAGACAGCATTGGTCAAAGCCACGCGGATGGCCGCGCATGGCTCTAAGTGTGCGAGCGAGACGACTGAGGCGACAGGGGCCCACCACAGCTAAGCACAAGCAGGCGAGAGCGAGCAAGCAAAACACATGCATGCTTCAGCTATATACTATATATGTATGTGTTTGTGTGTATATTGGGTTGTGCGCTCTCACACTGTCGGCAAAGCAGTGTGTGCGAGCACGGAGAGCGGGGTAAGCAGTGTGTGTTTGTGTGTTGTCGTATTATGCATGGCAGCAGTGAGAGTGCGAGTGGGAGTGGGAGTGAGAGAAGAAGAAGAAGAAGAATGAGAGAAGCAGCGTAACTAAAATGCGACAATTGTTGGAAACGTCACAACACAATTCAAATTTGCCAAAAAGAAAAATGAAGAGCACGCAAACTATTAAGCAAAAGGATAATGCATGCATATTAATTATGAGTGTATTGAATGTGTGTGTGTGTGTTTTGTTGATGTGTGGTTGTTGTTGTGTTTCTATCTTCATTATGTTGTTGATAGCGGCAAAAGCACTTGAGAATATAGCGTAGTAAGAAGTGTAGAAGGGAGATGGAGAAGGAGAGGGGGAAGAGGGGGGAGTACAATGAGTGTGGGAGCGTTGCGGTCTTTTGTGAGCCAATCTGAAGGTCGTCAAGTCCAATCCCGACACACACACACACACACAACTTTAGCGAGCACTCTGCATATGTGTGTGTCTGTGTGTGTGTTGGCCAAGGATGCCACAAACCGGTTCACAACATGATTATTGCACTTGAGCTTTACTTTTGTGTGTGCGCGCAAATTCAAATGAACAAAAAAACAACAACAACAACAACAATATAACAAGAGAAGAAGCCGCTAAATTGAAAGTTTCGCGCAACAAATTGCGTCACAATAAATTTACTGCAAATTAGCAATTAAAATAATTAATGATTGAATTCAATTTTTATAGCATTCAACTTCAATCTCTAACAAATTCCTTCAACAGCTTAATATGATAAAAATCATTTAAAAAGCATGAAACATTTCAATATCTGAATGAATCTGTAAATTCCTAAAGTTATTAATAATAGTAAGAAAGAATAAAAAATGTTAAAGGTACTTGATGAAACGCATCTAGTTCACTTTCTTAATAAAATTAGATAATTGAAAATTTACCATTAGCAATTTGTTTTCTTATTATTTTTATTATTACATTTTTATAATATTAAACCAAATGTGGTATTATAACTTTCTGCCTGCAGGAAAGGCATCTCCGACCCTATAAAGTATATAGAGTATTCCTGATCAGCTTCAACAGCCGAGATGATATATTCATGTCTATCTGGTATATTTTTTTACTCTATATACTCTAAAATCAGTATTATATTAATATACTACATATAATATTTTGTATTCTTAGTATTTATTATTTTTGGTATATTAGTTTGGTATATTGATGGTATACTTTGGAACTTTACTTTATATTTTGCATATGGTATCAACATACCATGCATTATTCGGTACATTTTTAGTATTTTTGGTTAATTGTTTTATCATATTGCTGGTATAATTAATTATAACCTATATGGTATATTTTGAATATAGTACCAATATATCGTATTTAAGTGTATGATATGTATTTGATATATTTTTTTTTTAGCATTCTTGGTATATTATTTTAGTATATTGATGGTCTATTTTGGACCTTTATGGTAAATGTTAAGTGTAATACCAATATACCACATATAAAGTATTTTTGGTATACTACTTTAGTATATCTAAAGAATAATAACGCTATATTTGCACTTATTCGTATCTGACTGTAGCTTTCCTACTTGTTTATTGTTATGTTATTATTAGTTTCATTATATTGAACTATTATTTTTATATTATATTAAGCTAAATTAAATTCTCTTAGGGAAACATCAATTATATCAACTTATGATTCTTTTTCTTTACTTCAAATTTCCTTAGTATTATTATCTAATCTTTTGTTTTTAATTTGATATCGAACTATAAGATATTATTAATATAAGATATTATTACTTTACTGCTGTCAATTTTATTGAATTTAACTTCTAATTATTTAAATGTTAACTATATTTTCATTTGGCAAATTCAAAGTAAATTTGCAACAATGCAAATTGTTGATTGTAATATTGGAAATAAAATGAAAGTAAAATTTGTATATTTTATTCACAATACATTGAAGCAAATAAGTAAATGAGTGCTCTACATGATTATTATATATGATGTGAATTAAAAATAATTATTAAGCAATAAAATAGTCGCAACTATTTGATTGAAAGTCGAGCAGCTGCTGTCGATGAAATTGAAATTATAGAAAAAGACAATTTGTGGATAATTTTCATGATGTTATTTTTGCCGTGTGACAAGAAGATAAATGTTTCGCCCCTCCATAAAGAATAAAAGAAATACTAATAATAATAATAATGAGCGGAAGGAGGTGGGGAAGTAAATGTTGACGGAGGGAGGGGGGGAAATCGTTTGGTGAATGTGTGTAGCTGGTGTTGTTGTTGCTGTTGCTGTGGCCATGGCAAATGATCAAAGGCAAATGCCGAAGCAGCAACAGAAACAGAAACAGAAACCGAAGTTGAAGCTGAAGTTGAACTGTATTGAAATCATGGCGAGGGCCAAAAGAAAGCCAGGCCAAGACATGCGGGGCCAACGCGCAGAGGGCCAAATAACCAAAAGTCGAGACTCAAACTCAAACTCAAACTCGAGACTCAAACAACAAAAACTCGGAGGGAATTGACCGCAATTATGCGATAAAGATAAAACAATGTGGTGTCATTTTTATGGTTCTTTTTTTCTGTGTTGTCTCGACGATGCTCGCACACAAGGTGCGGGTGTCGAGAGAGAGAGAGAGAGAATAAGAGATAGAGAAAGAGATGGCCAAGAGAAGGTGATAATCTATAATTGCCCTTGCTGCAACGATTGTTCCTTTTTAATTCCACCGCCGCACACAAAATTGTGTCCTACTGTTGCTTCGGGGTCTTCTTCCTCTTCTTCTTTTAGCCAAGGGGCAGGACGACGACGAAGCCGCAAAGAGACATTTGGGTAACACGTGAAACGAATGCGTTGACAGCTTGTGAATGTGTCTCTACCGCACGCTACTCTTAGTCTCTCTCCCTCTCACTCTCTCACTCTCATTGTCTCTCTCTTTCTTTTCTACACGCCTGCTACGCTGTCTTGACCAAGTGATTAGGGATCAAAATATCGTTTATAACTCATAATGACCATGACAAATATTGCATACAATAGCTACGCTGCTGTCGGAGGGTCGCAGTGGAGGGTCGTCTTTTTTTTCGAGGGTAGTAGCTGGAAGGCCGTAAGGCTCCTTATGCTATATTATAGTGTTGTATCATCATTTTGTCCTGTATCAAAAATATAAGTATCATACTATTATATTTAAGTAGTGTAGGGACTGGAAGGTCGTGTCTTTACTACGGTAAGGCAGTAATGTAGATTGGCAAATATATTAGAGAAGAACTATTAAACAGAAAACGCTTTAGATTGAAAGCTAATACCATTAATGTATTGCTTCTTTGATAGGTCGTAGCGTAATGTCTTATGGGTCATCGTTGGAGGGTTGTCTTTTTAAAGGATAGTAGCTGGAAGGCCGTAAGGCTCCTTATGTTGTATCATCATTTTGCCTTGGGCCAAAGAACTTAACAAGTAGTGTCGTAAGGTAGCGACTGGAGGGTCGTGTCTTTACTAAGTTAAGGCTGTAATGTAGGCTGGAAAATATCTTAAAGAAGAGCCATACAGAGAACGCTTTACTAGCTTGCAATCGTATCCTAAATGTATTGTTTCTGTGTAAGGTCGTAACGTGGGGTTTTATAGGTATCCGTTAGAAGGTAACCTTCTAGAGGGTAGTAGCTGGAAGGTCACAAGGCTCCCTATGCTATATGTTGCCGTGTTGGCATCATCATTTTGCCCTTGTACTAAAAACTTAACACATAGTCATAAGGAAGTAGTGTAGCGAGGGTCGTGTCTTTACTAGCTAGACAGAAAAAAAAGAACGTTTTAGATTGCAAGCTAAGTAGTGTTTTATGGGTCGTCCTTTTTAGAGGGGCGTAGCTGGAAGGCATTCTCGACAGCTCCACTAACTGAGCTATGAACGAAAAACTTTATAGAAATATGCGATGAATTCCATAAGGTAGTGTCGCTCTACGACCTCCTCTCTTCTTTTTTGGTAGTAAATCTGTTATGTTTTCATATTCTACTGCACTCTACTGTTACTATATTTATATTATATTCTATACATTATTTTTAAATAATATGTTTCAATATTTTACTATAGCCTAGCGCAACAATTTAATAACTTATGTTTTGTTCGACGACCTCCCGTTGTGTAGTATCGTTGAGTCGAGCCTCGTCGCTCATTGTGGTCAACAGTTGGTGATTGTGTCGTTAAGGTCACGCCAACTGGACTCGACCACATGGTGAATGTCCTCGTCCATCGTCCTCGTCAGCTGACGCGACTCCTTTGCCCTTCCTTCTTGTCTTTATTGTACGGGCCGCTAATGAAGCCCAACCACAGTGGAAACTATGCGCATCTGATAATCGTTTAATCGCACATCACAAATTGCCCATTGTCCATTGTCTCTCCCTCTTGCTGTTGCTGTGTATGTGTGTGTGTGTGTGTGTGTGTGTGGTATGCGTATCGCTATCGGTTCCACATTAACCACAATTAGAGTGACCATGCTTCGGCAATTAATTTCACTTCAGTTAATGTTAATTGATGTACCATGCCCACTACACACTGCACAGTGGTTCTCAGTGGTTCAAAAGAGGCAAGAAAGCATGATAGAAATTGTATTTGAAAATTCGCAATATATCAATTGTCAAATGGGTAATTCTCCGAGGGGATTTGTGCAGTTAAAAAAAAAAGACAAATAAACAGAAATAATTTAAAAATAAGTAAAGATTATTTCGATGCGATCCATATTTAAAGCTAGGATTGATTTTAGAAACCTTTCCTTTAAAATATATTGTTTGGTTTGCGTACGGATTCGATCATTTTTGTAATTATCTTTAAACAGATTATGGAATTATTATTACATAATTATTCTTAGAAACAAGAGGTCTAAAATTAATATTTATACCAAATAAAAGAAATGTTTTAATACATATTTTTTTTCACTTTAGTTGGAGACGCATGTGACATTTTCCGCAAGAGAATTACCATATTACAATTCGAAATATATAATATATATATATAACATAATATATATTTTTTAACATTCTTTTTTGCTTTCTCTGAGAATTATTATAAATTTATTATTTGAATAATTAAATTTATATTATATGAAAATGTAGGGGTATAAAAAGATTTATAGCATTATTATTACTATTTATTGAATATAATTATTCATATTTTAGGAAATCCTTTTACTTCAGACTTCCATTATTCAGTTATTCCTTTTTATTATAGGTTTTACAGAAAATTTTAAGACAAGACTTTCGTTGGAAGGACATAAGTTACTCGAGCAAAGAGTTTTCTAAGCATATAAAGTATTTAAAAGTCAAGAACCTTTAAAAATATATTTGTATGTGAATATTTGATTAAAGAAAACAAAATTCAAAATATTTTTAAAGATATTTATAATTAAAATATGCATTAAGTTGAAATAAACACAAAAATGTAAACACACATTATTATGTTAATAAAATAAATTACAATAAAATACAAAAAATTAGAGCTGATTAATTTTAACATATAACAACATACAAGTAACTGAAATAAAATTTCTAACAAGTTACTCAGAAATAATCGAAGCGTAACAAATCAATTCTATCCCACTGTGCGCGTTGGGAAAAGCGCACTTAGTGGGCTGTGTGTGCGAGTGAGCGAGTGTGCGAGTGAGTTGGCTATCAAAGTTCTCAATCAACATACTCGTAAATTTGCCAATTGCTGACAAACTTAACGCTCTCAAATTACGAGTGCTCACGGCTCAAGTGGGACGACGACGACGCTGCGCTTAGATAAAACTCGAAAAGCCAAACAGAGAAAAAAAAAACAAAGCAACAACGAAACAGGAAAAATAATTCGTAAAATAAAAAAAAACAACAATTCGAAAGAGATCGCGGAGCAAGAATTATTTGTGTGGTTTTTTTTGTTTTTCTACTATATATTTTTTTTCTTCCTTTTTTTGTGTGTGTTGTTTTTTTTTCAGCGATGTCACCTAGGTACAATGTGAGAAGGCGAGGACGAAGGCAAACAGAACGCGAAGGAGGAGGAGGAGAAAACAAAAGGATGCGCCAATGTGGCTGGCAAAACAATGAAATTGTGAAATTTTCTCTGTTCGAGTTGATGAAGAAGAAGAATGTCATGAAGTATGATTTAAGCCCCTTTGTGTGTGTGTATGAGTGTGTGTGAAGCCAAACATTTGGCTGGATCAAGTGCTTCGCTCTTGAAGCGCGTAAACACCCCCGAAAAGAAACACAGAAAACAAAGAGAGAGAGAGAGAAGGAAAAACAAGTAGGAAAGTTACAGTCGAGTGCGCTCGACTGTGAGATACCCGCTACCCATTTTTAATAAGGGCAAAATATTGCGGTATTATTTTCAAAATATACCGAAAATTCTAAAAAAAAAAAATACTAAAAATATACCAAATGGTATGTTTGGTATATTGATACAGCACACCATTCAAAATATACCATAGACGGCGCAATGTACCAGATTGTCGGCCAAAGCAACTCAGACCCATAGTAAGTAGGCGTTTTTGCCCATACAAAAGTATTTCTTTAACAACTTCAACAATTTTTATCTGATCGCAACCAAATTTTCAGGAATCATAAATACTGTAGTAATTATACTATATACCAAAATTCGCAACTCTAGCTTTAAATTTATGCTTGTTATTCGATTTTTTTTTGATTTGCGTGGGCGGAAGTGGGCGTGGCAAAAATTTGAAACAAACTTGATCTGCGTGCAAGCATAACAAATGCTGTCGAAAAAAAATTATAGCTCTATCTCTTATAGTCTCTGAGATCTAGGTGTTCATACGGACAGACGGACAGACACACAGACGGACAGACAGACAGACGGACATGGCTATATCGTCTCGGCTGTTGACGCTGATCAAGAATATATATACTTTATAGGGTCGGAGATGCCTCCTTCTACCTGTTACATACATTTCCTGCCGGCACAAAGTTATAATACCCTTCTACCCTATGGGTAGCGGGTATAAAAAGGTCAGGGATTTGTCATTTGTCGCCCGCTTTTTTGCTGTGTGTGTGGTTGAAGTAGACACTTGACTGCGCCTCGGCTCAGACACCTGACATGCGGCGATTAGTGGCGGACAGACGGACAGAGGGACAGCAGGAGAGAAGGACAGACAGAGAGACGAACGAAACAATCCCGTTTGTTGTTGTTGTTGCTGTGCAGATCGATCGGGAAGCAAAGTCAATGTGATTTAGTTTTGACGTCAAAAACAGCAAAACGCCGTTTCTTCGCTCTTCACTCTTTACTCCTCTCCTTCTTCCCTTCGCATCGCTCTCTCTCGCTCCCTCTCTTTTGGCTGTGGGAAGATTGTATCGGGGTTTTGGGTCGGAAATACGAAATGCCTCGAGTCATCAGCTGCAATGCAAAAGCCACTAAGTGTGCTGCAACATTGCCACTGCGGAGTCTGCTCGACTAAATAGATACGCTGTAAACTGATGAACAATGAAATAAAATGTCAACATTGAGAAAGATTAGATATTGAAAATAATAAATAATGTGAGAAATTACCATATATTGTTTGTTATAAGAAATAATATGCAAAATTATATTATTGTTTGTTTTTTCCAGAATTAAATTACCAGAATAAATTAATTAAATTATCCAGAATTAAAAAAAAATCTAAAAGTATTTTAACCAAGTTTTGCGATGTTCTTTTCAGTCTGGAATAAAACCATATTGAATCACAATTTTAATCTTAAATTGCAAATTTAGCATAAGAATTTTGATCTAAAATTGTTTCAACTTAAAAATTTAATTTCAAGATTGTTCTGTTTATGATCTAAAAAATCTGAAATCAAGAAGAAGACGAAGAAATATAAGAAATAATACATAATGTGATATACTATTCTCTTCATATATATATTACATATTTATGCTATAATTTAAAATAAATAATATAATAAAAGATATGATAATAATAATATAAGAAATAATATAACTTATAATATGATTTTTTTTTGCGGTAAGTTCATTGTTTCCCCAGCATTTTATTACATTAATTTTTATAAGACTTTTGTCTAAAAAAAATGAATTATTTTGTAATGTTTTCCTATTGAGATACGCTGTAATATTCTGTTTTTTGTACTACGATAAGAGTATATAGATATATTAATACTTCAATTCAAGATAGATATAATAGTTTTGGTTATAAATTATTTTAATAAGATGATTATTATGTACCACAGTTTATTTTTAGGAGCGTTGTACTTAAAATTTCGAAAATCGAACCTTGTTCTAGATTATTGCCATTATTTTATATTCCAGATAGATATAATAGTTGTGTTGTAAATGATTTTAAAAACAAGATAAATATTTCAAAAATCAATACTTATTTCTTTTCTTTTCCAATGCAATTCTAAATCAGTTTAAAAATCGAACTTCGATGCATATTATTTTTATAGCGTATGTTTTACTTGAGTAAAAGCGAAAAATTTTCCTTCTTCAATTCAAGATGGATGAAAATGTTTTGTTATTAATGAATTTGAATATGTATCTCAATAAACCAAATGTGGATCTTTTCTTTTTCAATTCAGTTCTAAAGTTTTTTAACAACTTTAAGCATCCAACTTTGATACATATTATTTGTATAACGTATGTTTTACTTGGTTATCAAGTCTTGTCAGTCGCAACGACTCGCCCAATAATGTTGTACAGGGTATACAGCAGGAGCATCAACAACAATAAACAATACGCAACTTCAACTTTAACTTTAACTTTAGCTCATTTGGCTAGTTTCTGAGGGTTTGGTTTTAGTTTTGGTTTTGGTTTTGGGGCCGCGTCCTATTCCTGTTGATTGACCCGCGATAGCATTTTGTGCTGCAGCTGCCCAGCCTCGATCAGAGTGGAGAGTGAATAAAGCGGGTTTATTCATGTCAAAGGTAAAGGTGTTATCGAACTGTTTGCAATTGCAAATGCAAATTTCTCGATGTGTGAACAACATATTAGCTAATTATATTCACATTGAATATGAGTGTGTGAGTATTGAGTGTGTTGATTCGCATTCGTTTTGAGATCGTGAGAACTGCACTTAATTGATTTCCACATGCATGTGGAGCAAATGAGATTGTGTCCATAGAGTTCAAGAGCTACGCATGAGCGTCACAAATCCAAAAGTAATCTCTAAGCTAAAGCTCTCGCTCTTTGGCTCTCACTTTGTCTCTCTCTCTCTCTCTCTCTCTCTCACTCGCTTCTTCTTTCCATTTCCATTCCCTTTGTTCATTTCCTTCAAGTTCTTCTCTCTCTTTGCGTTATCTCAAGTTCTTTGGCCCTGCGGCAACTTGGCTGCAATTTTTCATTATTCGTACTCTTTTTTTAAGTGATCGATCGAAATTAAATAAGAAATGTAAGCAACGAGAAAGGCAGGAAAATGCCCAGCAACAGCAACAACAGCAACAACAACAACAAAAAGGGTAACCCACAGTGTCCTGCTTTCCCCCCTCACTGCTCCCTCCTTCTTCTCCCCCTTTGGGTTGGGGAATGCGATGGTTAATGTGCGTTTAGATACGAAGACATGTAATTTCCCAGCCCCAGTGCGATCAGCTCACCACCGTCCTCCAATTGTCTTGGCTCTGGAGACTCTGAGCCAGGGCCAAGATCACCACAGCACAGTAAAGAACAGGCCAAAAGAAGAACTCGGCTTGTTCGCCCCCGATCGCATACCCTGTAGCATAAATCAAAAGGAGCATGCTGGATTGCTGCTAAATATCAGAAATGTGCATCTTATATGCATTTATATAAACACATTTTTATTGTATTTTAATATTTTATAATGTACATCTTATATAAATCATTATATTTTATATAAACACAATGCTGTTAATGTTTATTTCGATTGTTATAATAATTTTGTTCTTCTTTACAATATCTATACATATAATACAGATATATTACTTTGATTTAAATGAGTTTCGTATTAAGAAGTTGAATCATTAGAAAGATTTTTATTATAAAAGTACAGATATATTTATTTTTAAAATGAATTTTATTATAAATATGTTTGATATTAAGATATCGAGTCACTTTATACATAGTAAAATTGATTTTTTTATTGATTTTTTTAAATTTTCACCTTTTTTGTTTTCTTTTTTTATTTTTTAAATGTCAATAAAGAGATAACGGTTAAAACAGTTCTTTCTTATTATATTAAGTGTAATTTTTGCTTTTCAGTATTCCTTATTGTCATCATATTACTTATTGATTTGTTTTTTAATTATCACCTTTTCATCATATTATGTTATTGTTTAGAGTAATTGAATTGTTCCTTTTCAGAAATAATTATCTTATTGTTAAATTAAATTAATTGCTCCTTTACAGAATTTTTATATTTCGATTCTCATGAATTATATTCTTAATTAATTTATAAAACTTTATCGCTATCTTCACTTTGTATGGAAAAGAAAAGTAAGTTTTTCAATTGTCGTACCATTTGCAATATACAGGGTATGAGCAAGTCGAGTCGTTTTCACAGACTTGTTGTGCTTGGTGTTTTTTTTTTCTTTGCTGGTCTTGGACAGTTGTCAATGGGGCAGATCACAAGGAGGCCACAGAGCCACAACTGAGAACTACAGCTGCAGCTGAGCCAAGGAAGGAGCCAAGGAACCGCCTCAAGGAACTTTGCTGCTCTGCGCTGTAAAGAACCTGACGTTGTCTATGATGACGGCCTTTGATTATGATGCCAATGGATGCAATATGGCAAAGTGTGTCTACGTGTATGTGTATATGTGTGTGTGTATGTGTGTTTGTGTGTGTGTGTGTGTGTGCTTATTACGCTGAGGCTACTGCTGCGAGAAGCAAAAGCAAAAGGCAGCGAACAAAATGCACGCAAGCTGCATTCGAAACTTCATTATTATGAGCACAAAGCACATCACGATGATCATGATTGTCGTTGTTGTTGTCATTCGATGCTGTAGTGCCACCTGCACCGCCAACGACACAGCTTCGACACCACAGCATATTACTTCGTGCACCTGTATGACCGTGAGGGCAATTTCTATTACAGCTGTTAGAAAGAGAGCGAGGGGATTAGTTCTATTAAAAAGGGTTCATGAAAGCAGAGGGAGAGAAAGCCAGAGAGCGAAAAATGCAAGCTTTATGCATCGAAAGCCATAAACCGAACTGTAATCATCACAAAATCTACACACATACATAGTTAATATACATATGTATTAACCCACTCACTCACTCTCTTAATACGTTATTTCTGTCACCCTTTCCTTTTTACATGTCATCAAATGAGCGCAACAACAACATAAAGTCAAAGCCAACAACAACAAAAACCGAACTGCTAAAAATCCTTTGCTCACACACTGACAATCATCTACAATAATGCGTGCGTGTGTGTGTGGTCACTGCTTGTGAGTGGGTTAGACACGAGTGGGTTAGACACGATCAGCAAACGTTTGCTGTGACATTCAACTAGCGTGCACTCGCTTCCACTCACACTTGCATGTTGCTTTGCTGCTTCTCATTAAGGGACATTTTTGACATAATTGTCCAACTTGGAGCATTTGTTCCCTTTTTGGAAGCTCCTTGCAGAGGACAAAATAAATTTCTCACAAATGTCAGTATGCGACAGACGAGCGCAGAGTGCAAATGCAAATGTGCAAATCTCGAAGCATTTGCATATCAATACGCTAATTATTCATTAATAAACGCGAAATCTATAATCATATTGAATGTCGACAAGTGAATAGTGTGAAATATGTGTATGAAGTGCATTTTGCTTAATTTGTCGTCTGTGGAATCTGAAAAAAAAGTGAGTGAAAAAGTGACGTGGCGTCACTTTGCGATTCTCCTTTCAATTCTTCGTGTGTTGTGCGTTGGTGTTAGTGAATCGCGTGCTCTAATTCCTTTTTTGCTTAGCTAGCCTGCATACAAGTGAAATGTAAGTGTATGTGTTTTTTTTTGTATTTTTTTTTGTCTGGTTATAAGTGTGACTGTGGTACAGTCTTATAAATTTGTGAATTTGAGCAAGTGTCGAAGTATAAGAATGCAAGTAAAATAATATTATCTTATAAATTTGTGAATGTGTTTGTGTTTTTTTTTTGTGATTATAAGTGTCACAGTATAAGAATGCAAGTTAAATATTGCATTGCGCTGCTGCTGTGTAAATATGTAAAGGCTACAAATATAACATATGTATGTGTGCGTGCTTTGCAATGTGTCAATCGTTTTTGCGGGCTGGTCACGAAGCTTGCACGAAACGAGAATAGACGAACACATGTTCGGGTTTGTAGGATCGCAGCTTCGGCAATTTGTCTAAGCTTTCTCTTTGTCATCGACTCGTAAGTAATTTAAGCTTTCGGTTTGTTTTTCTCTTAATTAGAAAGAGCACTTAAGCGTAGGCAGTTCTTACTATAAATGTAAAATACTTGCAGTAACTCGCTTTATCTTAAGCATTGAGAGAAAGCACACAGGAAAGTAAATAAAAATTTGTATTACAAGAAATTACAATAAAATTTGTATTTTATAGAAACATTCGAATCTTTAAAAATTAGACTTGACTTTAATGCAATTGATCGATCGATGATCGAGGGATTTTTTCGGTGGGTGAGCAAAACACCTGCTGTGAGTGGAGAGATTTTGCATGGTTGTCGTAAGTTTTTTTTTGTGTGGTTTTTTGGGATCTCATGACAGTTTCAAGATATTTGTTGTTGCTGTATTGGATTTTTCTTTAGTTTAATTAACGAATCTGAAAGATCTGCTGCAGCGCATTTTGTGCCGCATGCTGAGTTCAATTCACACATTGTGCCTGGTCATGTGGCTTCAAAGAGTTTCGAGAGTTGAGCAGAGTTTTCCCATTAAACTGGTCGAATCTCGAATACTCGCTAGAGTGCAGCGCAAATTGTTTACAATTCGGAAAAAAAATTGTTGCCGCCTCTGTGTTATCTGTGGGCACATCTTAACGAACACGCAGCTCCAGAAGAAGTGCAGCTCACAAGCTAAGCTTGGTCAGAGAGCAGAGCAGGAGGTCCCAGCCCATCATATCGCAAGGCAATGTTGTGTGTGTCGCCCCCCTTCCACTGCTCTTCCCCAGCTTGCAACTTTACAGCGTGCAACTGCAACTGCAACTGCTGCTGCTTCTTCTTCTTCTAGCCATGGTCATGGAGAGTCATGTCGATTGCAGGCCAACTCGTTGTTTAGTGTCGGTTAATTTGGCATCATTCATCGTCGTGTGGTCAAAGCCAAATGTCATGCAATGCCTAAGACCCGCTTCGCTAATTACAGCCTCTTGTTTGTCCCTCTCCCCCCTAAACTCCCCCTCCAACTCTTCATCGATGTCCGATGGTGGCAATAGAAGCCTCCTTGCCACTTGCTAGTTGCAACTGCAACTGCAACTCACGTGACACTGCATCACGCAGCTTTCAAGATCAAATGAAATAGATCACCAGCAGCTGCTGGGTCCAGGTGTCATCCCTCTCCTCTCCTCTCCTTTCTCCTCCTCCCCTCCTCTTCTATCACAACTTGACTTTTAGTTGAACTTTAGCTTCAGTTTCTCACATAATAATGATTGCCATCGGTTCCTTATGAATATGTGCGCTATTGGATTTCTAACTTTGTTTTAAGAAGAGGAAAAAATTGGGAACTTTTTATAAAGGCAGGTGCTTGAAGTTATATATAAAGTAATAATTCTATATATTGCATTGATAATTCTTTACTTACCGCTGACAATTAATAAACAAAAAAATCGAAAAAATTTGCAAATAATAAAAACAAGTAAGAAGGCTTCAATCGAGTGTGCTTGACTTTGAGATTCCCGGTACTAATTGTAAAATATACCAACATAATATACCACAAAAATACTAAAAATATACCATATGATATAATATATTCAAAATATACCACTGAGTGCAAAATATACTATATTTTCAGTAGGAGTTTCCCCTCTAAAAAAGTATTTCTTAAGCAACTTCTAAATTTCTGAAAGCAACCAAATCTTGACGAATCTTAAATACTATACTCATAAATCGAATTGGCAAATATTAAAAAATTAATGAATACAAATAAATAATTTATAAAGTCTTATTTCATTTTGTTTATTTTCTCGAATATTGTTTTTTTATTTATGAAAATATATAACATAGAAATTTTAAAGCCGTATTATATTATATTTTCTGTAATGAAAAGATTTTTTTCTTATCGCTTAATGGCAAAAAATAAAGAAAAAATTTCAAATTGGCGAAATATTAAAAAACTTAAAAAACTTTAAAAAACCATATGCAATTTTGTTTGTATTTTATTTTTAAATTTGTGTTTTTTATATAAAATAATATAAAGGCTTTTGAGATCATATTTAAATGCAAAAGTTTAATGAAGAAATATAATGTTTTTAATTTTAATTATAAATTTGTCTAAGTTTGTCTTTTTTATTTATAAAAATGTATAGCGTACATTTGTGCAACATAAAATGTATGTTTTATTTACCATATTTACTACATTATATATTCACATGTCGCTAGATAAATATCTTAGGAAATATGCATATTTCCCATATTCATTTGATGCGTATCTCACGAGTGTCGCGACTTAAGTCTGGGAATCAGTGACCCATCAAGTTAGCTGTGGTCATCTTGACTCTTGTTGATCCACTTTGCTTTTTGACTCTCGCTCTCTGTGTGTGTGAGTGTGCGTGTGTGCGTGTGTGTGTGTGAGAGTGTGTCTGTGTGTGTTGACATTTGTGTTGCGACTTTGTGTGAGCTTCAACTGGCCACTCTGAAGATAACCTCGAGTGTAGAGTGTTGAGTAGCGGGTGGAGAGCAAGAGAGAAGAGTGCAAAATGTGTGAGTCTGTGTGTGTGTGTGTGTGTGTAGAGTGGATCGCATAATATGAGTATATGCAATCGTCTGAGGTGGAAACAACAAAGAGATCTGTTCGCGACAACGATGACGATGACGATGTTGGAGAGGGGAAGGGAGAGGGGAGAGGTGGCAGTAGAGAGACGGAGAGGGGGATGGTGACGGTGTCGACCATGTCGGCAATGTCGACGTGGTGGCGTTTGCGTGTCAAGCGACATCATTTGCATAACAATGCTGGGGACGATTCAAATTTTTGGTCTCCCAGAGCAATTTTCAGACACACACTCGCACACTCGCACACTCGCACACACACACACACACATAGAGACTGCTGCAGTTGCATATACACGCCCTCTGGCACCTGCTCATACCACATTTAGATATCTACGACGAGTACATTAATGATTTTCAACTGAAGTCAACGTCGTCGTCGTCGTCATCGTCGCGTCTCCGTTGTCGGCGTCACAAATCGCTGGCAAATACCTGCACACACGCGTATGCATATGACATTATCCAAGACACTCCCCTGACTATCTGACTATCCGACTATCTGCCTATCTGCCCAGCCCCCTGACCAACACACACCCGCCTTGAAGCTACGGTGAAATACACTGCGAGAAAAATTTTGCGACACAGTGGCGAGCACATGTGGATACATGTTTGTCTTTTTTGTCTTCAAAGTTTTATAAAATTTGTCAAAAATATGTTAATCGTCTTAATTTCTTGTTTCATGTGTCAATTTATTATTTTTTTGTTTTATTATTTTCTGCTTTGTATAAAAACATCAAATATTCAAATAACAAGTTGTATATATTTAGAATTAAATAATGAATTTAGTGAATAATTATTATTATGATAAATAACAGATTATTTAATATTAAAATAAAAATAAAATAACTGTTTTTGTTATTTTTATTTGTTATTTATTTTTTTATTTATTATTATATCATTCCAATGTTATGAAAATCAGCAAGATAAATTGTTTATGCAAAAAAAATAATGTTGTAACATTATAATTCAATTTAAAATAAATGGCAAAAAGAGAAATGTAAAACAATATATAAAACAAGTAAGAAATCTACTGTTGAGTGGGTTTGATTGTGAGATACCCTCTACCCATTTTGTATAAAACCAACACACTGCAGTATTATTCTTAAAATATACCAAATAATATACAGCAATAATTCTAAAATATACCGAAATTCTAAAATATATTTGGTATATAGATTACTACATTAAAAATATACCATAATGGTCAAAATATACCAAATTATCGGCCAAAGCAACTAAGACCCGATTGCATTAGGCGTAATTTGACATATAAAAGTTGTTCTTTGATATCTTCTACAATTTGTATCCGATCAAATTCTCAGGAATCATAAAGATTATACATAGTTATTATTGTCTGTACCAAAATTCGCAACTCTAGCTTCAAATTAACGCTTGTTATTCGATTTTTGTCGAATTGCGTAAGCGGAATTTTAAACGAACTTGATCTATTTCTATCTCTTTTAATCTCCGATAAAATTTCAATATTATATGTTACATTTATTTTACTTTTTTTATTTTTATTTAGTAAAATTTATATTAAATTTCTTTTTTAATGGATTTATTTCCAAAAATATATATATAATTACAATGAAGTGGAATTCACAACTATAAAGTATTCTAAGGTCAAGTATATACATAGATATTCTTCTCAGTGTAGAGTTGTGCACCCCACGAATATCTCGGTTTGTCTCGTCTCTCTTAAGCTGCGTTGGATTGCGTCGCCAATGCGGAACGGAACGAAACGAAACGAAACCGCGCGCGTTGCGATCGCGCGACGTCCAACCTGTCGCATCTTTTACCCCCGCCTACCCTTTGGCCCCCTCCCCTCGTTGTCACCTCTCTCTCACCTCGTCGCATTGTCGTCATCGTCGTCGCAACTGTTGAATAATTTATGCGGCCAGCCACTGTTGTCAGCGGCACCTCCTCCAACTTCAACCTCAACCTCAACTTTAGCTTTTCATGCACATCTCTCGCACTCCCCTCTTTGCTCCCCTCTTTGCTCACCTCTTCCCTATGGGCAATGTCGCCGCGTTGCTGTCGTAACCCTTCCCCCTACCGAGAGAGGGGCGGGCGGGGAGGCCGGAGAATTATTTGCGTTCGCCTCCTTGCGTTTCTAATTAAGCGAGAGAAATATTCAAAAACTTTGCCATTGTTTCAACGATTTTCAAGTTCAATTTACATAACATTCCTAACCGCCGTCGTAGCATTCAACTCTCGCGACTCTTGTTTTTGTTTTTGTTTTTATGTTTTACACAAACTCTATATATACATAAGTTGATTTTTTTTTCTTTATACTTATGTATTCATTACTTCTTCTTGCCTCCCCCCTCAGTCTCACACACACAATTGCTGTCTGTCTGAGCTATTTAAGTCACAGCCTTGAGTCGTTGCTGGTTAATCGTTTGGCAATGCAATGCAAAAACAACAACAACAACAGCAACAACAACAACTGAAAAAGGGTTCAAGGTCAGCGTTGCACTGTGCAAAGGTCACCAAATTGCCGCTGTCACTTGCAACTGCAAACGCTGCTTCAAGCTGTTCATGCTGCAATTTTGCAACTTGCAACTTGCAACTTGCTAACTGGTTCAATGGGCTTCCCTTTCAATCTCTGCCTCTTGCCCTCCCTCTCTTTCGTTTTCGCTGAGTTTTTCGTGATCTGCGCTTCATCAGTGTCAGTCTATTTGCCACACAAAATGAGGCTTCTGTTTCAACAAGACTTTTCTAATCGTTTGCAGTCTTTTTGGTTGAGGTATTATAGGCAAATGTTTAAAGCATAATAATATAAAGCTATAACTTCTCATGTTTTTGTTAAAGTATTATATATTAATATCCACTTCCCCTTAGGTAGAAGAGTTTTATAACTTAGAGCATGCAGAAAATGTATGTATGTAACAGGCAGATGGAAGCATCTCCGGCCCTATTCTTGATCTGTTCGTCTGTCTGTCCGCCTGTCTGTCCTTCCGTCTGTCTGTCCGTCCATCCCTATAAAACACTGAATCTCAAAGACTATGGGAGATAGAGCTTAAGAAATACTTCTGTATGGCAAAATACGCCCACTGCAATCGGGTCTAAATTGCTTTGACTGACAATCTGGTAAACTTTTTGATTTCTATGCTGTATTTTAATGTACTACTTTATCGGTATACCAAATACAGCACTCGGTATATTAGTATTTTTTAGTATATTAATTACAAATCTGGCATATTCTGTAGTAGTATTCTAATATACCAAATATATACTTTGGCATATTTGCGTGGTATATTAATTTAGTATATTTTAATCAATCCACGTGCAGTGCAGTGCAATACTAACTGCTTTGCTTTTATTTAAAATGGGAGCTCACGTGAATGTAGTATTGTCACTTATTTTATACGCCTTTGTTTTAGTTTTCAACTAGCCAAATACATAAATTTTTTTATGAATGCCTTAAATAATGTATAACATTTCTTTCGCTACTAATTTTATTTAAAATAATTAATATTTTTTCTTCATTTTCTTTTAGAACTCTTCTGTGCGACGTTTAAGAAGTGAAAAATGGTAAGTTGATTCAACTGTTATTTTAGCTATTACTTTTATTTACCAGCATCTTATTATTACTTGCTTTATTACATATATTATCACAACTTTAAAGTGATTAAATTAATATTTTTAGTACTACGATTATTTAGCAAATTCTTAATCTTACCTGCCTGATTACATGTTTATTCAGAAATTTCATTGATATCATAAAGTATGCATGAAAATACAAATTTCAACATTTTTCATAGCTGCTGTCTCGAAGTTTTGCTTACCCAGTTCATTTCCTACACATGGTTTATACTCTCAATTTTTCCTAAGGCTTTTTCCGCATCGTGAATTCGCATCACTTTCATAAACCGTTGATCGGCATTCGGCTGAATGTTATTTATTTATGCTGTTAATCCTTGAGCAACATACGATCCGATTCGTTTTCCTTCTCCGGCAGCTGTTGCCGCTGTCTGCTCTAATTTCTATCATCATCATTATCATCGTTGCAGGACCCTTTATCCTGCCACTTTCAAAAGAAAACAAAAAAAAAATTATATGATATTATTTAACGGCATGAGAGTGTTTTCCTTCTTTATGATGCTGGGTTCTATTTCTAATAAAATCTATTGCATTGGCATTGTGTGTGAATGTAAGCCAAGAATGCGTATGAATTTGGCAAAATATTATGTGAACAAAAGTTTGGTAAAATTTATTTAAATTTGTAAAAATAAAAAGTTATGCCTTTTTAATATGAAGAGTTATTCGATATTTCTGTCAGTGAAACGTTTGTGAAAGGAATAAATCTTTATTATATTTTGCATTATCTTTCGCATCATTTTTTAAAGGTTTTGCATATAAACGTTGATTGGAAAGTTGGGTACATTAAAAATCGATAATCGAATAAATTATAATTGTTGCTTTAAAAATCATTTAGAGATGTTCGATATTTCTGCCAGCGAACGTTTGCGAAAGAAATAAATTTGATCTATATTTTATACATCATTTGTTGCATCATTTTTAGAGCTTAGTTATGATAGTTAGGTGATCTTGAAAAAATGTAGTAAATAATAAAGTAATTAAGAGTTATATCTGCCAGTGAAATGTTTACGAAGCGAATAAATTTTGTTTTTATACTTCTTTATATTTAATACATTATTTTTCACATCATTTTCTAAATGATTTCTTGCATATACTCATTAATTGAAATGTATGCCAGTGAAACGTTTACGAAAGTAATAAATATTAATTATATTTTATACATCATTTATTGAATGTTTTTTTTTTTGCAAATTCATTTTGATTGAAATATATGTCAGTGAAACGTTTACGAATGTAATGCAACATTTATCTATTATTTGTTGTATGCCTGTGAAACGTTTGCGAATGTAATGCAAAGAGTAACTTTTTGCGCTTTGCTCTCCCCCCCCACTCGCTTAATTATTACTGCCAGCTGAACGTTTGCGAATGCCACACAAAGAGAAATATGATTGTCAGCTCTCCAGAGAGAGAACGCCAGAGACACGCTCTAATTTTAATGCTCTGTGTGTATGATTGAAAATTTCATTGCTGACAGCTCACAACAATTGGCATCTTGCATCTTCATCTTCATCGTCAACTCAATTGCGGCAGCTGAATGAAGAAGGAAGCAACTGTCTCGATTCCCAAATGATGCGCTAAGTAGCGAGTACTCGACACAATGCACAGGACAAAGAAGAGGACATGCGTTGTGCCCATATATATCATAAATGATAATAATTTTTGTGTAAATAAATATTGTGTAATCATCGCTCGCTGACGCCATTATCCATCCATGACCCCGTCGCTTGGCATTATTATGCTGTCAAATAGAAATCCCAAAAATTCTATTCCGATCCGAAAAAACGTCGAATGACGAGCAGGATATTTTTTTCTTTTTTTTTTTTGTGGAAGACACATGACCAAAGGGGCCATCTGCTTTGCCAGCATGGAGGATGGAGGAGAGTGAGTATTTGTAGAGGCCTATGTTTCTCTCTCTGTCTCTCTCTCTCTCTCTTTCTCTTTCTTTGTGTCAGCAGAAGGAGAGCATTGCCTCCATTGTTTAGACACTTACGCAACATATTGTACATGGTCTAAGGGTCGTCGCTCAAAACTCAGTCTCAACTTCAACCTCAACACATTCGAGCTGAGGGTAGAGCCAAGGGTAGTCTTGCTCTCTCCCTCACTCACACACTCACTGTCTAGGTCTCTTTGCGGTGGTTGTCCTCTATTATTTTTGTGTTTTTCATTTATTATTTTCATCATCCTCGGCTCTCATAACTAAATACTTTTGCCGAGGTAATTGCCAGGCAAAGCGTATCTTTTCAAGTTCAGTACTTACCTAAGTAAATACACCAGCATATAACCATATGTGTGTATCACTGTGTATGTGTGTGTGTGTGTGTGTGGGTGTGTGCCAACTGCCAACTGCCATTGCTCTAGTTCCCAGACGAATTCGTGGCAAGTTCAGGTTTTGGGTTAAACGGATAATTCACAGGCCAACGAAACTTATGACAGAACCGCAACGAAATTATTGCTCGAAATAGTTAAACGGAATGCTGATCGACTAACTAGATACTCTAGAAATTTCAACATAGGAGTAATAAACATGTTGACAAAAAAAAAAGATTCATAAATTGAAACAATTCTTGTTAAATGATTAATTTAAATAAATAGCAAGTTAGAAATCAGAAAATAAAACATTATAGGAGTTCGAATATAAATGGGAGATTTTTTTTGTAAAATGTGATACATATTTTGGTATATTTTTAGTAATTTATTCTTAATCTCTTTAGCTCTAGCTTTTGCACTTCATATCCTAGGTTCATTAATTCTAAGCTACAAATAAAAATAAATAAATATATTAGTGATTTATGTGTTCTTTATGTGTCTGTTCGAGATCTATTAATCCTTTTGTTGATTTTAATGAAATAATGCTAAAAATATCCTAAAGTAAACAAGTTGAATGAAAATTCAAGGAATGTATACTGTAGTACATAATATTACATAGTTGTCTCCATATATCTTACAACTTTTACTCTGTATTTTGTATTTTCATTTTGGTTTTTTTTAATACCCCCAAAAAACGCCTACTTACTACAGGTCTTAGTAGCTTTGGCTGACAATCTGGTAGATTTGGTACTCTAGTGTATATTTTGAATGTAGTACTATATCAATATACCAAATTATATATTTTATTATTTGTTATATTTCGGCGTATTTTAGTATTTTTGCTGTATATTATTTATTAATATATATTAAAATTGAGTACACTCACAGCAGCACAAAGCTGACATACTCTAAATAAGTTTTTATTATAGGATCTTAATTTGAGTTTTATTTCTTTTATATATAAAATGGGTACAGCATTTATTATTTGAAAAATTGCCTTGGAAAAAATTTCAATTTTGCTGCATTTAATTTTCATTTTCTAATATAGATTTTGTTTCTTGTGTTTATTGATTATGGAAATATATAATAAATATATTTGACTTAAAAGAACGTTCAAATTGTCAACATATTTTGCAACTTTAAATCCTTTGTCAGCTTCTTAGTTGTGTTTTGATTATATTATTTTGTCTTACAACTTTATTCTGTGAAATATACAATAATCAAACGATTAATGTTCGACACATCGTACAGACTTTAAATATATATATTTAGTTTCATATTTGTGTATTTTTATTGTGTATATAAATTACAATAGATGTGTGCATAGAAAATGGCTTGAACACTTTTTGCATTTAAGTATATTCTTTGAAATGTACAATTGTCTTAATTACAAGTTGATTTGCATTTTTTGAAAGCCGCTTTCATAATTAGATCGCGCAGCACATTGTAAAGTCAGTAATTTCCACATTTTTTTCTAGTTTGTTTTTTGTAGAACTGTTAATAGATGCGTTTCTGGAACTGTTCCGTGGACAGTGTCTAACAGTTAGCGCTCATTAAAGTGGCAGCTGCAACAGGCGGCGGCAATAATGTGCCATATGGGATGAGAAGAGAGTGGGAGAGGGGGAGTGAGCGAGTGAGAGCGAGAGAGAGCGATGACTTGGTCAATTTTCTGTTGGCTAGAGACGCGGCATGCGAGTTTGTGATAGCGTTTCGTCTACGTCTTCGTCTTCGTCTTCGTCTTGGCGACTCTTCATATGGAGAGGAGTCGTAGAGCTCAATGTAGTATCTAATTAAGTAAAAATTTATGCGCGTGTTCAGTGAGAACGATGAAACAAACGGCAAACTGCAAAAAGACGTTAACTATTGTTGTTGTTGCTCTCTCTCTACTTTAATTGCGAGCAGGGGGAGAGGGAGGGGAAGGCAATAGTAGTAGTAGTGTGTAGTAGTAATAACTGCGACTACGAAATCGTAGTCAGAGGCCTCCTACAGATGATGACGGACGACGGCGACAACGAAGCAAAAAAGCAGAAAAGCAAAAGCAAAGCCAACAACCGAACAACAACAACTAACAACAACAACTGGTTGCTGTTGGCCATTGGCCCATCCATTGGTCAGAGCTGTATGGTCATATGGTACACCACAATTCGGAGGAGTTGGTTTTGTGTGTTGTGGGCTTTACCATGCTTCATGGAGAGGCGCAATATCTAGGCATAATAAATCCATTTAATATATTGTATTTAAACCGTTCGTTATGATCTTTGCGCTCGCTTCTGCAACGCCCTGATTGCTTCGCTATTAATGCAACGGCCAGTTGGACAGACCGAGAGAGAGAGAGAGAGAGAGAGAGGGAGAGACAGAGAGAGCGAGAGCGATCGTGTTGCATAGCCCACAAAATAGGAGGGGGTAGGAGGGAACAGGGGACAGTTACCGCGACTAGTCTTAGTCGTAGTTGTACTTAGTCACGCTTAGTCGCTCAACTGCTGCCGCTTTGGTTGTTGCTGTTGCCTTTGCTGTGGCTGCTGCTTTGGCTGCGGCTGTTGCTTGTGATTAGAGGACGAATGCTTCACCTGCGGTTTAGTGGCCCCCCCTGCCTTTAGTTACACTACCCCTTCGCCCCCCTTGCCACCTTGTCAACCCCCCTTTGCTGTGCACCGAAAATACGATATGTATAGTGCACATACACAGCGAGAAATTTTTGAACACAAGCTGAAGAGATTCAGCAACTAATATAATATATTGAATTGCAAATATATTAGTTTGCACTTCAGGTTTCAGTATATTTTCGGTATATTATTGCAGTTTTAGTATATTGGTATATTTTTAATATTACAATATTTAATTCGAGCGATTCTTGTTAACTGAGACAATAGGAGTATAAACTGTTGATTAAAAAATATTGTGAAGTGATTCTTATTTATCCATGAATAATTTATAAATTTGAAAATTAAATTAATAAAATATAATCTGCAGATTTATTTCTAGTATGCTATGCAATTGTTTGGTATATTTTTAGTATTGCATAACATAATTAAACTTGGTAATATTATAAAACGATTCTCGTCAAGCGATAAAATATGATAAACTTTGGAAAGTTTAGAAAACTGTTTTTAAATCGGGGAAATATTAATGAATTCAATTTTTAGTATTGCATTATTTAATTGGATTTGGCAATATTGTGAAGTGATTCTTGATAATTGATAAATACGAAAATAAAATATTATAGCATCTAAAATGTAAATCACATACTTATTCTATAATACCATACATATTTTAGTATATTTGTGGTATATTTTTAGTATTTTATTAATTTATATTTATTTATCAAATTTAGAATAGTTTTGTTTTTTCAAAACTTGTGAACACAAATTTGTTTTTTCTATTATATGCTATAATAGCATAGCTTTTTATCATTTTGCGTTTGAGTTTTTCTCTCAGTGTAGCGTTGAGTGTCGATGTTGCTGCCGCTGCTGCTGTTCGTTGTCGTTTCACTCTTGGCACCGATCGCTGTTGAAGTAATGATCGCTCAGTGGCGTTGTCCATGTCCATGTCCATGTCGTTACCAGTTACCAGTTGTCGATGTCGATGTCGTTATGTCTGATGTCTGATGTCTAATGTCTGATGAAGCAGCCATGCCAAACCAAGCCGAAACCAAACCGAAGCCATGCCATGAGCTATGCCATTGATATACCCCCAAAATGTTGCCCATTCACAATTTACGAGCTGGCGGCGACGTTGTTTGGGGTTTTCTTCATGTGCAGTAGCGCCTAGCCACCATCCATCCATCGGTCTGACATCTGTACATCTGTCGAAATACACACATACATACACACGTACATATACGTATTTATATGGTACATTTTGATGCAGTTTGCAAGTGCCAAGCCCCCCGACTCTACTGTGTTTATACCCGCTATTCGTAGGGTAGAAGGGTATTATAAATTTGTGGCTGGGGAAAGTTATATAAAAGGAATCATCTGCGACTCCATAAAGTATATATAGACTATATAGTGATGTCCGTCTGTCTGGTATATTTTGTACTCAATATACTCTAAATATAGTATTATACCAATATACCATATATGTATGTATATCATTTGGTATATTTTTAGTATAATATTTTGACGTATTATTTTAGCATATTGCTAGTATATTTTGGTACTCTGTGATTTATTTTAAAACTAATATTATATCAACATACTATATATACCATTTGGTATATTTTTACTATACTTGGTATATTTATGTTGGAAATGGTTGGTATATTTTGTATGTTATGGTATATTTTAGAGGTAGTATTATATAAATATACCACAAATATAACTCGGTACATTTTAAATATTTTTGGTATATCATTTTAGTATATTATTTGTATATTTTAAAATAGTATTACATAAATATGCTATAAACGGAACTTTGTATATTTGTAGTATTTTTGGCATTCCGCACTGTTTTGCTCATATTGAAAATAAATAGCGGGTAACTCAAAGTCGAGCACACTCGACTATAGCTCTCTTACTTGTTTTTTTGCGTTTATTGCAAACGGATAAACGATTGCAACTCTCAACAAGCGTCCAACATGAGTACTCTACGATTATTCATTTGCACTCGATACTCGTTTCAATTCCCCTTCCCATAATTCTTTTTTTTAAGTCTCGTAATGCGAAATACAATATAGATATATGTTTGTTGACCAATTTATTGTTTTGTTACCGTTAATCGATACTGACGCATGAGAAAAACACGTTTGCCAAAATAGTCAAACAATCTCTTTAATTTTAAGGGCTACTGCAATGATAAATCTAATGCAAAATTATGAAAGTTGGGATATTATTATTAGTATTCTGAAAGGCATACTGAGAATAATAAAGAGAACAGTTAAGGATAGCAGCAGTGATAATTCATGAAAATAATAAATATTTCAATAAAAATCATTTCCATAATTAAAAGAACAATGCAAATATTTAGAATAATTGTTAAAATAATCATAAGGAGCTTAAAGAAAAGTTTTTATTAAACTTAATTCAAATAAGCCGAATGAGAATTATAATTATAATGAGTTAAGGATAACAGCAGTCAGTATAAAACATCACATAGGGATAACAAGTGAGATAGAGGATTCATAAAGGCAAAGAAAAAAAAAAAACATTTTCATATAAAGGACAGTAAGTAATCAATATGGAAAATCATTTTAATGAAAATGCTAATGACAATAAGTGAGATAATAAAAGTTGCATATCATAGAGAGGATTCTTATAGATGATGATGTAAAATCTTAAAAAAAAAATGTTATCGCCAAGGACCATAAATAATTGGAAAGAAAAATCAATTTAATGAAAATGCTAATGAAAGGAAACGCTAATGATGTTTCTCAGGGCCCAACTAACGTTGTGATTTGGACAAATTGTAATTGTGTGCTGTTATAGAGTATGATCAGAATGCCCTGAGATCGAGATCAACATCGAGATCGAGATGGGTGTAGATTTCGTAGTCATTCGATGCACCAAAAATAGCAAGTGCAAATGTAAATGTACTTCTTTTTTTTCTTTCCTTTTTGTTAGTGTGAGTTGTAAGTTTGCGTGCGTTGTGGTTAAGGAGACCCATTACCATTAGCACGACCCACGACCATGGCAATGACTTTAGCTTTAACTGCATTTAAGAGCATCATCGCCAGTTGTTGTTGTTGATGTTGTTGCTGTGTGTGGAGCCTGCGATCTTTGGGGTCTGGCAACTGGCAACTGGCAACTGGAGACTGGTTCCATCTCGTTCCGGGGCCCCAGGCAAGACATTCAGTTTGTGAATGCTTGCTGCTTAACGAGAGAGGGCAGTTCCTGATGCAGTTTATGCAGATACGTTTCAATTAGCTCAATCCGAACGTGAAAGTGTGAATATGTGTATTTATAAACCAAAAGGCAAAGCACTGAGCACTGAGCACTCTGTTGCAGTTATTACTACTTGTACTACAGATCCATGTGTGTAGAGTGTAGCTACTTAGCACACAGTACAGAGAACTCCTAAGAATGCTGCTGGCCCAACCCTTCTCATAACAATTTCGCGTTCTCCTTCTCCTTCCCCCTCTCCATCGCCCTCTCCTACTCGCTCTTGCTGTGTCTAAACAACAGCAGCCCAAAAACAAATCCAACTTCGACAACCAGATGCTAGGCCTGAAGACGTCGTTTTGGTTTTGGGAACTTGGAAACAACGAAATACATAAATATATATACAACAAGTTCACAGATTACATATACGACTTGCAGATATCCTGTTTAAACTGTTATATGTATATCTAGCAAAATGACAAATTGAACAGAATAAGCTTATTTGAGGCAGCAGTTTGGTGATATGTCCAAAAGAAAGTAAAAATGTTTTGATTGCAATTCAAGGTGTTTACATAAAAATAATTACATGTTGAATACTTTTTTTAAGTTACAAAATTGTTTCTAATTGAAACAAAAAAAAAAGAATACATTTTTATGGTTAACAACTTGAACAGATTAAATTTCTAATAATAACGATTACTAATCTAATGTTGCTAAAGTTAAATAAATTTACCTAATAAAAAACTTTTTGAGATCCACATGAAAAAATTTATTCATTGAACAGATTCAATTTCTAATAATTAAGTACACTATTTGTAATATTGTCATTTGAATTCTGTCTATTCAAGGTGCAATTTCAATTTGTATCCAAGCCAAATAACAATAAAATTAATTGTAAAACCCTGAATATTAAAAAAAAAAAAAATTTTAAAAATTAATCTACTATTAAAATTAAATATATGTAATAAATTAATAAAATAAATAAAGTAATTAAAGACATGTTAAAAAATAGTTGAAAAAAACCATATGAAATATAATAATATATATTTTCTTTATCTTTTAATAAGATATGTGACATTGTAATGCTTTTGAAATCAAGATGTGTATTCTAACTTTAAGATTTTCATGTTCTTTACGCATTTTTAAGGCGAAAAATTCAAGTAAAAAACCAGTATCTTTTGATTTTATAACGTTTTTAGTTTATTATTTATTTAGTAATAAATACTTACATTAAATACAGTGCTGAATGATCGGGACTTCGATTCAGAACTGTTTTTCAGTGTAGGTACATTGAACATTCAACAATATAATTTTCTTTTGCATATAAGAATAATTTGAAATGAAACATTTTCTACTTAAACATATTAAAACATATTATTTGTTGTGTCGTGAAGATCATTGTGAAAGCACAACAGCAAATCTAAATAATTTATTTATTTAAAAAAAGGTTTGATATAACTAAAAGTAATACTAACCTATTTCTAAAGGCTGCAAATGCCTTAAATAAAATTCAATAATTGATGAAATCAAATGATTGATTTTCGCAACTATTTGCACAGCATTAGGAGGCAACCCTTTTGGCATTTGTCTTGACTATTTATAGGGTATGTTAAAACGACCTCTGCTTGGCGTTCAGTTTAGCTGCGAGTGTGAAATGTGTAATGTACAATGCAAATAGTCATAATTGCAGGCGGCCAGGTTCATTGTTGTTGTTAGTGTTATTGTTGTTGTTAGTGTTGTTGTTGTTGCCAATATTGTTGTGGTTGCAGTTGCAGTTGTTGTTCTTGTTGCTGCTGTTGTTGTTGCTGTTGTTGTTGTGTGATCATTAAGCGCAGTTGTTCACTTAACGCTTCAAGGGATAAACAAATGCACGCGCGAGAAATTCTCAAAATCAATTTACCATATGAGCAATGAGTGTGTGAGTATGAGTGTGAGTGTGAGTACACGAGTATGGATGATTCGCGAATGCATGTGAATGTCATTGAATGGGGAAGCTACGTTTAGCTACCAAGTGGACAAAAAGTGTTCCACAGAAAAATGCATAAACAATAAAGAAAACTAATAAAGTAAAACAGTTCAAAATTAACTTAGACTATTCTATAAACTGTATTTCCCCTTTCTTATTGACATTAATCATTACAACATTCGTATCTTGACGAATATTATAATTATACAACACAGTTCAAACTTTTATAATTTTGCATTTCTATTGCAAAAAATAATCTTCTAAATTCTATGAAATTATTTTAGCATGAATCGATTTAAAGGAAATTTTGATAATATGCTCTTTCCCTTAAAGAAAGAAAAAAGAGAATATGAAATATAATGAATCAATTTTTTTATCTTATAATAAGATTTGTGATCTTAAAACTAGAAAGTTTTATTCTATTCTTTGAGAGATCGAAATAGAGAGGGAAATATAGAGAGGGAGAAAGAGAGAGATATAGAATGAGAGAAAGAAAGGGAGAGAGAGAAAGGGAGAGAGAGAAAGGGAGAGAGAGAAAGAGATAGAGGGGAAAAAAGTGAAAAAAGAGACAGAAAGAGAGAAAGGGAGAGAGAGGAAGATAAAGAGAGTGAAGGTGATAGAGAGAGAGAGAATGAGAGAAGGAAATAAGGATAGAGAGAAAATTGACAGGAAGAGAAAAAGATAGAGAAAGAGGGAGAAAGAGAAAGAGAGAGAGAGAGAGAGAGAGAGAGAGAGAGGGAGAATGAGAGTCAGAGAGAAATTGAGAGAGGTAGAGATATCGATAGAGGTAAAAAAGAGATAGAAATATAAACAGAGATTAAATTAGAGATAGAGAGAGGCAGAAAGAAAGAAAGAAAGCTATATAGAATTAGAGAGAGAGAAAGAGTGAAAGAAATAATTAGAGCTAGTTAGAAATAGACAGAGAAAGAGTGAGAAAGAGAAAGAAAACTGCATGTATTTATTAGCAATGCATTTACATGCAATCTCAAAACGCATATTCAGATTCATCTCTCAGCAATATGGCACGACTTCTGCTTGAGCGAAAGAGTGCGAACGAAAGAGTGAGACCGCGATAGAGAGGAAGAGAGAGGAGGAGAGAAGAGGAAGGCAAAACGCATGTGGCCCACGAAGCGTGCAGCATTAAACATCATTAATTTGGAATTGTTTCCAAGAAAAATTGACAACGATGGGCTTAACCGCAACAAGAAGAGCGTTCACAAGTGGGGAGCACTGAAGGAGGAGAAGGTGGGGATGGGGAAGGAGAATGAGAAGCAGAGAGAGGTAATCAGTGGGCTGGCAGCGTCAGCGGCAGCGGCGTCTGTGTTTGTTGCGCTATTGTCTACAAGCTTGCAATCAGTGAGTTGTCCGCCTTCAAAATGTTAACAGCAGCTCAACTTCTACTTCTTCTACTTACTTCTTGTTGTAGTTGCTGAACTTTGCCAGACCCCCCACCCCTCCTCCCAAAAAAAAAAGAAAGAAAAATATATCCAGCGATATTCCTTAAGTTTGTGCTGCTGCCTGCCAATTGTGAGATTATTCTAAAGTTAAGCACTTCAATGGTCATTTCTTAAATGGCGCCCCTAATTGGGCATTTGCCAGAAGTCAGCCAGCACATAGAAGGCGGGGTAAGGAAGGGAGAAGGAGGAGTAGAAGGGAGAAGGGAGAAGCGAGAGGGAGGCACACTTTAAGTGCGCTAGCAGACGCACGTGCGACACTCGAAGCGACTCATTAGCCTCCTCCACCTCCTCCTCCTCTTTTTGGGCTTTACACCAGCTGTGGAATACTTCTATTTCTTTACTTTACTTTACTTTTTCTTTTTTAGGTGCGGGGGCCTCTTTCGTTCTAATAATAATACTCGCATTAGTTTCGTTTTGATGCGATTAAACAAAACAAAAAAAAATTCAAGATTGGGGAAAAAAATAAACGAAAATAAAAGTGTAAGCAAAATGCTGATCGAATTGCAATTGCTGCTTAGCTATTTTACTTTGCTTACATATCAATAATAAAATAAACCAATTTACAAGTTCTTTCCACCAAAGCTTTCTGTCTGACTGTCTGTCCGCTTGCTTTTCTCTCAATAACTTTTGCAATCCGCAAGCAACTTAGCTGAAATTTGCTACAATTGTGTAACTTTGTTAATACAATTGTGAAGTTTTTCTAAAAGTGTCAAAATCCGTCAAAAAGCTTTCCGCCTGACCGTCTGTCCGCTGGCTTTTGTGCCTATAACTTTTGCAATATGCAAGCTATTTTCTTGAAATTTGTTAGAATTGTGTGAATTTTATATAGTTATATACTGAATGGTAAAAATAGGGGAATTATTTAAAATTTAGTGTTATATACTAAATGAAATAGATATATAACTATTAAAGATATTTTTGAAATTTGTTACAATTGTGTAACTTTGTTATAGATATAAACTGAATGGAATAGATGTAGAATTATTAATAATTTTGCGAAATTTGTTAAATTTTAAAAGGAAAAAGAATTAATTAAAATTTTAATTTAATAAGAACATTTTGTGGCCTTTAAAGCATGCATTGCAATATAACCCTTAAATCCATTCTACATTCTATTGTCAATATACCCTGAAACTTACGCAACATACAGGGTATAAACGAAACTAACAGCACATTGAAATACTTTACGTTTAAGTGGTTTATTACGATAAGCCAGCTGAGCTGAGAGCACTCACCGTACGCGTTTCAATTACCATTGTCAATTTCGCTGGCGGCCGATGACGATACCGATGATGATGATGCCACCACAATTGCCGCTTGCCCCCAAAAACATAGAAAAAAAAAAAACGACAGCAGATCTAAAGCTGGAGTGCAACGCTCGTCAAGTGCCATCGGATGCCCCCCAAACATATGCGATTATTGCTATGATTGCGCCCCCAGCCACAAGGATTACATACACAAAACAATAGAAAAACAAAATAAAAAAAAAAAAAAAGGAAATATCAAACGAAACATGGAAAAAATGTGCTGGAATTGTGTTGGTTCTTCCATATTTGTTGCGATTTTTCAAATGTGCTTTTCATTTTCTGCTTTTTTTCTTTTTTTGCCATATTTGAAGAGTTATCACAAGCACTAATCCAACACACAGCTTCCAATTGCAATGCCCTCTGGCAATAGGTAACACACACACACATACACAACCATCACTTGTCTATTCACACACAGACAAATGCAGTTGCTGAATAATTTGCAAAAAATCGAGACAGTAAATGAATTTTCAATGAAAATTGCAAATTTGAAAATGAAACCATCAAAAACACAAAAGCAAATCCTGACATGAGTTCAAAAATAATTTAGTTCAATTATTGCGCTACCTTCTGGCCAAATATAGATGAGTTAGTAAAACAAAGTATATTAAATATACTGTAGTATATTTGCATATAATTTCTTTTATATTATCTCTGCATGAATTTCGTAATTACTTCCAAACTATGAATAAAAATCGAAATAGTAATAAGAAAAAGATATAGTAATAATAACTGTTTTTTATAGAAAGTATAGAATTAAAACATAGAAGATTTTTGGCTTCAAATGATAAAGAATTAATCAGTTATTACTTGATTCAATTTTAAGGTATCAAAAATTGAAAAATATTTTTTATTTATTTGTGAAATTTGTATATTTCCGCACTTAGAATATATTCAAGTTAATTCAAAATTGAAATTTATAATATAATGCAATTTTTGTATACAAAAAAACACAAGAGTAAGTTGAAAATTTTGTTTAATTTTATTGCAGAACAAATTGAGAAATGGGTTTAATTTGCCTGTAATACTAAGTATGGCTTTTAGTATTTTGCGGTATATTATTTTCTTTTTCGAAGTTGTTAGAATAACTTTTATCTTAGACAAAGTTTAAAATATATAATAAAGACGTTTCCATTGAAAATTTAGTAAATAAAATAATAGTATAAATTTCGAAACTCTTTTAAATTTAATTTTAAAAATCTTTACACCGGGTTTTTTGCTTTACTATTTTAACAATGGTTTTATATACGCAATATGGTCGTACCTATATTTTCATTTTACAAAAACAATGTGCAAGCTATGAACTAACAAAAATACTTGTATAAAAAAAACCGTGTCTCTGTCGCACTGCTATTTCAATGTCCAATGCTGTATATGCAAGCATTTTAGAAGTAGCAAAATTGATTGGCATCTTTTGCCGAGCTTAATTGGGATTTGTTGCATGCCGCGAGAGCTTAGGCATGGGCTTATAAGTGGCAACATTCTAAGTATTTTAATGTCCTTAATCAGGCTTGTTACGACGATTGTTGTGTTTGCTGCGTTTGTTACTTTAGTTGTTTATTTTTTTTTTCTTTTTGGGTTTGCTTTTGTGTTATGATTGCATTACATTAGCAGACATTGCCAAAAAAAAAAAGCTAACTGTCTGGCTTTGACCCGGGCAAGGTCCTAGATCCTGTGAAGAAACGCATTTTGTGGCCAAAAGTTTGTTCGGGTTGCCTTGTCTTTTTTTTCCGTTTCTGTTTCTTTTTTTTTATATTTTTTTGGGGCCCCAGTTTCGTAGCATGTTTGTTTTGAGCCAAGGTTTTGATGTTGGGCCGCGCATGTAGTCAAATTGGTTTGCCTTTTGTGTCTGTGTGTGTGTGTGTCGAATGGATAAAAAAACAACAACAATAACAACAAGGAAAAGATGAACAACACAAAAAAAAATAAAGGTAAAAATTCACAAATTACTCTCATTTCGTTAAAACGGCACAAAAGGCATCGCGAGCATCGAGCATCGAGCGGCGGCAGCAATAACAAAACGACATAATCATCGTCGTCGTCATCTTATCCGTGGTTAAAAAATTAATAATTTAAATTTATGGAAAACGGAAAGAGAATGAAGCGACGAAGTCATCGCCAAAACAACTTCAAAGCCGTAGTCTATTATAAAACAACATGACTCGAAACACACACACATACACAGTAAAAGTGAAGCAAAGGCCACACCAGGCCGGACATACTACATGTGAAACGCGTCTGAGGTCTGCGATGGTCAAAGCGCGGTGTCTGGCATATATATGTATATATATTTTGTATATATGTGCATACGAGCTATGGATTGATTGTGTGTCCATGTGAATGCATTCACAGTGCGAGCGAGTGAGTGCGTGTCTTTGGTCCATAGGTAGCAGCTAGAATACAGGGTGTCGCCCACATACGAATTTGATATTAAATCATTTCTCAGTTCACAAACTTTCAAACATTCAGTATTATTTGGTATATTCTAAGCATAATACCACACCGCTTTGCTTTTATTCAAAAAATCTTGTCATAATATTAACATTACAAACTTTTGGTATATTTTTAGTATTTTGTCGTATATTATTTGGTATATTTTTAAGAATAAAGCCGCACTGCTTTGTTTTTACTTAAAATAGACAGACATATCAATATCATTACAAATTTAAAAAAATTTTGTTGTATTTTTGCGGTATATTACTTGGTATATTTTATGATTCTTTTTTTCGCTTATTCGAAATAAGTAGCCATAATATTTACATTTCCATCTTTTCACTTCAGGTATTTTTTAGTATTTTTGCGGTATATTAAACGGTATATTTTTCAAATAATGCCGAACTGTTTTGATGTTATTGAAAATGGGGAGCCATAATAACATATTTCCGATATTGTTTAGTATTTTTGTGGTATATTTGAAGAGTACATTTTGCTTTTATACGAAATGGTGGCCATAATAATGAAATTTTAAACATTCCGTATTTTTTTAGTATTTTTGTGGTATATTATTTTTATATTTTTATAATAATAAGTAGTTTCATTTGATTCGAAAAGATTATTAGCTCAAAATATTTTTTCTTTCCATAATTTGTTATTATTTAAATTTGAGTCTTTTGTTCATTATTTGTATCTTAACAATTTCTTAGTCCATTTTCAAGCTGTGCTTCAGCATTTGTGGCGCACCCTGTATATATTTGTACAGCCGAAATAAAAAAGCGTTATACAGATTACCAAAAGCTGATCGAACGTACGTACATAATTTAGAGCGTAAAATCAAAAATTTGTTCGTCCGTCATTGTGTTGTTGTTGTTGTTGGCGGTCCCGAAAACCCATTAAGGTTTCATTCTATGTATAAATCTAATTCCGTCGTGCACCCCATGAAGACGCCGTCACCGTCATCGTCACCATCACCATCGCCATCGCCATCACCAATCATGATCATGATCATAATTATGATCGTACATAATCATCATGACCATGACCAGAGAATGTTTTGACTTGTTGTAAAGCCTTTTGTTACCATTGACTTAATTGTTGCTTTAGAAAAATGAATCAAGTAGTTAATACACATAAGTATATCTACACATCGCAGAGCATAAAGCATGGGAAGCGCACTTTAAGAGAAGAAAGTTTTGGTTGTTCAACCGGCGAACATGTCGTATGAATGATATTCAATGTTTATGCATTAAAAATGATTATTATTAATTATTATTAGTGGTACAAAATGTTAAGTAATGAAATGTAGAATTTTTATTTTCAACTTCAGTATTTTTCGTACTAATCATTGCAGTCTACAAATGGTATTTTATTATACCAAATTTCATAAATTGTCTTAATTCGAATTTCAGCTGATCTTTTAGTAATTCTTTTACTAGTCTATGTATTTTCCATATATCAAATAGTAAAAATTGTCCTAATTTGAATTTCAGTATTTTCTTACTATTACTTGCAGTCTATAAATGGTATATTAATATACCAAATTGTATAAATTTGCTTTAGTGTTTTTTCTTACTAATAGTTGCAGTCTAAAAATGGTATTTTAATATACCAAATTGTATAAACTTTCTTTATTCGAATTTTAGTAGTTTTTCCTTTCAATACTGGCAGTCTATAAATGGTATTTTAATATACCAAATTGCATAAATTGTCTTAGTTCGAATTTTCACATTCATATTTGCAGTCCTAAAATGGTATTTTAATATACCAAACTGTATAAATTGCCTTAATACGAATTTCAGTTGATCTCCCAGTCATTCACTTCCTTTTTAATCTTCACACAACAAATCGTTAGTTTGTATTCATGAATGGGCAGTTAGAAGGACTTAAGTGGGAGCTCTAGACTAATTTTCATGCGAACATCATAATAAATTAACAAATAAAAGTCGAAATGGATAAAAGGCAAATTTGTTGCCATTCTTTTTCTGTCTCGATTCTTGATTCTTTCATTAATGCCAGCAAAAAAACATTTACAATCCACAAATCCTCGAAGATCGACTCGTTTTCATTTTCGTTTCCTCTTTTCGTGTGTGTTTGTATTGTGGTTTTTATTGGCGCGTTGTCGTTAGCATATTTTTGCGAGGACTCTTCGTCGTCGTCGTCGGCTTAGGGAATCCATTAAAATAAGTGCTTAATTTCATTTTTTCTTGGCCCTGTCAAGTTATAACTTTAGTTACAAAATTCGGCCAAAAATGGATGCGTTAACGTCAAAGCACATACAACAACAAAAACTTGGCCACATCCACATCCGTCGTACACATTTATCGATACAGAAAAAAAGCTGTGTCTTCGTGTCGTGTCGTGTCGTCTCCCATAGAACGTGAATCTTAATGAATTTCGATTTGCAAGAGAGCATCAGGGCATAAGGAATCGGCAAGTGGGTGTTACCTTCTCCGGCTGTAAAGTCAAAAAATGGCATCTAAACTCCAGACAGATAGGTGGACAGCGCTTCTCTTTCGCGTTCCTTTTGGTTGTCGCTGTTATTGTTTTTTTTTTTCTGAACTGAAATTGACTGGCCACAAAACCAAAAAAAAAAAAAAAAAAAGAATAATAATAAAGAACTTAACTGCCGTCTCCCAAGCGCCGTCGATCGATGAGCCGCACTACAAACATATAAGAAGAAAAAAACAAGAGTGGAAAAATAAAATGAAAAATCAAACAACAACAAAAAAACAAAATTAAAATGGAACTAAATAATAATCTACACACGCAAATACACATCGAGGATCTGTCTGGGTTTTAAGCTTAGTTCAGGGCGCGGCCTGTTTTTGGACACAAAAAAGGATACAAAACGACTGACAAAAAAACAATACAAATTTCGGAGACAGCACGAAAACCGTTTTCAAGTCAACCCCGAAAGCGGAACGCCCCAAACGATCAGATGATCAGGCCAAAAGACGGCGACGTCGCTGCATTAATTTGCCAGCAATTTTATTTCTTTTCTCTTTTTTTTTGGTTCATAAGCGATTCGCTAAGCGGTGCCAAACGATTGAAATATCGACTTTGCACAACATTGTGTGTGTCTATCATTGAAATACTAAACTGCAGTTTTAGCAAGAGGAAACTTCTCTTTACTTTGATCTACTCATTGTTTCTCACACAATGCAAACTAAAATCACAATCAATATAACCTTTAAGATATTGCATTTTTAATTATTTTTACAAAGAAACATTTATGCATTGGTTTAGTTAGAAATTGATTTCAAGTATTGAATATAGAAAATATCTTGAGGTATGCTGAGGTATACAATTCGAAATTACATATATGTTAATAAAAACAATGATTTCTTTTTTGTAATTAATTGATGCCTATTTCAGAATTTTGCTGAAGTAAAAGTTTCAAATCTATGTATATTGTAGTGAATTATTTCTCACACAGTTCAGGGCAATCCTCTAGTCGCGAAATGTTGGTACATACAATAATAACTATAGTCTTTATGATTCTTGATGACTTAAGAAATAGTTTTGTATGGCAAAAACGCTTACTTGCTACGGGTCTTAGATCCTGACAATCTGGTATATTTTGCACCCTTTGATATATAACAATCTAGTATATTTTGCAGTACACAGTATATTTTGAATGTAGTATTATATGACTATGGCCTTTGGTATATTTTTAGTATTTTTGTAGTATAGCTATTTGGTATATTTTAAAATGAATACCGCACTGTTATGCTTTTATTTACAATGGACAGCAAAAGTATCAACTCTTGATTATTTCTCACACAATTAAAATCAATCCCAACATTTTTGTCTTTTTTCACACCTATTAACAACAAGTTCTTGTAGTATTTATTAAATTAGAATATTAAAATAATATATGTATATTAAATTTTAAATCAGTTGAAAGTATGAAATTACCTAATTTCTTTAGCTGTTTGCTGAAAGGATACAAAAATAAATATGCCTTACAATAGGTTCTTTCATATGTCTTTATGATATGAGTCTGAGGTTTGTCCAGAATGAGTTTTTTTTTATAATGTGTTGTTATGGTGCTATTCTCGCTTATGCTGGTTTAATTACTAAATAAATCCTCAATAAAACTAAATATTAAGTTTATTAAAATGAAATATTTAGGAAGCAACATATAAGGCAACATTTTTAGATCACACAATACAAAGTTTACTGTTTTTTTATCAGCTAGTTTTAAGATACATGCATATTCTCATTTTTTGTAGATTTGCTTCTGTCGCACTGCTATTTCAAAGTTCACAGCTTACTTCATTGTTAAACTATTAAAAACAAATGCTCTTTTGGCGTATTTATGAAAGTATTAAATGTAATTCATTTTATAAATGTTTAAAAATTTCATTTAATTTAACTAAGAATAAGTATATGATGTAGTAACGGTAACATTATTGGATGTTGATCTTGCTTAGAACTTTGACGTAGTCGTAAAATGTCGAATGGCCCCAAAGATTTCACGACAGTTGTAACATTTCCATGTACACCATCTGTGTTATGCGAAAGATTTATATATAATTATTTTATTTTTTTTTGTTTTTACTTTTTTTTTGGTACTCGTAAAGTGTGTGTTTGTGTGTGTATGTGTGTGCGTGCACATCTGAAGTGTTAATGGCGTATGAGTCAACTTATTCCTTAAATCAACAAACATGCCGAGTAGTGGCAAAGTTTTTAAAGAAAAGAAATAATCATTTGCGTTTCCTACAAATCGAATACAAAACGAAACGAAACGATTCCTCCCCCAGTTGTGTTGTAGCATTATTATGAACCGATACAAATACGACACGATACGATTCCTATATACAATACATACATACGTATATACGATCCGATCTCTATTGGTGCTCGTTTTCTCGTGTGGAATGTCTACTTTTGGGCACAAGTACCCGACTACCCGAAAATACCTTTTAAGTGCCATGTATTTGTTTACTTCTGGCTAAATGTTTACCCAAGTTCGAAACACACAAAAAAAAAAAATCAACTAAAAGTATGGTTCTAGTACGCATTAAAAGTCTTGGACCGCTATTTTTCACGTGGCATAAACCAAATAGAACGCTTCATCTTCACAAAAACGCGGCAAGTTTTTCCTTTCTTTTTTTTTGTTTTCGGGGGCGAGGTGATTAGAATAAATTTGAGGAGCTGATGGTAACATGCAGTGGAATGAGCATCACCAGACACACCATCAACCAACTCTAGCCTCCTTCTCCTTCTATTTTTTTCAATTGCAACACACACTCACTCACTCACTTACCTTATTGTATATACTACACGAATCTCGACGACTTCTGAAATCATTACAATGTTTCCTCCCCTCTCCAACATTTGGCACGCACCTGCAACACTTGGAGTTCGAGTTGGAGCTGAAGCTAATGGTGGATGCCACATGGAAATGATATATATACATTTATATCTGCATCCTTGTCGAATCACATATTAGTTTATTTTAATGGAGGTCACACTTATGATATCATCTTTATAAGTGTGCTTTGAATAATGCCAAGAAGCGTGTGTGTGTTTTTTATTCTTCCCTCTAAAAAAATATTGTTTGATTTAAAAAAGTTCGGTTTACAACTTCAAAGATTTGTATTTAAATGAATGAAACCAAATATTACAATTTGCGAACACTTGTAGTAATTATAATTTAAATTGGGTAGTCACAATTTAAAGTAATTCAATTTCACTGCTTTGAATGTGAAGAGTAATTCAATATTTTATTTAATACTTGAATAAAATGAAAACAAAACTTTCATTAAATAGATTAAATTATTGAAAAGCAATGTAAGAATTATTTAGTCCAATATAAGATTTTTTTTTTTTTAAGGAAAAACTATCTTTACAAATAAAAACAAATCTATATTGAAAAAATGTTGATTTAAGATTTTTACGATCTTAAAATGAATCGCCAAATAAGATTTTTGGGTTGAAACACTCTTAAATCAAGATTCTTATGGTAAATTCGAAAATCGAAAAGTTCGTCAATCCAGATTTCTAATCTTCTTTTCAATCTAGATAAAAAACAATCTTGATTCATTATTGCTTATTCGTCTGTAGTTTTCTTGCTTATTTATTTATTTATGTTTTACTTGGAAAGCTTATTCAAACGAAACGATGTCTGCCGATTTGCCAGATTTGTCATTACGATCCCATATTGAGCACACATGCATGCACTTAAATAATAATACTGTAATTAATTATGAAAAATCGCTGCTTAGCATCCGAGCAAATTACTTAAAATAATTGTTTAGAAATAAACCGCAGACAGCAGACAAAGATATTGTATAAATTTCAAATGTTTTGTTAACATTTTTTTATACCCGCTTTGGATGCGATTAGATGAAAATTGTTGAAGTTAATTAAATCAATTATTTTGTATGCTTTGGCTGACAATCTGGTATATTTTGCACTCTATGGTATATTTTGGAGGTATAAATATATATATACTATATCAATGTACGAAAAAATAACCTATGGTATATTTTAGTATTTATGTGGTATATCATTTGGTATATCTTAAGAATAATACCGCAATAGTCTGCTTTTATTCCGAATGTGTAGCGCTTATTATTATATTACAAGCGTTTGGTATTTTTGGTATTTTTGTGGTATATTATTTGGTATATTTTAAGAGCACTGCTTTGGGTTTATTTAAAAAAAAAGGGCAGTCATAATTATTACATTTCAAACTAAGAGTATTTTTTTTAGTATGTTGCAGTATATTTTGGTATATTGGTATATTTATATTATATATACTATATATTTGGTATATTCGATTTATTTTTGCTTTTTTCAAAATGTCAGCACACTCGCTAGATTTGTTTTTGTTTTGGTATTTTTGTAATCAATTGGTAGTTTGGTATTTCCTGTAGAAGGACATTCCATAGAAATCATTGTGTGTAGCATGTGACGTATGAGTTTTGTTGCGAGTATTTTGGCCATAAACGAGTGCGTTTGCAGTACAGTTTTTCCAATGTTTTTTTTCGAGTATTATGTGTAGCAATGAATTAACCCAAGTTATGTATGTTTTTTCACCAGAAATGGGGATTTCGTGCTTATTCTGTGATACGTTCGAGACAACAAAGGGGGCAAATGCTTAGGGGTCCATAATGAGATGAAGTGATGAAGAGAGTCGAGAGGGGGGACGAAAGGAGGGAATATAAATATAAACATATTGGAACAAAACAGATAGACACAATTGCGTATTGTATTTGTTGTATGTGTAATTAAATTTCATTGGCAATGACTTGAGGTAAATACTGTGCAGAGGGGTTCCAAATGTATCTCTGAGGATATGGCAAACGTATCTGTATCTGTATCTGCATCTGTATCTGTAGCTCATTTCGTTTGCTTGGCTTCGAAATTTTGTTTGCTTTTTCATTATTGTTATTAGAGCACATTTTTCATCGTAATTTCTTTCACGCGAAATACTAAAAAAAATCAAGACTACTAAAAAGTTCCCCCAACTGATGATTTTGTTTTTTTTTTTTTTGTTTTTGCTTCAGCTCACTTTAGTTGTTCATATTGTTGTTGTTGTTGTAGTTGTGTTTTTGTATAGTAGTATGCTTTAGATTTTTTTTTCATTCTTTTGTTTTTAGTACTATTTTTGTTGTTATTCTAGGTGTTGTTGTTCTTTGGTGTGCTTTAGTGAGTGTGCGGCATTTGGTTTGCAACGGCCCATTAATAAATTTGGTCGGGTTTGCGCCTGACCGCTTCTATGATTTTATATCTCTATATACTTATGTATATAGTATATAAAATTCTCATATTAAGAGTGCAGGAAAGTGTGTGTGTGTGTGTGTGTAATTTCGACCTCGACCAGTTTTAAGTAATGTGTAATTCAAGTCTTCATAATTACCTTGATAAGCATTAATTAGTGCAGATCTGAATGCGGAAAATGAATGTACTAATTACCAAATTAAGAATACCTCCACTATATATAAGTATATGTACATGTATGTGTGTGTGTGTGTGTGTGTGTGTGTATGTGTGTGTGTATTGCCACACTGGCCACAAAACAGCAGCAGCAGCAGAAGATCGAAGAAGAGAAATACTTAATTGTTAAGTATCAACAAAGTATAAATCTAAGATGCAAAGCAAAAAGAGCGATTAAATTATTTGAAATCTACACACACACACACACAGACACCAAAAATTGTTGCTCGAAACAAAAGCAAAATACACAGCAATAGCAACAGCAACAGCAACAACAACAGCAACAGAAATAACATTCAAACCAAAATGTATACAAAAAGTAAGAAATTACCATTAATATAGGGCAACGCGCCGACAGAAACCAAGTGCGAATGATGTGCAACAGATGGCCCCCCCGAATTCTTGGCTGGATATTGTTGGATATGTCCATGTGGATGTCGATGTCGATGTTGATGTCGATGTCGACGTCGATGTCGATGTCGGTGTAGTTGGTACTGCCAATGCTGCTGTTGATGCCACTGATGCCGATGGCGACGACGGCGACGATGACGATGGCGATGGTATTAGACGACGCCAATGGCATACACTGTACAAAAAAATAGATTACCTAATAAAAAGTTCTAAGAATTAGCCATAAGAAGCCAAACATATATGAAAATGCTCTTGCTGAGTTGTTAGCAAGCAACAAAAGCAAAACAGTTCACAGTTGTTTTAAAAATATACCAACGAAAATACTAAATAAAATACTAAAATATACCGAAGCCTACATTTGGTATATATTATAGACAAGCAACAGAAGTAAAACAGTAAAACAGTAAAACAGGTATTATTCTAAAATGATACCAAATTAATATACTGAATAAAATACTAAAATATACCGAAGGTATATCGATATACTATTACGTTCAAAGTATACTACAAAATAGCTGTAAATACAAAGCAGTTCAGTACTTTTTAAAATATACTAAATTGATATACTGAATAAAATACTTGAATATAGCAAAAGTAATATTGGGTATATAAATATTCTAACACGTTAAAAATATACCATAGATAAGCAACTAAACCAAAACAATGAAGCACTATTTTAAAAAAAATCCAAATTAATATACTGAATATAATACTAAACCATACCAAAGCCTATATTTGGTGTATTGTATACACTATATGCAACAAAATCAAAATAATGCAGTATTATTCTTTAAAAATACCAAATTAATATACTGAATATAATACTAAACTATACCAAAGCCTATCGACTATTATGTTTAAAATATACTATAAACTTCAAAATATACAATTTTCCATTTACAATTATTTCTTAACAGACTTATACAATTCTTATCAAATCGTAACTAAATTATCAGCTTTAATCGTCCAAAAGTTAACACAAAATACTTAAAAGAAATTCATAATTGCAAATCATGAATGCAACTTCATTTATGAAATAAATTCGAAATTATAAATTACATTATTACACATAAAATTCGCACATGAAGATAAGCTATAGATTTAAGTATTTCAAGTTTAGAATTTATGAATTCGACTGCTCGATAAAATAGTACATGCATATTTTGTGCAGTGTATAAATCGGTATAGATCGCGAGGTGAGTCCGATCGGTGGACCAACAAGTGTGAGTGTGAGTGTGAGTGTGAGTGTGAGTATGGAGCCAGCAGTTCGTCCCTAGCACATTGCACCACCCACCACCGCCCACCACACTCCGCAGACGCCCGGAAAATGCTTGAATATTGTTTGGATTTGGCTTTTGGGCTTTGCCATGTTGTGATGTTCAACAACAAGAGCAAAAGAATTGAAACGAAAACGTCGGCAACATTGAAAGCAGCGGCGTCAACGTCAACGTCAGCAGAAGCAGCAGCGGCAGTGGCAAACGGGGAATCGAAATCGAAATCGGTGGCGAATCGCTCGAGCACTTAGACACTTGAGTTGTTTTGTCCAAAAAGAAAGAAAGAAATCAACAAAACGAAGACGTCGACGACGACGACGACGACGACGACGAAGAAATTGTTGTATTGAAACACAACGTTCAACGTATACGCAGCAAAATGGATGAGGACTGTTTCATCTTAAAGCGTTCGAAAGCACAGCAGGTTGTCTCCAGATCCTCCTTCCCTCCGCCCGCCCTAGAACCCCAACCCCTCGACATTTGGTACAATACAATTTTTCTCGAATATAGACAAACTCAAAATGCTGATATAAACATTTGTTCTGGCATTTGCCTGTTTGTACTCAGATGTGTGTTGTGGCCAATGCAAATACATAAATAACTTTTGGTTCTGATATATGTTATAGAGCTCTGGCTTTAGGAGTACAAATATATCTGGCAAAGACTTTTCGTCAAATATTTTCTTGGTGACGCTTTAAGAGAGGCAGCATTGGGCACAGAAGTTGGCGAAAAATACGTCAAGCAATAATAATTACAAGTTAAAAAAGCAACTGTCGAGTGTGCATAACTGAGAGATACTCGCTAGCGATTTTCTAAATATATGCCAAATTAATGCACTGCAAGAAATACTAAATTATGCAGAAGATCATACTTGTTATATCGATATTGTATTACATTTATAAATACAGTATAAAATACTAAGAATACTACATTCTTGATATACCATACCAAATATACCAAATTGTAAGCTGAAGCAACTGAAACCCAATAATTCAATATTTCCACTTGCTGTTTTCAATATCTCCATTTTCTAAAAATATACGAAATTAATATAACGCAAAAATACTAAAGTTTACAGAAAACTATATATTGATTTCAATATTGTACTCATTCAAAATACATCATAAAGTTAAAAAAATACTACATTCAAAAAATACCTTACAGTACAAAATATACTAAACCAATTCAGACCCGATTGCAAAACCCGTTTTTGCCATACAAACGTATTTCTTGAATAGCTTCTAAAATTCCGCAAGCTATGTATATTCAATGAAACCATTTCCTTAAAATATACCAAATTAATACACCGCAAAAATACTAAAGTATACAGAACACTATATTTGTTATTTCAATATTGTACTCATTCAAAATATATCATAAAGTATAAAAAATACTACATTCAAAATATACCAAACCAATTCAGACCCGCAAAAGTCTTTATTGCTAACTTCCGCAAGCTATTTTCAATAAAACCATTTCCCAAAAATATACCAAACCTAGACTTTACCGCAGTGGTCGCTTTTCTTAAACACCCCCTACACTTTTTATCTCATCCGAAAGCTTTAAAATTACGCTTGACGCTGATCAAGAATATATTTCGAAGATGTCTCCTTTGGCCTGTTTCATACATTTCCTGCCGGCACAAAGTTATAAAACCCTTCTATCCTGTGGGTAGCTGGTATAAAAATGACGTTCTTCCGCATAGAAGAACACTCCTTCAATTATCTTTCACTGATTTATTGCAGGGACTCCTCCCTATATGCAGCCAGTCAGCCAGACAGACATACATACATAGCATATATAGTATATTTTTGGATTGTGCACCAAGCCTATCTGTTTCCCCTCGCACAGGACATAAAACCAGCTGCTTGCAACTTTTAACCCCCTTTGCTTTTTTCTGTCTGTGTGTGTGTGTGTGTGTGTGTGTGTGTGTGTGGAACACGCCCAATTTTCTACAGTGCACGCGAATTGCACGCGCTCTCTTGACGCCTCTCGACACCGTGTCCTGACGACTCTCTCCTCTCTCCACTTTTCCACTCTCCACTCTGTTTATCCCTCTCGACAGGATACAGGAAAACAGTTAGAAAGCAGAGGGCGATAACATTTGAGGCAACTTTTCATGGCTGACCGCAGCTGATGTTGGGCAATAACAGCAACAACAACAACAACGGCTTTTGGGTTTCCGCTATAGCAGACATCGATCTCACATGTATATTGTATATATACTCGGAATAGTTCTACGCACATGAATCAAAAGCTGCTTAAGATTGCTTTCCCCTTAAAAAATAGTGTGAAAATAAATACTTTACTTACATGGGAAATTACTAAGCAATGGCAATTTGGAAATAAAAGAATTGCTGCACATTAAATGTTCAATTACTAAATTAAATATAGGAAAGATTTCTTGTATTTATTTTAAAGTTACGATTGTACGAGTCTTAAATGATTTGGCTTACAAATTTTGGTATATTTTGCATTCTATGGTATTTTTTGAATGTATTACTCTATCAATGTATCAAATATAACACTTTTTAGTATTTTTTGTATATTAAATTGGTATATTTTAATGGGTAGCGAGTATCTCAAGGTTGAGCACACTCAACTGTAGCTTGCTTACAATTTAATTTTATTGTTCTATTATATTCTTTTATTTCATTTCAAATTTATAAATCAATTTCGACCCGAACCGATATTTTTTATAAATATATTTTTAAGCAATTATCAAATTTCCGTTTATTAAAATTAAAGACTTTTTAATTTGAACTATAAATTGTAAAATAATTTTATAAAACAGTAGAAATGAATTAAATAAATTAAATGAAATTCTAAAATAATACAAATTGAGTGATTATCATACAATGCGTTTATTAAATAAAGAAATGCCAAAATACTAAACAAAAAATGTGGTCTTAACACTATAAATTGTTCACCTCTTATTTGTAAGAAATTGAAATCAATATATATTTTCTAACTTTTATATTAAAATTCATAGTAATAAATGTTGATTTTAGAACTTTTTTTTTCAATGTTTCGCAAACTAATTCTTGCAAATAAAGCTAGAATAAAGAAAATGCAATTCGGTTCATTATTATTAGCAATAATTTATTGTTAAACGTGTCTTCATAATTTCCTCCATCTAATTGTCTATGCAATCAAGATGGAGTAACTTAAGAAATGATCAATCACAGCATTCTTTTTTGTTGGTCTCGATTGTCACACGCTGTGACGATCCTGTGATGCATTGATTGGACAAAATGGCTGTGATTGCGTTTGATCGTCTGTCGTCCATTTTCCATTTCCCATTTCCCATTGCCCATTTCCAGCTATGCAAATGTCATTTATTATGTCTCGCTCTCACATGCATTTTGGATGCGGTAATTGCCTTGATGGCACTAATTTTTCCGCGCTTCTCATGTATCTTAAAGTAGATAGATGCAACACAGACACACAACACTCACATGACAGCCATAACCAGCTATGGAAAATGACGACGATGTCTGCCCGTCTTTGAGCCCTTCTGAAGAGCGCGATAATAATTTGTACGCAGTCTACGTTTGCGTCTGGGGCTGGGTTAAAGCAAAGCAAAGCAAAGCAGCAACAACGAAAATTGACTTGATTGATCGCAGTAGAAAGCAAAGTATGAAAAGCAGCTCGCGCTCGGTAACAAGCAGCGGTAATCACAAATAGTTTCCAATGATTTTGAGTTATGGGAAATTTTTAAATATCTCAAACGAAATTACGGCCCTACAACAACAACGAAACAAAAAAAAAATGCCATTAACAATGTGTTTTGGCCATGACTAAAAAAAGAGGAGAGAAAAAAAACAGATTACGTGTATTTTCTATGGGCATTTCATATGCTAACTGCTATTGTGGGGATATGCTGGATGTGTCGAGCCAACCAAATAGGCGGGTGCTCTCCCTCCCTCCCTCTCCCTCTCCCCTCTCGCTCTATTCGAGTGTTGTGCTGTCCCTTTCGGTTGTACACTCGTTTCGGACAGCCCATTAAATGTAATGACAAAATATGAAGTGTACAACCCCCCGAAAACAAAAACAAATGCCTGAAACTGAAACTGAACCTGAACCTGAACCCATCTAATCATTTCGATATCCATGATTTTGATGATGAGAAAGAGAGGCATGGACACTCATTTGTTATCGGCATCGGTTATAACATATACATAGTTGAATTTGTCAAAGTCCGTCGTTCACTTGGTTACCTTCCAATCACATTGATTAATGACGAACGAATCAAAGACCTAACGAGTCTCAAGACTTGAGTCTTGAGTACCCCCAAAAAAAATACATCGTGTATATCCTAAGAAACCACTTTCGTACACAGCAATTATTGTTATGAATCTCTATTTTACTCTGCGCCCTTTTTGCTTTGGATTTTCCCTAATGTTCAATGTTCGTAATTAGTATTTAATTAAAAGATGATCTAAATATAAATCAATTCCAATTTTTGTTTTACTATCAACTAATTCAAAGTATTTGCTGCAAAATAAAATATGTACACTAGATTGTTATATACCATAGAGTGCAAAATATACCAAATTGTCTCCCAACGCAGCATACACCCGTAGTAAGCAGTCATTTTTCCCATACAAAACTATTTCTTAAAAATATACCATATTGTCAGCGAAAGCAACTAGTATATTTATTTAGTACTCCATTCAAAATATACCATTCCTAATCTTAGTTTATTTTCTTACAATCTGGAGTATTTTGACACTCTATGGTATAATTTGAATGTATTATTTTTATATACCGAAAATAGCGTTTGGTAAATTTTTAGTATTTTTTGGGTATATTAAATTGACATATTTTACAATTATTATCGTATTGTTTTGCTTTCATGCTAAATGGGTAGCATGTACTATATCAATATACTAAACATAGCGTTTGGTATATGTTTAGTATTTTTGCTATATTTGAAATTAACACCGAAACGTTTTGCTTATATTCAAAATGCATAGTATGTAGCACTATATCGATATACCAAATATATCCTTTGGTATATTTTTAGTATTTTTGCGGTATATTATTTTGGTATATTTAATATAGTCGCACTGTCTTGCTTCAAGATGTGTATCGGGTATTTCACAGTCTTGACAGTAATCACAAAAAAAGGGGAAATTTTTGATGTTTTATTTAGGATCAATAAATTTATTAATCTTATTTTGCAAGTTCAACATTTGTTTGTTGTCTACTAAATAAATAACTTGAATATTATTATTATAATCTGAATTATTATTTTATTAGTTCAATAAGTTCATCAATATTCTATCCTACATTTTTTGTTGTTCCCCAACCCCATTGAAATTGGAAAACATTCTTCAATCATTACACATACTCAGCTGTTGCGTTTCTCTTGCCCAGATTGTGTCTGGACTGCTACTTAGTACTTGACACATCCCCAACAGCAGCAGCAGCAGCAGCGTGTATCATCTGTAATATCTTGTAAGTCATAATAAGTAAGTGCATGACTTCCAGAATTTGGTATTTAATCGTTATAAAACGGTAAGAGGCACAACACAACCTTACTCTTACCTTTACCTATACTTTACCTTTGCTTTACCTTCGAAAAAACATCGTCCGTCAATTTCAGTGAAGCATCTGCGATGCGATGCGATGCGATGCGATCTGATCTCTTGTTGAGCACTCAACGTTTTGTCGCATTATTTTTCTCAAATCGTCGGTGACTTGGGTTAAAAAATGAGTTTTAATTATTTTGTCACTTGCTTATCAACGGGCTGGCATCAGACAAATCTTGACAATAACATGACATGGAACAATTTGTTTCATTGTCGCGATTGTGACAAATTATTGACAACAATATCAAAAGAGAGAGCGGTAGAGGTGACCCAAGTTATGTTTCGACCTGGTCGAAAAAAAAACACACAACAAAAAAAAAAAAGATGAAACACCGCAACACGACAGAATGCTGGCGCCAAGTGCAAAGTCGAGAGGACAGAGTGTGTGAATGTGAGTGTGTGTGTGAGTGTATGAGTATGTGTGTGACTGTATAAGTGTGTGTATGAGTACATGCCATCAATCTCAATCTAGTAATGACGACGCCGAAGCGCCAGACACACGGCTCGAATCAAAAATCACGGACTCTGCCTGACTGGCCATATATATTGATTCCTCTCCCCCCGCTGCAACCTCATCCTGTCTCTCAGTTCGGCTTCTTCAAGTAAAAGCTACTGTACGCAAAAGGCGGCGGCGGCTGTTCGATTCTTTACATAATTATTACGTTCGAGAATAAAATATAGAAGAAGAAGAAGAAGATGGAGAAAAAAAAGTGCTCGCTCATAGAAGAGACGCTCAGCCTGTGGCTGCCACAATGGAATGGACTCGAGTGTGTGTGTGTGTTGCGATGTAGAAAGTAAATGCCGATGACTTTGGACTAATCTTAGAAATGACGGGAAAATGTCAGTCACTACTATCACAGATCAAGCGTAGAAAAAATCATTAATTTAAATTGTGACCATCTACTCTCGACCTGACTTCGACATCTCGACATCTCGACATCGACATCGCGTTGCGTCCGTCCCCAAGAAGAACACTTTGCACAACAACAACAGCAGCAACAATCAAAGCACATTCGAACCATTCGACAATGGCCAAAGCTATAGCTAAAGCTAAAGCTGAGAAGCAAAAGCAGCAGCAGCCAACAACAAAGAGGCAAAAGGCCAAGCAGACATCGATTGCCATATTGGCCCAAGTCAAATTGAACGAACAACTCGCAGCGAGACAAAGACAGAGCGCATGTGAATGGCTTTAGAGATAGAGATGGATATAGGTAGATATATGTATATATACTACTAAGCAGGAGAAAGGCAAAGAAACAAAAAAACAAAACGATTGTGCGTGTACTTATGCAATTGAGTTGAGTTTTGGCTCATGCTGTGATTGGGTTTCGCACAAATTCACCAAATCGGTGTCACATGCTCCATCTATCTATATATCTATCACTCTTCATCTACTTCACACACAATTTGATCGATTAACAATGCACAAATCACATAGTTCAATACTACTACATGCATTAAATACTAAAAGCGATTAAAGTATATTATTTCTTTTAAGCAAAGAAAGAGAATTGTGTTATAATAGTATTTGAATAAAGTTCAATAGTTCATATTTATTTGTAATATTTGTATTTTATGAGTTTGTGTGAATATAATTATAAAATACTATTACATACATTAAATACTAAAACCGAGTAAAGTATATTTTGAAAAAAATTTTAACAATTATTAATATTATGTTGTGTTAAGCAAAGCAATAAAAAATTAAGACAATTGTATTAAATTAGTATTTGAATGAAGTTAAATAATTCATAATACTCATAATTATTATTAACAGTGCACAAATCATATAGTTAAATACTATTACATACATTAAATACTAAAACCGATTGAAGAATATTTTAAATAAAGCTTAATAATTATTAATATGTTTTTTTATAAGCAAAGAAAACTGAAAAATAAAGAACATTTTAATCCAATAAAATTTGAATGAAGTTAAAAAGTTCATAAGAAACTAAAACAAATCAATATTAATTAAATACTATGAGATTACAATCTTCATTATGTTGTTATCCTATTTTCCATAGAAAAATTTCTATTGACATGTACTCTTTATCTTATAATTTAATATACTTTCTATAGCTTACACAGAGATCAACAAGAACAAATTACTTTAAATATAGTTGCCTACTTATCAAATTGAAATGCATTGCGAAGCATATGTATATCGAAATTATACTTATCAATCACTTTCAGAGCGAAAATTCGTTCAGATTGTTCCCAATTGAAAAATGAAATGGATTGCAATGATTAGCATCAAATTCTTAGTATTACATTAGCGAACATCGATCGATATAAGCAGCGTTTTTCTGTTATCGAAACATTAAAAGATCGATTACAAATGTTCTTGCCAAGTTGTGTGGAATCTATTTATTGACTCTAAAATTTCTATTGCTGCGCTTACCCAGAACAAGCCGTAAGTTTAACTCTCTTAAATTAAAATTAAAAGCAAATCTCACAGACTGATCGATAAATAATCAATCACAGATCGATAAATCGATGCCATAGATTAGTTCTCAAGAGAACATAAATGTAGATATTTTTTGATTAATTTAACTGCTTATAAAAAGAACTACATTTAGATGGATATAACGACAGAGACATGTTCGTATATGTATTTATGTAATATTCAGCTCGTCATCAATACCATCAAAATTATCATTATCATCAGCATTGGCATCGACATCGACATCGGCATCATTGTCATTATTATTAATTTGAACATCATCATCATAGGCTGGCACATGAGTTGGCAAATGAGCAGAAAGACTTCGAGCCGAGTTAAGAGCTGACCGACAATGCCAAAAGTTCGCATGGGCATAAATATCCATAAATATATATATATATATATATATACATATATATATATATATGTTTGTAAGTGTGTGATCAGTTGTGTAAATGTGTGTGTATGAACTGGGGAACTCTGTGGCGATAAAACATCAAACAAAATTCCGAAACAAACGATTAATCTTTTGGTCATTTTCATTTTGATTGACGGATGGGAAGTAAATGCGCGTCTGTAACTGAAACACACAGCGAGCAAAAGAAACAGCGAGACACCGAAAGACAGAGAAAGAGAGAGCGAATGAGTGAAAACCCGAGTGCGAATGAGAGCGCAATATTGCATGACTGAAAGAGGTTTAGTGGGTGGGGTAGCTGCTTAAATGAAATACAACTGATTTCAAGTGTGGCTGACATTAGGCAGAGTTGCATAATCAAATCTTCAACATAATTATGTAAATTGAGGCAATATATAGTTTATACTAAGTATATACAGCTGGCTATATATGACACATAAATTGTAATCAGATGGAAAGAATACTGATATGTAGTATAGTTATTAGAAATGCTAGTATAAGATTTGGTATTTTTATATACTGTAAGTATTTTAAGCAGAGCAAATATTTTACCGAAAGATTAGCTGTGCTTTTTAGTCAACTAAAGGAATTGGATAATTGATACTAACCTAAATATATAAACAACAAAGAGAGTTATATTGGAATGAGAAAATAATGTACATACTTAAATAAGCTACGACTTTCAAAATATAGTAAAAAAAATAAACATACTAACACCGTGTGAATATGGTGTTATTCTTTAAATAGACCAAAAATAAAATAGTAAAAATACAAAAATATACCGCATGATATATTTGGTATATCTAATTGAAAGGAGAGATCAATAAATACTAAATATAATAATTACTACTGCTAAATTTGATATGCTGGAAACAAGTAAGAGATACTCTCTACTTATTTTGAATAAAAGCAAACCACTGCGGTATTATGCCTAAAATATACCAAAATAATATACTAAAGTAAACCGATTGATATATTTTTGATATATCAAATTGAAATGGATTGATTAATACTTTATTTAAAAAAAAAATAATACAGATAATAATACTAAATTAATACTAAAATATACAGAATGTTATATTTGGTATATCGAATTGAATGTGTTTGTCATTGCAAGTGTATTTAAAAGAGATCAACTACTACCAATACTAATATACTAAAAAAGAAAACTAAAATATACTGAATTATATATTTGGAATATCGAATTGAAAGGAAGGATTGATATCTATGTAAGATATAAAATGATTAAATGAAATTAACTACTACTACTATGTGGTAAAAAATACTAAAATATACCGAATGTATTCGGTTTATCGATTTGAATGTATTTGCCATTGCAAGTGTATTTAAAAGAGATCAACTACTACCAATACTATATGGCATATAGCACCGATTGAATGGGATGCGTGTAGTTGATTGTGTTGTTTACCCGCAGCGACGATGGCGAGAAGACGGAAAGGTGTTGTCCATAAAAGGGCAGCCTTTTGCTTTGGTTTGGTTTGGCTTGCCTTAGCTATGCGGCTCTTAAGTGCTGTCAGTCAGAGGCCGTTTCTATGTGAATGTGTGTGTGTGTGTGTCGAGTCGAAAGAGGACAAGCAACTAAAACAAATTCAAGTCAAAGAGCAAGAAAAAACAGAAGAAAAAAAACAACAACGAAAAAAGAACGCCTACCGCGGAAGCAGACGTTTGACTGCCCAAACCGGCAATTATCAAAATATGTGCATTAATAATGCGTAGCGGAATGAATCAGCTGCCGACGCTGCCAATGGGGTGAATGTGGATGTGAATGTGAATGTAGTGAATGCGAAACCAAGACGGACAACCGCAGCAGCAACAACAACAACGGGGACAACAATCGAGAGATTGCTGTGTGAGACTAGCACACACACACACACACACACACACACACACACACACAGACAGTGAGACAGACTGAGAGTCGGGGTCAGGGCAGCAGTCGTAGCCACGGTTGACGCCCCAATGCAGATTGATATCCAACAACAGACAACGGGCAACAGATCCCAGGACAAGACGGGAGAGAGAGAGGGAAGCAAGAACAACAACAAGAACACATTGCCAGAAGCGTTTCACAAGGGCATTTATGGTCCCTGCAAACGGCGCATTTCAATCTAAAAAAAAGGACGCGCCGCTCTTTGTCCGCTAATTAAAAATGTCCTTCGAGGGCAGCATTAGACTGCAGAGAGCGATGCAACATTTAAAAGATTAAGCGATAGAGAGACCGATTATAAGTAATAATAGACACTCTACAGTTGTCAAACGATTGAATAAAAATAACAAATGTTAAAAGTAAAATAACATTAGTTTAGAGAAGACAAAAACTTCAAAATCTAATTGATATATAGAAAAAAAGGAAAAGAAAAAAATATTCATTTTAAAATATACCAAATTGATATACCAAAAAAATACTGGTATTTGGTATACCCATTGTGAATAAAACCAAAACAGTGCAGGATTAACTTTAAAATATTTCGAAATGATATACCGAAAAAATATTAAAAATATATCGAACACTATATATGATACACCAACTACACATTGAACTACACATTGAACAAAAGAGTGCGGACTTTATTTTAAAATATACTAAACTAAATAAACTAAAATATACCAAACACTATATTTACTATACACACTGCCCATTTTGAATAAAAGCAGAACAGTGTGGTATTGCTTTTAAAATATACCGAAACCATATACCTTAAAATACTAAAAAAATACCAACCGCTATATTTAATATATCGATATAGTACTACATTTAACTGACCTTTGATATATTTTGAATGGACTACTAATTCAAAATACCAAATATAGCCTTCGGTATATTTTTAGTGCACAATATGCAAGGTTCTCCAGCCAAAGCAACTAAGATGCGTTCCTAAAAGCACAAAGTTATGATGCTGCTCAAATTCATTTTAATATAAAATAATAACATATATTCAAGAATTTAAGTTACCGTTATGAAATGCAGACTAAACTTAATTAATTTCATTTCAAAATTTATCAAAATCAACAATTCAAATTATAGCTAAATACATTCTTCTGCTAAGATGAAATTAATGCCCAAATGTGCTTGTGTTCATTATGATCGTTAGCGAAAGCCAACACACAGAAATAAGAAACTCATTTGCGTTGCAATTATTTCATATTCAAATGATTCTCCGCATAATCAAAATAATTGGAGTAAAGCACTTACGAGGCGGCTGCTTAATGCTCTCCAGTAAATTATATAGTACGCAACTTTTGTGTGACCCAAGTACAGATTTCTTTTCCCATTAATTAATATTTTACCTGTGTATCGAAGTGTATTTGCTGTCAGATGACAGCTAGTTAAATCGTAAAATGATATTTATATGCGGGCAAAGTGACTGACTAAATGATTAATTTCATGTCACTTGTGATTTCCAATTCCAGAACATCCGCAATGGTGAGTGAAGACTGGAGAGTGGCCAGTAAAGTTTTGTAAAAATTTGTGTAGAGTTCAATATGAATTGTGGGAATAATGAATGGAGAGTTTCAAGTTAAGTATAGTAGAAATTTGTGTAGAGTTCAATACATAGTTATATTGGATAATTATTTAAAACAACAATTAGAATTCCAGAAAGTTGAGAGTGGCGAGTAAAGTAGTGAGTGGAGAGTTGCAAGTAAAATATTGTAGAGATTTGTGTAGAGTTTAATTTAAATTGTAGAAATAATGACTGGAAGGTGGCAAGTAAACAATAGTAGAAATTAGTGTAAAGTAAAATATTAATTGTAGAAATATTTGAAACAACAAATGAAGTAATGAGTGTAGAGAGACAATTAATATATTGTAGACATTTGTGTAGAGCTCAATACTTAAAATGAAAATGGCGAATTATTTGAAATAACAAATGAAAGAATGAGTGGAGAGTGTCAAGTAAAGTATTGTAGAAATTTTTGTAGAGTTCAATATAAATTGTAGAATTACTTTAAATGACAAATGAAATAATGAGTGGAGATTGGCATGTAAAGTACTGTACAGATTTGTGTAGACTTCAATATAAACTGTAGAATTATTTGAAATAACAAATGAAATAATGTGTAGAGATTTGCAAGCAAAATATTGAAGAGATTTGTGTGTTCAATACATAAACTTAACTTGTAGAATTATTTCAGTGCGGTATTATTCTAAAAATATACCAAAAGAATGCACTAAAACAAAAAATACTAAAATATATCAAATGAAATATTTGGTATATCGAATTGAAAGAAGAAAGCTGCAAGTACGATTAAATGAAATTAACTACTTCTACTACAAACGACATATACTAAACAAATACTGAAATATACCGAATAATATATTTGGTATATCGAATTGAAACAAAAGATGAACATGTTTTTAAAATATAGAATGCATTAACCTACTAATCTTTTTTCTACTTATTGTCCACTGTGAGAAAAGACATTTGTGTCACAGTTATTTTGAATAAATTATGATAAATGTAAAGGAAAACCAACCACTAGTTGGATTATTGTGACTTTGCTCATCTGTTTTGTGGGTATTAAAACGAAGAAGAAGCGAATACACTGCTGCGACTATTATTTATATTCATAAATTGCTAGAATTACTTAATATTTGGTATTTATTGAGCGTGACCAGGCCAAGGGCTCAACGATCGACGCTTGCTCAGCGGCTGCACCTGCGCGCTTACTTACCTAAAAAGGCAAACAAAACAAAAGACGCGCAACTGTAAACGAAACCGAAACTACTTGCTATGGAATTGTTAATGGAAAAGGGAAGGGGAAGTGGCAGTGGTCGGTCGGTCGATGGTGGAAATGGAAATGGAAGTGACAAGTGGAACTGTGACGATCGTGAAGATCGTTAAGATCTTTTGTGAAAATGAAAAGTTAAAATGTCAAGTGGTGTGTATTCTTTGTGGGTTCACGACTAAGGTCATTATGTGCTCGGTTGACAACATTAGCTTCCCTTCCCCTTCCCCCCTTCAGCAAACAAGAGCAAAATGCAAAACTGATTATGTATTCATGAATAAGTTAATATGCAACTCTTCCCCGTTTAGTTGGAAATGCGCGAACTACTGCGGCATGAAATTAAATCCAACTTGCAACTCTTGGCAACCAAGAAGAAGAGGAGGCACGCTGCTATCTTGCATATCCAAGTGCTGCTGTTGCTGTTTGGTGAAATGCAGTGTACAGATACATATATATGTACATATATATTCAAACAGATGCAGCCTGCTGCATGCATGTGTCCATGTCCATGAAACAAAGAAAACTCTTCTCTCTCTCGCGTCTTTGGACTTCTTCTTGGGCTGCTTCAGCGATTGTCCAACCGTGCCATGTCCATGTCCAAGATCCATGCGTGTTGCATAGAGAGGGCACTTGTTCAGTGCCCCAGAAAACGAAAACAGCAGCGAACAGCAAACAGCGAACAGCAAACGAAGCAGCGATGATCGCCACATTTTCTTCATTTTTTTTTTCTTTCTTTCTTTCTTATTAATGAGCATCGTGAAAAGTGCGACCAAATGTGACGTTTAAATATTCATGAATCACCAACTATAACGCAGTTGGAGTCGAAGTCGAAGTCGAAGTCGCAGTTCCATCCACGTGCAAACTAGTTGCTAGAGAAAAAAAAAAGTATTACAGTGTACAATTCACTTCACTTCCGTCGCCAGACTTTCCATTTACATACCTATTAGTCTTGGCCCAAAATGACCAAAGGGCATTTTTTTTTTCATCTTTTTACTTTAGTTTAAGTCTTAAGTTTAGGGTAACATGTCTTCTTTATGCTGTTGCTCTTGTTGCTTTCCCTCGGTCGAACAAAAGCCGCGACTTTGTCAACTTTGACCGAGTGAAGCCAATTAGTCCAGCGTTTCATCCCTACAACGAAAATATCTTTAATCTTTTGGCTGTTATTTTATTTTATGTTCGGGCTGTTAATTAGTTGTGATTGTGTTCTTAATTGGCAATAGAAATTGTTAAGCCATGAGAATGTTTTGTTCTCAAAACTAGCTTTGACTTGCAGAGAAATGTTTATAGAATGTTTTGGGAATTTATTGTAATCACAAAGTTGCAAAGAAATACATATATTATGTAGTTCACTTTATATATATTTTCATTATTCATATTAACATTTTACATGCTCGTAATTTGGTTTTAATTTAATATGTTAAATTTGTTGTATTTGATTTGTTCATTGAAACTTTACATTGATCGAAGTTGCTTTTTGGAATTTGACAATCTGGTAAATTTTGATCGATGAAGTACTCCATTTGAAAGATATCAGAATGTAGTATTTCAACAATATACCAAATATAGCCTTTGGTATATTGTTTGTATTTTTTGCGATATATTATTTGGCATATTTTATGAATAATATCTCACTTTTTCGCTTTTATTCAAAATGTGTAACTGATATCTCATAATTGGAGCACACTCAACTGTAGTTTTCTTACTTGTTTCAAACTGAATTTTAACAATACATTTAATACTTTAATATTTGCATATGTTGCTTCATTTTTTAGCAAAGCATTGATATATCAAAATACCAACAAAATATTATAGCTATCCAATCTGTTAAACTTCCTATTTCCAAATAAGAAACGAATTTTACAATTTTAATATTCATTCATAACATTCACATTAAGATCAAGATTAAAAAGGAAAGAGGAAGTTCGAATGTGACCATCGCATTTTTATAGAACTTATTATAAAGTTATCTATGCATGAAATGGTATTTTATTTTGCTTGAATAGGGATATTCCAACAAAAACTAATATATTTTAATTTTGAGGCTTATTGGTTTTCAAAAGTTTAAGTATCTTTTTTGCAGAATCTTTTTTATGTTAATACCATAGAGTTAAATAAAATATGGCACATTAATATACCAAAATTATATTACTGATGGCTATAATTAGTATTTCGATATTGCAAATATACCATAGCTTTAAGTTATAGCAATTTGTTTATCCTATTTACTGCTTAACTAAAGTTTTAATATACATGTGTATTCTATTTAATAGTTATTAATATTCAAAGCTATTTGGTATGAACTTAAAAAAGATAAGGAAAAATATTTACTAAAAAAGTAAACTGAAAGAAAATTTAATTTTTTGTATGAACTTAAAAAAGATTAAGCAAAATTCAATAATTTGTTTCATTTTATAGCTTATTCATTAAAGTTGCATTTGTGTTGCTTATTTCTTAACATAAACTTGTAACATATAAAGTTCATTCTAAAAGTTGTCTTATATTTCAGCATACAATTTTTGTATTTGAATTGTGTATTGATCTATTTAAATGCATTTTGAAGCCGTCCGCTTTAATTCAATTAAAAGTAAATTTGCTTGCAGTTCCATTCATATAACATATATAATAGGACGGGGGTTAACTGGTAACTTGATACCGATTGTAGCTTTTTGTTATTTTAAGGGCTGCATTTAGCCTGCATATGAGTTGTTCCCCCCTCTCTCTCTCTCTCTCTCATTCTCTTGTCTCGCCCCGTTTTCCCATCTGGTTTTGCTGGTTGAGCTTGGGGCGTCACATTAGTCGCATCATGGGCATTACAAAAACAAACATTCTCGTTTCATTGCATTACGCATTATGCATTGATGCCCCCCGGACAAAACAGAGTCGGAGACGGGAGTTTTTTGGTAGAGAAAAGACTGTGTGGCTAATGACTGCGGTTTTGCGTAAAGCGTCCAAATTAAACCATCATAATTTGAGTAATGATTGAAAACCCAAGGGTATTTGCTCTCTCTCTCTCTCTGTGTAAGGGTATTTTAGTCTCCCATGCCCCAAAAAAAAAACCGTAGCTGAAACTGGAACTGACAACGACGACAGCGACAGCGACAGCGACTTACTGATTTGCATATGTAAATGTGTGAGAGACAACAACGTGCAACAAGCTGCGGCACTTGGGGATCCTTCTGTTGTGGTTGCTGCTGCTGCTGCTGCTGCATTTGTCGGTGCTTTGGGCTCTTCTTCTGGGAGAGTTTTCCCTTAAATGAATATCGCAATTTGCATCGCGCAAGTGTTAAATAAGTCGTTTATTGCATATTAAAAGACAGCCAATTTCCATTAAATTATGTGCATGTTTATATAAGTAATAAGTATATCAGAAGCCAGCCAAAAGCTAACAAGATGATGATGGATCATGTGTTGCCTCGACTTCACTCTTGCTGCCTTCGAGTGTGGGCAAAATAACGAAAAAAAATAATAAAAAAATAAAAAGTGAAAAACATGTAAGAAAGATAAAGTTGAGTGTGCTCAACTGTGAAACACTGGCTACAAATTTTCAATAAAAGCAAAACAGTGCAATTAATGCATTAAAAAAATATACTAAAACATACCAGAGTCTATATTTGGTATATTAAGATACCATGGAGTACAAAATACACCAGATTGGCGTCCAAATCAGGAATATATACCCAAGTCTGTATTTGGTATATTAATATACCAAAGTTTGCAAAATATACCATATTTTTAACCAAATCGGTATATGAAATATGATTTCCCATAGAGTTCAAAATATACCAGATTAACATTCAAATCCGGAATATATGCCATTTTGGTATATTGTTAGCGTATTTTAGTTGAAAATGTGGTATATTTATTTTCAACCGAATTGGTAATATATGCGTGAGCTAATATACCGGATTTACATTGAAATCAGGAATATATACCAAAGTGTTTATTTGGTATATTGATATACCACAGGGCATAAAATATACCGGATTGTCAATTAAAGCAACTATAGTACATTTTCAATGTAGTACAATATCAATATACCAAATATAGCATTTGGTATATTTTTAGTATTTGGTATATTATAAGAAAAATACAATACGTTGTTCAAGATAGGGATCCGCCTATGGGTACAATTTTCCATTTTTGTACACTTCATAATTTACACAAAACACTTATAAATTTCGTTTTTATCTTTTCCTAATTCCATGTGCAAATTGTTTGGATTTCGTTTTTATGCTATACAAATTGTCATTTCTTCATCGCAGCTGCTGTTAATATTTCTGGGCATTATATTTTAAAAGAAACAACAAATTTCTGAAGTTTACATTATGATTTTATCCAATGGTAATTATATATTATATTATATTCATAATCTCCAGAGTATTTTGTAATGTCTACAATTTGAATTGTGAAAATTTGCAATTTGACAGTTTTCAAGATCTGCTTTTCAGTATAAAGGGAATAAGAGGTCGAAGGGATTGAAAAGTGTTGAAATTTGATTATAACAGAGTTTTTATTGATGTATTAAAAGTATATAATGTAGTTGCATTCATTAATGATGTATTTAAAGTACTATATATAATGTAATTGCATTCAAAAAGGATTGTATCGAATACTATCGATACTCATTGACAGTGTGGCCAGATGAACATTAGAACAGGTTGTCAGAGAGAGAGAAAGAGAAATCATAATAACTTGTTGACTTTGGATTCAACTTTCGTTAGTGATCAACAGCAAATTGGGCAATGCGGCATCTAAAAGCGATTGGCACATCGATTGCTGTTTGCGATTTGCTGGTTGCTGGTTGCCCCATCCGCTGTGTGTTGCATGTGTTATTGTGTGGCACGTTGCATGCGGCAGCCGTTACTCAGTGCAATTGGTGCAATAGACGAGCAATATATGTATATGGTATGGACTCAAGGTGGTCAGTTTTTGGCCGATGGATGACTATACCGATCATTGCGCCGTTCTCGTTGAGTTGCCGCGTTGTTTGTTTCACTTGTTGTAGTTGTTGGTTGTTGCTTGTTGTTGGTTGTTGGTTTGTTGGCGCCGTCACCAACAGCGCTGCGGACATCGACTTGGCATAGTTGGAGACGGCGACAGAGACAGAAATACATACATATATGTATATGTATAAAGAGTCTGAGTTGGACGACGACTCCCTTGAGACAAGGCTCGCTCAAGCGTTAATTTTAACTGCGCGTACTCGTGTGCAACTGCGAAACCTAACTACATACTATAAGGCCTCCTCTTCTCTCTTCCCTCTCTCTCTTCTCTATCTCTCTATCTCTCTCTCTTCTGCTTACAGCAGCAATGTGAAGTGAGAGTACCGTTTTTGGCCCCAACACTTACTGCTTTCAAGTGCCAGTTAAACTGGCGCAAATAAACACATAGCTCACACACACACACAAACACACACACACGCACACCTCTAAACACACTCTTGTGTTTGACAATGCAACAAAGTGACCAATCGCAGCGCGTGAGTTAGTGCTGTCGATAGTAGTTAGGCAGCTTTACTATCGATAGGTTTTCATAATACAAAACATTCATTTCATGCACAATCAGGCTATGGCAATTTAACAGCTAATTCCAACTGATGTTTATTTTACATATTTGTAGTAAAATAAAAAGCTAAAATAATTTTCAAAATATTTTAAGGCTGTTTATCTTATATCTCTTGATTCGCATTATATTTAAAGCTAAAATTAATTTTGAGAACTCTTTCTGTTTTACGATTATGCTGACAGGAACTTTATGTGACAGGCTGAGGGAGTCATCTCCGATTCTATAAAGTAGTCAACAGCCACGATGATATAACAAGTGTAATTTCGGTACATACAACAATTATGCAACAGCTATGGTCTTTATGATTTCTGAAAATGTCGAATCAGATAGAAAATATAGAAGTATTATTAAGTTTGTTGCATTTAGAAATAAGTGACTCTTTAATTCTTTAAAATTTACTATTTTTATTATTATTTACCTTTAATTTTCTTATTATATTACTATTATTTAATTAATTAAACCGAACACAATTTCTTATTGCAATGAGATGAATCAGACCGACTAAGACCTTTAATATTATTTTCGTATGTATTATTATTATTATACTTACACATTCATTTTTCTTAAAGAAATGTCTCCTTTTGCCTATATTATATTAACAAATTATTGTCTTTTCAGCATCTGTAGTTTTCATGTAATTACTTAGGCTTACTTTCGAATTGTATTTTAGTTTATTAATTGTTTTAAACTATGCAAAAATGCTTCTAATATGTCAAAGTACTTTACTTTGTAATTTCAATGAAATGTTTGAATATTATTATAACGAAACCAATTCCTTACTGTAATCAGATAAGCCTGAGCTTCAAAGTGCTTCAGGCTAAAGTGTTCTATATTTTATTGTTGTACAAATTTATACTTAAATAATATAGCTAATCGAAGCAGCTGAAGTAAAGTAGCTTCAAATGCCGGAATAAATATCTCTGAATCGATTAAAGAAGCAACGATATAAACTGACTAATAAAAGTTCAGCGAAATAGTTGATCAAAAGGAAGTCATGGAGTTGACTTTTGTGCTTAATGAGGGAAGATTTTCGGCCTTTGTGACTTGGCTATAATCATCACAAACAGTCCCCCAAGCAGAAGCAGAAGAAGAGGAAGAGGAAGAAGAAGCAGAAACAGCAGCACCTGCAACAAACACAAAACTCAATTTTCGAATATAGTTTTGCTGTGTAATTCTTTTGGAGCTTGTCTCTGTCCACTTGGGAGAAGTCAAACCAACCATCAAAAAAAAAATATTAATCATGCTCGTGATTCAGCTACAACAACAACAGGAGTAACAAGAACACTCGTCTGTCTGTCAAACGCAAATGTCACATTGATGAATGATTATCGTAATTAAGCGAATAACGCTTTTGCAAGGACTCAACTCAACTTAACTCGACGGTGACATTGCGACATGTGCGACTCAATGAGTTTGTCTTCAATCACACAGAAAGTCACAGCAGCCGCAAAATCTTAGTCAACCCGCATATAAATCCCTCTCTGATAAGGTCAAAGTTTGTGTGTTTGCTCTTTAACTAATTTAATCTAGAGGCTTGGGGTTGTGAGAACACACAAAAAGCACATAAAGACAACTGCAAAATGAAATTGTAAATTTTGTATGCTCCTGGGACGAATTTAGTATCTTTTAACGTCTGGCTGGCAAAAACGGAGCTAACGACTTATGGCAAACATAACGACAACGACAACGACAACGACGACGACGACGACAAGCGACAAAAAACGACAATGAATGTGAAATGCCGTAAGGCTTTTTCTGGGTTGGGCACACTCACACCCACAACACACTCGGCATTGTCTTTTCAACTACAGCTATGACTATGACTATGACTATGACTATGACAATGACTTCAACTGCGACTAAAACTACAAGTATGTATATATATTTGCGACTCTATATGGTTATAGCTGCTTGCGGCAACAGACACGAGACGACTCCTCCAGACTTGACTGCCTCGTAAACGGACATACTATATATCTTTAGTTTAGTTATACCCGCTACCCCATAGGATAGAAGGGTATTATAACTTTGTGCCTTCGTTAAATGTGAGCAACAGACAGAAGCAGACATAAAAATGTTGTATGTCTGTCTGTCCGTCCGTTCAGTTGAAACACTGAATCTCAGAGACTATAAGATATAGAGCTATAGTTCTTTTGAAATTGAAAAATAAAATATCAAGCGTAATTATCAAGCTAGAGCTACGATTTTGGCATATATAATTATAGCTATATGTTGTGCTTTTACGATGCCTGCAAATTTGTGAACGATCAGATAAAAAAGTGGCAATCTAGTATATTTTCTACTCTATGGAATATTATAAATATACTATAACATCCATATATCGATATACCAAATACAGACCTCGGTATATATTGGGTATATTTTTAGGCAATCTGGTATATTTTGTACGAAATGGTATATCGATATACCAAATATAAGCCTTGCTATATTTTTGGTATTATTTTTGGTATATGAATTTAGTATGTTTTAAAATGTATGGTATATTTTGAATGTTTTGGTATATCAGTATACAAAATGTTGACCTCGGTATTTTTTTGGTATATAAATTTGGGATATTTTTGGTGAAATTTTCTATTCTATGGTATATTTTGAATGAAATAGTATATCGATATACCAAATAAAGACCTCAGTATATTTTGGTATATAAATTTGGCGTATTTTTAGGATATGGTCTTTGTTGTCTTCACTGACAATCTGGTATATTGTGTACTCTATGTACTCTATATTTCGAATGTAATAGTATAGAAATATACCAAATATACCCCTTGATATATTTCTGAATTTTTTTTCTGTATACATATGTTATTTGGTATATTTCCCGCATACGGTTTTATTTAAAACGGGTAGCAGGTATCTTACAGTCGAGCACACTTCATAGTCTTATTTTTTTTGGGGCGACTCCTTGGCACTGAACTCTGAGACCATTTAACAGGCGCTAGAGAGAGAGGGAGAGAGAGAGAGAGAGAGAGCGGCAGCTAGGTGTCAAACGGGGTGAAATTGTTTATGAATTTGTCTTGACATTTGACAGTTTGTTTATTTTATTTCGTCACATTTTCGTGATGATTTGTAGGCGGTTTAGCGCCAATTACTCCACACACACATACACACCACTTTTAGTTGGAAGACGGGGGAGACAGGAGACTGGAGACTGGAGACTGCTGTCGTTCTGTCGGGGGTCTTTAAAAAGAACATGTTGGCGCCAATACCTTAATATAGTTGCGAGTATGTTTTATGCTAGCACTTTTAAAACACACAGACACACATATTTAGTGCATACTATGCAGTTACATTACCAAAAAAAAATATAAAAAAAAATACCCTAATAACTTGAGAATCTTATGTAAAATATCTACATATTTATCATTACATATTTTATTGCAATTCATATTGAATTGAATTATTCAACTTTATGCGTATTTTGTGAACTATTTAATTATCACATTTAGATTTTTTTACATCTGAAGTTTACAATTAATTTGTTATTGGTTTATTTTTAATATCAATTGTAGTTTTAAATATTTCTCTTATATTTATATATTTTTTATTTACTTTATATTTTCAAAACAAGCTTTGCAATTCAATATCACATCTAAATTATTTTAACATTTACCAAAATTTTAAGAATCATAAATCCATAAATAATTTACTTTGTTTTTGTTTTTTTTAATAGTAATTGCAGTTTTATACATTTTTATTTCCGATTTTCTGCCTTGCTAAATATATTTTCCAATATACATTTATTGATTTACTTTTGTTTTTTAATATCAGTTATAGTTGAATATAATTTTTCCGTAGTTTTCTACTTTGCTAATATATTTTCTAGTATAAATCTTAAGAAAGTTTGTTATATTTTTATTTCTCATTTTTGAATTTTCTAATATTTTTTTTTGTTAAATGTAATTTTTTTTAATAAATCTTGACAGTTTTTATGAAGCTATGATTTTGAACATAATTTGATTTAAGTTATTATTATTACATAATTCATTCATCTCACACTCTGTAGAATTTCCACCTATTTTGTAGAGCATCTTAGTTGTGTCATATCCAAATTTTCCTTCTCGCTTCTATGCACGTTTCAGTCGTCTCTGTGTAAACAACAGACGGCATTTATATCTTATGTTATCCCAAATACGAGCAGAGCGTGCAATGCATGTGCTGCATTGGAAATGGGATCCAGATCGAGAATAAGACAGACACATGTGCCATATACAGAGAAGTGTTCCAAGTTTGTTTGGGCTACGCCGACTGCTGGAATAGAAGTTTTGATTGATTTCGAAATTGGGATGAATTCAAATACACATTTTGCATCATTTGATAGATGCAATTAAATGAAAAAGCTTACAAAGTAGAAGCATAATAGGAAAAAGAAAGAGTTTAATTTGCAGTAAACAGAAAATATCGATAGGTCTCTAAGCGAAGTGTCGCATTAAGTTTTAATTGATTTCGAAATCATAGATTAAATATATGCGTGGAAAACTTAGAAACAATTTACTTCGACAGAGGCAGGAATATAGAGAAAAAAGTTATGAAAATGAAACAAACTCAGAAACATAATTCAAAATTTGCTTTCATAATTCTGCAACCAATACTATCGATAAGTTATGTCAAAAACTCATTTCTAGCTGAAGCTGTCCAAATTGTCGTTTAAAGTTTAATGAAATTTTGAAATTAAAAAGCCAACTTCCTATAGAAAGAGAGATAGAGAGAGAGAGAGAGAGAAAGAGAGAGAGAGAGAGTGAGAGAATAAATTAGAAAGAGAGAGTAACTGCGAAAGAGACGATGGAGCACAAAATTGTTGGCTACAAAAAAGGATTGAAGTAGATTTACTTTAATGAATTTCAAAATACATTTATAGTAGAATGAAGTTACTTCGACGGTCAAGGCGAAAGAGAGAGAGAGAGAGAGAGAGAGAGAGAAAGAGAGAGAGAGAGAAAGAGAGAGAGAGAGAAAGAGAGAGAGAGTAGTTTAGATTCTGTCAACAAATACTATCGATAGGTTATCTCACCCCTCATTTCTAGATAAGATTCATGTAATTTTTCTTGATTTCGAATAAACAACAAAAATTGAGTTTAGTAAATTTCTAAATACATTTCAAATAGAAAATAGAGTTCAAATTCTGTTATCAAACACTATCAAGAAGTTCTCTATAAATAAGGTGCGTAATGTATCGCATGCCATTTCTATTGATTTGGAATAAATCAAATAAATTGAGTTTAATAAGGATTAATTTCTAAAAGAATTCCAATTTTAATTTGACAGTTCAAATTCAAGAGTAAAAATTGTGTCAGAATGTGTATCAAATACTATCGGTACCTTTGTGTCCTGCGCTAATCTGAAGGTGCTTAATGAATTAATGAAATAGAGTTTAGTAAATTTAAAAATACATTTCTAATAACTAACTAATTCCACAGCTAAAGAGATAGAGCTCAAATACTGTTACCAAATACTATCGATAGTTTGTGTCACTCGCACATCTCTAGATAAGGTGCTTAGATTTAATTAGAATGAACTTATTGGAATGAAGTTACTACGAATGAAGTTACTTCTACTACGTTCATCTCTAGATAAGTTGCTAAAAGTATCGCATGCAATTTGTATTGATTTAAAATTCAGTTAGCAAATACTATCGATTGAAGTTCGTGTCACTTGCAGCACATCTCTAGCCAAAGTGTCGCACACATTCCGTAATGGACATACCTCAAAGCTTAATACTCTTTAGTCCGCATTTATTGGCATCGTTGTTGCTATTGTTGCTATTGTTGTTGTTGTTGTTGGGATTACGAAAGAGATTGAATGGGGCTTTCGTTTCGTTGGCGTTGGTGTCGGAGTAAATTGTTGACATTCAATTAGAAACAAATACGTTTTGTGCTGTTTGCCTCTTTTTGACGTGCCGTTTTAATGGGCAATTGGAATTCGAGGGAGGAGGGAGACTCAGTCGAAGAAGTTGCCATTTTACTTAATCCAACTTAATGGCCATATGGAGTGGAGAGAGGGGAACAGCGTTCGCACTTGATCGTGTCAATTTATCTGTCAAACGCGTAGTCGTTTAATTTCTGTGACAGAAACGCGATTAGTAACGTTCCATTGTGTGGCAGCAACAACAACAAGTTGCGCTGGCGTTGAGTCAGGTGTCACATCGAAACATCGAAACATCGAGCAGAGCAGAGCAGAGTGAAGTAACATGGCCAAAATGCCACAAAGCCAACAACAACAGCAACGACAACGTTTCAAGGCTAATTCTGTCAGCTGTCAGCGCTGTCAAGTGTTTTGTGTGGCGATTCTCTAAATTGTCACCGCAGCAACAAGCTTGTGACAGACACAGAAAGAGACACAGACTCTTGCTGCTTGCCACCTGCCTCTTAGACAGAAACGGGTCTCTGCCGACCATGAGAAACAAATCACTAAACAACAACAACAACAACAACAACAACAACTGCGCTGCGACCACGACTACGACAACGACAATAAATAATAATATCTATTGAAAACGACGCGTCGTAATTGTTATGAAAGTCTATAATCACAATACACTGAGAAAATAAAGTTCACTTTAAGAACAAATTTATTACATTTAAAAACATTACACAGAGAAGAAAAAACTTGATTAAACAAATCTTATTTAAAGATTTTTTCGATCTTAAAAAGAACAATCTTGAAATAAGATTTTTAGCTTGAAACAATCTTAAGTTAAGAATTCAATGCTTAATTTGCATTTTAAGATCTAAATCTTGATTCAAGATTCTTTTCTTTTTATAGATTTTCGATCTTGATTTAAGAATAAACCTTCTTGATTCCAGATTTTTATCTTGATTTTAACATTTTTTTCTTTCTAGCTATACTGCAGTAGTTAGTAGTTAGTTTAGTTTCAGTTATATCTCAACCGCACTTTATTGGTTTGCTTTTCAATGCTGCGAATCAGTCTTGTATACAATACTACTCTGAAAAAAAAAACAAATTTTTAAAAACTAGATCATTAGTCTAAAAAATGGTGTTTTTACAAAATGACCACATTAAGATCAAATTCTTTCCTTTCCTTTCCTTGCCATTCTTTTTATTTATTAGTAATAACTTAGATCTTATATTAAATCTTCTTGAAATTAAGATGTGTTTTCTAAGATTTTCATGCACTTGACGCAGTTTTTAGACCAAAAATTATATAACTTTTTTTTAAGTGTACTCGGAGACCAGCTCTCAGGCATTATTCTTTGTCTTTTTTTTCCACAATTTTAATTTCAATTCTATACAATTTGCATTTCAATTTCCATACCAAAATTGTGCATAATTATTTCAATTTTATTTAACACTTGGCTGCGGCTTAAAGTTCACTAAGAGCAAAAGCTATAATATCTATCCAAATTTTGATTTAAAACAAGTAAGAATGTGTTCGATTGTTAGATATCATCTACCTATTGAGAATAAAAGCAAAACAGTGAAATCGTTTTAAAATATACCGAATTAATATACTGCAGAAATACTAAGAATACACAAAACGCTATATTTTGTATATTGATAAAGTAATGCATTCATAAAATACCATACCAAAATATCATTTCATATCAGCATTTTCTTATTTGTTTTTTTTGTTATTATAAATTGAATATTTCCAAAATGAATCGAAATAAATCTGGCAAATTAATAAAGTTAGCAAAATTTTGTATTAACAAGTTAAAACAAAAATTGTAGTATTATTATATTAATAAAGAAAATAAGAAAATAAATGAAAAAAAAAGTTATTATTTATTTCATTATAAATTTAAGATATAAGATAATATAAGATATTTTGATAAACTTATGTGAATTTACTACAAACATTTTCTTATTTTTTTTCTGATTATATATTTTGTAGTTCATAAAAATGTCTCGAAATAAATCTGTTATGTAAGAAAATTAGTATTATTTTTTTATTCGTTTTCTTAGTTTCTTTCTTATTATAAGAATACTACAATTTTGTTATTAAACATATTTATTGCAAAGTTTTTCATAAACTTAACGAATATTTATCCTCAACTTTAAGGGTGTTAATTGAGAAGAACATTTTTGACTCCCAGCAGTAGGTTAGTAGGAAATGTTTTCCTGGGTTATTTTTTTTTTGGCACTGCTGTTTACAGTTATTAAGTTAAGGGTTAGTATTAAGTGTTATTATAGCCACTGTTGTTGTTGTTGCCATTTGCTTTTAGCTTAACGATCAATTGCATTTATTGGCAGCTGTTGCGGCCACAGCAAAATTTAAAATATCCCCATAAAGCATTCAGACCCAAAACGTGTGTGAGACTCGAAGGTGTTGTGTGTGGCGCGCTTTTTCGGCAATCTGTGGTCAGTCTAACAATCCAATAAGATGAAAAGCCAGAACAGGCAAAAAAAAGGGACTAACTGCATCTTCTTTCACTCTCTCTCTCTCTCTCTCTCTGACTTTCTCTTTCGCTCTCTCTCCCTCCTTCTTGGCTAACTATGCATGAAGCGCAAGCATTTCGTCCGAACTTACGACACCCGTGGGAGCAGCCAATAATTTCAAATCGGACTCAGAACGGGGGGAATCATCGTTGTCCTTCCCCCCGCCCTCACACTCACACTCAGAGAGTGCCACACCCATGCACTCATGAATCAATGGCACACATATGAGTGTATCCTTGAGCGACCCGCAAAATAACGAAATAACAACTTGCCACTGCAGAATGCTAGATTTTTCTTTAACTTCCTCTTTTTTTTCCTTCCTTTTTTCCTTTACGTCACGTAGCTTAGGTTTTTTCATTTTGCCCTGCACATTTCGCCTATCTAAATAGTTCGATGCACGTTGATCAAAATGTATAGCATGATTTTCAATATTAAAGCAATTTAAATTTTATATGAATTTATTATGTTATTTATTTAAGTTTATTATTATACCGAATTCTGAGTATTGATACTAAGAATTTAATTGCGATCGCATAAAAATTGTAGAAGTTATGATGTTGTCTGCTCTTAAACTTGCGTTTATTCTGATATAAAGTATTCTGGTATAATTTGACCTCTATTTGGAATGTAGTACTTTATCGATATACCAAATATAGCCTATGGTATATTCTAGGTATTTTTGTGGCATATTAATTCGGTATATTTTAAAATTAATTCCGATCTGATTTTGGGTTTATTACAAACTTGCAGTATTTTTGCGGTATATTAGTCAGTATATTTTTAAAAAAGAGAGTTTTGCTATTATTCAAAATCGCAAGCCATTATAATAACAATACAAGCCTTCGGTATTTTTGTAGTATATTTTTTGGTATATTTTAAATATAATACCGCACCATTTGGCTTTTATTCAAAATAGGTAAAGGGTTTGTAGTTTTCTTACTTATTATTATTATTATAAGGAAAAAACATATTTTATTATACGATTAAAATAATTCTTTATTTCCGTACGTTATTATATATTATTTTCATATTAGCTAAACTATAATATATTAATAGATTTTAAATGTATTTAAAAAAAATATTTTGTTCTATTAATTATTTCTAAAGAATTAATCTTATTTGTATCAAAACGTAATATACCTTCTTTTTATTTTATTATTTGCAAAGAGGGAAAACATATTTTATTATATGATTCTGATATATTAATAAAATATCATAAAATTTGGAAAATTTAGAGCATTGCATTTTTTAGTACTTTAATTTCTAGTTGTGTAAATAAATATATTCATATATTTTAATAAAATTCTTTAATTGCATTGCACTTTTTAGTTTATTAATTTTCAATTACATATGTAGATATCTTGATTTGGAATGGAATTCAATTATTGAAATGTAATTCTTATTTTCAATTAAAGTGATTAGCAGCCTCGCAAAACAACAAATACAAAATAGAAAATCTTAATCAACTCTCGAAATAAGAATTCGAATAATCTTCACTCATTTCTTGTTGTTGTTGTTGATGTTGTCTTTACTTATTTATTTATTTTGTTTTATTGAAATGCGAACATGCTTCAGATATTTATGCAATGGCATTGTTGTGTATACAACATTTTTGGCAATAACAAATTAAATAGTCGATAATTAATTATGTTGTTAATCATTGAATAGCTGCGCAAGTGCCAATGAGTTCATACAAAGAAAGCAGCGAAGAACACACAAAAAATAAGTCGACTTGAAGATGACCTCGAATAACAAAAAAATACAAATATATATTCAAATGTTTTCCTAATTTTATTATAAAAATATAAATGACAAGTTGAACTTTAATCATAATTAATAAATTTATGTTATTTATTGTTTTAATTTTAATTGCAACAATTGCAACAATTTTTTTAAAAATACACAGGGCGACAAAAAATATAGATTGAATAGTAAATTGTCATTCGTAATTTATGTTTTTTTTTATCTTAAAAGAAAAATCTTGAAAATAAGATTTTTGTGAAAAAATAATATATCAAGATTATTCGACTACATTTGCCTTTCAGGATTAAAAACAGATTATTTTAAGATAAAATACTTGCTCCAAGAATGTTTTATTCTAGTTAAAAATGAATATTGCTAATCTTGATTTAAGAACTTTGCAATCTTAAAAAAGATTGCGATCTTGAAACAAGATTTTTTAAGTTATGAAAAATCAAAACAGAAGATTTTATTCTTCAATCATTGCTTTGAGATTAAAAAATTTTTTTTTGATCGAAAAGATCTCAAATTCAAGAATTTTGTGCTTGTTTCTTGAAATGTTGGAACTCTATTTATGTCATAATTGTAACTAATATTAAAAAATATTATACCATATACATAAATGTTACAAATAGTGTATAAATACGCAACTAAATATTATTTAAAACAATCTTAATTCTAATATGTTTGATTTTGATTTAAGCTTTTGCCTTCATGGTTATGTTTTGAGATTTTTCCATTCTTGAAACAAGAATTTAATCTTGAATTTCAAAATTGATTTGATCTTCAAAAAGAATAAGAAGAATAAACCTTTTTGGCTTAATTTTGACATCATATAATCTTGATTTAAAATTGTATTCTTGATTTTAGCACGTTTTTTTTTATTTTGTGTAGGCAACTTGAAGTTTTCCATTTCAAATTAGCTTTGCAGGGTGTTTAAATGCGTCGATTTTATTATCTCCACAAAAGTTCCATGCAAATTATTCAAATTTCACTGCATGAACAAGAAAAAAATGAGACAAGCTAAGAAGGGCAAAAATCAAAGCAAAACTCGCAGCTTAGATGATTGTGAATATGAGTACGTGAATATGAATAAGTGAATATGAATATGTACGGTTATGTGTGCTTATGTGAATCAGTATGTACAAATATATGTACATGTATGTACATGTATGTACACGTTTGTATGCATATGTAACTAGCTCTCGCTGTCTTTGTTGCTGTATCAGTCTTCGTCTTCGTCTCCATCTTTGTCTCTCTCTCTCTCTGTCTCTCTGTCTTTGTGGCGTCTGCGGCTGCCACTGTTTTGTCGTTACACCTTGTGCAATTGTTGTTGTTGTTGTTGCTACAGTTTGTGTTGTTGGCTTTTGTGAAAACTGAAGCGAAATACTGAAATGAAATATTTCAAATGACCACGTCTTGGCTATTTTCCGTTACATTATGGTAAAATATTACTGTGGCGTACGCTCCAAACTAACTGTGTGTGTGTGTATGAGTGTGAGTGTGTGCATGTGTGTGTGTGTGTGCTCTCGTGTCCAACGGTCGGTCCAGTGTTCCGTGCAGCGGCCTCTTGTTGGGGAAAGCGTGAAGCGTATAAAGTCATAAGGGTTTATGCATGAATTGATTGCGGCAGCAGCAGCAAAAGCAACAACAACTCGGAGTCCGAGTCCAAGTTGAGACTCTTCAGACACTTGCCTGGGCAATATACTCGTAATAAAAGTATAAGAATTATATGCTTTTTGTATAACATTTCGCTTTAATAATCTATGAAGTAGCCGCAGCAATTTCTTGGGACCAGTTTGCTCTGTGTTTGCTTGTGCAAACCGCAGCTGCGACTTCAAGAAACTACGAATTGAACTTGTCTTGTCTTGTCTTGACTTGACTTTGCCTTGTCTCGTGCCCCAGCTGCATTGACAAGTGAAATATTTGACATAATTAAATTTTGATACAAGTCCATAACTATTAGACCGAAGTCAGCTCGTTAGCTTGACCGCAAATACAACAACAAACAAGAGAGAGAGAGAGCTACAGTCGACGTGTGCTCGACTGTGAGATACCCGTTAGCTGATTGAGTTTAGTTCAAATGCATTTGCGATGTAGAAATCTTTAAACAAAAACAGATTCAACAATTTGTATTCAATAAAGAAAGAAACAGTGCGGTATTATTCTTAAAATATACCACAACATACTAAAATATACTGAAAGATATATTTGGTATATCGTTAAAATACCACATTTTGCTTTCTACGCTACCCATTTGAGTAAAATCAAAATAGTATATAAAATATATACATCAACATGTCGGAAAAATACTCAAATGTACCAAACGGTATATATCGTATATTCCATAAAATAAAATAAGACAGTGCGGTATTATAATATACCGAAATATACTGAAATATACCAAAAGTTATGTTTTGTAAATTGATATTGTACTACGCATTTTCGTAAAAGCAATTCGGTGCGATATTACTTCCATAAAATATACCACAAAAATACTGAAATATACTAAAGACTATAATACATTCAAAATATACGGTATATTTACAATACATACCAATACATACCAGCTTGACAACCAAAGCAACCCTCTTCATGTAGCTCTATCTATATATATACCGCAAAAACACTGAAAATATACCAAAGGGTATATTTGATATATTGATACACTACTGCATTCAAAATATACCGTATAGTACAAAATATACCAGATTGTCACCCAAAGCGACTAAGACCCTATTGCAGAAGTTCTTATAGTCTCTGAGATCTAGGTGGACAGACAGACGGACGGACAGACAGACGGACATGGCTATATCGTCTCGTCTGTTAACGCTGTTTAAGAATATATATACATATATACTTTATGGGGTCAAAAATGCCTCCTTCTGCTTGTTGAATGCATTTCATAGAGTCACAAAATGATCACACCCTTCTAATCTATAGATAGCGGGTATAAAAAGCGAAACAATACAATAGTTGTTAGACACACAGACGAGACAGATTTGTCGCCCCTTCGTGTGCGCTGTCCGAACTAAAACGGAGCTGAGTGACACTCCAGAGTAGTTGTGTGTTATTTGTGTTTGCTTCGTGACTGACCAAGATGAAGAAGACGACGACGATGAAGCCACACGTAGCAAAAGGACCTGCCACCAGTTGTCGCTCCTTTCGCTCCCCTTCCCCGAAACTCTGCTCGGTTGTCTGCCGGCATTCCACTTGTCATTAACCTTGTTATTAAAACACTTTTGTTTATGACCATAACATCTGATGTCCGATTTCGGTGTTCGAGTTCGAGTTGAAGTCCGAGGCGTAGGGCGTAAGGGGGCATGTCCTGATGATGAAGGGACAAAATGTACAAATAACTTACGTGCCGCTCATTTGTCTTTTCTTTTTCCTTTTTTTTTTGTTGTGTTCATAGTACTCATACTCCAAAATGAGTGTGTACTCGACACTCACACTCACACTCACTCATCGGGCTGTTCACATGCGTTTTGAATGGTTTGCTTGATTGTTTTAGGCTGTGACCACATTTTTGCACTGCGCAGCAAATTGAGATGAGTCGATAGTCGTGACACGAATTGCGATTTCTGACATTCTTCCAAGGAAATTTTGTGTATTAATTATTATCAAAAACGTTAAAACGTTATGTATCCTTCGTAATTTTATTTCATTTTTTTTTTAGAAATTTGCTCTACACAGAAAATTGAGATGAGTCGATAATCGTGACACAAACTGCGATTTTTAACATTCAACTGTTTTTTTTTCAATGTCAATACTAAGATCAAATAAGATCAAAAATATATGTCATATAATTAAAAACATTCAATAAGTGAGAAATGTAGTAAGCTAAATCAATGTAATCATAATTTAATCACTTTTATTACTTACTATATGAATGATTTAATGTGAGATTTTTGTGTCACACATCATTTTTTTAAATTGTTTCCTTTAAATTTTCAAAATGTTAGTAAAATAAGTATAAATATAGGATATTCATATTTAACTGGTTTATATTTAAGATATTCATTTGATCAAACTAATTCTAGATTATTTTTTATTATTATAATTATTGCTTAGAGTTAAATATTAATTTATCATAACTACAAAAATGTAAACGTATATGCTAAATTAATTTTTTTAATCAATTTTCTGCATTTTCAATGTAATTTCTTTCGAAATTAATTGATTTGCTTGTTTGCTTTCAGCTGAACCTTTAGTCCTTTGTTTTTTTTTTTTATATATGATTTTTAAGTTTGCTTGTTTGCCGCCCTCACGTGGTCATCTCTACGTGAACTTTGGGCGCCAGCGACAGACAGGAACAGACAGTGTCTCCTGCCTTCCTCTCTCTCTCTCTCTGTCTCTCTCTGTCTGCCTCTTCTGTCCTGCTTCGAGCTGGTGTCCTGCGTTTGTGCAGCCGTTAAAGCTTCCGTTTTGTTTTGGCACTTGGCGGCCATTTGTTTTCCGGTGATCATCGCAATGTAAACGAAATGAGTTCCATTTGTTAACGCTGCAGACACACGTATTAAACACACTAATTTGCGGCATCGCTTCTGGACATATCAGCAATTTGTTGCAAGCAGCTGTCCCCACAGCACACACACACACACACACACGCACACGCACACATACGTATAGAGACAGATACATTTGGTAACTGTAAATGCCGACAAGTCATCCATCCAGTGGTTGATCCGTCAACAATATTTCCTGCCTGCTCTCCAACGACAGGCACAAAAAACAAAGAAGAAAAAAAAAAAACATTGTCGAAAATGGAAAAAACAATTTGTGGCAAGCGACGAAAGCCGGGGATTAGCTTGTATATGAAAGCTGCCCAAATGCCAACATAATGTCATTAAGTTAACAGGTGAGCTTATCAATATTATATCAAATATATTCTTATAGATAGACACTAGTATTCAATGGGAAAACTGAATTTATATTATTTGAAATATTACGTTTTGCTTGGTAATACATATAATTATATAATTTCCCAATTAATGAATTTTATATAAATGTCAAATCGTATTTTAAAATATACTTAAATGTAAATAAAAGTTTAACTAACCATTTCAAACTTCGAGAATCACAAGTCGCAAAAATTCCCAAGCGCTTCACTCTCAGATTTGTAAAGTGTAATTCGAGCTCTTAGTTAGTCGACCCATATTTTTGCAGCATTTGAATAATCGCATAGTTCATCCATGTTGTTGTTTTTTTTTTTATTCACTTTTTGAGAAGTTGAAGTAGATGAAATACATGGGATAATGTCTCTTATTGTCGCCATCTACAAGCAGTTGAACAACTCATTGAAATTTGAGAAGCAGCACGATCAAAAACCAACAGCAGTTAAAACGAGTAAGAGAACGTAAGTAGAGGACTAAGGACTGACTGCACTAGACCTGTTCACATTTTAAATTCGCTCAACAAATGTTTAAGCACACTCTCAATTGTTCTCTTCAGCTAAATTGCCTAGATTAGTTCACAGCTTACATGTCACCAAATCAACGCAGCAACAAAACTACAAAAACAACGCACTGACAAATGCATACACCTATGAATGTCCACACACATGCATAACTACATGGTTAGTGCGAGTGATAGACACGATCCGCCTATGAGTTTGCTTTTTGAATCGATTAGCGCGCACTCGCTTGCACTCGGACACTCTTTGACTATGTCCTCTTTATTATGGGACTTTGCTCTCATAATTGTCTAATTTGGAGCATTTGTTCCCTTTTTGGGCATAATTGTGCCCAGCAGGAACTTTCTTGCAGCTAGGCATGCAGGGGAAGAATAATGTCCCACAAATATCAGTATGTGACAAACGCGCGTCGACTGCAAAATCAATTGTGTAATCGCGAAGTATTTGCATTTTAATTCGCAACAACGGTTAATTAAATAATAATTAAACGTCGAATAATCGTTATTCATGTTCAATATCGTCAAGTGAAAAGTGTAAAATACGTGTGTGAAGTGAATTTTTGCTTAATTTGAGTGCTGCAAAAATTGAATGAAAAAATGCATCGAAACGCGGCGTGGCGTGATTTTTGTCTTTTGCTTCGGCTTCAAATTCGTATGATGTGCGTTGGTGTTAGTGAGTCGCGCGTTCTAATGCGTTCTTTGCTGTGCAAAAAATATAAATGTGTAAGTGTATATGTTGTTTTTTTTTTTGTATTTTTTTGTGGTTATAAGTGCGACTGTGACAGTCTGCAGTTTTACAAATTATTGAATGTAAACTTGTATGTGTGTGATGTTTTATTCTTTTTTTTCGGTGATTTAAAATGTGAAGTGTACAAAGTCTAATAAATTTAGGCATGTGAGTTAGTGTGCTAGTGTTTTTTTTTTACTTTTTTTTTGGTGATTAAAGAAAAAGAGTGCAAGTGAAATTCTGCGAAATGTGTGCAGTGGCTGCTGTGCAAAGAAAAGAAGGTGAGTAACCACATATACATACATACATATATGTAGATACATACATACATACATACATATGTAACTTATTTGCGTGGTGCATTTCAAGGTGACATTTCAGTCAAAATTGTTTTTGCTTTTTTCCACGTAGCTTGCTTGCACGAGTGCATAGCCGAACGCATGTTCGGCTTCGTAGAATTGCAACTTCGGCAATTCGCCTTTGTCATCGTCAAAGCAATTTAGGCATGCGCTCAAATTTAGTTTTGCTTGCTCAATAATTTCCCTTAAGCACGAGTTTAAAGAGAACTTAAGTGAAGCGTAAAAATGCTTGCAGAAGAAGTGAGCATTCTCTTACGACTTTTCATAGAGTTTGCTTTTGACACTTTTTTCAAAGCTGAACAGGTCTACAGAAGCAACAACAACAACATTCAAATACAGAAACCACACTCATAAAAAGCCCAGGAGCTGAAGTAGACAAAAGTAGTAGCTGTTGCCCTGCCACATGATTGGAGTGAAGTAAATTGTTTGTTGTCCAGCTACCAGTTGATGGGTAGATAGTAAACTATACGACCCGAAAACACTCTCTAATATGCATACAAAATTAAAGTATGTATTTGAATACGTTTGCATTGCCTTCGAAGGGTATCGGATACCCTCTTCTTCTTCAGCTGCATGCCAGCTCATTATCCACTATCCATTTTGATGGACCTCAGATGCAGACTGAGACTTTAGTGGTAAAAAATGTCTCGCACCATAAACCGCATTCATGAAGTCGTGCTTCAGGGCTTCAGATCGCTAAGTGACAGCAAAAAAAAAGACACAAAAAAAAAAGACAAGTAATAACAATGCAAATATGATAAGCTAAGCAAACCGATCCTGTGATGCTCTATAGATTGTTTTAGAGACTCATAATTTCAATTGAGCTTCGTTATAGTTAACAGCAAATATCAAATGAAGTGCTTGAGAATTTTATAAGAATCAAAAGTTTACATGAAAAGTAAAATTGAAGTTCTTTCTTGAAGTTGAACTGTAGTCGAGATGCCGTTTGGCTTGTTGCTTGTTCTGTGCCCCCCTTTTTGATCTAATCTGTGGCATGCAACAAACCGGTGGTCTCATTTGTTGTCGCTGCTCCAGGTGTAATACGATGCGACTTGCTGTTTTTGCTGTGATGTGCCCCCCGAAATGACAAATCAGATACAAGTTGCGTCTCACGAATCGAGCAATTCGCTTGACAAATTCAAAGGGGGTTCAAAAGGGAAGGGGAAAGGGGGTGTAAAGAGGAGAGACAACAAGAAGTAAGCTCTGAGCTGGCTGCTGTATAATATTCATAATTCCCGGCTAACAAAATTGCGTAGAAACTCATTAAGGCAACTCAAAGGAAGCCAAGTCTAGCAAATTGAATTCAGTTCAGTGAGAATGTGTGTGTGTGTTGGGTGTGTGTGTGTGCCTTGGGTGTATGCGTTGTTTATGTAGAGAACTGCTTTGGCATTATTTATGAACCCGATGGGAAAAGCTTTGAATGTGTCGCAATGCTTTCGGTTGCCCGAAGCACGCCAGAATACCTAATTTCCCTTCCTCTCTCCTCTCTCTCTCTGTTTACCACTGGGAATACATTTTGGGCTGGCAAAGTGGCGCAGCGTGCAATAAAGGAAAGTGTTTTCCAATATAAGAAACGCTTGATCCTATAATGTGGTAATCGCTCGCGTAAAAGGCGACAAATCATTTAAACCCCTTTTGCCCCCCTTCTTTGGCTGTGTGTGTGTGGGTAGAGTGACCAGCATCTAACGATGTAACGATGTAACGCTATGTGGCTTACAAGGGTGACAACACAACACAACACAACACACACACACCACCCTCGTGTGTGTTTCTCTACACCCTGTTGAAAAATGTATGCGCACGTTAACCCTTTGAGCACTTTTTTTTGGCAATCTTTTTGGGGGTTTGGAGTGAAGAGAGAAAGAGAGAGGAGGGAGAACAGCGCCCTCTGGCTAATGCTACTCTTCAAAATTGGGGGCATCTGATGTTAGCATATATATATACGTATATATATCTAGAATAACTGGTTTTTGCTGGTGGCCAAGTCAAGGGCCAATTCGAATGGGCCATGAATCTTTTCCGGCTTGCTGCGTGTGCCAAAACATAAAAGTGAAATTTGTTTTTTATGACATCTTTATGCTGGGCTAAATAAATACAAAGTATCATATAGTGCCAGGGGACATTTGTCTTCTCCCGCTTTCCCGTTCATCCTCCCACCTTAACTGCTTACCCCTTTTTTTTTGCCCAACTTGGGTTGTCATATTGATTAGCCAGCCGTTCATGATAAATAGACCATTATTGCAGTTATCGTAATTGCTTACGACACAACCAAAAATACGGCGCGTGAAATTTTTGGGCATATCTCTTATTTTTTTTTGCTTTTTGCGTTACCGCCGCAAATAATAATGATGGGAATATTATATATCAAAAAAATGTAAATGATTTCAAATTGATTCCTTTGCCGGGGCCGATTGCCCCGGGAGAGTCGTAACCATAATCAGGCAGCAAATTATCATCAAGGGCAGAGCTGGCCAGTCACCCACCTGGGTGTGGGTGGGGTTTATCATTCTTCAAAGCGGCATTTTTAATTAACACACAGCATATTTGTTTAGGGTTTAGAGGCTACTTTTATCGAGCAAATTGCATTCAGTTCACATAATTACACAATTTTGCTATAGTATTTAACTGTTCATTACTCATTAGAAGTTAATAATTAAGCAATTCTCTTAGTGTTATTAATTTTGCCTCGTTATAGGAAATTCATTATTAATCTTTGCTTGAATCTGCTTAATAATCAAACATTTAAAGATTCTATAAAAGAGACAAATTTGTTTCTTTATAATTGTGTCCTCTCTTTGTACACAAATTAGTATTGATAAAAAAAACATTCAGTAAATAGTAAAATATTTCAGATTACTATTAAAATTGATTGTAAAATAGTTGTGTTAGAAAATTTATCGACAGTACTTTGTTTCTTTTGTCAATGCTACAGTCAATAGTTTTTGTACTGTAGATTAAACTAATCGCTGCTATCGATAGCCGACTTATCGTTTATCGATAGTAAGGTAATTATTTGGCCTACTTAGAAACCAACTTTTTTCGTTCTTTTTGTACTATTTCTTTGAACAAATAAATAGTGAGGTATGTACATTTAAATAATTCAAAATAAAAGCAAAGAAATCACAGAATATTATTTCTCACTGCTATTAATCGCCGTCTTATCGTTTATCGATAGTAAGGCAATTATTTGGCCTACTTAGAAATAAACTTTTTCTTTCTTTTTGTACTATTTCTTTGAACACAATAAATAGTGAGGTATGTACATATATATAATTCCAAAATAGAAGCAAATAAATCACAGAATATTATCACTCGCTGCTATCAATCGACGTCTTATCGTTTATCGATAGTAAGGCAATTATTTGACCTACTTCTAGCAGTGAAATATCTTTGCTATCTTTGCTAGCTTTTTTGCCAATTGATTTGCTTAGCATCGACAGCGACATCGACAGCGACCAATGCCAACCCCTCTCTCCCTCCCCCTCCCTCACAACAAAAATGTATTCTCAATCCCCAATCCACAATCGGCAATTCCGTGGGGAAAATATGCTCAATTGGCAAGCGAAAAGTGTCCGAAAATAAACTGAAGAATCGACAGCGCAAGCAAATGGCCTCGCAATGTGCGACGCCTTGGTCTCGCTTTGGATATGACAGAGTGAGAACAGTGCTGTATATAAGTATTGGCGCGCAGCTGTATGTAAAATACACAAAGCTATATAGAGATATATAGCCGAACAAACAAAACAGCAACATGCTCATAGTTAATGGCATTTGCTTTAGCTTTGGCTTTGGCTGGTTTTCTTCTTGTTTTTTTTTTTTTTTTTCATTTCTTTCTTTTAAATAGATCGCAGTGTAAGTGTTTGTTGCTCTCTCTGTGCTCTGCGCGTGTTTATGAATTTTCGATTAATCAACGCTTGACTTTCATTTGTGTTGTACGGCTGCAGTGTTTTGTGATGACAGGAACTGACAGGATGAAAGATTGTGGGCCCAATCTAAGGGTTTGACGATGGCGATGGCGACGACTGCGTTTCGACAATTTCATTTATGGTAATTTGCATGTTGTGTTGCGTTGTGAACAAAGGTCGTGAAATAAATAGGGACAACAAATCAGGACAGCGTCATAGCGTCGTAAAGCGTCATGTAAATTGTATCTTTGCCGCCCTCTGGTAATTGAGCAGGTCTGTCAAGAGTATTAGCAGCGCCAAAGCAGAGGTGGGCATGCCCAACGCCCATCAAGTGGTGCTACCACCAAGCAAGGCAAAGAGGAGGGAGTGGAGTGGAGTGGAACACGCCTCAAACAACATGTCGCTGAAGAAGGACGCTGACGTTGGCAGCGTTTAGTTGGCAGTTGGCAGTTGGCAGTGCCAAGTCCCATGTGAGCAGTGAAGTTTTTTAATCAAGCCGCCTGTCAAGTGTTTGCAAAACAAATACCGCGCTTATCCATCAATCAAAACACGCAATATGGCAGCGTGACTTTCCACAACTAAGCAACAGCAGCAGCAACAGCAGCAGCAGAGTGAAGCAACAGCAAGTGGTTCGTTCTTGCCACTTGCTGCTAAACCATATGGAACGAAGCGGAACAATAAAAACGCGACACTGTCAAACATATTTGCATACACGACACCCAGCAGCAACAGCAGCAACAACAACAAGGAGAAGGAAAACGCACTTTTCCCTTCGCTGTGGAATTGCTTCCATTTGGTTATTTTAATTGTAGCTAATCAAGCTGTTAACTTGACTCTGCTGACAACACTATTTTAGCTATGAAGTTGAACGGACTGACATATCAAAACGATGGAAATCTAGATTATAGAAGAAGGCAACAATAAAAGCTCAAGATTTTTAAGAAGAATTTTTAACTACTTTGTGACTATCGCTGTGAAATAAAATGTAAAAAAATGTTAAAATAACTTGTGATTCTTGAGTTTTTCTTTCCATATTTGCTTTATGAGCTTGGTAAACTATTCGCATCATATTATTTACCTACTTTAATTTTTTTAGCTCCGTCTAGAGTTTAGGCGTAAAAAAATATTAAAAAAATTTGAATAAATATACATAATATGTTCAATAAACCAGTAAGAAATCTACCGCTGAATATTCTCGACTGTGAGTTACCCGTTAATTTTAAAATACACCAAATTAATATACTAAAAATACTAAAAATTTACCAAATGTCATACTTGGCATATTTAATACCAAATTTATATACCATAAAATACAAAAAAAATATACCGAATGTTATATTTGGTATATTCGTATAGTACTGCGTTCAACATATACCATAGAATGCAAAAAATTTCATATTGTGTATTTGGTATGTTAATATGGTACTGCATTCAAAATATACCACAGAGTGCACAATATATCATAGAGTCAAAATATACCATAGAGTGCAAAATATACAAATATACCAGTAGTAGTTAAAGGGTTTCTTCTTGGCAAGCTCTAACTCTTTCTCTGCTGAACGAAAATTGATCGGAAATAGATTATATTTTCCCCCTAATATAACCCAATAGCCACTCGAGTTAATAAACTTTTTGATTGACAGGTTGAAAAAGGATAAATATCTGTACCTAAAATGTGCAAATTTGAATGCTTAGTTTTTAGATTTAGGCTAAATATTTCAACTGCCAGCTATTGATTCAATTATCAATCAATCAGCTATAAATTCAATTTCATAATTTTTTATGGTGGTAAATCTTCTACAACTAGAGAACTGTAACCCACTCACATCTCGATTGTCAAATTTGGCTTATCAAAGGATTGTCAAGTAATTTCTCAATGCGGAAATGCGGAAAATTCCTTTAATGAACTGTTAAAAATGTAGAGCCAAGGTCGCAAAAAAAAAGACAGAAAAAAAAAAAACACTCTGTCACATTGTCAAATGTTTCACAAATTAATCCGCTGGCATTTGCATGCCCAAAAACAAAATCCCTCTGGGGGGAAGCTGGTGGGAGGAAGCTTTAGAAGAGGGTGTGTGTGTATATTTTTTGGGTCTCAGCTTGTCAAGAGAGTATTGTGTTGAAATTGATTCTTAAACGTTTTGAAGAATGATGGTGAAGAGAAGTGCACACCCCTCAAGTGAAGGCGACGAGTGTGGGAGAGGGGGCAGGAACAACACATTAAACAGCAGTTGCTGGTGTAAAACATGCACACACAACAGCAACAACAACAACAACAACAACAATGGCACGCACAACAATGGCAGAGAGAAAAAAAAGAATGTAAATGCCATTGTAAAGATGTAACACAAATGTGTTGCCAGCAACAGCTACAAAACAGAGAGAGCGAAAAAAAAGGATACAGCGATATGGCAACAGTTACAGGATACGCAGGATAATACATATTGGCAACACACATACAGTGAGGGGAAGGGTAGAGTGGAGAGGGGGCGACCACACACACACAGACAGACAGATGGAGGGTTGCCCTTAATGGGCTGAGATATGAGTACAGATGTCGAGAGTTTTAAATTGCATTAACTCATTTAATGATGCTCAAATTGAGGCTGACAAATAATGGCATCCCATTGTACGACAGTGGCGCCTCCACACACCCCCTCTCCCTCCCCCTTCCCACTCTTTTTGTAGCTCTCTCACGCCACTTTGTGTGACACCAGCAAATAAACCCCACTGCTGAAGTCGCCTTCCTTCACTTTAAATTGCTGCTGTCAGTGGCGACACACACTGTTGTTGTGTGCGTGTTCTGTGGGGTGTGTGATGGAGAATGTGGGCGTGGCAGGGGCTGGGACTGGGGGAAGGGGCAACACGAGCTAAACTATTTGTCACGTCTGTCACACTCTCGTACATCTTTGTCAACACTATTTAGAAGTTTAATAAATTTTCACTTTGTTGAAACGCCAGTCAAATATTTAATATCCACGCGCTACAACGTCAATGTCATGACACCCCCTTCGCTCTTCACCCTCCTCTTCTTCCACTCAGCAGCTCCCCTTTCTTTTTAGCTGACACACAATCTCAGCCGCTTCATCAACTGCTTTCATTCTGTCTTAAGCGAAAAGTATCCTTTATTTAATATTATGTTTTGGCAGCCCAGCGAAAGTGATTTCAATCAATTTACTTTAATTGTTATTTCACAGTGCAAAAAAGATGGAAGAAGTATAAATTTGTATAACATTAAATTGACTATATACTAACAAAAATACAAAGTAGATATCCCATGCAATATGCTCTTCATACAATTTTTTCACATCATTTCATTGGGCTTGGAATAGAAGCAATTTGGCAAACATAAGATGCCGTTTCTATTAGCAGACTTTCCCATTTATTTAAGTGGCATTGATAAGCAATCCAGCAAATTCAATTGGATCAATTAAACGAAATATAATTTGTCAATTGACTTCTCATATCGCTCTTTAATTCAATTAAATTAGGGATCAAATTACTGAGCATGATTTAAAGAATAGCTTATCTTTTTTATACCCGCTACTTATAGGGTAGAAGAGTAATATAACTGAAATAATAATCTCCAACCCATTAAGTATATTTTGGTATATTTTGTACTCTATAGTATATTTTGAATGTATTTATTTATTTTAAAGGTTAGTTATAATTAAAATTAATACTAACGCTATTGATAAAGCAATGGCAGCGAAGGCCTTCAGCTTAAAGTAGTATTCTTGCAGTATTTTTTGTAGTATATAAGTTGGTATATTTTATGCGTAGTACAAAGTCAATATGCGAAATATAACTTCTAGTATATTATAGTATTTGTTTGGTATATAAATTCGGTATATTATAATACCTCATCGTTTTGTTTTAAGTGAATATGGAAAGCAAGCAGTAATATATTAATAAATGAGATATAATTTTTGGTATATTTAAATATTTTTCCGGCATGTTGATATTTAACATTAATACCGCAAATGGGTATCTTACTTGTTCTTTCTGTGTCTAGTAACAAAAGTCTAGACACATCGAAACATGACACCAGCGAAAATGTTGGCTATATTCAAATCATAAAACGAAATGAAAATGCAATTGGCAATTTGCTATTGACACGCTCAGCCGAAGAAATATGAGTCAAGTATTTGCAGAAAAAAAACCTAGAAATATGAGAGAGTGGCACTATATAGAATATATATAGCTCATATATGGGATATTATGCGATATGGCAAAGTTCGTGACTAAAAACGAAGGGAAGAAGTCACGCGCTTCGCCTAAGTGTTGAAATTCGCTGTAATCAAATGGTCAGTGCACACAACAACAACAATATATACATACATCGGATTTGGATACGGAATACGGGAAAATACACATTTTTAGGGGGACAGACCACCGTGCAAAAGGAAATGCAAATGGAATCCGAAACGATTCAATTGGAGTTGTGTGGCAACTTCTTGTGTTCCGACGAAAAAAAACCAACTCGACTCTGATTATAAAACTGTAAAACGCACGCATTTCTGATTGACCATATAATGCTATAGCTGTAGTGTGCGTGTGTGTGTGTATTTATTTATTTAAACTGCGAGGCAAACGAAACTCCACAATTGGTGGTCCCCGCACATTGAATACTTTTCGAGTATTGCTGCGAGTGTTGAATTCCCAGTGAGACGAAGAAGAAAACTGCAGCACACATGTAGAGTAGAGTACAGCCGGAAGGAGGGGGGTGGGAAGGGGAAGGGGGAGGGGGAAGAGGGTACGACGACGCGTCTAAAATCGGAGAATGCGACTAATGGAAAAATTCATATTAAATCGATTATATTGACACAAGAAGGGTAGAAGGGGAGAGAAGGTGGCGATGGGACAACAACGCCACATGTATATACCACACAAAAACAGCACACGCCCCTCTCTCTCCCTTCATTTGTCTGCTGTCGCCAGCACAGTGGGCTGCGTGCGCCAAAAAGCGAGACAAAAAATCGTAAATATGCTAGTTATACATTTAACAGGAGAGCGAAAAACACATTGTCAAATGTTTAATGATTTACAGCGATGATGTGGCGACACTCTCACTTTGCTTGCCACGACACTTTCACATTTGTTTTTTTAATGGTAGTGGGGGTGTGGGAGGCTGACAATGAAAGCGGGAGGGAGGAAGAGAGGCTGAGGTGGTAAAAGCCGTCTGTCACACACGAAATTGCTGAAAAGCCATTTGACAACTAATTTTTCGAGGTGCCGACGACAACAACGATGACACCTTGCACTGTACGCCCTTCCTCTCTCACTCGCTCTCTTACTCCCTCATCCTTCTCTGTCTCCTCCTCCTCCTCCTCCTCACCCTTCTCCACATCGTTGTCGTTGGCAGACATCGCCTCGCACACTCGCAATAGCCGAAACGCACCGCAATCTAATTGCTGTTGGCAGCATCCGCGGTTCTTTAATTGAAGACATCAACACTAGCTAAAAATACGATATCCCCGATACATGACTTTTTCCTCTATGTGTGTGTGTGTGTGAGTGCTCAAGTATGTGCGTGTGTGTGTGTGCGTAATCGATGAAGGGCGAAATGAGCAATGGGAGCAAATAGCGAGAGGCATTGAGTAGAAGGTGGCAAACGCGCAACTTGTAACTGCATTTCAATTCGAGATGACAGAGCTAGAGCTAGAGTAAGAATCAATTCCCAATCGATAGTCAATTCAGTCAATAGTTTTGCTTGGGAGTGGACTTCTTCTCAGTTTTAGTGGCGTAGTAAGCAAAAAGACTTTTTCCAACCGATAGTTGAGCAGCCGATAGTATTGATTAGCTATGTAACTCAATTTGCTGTAGTTTTAGAAATTTTATTGCTGAAATATATCATTTTATCGCCCATCTTTTTGTCTTAGTTTTTGCATTTTAGAAGCGATGTGATAGCGATTGTTATTTCTAACCGATAGTTGAACAACCGAAAGTTTGTAGCCTCTAATTTTATTTTCCCATGAATTAATTACTATATTAAATTAACAAATAATTCAAATATTTTAAAAGAAATCATATTTTTTGGCTGACCTACTGATTTCTTCCCTTCCTTACGTCACTACTCCATCACTACCTACGCTCTTTTTATTATCAATGTAACCGAATCGATAGTCAATTCAGTCAATAGTTTTGCTTAGAAGTGGACTTCTTCTCAGTTTTAGTGGCGTAGTAAGCAAAAAGACTTTTTCCAACCGATAGTTGAGCAGCCGATAGTATTGATTAGCTATGTAACTCAATTTGCTGAAGTTTTAGAAATTTTATTGTTGAAATATATCATTTTATTACCCATCTTTTTGTCTTAGTTTTTGCATATTAGAAGCGAAGTGACAGCGATTGTTATTTCTAAGCGATAGTTGAACAACCGAAAGTTTCTAGCCTTTAATTTTATTTTCCCATGAATTAATTACTATATTAAATTAACAAATAATTCAAATATTCTAAAAGAAATCATATTTTTCGGCTGACCTACTGAATACTTCCCTTCCTTATGTCACTACTCCATCACTACCTACGCTCTTTTTATTATCAATGTAAGAAGTATTCAATTTACTGTAGTTTTAGTACTTTCATTGCCGAAATTTATCATTTTATTACCCGTCTCTTTGTCTTTCTTTCATTTTAGAATCGTAGTGATAACGATACTTAAGCAACCGCTAGTTTCTAATCCGTAATTTTATTTTCAAATGCAATAACTACTCTAATAAAATATCAAATAATTCGAATCACATTCTTCGACTGACCTACTGAATTCTTCCCTTCCTTATGTCACTACTCCATCACTACCTACGCTCTATTTTATTAGCAAAGTCTGCGTTCTAATTAGTAACTGTCACGCGCCCATCTCTAGCTGCCTCTGAAATGTATGCGCACAAGGAAATGTGTGGCAATGGCAGTGGCATGCTGAGCAGTGTGTTGCATGCTACATGCTGCATGCTGCATACTGTGTGTGCTGTGTGGTGTAATGCCATAAACTGTTATTTGATGTGGGTTTGTGTGTGAGCATTTCAGCTTGTGCTTCTTCGACTTCTAGTTTGCCAGCTTCCACTACTTTGGCCGCTGGTGCTGAGCGAAGTTCCTGCAATGCCACAAACCAGATGCTTGACGTTTTTGGCAGCGCAGCATGGTTAAACTTGCCACCAACCCCCACTCCTCCACCCACCAACAAATATGTAATGCAGTTGGCAGCAAATACCCTACATAGCGCAGTTGCAGGTGCTGCATCGGTCGTTGCAACAGAGAACTGAGACCAACAACGATGACATCGACAACAGCCCAAAGAGATGCCACAGACAGCAGACTGGAGACTGCAGACTGCACAGACTGCAGACTGGAGACGGGAGACTGGAGACTAAAGATTGGTATTTGTTTTCTTTTGCTGGCAATGTGTTTACATCGCGGGCGACAATAGTTTACATTGGCTGCCATCTAAAAATTAAAAGGTGACAAATCATAACAACACAACCCCATGGCTGATGTGGCCAGAGGGAAGGAGGGGCAGACGATGACTGAGAGACGAGACACGACAAGGGCAATAGCCTCGCCTCGAATCGATCACTTGACTGCGAGGGGAACGACAGCGGGAAACGGAGGGGAATGGAAATTCCTAGCCGGAAGCTAGAGAGCTGAATGTTTAATGAATAATCAATACTATAAATCGATTATGATTAGTCATTTGTTTGTAGCTTGTGACAGACAAACAAACTCTGACATTTCAATTCCTTTCATAATTATCTCTAACATACATACAAATTTTTTATGTTTTCTTAATTGAATGGTATTAAATATTGGATATGTTTTTTAGGCCCTAAAGCTTACAACAAAAAGTTCCCATGATTTCCAATGGAATTGTATCGTTTAACTAATAGATTTGTATTAATCGATTTGGGCTGAGAAATTCATATTTAATCTTCAATTCGCTTCAAATAAATACAAACTCTCAACTCGCGATAGTCCATGAAAGATTTTAAACTTTTTGACAAAATACAATTTTTAAAAATAGTTTTGTAACTGTCATATTTTGAATGTAGTACCAAATATAGCCTTTGGTATATTTTTGGTATTTTTAAAAGGAAAACCTTTGTAGAAATTAATTGTTATCTGATATAATTTGAATGTAGCAGTATAGTACTACTAATATACCAAATATAGTCATTGGTATATTTTTAGTATTTGTGAAAGATTTGAAACTTGTTGACAATTTAATTTGTAGAAATTCTTTTATGTCTGGTATATTTTTTTATTCTTTGGTGCATTTTAAATGTAGTATTATATCGATATAGCAAATATAGGTTTCGGTATACTTTAGTTTTTTTGTAAAATATTAGTTTGGTATATTATAACAATGATATACGGTATCTCACAATCGAGCACACTCGACTGTATTTCTCTTACTTCTTTTATTAAATTTAATAGAAAAAGAAAAAATTGTAGTATTTCAACGTTATACCAAATAGGGCCCTCAGCATATTTTAATAATTGGGGCGTATATTATTTGGTATATTTTAAGAATAATGCCGCATTATTTCTTTCTGACTTGTTTCGTAATATTTTTAATGAAGTTGAATAGAAATTGCCAAATCTACTTTTTTTTAAGCTTTGGATTTCATCTAAAATCAATCTGCTGGCATTGAAGTTAGTTAAGTTGAGCATTTTATGCATAAGAAGTTTCGTTGGTATTATCTGCGATCAGTTGAAACGAGAATGTAATGGATGATATTGCAATGCTTTGCGCAGCAGTGTCACAATCAGTGAATGGCACTGTTGTTGTCATTGTTGTTTGTTTGTGTTTGTGTTTGTGTCTTTGTTGTTGGTCATGGTTGGGATATCATAATGTGGGCTTATGGCTTGTCCTTCTTTTTTTTCCAAGAGTCTGTGGAGGCTGCCGATAATCGTTGCGAGGCTGCATAATAAATGGCATCAATGTCCCATGCGAAAGATCATTATCACCATAAAACTACCACTAAACGTCACTTCTTTTAAGATCAAAGTGTTGTTAGCGCGATTTAAAAATGCGCGCACGCATCTTCAATTAAAGGCATATGATGCTCACAGAAAGACCGAGAGAGAGAGAGAGAGAGAGAGAGAAGAGAAAGAGAAGAGAAGCTTGCAATTTCCAGTTTCCCAGTTGCAGCTTGACAACGATCATGGATCGTGATGAAGTCAGTGCAACATCAGATGAAGGAGCTCTGGAGCAGCAAGAGGTGCCAAGACCACCAGAGAGCAAAGCAGATTCTCGATCCCTCTTTTTTTTTTGTTGTTGTTGTTTTGTTTTGTTTTTCCTTTTTGGCGGCGGCGGCAACTGACGACAAATTAATTTGGCAACGAGTCAGTTCATTGGGCAAACTCTGCAGCTCTGAGAGCTTTCTTGTACTTTCTGTATTGTGTAGTGTATATATTTGTATGTATGTATGTATGTGTATGTACGTGTGTGTTATCTTAATATTGTCATTGTCACAAATTTGCAAAAAAGTTACGCTAATGGATTACACGATTTTCGCATTATCGCTTTGTTACCGCGCCGATTGCAATCGCATGCGATCTCTCTGCAGCCTCTGCAACAGATTCAAACTATTGCTCTCTCTCTTTTACGCCCGCTATCGCTCCATCTCTTTCGCCTGTGGCCCCAGCCCTGTGGCAGGCGGTAGCTGGCTGGGCATTGTATGTAAAACTACTGGCAAAAAAAAACAAAACCAAAAAAAAGAACGTATTGCGGACCGCCAACATATCGCGTCGGCTCCTCGATACGTGCCGAAAGCGAGATTAAGGGGCCAACTTTACAAGCAGGAAACGCTGCTGCCGATGCCGATGCCGTCCCCTCCTCTTCCTCTTCTCGCTGCTGCTGCTCGTACTCGTTTCAGCTTTCAAAGTGCCCATGAGCATTATGCCAGACACTTTGTCTTTGACAGCAGCAGCAGCAGCAGGAGCAGGAGCAGCAGCCAATGCACAACAGACCCACAGACACCAGTTGTGAGTCTGAGACTCCTTCTTGGCTTTTTGGCCCAAACAACTTGCGACGTTTATCCAGAGCGAAGATGCTCTTATCAGCAGCAGCGAACACAGCACGTTCCATTGTCGCTTTTGCCTCGATCTAATCTACAGTTTCCAGTCTCCCAGTCTCGCAGTCTCGCAGTCTCCCAGTCTCTCAGTCTCCATCTCCATTCTCAGTCGCAGTCTCAGTCGCCGACGCTCTGTTCAATCCTTTCTCCTATTTGGCCCTGAGTGGACTCAACTATCATGCCAAGTGTCATACAAGCTGTGACTTTACTCAGCTTAATGGCAATTCACAATTCGAATCTATCTAAACAATTGGCTAAAAGGCCAAAGCCAAATGTTCACGGTGCACTAGAAGTATATATAAATACCCTATGTACTTTGCGTTTATATATGGGGTATACACATTTTTTGGTGCATAGTTTTTTGCATTCAATTTTAAGCTTTCGACATTTTTGAAAATTTGTTCCTTTTGAAACTGCAAATGTTTTACTTGGAAAATTGTTTTTCTTTAAATGAAATTTCAATAAATTCTTCCATATTTAATTATATTAAAGAAAAATGTATAAAATTTATCAATTTTATGGAACTCACTCAACAAATATTTTCTAAATTTTGAAATGTTATTTCGATAGTTTTTCATTGTATTTAATATTTCCTTTTTTGTTATTATAGCATTTTTATTTAATTTTCAAAAATTCTCCGCTTAATTTAATATAATATATAAGAAAAATACAAAATTAATGAATTCTTTGACTCGATTAAGCCATTTGAGTCATAATTTAATAGTAATATATTTATATACGAAATATATATTTTGGGGTATATTGTTGGTATTTTTGAGGAAAATGAATTTATTATATTTCAGCATACCAAATACTACTCTAATTAGCTATATTTGAATATACCAAGTGGTATATTAATGTAGTATACTTTAATATACCAAATATCAATAAAGTTTTTGCAGCTTTGCTCTAAGCTGTGTTTACAGGGTATGCTTGAGTCGAGCACACCTTCTTCGACACAAACTAGCGACATATGGACATGGACATATGGAGTCCGCCTCGTATTTTGAACATTTCCATCGCATTTCTCGCGTGTTGTCAAATATTGCCATTTTATGCTAATGAAGTGGTATTGGAAAATCACGAAAGGGTTAATGTACCGAGAAGAAGAAGAAGAGGAAGAAGCAGAACTAACAGTGCTGCTAATCGGTTAAAAGCCAATTGAAAGCCACTGACATGAATCAATTGAATGTGCGAAGGGAGAAGAGTTGAGCACAAAAACCAAACTGTGTTTAGCATGATTAAATTTGTAATAGAAATTGCCTAGGCCCCTTTTTCGGCCTTTGTCGTCGTCGTCTTCTATATGAAAGTAGCAGCAGTCATTGATGTCCATATATATATATAAATCGTAGTATCGTAAGTCCGTTTCAAGTGTTGTGTGTTGTCCCCCCTTTGAAAAAAAAACGAAAAAAAAGGGAAAAACACTCGCATAAAAAGCAAATATTGAATGGCATCAAGGGGGAAGAATGGGGAAGGGGGTTACACCAGTAATCAAGTGTATGCATACAAGGGATGCCATCAGCAGCAGCTACCCCCACTCCTCTCCCCTTCCCCTCTGAACTGGTGACTGGTTGTACATTTGTTTCTTTTTTGTGGTCAAATACTTATGCATGTAAATGTTAATTCATTGATTTTTTTTTTATAATGCGCCCACGTCAAAAGGGATAATGCGAGTGTGCTCTTCAGGATTGCCGCCACGACTCTTGTCGCAGGATTTAGCAGAGGAAGAGGTTGCTGGGGAGGGGTGGGGTGGCTGATGGGGGCGAAGCCATGTGTAAACAGTGGAAACAAGCCAAACACAAACACACAGGCAAAGCCGTTGAGGAAGCATCAAAATGAAAAGCCAAGGACAGTTAAGGAGAGAAGGAAGGAGGCGGAGCAGGAGTAGGAGGAGCAAAAGCTGAACAGGACATTCGACGAGGAGAGTGCGAGTATTTGGCTTTGATGTTGCTTACATTTCATCACTGAAGTCTCGTGTTGTCAATAAAAGCAAGTTAATGGGTAAACACCCGAACATCATCGCCGAACAGTCCTCCACAGCACTCCTCCCCCTTACCTTCCCTTCCCTTCCCCTCCGTTGCCACCCCTTCAGTCGCAGGAGGTCAGCAACATTCAGCATTCATGCCACAAAAACTAAACTAAAAACATAACTTCTCTTGGGCTAGCAAAAACATTGTTTGCCCGTCCTCGGTCGCCCAGTCAAATATTTGTGGACAGCGAGAGAGAGAGAGAGACAAAGAGAGAGAGGGAGAGATAGCGAACAGTAGCTGACTCGGAAAATCCGGAAAATGCCACTAACCTTTCACCCAACTTCGCCTCTATTGATAGAAATAATTTACAATTGCTGCAGTCAAATGAAAACGACATAAAAGCGACCAAAACAAATATTTAGATGGCAAATTTAATAGAAATCTTCTCAGTCTACGAAAGTGGTGGAATTTTGATGACTAACAAATTATTTGTCTAAGCTTTGCGCTTTGACGACATCTTCTGATATACAAACAATTGCTTTAATGATTTATACATTTTCTTAATGAGATTGAGCGATTGTGAATTTGTTGCGTTTTTTAGCAATTATTTAATCAGTTTATCATTATTTTCGTATATACATAGTTTTTTAGTATATTTTTCAAATATATAGTATTTTGTAGTACCAAAATAGAAACTTTACTTTTTATACCCGCTATACCAATATACCAAAGATATCATTCAGTTTTCGGTAATTTATAGTATTTGCAGTATTTTCATTTGGTATATTTTTAAAATTGAATTTCACACTTTTACTTTTATTTACTAGTAACTCACAGTCGAGCACACTCGACTAAGGATTTCTTACCTGTTTTAGCATTAATTTCGTATTTAGTATATTTTCACAATATATAGTATTTTATAGTATCAAAATAGAAACTTTTCTTTTTATACTCGCTATACCAATATATGGTGTATTTTTAGGAATTTATGTGGTACATTAATTTGGTATATTTTAAAATTAATACCACACTGTTTTATTTTTATTCGCAATCGTCTTTCTTTCTTTCATTTTATTTTACAATTGTATTTATATTAATATTGTTTAGATCTTTCAATATAATTAGTTCTCGATTATTCGTATTTTTCGATATATAAATTCGGTATATTTTAAGAATACATACATAAATATACGATATATAACTTTAGTCTTTTAGCTTCTTTGTATGTCAGACAATATTTTATTTGACTTTATTTACCTCAACTAGTTTAGCTCAACTGCAATATGCTTTAATAAATTTGCTATAATTAGCGGATTTATATTTAAATGTTATTGCAACATTTGTAGAACTTTGATTCAATCAAAATTTGATGACGAATCGTTAATAATTTTCGACAATAGTTGGTTTGGTGGTTGACATAAGTTTGATTCTTTTCTAAACTTCGCTGAACTCTTGGGTACATCAAATATATTAGCTACCTTTAAACAAAACTAAAACTAAAACTAGTTGGGGTAAAAATGTTCGATATTTATTGGGGAAGCGTGGAAATTAGCATGAGTCCCGAAGGACTTAGCTAGCTGTCTCTCTCCTTGCTCTTGCTCTCGTATTGTGGAAGCATCCACATTAAACTTTGGCAACTGGCATCAATCACTTAGCCTCAAATGAAGGCAACTAGCGGGCGACAAGCAATAGAGAGATAGAAACTAGCAGCGCAATTATTTTAGGCTGTGTCGTTGACATATGCTTTGGAAGGTCCTGTCGCAAGGACTCGCTGCGGGCAGCTCAATCAGCCTGGGACAAAGTCAAAGTTCAAGTTGAGTTGAAGTTGAAGTTAGTCGTGTATTCGTTAACGTTAACGTGTTTGTATTGTGGTTGGATTGTGTGGCTGGCAACCTGAGGCATTTTCATCATGCACCGTTTACCGCTCGCATTTCCCATTCATCGGGGAGCGACCTTATCGACCTGCCCCTTCAAACACACACACACACAGCACTGGGGGCAAGCTTAATGAAGCTTGTGTAATTGATTTTATGTTTGTTAAAAACGGCAGAAAAAGAAGCCGCCGCAGCAGTTTTCGACGAGTTTTTCACTCGCTCGATTCGCTCTTCGATTTTGCCTTCAATATGCATGGCATTCAATTTCAATTGAATTGAAAAATGCAAAAAAACGGCAAAAAAAAAAAAAAAAAAAAAACAAAACTAATTTCGTTGCAGTAAAGTGCTCACAGAAATGGGAGCCCAACGGGCAACAGCAGACGGCGAGTGGCAAGCGGCAAATGGCAAGTGGCAAGTTGCAAGTGGTGGCCACTCTTTTTGATGGGTTCATTTGTGTGTAGTCTAGTGTGTAGTTTAGTTATACCCGCTAACCATAGGGGTCAAAGGGTATTATAAACGTCTTTTTAATGCTAACTACAGTCTTTATTCCATATAAATTTGCTTATATCAAATAAATTGATTGTTTTGTTCGACAATCTTTTTGAGAATACGAAATATAACTTTTGGTATATTTTAGTATTTTTTGGGTATATGAATTTATAATATTTTATGGAAATATTACTGTAATGATTTTATTAAAAATGCTTAGTACAATATCAATATACGAAATAAACCTGTTGGTATTTTTCAGTATTTTTTCGGTAGATACATTTAGTATATTTTAAGAATAATACCGTAAGAGGACAATATAATAAAAATATACTTTTTTATAACTTTCTGTATATTTCAGTATATAAATTCGGTCTATTTTAAGAATAATACCACACTATTATTGAATATTGCAAGCGGCGCAGTATTAATATATTAAATATATCTTTTGGTATATTTTAGTATTTTTTCGTCATGTTGATTTGGTATATTTTAACAATTTAATAAAAGTAGTATATAAATATATGTATATGAAATATGTAGTAATTTTGGGTAAATTGAAAATGTTTATCGGGTATCTCAGAGTCGAGCACTCTCGAGCACTGTAGCTTTCTAACTTGTGTAGTTGTCGTTGGAAGGGGGATGACCATTTGCAGTAGGGTGTCCATTACCAGCTGACTGCAGCCCTTTTCTCTCTAGCGTCCCAATTAGCACTTAGCTACGATATATATACGAGCCATATATACTGTATGGTATATTGTGTGGGACACGAATCTTTAGTTTTGGTTGTGTCTGCTTGTTTATGTTGATACAACACTGAGAGACAAGAAGAAAAAAGAAATCCTTAAAGTGCCGCGCCGCACGTCAACTTTTGTGGAAAATCCAGAGTCCAGAGTCCAGAGGAAAATGAAGAAACGACACCGCCAAGACACAGATCAGACACAATTCACATTATCATTATTAAAGTGTTTACTTTGTAGACCCTTTTTTTCTTCCTCAAGGCACACACATTTTGCTGCTGATGCTGCTTTTGCTGCTGCTGCTGTCGAATGTGAATGTGTTAATTGCACTTGGCCCATGTTTTCCTTGAAAATTGATCCTTTTTCTTGGCTGCTGCACCGCGATAACGATATGGATATGGCCTATGGATAATGTCAGATTAAACAACATTGCCGACACACAACACGCACGACCTTGCACACACACAGAGACACACACACGCACACCCTACACAAACAGATCTAGCACAACAAATTGTGGAAAATTGAAAACGGGTGGGGAGAAGAAAATGGTAAAGATGCATTTCGGGCTGTGTGTCGCATGTTTTGTTAGCTCACAATTCGGTAGCATGTTTTCACAACATGTCGCCCAATTTACCCTTTCACAGTTTCCTATCTCTCCGTCTCTCTTTCTGCCCTATATCTCTATCTCTGTCTTTGTCGACTGCAACGTTGGCATCTATGATTAGCATCGTTTGATCGACGTCTGTCACACACACACAACATGCAGCGGACATTACAATAATAAAGAAGAAAACTTCACCAAAATTTATGATCTTTTACAGAGCATATTCCTCTGCAGGCATCATACGCGTAGGCATACCCTGTAATTGACGTTTAGCAGCGCAGAACACTGTAATATTTTTATTTTCACTTCATCACTTCATTAATGTTAATATTTTGTGTAGTACAGAAATCAAGTTATGATATTTATGGTCATTTCTAATATCAAAAATGTGCATTGTTATACATTTAACAAGCATTACCATTAGTATTAGATAGACTTTCGACTTTAGATATTAGACTTTCGAATTAACATCAATATAAGTATTAGCAATATTATGCTAACATTATAAGCCTCAGCACTTATATAAGACTTAGGGTTGCCATCAACATTAAGCAATTCACATTACTGTTACATTAGAATTAGAATTTGCATTACAACTAACATTAGTTGCAGCAGTAGAAAATAATGCATTGCCCGGAATTAGCAATCAGTTGGCAAACCTCTTATATCTCAAAGCATTGCTTCGTTATTAGCATTAATACTTTTTGCATTACTATTAACATTAGTTGCATCATTAGAAACTACAGAATTGTCCTGAATCATTTGGCAAACCTCTTCTATCTCTGCATTGCTTTACTGTCATTAGAATTATTAGTATTTATTGTATTACAACCAGCATTAATCACCCCATTAGAAACTATGGCATAGCCCGGAAATAACATTCAGTTGGTAAACCTCTTCTATCTCTGCATTGCCTTAAATCATTGCTTCGTTATTAGAATTATTGTTATTTTTTGCATTACAACTAACATTAGTTAAAGCATTAGCATGTCCAACCTCTTCCTTCGACATTAGATCGCACATGCTTCCTGAAATGCCGCAACTCTCGTAGTTATTTAACCAGTTCGGTTTCTCTCGTACATAGATTTTGTCACACTTTCGAACCCCGTTTGGTTCTTTATTTTATTTGTTGGTTTTGTTTGTCCGTCCGTCCGTCCGTCCGTCCGATTGTGTTTGCATTGACCTGCGCTTCAGCCACTTATTTACGGTAGCTGCTACGGTCAGCACCCCCGACCAGGAACGATCGGACAAGATCAGAGTCCAAAAACACATCGTTCTCCCAACTACCATACATGCGTAATAGTATTTTGTGCATTTGTTTTGTGTTTCGTTTTTATGGAACTGCTAATTATACTACGAGAGAAGAGAAGAGAGACGTTTGTCGGCTGCTCCTTGAAACTGTTTCTGGGAACATCTTCAAGCGATTAGCGTTCATCTTCAATCCAATTTGTAATCGAGCTTGTAGCTCAAGATGTAGTTAAAACTAGAACTGTACGCAACTGTGAGCGTAAAGTTATAATATGCCAAAATACTGTGAAAATAAACAAATGTTAGCTTAAACTAATTTTAATGAGTTGACAAGTTAAAAAGTTTATAAGTTAAGTTAAAAATTAAACTGTGCATGACATGTAAAACGTTTAAAACGTATTATTATTATTATTATTATTATTATTATTATTATTATTATTATATATATATATATTATTATTATTATTATTATTATTATTATTATTATTATTATTATTATTATTATTATTATTATTATTATTATTATTATTATTATTATTATTATTATTATTATTATTATTATTATTATTATTATTATTATTATTATTATTATTATTATTATTATTATTATTATTATTATTATTATTATTATTATTATTATTATTATTATTATCATTATCATTATCATTATCATTATCATTATCATTTTCATTTTCATTATCATTATCATTATCATTATCATTATCATTATCATTATCATTATCATTATCATTATCATTTTCATTTTCATTTTCATTTTCATTATCATTATCATTACCATTATCATTATCATTATCATTTTCATTATCATTATCATTATCATTATAATTACTATTATTATTATTATTTAGACTTTTATCACTTTTACATTTATATTATTTAATATTATTTTCATTAAGTTCTTTATTATTAATAGCTTGAATAGAAAGAAATAAAAGAAAAAACTCTAAAAAGAATTTGTGTTTCTCTTTTTTGCCCTTTTTTTAAATTTGATGTAGTAAAAAAGCTCTTCCTTTAATGTGGCACAATTTGTAACAGCGCTTTCATGGGCTTTATGCATATTATTGTAATGAAATGTAATATAATAAATAGACTTCAACTGGCCAAGGGTCAGACTCAGAGTCAGTGCGAGTTGCTAAAACAGGGCGAGGGCAGCCTAATATCGCTTTGAATGATGAGCTGAGAGCAACTAAGAGAGGGAAGAAGAAGGGTTTTTGGGATTGGGGATTGTGATGGAGACAGAGATGGAGATTGGGTCGCACACATGAGTAATGAGTGTGAGAAATGAGTGTGTGTGTGTATTGTGGCTGCTGCTGCTGCTGCTGTTGTTACCCTTACGCACTTGCCAAGGGTGGCAAGTGAAGAAGAGGCTGCCTGCAATTTGCGCAATGTAATTTAATTAATGACAACAACAACAACAGCAACAGCAACAAGAACGGCGGCAGCAAAAAATATGCAAATCGCTTGTATTATGTGTCGTGCCGCCTGGACATGGATGATGTTGCTGCTGCTGTTGCTGTTGCAGCTTCAGGTGGATGCAGCAACAGCAGCAGCAATCGGTTGTCGGTAGTTGGCTGTTGGTTGTTGGTTTGAGTTTCGCACCAGCAACAGCAACAACATCGTTCGATTGGTCTCCGCTCACGTTGCTGTCCATTGGCTGTTGTTGTCGTTGTTGTTGATTATGTTGTTGACAACAGGCGTTACGCATTTTACGTATATTACGTCAATATTTATATAATGCAGCAGCAGGTAAATTTATGCTGCCCAAGCGAAACCTTCCCAGCTCTCGAGAGAGTGTGTGTGTGTGTGTGTGTGAGTGTGTATGTGTATGTGTGTATTTGTGTGTGTGTGTGCAAGTGTGTGTGTATTATGCATATGCACACACACGCCCACGGCCATTTCGCAGCCAGAATAAGCCGCCACATCAGCAGCAGAAGCGCCACGCAATGCGTGGGGTGAAGAGGGGGAAGGGGTAAGAGGAGAGAGGAGAGAGGGAGGGAGAAGAGGGCAGTGTTTAAATGCTTGTTCGCAAAATATTTATTTTGGCTGGCTGACTGGCTGGCTGGCTGGCTGGCAAGCAAATAGCCATTTAAGTAATTACTGCACTTAATTTTTAATATTGATTTTACAAATTTATTAAAACTTAATCAATTGTTTAATCACACAACGATTATGTAGCCATCACCTGCAGGCTGCTGACACAACAGCAACAACAGCAGTCAACAACAGCAACAGGTGTGAACAGGACTCTCGCAATTAATCGAAACATTCATTCGACGTGCAATCAGCTTTAAAGTCTCTTAAGAGTTGGACAGCAGTTGTAGTTATCCGCAAAATGATATTTAACTAATTATAAGTAATAAATCCCAGACAAAGATTGAAGTTGTCTTTAACAAATCCAAGGCATAGGCATGGACCATAGGGCAGAGAAGAGTATTTTAAACATTGTGCCTGCAGGAAATGTGTGTCACTTGCAGAAGGAGGCATCTTCGACCCTATAAACTATACATATTATTGATCAGCGTCAACTGACTGTCCGTCTGTCGGTCTGTCTGTCCGTCCGTCTTATCACCTAGATCATTGAGGCTATAAAAGATAGAAATATAATTTTTTTTTCAACATCACTTGTTATGTTTTCACGCAGTTTAAGTTTATGTCAGTTCTATTGGTTGACAATCTAGTATATTTTTCACTATATATAGTATATAGAATGTAGTCACTATACAAATATACCAAAATATATCAATACAATATATATGTAAATATACCAAATATGACCTTTGATGTATATTTAGTATTTATGCGGTATATTAATTTGGTATATTTTAAAATAAATACCACACGGATTTGCTTTTATTCGCAATAGGTAGCGGGTATCTCACAGTCGAATTAATACATTGCAAAAATACTAAATGCTATATTTGGTATATTGAAAGAGTACTAAATGCATATATTTTGCAGAGACTACAAGATATACCATATTGTCATAAAGTATTTCCTTAATGAATTCTACAATTAATTGAAATACTACACATTATTCTGTTGCTATAATATTTCTTGAAAATTTTGTTTTAAATTAACATTCCTTCCAGAAAATATTATAGGTCTTATTTTTAAATTTATTTGAATTTGCATGTTTTGTAAAAAAGAACGGAAAGTGATTGCTTTCATAAAAAAAAGGTTGTTGATTATTTCTTCTATTTCAGAAAACTTCATATTAGGCTCATTAAATTGAAATTTCGTTTAACATTTCTTTCATTTTTTTCTTTGCAGTTGAAGTGGAAATCATCAGGAATACAAAAATTGATACGGTAAGTGCAAGACAATTTTATTTGAACGTAATTCCATATTGAATGAAATCTAAAATGTGTGATTAAATCGCGTGTTATTGTAGAACTTTAGGAAAAAAAAAATTAAAAGAAAATGGGAATTAATTATTATATGTGACCTTGATATATATTATATTTGAAGCTAAAGTCACAGCTAGCGACCTTGATGGTTTATCCGCAACTGAACAATAGAACTCAATTTGTGTGACATTTGTGGCCTTGATATCAGATAATACAGCAATATCTGTGGCGTTAGCGTTGAAAATTTAAAGTTCAATTGCTCATGCAGATATGTGAAATGAAATAAGTCAGCGGTCGATGCTCGAAGTTTGTCTGTTGGCCTCTAATAGTCGAAGTCGTAGTTGACTTAGAGTTCGAGTTGAGTGTCTTTTTTTTAGTAATTTTCGAACTTGTCCAAAAAGTTGTTCGTTTACTTCGTTGGCCAAAAAAATAGAAGAAGAAAAAAAAATAGAGAAACAAACGCACACACATACGAATACGAATAGTAGTAGAATTTTACACTCACCTGTGGCTGCTTCATGTTCCCATGAAATGTAAATTAAAATGTCGAATTAATTGCCCCCAAGTACAGCAAACTGTGCGCAACGTTGACTGCGGCAGCGACTTCGCGAGGCCGCTTCTTGGTATTCTCCCAGCCTCCGACTTTGTCTACGTCTCAGTCTCCGTCTCAGTCTCCGTCTCCATCTCCGTCTCTGCGACACGAGCAACTAACGAGATTCAATCAGCGAGCACTTTACCAGCAATTTCTATGTCATTAAAATTAAGTATATTTACTTACTTGGAATCGAAGTTGTCTCCATGTCTTCTTTCTACTACTTGTCTTCTCTCTCCATCTCCATCTACATCTCTTCTCTTGTTTATTTCTCTCGGCTTCTACTTGTTCTTGTTCTGCTTATTTTGCTATCAACAATTACCCAAATCTGAGTGCATTTTATGATGATTACACTGCTCGTTGCTCTCTTTGCTTTGCTCTTTGCTCTTTGCATTTCTCATCTCATCTCGTTGAACAGAAGCTTATCTCCCTCCACACTGACCTCAAAAAACGAGGGGAGGGGAACACATTTATTCCACCTATTACGCATTTACTGCGAAACTGAATTAAAATCAAGCTAATGACAAAAAGATTTCAGTTCACGATTGTCTCCAACATGGAAATGGATCGTGTTGACAAATACCTCTTAGATCACTAAATAAATCAATTACAAATTTATACAGTGAGAAATTTCCAACTATATGGGAAATATAGAAGTGATTTTTAAGCTCAAAATATAGTGAATAAATCATTTTTCTAAAATATTACTTACAATATCTTTAACTAATTGATTTTTTATTGAATGGGGAATTTTGAAAGTCAGTGAGACTTTGAGTATCCTATACTATGTTACTTGTGATTTTTCGTTATAAAACAAAAACTTATGAAACTTTGACTGAAACTTTTTCTCAAATTGTAAAATGTATTTGGTTCTTTTTATTAGACGGGCTTTTTTAGACTCTAGAAAGTAGTTTTAAAACTACATGCTCATGAATAAATCTTAAAAAAAATATCCCCTCAAAAATCTTTTAGAAATGAATCCCCGTTTTGAAAATGGAATATTCACAAGTCGTATTTTGATTAATGTTCGCTTTGAAGGCGAATAATTGGCGATTTTATGACACAAACAAAACAAAAAATCACCAAGACTAGTTTCGGAGAAGGAAAGAGAAAAAGAAAAATAATTATGTGTGAAAATCGCTTAGCTGTAAATCAAATCCTTTATTAAGTAGGGAAAAAACACTTTGAAGTACCTAAAATAATTGTAATGCTTTTTTTTATGTAAGAAAATGTTCTCAGCTAATGTAAATTATATAATCTTTAAAAAATAACTGCTACCAATTTTGGAAAAAAGCTAGTGCTGAATTAATTTTTAAATATACCAAAATTATATGCCGCAAAAATACTAAAATATACCGAAAGATTTTTTGGTATATCGTTAATGCACTACATACGAAATATACTATTAAATTAAAATATATCAAGTATCATATTTAGTATATCGTTAATATACTACATTCGAAATATACCATAACAATAAAATATACCATAGACCATATTAAGTATATCGTTGAAGCGTTACATTCAAAATATACCGCAGATGTAAAAATATATCAAATACCATATTTAGTATACCGTTAATATACTGCATTTAAAATATAACATAATACTAAAAAAAGATAAAATTTATATCGTTGAAGTACTGTATTCAAAATATACCGTAAAGTACAAAATATACCATATTTTCAGCGATAACTAGAAATGTAAATTATTAATTTTCTACTAATTCATGCTTTGCAAACTTTAGGAAATTTATTCTGTTTGCAAAATGCAAATGAACCTTTCCAGCTTAAATGCTTGACCGTCGCATTGAAAAGGATCTTTTGACAATAGCTTGGCTGGCTGCTTTGTTTGCCCACATTTGCCACGCCCCTCGTGCTGTCAGTCTGACAGCTTGCTGTGGACGCACTTGCTTTGCAGTATCTATTTCTCTCTCTCTATCTATCTCTCTCTCACTCTCTCTCTCTCTGTGCTCCCCACACACTCGACAGAAATCAAGTGCGTATTTATAGCGATATATAACATATATGTATGTGTATCGCATATCGCATTCGTGACTGTTGCGTTGCTCTGAATTGTGCAAAATACAATTTTTGATCCTATTTCAAACGTCACGTTAACATTGCGACGTGCCGCAACTCGCAATCTCTCAATCTCTCAAACAACTCTCCAACTCCAACTCCCAAAACCCGCTCAACTTGAAATCCAGCTGCGCGACGCGTCTCCCCAGCAAACTACACTTGACTGTCACATCTCAATAACCCTCGAGTGGTTTTCAATTGTCTCCAAAAATAAACGCATTTGCATCCATCCTCCCCCCACCACTCCTTCCCCCTCTAACAACTCCACCCCCAGCACACACACACACACATGGGCAAAAGAAAAGAAAAAGAAATTTCAATCGCAATCCCATTTGAAATGTTAATTTTTAACGCTTTGTACATTTTTTCTAATATTTCATAAAGACGGCGGCGAAACCTTTTCCTTTTCCTTTTCCATTTTTTGCAAACCACTTGAATACCCAAGTCAGACGCTCCCCGCTAACCCGCTACCCCCCTCTGTGAGTCCCCTCAAATGCTTGTGACATCATCCAATTCAGAAAACTTAAAAGTAAATAGATCCCCAGAGATGCAGAACAGAACGCAGCCATTTCATGGCAATGTCTCTCGTTGTTGTCGTTGTGGTTGTCTGAACAAGTGTATGTATGTGTGTGTGCCAGTGTGTGTGTGTGTGTGTGTGTGTTAGTGTGTGTGTCTCAAGTGACAACGCTGCCAAGGATCATCTCATAAATGTGGCAAGCATTTAGCTGTCGCTCGTCTCGTGACGGATTGTCTCCTTCCCTTCTTCCCTTCTTCCCTTCTTTCTCCGCACATCCTTTGCGCTTTCCCCCCCTCTGTAGTCAAGCACTTGACATTTTCACAGTCTTCTTCTTCTTCTTCTTCACGCCGGCATTCATGTCAATTTTGCGGTTTCGCTTTCACGCAACTTCATTTCGGGAATTTTACAACAATTTTATTCATAAGCAGTTGTTTTTTTTTTGTTCCCCATTTTTTTTATTTTGTCGAGTGTCTAATGAGTATCTATGTTTCTATCTCTGTGTGGTTGTAATCTGTCCATAAGTGGCCACAGCGGCTGCCTATCCAGAACTCAGGCTAATGATGAAGCTGAGATGTGGTTGCCACACCCCTTTGAATATTATCGTTATGAGTGCTGATTGAATACAATGTGTTGTTCTATATGCTGATTTTTTCTATAGCGAATCCTTGAATTCATCCATTTTCCAATGTAAAGTTCACTTAATTAATATAATTAGTCTTTGGGAATTTATCAAGCATTTAATTACAACACAACTATTAAGATAATTTCACTGTGCTCACAACAATGCCATTGAATACTTTGAAAAAAAAAACATACTATAATATACAAAATATATATATATTATAAGTGCAGTTGTAAAAAATTTGTATAAATCAATATTTTAAGCTTTTAAAGCACACGTTGTTTTATTTTTGAACATTTCTAGAAGAGTTTAAATGCTGTCAAAAGTGTTTGTAACAATCTTAAAGTTTGATTTGAATATTTTCTTTAACTAATTGGCAATTTTAAATAGATTTCTTCATTCTTATTTTTTAAGCAATTTGACAACAGCGGAATTTGTCGCAAAAAACAAAAACGACGTATCAAACTATCTTCAAAATAAGTAAAGGTTATTCTTATAGCTATGGATTAGCATTATACTAAGATATATTTTAGGAACTTTTAGGAACGACATAAAAAAAAACTACATAAAGGTTTTTTATATATTCCATTTTGTTAGTTGATCGCTGGTATATTGTTTTTGTAAAATGAAATTTAGAGATGAGAAACAACCAAAAACTCCGTTTTATTGTTTTTGGTTTTTTCTAGTTTTCCTGTTATCCTGTTATTTTATTATTTTTACACAAGTGCAGAACGTATTGACTGCACACTGAAATAGCAGTTTCTGATTTTCTTCTAAAAATATGACCATAAATTATCCGTAAAATATTTAAATAAAATCTATTTAAATTATTTTAACATTTTTTTTAGTACATAATTACAAAAACAACTGCTTACTGAAAATTTAGTTGCGATCAGATATAAATTGTAGAAGTTAGTCAAGAAATTCTTTTTTAGGGTCTTAGTTGACTAACAATTTGGTATATTTTATACTCTGTGGTATATTTTCATATGAAGTGCTATATTAATATACCAAAAACAAAGCATTTGGTATATGTTAGAAATAATACTGCACTGCTTAATTTTAATTGTAGAAATTAGTCAAGAAATTCTTTTTTAGGGCCTTAGTTGACTAACAATTTGGTATATTTTACACTCTTTGGTATATTTCCATATGAAGTGCTATATTAATATACAAAACAAAAACATAACATTTGGTATACTTTAGGAATAATACCGCACTGTTTTGCTTAATTTCAACTGTAGCTTTCTTACTTCTCAGAAAAAAACATTTTGAATTTTCATTCTACACAAAATTGATTTGCTTGCTTAAAAAGCTTCTGCTATTCTGTGTAATAATCGAATACCCATCTGTATCTTGCATGATTCGCAGTCATTTATGTGGGCAGTCGATGAACAATGCATAATTAATTATCATTTGATCATTATGAAATTCCCAGGCTATGCATAATTTGAAAGGCCAGCGAAAGGCGACGCAATTTGCCATGAAAGCTAAATGCTAAAATAGAATTGAACTGTTTTTTTTTGTAGCTTTTTAACCTGAAAAGTTTTGGAAAATAAAAGTCCCCCGAAGATTCCCCGCAAAAGGAGCACAATTAATTATGGATATTTGTAGATATTGTTCACAATATTTGTGGTTTTTTATTGTTTGAAAATGAAATGAGAAATTATCATCATCATCATCATATTATCATATTACACAATTAATCTCTTAGGGAGAGCAAAATCGTTCGTTTCGAGAAAGAGCGAGAGAGCAATAACATTTCTACTAAACATGCACAGACACGTCTATGATTTGATTTTTTTGTTGTTTTTTTGGTTTTTTAATTTATATGATTTTTTTCTTATTTTTTTTGCGGCAATTCGTTTAAGGGAGCAGGGGGAATACATACAAGGGAGGAGGGGAAATTACACGAGATATGTTTGTTTTTTTTTCTTTTTGTGTATTTTTTTTCTCTCATATTTTTTGTTGTTGACTTATTTCAGAGTTAGTTACAAATACAAATAGTTATTGGCTATGAAAAAAAAATTGCTGTTTGCACTTAAACATTATATAATATATATATTCTACTATATAATATTAATATTAATATAATTTTTTTGTTGTTCATATTTTTTTGTTTTGTTTTTTGTTTCGATTTATGCCGCATCGTTGCACATTAAACATTAATTAGATTAGTTTTTGTTTTTGTTTTAAATATGTGAATACTTCGTTGTAGGCCGCACAGTGGGACCAAACTGCTTGAGGAACGGATTTGAATACTATACACTTAGATGTCGCATTTAACTTAACATAGCTCAAAAAAAAAAATAATAATAATATAATATAATATATGTAAATAGATTAGTTTAATAATATGTGTTTACATTACATTATTAATTACAAAAAAAAAAGACCGGATATATATAACACAAGTACGAGTAGAAAAGCTAGTAATCATCATCTTGATCATCTTCATCATCATTATCATTATCATTATCATCGTCATTATCATTACATTAATCATTAGATTATACATTACATTAATCATTGTAAAAACCAGATCAGTTGCCATTTCATGACCAACGGAAAAAAAAACACGAATATATGTAGATCGATTTTTTGTATTTGCTAAGAGAGAAACGCATTTGAGCTTTTTTTACACCGAGATGGCAGCAGCATTAGCTGTCGCCGACTGCGCCGCCGACGTCGCAGCCGGCGTCGCTGCCGTGGCAGATGATTTGGCGCTGCCAACAGCAGCGACGCCACCGCTGCTCAGCAACATGGAGCGATAGACCTCGGAGAGGAGATTCCAAGGTGCCACAGCAGGTGGCGCCACAACTGGAGTCGCTGCTGCTGAGGAGGACGCTGCGGCCGAGACAGAGGCAGAGGCAGCCGCAGCGGCAGCGGCGGCAAACATTTGAGTTTGCAGCAGACGCAAATGATGTTGTTGCTCCTCGAGATCGAGGCCAAAGCAGCCAAGCAAAGCAGCTGGCGGCGTCGACGTTGACGTCGAAGTTGAAGTTGTTGCTGATGGCGACGCTTTCAGCGGTTGCTGCAGAGGTTGGTGGTGGTGGTGGTGGGGGGCGGCGGTTGGCAGCGGCGACAGATTGTGGGCGTGGCTGTCACTGCCGCTATCGTAATCGAGTTCCATTTTGATGACCGGACTCGAGGCGGAAGCTTTCGACATCTGCTGTTGTTGTTGCTGTTGCTGTTCGTCTTGGTTGCTGGAGGAGGCGACGCTGTTGTGACGTCGCCGCTTGCCCAGCAGACGCTCCATGGAGAAGCCGCAGGGACTTGGCGAACGTCGCTGCTTGATGCTGCCGCTGCTCGACGAGAGTTGCTCATCACAGTTGGCATCGCGCCGCTTGTGCAAACTGAAATCGAGCGGACGCTCCTCCTCCTGTTGCCCCTCTCCATCCTCCTCTTCCTCTTCCTCTTCGGGACAACTGGCCAGACTATTGCTATTGCTGGCCAGGCTGAGGCTGCAATGAAGTTCGGTCTCCACATCGGTTTCCTCGGGCTCAACTTCGTGCTCATTCTCGTTCTCGCTGTGACAATCCTGACTAGCTGGACTCGAGCTATTCGCATGCATGTCCACATACACATAGACGCCATCGTCTTCGCCTTCTCCCTCTCCTTCCCCTTCACCCTCTCCCTCACCCTCACCCTCTTCGAGATCGCCGAATAAACGTTCCTGCTGCGCTCGACTCGTCAACAATCCCAAATTGTGCAATCCCGTCTGACCGCCAAACATCATCGCCGCTGCTGCGGAGCTGTAACCGTGATGATGCGGATGATGGTGTGGATGATGCGGATGCGGATGTCCGTGCGGTGGCGGTGGCACCGGTGGCAACAAGCCAGGGAATGCAGCCGCTGCCGCTGCCGCCGCTGGAAACACGGGAAATTGTTGCGCCGTGCGTCCATCGTGTGGCGAAATCTTGCGACGAATGTGCGGCGAATGAAGTTTGGGATTCGGATTGGCGCTGTGACGATTACGCGAACGCCTCGAACTGAACACCATGTTGCAACCATCCACGGTGCATTTGTGCATCTCCCTCAAGTGCACCGCCGAAAAGTGAATCTTCAGCGCTCCCTTGTCGCAAAAGGTCTTGAAGCAAATGGAGCATTGAACGCGTTTTTTACCCGTCGCCGGATTGATGAATTGTCCGGCCAAATTGATCGGAGGTGAGCCCCAACGTTTCGGTTTCGTTGTCGAGCTGGATCCTGTCGAGCTGGCGCTGCTTCCCCCTCCACCCCCTCCGCCGCTCGTTGAGCCAACGATGGTGGAATTTGGTGAACTGGCTGGCGAGGCGTGTGTCAACGCATGTGAATGCGAATGGGAGTGTGGATGCGAGTGTTGATGAGGATGCGAATGTGGATGCGAGTGGGGATGCGGATGTGGTGGCGGTGGTGGATGACCCAGCAGATAGGCGGGCGGCATAAATGGATTCATAATGTGCTCCATTGTATCTGTTGTTTGTTGTTCTTTTGTGATGTGCTGCAATGAATAGGAGGAGAAAATGTTCTTGATTAGCAAAGTTGATAGTATGAAGCACAAAAAAAAGATACAAAAGTATCTGCAAGTTGCAATTGCATTTGATGGTAAAAATATTTTATAATTAGTATACTAATCTAATAAAGAAAGAATGTAAATAACAGTAAAGAGAAAAAAAGATACAAAAGTATCTGCAAGATGCATTTGCAGTAGCAGTTGAAAAGACACTTTGTCAAAAGTATCTGCGAGACACAAATGCTTTTGATGGTAGAAATATGTTTCAATCAATTTAAATTAAAATCTAATGATGCAAAATCAGTTGGAAGATACAAAAGTATCTCAAAGATACAAAAGTATCTGCAAGATGCTATTGCAGTTGAAAAAGCAAAAGTGTCTCAAAGATACAAAAGTATCTCAAAGATACAAAAGTATCTCAAAGATACAAAAGCAGTTAAAAAGCAGTTGGAAGATACAAAAGTATCTCAAAGATACAAAAGTATCTGCAAGATGCAATATAGGAAAAAAGCAGTTGGAAGATACTAAAGTATCTCAAAGATACAAAAATATCTGCAAGATGCAATTGCAGTTAAAAAGTCACTTTGTCATGCAAAGGATTCCAAAGTATCTGCGAGATACAAAAGCATTTGATGCTAGAAATAGTATGTAATCCATTTCAGTTCAATTCTTGGCATAAACGATATGTTAACATCCATAAAAATATAAAAGTATCTTAAAGCTACATAAGTCTCTGCAAGATGCAATTACAGTTGAGAAGTCACTGCCGTGCAAAAGATTCAAAAGTATCTCAAAGATACAAATGCATTTGATGCTACGATGTATTCTAATCATCCTTCAAATAAATATACGCTTACTTGGATGAAAAAGTATATACAAGATACTGCAAAATCTACAAGATACATTAGAAAAAAAGATATATTGAATCGAGTTCAAAGCATTAGTATGACGAAAAGTCACTCAGTAATACGAAAGATACAATAGTATTTACAAGATACAAAAGTATCTGCTAGATGCAAATGCATTTCACAATGAAAATATTTATTAAATCATATAAAATTTAAAGCGTGATCTAAAAAACCACATAAAACTTCAATTAAGAAAATCACTTGATGGTTAAAATATTTTACGTAAATAATATGAAATTAAGTAAAAAATTATAAATAAAATGAAATAATCTAATAATTATAAAATGAAGTGATAAAATAAAAATGAAATTTAGTAATGAAATAATATGAAATTAGGTATCCACATATTAAAAGATTCAAATATATTTGTGTCTGAATTCTAAACAACTTTGCGATGCAAAAGTAGTTGTCAAATGCGGTTAGCTATAAAATGTATCTGTGAGATGCAATCTCAAATTGTGAGCTGCAATTGCAAGTAGCCTTTAATTGAAATATAATCTTTACGTTATGAAGTGCGAGAAGTATCTTTGAATAGTCAAATGTATCTACAGCAGTTTTCAATCGTATCTTGAAGCTGCACAAAGTGTCTTTGATGAATGCTTTTGTGCCGTCGGCAAATGCAATTCGCACCCACGGTGCCAACGAAGCTTGTGTCCTCAATTGGTCCGCAGTTGTCGATGAGATGCTGTTGATGGTGTCAACTGTCAACTGTCAACTGAGCAGCAGCTGGGCAGCTGGGTAGCTGGACAAAAAGGTCCAAAGTGCCGATTGCGGAGGATGTCAATCAAAATGCGAAAAAGTCACTCGGTCAAGAGAATGAGGAGGAAGGAGGGGGAAAGCAAGCAATGGGAAAATCCTAATCAGAAAGCAATGAAGAGGAAAACAGGCGAAAAGTTGCGCAACGTTTGTTGCGACGATTTTTTTCCCCCCGTTTTTTGCGCTGTTATCAACGCGGCACATTTAACCACACCCCACACCCCAGCCCACAAAAAGCCACAAGTCTCAAAGTATTGGGCCAATTTCAGAGATTTCAAATAAATGATTTGCTGCTGCGCAATTAAATAAATAATAAAACAGAAAAACAGAAACACACAGAAAAAGAAAAACAAGTGTGCACAGTGGGACGACAACAAGAAGAAATACGATTTGATAGTTGCCACACTGTGGCATGTGTGTGTGTGTGTGTGTGTATGTGGCATAAAAGATATCGCGTCGCATGTCGCATCGAGATCTGTTATAAAAGACAACAACAACGAAGGCGAAGCAAAGTGTTTGCCTGCCTCATTTGCTTGGCCAAAAAGCAAAAGATTTTTTACAGCTTTTTCGGGGCCTCGTCCATTAAAACCGCAACAACAACAACGAGGAGAGGAGAGGAGAATAACAACTGAGACAACATGCAGTGATCGGCAGCTAGTCCAAGTGACTTTTTATTGTTGCCGCTGTTTCTGTTGTCGCTGTCTTGTTGGCTACTGTAATTGCGAATGACGAACGATGAACGATGAACGTTGAACGTTGAGAGCGACGAGCTAAATTGATGGCCAAAAGTGCGGGCCTTTGCTTCAGCTTCAGCTTCAGCTTTTGCTTTTGGCTTAGCTTTAGCTTTAGCGGCTTGTCGACCACGCTGGGGACAATTGTTAACGTCAAGATCATAGCAAACGAGTCCGTCATCATCATCATCATCATCATCTTTGGGTGCCGCTCTCTTTGCTTGCTATGTGCTGGCTGGCTATCATTCCGAATCAATCTTAAATGCGCCCCAAAACAGCAAAAACAGCAAGACAACACAACAACAACAACAAATAGACAAGACAAACATATTCTAATAAACCGACACTGACCAACTGAATTTGGCAGCAGTGGGGAAAGGAAGAATTCCACACCAGTCGACAAAACAATATGTAATTGAATGCGAAACAACAAAACAGTTGAATTTTTGAAATGTGTTTGAGAACATTGCTAACTAAAAATCTAAAGGAAAAGTTCAACTTTTGTTTGGCTGTTGAATTTGGCGGCAGTTGGGAAAGGAAGAATTCAGCAGTGGTCAAAGAATAAATCTAATACAAAGTAACTCAAAAAAACAGTTGAATTTGAAATGAGTTTGACAAAAATCCTAACTAAAAATTGAAACGAAATATTCAACTTTTCTTTCACAACTGAATTTGTCAACAGTGGGGAAGGGAAGAATTCCGCAGTAGTCGAAGAATAAGTGGGGAAAGGAAGAGTTCAGAAGTAAACGAAACTAAAAGAGCGTTCAAGATAAATGTGACAAAAGTGCGTTTTTAAATGCATTTTGCCAACACTTTGCTTGGTGTTCAAGTGCACCTAAGCAGCAGCTATAACAAATACACTGACTGCTGAATTTTCCTGCGCTGTGGCAAGGGAAAAGTCAGCAGCCGGTTGCATTGGTTAGCTTTGATGCTTCGATAGTTGATTTATCGCAGATTGTTTTTTATGTTTATGTGTGGTTGCGACTCATTAGGAACGATAGTAACTATAACAACAACAACAACAACAACACTAACAACAAGAAGTGTACATGGGGTAATTATTTTTGTCAAACGCTTTAAATGTCTTAACAACAACAACAACAACAACTGAGAAAACCAATCACAAGTTGCTTTTTTTGATGACCAGCGTCGAATGTTGTTTTATTATCGGCAATGTTGAAAGTCACAAAAAAACATTCTCCTGTTTATTGTTGTTCACAGTTGTTGTAGTTGTTGTTGTTGTTGTTGTTTGTACTATTTTAATAAGCCAGCGGACAAGCTGAAGGAGCAATGAACGACCATCATAATGATCGCAATGCTAATGATAATGACGATGCTGATGACTCTCTTATTATTTCTTTTCATTTGGTTTTTTTTTAGTTTTTTTGTATCTCAATTTGTATCTTAACAAAACATTTACAAAACAAACATAAAAAAAAAATAGCGACAAAATAGCGACAAAAATCTTAATTACAAATTTTCATTTTGGGTTTTGTCCGAAATTTGTTTTTAGTTTTTTTTTTTTAGTCTTTTCGCCGACGGCCAACAACAATAACACTTTTGTTTAAGAAATAAATTTACTTACAATTTGTTGTATTTGTGTTTTGTTGTATTTTTTTGTTGAGCTGCTGCGTTTTTGATTTTTGTTGTTGTTTGTATATTTTTTTTTTGTAACTGTATTTTTCTTGTATTTTGTATCACCAAAAAAATTTCAATTTGCTGCACATATTTTTTTTTTATTTATTTATGATTTTTTTCTTAGCGTTGCGTTGCAGTTTTTTTTCAGTTTTTGTATAATTTTTAAATATTTGTTGTATAAATAGTTTTTTTTGTTGTTGAATTTTTGTATTTTGTATGTTGCTTGTTTTGCCGAAGCGACGGCGACAACGACAAACGACAAGCGACAGGCGACAACGTCAACGAAGGCGACGGCGAACGTTATGAAGTCTCACGCACACTAAAAACATAAAACGTAAAACGAGTGAAACACGACGACGACGACGGCAACGACGACAACGACAACGACAACGACGTCGTAACGTTGACAGTGACGGTGACGGTGACTGCGACAGAGCAAAAGGCAGCAGCAGACGCAGACGGAGAGAAGGCAGCGGCAGCAGCAATAAGCGAAGCAGCAGAAGAGATCCACTCCTTCGAAAGTCGTGGGTGACACTGATTGTCGTGTGGCTGCGAGCAGAAAAAATGTAACGACGAACGATGACGACGACGACGACGACGACGACAAAATGCGACAGAGCAGAGACAGCGGCAGAGCACCACTAACACTCACACTCACACGCACACAGAGAGCGACGCGCGTACGCAGCAACAAACGGGGTGGGTGACACTTTGTGTGCTCTCTTAGCAGCAGCAGCAATAGCGACAGCAGCAGACGAGACGCGCAGCAGCGGACAAGTTCAACGTAACTGCCCCACACACAAATGCTCGTCGTCTGTCTACCTGAAGCCCAGGCCAGCAGCCAACGAGCGACTGAGCATTGTCTCTCTCACTATCTGTGTGTGTGTTAGTGTGAGTGTGAGAGAGCAGTAGCCACAGTAGCAGCAGCAGAAGCAGCAGCAACAGAGGCGCTATTGGAATTGGCTTGTCGTTGTGGTTGTAGTTGTAGGTGTATTACATATGCAAGTGTGTGTGTGTGTGTGTGTGCTGCTTGTTTAGGCTGTGTCACATTGTCGTTCGTTGGGTCATCCATACACACACACACAGAGACTATGCGAGTGCGGGACAGCGCTAGAGGCAGTTTGTTGTTGCTCTCTGTCACACGCGCCTTTGCAGTCGGTTAAGCAGTGCACACTGAAGAGAGAAACAAACGGACTCTCTCTTAAACAGTACAAGAGCATGAGCTCTGGCTGTTATTATATTGATTGCACTGGCAATAAGTTGTGTGCCGCTTTAAATATGCATATTTAAGACAGATTAAAGCACACTTACACCCTGAGCTTAAAGTGTTGTATTTTTGTTTTTGCTTAATAAAGCAAGCAGTGTAAATCTTGTGGCGGGGGCGTTGGCAAGCATACGCATGGTCAACGCTTATAGGAAAACAACAACTATAAGAACAACAACAACAACAGCACCAACAAAAAATAATACATGGGACATATCGAGCAGAGTGGAAATGCATGCGCTAGAGCAGAGCAATAATATCACCACATGCATGCATATTGTACATACACACATCGATATATATTTTTTGGGCTATTGCCAGCCTGCTCGCACACTGTCGTCTGAGTGGACGACGACGACGACGACGAGTGGTTGACATGCGACGTATTTGTGTGTTTGCTGACCGAGCGACCGACCAAACGAACGAGCGAACGAGCGAGCAGAGCAGAGCAATACAACCATCACACACACACACACACACTCATACACCTGCACGCTCACGCACCTTTTTGCTGGCTCTCCCGCTCTCTCTGCTCTGCTCTCTGGCAATCGGCCACAGCGTCACATGCAGTGTCATTTGCTCGCCAACCAAAGAGCGCGCCACTGTGCACGCGCTCTCTCTCTCATGGGGCCAGCTCTGTGTGATACGTATGTGTGTTGGTGTGTGTGTGTGTGTGCTTGTGAGTGTCGTGCCATTAGCCAGTCCGCGTGTGACAGAGCTAAAACGAGTTGGCCCCATCATTTGTTCGAATGAAATGGCAATGGCCAAGCCAATTCGTTGTCGCTCTATCGACGCCGGCTGCGCTGCCGTCGTTTTGTCTTCGTCTCATTATGGGGCCACAGCAATATTGTTGTTGTTGTTGTTGTCGTTTGCTGCTTGTTGTTGTCGCCTTCGTCGTCGTCGTCGTCACACTTTACTTGCTCTTGCTACTGTTGTTGTTGCTGTTGTTGTTGCGTTTTTCGTTCGTTCTTTTTAAAATTTTTGTCATTTGATGTCTTGTCCACTGGTGCTGCTGCTGCTGCTGCAGCCAGCAAAACAGCGACGGCGACTGCGACAGCGACTGTAACTGTGACTGCGAGAGCTGTGTGAGTGTGTGTCCGTCTCTTTTTAGTAAACACCAATGAATGCCCTGCCTGTCTATCTGTGTGTGTGTGTATATGTGTGTGTGTGTCTCTCTGTCTCTGCATGTGATGTTTGGCTAGGTGTATGTGTATGTGTGTGTGAGCACACCTCTTGCTTTTGCGACGGCAACGACGACGACGACTTTGCTTTACTGGCTATGCGATTGCGCCACAAATTTCTATGTGTATGTACGCTTATGTGTGTGTGTGTGTGTGTGTCTGTGTGTGTCACATGAAACGACACTTTAACATGGGGGCGATTTTTGCTGTCTCCTGCACCAATAGTATTTGAGCACCGCTCTTTGGTGACAAAGACGCAAAGAACCGACGTCTGCTGCTGCTGCTGCTGTTGCTGCTTCTTCTTCTTCTTCTTATATACAAGCATGCTTATACATAGATGTGCATATGTGTGTGTGTGAGGTTGACTTAAATATGTATTTGAAGGCGCTTTAAATGCTTGTCCTTTTGATAGCTGCATTAACATAAGCTTAAGCACACACACACACACACACACACAAACACATACGCCCCCTCACTCACACACACCAACACACTCACACACTCACACACACATGCTATCAATTACCGCTTTTTGCCAACTGACCATCGCAATACTCAGCTTGCGGCAACTTTCGCAGGATCCACAAAGGACTCGAATGATGTTAATGAAGCACAGCTGTAGCTTAAAGACAACAACAACAAAAAAAAGCGCTTCCAGCGCATTAATTGAATTCGAAAAGCCAAAGGCACAGCTTCCAGTCAAATTTCGCTTCCCTTGTTTCCCTCGAAAAGATTTCGAATTATTTATAGATAATTAAATAAAAGAAAACACAATTTTCAAATCTTTATACGTATATATTATATATTTTATATATGTATTTTTATTTAAACATTTAAGATTATTTAAATTTCATTTTTCGTCAATTTGAAATTGGTTTATATTTGTTGTAGAATTATTTATAGATAATTAAATGAACGTACAATTATTTAGTCAGCAAATTTTGTAACTTACCAAATTTGTCAGGAAAAGATTTCGAATTATTTATAGTTAAGTAAATTAAAAAAAAAACACACACCTTTTTCAAATTATAATGTATTCAATTTTTTATATACTTTTAATTAAACATTTACAATTATTTAAACTTCATTTTTCGTCAGTTCTAATTCGAATTCCATTTGTTGTAGAATTATTTATTAAGTGGAAAAAAACATTTTCCCAGTAAACTTTGTGATTTACCTAATTTGTAAGGAAGAGATTTCCTATTATTTTTAGATCTTTACATGAAAAAACAAAAACACATTTTTTAAATCTTTATGTATTCAATTTATTATGTACTTTTTAAACATTTAAAATTATTAAATTTGTCCTCAATTTTATTCACTTACTTGTTTACTTACTTTTCGTACTTATTTTAATAAACTTATTATTCAATTGCTACTTTAATACTTTCATCTCTAAGAAGTTACCAAAATTATGAATTTGTCGCAATTATTTTAATCAGTTTATTATTTATTTGCTATTTTTCTAGTTTGGTTTCTAAAGAGTTTCTCTTTTAAAGACTTGAAGAGTCAACGTTTAACATAATTCATTTCTTGATTACACACTTTAACTATTTATGAAATTATTTACAAGCTGTTGAAGCAGACGTGATTTATGTTTATTTTCTTTCATTGCGCAATGCTATAAATAAATTATGTACAATTCGTGCATTAATTATGCTTTAAAGATCCATTAAATTACTCAAAAATATGTTTCACGCTAAATCTTCACACTTCATTTAAAGAACAGAAAATTTATGTAAATTTTTTTTTGGCATTCGCATTGACAGCAAAAAGGGAAAAGTTTAAAACAGTTTTCAATGTGGCAACAAATTCAAAAATTGTAAAATAAATATGATATTTTAGGAGAGAATAAAAAAATCACGTAAATTTAAGTTCAATGCAAATTTTTATGATTTTAAAGTCCATTTCTTAAGGTATTTCAAATGTGGCAATGATTCATAATTAGAAAAGTGTTTTTATATGCTTTAGTCAATTAACTTTTTGACTTGATTTTGTTCTAAAAAATAAATTAAATAACAATAATATGAAAACCAAAGTTTTAAAGTTTTTAATTACAATGTAAATATCAATGATATTAAATTTCTTAAAATTTTTCAAATGAGGAAACTTTTTCATATTTCGAAATGTGTTTTTATATTCTTGAGTTAACTAGTTTATTCTTTTCGCTTTGTGCTAAAATTGATTTTCATCAAAATAAAATATAAACCAAACTTTAATGTTTTAAATTACAATGCAAATATCAATGATATTAAAGTCCATTTCTTAAAGTATTTCAAATATGTGCATTTTTCTTTAGTTAACTTACTTTTTAATTAGGTTTGTAGAATTTCCGTTGATAAAATGCAAATATCATTTTTTACGATATGCCAAGTGTGGGAATTTTTGATATTTAAAAGTCTGTTTTTATATTTTCACCTTTAGTTTTGTTCTAAAATTTAATTTGATTAAAAATAAAATATACACCACATTTAAAAATTTTAAAGTACATTCATAAATTTGGAAAAGTGTTTTTATATTCTTGAGTTAACTAACTTTTTCTTTAGTTTTGTGCAAAAATTATTCTCATAAAAAACAAATATACGTAACTTTAAAATTTTCAATTATAATTCAATTATCGATGATATTAAAGTGAATTTTTATTTCGTTTTGTCCCAAAACCTTTAAAGTACATTTATAAATTTAGAAATGTGTTGTTTATGCTTTAGTTACTTAACTTGTTGATTTACTTTATCTCAAAAATGAATTTCAATAAAAGTACATTTATAAATTTCCCTCCAAGCAAATGTAATAAAAAGCATCTCTATAAAACTACACAAATAATAATTATATATTTATAATTCTTGAATTGAGTTGAGTTGGAATTGATGCATTCAGTGCTGGGTGTGTGTGTGTGTGTGTGTGTGTGTGTGTGTGTAGGAGGCTCATGTCTGGTCTTGTCTAGACCTGTCGAAACATGCGAATTTCGAATGTTTTTCAATGGTCTGTTAACTTTTTGCATTTGAGCGTAATCTAGATGTTAGACGAAGTCTCTTCTCCCCCCTCCCCCTCCCATCCCCCTCTCACTTCTTACAAGAGGTGGCAACAAATATAATAACCCCAAAAAGAGAAGATAAATGAAATGAGACTTGACTTTGTTTTGTTGTTTTTTTCGTCGAAGACAATCAAAAGGTCGTCAAAAGTGAATACTACAAAAGGTAAAAGGTGACTATTAGGGGACATCGAGATGGAAAATAGACGCAAATCAACACTTTCATTTGGATTCGGATTCGGATTCAGATTGAATTCGTTTCATTTCGATTCGTTTCGATTCCTTTCACTTCACTTCTCTCTTTTTCTGTTTCTTGTTTTGTTAGCGCTGTGATTTTTTGTGTCGCTTTCATTAATCAAAAAATTGGCCTTTATTCAGTTTTTTTTTTTTGAGATAAATAATTGCTATCTTATTATGCCGATTGTCGTTGCTGTCGCCGCCGTCGTCGTCGTCTGTCCTTTAACCCCCCTCCTCCTCCTCCTTCTCCATCTCCATCTCTTTTGACGTGTCCCGTCCCTGTTGCGTCTCCAGCCCTGAGCTAATGTCCAAGTTCTTTATAAACAGCACGGCGCCCTTTGTGAATGTTGCACGAATCGAAATCGAAATCGATCAATCATTTTTTCACACTTGGACCAGCGTCAAGTGTGAGAAAGAGCAAGCGAGATAGATAGATAGAGAGAGAGAGAGAGGGTCTGATATACAGCTACATTACGTTACATGCTCGATTTTGTTATGATTTTTGTATGACCATATTTCACCCTCTCTCTCTCTCTATCTCTATCTCTTCGAAATCAGTGTGACCGCACCTTGTACTTGACTTCGTGTCAATAAATCGTTTTTTTTTCGCTTCGCTCTCAACTCTCAAGTTGAAAAATACAATTTACGCCGACACAAATGATATTAAAAATCCATTAATAATCTGTGTAGTCCACATCGATTAGGTCGTCGGATTCTTTGTTCCCCGCCGCTCTCCCCGCTCTGACCGCTCTGTATTTCTCTTTTTGACCTGCACAAACCCCTTGACCGCCCTCGCCCCGAGCTCTGTTCTGAGTTCTGAGTTCTCAGTTCTTAGTTCTCAGTTCTCAGTGATTTAAAGTTCCACTTCTTCGCTGTTCACTCTCCACATTCTCAGACAAAAGGCGTCACAACATCTCACATTTAATTGCGTTTAGTTTTTAGTTTTTGTCTCCCAGCCACGCCCACTTTTTTGGTTTTTACTAGATTATTACTTCAGTTAACACATAAATTATTGTGCTTTTAATGATCTTTTAAATATAGATGAAAAGTTCATCAGTGTGACATTGCAGAAAGTTCTTTAATATTTATATCACATTTCAAATGAAATACTGACTTTTATGGAAACATAATTGAAGTACTTAAGATTGGGAAACCATTTAAATCTTTGAAGTGTTAGTATTTTAATATCATTTTCATAAATTATATTACTGAAATAAACGAGTGAAGTAATCTAAACAAGAATATAGAATTATTAAAAGTCAATATTTTAAGGAAAACAAAATAAATCAAATTCCAAAGACTGTCATTGAAATAATTGAATAGAAAACTAATTAAATCTTCAAAGACTATTCAAGAATTATCCATAAATCGCAAACATAAACAAATGAGATTGTATTGTGAAAGCAAAAACTCAATTTTATTATTTCATTTTTTCAATGAAATTATATTAATTAGATTCTAAATAATAGTGTGAGATAACAAATATGCCAATGATATAAAAAAGTTAAGTAATTAGTACTTTAAATGGAGAAACCATTTAAATCTTTGAATTGTCAGTATTTTAATATACCATAAGCCTAAAATAAATATGCTTTAAATCAAATTTTATTAAATGACAGAATTATAAATATTTGATAGAAAAAAAGAACCAAATGAGTTAGTATTATTTGTATACCAAATAAAAGGAGCAACGGTATAAAAAAGTAATTTAATTCTTTGAATTTTCGAGTATTTCAATATTCTAACCCTAAACTAATTATGTTGTTAAGTAAACTATATATCATTAATGAAAGAATTATTAATGTACCAAACGAGTTAGTATTATTTAAATACTAAATAATAGTATCATATCAAATAAGTTTAGTAAATGTTATTGGTAAAGCATTTAATTCCAGTCTTTTAATAGCACTAAACGAAAACTAATTAAGTTCTTAGCTACATATATTTAATTTATATATTAATGATGTATATTTGTTAGAAAAATACCGAAAGTTAGTATTATTTGATGTCAACAGTATATAAAAAGTAAATTCTTTGAATTATCGGTATTTTAATATCGTAATCCCAAACAAATTATGTATATAAGATAGAAAAATAACTACTGACTTGGTATACTAAAATATAAAATAGATGTGAATGGTATAAAGCATTTAAATCCTTGAAATTATCAGTATTTTAATAACTAATAAGTTAGTATCATATATGATATATATTCTTGTTGGTATAGCATTTAATTCAGTATCTTTAACCCGATACTCATAAAAGTACTAAACTACATATATTTAATTGATAAAAGAATGATTTATATTTGATGAAAAAATACCAAAAGTAAGTATTATTTAGTGCCAATGGTATATCGAAAGTAAATACTTTGATTTCACAGTATTTTAATATCATAATTCCAAATTAATTATGCATATAAGATAGATAAATACGTAATGATTGAATATCATATCAAATATTATATGATATACATATATTTTTGTTGGTAAAGCATTTAATTCAGTATATTAATATCATAAACCCAAAACTCATTAAAGTACTAAACTATATTTCATTTATGTACTTGAGAGAAACTTTTCCCCATTTTGTAGTTGTTGTTGTTGTTGTTGTATTTTACAGCAATGATATCATACTTTTGGTTGAGGGATTTGAAATGGCGAATGGTTTGATTTACATGATGATGAAGGAGAACTCATGGAATTGTTCTTGTTGTTCTTTTTTAGGGGTAAGTTATCTAAAATTTGATATCCATGGCATCGAAATCGAGGGCAGCTCTTAAAGAGCTTGGCAGCTGCCAGCCAAAGAGTTGTTGTGCTAGTTGGACTGGAAATGAGTGCAGTAGAGGGAGGGGGAGAGGGGAAGGGGCAGGGGGAAGGTTATTCATAATCCAAAATGGTTGAGATTTGTTTACATGGAGAGTTTTATATGTTTTTTATATGAGTGGGTGGATGAATCAAATGCGAAATGCAACCTGGCAATTTTTTTGGTCGCTGGGTCACGCAGAATATGTGAATGTGAATAGATGTGAATATAAATGTGAATATGTGTGCGTGTGTGTGTGTGTGTGTGTGCTTTGGTGGTGTAATTATCGCTGAGCGCCCTTCGCACACACAACGAAAATTTCTCAATGAATGCGTGAAATCTCAGTGGAAAAGGGAAGGGAAGCGTTCGCCACAGCCTATTGCACAATTTCAGGTAGTCAATACACACACACATACACACATACATATATATATATATGTGTATATAGAGTAGTTTGCATTGTTCGTCTGTTGCCATGAATATGGCACATAATGTGCCCAATAATTAAGTGAAAGGGTTACAATGGCTTCATGAGAACTTTGCTGCCAACCGGGTGATAAAATTTTTGCTCGAAAAAGGGTTTTTAACATGTCCTCGTTGTCGTCGTCGTCGTCGTTGTCGTTGTCGTGGATATTTTCATAATGGCCGACACAGCACTCGTTAAAAATTGCGAGCTATGTTTTATGACTACTTTATATGTATATGGCACCCAGGTATGGGACAAAAACAAAAACAGGAGACAGGATGCAGCCAGGACCAACAACAACAACAACAACATTGAGTTGTAGTTCAATGAAGAGATGCCGCCGTTGCTGCTGTGTTAAAGGGTTAAGTCTCAAAGTAAGCAAAAGGAGGCCAAACTCTATTAAGGAAGCTCAATAAAAAAACACGCAGAAGTACAATAATGAGTGAATAATAAACGAAGAAGAAGAGGAAGACACGTTGAAGGATATTTAATGCATTGCATTGTGCAGGTACTTAACAGTATCAGTGTACTCACTCACAGTATTCACACAGTATTCAAACGTATTCACATATATTCACATTTATGGTCCGCACATCGTCATCGTCATCATCATCATCAGCAGCGGCTGAACACACAATGAACTTCCATTTACCATTTACCTTTAAGTTTCGTCCTCTCGCATTTCGTCCTCGTCAAGTTATGACTAGAAGTATGCTCAAACATGAATGAATAAATGAATGAATGCCAGCTTACTTGACGCGTCTGTGTCTCACTCTTCCTCTTCCTCTTCATCTTCTCTCCTCTCCTCTGCTGTTGCACTTGCCTCCTGAACCTTAAATGCTTACGACTTTCCTTTCTAATCAATTGCCAGCAATATTAAATAATGAACTTTTTTGTTGTCCTCTCTACATGTTTCTCAGCTTATAAATCTTTCAATTTTTTATTTATTTATTTAAAAGGTTAGTTATAATTAAAATTAATACTAACACTATTGGTGAAGAAATAATAGCTATATATATAACACTATATTTAATTTCTTTTTTTATCATTTTATTTTATTTTGGCTCATAAGTCTTTCAATTTCGTAAATATAGAAATGTGATACTGAAATTTGCACCATTAACTATATATAACATTTTATTTTATTTGATATTATTTTCTTTTTTATCATTTTTTGGTATTTTATTTGTATTTTTGCTCATAACTATTTCAATTTTGTAATACATTTTTTATGTTATTTTCTTTCATTTCATTTTATTTTACTTAATTTTTTTTCATATTCTGTTTTATTTTACTTCATTTGAGTTTCATTTATATCATTTTATTTTATTTTATATTCTATTCTATTTTACTTCCATTCTTAATTTGAGTTCCATTTATTTCATTTCATTTTATATTCCATTTCATTTTACTTCATTTGAGTTTAATTTATATTATGTTATTTTAGATTAATTTATTTCATTTTTATTTTTTGGTCACAACTCCTACTCGCAAATTCTGTATAAATAGAAATACATATGATTTAATTGAATTTGCAAGAAATCATTTTGAAATTTGCAAGATTAGCTGCTAACATTTTATGTTTTTTTATATTATTTTCTTTTTTATCATTCTATTAACTCATAACTCTTTAAATCTTGTAAAAATGTGATTATAAATGTGATTTTGTTGCCGTTCATATTAATATTCTTATGACTTGCTATAAGTACTATTTTTATTCATTTTAATTTATTAATAATGAAATTTTGTCAACTGTCTGTCTAGATATTACTTTGCTCATAACTCTTTAAATATTGTAAACATTTTTTAGAAAGGTAATTTTGTTGGCGTTCGCATTGAAATTTGCAAGATTTGTTGCCAGGTATTAATTGTAAAATATACCAACTTAATATACCACGAAAATACTAAAAGTATACCAAAAAGTGCAAAATATACCAAATTTTTAGACAAAGCTACTAAAATTAGTACTTAGGCCTTTTGTTCCATACAAAAATATTTCTTAAAATTTTTCGTCTGATCGCAATCAAATTTTTAGGGATCGTTTGTACCAAAAATTCTCAAGCTTTAAAAATACTATAGTTATTCGATTATTTTGGGGGGGCGTAAGTAGGCGTAGATATTTTAATAATATTCATCTAGAATGCGCCTTCCATATGAAACTCTGAGAGAACAACATTTAAAAGCAGTCATTAATGAATTTCAAATACAGTATTAACAAAGAATTATTATATTTCATTAATCTTAACTTTATATTGCACACATAATATACACTAATAAAGTATAAAATACACTTTTGATTTAAATACGATAAAACTTGACCAGTTGAAGCTCAAATCGAAATATATTATTCTTTTGTTTTCAATTAAAAATTACAAACACGAATTCTAGTTTTCTCGTTTGGACATCAATTTAAACATTTGGTTTTATTCAATTGTAAACTCGAATTAATTTCTGGTTAAGAGGGCAAATTAAGTAATTAGATTGAATGGAATCGTTGAGGCGCGTTGAAGGAACAGATCCATTTACCACAGCGAAAACTGAGTGTGTTCTGTGGGTGGGCGAATAGTTCTCAATTATCATTGATGATCAACATGATTATGATTACGATTACAAGCCGATCATTGTTTGGCAGCGGAAATCGTAGATCTCTTCATCATCAATAATAGATCGTAACATCTGCAGAAAATATGCAATCATAATATTTTTTGAGAGCAGAATGCAGAAGGAGAAAAACGCGCAACACAATGCGATGAGTTTATAATCCAAAGACCCAGTTACAGATACCTTCTCATTGTTGTTGTTGTTGTTGCTGTGGTTGTTGTTGCTGTTGTAATTTTTATTGTTGTTGTTGCCTGTTGCAGTTGCAGTAGCATTTTGCTGTTGTAATTGCATTTGCTGTTGCATTTTGCCATTGTCCGCGGAGTTTAGCCCTCGCAGCATCTCTCTCTCTCTTTCTCTCTCTCTCTCCCCTCTTTCTCGCTCTCTGTCTGTTGTAATTATGGCGTAATTGCGCATTGTTACAAATACTGCGAGTGCTAATCCTTGAGCTCTATCGACTTTCTCCATCTCGCCATCTTCAGTTACCAAAAAAAACATTTCAAACGGAAAACTGAAAACTAAAAACTGGAAACCACATCAAAGACCAATAACGACCACACCCAAAGTTGCATATTCACATTTCAAATCTCATTTAATTCAATTTTTAAAATTATCCCAAATGGAATATATCGCATTAACTTTTTCAAAAATATTCTGTATTTCATTTCCTTTCTTTACAATTTTTTTTTTGCAATCTTTTTCCATTTAAATTCGATATTTTATACATCACAATTTCATATTTAATTTATGTATTTTATTCGAAATTTATTTGATTTACTATAATAGACTTCACTAGACATCTTCGGTTTATATAGTGTTGTTTAAATTACTTTATCTTATGTATTCAAAATCGAATATTTAATTTATATTATATATGCAACATTATATATTTAATATTGATTGATGCTTTTTCCATTTAATTTTTAATATTTTTGCCATTCAATTGCAGTCTTTATTATAAATGTAATTCATTTGAATAATATGGATAATTATATTTGTATTCCCTGAAAATGAGAGCAACAAAACTTTATTTCAACTTTGTTCAGCTAGTTTAGAAATTTACTCATCTTAAATAAAAGCACAACAATTCGGTATTATCCTTAAAATATACTGAATAATATACCACACAAATAATGCAGAAAATGAATCGCATAAAGTATATATATATTCTTGATCAGGGTCAAAAGTCGAGACGATCTCGCTTTGTCTAAGAATCTGGTATGTTTTGCCTTCTATGGTATATTTGATATATACCAAATATGGCCTTTGGTATTTTTGTGTAGTTTTGGTATATTTGTAGAATTTTGTTTTATATTTATTAGCGGGTATCTCACAGTCGAGCACACTCCATTTACTTGTTTTACTGAGTTTCATTTTATTGCCATTATCGTCTAAATTAAATAATTTTCTTTTTAATTCAAACTATTTCTATAAAATGTATAAACAACATTTTGCAATTTTCATTTCTGTTCGCCATCTTTTAGAAGTTAAAACTCTGCTAGAACTTTGCGCTTTTTGAAGCTTGGCAAGTGCAACTGCAACTGCAACTGGCGAGGCAAGTGAAGCAAGCTCTTGCCTCTTGTTGTGTCTCCACTCGCATTCAGCTCCACTGCGTTCTCTCTGTGCTCTCTCTAATGAATGAAGCTACATAAATAAATAGAGGCTGAAAGAGTGAGAAGGAGAGGGAGAGAAAAGAAGAGATGGACACTGATAGCGATAAAGTTGAATAGTTGCGGCTGTCGCCTAGTTAAAAGGCTACTCGGTACAGTGAAGTCTGACTAAAGCAAGCTTGGGTTTTATTTATTTATTATACATATATATATATATTTTTATTTTTTTAAATAATAACGAAATGATACCTAACTGGGCAACTTAAGCAAATCAGAAAAATCAGCACATAATATTAGGATATACGAGAAGTTTGTGTTCAGTATTACTGGTAAATATCAGGTCAAGACAATATTTATTATAAGGCTTAGATTATAAATTAACTTATCATATAACCTGACGGATTTGGCTTGATGAACGTTTTAGGCAGTTTTCACTGTTAGCGGAGACTCGCAAAAAAAGCAAATGTTCAACACAAAATTCGCAGCGTCCTTCATTTTGTGAGTGTGTTTGTTGAGTGCCACACGCTGCATCCGTGTGTGTGTGTGTGTGTGTGTGTGTGTGTGTGTGTGTGTGTGTGCTGCCACCACTTCAGTTCACCCCTTAAAAATGTGTTGTGGCAGCAGCTCTCATCTGCCTCGCTTCTGTTCTGTTCTGATGCTGCAGCATCGCATGTCGCGGTGCATAATTAAAAACTGTAAACCACACAAATAATCCCTTGATAGTAGCATAGACAACAACAACAGGAACAACAACAAGTCGTAGATCCAACAATGGCAAATTCAAAATGGGGTTGTTCCATCATTAAGACTACTTTCCATCATCATCATCATCATCATCATCATCATCAACATAATCAACGTAATCATCATTATCCTTTTTCGTCATATGAACTCAACGATCTCAGATTCTTTTTTGTTTGCTCTGCTCACTATCTCCATTTCACTCTCTCTCCCTATCTCTCTCTCCCTCTCTCCATGCAAGTCAAGTGAGAGGGCGCAACCTCTAATGTCCTCTAATAGTTTTCTGCCAACCTATGAGCAATTATACTACCCATCTCTCTCTCTCTCTCTCTCTCTCTCACTTTGTCTGCCCGCCTCTGTCTCTGTTTCCCAAGGGAGAAACCTACCCCAAAAAAGTAATGCATAATTATTACGACTTGATGTGTGGTCGTCGTCAACTCCCAATTTTACATGCCTCTCAATGCCTGTCGTTGTCTATGTATGTGTGTGTGTCTCTGTATGTGTGTGTCATTATAATCATTATAATCATCATGCAACTGGCATATCAAATCACAAACAACGCTGCAAGTAATTCAACAAATCACACACAAAATTGTCTAGGTTAGTGACAACGACTAAATTATGAAATTTGGAATTAAAAAATATGAATTATAATTAGTTTAGCTGCAATAGTAACAATAATTAAAGTTCAGAAATTAGCATAGAGATAGAATCAGAAATAAAAATAAAAATTCAATTCAAGAAGTATGGAAAAAATATAAATTAATAATACTAAATTAGGAAAATAACTATTCGAGCTACAAATAGGAACAAAAATGCAAATTCAGAAATAAGGGATACAAATATAAATTTAAAAATAAGAAAAATAATAAGTCAACTTACAAATAGGAACAAAAATTCAAATTCAGAATAAAATTAAAATTAAGAACTAAGGAACATAATTAGGTAAGTCTCAATAGCAAGAAAATTGCAAATTAAAAAATAAGGAAAAAATGTTGACATACTTTATTAAAAATATATTATAGAGTAGAGTTGTCAGACAAAGCAACTATAACCCGTAGTAAGTAGGCGTTTTTTCGCATACTAAAGTAATTCTTACTTTTAAAATTGATCTGCTTGCTAATATTGAGTCGAAAATTATATGTATATCTCTGAGATCCAGTGCTTCATACGGACAGACAGACAGACGGACAGACAGAAATGGCTAGATCATCACGGCTGTTGACGCTGATCAAGAATATATATACATTATACGATCAGAGATGCCTTCTTCTGCCTATAAACATACATTTCCTGGAGGCACAAATATATAATACCCTTCAACCCGGATATATCGGATATAAGAACAAAATTATGTCATTATTATTTGATGTGCTTCATTTTCTTATATATTTATCTTTAGATTTTTTTTGGTTCTGCACTGTTATTAAAAGCAACTAACATTTCACGTTACATTTTCTACTACATATTATATGGTATGACATCGTATCGTACGATATAAAAAAAGTTCAGCAACTTTCGTTTTCCTCAACTTAACCCAAAAACGCACATTTAAATTATCTATCATGTACTTAAAACAAATAATTAAGGAATCCAAAACAAAACAGTTTGCAAAAGCCAATTTTCAAAATAAATTCAAAGTTATCAAATGAATAAATGAATAAATAAATCAATAGAATTATTTAAGTTCTCTGATCTGCATTTCCTATTTCAAATTTCAAATTTCGTAAAATAAAATGGATTAGAATGAAACTTGTTGCGAAATTTTGTTTACGCACCGAAAATGTGAAAAATGTAATTGAAATTGTTTGGCAAAAAGTTAAGCATGAAAACTGAAGTTATTTTTCGTGAATATCTTCGGAAAGATTGTAAAGAATACTTTAATGCAATTCACAGTTGAAGCGTTGATTCAATTTAATTTATGGACTGTTAACAATTTGTCGCTGTTTGTAACTTTAATTTCTTATAAGGTAAGTCTTAAGCCTTAAGTACGCATCTCGACTTGGGCACACACCTGAAGTGGAAGCTGGACAGAGTCTTCATTAGAAGCGCAGCTAATTCGAGAGAAAGACAGAGAGAGAGAGAGAGAGAGAGAGAGAGTGAGTGAGAGAAAGTTGAATTGGGGTGGGGGATGGGGGCGAGAGAAGAAAAAGTATTAAAATTTGTAAGCGAATTCATGAACATTTTCTTCTGGGAATTCATTAGCGTGTGGAATGGGAAACTGAGAACTGGGGAACAAGGAATATAACAAGGACAAGGACCACAGCGATGAGAAGGAGGAAGAAGGAGGAATAAGGCTTGTTTCTATTATGTTATTCTATGACCGTACTGCCCCCGCAGCCTTGGCAGCCTTGGCAGAGGGGAAGAGAGAGATCCTTGGCTGTATCTAATTTGGCCATATTATGAATTTAACCCTTTCGTGTTTGCTGGATATTTAAACAACTGTTTGCACAAAAGTTTAGCCCAGAAGGTCTCTCTCAGCACACCGCGTCACAGCATCCTTCCATAATTCTCTCCACCTACGAAATTGATTCCACGTAATGCGTAGAGCGCCTTGGATGACGACAACGAGGACAGAGGACAGAGGACAACAACAGTGACTTGTCTAGCTTGTCTGCCGCAGTCTGTTGTGAAAGTGAACTTTGCTCTCCTTACGGTGGAGAAGGGGAGGGGAAGGCGACTCTTTTGGGTTATGCCATTAATGGGGCAACCCATTACCGTGGGGTATTCCAAGCAATATTTTCATTTCTCTCCCTCCCCCCCCCATCCTTTTATGCGTTGTGTTTACCCCCTTTTATATTTTCTGGTCGCAGCGTTTTTCCTTTGTTCTCTTCGGCATCGGTTTCTTAAGGCTTTCAAGTGAGCAGCGGATTTTGCAACGTTTTGACTGCGACTTCGACTCTGCGACTCTGCGACTGCGACTGCTAATGATGCCTTTTCCAGCAATTTAATTGTTAAACAATGAAAACGCTTTTGATTACAAGCGAAAACACAACGGCTCCGCAATTGTTTTTTCTCTCTCTCTTTTGGGGGGAAGCAACTTTTTGGTTTCTGCTTCTGTTTTTGTTTGCGACGCAAGGATGTTTATTAATTTTTACCTGAGGTTATCTATTTGTCGCGCTATGTTTTTATTCAGCCCTTTTTTTTTTGTTCGTGTTGTTTTGTTTTGGGCTCCTTTTGGGGTTGAACGAAATGATGCTGCACTTTTTTCTTGTTTTGTTTTGTTGTTGTTATTCTTCGCGGTTCGCTTCGTTATACTTTGTTAAGCGTTGCGTTCCTAGTTGGATCGAATACGAATATACGCTTGATTTCCGTCGTTCTGTCTGTCCGTCTCTTAAAACAATCAAATCTCGGAAACTATAAGAGCTAGGGTTATTAAATTTATTGACCAATGTGTTGTAAGTATTACGCTTTAATCACGCCCACTAGCGCCTCCTTAAATATAATAAATAAATGAAAAGTCTTATTAATCTGTATTGAATATGTTTTGCATTAAAGTCAGTTAGTGTTTTGTCCCGAAAGCAGCTCTTTAAATGTTAGTAAATAAATGAGGAATCTTTTTAATCTGTAAGTGACACATTAAAAAATTATATAATAATAATAAAATAAAAATAAAGTAAAATAAAAATTAAATTCTAGTATATAAGTATTTAAACAACAAGATCTCTTAATACGTTAAACGTTTCTATAACAGTTTGAAATCTTAAAGATTACTCAACCTTATCAAAGCTATTATGGATAATAATAATATTTTTATTCTAATTATACCAAATACATACAATAATAACAACAAGATCTCTAATATTATAATATATAATTATACTATATATGTATAATAAGTGATAGAAATATATATATAGATAAATATGTACAAAAAAATCAAATTACCCTGTAAAATATAAAATTTTTTAACAAATTTTAAAGAAATATTCAATTATTATTATTATTTTATTGAAAATACCGAATGCAATTCCTTATTACAATGAGTTGAACCAAATCGACTAGAAATATTTAGTATTTTGTTTGCTTAACAGGTATCTCGTAGTCGTGCACACTCTGTCATAACATTCTTATTTGTTTTCCTTGCTTTTTTTTTCGTTTGTACCGTACTTTTTATTATTATTTTTGGTGCTGGCCCGCAATTTTCATGCTCATTAAATAATTTCAGCGCATGAAAGTTTTTAGTCCGCCCCCTCACCTCCCACTCCCCGCACTCCCCACAGTCGTGCCATTTTTGTGCTCCAGCTTCCGCCTCCTGCTCCGTGTGCAGCTGATGAAGCATCTGTCGAGCGAGACTTGAGCCTCAGTCTGAAGCGTAGACTGCGACTGCGAATGCGTCCAAAAGGAAAAGGCGGGCGTTAAAAAGTTTTTATTGAAAGTTGTAATTTAAATTTATTAGGTTTCACATTTTAATTAATGCGCACTTCTTCTTCTTCTGCTTCTTCTTCTTCTTCTACTTCTTCTTTTGGCCTCTTCACTCTGCCAACGCTTCCTCTTTACCTATTTACTCCCACTTTGCCCACTTCCTGTGGCATCTTTTTGATGAATTCCCATTGCTGTACCAATTTATTGGATACGCTCGATGTAATGCGAAACCAAGCACAGTGAAGCCTGTCCTCAAAAAACACGAGTGTAATATTGATTATACCGGGTCAGTCATACACTTGCTTCACTGTACTTGCACAAACTATTTAAAATTGCTCTAATTACGCCTCAAACTACATTTCACTTATGCTTCAATTTGAGGAATTTTGCTATTTTAATTGCCGTAAGAAAATACATATGAATTTACTTGCATTATTGGCATTTTTTGGTAATTCAGTGAGTTAATTTCAGTTCATTTGACTTTAATTACATAATTTTAATTAGCTTCATTGCAAATTTAATATATTAAACGTTTCTATCACAGTTTGAAAGTTTCAAACTTATTCATCAATTATAGAATTGTAACTAATAATAATATGCCATTAGTATATAGTCTATAACAATAATTTTCTATTCAAATTATATAGTAGTAAATTCATACGATAATAACTACAATATTTATGATTCCTGAACATTTTCTTAACAAATATTTTTGTATGGGTAAAACATGAATACTTTCTACAGGCAACAATCTGGTATATTTTAGTAATCTCTTGTATGTTTTGAATGCAATTCTATATCAATATACCAACTACATGCTTTGGTACACTTTAGTATTTTTGCGGTATATTATTTTGGTATATTTTAGGAATAATACCGCACTGTTTTCATAAAATCAGTGGCGGATCAAAAAAAAGTAGACTAGTATACTAATATGGTATATATTGACTTCTATGGTATATTTTTCATGTCGTGCGTTAGCGATATGGCAAATATAGCCTTCAGTACATTTTAGTATTTTTCTGGTATATTAATTTGGTATATTTTAAGAATATTAACGGATTGTTTTGCATTTTTTTTGAAATGCGTGGCGGATTAAAAAACAATTTGGTTATCAATCTGGTATATTGTGACTTCTAGGTTAGTGCTTTAATTATATATCAAACATAGTATTTTTGAAGTTAATTAATTAATTTGGTATATTTTAGGAATATAACATATAATAAAAATGGGTCTTCTTCTTCTTACTTTTTTAAAATAATGTTCGCATATTTGAAACTCTAATGTGAATAATGGAAAATAAATATTATTTAAAATGTTTTAAAGAAATATTTATACTTAGCATATTTGCGCATTTAAAAAAAATGTATTCGTAATTATGAAAAATGAAAAATGAGCATCAAAATTTATTCAATATATTATACATACATATATTGAAAATTGTTTGAGCTTGCCCACAAAAATAGCTTATTTTATTGATATGCAATCAAGTGTATCTAATCTATCAGTAATTGTACATTAAGTCCTTGATTAACAGAGAGTCAGCAAAATTACTTGACGGGTTCGTCGGTCAAAAGGAGAGAGGGGAAGGGAAAAAACAGAGGCATATCAATGATTAACGAAATTATGCTGACAAGGTAGCTGTGAAAAGAGCACAAGTATTTATTAATACAAATTAAGATGTTATCGTCTTAAATTGAATTGAGACCCCCGACATAAAAAAAAACCCTCCCCCCGTCATCGACTCCTTCTGAAGGCAAAAACAAAGGCAACAAAGGCAAAAAAATGAGCAGCTTAATGTAGTCAAGGCGCATAAGGGAAGACGACGCCAGTTTGTTGGAGTAAAACACAAAACAAAGAAACAGAATCACACACACACACACACACAAATACAAATGTGTCAGCGATGGGTGGTCGACTAGGCGATGCTCTGTAATTGGCCTTGAATTTCCTTATTTCAAATAGGTTAGGTAAACTTTTGTTATGAAAAGCTTTTAATCTTAATTCATAATTAAATCTTCATTGCCATTTTTTAAACACTATTTGAAATTGAACAAAAATTAATAAAACAAGTTATTATTATTAAATTGCCGATTTTTAAATTTACTGAATTTTTAATTATATCTAGTAGGCATGAATCATTTAAAATCAAAACAAAGTTAAATTCTTTAAATATTAAAATAGGTTAATAATAATTGTCGATTTTATCTATTTATCTTTTAATTAATAAATTACTAGTAGATAAAATGTGGATTTTAAATTTAAATTTTAAATTTAAATTTATATTTTTTTAAATAATGAATAACTAGTAGATAAAATTTGTGTTTTATTAAATAGTCGATACTCAAATTTATTTAATTCTTAATTAATAGATAACTAGTAAATAAAATTTGTATTTTTTTCTAAGAATGCAACTTTCTGGTTTTTAGAAAAACTCAAAAAGGAAAAAAAGTTGAAATCTATATGTATACATTCAATCAAAACAATATATAAAATTATTTCATGAAATTGGAGATTTGAAAAAAATATGCTTAAGGATGAATTATAATTTTTTTTTTTTTTTCAAGTTAGATAATAGAAAATTTATGTGAAATTATAAACTCAAATATTATATCGAGCAAAATAAAATTAAAATAAACTAAAAACTATTAATACTGAAAATGCATAACTAGGAAGCCAATTAAAATGTTATTTTATCTCAAGTGCAGCAAAAGCCTTTCCTAGTGCATAATGCAGAGTATAAATGAAAATAATAATGCCAAGCTAGCAAGGATCGTAGTGAATGGGAAGAAGAGTGAAGAAGGGGGGCAACCCACGTAGAAGAGCAAAAAGCACGGCGTCCGCATGAATTCCCAATGCCAAAAAAAGAGCAACAAAAATGCGAAGCAAAGCAGAACAGAACAGAGCAGAAATGAAGTCGAAGTCGAAGATGGCACTGAACAGAACAAAACAGAACGAATTGTAATGCGAACACAAAAGTTCACAAATTAGCAAATTTGAGAATCTCGGGGAAAAGGCAACAAAAAAAAAGAGCCAACAACAACAATGTTGAGAACAAAACAAACACAAATAAGACCAAATAAAGCTCCAAAGGGCAGCAACAGTTAAAGCAGAGCGAGTAAGCGAGAGAGAGAGAGAGAGAGAGTGAGAACAGGCGTGGGAGTGAGTGACAAGGTGAATGAATGAATAGAAGGTGGAGGGTGAAGTGAGAGAGGGAGTGAGGAGGTAACGACATGCAAAAGGCGAAAACACAAATGTTTTCGCTAGAAATAAAATGAGTAAATGAAGAAGCAGAGTGCAGAAGAAGCAACTGTAAAAAGATGAGTAAGAAATGAAACGTCTCGTGTCCTTGTCACTGAAGTGCCACTGAATGGGAGGCGGGATGGTGGGCGGGGGGTAGCAAATACATATAAAAAACGAAGGCGAAGAAAGCGAAGCGCACCGAGGGGAAAAGCGGCAGCAATAATAAACAATTGTGCGATGGAAATCCGCGATTGTAATCCGCAATTTTTACGGCTTTTGTTGGGCCGGCGAGACAGGACGCTAAATGTGAGATGGGGACGGGAATGGAAGGGGGAGAGAGAAAGAGAGAGTAAGGGGCGGCCACAGCGTCACTTCCGTCACCATTTCACAGCGGCAATCGGCAATCGCCCAACACCATCTTTATTTCACTTCATTTTATGCTCGTTACCGGGTATGACAGACGGGTATAACCGACGGGCATAACAGATGGGTATAACAAACGGGTTTAACAAACAGTGAACACTCCCTTGGCAGGACGCAGCTCTATTAGCAGGACAAAGCTTGTAGCAAACACGTTCTTAAAGATTTCCGATTTCCAAATAAGTTTAGATTTCGTTGGTACATAGTTAAAAAAATAATCTTTACTTTTCGTCTTGGCTACTTTAGATACTTTAAAATGAAAAGTTTTTTGCGAAATTTAAATTCTCCTTATCCGAGCCTTTTATTACTCGCATATATAGTATATAAAGAAGGTTTTTAGGAACAATCTCTTATAATTTCTCATTAACATTGTTTTTCTTTTATGTTCATATTCTATTTAAGTATTGTATTCAAGAAAATTGTGATACCAATTTCACAGTTTTATGATAGATTCGAATTTAAGTTTTTTAAATAATTTAAAATAAATGAAATAAATAATACTTCTGGCTACTGAATTTGTATATTTCTTTGATGTCCGCTACCCATTTTGAATATTCTTAAAATATACCAAACAATATACCGCAAAAATACTAAACGTACATCAAAGGCCATATTTGGTCCAAAAAAAAATACCTAATTATCTGCCAAAGCGAATAAAAACCAATTGTTGTAGGCGTAACTTGGCATTTTTTCTTAAATAACTTTTACCATTTTTATCGAATAGATATTTTTATCAAATTCTCAGGAATCACAATTGTATAGTTATTACAAAAAAAAAAAAAAAAACTTTACTTTAAAAACTATAAAAATGGGTCTTCGATATTTTGTTATACTTTTGATTAGACGCTTAAAGTTAAAAAATTGTGCAGAAATTTAAATTATTTTTCCAAGTTTCCAAGCAGAAATTTGAATTCTTCTTGAAGATTCTAGTTTACAAGTCTTTCATATTTGTATTCTTTATTTTATTTGATTTTATTTGTAAAACTGCTACATCAGGTATTTGATAGTCGAGCAGACTCGTTTGTGGCTTTCTTACATGCTTTTCTCTGCTTTCCTGTTTTTTTTGTTTCGTGAAAACAATCGCAACGCAATCTGGCAACAACAGAGCGAAAACAACGGGAGCAACGGGCAACAAAAGTAGCGGCAATAATACCACAACAACAACAGCAACAACAACAACGGTTGATTGACTAAGTGACTGTTGCAAGGCAGGGCTAAAGGGGGAGCTAAAAGGGGGGGAGGGGTGGACAACACCGTGGGGCAAGCTAATCCAAGGCGCAGCTATGGCTGATGTCCCTGCCATGTCCCAGCTCTGGGCATTGTTTGCTGTAACTGCGGTTGCGGCTGCTGTGGCTTCTGTTTCTCTTTCTCTTTCTGTCTCTGTTTCTGTGCACCTGCAACAAAAGCATTGTGCGGCATTGTCTCTATAGCTTCTGGGTTGATCTGTTTCTCTGTTTCTGTGTTGTGCGACGTCAATTGTCGCCTCAATAAGTTGCAATTCCAATAATCAACGAAGCATTCTACATAAATTCCAATTCCGATTTCGATTCCGATTCCGATTCCGGGAGGATTCAAAGCGGGAACGTGAACGGGAAAGGAAAGCGGGAAAGCGGCAACATGGATGGGATAAAGTTGAACACAATGGCCGCAGGGGCTGCAACCACTGGCGGCGTTTTTGCCAACTGTAAATTAACCCCATGCCATATGTGTGTGTGTCCGTGTGTGTATGTGATTGTGTGATTGTATTTGCTTGTCGAACAACGACGAACCAATGAGAACCCACCACCCGATGACATTTTGTCAAACCCTTTTTTTTTTGATATCACATTTGAAAACGTGATTTAATCATTTTTGAAAGGATTTGATATCGTCTACAACCACCAATCAATGCAAATTGTTGTCATACTTGTATTTTATGGGGCTATATTATTATCACATTTCAATATATCGTATAGTAAAAAAACCAAATTTAATTATTAGTTTTTAGGATTAATTGTAGCTTAGTACAATACGATATGAAGCTAAAGCAAGCAAGTCCTTCAGATTGGTTTTAGTCTATTGTACATTTTTATGGTTTAGCAATAAATGAATAAATAACAGTTAGTTTAGGATTGTTAGGAATAATACAAAATTGTATATACATCTGAATTACTTAATAGAAGGCATAGAAAGAAAATTGTATAAGCTTTTTTATTCGAAGGTATTTGATGTCTACAACCACCAATCATCACCATACATAATCTAGTAAAAAAAAGGCAATAAAAATATGAATAATAGTTAGTTTAGGATTATTAGGAATATTACAAAATTGTGCTCACATCTTTACATCAGAATGAGACACAGTTTAAGACAAGAACGCATAGAAAAAAAATTGTATAAGCTTCTATACTCGAAAGTATTATCTTTTGAAAGGATTTCGTGTCGTATTTTATCAAGTGACATATTGAAATTTGATACTACTATATAATTTAGTAAGAAAAGGTAATAAAAATGATTTATTTCTTTTTAATTATAGCTTAGAATTAATTCTGCAGTACAATATGAAGCAACAGCATCGGAGGCTTTTAGATTGGTTTTACTTTTGTGTACTTTTTTTTGGGTTTAGCTATTAAAATATACTAAATGAATGAATAATAGTTAATTTAGGATTATTAGGAATAGTACAAAATTGTATACACATCTGAATTACATACTTTATATCAGAATAAACCAAAGTTTAAGAGCAGATAGTATAGAAAATAAAACAAGTAAAAAAGCTACAGTCGTATTATTCTGAAAATATTCAAAATATACGGCAAAAATACTAAAATATAACAAATGCTATTTTTGGTATATTGACATTGAAAATTTATCATAGAGTATATAATTGTATACACATCTGAAATTGAGGCACAATTTAAAACAAGCAAAATATGGAAAGCATACAAAAAATGGTATCAGCTTCTATATTCGAAAGCATTATCTTTTGTTTATGAAATTAACACTTTTTTATATTTACATTAAAATAAAAAAAAGAAATAATTAAAATCTTCTTCAATAGTTAAGCCTTAAATAACTAAATATGATTTTATTTATCATAAAATTAAAACAGCATTCAAGTGTTTTCTCTTTCTCATTTTAATTGATTAACAAAATCTGTATTCTATGCAAAAAAAAAAAACTTGATCATAATTATATGATAATAATTATTATCATAATTATTCTTATAACTTGTATATTATGTGATATCTGTATATATCTATATATCTAATATAGATTAATGTAGATTCTGTAAATTCTATAACTAAACAACACCACATAAATCTTGTATTCTCTACAAACAAACCTTAATCAAAATGAAATGTAAATAAACAAGATTATTATAACCTGCATAGAGATTAATGTAGATTGCATAGATTCTATAACTGAAGATAGAAATAAAATGCTATGAACTAGGTTGGAGAAAAAGAGACTACGCGATGACAGTGCAAACTGTCGCTTTTCCATTAGAATGAAGGCAGCATATTTCACAGCTCCCCCCTCTACCCTTAACACTCATTTCCCCCCTCCACCAACCTAAACTTAACACACCCAACAAGTATCTAATACAAGTATATTACATGTGTCAGTTACTAACTCTAATGTGTGCGTGTGTATGCGTGTGTGTGTGTGTGCACAAATGTGCGTGTTAACAGTAGAAGAGGGAGGGAGAAGAAAAGAAAAGAAGCAACAACAAAAAAAAAATGTGCTTTTGACACGAGAGCATCCATTGTAAGCGATACTAAATTGGTTTGTTCAAATGCGAATATAATCATGAATGCTTGTGAATAACAACCGAGAATTTGTGCAGCTCGCACAGCTGTGTTACGCCCACTTCGCCACACCCCCTCTGGAGCAAGGGATTGAGAAATTATGGAGAATTCCCTTTTAGAAAAACTTCGAGGGATTCTGGATTCTTATAGATAATGCTGTTTGAATTTAGCACATTTATTATGAACGTACAATTCTTTCATTTTTAATGGAATGTTATTATGGAATTTTATTTTGCAATTCTTTTATATTATATTATATATCATATTATTTAGAAATTTTGAGTCAGAATTTCATTATTAGATAGACAACATCCAATTTTGATTGAATGATCTGAGAAGAAGTTTAAATTCATTATCTTAATCGTTGCTAGACAATTATCTTTTATTGTTTCGATTTGAAACTTTTTCAATGTTTTCCTTTACGAAACTGATTGAATGATTTGAAATTAATTTTAAAATCTTTTCCTTAATCGTTACTGAAATGAATTTGAAGATCTTTCTCTTAATCGTTGCTAGAATTAAATTTTTATAAAGACAAGAAATTATACCAAAAAATTGATAGAATGATCTGAAAAAAGTTTAAAATCTTTCTCTTAATCGTTACTAGACAATTTTCTTTTATTGCTCCGTATTTTAACTCTTTCAACGTTTTCCTTTTTAAAAAAAATCCAGAGTAAGTCGAATAAAATTATATGCTGCTTTAACATCATATTCTATTAGCGTTAGAATTTAATTTTTCTAAGATAATACAATATCCTAGAAATGAGCTTAAAATTTCTATTAATCTTTGCTAGACAATTTTCTTTTATTTTTTCGACTTTAAGTTATTCAAAGTTTTCCTTTGCGAAACTAATTAAATGATTTGAAATGAATTTTCAAAACTTTCTCTTCACCGTAAATAGGTAATTTTCTTTAATGTTTCGATTTGAAACCCTTTCAAAGTTCTCCTTTGCAAAAATCACCCGAGTTAGAGTCGAATATTATATGTTTCTATCCTCTTGTAATCTTGCTTACAAAATGGAATCAGTTTTCCTTTGTTTTCTGTGTAAGCTGCGCATCCTGCAAGGATAATAACGAGGACGATAGCGAGCATAACTCAATAAGCAAATATTTATTTATATGCCCCTTATTATTTGCCGGCAGTTCGCAGGGGATTAAAAATTTGATTTGGCATCGTGTTGAGGCTATTGTGCAATATATTATATATAAAGTACGCCATCTCTCAAGTAAATGACAGCAAGAGTGAGAGAGAGAGAGGGAAAAAGAGTGAGAGGGAGAATGATGCAAGGACAATGAGGATCGTCGAGTGATTATAAAAATTGCACCCTTAAACTATTATGAGTGCCGGGTGCTCTGCACTCAAAATGTCCTCCGTATTTGAAGGATACTTCCTGCTCTCCCTCACTCTCCGTTTTTTTTTTTGGTTTTATTAAATCCAAGTACAGCTTACGTTATATAGTATTAACGTACGTATGCGAATACGAAGACAATGACAAAAGTTGCAGGAAATTACACATTTCAATCCCCTCTAGATAACAAATTTTAGAGTATGCAATCTGGTCAACTTATTCTTTTTTATTTACAGTGTAGTTAGGAATTTGAATTTGGAACTTCACCGAATTAAGCGTATTAAAATAGATTTTTATTTAATATGGTTCTTATGATTCCTGCAAATTTTGATGAGAGCAGATCAAAATTGTAAAAGTTATTTAAGAAATACTTTTGTATGGAGAAAAAATCCTACTTAGTAAGTGTTTTAGTTGCTTTAGCTGACAATGTGGTATATTTCAGTACTTTATGGTATATTTTTAATGCAATATAACATTTGGTACATATGTAGTATTTATTGCGGTATATTATTTGGTATATTTGGTATATTTGGTATATTTTCAGCATTTATGTTGTACCATATCAATATGCCAAGTATATCCTGTGGTATATTTTCTAGTATTTTGCAGTATATTAATTTGGTATATTTTACAATAAATACCGCACTGTTTTGCTTTTGTTCATGCGTGGCGACTGCAGTTTTCTTATTTGTTTTTTTGCAAAATTATTATTGAGCATTTCTCTTCTTTTATTCTAGAATTTCGAATTTCATTAGAGTTGCAATGTAAAATGAAAGTACTTTGTTTAAATTTTATATATTTATATATATTTTTTTGTATAAGAGAATTGATTTTTTCTAGTATAGTTCGTTAGTTTATTTATATATATACTTTTTATACATTTTTCTTCTTTTTTAAGGTCAGTGCATCATATCATATCATATCATATTTTATTAGCATATGTATTATTCTGATTATTATATTCATATTTTAATTCCTTTCTTTACTTTTATATATATTTTTTATTATTTTTGCTTTATTTTTCTACAGGTCAGTGCATTTTTTTACCATATTATATTAGCCTATTACTGTTTTTATTATTATTATTATATTTATTTTTGAATTCCTTATTTTACTTTTATATATACTTTTTATAATTTATTCTTTGTTTTTTTTAATGGTCAGTGCATTACTATTCTTATTATTATTATTAGTTTTTTAATATATCTCTGTATATATACCAGCATAGTAAGTGTATATTAAGCTGCGACTTGCTCTTAACGTCATCAATTTGAATGCGTTGAACTCGGTTTTTGCATTCGCAACTTGGTCTCTCGGCCACTCGTAGCATCCACTCACAATCGCATTCGCAGTCGCATTCGCATTCGTTCACCACTCACTCAAAGCATTTTCAAATAGCACAAGGATGATGATGATGGCATATTCAAGCTCTGAATCTGAATCAGAATCTGAATACGAGTGCGATGGCAACCCCCAGCGACATTTCATTGGTGAGTCAACTGCGGATTAATTAAATACTCATATACACAAATTGTTGATGTGTGTGTGAGTGTGCGTGTGGCATAAAAGGACGTGCCATGTGCCACCAGTTTTCCCTTGCCACTGTTTGGCAAAAAATAAAAAGATGGAAAAAGAAAAGTGTGTACGTTGTGTGTGGGTTCTGAGCTCTGCCATTGTTTTTTTCTACATCGTATATATGCATATACATTCATACATATAGACCGATGCACAATTGAGACACACACACACTTACACATATATATAGAGAGCTATATGAATTCCAATTATGTGTATGATTTGCCAAGCTGGGCAAATATTTGCATGCTTTTACCTTTCAGATGCAATTTTGTCGGCTTCTTTTATACAACTCCAAATGAGTGTGAGTGTGTGAGTGTGTGTTCGAATGTGTCTGCTAGTGTGTGTGACTGTGAGTATGTGTAAGTCTATGTTTGAATACTACAAATGGCACTTTTACAAATTCAAATCCATTCCAGAGAGAGGAAGTTGAAACTTTCTTAGTCTCCCCCCTCAATGACAATTATTAGTGAAAGAGTCTTTTGCCCCTAAAGCCATCGACAAATATTAAAAAGAATCAAAAAAAAAGGAAAAAAAATAAAGGTCTCCTCTTCGTTTCGCTTTGTTGTAATGACATCTCGTGTCGGCATGGTTAAAATCTTTTATAGCCCAACGCTCCAATTCAGAGATCCAACCTGCAATTAGCGGTCTTCGTCGTCGTCTCCCAAAACACACACACTTACACACGCACAGACACACACACACACACACAGGCACTCACACACACACTCACACACACATAACAGACTCTTCTCATATATTTAGGTACGTGCTCTAAACCAATTACGACAAAAGACTGACACGAGTTGCAGAGACCCAACTACTATATACATATATACTATATATACATATATATAAATTCCATATATGATGTGATATGAGACTTGTGGCCTTTTATTGTCCACATTAGTTAGCAGCCGGTTCGTGAGCTTCGCTTGATGCCAACACGACGCGATGATCCCCATTGATAATGACTGACGCACAGCCCACAAAATTCAACAGTAAACGCTGACGCTGGATACTCTATCAAAGAGAAATGAAACGAACAAAACTAAACGAAATAGAAATACTTAAAAGATAGAAAGAAATTTAAAATGAGTCAATGAACTTAATTTAAAGACTAAAATCTTAAGATATTCAGTTTAAAAATCAAAATACGATAGCATACATACAATATACAGAATGACAAAAATAAAACCTTAAGACCTCAGTATAAAACTCTAAAATATAAAAGAAAATGAAAGAGAAATACTTTAATGAAAGAAATAGAAAATGAGTCAATGAAATCCATTTAAGGACAAAAATAATACTAAAAGACGCAGTCTTAAAAACAAAATATAAATATTAAATGGAACAATAGAAAATAGAAAAAAAATAAAGAAATCAATTTAAAATCAAAAATTTTAACTCAGTCCAGTTTCTCAGTTTCTCTATTTTAGTAAAGTATAAAACCTTAGTATACAAAATTATAAATAAATTGTTAATATTTTTACTCACTTTAGTTCCTCGTTTTCAAACGTAATTTTCAACAAATATCAACTTATAAAATTATACATGTAAGAGAACATTCCATTTTATGGATAATTTATAATGAAGGATGATTGTATCAAAAAATGTTGTTTATCGGACAAACAATTTGTTATGAAGCTACAACTTTACTTCAAATAAACTATTATATAAAATAAATCAGAAAAAATGAAGAAACATTTTCTAAATATATTTTTCAATAATATGAAATATTTGTATTATATTGATTGAATTTTTATATTGTAGCTCAAACACTTCAATTGTGGCTATAATTCGGGTATAAATATCATGAATAATATTAAGCTTGCTTAGTACACATTTTCTATTTCTTTCATTCTTAAATTTGTCAATATGTTTTTTTGATATTGTAGTTTTCTTTTGACTATGAATTTTGTATAATATTTTAGGAACATCGTAACCATATTAGCCTGTTAGTGCATATGCTCGTTGTACAAAGAAGAGTACATATAATTAGATGTCATTCGCTTCATATCGCATCTTCATAGCGCCTACTGTCGACTGCCTGATGATGATCATATGAGCAAGTTGATCATTTCTTGGGGGCTTTCATCTCTTTTGTCGCGGGTTTGTCGTTGGTTTTCAACTTGATTAATTGCAGAACTGAAGTTATGTGTGTTGCTGCTGTTGTTTGTTGTTGTTGTTGTTGCTGGGCTCGCTTTGTGTGTTGTTATACCCGATAATCATAGGGTAGAAGGGTATTATAAGTTTGTGGGTCTAGCAAATGTATGTAATAGGATGAAGGATGCCATAAAGTATATATTTCGTAGTTGCATTGGTTGACAATCTGGTATAGTTTTTACTTTTTGGTATATTGTGAATGTCATCGTATATTAATATACCAAATATTCGGTATATTTGAGTATTTTTGGTATACTTTAAATATTATGATATATCGATATACCAAATATTACTATCGGTATATTTCAGTATTTTTTTATTGTCATAGTATATTAATATATCAATATACCAAACACCGATTTCGGTATACTTCAGTATTTCTTGTAAGTTTTGAATGCCTTAGTATATCGATATACTAAATATCACTTTCGGTATGTTAAAGTATATTTTTAATGTCATATTCTATCAGTATTCCAAATACCGACTTCGGTATATTTCAGTATTTTATTTTGTATATCTTAAGAATAATACCGCATTGTTTCGCAATTATTGAAAATGTGTAGCCGGTGTCTTAAAGTCGAGTACACTCGACTGTAGCTTTCTTGCTTGTTTTTTCCATTGGGATTGTGGCCTAATGCCTGCCAGATGGCGGCACTCTTCTCTCTCTTTTTCTCTCTCTTTTTCTCTCTCTTTCTCTATCTATCTATCTTTCACTCCGTTGTCATCTACAACCGCAATCGTAGTCAAGAGTCGCCTCAGTCGCAATCACAGTACTTCTCATTGATGTGTACCTTAATTATAACGCCATCGAGTTGCGTCATCATTTACAAGCGCCGTCGAAAACCAAAAACAACAAAATAATAGTAATAGTAAAAAGGGGAGAAAATAAGAAACCGAAAAGCAAGACCTAAATCAGAGCAGAGCTGAGCAAAGCAACCACAGAAGATGATGATGCGCTCTTCTATAGAATTCGTCATTCTATTTTAAGACAACTTCTAATGTTCCACTCTCTAACACGGAATTACAATTAAATGACAAGCTGCGAGCTGGTCTAGAGAAAATAGTTAGAGAAATGTAATACCTCAAATATTTGAACTTTATAAAATGTATGCCATTGATTTGACTTGTTTGTGTTTGAATTTTTAACAAACAAAAAAATAGTTGGAAAAGTAATCATTAAAATCTTTTAATAAATTATTACATTTAAACACGATTTTATATAATATTTTAATTTTATTCATTTAGTATTCTTACATCAAAAAGTAAATGAAAAATAAATGAATGAATAATAAAGAATATCATTTTCTATATTAATTCGTCACTATTAATTTGCTATTTTTGATTTTATCTACTTATTTTGTAAGTTTCTAATTCTAATTTGTTTTTAATATTATATTATATTCTGTATTATTTATTCATTTATTTCACGAACTGTTTATTTTTATAAATATCGAAGTACACAACAAATTGAAACTAAATAAAATTACATTATAGTGCCAAATGTTTAATGAACTGTTGATCTTAACTAAAATGCTGATGATCTGTTGACTTACAATTCGGATGATAACTTAATGTGAACATGATTTCCATATTCCTTTTTCTTGAAGAACTATCTCACCCAATAAAGATCTCTTTAAAGTAAGCATGTTTACTTTGTAGAGCCAAATATTTATGATATGGTTCATCTTAACTTAAATACTGCTATTTATTAAGTTTCTAACAAAAGATAGTAAGATGTATGAATATGAATAATTTTCTTTATTTCTTAGATCTATTAATTTTTATGATTATACATTGTGCTTATTGATCTTAAAGTCAACTTAGTCTTTTGTACGTTTCTTTGTAGCATATGTTTTCTAATGCTAAAGAACAAAGACAATTATAATGTGGGTGAATGGCAAAATAGCGTAAATAAAGCGGCAACCGGACAAACGGAACAATATGGTCAATATGGATATATAGTGTATAGTGTATTCATATATGGTACAATGCAAATCCCATCAATGTCGGATTAGCCAAAGAAGAGAAATGGTTGAAGAATGCGGCAAGTGGAAAAGCGTAGATAAAGGTACAAATGGGTAAATCGGTAAATAGGGAAATAGAGTGTAGAGGAAGAACAAAAAGGAAAAAAGGCTAACGCCGGATTTTGGATACGGCTGCTTAAAGATCAAGGTAAACACAAGTCGTGAACACAATGCCACAGTGTTGCGAATGAATAATTATAATAATAGGTGAAGCACACACACACACACACATAGACACACTCACACACAGAGGCAGAGGCAGGTTGACAACAAAAGCAATTGAGCCGCAGTTGTGTTCTCGGGAGGATGCATTGATCTGCATTGATCCTGCAGCGTAGCGCCATGCGCTTAGCCTTAGCGCACTAACAACAGCGCAGAGTTGGCCCAAAGCCGAGCTCAAAGGCGGCTCAAACACAAAGGGTGAACGGTGAACGGTGAGCAGAGGAGTGAGACGAGCTGAACTGAACTTAACTGAACTGAGCAGCGTGATGTGCGCAGCAGGCAAAACAATGCGAAAAATGCAGCGCAAAACCAGCAAAAATGGCAATGGGCCAAAAAGAGCAGTCATTACTCTGACTAACTGACAGAGTGAGATAGAGAGAGAGAGACAGAGAGAGAGTGGGAGAGGGAGAGCAAGCGAAGGAGTGAGCATCTACCTTTCTTGGTTTTTGGCCCTTTTGCGGACATCGCCGTCGAGGGACTTCAGTTCAGTAGCAAGCGGCTCACAAAAGGCACAAAGGGCACAACACAGCTAATTATCCTATTCACATAAAGTGTGTGTAATTACTCTCTACTCTCTACTCTCCCTCTCTCTCTCCCTCTCCCTTTCTCTCCCTCTTGGTCACTCTTTTAAATTCAGCACTGACTGTGATCTAAAGTCTATGATCGATACCGTGTGCCGCTTCGATCCTCCTCACCAAATGTCTCTAGAGACAGCAACAGAAGCCGCAGCTTCTACTAACCAAGGTACACTGAGAGAATTGCATTGGTACTAAGCCATTACGAAACGACCTTTCTATTCATTTCATTTGTTTCTTTTTCTACACTTTACGATTTTCGTTATTTGTTTGTACAAATATTACAATTACTTTCCATGGTTTAATAATATGCTTACATCCAGTCACTAATTATTTTCTAAATTAATCCCATTCGCAATTTTTTAATATACAAATATTATTTTTTTACAAAATATTACATTAATTTTCATTATAAAATTAAATTTAATCTAAGTTAAAAACGCATAATTTTATTTAAATATTATTACAAAATTAAATGAAAATAAATTTAAAAATGCAAAATCTTCATTATAAAATTTAATTCAATTTAATGCTAAACTTGACTTTAATATTCCTTTCAAAAAGCAAAATTTGTCTTCAATATTCATTAAAAGTTTTCGTTCAAAAGTTTTATAGGAAAGTTTAATATTTAGAACTTGAAGTTGAAATCACTTCAGACATTATAAATGTTCTGCAATTGTTTTCACTAAGAGATTAAGAGCATATATATCTCAGTTTTCGCACAGTGTGCGTTCACATCCTGCCCGCTGTGCTCCTTTTGTCAGTTTCAATTTGTTTTTGGTGCTGCTGGGCACCCAAAGCCAAAGCCAAAGCCAAATCCAAAGCCAATTACCGATTATATCTGCCTGGCAATCGTCCATCGAACATCAGCCATCGGCAACTAGCAACTGGTAAATTGTAGATGGTAAATGTTAAATGGTAAATGTTAAATGGTAAATGTAGCCTCATCATTTTCGCTTTTCGCACACGGTCCGCGCTGTTGTCAGTTGTTAACTGTTTGTGACAATGGGCACAAAGGTCATAGGGCACCCAAGGAGAGAAAGAAAGAGGGAGAAAGGTAGAGACAGGTTGGCAAATCAAGCAACTGTCGCTGCACAACAAATTGTTGACCTGCTTTGTCTGTCCAGTTGTCCCGTTGTCCTGTTGTCCTGCTGTCCTGCTGTCCTGTCACTCCATCAGTCAGTCAATCAGTCAGTCAGTCAGGTGAGAGTGTACAACATACGTTAATCATCAATCAAAATCATTGCATTGCATCAAACCCCCTCAAAATACAACAACAACAACAACAACTCTTACCTGTCCCACATACAAATTCGAAATTTTTGTTGGTGATCTGGCATGATTTTCTTGATTTTTTTGATGTTCCTGTACTCAAGATGAATCGGCCGAAAATCGGTTTTTCGTTCGCACCCCGTCGATAAGCAGTTAATTATATTTATTCTCATCCTGTAGTTTTTTTTTTTTGCTCCCTTCGCCGCCTTCATTTCGCCTTCATTTTCCACCGTTTCTTTTGGGCGTTTCTATTGCGGCGGCTTTTGCTTTGTGCTCCGGGTTCGGGGTTCCGCATTTATTCCAAGTACGCGTGTCTAGTTGCACTTTCCAGCATTATTTCTGTGTCGGCGCCAAGCAATGATTAATCAATGGCACTCAATATATTGCATCGCTGCTGTTGCTGCAACACACACAATTTTCTAGGGTATTGTCTCTCTCGCAGTCGCCCTTGAAGGAAAAGCGAGCGTATAAATCATAATTTCATTTCCAAATTGTACATCGTCAATCAACATAATGAAATGCCCATTTCGTGTTCTCTCTCCCCTCCCCTTTGAAAAAGAAACCCGAAAGAAACCAGACAAGACTCTCAGTAATCTACTAAAAATGAGCTAGCACTTTTGATCGATCAAAAGCGCGACTCTCTCTCTCTCTCTCTCTCTAGAGAGATCTCCTCTACCACATTTTCTTTTTTTTTTGATCGTGTGTCTTTCGCTTGACACCTTCCAAGATCTTTGAGACATTCTCAAGTGCTGTTGTTGTTTCAAAAATCTGCAGATTAGCTCTGATTTGGATTAGCTTTTTCAATGCCATGAAAAATGATTCAAAACTTACAAAATTTATACGAAAAAAAAATTAGCAAAGCGACTAAGGCTCAGAATCACAGTTTATCTCAGGCAAATTTATCTCCTCTTATTTCTGTTTTGGCTTTTCTACATTTCTATATCTGATTCCCATGATTCTTAATGATATGAGAAGTCCGCTATAGGTCACCTAAGTTTATCAATATATCCACATATCTTTGCCATGTTTCTAATACAAATGTGTCACATATCTGCGCTAGATCGTCGCCCTATATGTATTAGCCATATTTATACCCGCTTGGGTATGAGGATATTTTGAAGAACGGATTTCCGACCCTATATATATACTTGATACTTATAACCAAGTCCATAAGTCTGTTTGTCCGTCCATCCGTCCGTATGAAAACCTTGATCTTAGCGACTAAAAACGATACAAATATTATATAATATGTTCGCAGGCAAATCAAAAATTGAAATGAAAACAAATATCGAAGAACAAGCTGGAAGCTAGATTCGTATTTTTGTATAAACAAAAAATTACTTTAAAACTTATGATATCAGAAAAGTAGATAAACATTTTTAAACGTTTTTTACCTCTATTATTATCGAATATAATAATTCATTGATATGCACATTATAGCTTTTGAATATTTTTTTAGTATTTTTGAGGTATATTGGTTTGTATATTTGTAGAATATGGTTTTATTAAAAATGAACAGCGGGTATCTCACAGTTGAGCACACTCAATTTTTTTTTTTCGATGCTTAAATTTAGTTTACTTGCTAATTTTTAAATACAATTGAGCTTTATATGTCCACGCTAATATTTTATTTTATCTTATCCTATTTCTTTTCATTTTTAAAAATTTTATTTCAATATATGTTCATTTAAATTTATTTTATTTCAATACATAAATCATTTTATTTTATTTTCTTGTTGCTGAAATGTGAACTATTTTTTTAATGTAACTAAATTAATTGAAATATTTTTTTTTTTTCCATTCTAGCTATTAATCAAGCCCTAAATATTCAACTTTTGAACTGGTAAGTGTTTTTTTTATTTTCAATTTATTAACTTAAAATGCTGCAATTTTGATGGTAATTAATTGAGGCATATTGCTCATTTCCAACTGCAGCACAAAAGCATTAAACAACAATTGAACTTCTTTTGTTGTTGTTATTGTTGTTGTTGTTGGCTTTGAAACCGGTTGTGAAAAGCAGAGAGAATTTTGCATCCCCTTTTGGTTGTTTTTTCAAAATTATCAACCCGTCATTTCCGATGGTCGTCTGATTATTGAAATTTTTCATTAGCCTCAGCAGCAAACGAGAAGAAGAGGGGTGACTTATAAAGAGTACTATACTATATACTATATACTATATAGATTTGTTTAGGACCAGCCACACCCCCCATTCAAGAAATGCGCTTTATGCAAATCTGAGAAAGAAAAAAAAACAACGCAATTTGTAATGAGTTGAAATCGATGCGAAACGCAGCTTTTGAAGATCGAAATATTTTTCGGGGGTTGTATACTTTGCATATTTACTTTGAAATCATACAATTTATTATACGTAAATCTTTGGCGTATAGAAATTCCTTCTTAAACCCTTGACTTCTGACATCGAATTGGTTTCGTGGTATTCCAATTAGAACTTCTAATTGGAAGGGCGCAACATCTTTGCTTGTGCAGCATGTGTCAACAGATGGCGCCAGTTGTAGTTGATCTTAGGGTTTGTGTATTGACTAAACTGATAAGCGAAGACAACGCAAGGAACGAATTCTTTAAATTGAAATAGGAATATGTGAAATACATAAATATACCAAAGAAATTGAATAAATGCAATAAATGCAAAAATTTAAAATGCAATACAGTACACAATAGTAAATCCAATGTATACATTTTATAGTATTTAAAAATTTCTGTAGCTACTTATTGGAGCTTAAGCCCAAACCTGTTAAAAAACAGTTTCAGTTTTCAATGTGCAGCCCGAAGTGCAATCGCTATTGTACAATAAAATAACAATATGATGACGATGATGTTGATGATTTCACCATACAATGTCCACATGAATAACATCAAAGCGAAAGCAAAAGCAAAAGGCTCTTGTTCTCGTTCTCGTTCTCCGTCTCCATCTCGTTGTTGTTTATCTAAGGATAATGGTTAATGTGTTTGTTTGCGTCGGTGGAATGTCAAAATAAAAAGTGTTTCAAACGCAATCAATTGAAATTAATTTGCATAAAGGAATGTCCGCATAGGCATTTTGCCAGCTCAACAACTCAACTGAACTTCATGGGTCATGGGTCATGGGTCATGGGGCAACCGACCCAAAGTTCGAGAATACCCGTTGCTGGTGGCACGTTAGCTCTTTGTTGCTTGATTTGCGGCTCTTGCTCTCGCTCTCGCTCTGGTTTTGTGTCGTCTTTACAATTAGATTTTAATTTGCCCATAATGAGCAGGGAATGGGAAATGCGAAATGTGAAAATGGGAAAATGGGAAATCAAACAACAGCAACAAAGTCTGCGTTCAGAGTGACACAAACCCATGTACAACATTTTCATATTGCTTCCTGTTTGCCACTCGTGTTTCCCTTTCTCGTCCTCCATCGTTTCCACCATCGTCGTCGTCTGTTCACTCCGCATATGACTCGCATATGACCCAGGGGCATTTTTCGGCACTGTTGGCACAGCTGAGTTTTAGGGTTTAAAATTAATTAAGCGGAAGCGAGCGCGCAAGTACGTTTGATTGTTTTAGACAGTTGCTGATTTTTCTAAAATTCATTCTCATTTAATTTAATATCCGGTCGCTGCCGCTCGCTGCTGCCCCAAATGACTTTCACATCCAAATCGTTTAAAGCTTCACAATTTCAGTTCAACATTTTCTTCAATTTCTCGTTAACAGTTTCTCTTCTCTTAAAGGATTTCGCATTGTGCTCAAATATTTGCTTGTAGTAGTTGGAAAACTTGATCGGTCCAAGGTAAATATTTGACAGCAGCTTACCAACTTGTTGAGCTGCAGTTGTTTTGTTGCCCAACTTTGTGGTAAAGTGCGCTGCCAACTTATTGAGAATGTATTTGATGAGTATTTGAGGCGTTTGTCAAGTTTTCGTGCTGCTAATATAACGCAAGTTAAAGTGCTGCCAACTTATTGAAAGGTCTTTGGTGTTTGGCAGTTTTTCGAGCTGCCAACTTAACGCTGTAAATGTGCTGCCAACTTCAGGTCAGGTTTTAGTGGTGCTAATTTAACGCTGTAAAAGCGCTACCAACTTATTGAGAATGCATTTGATAAGTCTGTGGTGTTGCCTAGGTTTTGGTACTGCCAACTTAAAGGTGTAGAAGGGCCGCCAACTTATTGGAAGGTCTTTGCAGTTTGGCAGTTTTTCGTGCTGCCAACTTAACGCTGTAAATGCGCTGCCAACTTCAGGTCAGGTTTTAGTGGTGCTAATTTAACGCTGTCAAACTTCTGTCAACAATGCGCTCCCAACTTATTGAGAATGTATTTAATGAGTTCTTGGGATCTATCAGACTTTCATGCTGCTAACTTAACACTATAAAAGCGCTGACAACTTTTTGAGAATATATTTGAAAAGTCTGTGATGTTGTTGAGGTTTCCGTGCTTCTAATTTACTGCTGTAAAAGCGCTGCCATCTTATTGAGAGGTCTTTGGTGTTTTGCAGTTTTTCGTGCTGCCCACTTTCGCCTGTAAAAGGCTGCGAACTTCAGGTCAGGTTTTCTAGTTAATAATTTAACTTATTGAGAAGGTATTTGATAAGTTTTTGGTGTTTGCCAGGTTTTTGTACTGCCAACTGAACTTATTGAGAACTTATTTGATACGTCTGTCAGTCAGTTTGTTAGGTTTTTGTGCTGCCAACTTAACACTGTAAAAGCGCTGTCAACTCGTTAAGAAAAAGCTAAATCCTTATTAACTTATTAATATTTGTTGTTTAAAAGTTGTGAGGAAGCTGTTTCAAATTTTAGATATTAAATGAATGTCCCAAGGAATACAAAGTAGTGGTAGTATTATCAGAAGTAGACGCTACATGATTAGTTGGCTGCTTTTCAGCTTATTCGAAATTTCCCATGAAAAGTTCTTCCATCTGTGATGAGTTGACACAAATAAATGTTGTTGAGAAATTTGAATCTGCAATTACCAAGTGGCGTCTGGGTTTAATTAATGAGCATGACTTGTGTAATCTTTTTTTTAACGAATCATCATCATCGCTCTACTCTCCTCTCTCTTAGTTCTTTTGTGTGTGTGTGTTTACTGTCACTTTGCCATTAGGTTTGAGTCGGGATTTATTTGTGAGCTGCCGATGCCTGTGCTTAAGTTATGCACAAATGACAGACTGGTGTTGTCCTGTCGTAATATGCTCCGCAAACAAGCGCAAGGAAACAAAAGCAAATCACGCGACCAACTGTGGCAAATAATAATTGAAAACTCCACCCCACCTTAATCCTACTCCCTCCCCACTACTCTCTCCAATTTCATGTGTATGACAATCATCAATCATTTAGCTGTTGTTGCGTGATGTTTGACCTGCAACACGAATGTGCCACGCATCCACACTCGGCGAGGGGCAAGCTGGCCAGGGCTACAGGTCGTGTCGCGTCCACTTTCAGGGCAGAACAAATTGCCGAGCTGTTCTGTGCTGTGCTGTGTCCTCCCTCCTTCCGCCCTCTTGTGCTAAATGGCAGGGGTGTGGCTGATTGAAGGCGGCTGATCGATTGATGACACCGAGGTGCGGTCGAGGTCGAGGAGAAGAGCGAGGGAAACGGACGAGAGATATGCCGCAGATAATGCTATAAAGTGTCAAGAATACAAAGAAGATATAAATAGATAATATATCAGAGATAAAGTATAATATATAGTACACCCAGTCCTTTTTTTACGCGATTGTTGGTTCTGCCACTAATCGCGTAAAAAAAATCGCGTAAAAATGGTTAGTGTCTCTCAGTGTCGCTGCCATTTTCCGATTCGATTACTTCCGTAGCTATTTCAAACAAATCGTCATCATCGAGCTCTCGGTCTAGAAGAATCTCCATATTTGCAAGAATTTCTCCACCCGCGGGGCGTGCTAAATCGCGGTAAAGTGAAAAATCCGCGTAAAAAAAGAAATTTGCGCTGCAAAAATAACCGCGTTAAAGTGAAATCGCGTAAAAAGAGATCGCGTAAAAAAAGGACTGGGTGTATATATAAAGAATGTATGGAATATGGATATCAGAAATATAGCAAATTATGCAATAAAGTGGCAAAAATGCAAAGAAGATATGGGAGAGAAATATGGCCAACAATATATCAGAGATATAGTACAGATAATGGAATGAAGTATCAAGAATAGATAATATATCAGACATATGCCGGAGATAATGTGATGAAATGGTGAAAATACATAAAAGACATAGGAAGGATATAGCGAACAATATATCAGGGATATATGGGGGGAGATATTGGGGGAAGATATATGTATAATAGCATTGATATGATCAACACAGATAAATATTTAGAAAAGATATAGCAAAGAAGAAGATTTAAATCTAGGGCAATTCTCTCAGTAAAAATTTATTATATATACAAAATAAACATATATTTTAAATAACTAAATAAGATATGTCGACTATAAAATATAGATGTAGGGCCAAATATTATATATAGGATTGATGTAATTTGATTATAAATGAGTTTTTATTGATGTCTTGAAACTATGTTATATAAAAAACTTACATTCAGTTGTATGTATGCAAATCTTAAAAAGACTTACTTCAAAAAGAATGATATCGAACTATTGATACTTATTGACAGTGTGGCCAGATGAACATTAGTCAGGGTGGCAGATGCATGTCCAACAAGAATATATAGGACGCAAAATTTGGTTCGATTTGGCAAAGAACTAACAACGACATAGGGAAGATTTGGGCGAAGATATTTGGGCCGCTAACCTTTTTGAGTAATATCAAAACATTGCGGTATTATTATTCAAATATACCAAATATACTACAAAAATACTATAAACTCGAAATATACCGTAAAGAACAAAATACACCAGTAATAGCAAAACATTGCGGTATTATTCTATCAAATATACTTCGAATATTAGGATTTAGATACAGAAATATAGAAAAGTCATAACAGAAATACGATAAAAATTAAGGGAGGAGATATGCCTTGGATAAACTGTGCTTCTCCATAGCTGCAAATGTTATCAAATATTCAAAAATAAAAGAATGAATTCTTTTTGTGTGCATTAGTTAATGCACGACTCGAAAGACGATTTCACTTGCAACATCATTTTGATATTTATATTTATTTTCATTTTCACGTTTTTGGCGTGTGTTTTTGGTCGGGCTTTTGTTTTATGAGGCTGTGTCGAGTTGACTTCTAATTGAAAAGAGGTTGAGCAAATAAACACAAATCGTAATAAAAGTTTATATGCAATAAATATTTTGTCGGTCGTCGAGACGGAGACGGAGACGGAGACGGAGACGAGAAGAGCGCAGCCGTTGTTGCTGCTTTTTGCTTTTGAATTTTTCATTTGAAAAATAAAATTGAAAATTCAATTTCGCAATCATTTTGGCACCCCCCCAGACACCGAGCTGCCGACACTCCCCCTCTTCCTTCTCCTGTATAAGGATGAAACTCCTGGCTGTGTTGCCACCCTTCGCAGCAGATTAAAAACGACAAACTCCTGCAGTAGTCCCCCTCCGACCACCCACTTCACCAGTCGTCAGTCGACGACGACGACGACAACGACATTCGGGAGTCACGTTTTGGGTTTGAGTTGTTGTTTTGTTGAAGCTGAAGCTGGACCAGCTTCGGTTTCTGTTTTTCCTCCTGTTTTCTGTTCCTGTTTCTGCTCCTGTCCGTGGTCTTCATTAGGCTGGCAGATAGTAATTGCCGAGACTTGAAAGTTTGCCCGGTTAGATTTTCGACTGCAGCTAAGGCTATAAAGCTAAAGCCAAAGGCCTGACTATCCAGCATAATAATAATTAAAACAAAAAAGCACAACAACAACATCAACAAAAAAAAAATAAAGAAAAGTTTCCAAACAGTACAAAAAAAAAAAGGGTGGCAGCCCTGGCTGGCTTTAAGACACCAACAACAACAAGACCCTTTTAAAGAGTTGCCATTTGTTGAATGGATTCCCAAATAAGTACAGGTTGTTATGCTTTCAGCCTCCGCCCGGAACATTATTAATTAACCCCTTGTTAGTCTCAGCATCTTCTTCCTTCTCATTTGCTCTTCTGTTCTTTTTTTCGCTTTTTAAATTATGCATCTATTAATGTTTAAAGCGCATAGACCCCAACAACAAAAAAACACACACCGGGACCGGGACAATCCATAGTCCGAAATGGGCCCATCAGGTTTTATGTGCGCTTGCACAAACCGTTGTCAAGGAATTATGGCCCACTCGCTAAAGGGTCAACATGTTCATAAATATTTGCATAATTATGTAACCCAACTACAACACAGCCCCAAGAACAACCGGCTATGAATGAAATGTATATTATGTTATATACTTTTACCTGGGTATTATATCTAATGAAAGCAACAATTATGAGCGCTGCTCCAAACGCGAATCGAAAACACACACAAAACAAATATAATAGACTTTAAAAGTTTAGTCTGTGCATTATGAATATACTACATGTTAAAATTAATAGAATTGCACAAAATTGTATATACAAAATACTATTTAGTTCTGCTCCATATTAGACAAATTCTTTTGTCTGAAAACAAATCAAAGTCGTATCAAGAATCATTTAAAATTTGTATGATGCAAACCAAATAAAAAGTATTATCAAACGATGGACTTCATATTAGAATAATTTACCTTAGACGAAAATTAAAAAAAATTAAATAAAAAGGCAAAGCAAATTTAAATAAAATAGTAAGCTCTAATTTTCAAACTTTCTTTGCTTTAAGATAACATTTTCTAGTATATAATATCATACCAAAAGATTTCTGTATAGTATATCTGGGTAGTATACATCTGTATAAAATCTGGATACTTAACTTACAAAAAAACCAAATAAAATAGTAAGCTTTAATAATAAGCTCTCTTTGCTTTAAAATAGCTTAACAATAACAAAAAAGATTATAGTAATAATCTTAAAATAATATGAATTTGTTTTTATATAACTCATAAACTAAGTCAACATATTTATATTCAAAAAAAATAAAACATTTTTTAGCATATACTATATAGTATATCAATATGTTTCTATCTTTGAAATGTTGTTAGAAATATTAAAAAAAACGAGGGACAAAATATTTTATAGTATAATGTAGTATATTTGTTAGTAAATAGTATATCTGTATAGTACTTCCCATTTTGAACTGTTGTAAGAATTGTTTCTCATATATCAAATTAAAACAACATATAAGAAAGTAAAAGAACATATTTAAATTTTAAAAAAAAATACCAAAAAACATTTTCTAGTATCTAATATAGAATACTATTCTATACTATTATTTATTTATATATATTATATATATATTATTTGTTAGTATATTACTATATATCTGTATAGTATATCTTGACACTTCTTTCTTTGAAGTGTTGTCAGAATTCTTGTTCATATAACTCACCATCAAATCAAAAAAAAGAGCATTTTTAGTACATAATATAGTATATTTGTTACTTAAATATATAGTCAGTATATTTTATCAGTATATTTTACTTATTTAACTATTGTGAGAAATCGTGCCAAAATACAAACAACAAACATAGCAAAAGCCATGAGTCTGGCACATTCGTTTAATAGACACAAAGAGATGTGGAAAATTAGGAATTCCGAGCGTTAGTTAGTTGTTCTAGTGGAGAAGAAGAAGCACGCGTTATTTAGGATAGACAAAGCAGTGACAAAAAGCAAGAAAGCAATAAAGAGAGAGAGAGAGAGCGAATGAGAGTGCGAGTGATAGGGATAGAACGATTCGTTGTTTCGCATTTATTTAGACAATAAAATGCTCTATAGAGTTAATCACAGTGTTTGTGTGTGTGTGTGTGTGTGTGTGTAGCAAAAGTTTTGTGTCGAAGCATTCAACCACAAAAGGACAAAGGACAAGCCGGAGCGCAGGCATTTAAGGAAACGTTTTCAATTAAGGCGAAATACCTTAAGGTAATGTTGAAATCACTTAAAGAAATGATAATCACTTTGTACACACACGTTTACCACCTCGGGGGCTGCTCACTTCACTCCCGCCCCCTCCACTCTTTTCTCTGAATGAGTTCAGCTAATACTAAATACTATATAGTATACTATGGCCCCCAGCTCTCTATGTGAGTCCTTGAGCTCACGTCCTTGTCGTCGTCGTCGTCGTCTAAGTCAGTTCAGGTTGTTGTTCAGTTCACTTGCTTTTGTAGTGGATTAACCCGAGCAAAAGAAATAAATTCACCTGCAGATGCTGACGAGTCGTTGCCACCACCCTTCCACCCATCCACCCCTCTCTACTCTCCACTCTCTCTGTGTGTGCGAATACTTAAGCTTGAGGAATTCCATATGGGGAGAGAGGGAATGTAGCACCGGAAATGGCAATATCCAGAGCCAGGATAACAACTGAGGTAGCTGCTGGTTTGCTGTTTGCTCTCTCTTTTGGGGTAAGCTCTTTTTGGCCAAAAGAGGAAAAAGGTAATTTAGTAAATAATAGGGTCAAAGACAAATATTGTTGTGGGTTGTGGCATTCGCTTCTGCTTCTGCTTTCGCTTCTGCTTTTGCTTCCAGCGTGGTTTTTGTGCGTGAAAAGCGTGTATAAGTTACTTTGAAGCAATTGACTACGATTACGATTAACTGCCTTTAGCTGTCGAAGAAGCATATTGATTCCACCACATACTTACACCAACAAAGGGAAGTAGATGGAGAAGGAGGAACGCGAGAGGAGGAAGGAGAGGAGGCAAAGCCAGCCACATTCTATCGTGAGTATGTGCGAAGATATTTACAAGTGTTCTTGAGCTCGACCCTCGGGGAGCGGATTATTATCATATTTTCACTGTCACTTTGAATAACATTTTTGACAACAAATTTGAAAGAGTCGAAAGAATTCGCATAAACGATTTGCAGTTTGCTCTCAAACTTATTAAACAAAATGTAATCATTAGAACTGAAATTTTATATAAATATTTTTAGGAAAATATCAATTAAGTCAATTATAGTCAATAAAACTAATATTTTATATAAATATTTGTGAGAAAATATCAATTTATTATATTTTTTAGAATTTGAATAGAAGCAAACTTATACTGTAAATATACTAAAATGTACCGTATATATTTGGTATATCGATATCCATGACGAAAATCTAAGAAAGCTACCCATTTTGAACATAAGTAAAAAAGTGCGGTATTATTCTTACAATACACCAAATTAATACACTGCACAAACACAAAAATATACCAAAGACCACATTTGGTATATCGCTGCAGTAATGCACCAAAGAAATATATATTTTGGTATTATTATTATTTCGGCATCGGATCTTAGTTTCTTTGGCTGACAATCTGGTATATTTTGGCCTCTGTGGTATATTACTACATTCGAAATATACCACAGAGGTCAAAGTATACCGGATTGATTGTTAGCCAAAGCAGTAAAGTAACTTAAATATTGTAGAACAATATAACTAAATTCGATAAGTCAAGGATTCTCCTCTGGAGAGATCCCAAAAGCTGATCTTCATGTTAGTTTGTATTTTCCCCAAAAAGTATGCTTTATTTTGGTTTAAATTTTATGAGCGTTACTTACTAACAACTAAGCTCAAATTTAAGCAAAAATGATTTTTATTTCTGTGGTATATTACTATATTCGAAATATACCACAGAGGTCAAAATATACCAGATTGTTAGCCAAGCAACTTAGACCCCATAGTGAAGTAACTTAAATATTGTAGAAGAATATAACTGGATTCAATAACAAGAAAGTGTAGCATTTACTTTTAAGTGAGATCTCAAAGTTTATATTCAAGTTCGTTTGTATTTGCCCCAAAATGTAGGCTATGTTTTATTTTTAATTTAAAAATGCATATTCCATTAAAGCGCTTGAAGTTTATAATCGTTGCTTACTAACAACTAAGCTATAATTTAACAAACAAAAATGGTTTTAATTTCTGTGGTATCTTACTACATTCGAAATATACCACATGCATAGGCAAAAATATACCAGATTTCTCAGACAAAACAGCTAAGACCCTCTAGAGAATTAATTGAAGTATTCATATAACTAGATTCAATAACAAGAAAGTGTAGCATTTACTTTTAAGTGAGATCTCAAAGCTGATCTTCAAATTCGTTTATTTTTGCCCCAAAATGTATGCTATGTTTTATTTTTAATTTAAAAATGCATATTCCATTAAAGCGAAGTTTATGCTAACAACTAAGCTCAAATTTAAACAAAAATGATTTGAATTTGCAAAAAATTGTATTGTATTTGATTTATTTGTTACTTACAGCTAATGGTGGATCAAGAGAACATTCACTCGATGCGATGTATGCAACTGAAAGTTGACTCCCCATGATTTGTTTACAATTCCGCATTTATTTGCTGTGCAAGTGACTCGTCGTAATTTCTAATCAAAGTGAGTAATGTATTAAAAGTAATATTTTGTTCTTTTCCGTGTTCCGTGTTCCGTGTTCCTGTTCCCCATTTTGTTTTCGTCCTGCTGCTGCTCCTGTTTTTTATGCTTTATTCAAATATTTTGTTAATGCAAGATTTTGTGGCTTTTAGACGCGCTCTCCCCATAAACTTAGCTTTGGGTTTGGGGTTGGGAAGCTATGAACAAAACTTGTTCTTTGATGCAACACATTTCAGTTTTTTTTTTTCTACAAAAGCGCGGATGTATAGAGGGGGTGGGAGAGGGAGAGGGGGAGAGTGTGTGGTAACTGCCAGCGGGAATGGTGCGACGGACATTAAGTAGTAGAATGTTGTCTTTATAACACTGTGAACACAAACAAAGAAAAGGTCACAGCATGCCTTTGGCACAGCAACAACAACAGCAACAACAACAAAAGTCAAGGAAACTTCTTCTTCTCACCCCGCAGCAACAATTTTTCAATAAATTAGGTTTCTTTACAGATTCCGTCGTCGTCGTCGTCGTCGTCTCAGTATCCATTTAAGTTCTCAGCAGCAATTCACCCCATATTTGTTTTGGCTTTTTTGTGTTGTACGCAAACGAGGGCGAAACTGTTGGCGGCATTTACATCCCCCCGCTTCCCCCTTCCCTTTCACCCCTCCTCTTCGAGTCTAGGTCCAGGTCAAGTCCGAGGGCCGCGAGCCAAAAATATGCTTTGCTTTTTTTTTTTGTTTTGCCTTCGAGTCGCGTCGCGTCGCTGATTTATGTTCTTTTTAATGTGGCCAAAGTAAATGTCATTTAATTACACCCGATTTAATGGAATTTTACGCATTATCGGTAAATTTTCTGGAAAAACTTCTTCCTTCTTCCTTCCGCCGTTGGCCCTTTTTAACAAGTCAACTTCCCCCTCTGAGTGGCGAAGGAGGAGGAGGGACAAGGGGAGCGCCTGGGGGGGGAGCGGAGAGAGAGAGAGAGAAGGGCAGTCGTCATTTCATAAGCCACAACCAGATGCGACATACTACATCAAAAGGAAATTCTTTGCATTTTTAAACATCCAAATAGCGAGCACAAAAAATGATAGTAAAATACCCAAAAAAAAAAAAAAAAAAAACCCACAAAAACAAAACAAACAAAAAATACAGATTTAAATTCAAACGGAAAGTGCAAACTTTTATACGCGGAATTACATTTACTTAATTGAAAATAGGGTAGAAGGGTATTATTATATTTTGTGCCGACAGGAAATGTATGTAACAGATAGAAGGAGGCATCTCCGACACTATAAAGTATATATATTCTTGATCAGCGTCAACAGCCGAGACGATCTAGCCATGTCCGTCTGTCCGTCTGTGTGTCTGTCCGTCTGTCCGTCTGTCCGTCCGTCCGTATGAACACCTAGATCTCAGAGACTATAAGAGATAGAGCTATAATTTTTTTTTTCGACAGCATTTGTTATATTTGCACGCAGATCAAGTTTGTTTCAAATTTTTGCCACGCCCACTTCCGCCCTCGCAAATCAAAAAAATCGAATAACAAGCGTAAATTTAAAGCTAGAGTTGCGAATTTTGGTATATACTATAATTACTATAGTAGTTATGATTCCTGAAAAGTTGGTTGCGATCAGATAAAAATTGTGGAAGTTATTAAAGAAATACTTTTGTATGGGCAAAAACGCCTACTTACTATGGGTCTGAGTTGCTGTGGCCGACAATTTGGTACATTGTGCCGTCTATGGTATATTTTGAATGGTGTACTATATCGATATACCAAACATACCATTTGGTATATTTTTAGTAATTTTTTTAGTATTTTCGATATATTGTGAAAATAATACCGCAATATTTTGCCCTTATTAAAAATGGGTAGCGGGTATCTCACAGTCGAGCACACTCGACTGTAACTTTCTTACTTGTTGGGTTATATTTTTGGTAGGGTTATAGTGTTTTTAGTAATTCTGTAGCTTTCTTAATTATCTTTTTGAGGTAGTATCTTCTACTTTTGCTTCCTAGAATTACACCTTTAACTTAGCTTAACTCTGAACTGTTAGTCTCTTTGATATAATTTGATTATAACAAACATTTTATTCATGTAACACAAAGTATTTAAAGTACTATAGTTGCATTCAGTTGCCTGTTGCTTTGTGCATAGAACTTAAGAGAGAACCTAAATTCAGAATGAATTCTATCGAACTATCGATACTTATTGACAGTGTGCCCAGATAAACATATTTATGGTTGCCAGATGCATAGCCAACAACATTATAGTGCCTACTTACATTCAAAGCTGTCACACAAACACAAAACTTATTACTTAAACTTATATTACTTACTTAAACTTTATTTAGTCCTATTTTATTTGAATAGTGCCAGGTATTTATATACTACAATAAATATTGCATATTATGCCGTCTACTCACTAGTAAACTTAAATGTAAAAATACCAAATCCTTTAAACCGTATCATTTTTGAGTATTTATGAACTGCAGATAAGTTTCTCAACCAAGTAATAGCAGAAATCTAAGCAAGATTTCTTATATATTTTATGTATATACATATATTTATATTTAAGTCTTTATGACATCGTCGCACACATTTGGTATAATTTTAAACCCAAAAATAACTTAAAACAAGTAAGAAAGCTACAGTCGAGTGTACTCGACTGTGAGATACCCGCTACCCATTTTGAATGAAAGCAATATATTTTGCGGTATTATTCTCAAAATATACCAAATATTCTACAAAAATACTAAAAAAATATACCAAATGGTATATGTGGTATATCATATAACTCGTAACTCTAGCTTTAAAATTACGCTTGTTAATCGATTTTTTTGATTTGCAGGGGCGGAAGTGGGCGTGGCAAAAATTCGAAACAAACTTGATCTGCGTGCAAACATAACAAATGCTGTCGAAAAAAAAATTATAGCTCTATCTCTTATAGTCTCTGAGATCTAGGTGTTCATACGGACAGACGGACGGACGGACAGACGGACATGGCTATATCGTCTCGGCTGTTGACGCTGATCAAGAATATATATACTTTATAGGGTCAGAGATGCCTCCACTTGTTACATACATTTCCTGCCGGCACAAAGTTATAATACCCTTCTACCCTATGGGTAGCGGGTATAAATAGTGCTGCGACTGTTTCATCAATTACTTTTAATCATACGTATTTCTTGTCCATAACACATTTCTGTACCCATAAAAAGATAACTCTGCCAAACAGTTCTCCATATCATATCATAACAATTAGAAAATTAATGGTCAATGTATTGAATTCGAAAAAATGCATAGATTATTAGATCCTAAAATCTCTCAAGCGTACATCACTTAAATTCATAGGGATAAAACTGATATGAATACATCTATAACAAATCATATAAAGTAATTGGAATCTCTTAGATGTTGTCTGAAGAGTAGATCACTTACATTCTTATGAGTAGAACCGCTGTGCAAAACATCGATAACAAATCTTCTCTAGTAATTGGGATCTCTTAGACAATTATTACAGTCACCTGCCAACTGTCAAACGACATTAATTTATGCCCACAAATCTTAAGCTTACAATAAAAAAAAAAACAAAAAGATTGTTCAAATAATGAAAACATTTATCTTACTTGAAGCAGATGAACTTACCTGTAGCTAAAAAGGAAAAAAAGGGAACAAAAATGGGAAAGATTGCGGCAATTTGGTGGTCAAGGAGCAAGGAATAACAAAGGCTAATTATAGCTGACAGTAGGTGACTAATCTGTCGACTTAAGCGGGGAAAATGGGAGCGAAAGTAGCGAAAAAAAAAAGCAGCCATAACAACAATAACAATGTAAAGAAAGTAAAATCATTTCACAGCACATGGCAACATGATGATGGTCACATCTGTCCCAGAGTCAGGATAAAATTGCTTTACGACGAGTTGGTTTTCGTTTTTTCTGCTGGGTGAGAGTGAATTGCATATTTCAACGGGGCAGAAGACGGGATGGGAACGAGGAGGGGGATGGAGAGGGGGTGGCATTAAAATGCCTTGTCCCAAGCTGTTGGGGAACACGAAGGTAATTGCTATAAAATTGCTTTGTAATTGCTTACTAGAAACAAATAGCCGTCACATTAATAAAAACAAAAAAGTAAAAATGCGGTCTTTTAAAGTAAAGCAGTTGCTCTACACCCGCCCCCCCTCTCCATCCCTGTTTGCCTCCCTCGGAAGTGTTGGACCCACGTCAGGCGTCACCACTTCGGTGGGTAGTGCCAATTTCAGCTCTCAACTCCGGCCAGAGGGAGAACCGCTTTATTTAATTAGACGCTCACAAACCAATTAATCAATTTTGGGGTTCCTGCCTCCCGCATTTTCACTTTCCTCTCTCTCTCTCTCTCTCTCACTCTCTCTCTCTCTCTGTCTTTCTCATTTCGCTCCTTTTCTATTCCAATTAACGTTCGCCACTCTTCATTTAGGTCCAGGTCAACCCTGAAGCATCATGTTCTTTCTCTCCGTGTCCATTGTTGTCTATTGTCAATGTCAAATTATGTACACTTTTATGCTAAAATTAAGTAATGCCTCCTCTCTCGACCAACAACCATGAACAACAACAACAACCAGTCAAATTGAGCATACAAAAAATAAATAAAATCCCGTTAAGACCATTTATCACCCGACAATTTGTTGTCGCTTTCTTTCTTTCTTTTCCCGTTTCCGTTTCCGTTATCGTTGACGTTGACGTGATATTATTTACAGAGGACTGATTTCACCCTCTTGATTTTTTGTTAACCGCATTTGACGTCAACTTTCAACTACGCGTGTTTTTTTTTTTTACATCTAAACAATGTTTACTTGGTCCACAAAATCACTTGCAATCACTTTCACGCTTTCATTACAAAAATAACTGCAAATTAATGTCGAAATTACAAATCCCGAAAACTTCCTGAAAAACTTCCAAAATTTGCCATTGCTTACTAAGCATCATTTTATACTAAATATTGAATATTATACCATATTCACACTAGTATATTTTAACGCAAAAAATCGCAAAAATACTTTTGACTACATAATTGTTGCAGAGTTTATGAACTCTAGATAAGTTTCTAAGCAAAGCTAATATGGAGACTTTGAAAATTCTGATATATACAGATGTGCTCATTAAAATAGCAGTCCGACATATTGTATATTCCTTTTTGTTAGTTGGTAAATAAAAATTATAAAAAAAATAATACAAAATTCAACATCAATTTATAACTTTGTGCAGACAATCTGATATATTTTGACTTCTATAGTATATTTATAATATAGTACTTTAACGTTATACCAAATATGACATTATGTATATTTTAGTATATTAGTGGTACATTACTTTGGTATATTTTGAAATAAATACCGCATACTGTGTTGCTTTAATTCACAATAGCTAACGGGTATCTCACAGTCGAGCATACTCGTCTTTATTACTTGGGTTTGCTAATATGGAACTTTTGAAAATTCTGATGTGCTCATTAAAATAGCAGTGCGACAGAAGCAACACTATATAAGGATTTTTTTCTGCATATTTCTTTTAGTTAGCTGGAGAATTAAAATTATAATTTCATCTTTCATAATTTAGCATTCAGGCATTTTCAAATAATAAAGCAACATCTCCAATTCGATTAAATAAGGCTGTTAATATTCCCACATTATAAGAATTTACATTTTCAAAAAAAAATACTTGACAAAGTTCAGAAATATGCGGAATAATATAATAATAATACTAAATATTTAAATCGCTTTTAGAAATGTAGAAGTCAATTGGTATTAAATTATGATTAGCTCCTTTCATACCAATTCACTTTCCACATTTCTAAAAATTGAATGAAATATTTATTAAAATTCCTGAACTGTAAATACGCTTTCTAAACTGATCCAACTTATTAAAATCGCATTCAAATAACGACTTGCATCTGCTGTGTCAATAATATTGCATACTTTATTCCAAACAATTGTCATAATATATTTGATATTCTAATTCATTTCTAGCAAAAGTATTTTGCAACTTTTCAAACACGAATCGCAGTCGAAAACTTCGGAAACTTTCTGCCACAAAAATGGAGTGGGGAAATACTAACAAATCTGAGGAAATCAAATAGAAATCATAAACGCAAAAAGATAGTAGTTGAATAATAATCCTGCTCATATGCTACTGCTGTTGTGTGCAATTGAATGTTTATGTTTATGTTATGTTTATGTTTATCGTTATGTTTATGTTTATCCTCGGCAATGCTCGAGCAATGTTTATGGCCACGCATGCCAAATGAGCAAGCAAAATTGTTGCGAAAATTAAATCTTATTGTTTATTAAAGTGTTTCCCCGTACAGGGTAAATTTCCTAAGGGAGAAGCTTATCATATGTCGCCTGAAGTCGTGTCTCTTTTCCACTCCCACTCTCTCTCCCCCTCTTCCTCTAATACACTGTACTACACAAGTGCAGATGAGGCAATAAAATATGCAGCACAAGTGTAAATGAAATGTTAAAGGTGAAACTGAGAGAGAGAGAGAGAGAGCTAAAGTATCAAAAACGCCAAAATTTGCATATTAAAAATTTAGCACATGCATTTTGCCAAGTTAGGTTGGCAGTAAGGGGGGTAAGAGGCTGAGGCAAGTGGGCAATAAATGCGTGTAGTCAATGCTAATGTGGCCATTAGACGCGTGTGAAATTCATGATCTCATGCAAATCTTCAACGCACAGCACATCCGGCCGATAAAATTTGCAACATTTTGGTGACAAGCGATGGGAGTTGAGTGTGCCACACAGCAGAGGGGAAGGGGGAAAGCCATCTGATGGCAGCAAGTGGCAGCATTGTCTGTCTGCCTCTGCCTCTGCCTCTGCCTCCGACTCGCATTTGAAGGTGTCATAAAAATCCTATTATGCACATTACAATATCAAAAGAACAGGAAGCATAGATGCCACACGGCGTCGCCACACGGAACATCGCGAATCCCATGAGGAAATGCGAATGCCAAAAGCTATAGTCGATGCCCCCGATGCTCGATGCTCGATGCTCGATTCTCTGTTGCCCGATGCTCTGTTGCTCTGTTGCCATTGTCGATGTGCCGCAAAGGGCGCAATAATCGTTGGCATAACCGAGAGCATGGGGCATGTGGCATCAAAGCGGTAAATGGCAACAGCAGCACCCACCACAAACTCAAACTCAAACACAGACACAGACACAGACAACCTGAGCTGATGTTACTGTTGCTTTTGCTTTTGCATTGGCTGCGAGGGTTGCCACACTCAACCAAAAGTTAACTTACAGGAAATGAAATAAAGAAATGTTTCAAGTTAAGTGTTTGAAATTTTATAATCAGATTTTATTCAAATCACACGGAACTGCAGACAAAAAAAACAAACTAAACTCAAGTGTTTAAAAAGTGAATTCAAGTTATTAAGCAAACTTCAACTTCAACAATAATCAACATAAAAATTCCAAAAGATTTGTGAATATAGAATTCAAATAATAAAGCAAACTTCAAAACAAATGATGCTAATAGATTTTTTAGTATTGAATTCAAATTATAATATTAAGCAAACTTCAACAATAATCCACATACAAATTCGAATAGAAAAATATAACAAACCAAATATTGAGATCAAATTATTAAGCAAACTTTAACTTCTACTATAATCCACATCAAAATTCCAAAAGATTTTTGAATACTAAATTTAAATTATTAAGCAAACTTCAACTGGCAATAAGTCCGATTAAAATTCTAATATAAAAATTAAATAAACTAAAGTAATGTAAAACTAAAGTAATTCATTAACTTCAACTCCACATAAAAATATTTTTAGAAGCAAACAAGTTTTCATATTTATTTGTTCTTGAATTTACCCTCATTTTAAATTAAAATATATAGCATGTAGTTAAAAACCTCAATAGTTAATGGTACTTTAAATAATCAGTATTAACTCTTTTAAGGTTTTTGTAAATATGTTTACATCTAAAAAATATAGTAAAGAGTATTACATGTCTTTTAATCGTATTTTAAAAACACTTTCACTGGGGATACATAAGTATGATAATTTCATATTATTCTAATCAAGTTATGTATAGAAAAAAATAATGGTTGTGTGAGTATACTCAAATACCCGCCACCTTTTATTCTTATGAAATACCGAAATACTGAAATATACTGATGGTTATTCGGTATATTGGTATACCATAAAGTTAAAAAATGATCAAAGTATAGAAATATGCAACATATGCCCACTACACATTATTCTAAAACATTCCGATGTAATATGCCGAAAAAATACTAAAATGTGTTGAATGGTATATTTGATATATCGAATGTATTACATTCGAAATATACCAAAAATACAAAAATGCACCGGATGCTATCTTTTTTAGTATTACATTCAAAATATACCATGGAGTGTAAAATATACCATATTGTCAGCCAAAGCTAAAAAGAAATTGCATTCTTTGTGGCAACCCTCGATTTGTGTGTTGGCATCCCTCGCCGTTGTGCTTTAGCTGCGCTCTTGCGTCTTCTGACGAATGCGCCGTAATAAAATGAAGCAACCAGAAGATTTTTAATAAATTTGCAAGCAAATCAACCACTGCCAAAAAAAGGTGTCCTGGTGGCGATGCCACCGATGCCAGCTAGCCAGCCAGCCAGCCAGCGATGTGGATGCCACCAGCAGAGAGTGGCAAGCAGTAAGCAGTAAGAAGCCAATGGCAAAGTTAAGGCCAACAAAACAACATCAGCAACAACACCCAAAGCGACATAAATTATGACAAAATATGAACCATTGAATGGCAGCAGCAGCAGGACGACGACGAGGCCAAGTAAGGACCACGGGGGGCCTTCAAGCTTCCGCTTGATGCGCGTGTGGCAAGCAGTGAGAAGTAAGGGAAGGGAAGGGCAAAGGGCAAGGGGAAGGGGAAGGTGTAGTAGCTGCAGAGGGTGCGGCGAGTATTTTATGCTCTGGGTGCCAAGGAGAAGAACAACAACAAAAAAACGTGGCAAAACATAAAAGCGAGCAGCATGAAGCGCATAATAAGCAAATTATAGAACGTTTAGAAAGGACAAAACCCGCCTTCCGTTCATACCCCTCCCCTTTCCCCTCTCCCCACGCAAACAAGCTGCGAGACGTTTCGTCATTATGGCCAGAAGGAAACGACAGCGGCTTCTATTTCAGCTTCTGTTTTCTGGGCAATGCAAATTTACATTTATTTAAGCAATATTCTTGAAGGGGGGACACTGGCAAAGGGGGAGAGAGAGAGAGAATGGTGGAGGGGGGGAAGATACAATAAATTGTTTCTATTACTTACATCTACATCGCAATGAAGCGGTAAACACACGAACGAACACATTTGATAACATTTTGATAAGCCAGCGCAATTTTCAAATTACTCAAGCAACTGAAAAACTCAACTCTAAACTGCAAACGACGCAGCAGACTCGAAATTCTAAAGCTCAGACTACAGGTTTACCTCATTATGGAGTGCATGAACTACAATCAAACGCCCGAGAAAACGACTAAGGAAGAGCTCAGCTCAGTAGTGCAAAAATAACTTAGTGGAAGGTGGCACCTGAAAGTATGCAACAGATTAGCAAATTATTAAGTAAGAAATGTATTAAACGATGCAATTTGGTATATTTTATACTATATGGTATATTTTTAATGTATTAGTATTTTACTATACCAAATGTGGTCTTTAGTAAAGCCAAGCTTTGTCAGACAATAGTATAGTATAGTATCTACGTATAGTATATTTTATATATATAGTATATTTTAAATGTAATAATATATTAATATACCAAATGTGATCTGCTTTGTCTGACAATCTGGTATATCTTTCATACTCTTTGGTATATTTTGAATGTGCTAGTATATCGATATAGCAAATGTGATCTATAGTAAAACCATGATTTGGTTAACAATCTGGTATATTTTGTACTCTATGGTTTGAATGTAAGTGAATATTGATATAACAAATGGAGGCTTTAGTATATTTGAGTATTTCGCAGTATATTATTTTTAAGTTATAATTTCACACTAAAGGTCACGTTAATATAGCAACATTATACAGTTAATTGTTATATTTGAATCGTATAAAAAATAAAAAAAGAATTATGTGTGAAATACCCGCTACTCATTTTCAATACAAGCAAAGCAGTGCAGTATTATTCTTAAAATATACCGCAAAATACGAAAATATATCGAAGCCCATATTTGGTATAACAATGAAGTACTACATTCGAAATATAGTATACCACAGAGGTCAAAATATACCAGATTGTCAGCCATACAAAAATATTTTGTAAATAACTTTTATCATTTAGCATTTTTATTCAAACTTCCAGGAACTTTATAAGGATAGCAAACGCTTCTTCTTCCTTCGAACTAACCGAAAAATTGTAATTATAGATTTCAACTATAATCGAACTTTTATTATTTACCGAAATTATGAGTAATATCTCTAACCTTAAGCTTTATGTTAACCGATTGCTACTCCAATAAATATGATAATTGCTTAGATGCCAGCTGGTGACCAGCGGCCCCTTCCCCCTTCACTTCTCCGTCGTCTCTCATTCTCGACCATAATCCATAAACTATGCATATAGTATAGAAAATGGCACACACTGGGAAACAATAACAACGACGTGCCAATAAAATGTAAATGTGATTTGCGAGTGTGGTAAAAAGGCAACAAAAAAAAGGGCTAAAGAGATCCATGTTTTCCGTAATAAATAACTAAAAACCAGCTGAGTTTTCGAATAGTACGGGGAAAGAAGCATATTAGCTAAAGCAATCGATTTGATAAGTATAAAAATGATTATTCAATAATTTCACCGAGGAAATTCTAGAGTACAAAATATAGACAATGCTTGAAGTGGAAATCATTTATGGTATTTCCTCAATTCCATGAAAATCCAATTACCAAAGTGAAGAGATAGCGCATCCCCTAGTTGAAAAAGATCTTTTACAATTTGCACTTTCAATTTTTTTCCCGAGATAATTTAATTTATTTAAACTTTCCTACGGGGTTTTCTCTCATTGAGGAGAGCTGCATATAAATTCATAAAGTGGAATTGATGGGGCCACAACTATGTATAATAAATTGAAAAGAATCCCTTAAAAATGGTATAAAAATTTTTACGACTGAATTCTCTCACTCTACAGATTATGGTATATATATTTTACCTTCAACCTCAAAAGTTAAGGTTGAGGTTGAGGTTGAGGTTGAGAGTTTCCAATATGCCATCGATGCGATGTGTGTGAGTGCGATGTGCTGCGAATACTAAACATTTTCGGTTTTTGGCCTGTGATTCTCCCGTTATTTGCCAAAAGATTTATACTTAACGGCAAAAGGTGCTTCAAGTCGCCTTCTCCTTCCCCTTTTCCCCTCGGTTTTTGGTCTGCATATCGATGAGACGTGTGTGCGCAACGAAAATGAGATGGGAATGAAGTCGGTGTCGGAGTTGGAGATGACGGAGAAGCTGACCAGCGGCTGTCTTCTTCCCCAGGGTGTCGTAATTTTGCGAGATATGAATGTAAAACAATTTTCAGGGCACAAAAACTGTCGAGAGTGTGTGCGTTACTTTTGAATTTGTTACTCTCCACGGAGAGCTGCTGGTGGTCAAATGCAATCGATAATACTCGCGCCAATCAATACACACTACTCCGCACATACCCTGTAGAAATACCCTGTCTCAAAATCGAGTCTGGCATATGCTAATGTTTGTACAATCATTACAAATTGTTTTCCGCTATCAGTCGCATGAATCAAACAACAACAAAAAACAATTACAAAAGCAAAGGAGGAGGTTGAGGAAATTCCTAAACAGTCACGTGACCTAAAAATCACAATAAATCCGTTAAAAGTCCACCGAAAATTTCAATAAACATCAGTTGCGGCTCTCTCACTCTGTCCGTCTGACCTTCTTCCTTTTTTCGTTCGTTCTTCCTTCTCTCCGGTCCTGGCACATTATTAACTTGTCATACAAAGATAAAAATTTATCAGCCTAGATGCGTCGTGTGCCGTGTTACTTCACAGCGTGAGCTCAACGTTTGGAACAACGTCGTCGACAACATTCCACGACCAAAAACTACCCCCACCAAATGCGCAAAAACCCAACCGAATCCAACCAAACCAAACCAAACCCAACCCAACCGAATACTCAACCACTTTTCACAGCCCCTTCGTCCAGACTGAGCCGAGGCGAAGCGAGGCGAGGCCGGCGAAAAGATGAAAAATTACTATAAAACGTTTTGTGGCATTTTAATGTCCACAATATTCGTGTTTTCCGCCTTTATGAAAAATTCAAAAGAAAAACAAAAGCCAACGCAACAATATGACCGACACTCTGATCCCAGGCATTAAGCGGCCACCAAATATATAAAAATAAAAAAACGACAAGTAAGAAAGCTACAGGCGAGTGTGCTCGACTGAGAGATACCCGGCCAATGAAAGAATTTTCAATGAAAACTTAAAAGTGTGGTATATTATACTTGGAAATATATCCTAAAGAAAATATTCTACAAAATATTAAAATCTAACGCAAGCTACATTTGGTATATCAATATACTATCACAATACAATACAAAATACGCTATATTTTCAACCAAGCAGCAAAAATACTAAATATACAACAAGCCATATTTAGTATATTATTATGCCATTACACATAAAATATACCGTTGAATACAAAAAATACGCGAAATTTTCAACCAAGAAGCTGTCTAGAGAAAATACCGAAATATATCGCAAGTTATATTTGGTATATAAACATACTATTACATCTTAAATATACCATTGGATACAAAATACACGAGCTTTCATCCTGGAAAATTTTAAAATATACCGCAAGTTATAGTTGGTTTAGCAATATACAATTACATATAAAATATGTAATAATATTATATATAGTAATACTAATAGTAACAGTATAAACCGGACTGGAAAAATACTAAAATATACCGGAAACTATATTTATTATACCAATATACTATTTTATATAAAATATACCAATGCAAAATACAAACCAAGCAGCTAAGACTTGACTGTAGACAGACAGAAGCGCAGACGGACATTTCTATATCGTCTTGGCTATTGGCGCTGTTCCAGAATATAGATATATACTTTATAGTCGGAGATGATTCCATCAGCCTGTTGTAGCTACAAAGTTATAATACCCTTCTACCCAAAGGGCAGCGGGTATAATAAAATTATATATAAATATGTCTAAGCGAGGGAGTCCAAATATTTTCTTCACCACAAATCTCTTACATCTCTCTCTACCTCTCTATCAGTAGATCAACAAATTTTCATACTACGTTTTTTAGGTATTAAAGTTCTTGTTGAGTTCCTAATTAATTTGCAGGATTATGTTAGATAGTTGATGGTAGTATATGTCAGTTTTAGGTCATCCTTAACCATATTATATTTTATATACAACAAATTTTAACAGTTTTTTTTTCAAATTTCAGATTTACAAAATTTCTATGAAAAGTTTATTTGCCAAGCAAACTTGTTGCACAATTCAACAATTAGAGTAACGTAAAGGTAAGTTTGTTATATTATTTAACAAATAAAATCATTTGCAATCAACAAACAACTTTTTCCTTGGACCAGTTTTTAGTCTCAGGTTTCTGGCGAAAAACATGAGAGACACAAGTTTAACTTATATTGTATAGAAATAATACTTTAGAGTTGGCTTCCATTTTGCATAAAATATCGTAATTTACAGTTAACAAGGCAATAATTGAATGGAATGCATATTTTTATTTTGCATTTATTTGTTATGATTGTAGAATCAAATTAGAATTCAATTGTATAGCTTGGCGATCGAGTAGCAAAATAATTTTTAAGCTGGAGATACAATTTTTGGTATATTTTGTACTCTATGGTATATTTTAGACGAAACAACAACATAGTACATATAAGCCTCTGTATATTTTTTGGTATATTTTAGCTAATATCACACTGTTTTGATTTAAGCGTTCCGATTTTTGACAATCTAGTATATTTTGAACGAAATTGTGTATATCAATATGTCAAATATAGCCCTCGGTATATTAATTTGATATAGTTTTAGAATACCACACTATATTAGTTTTAGCTGGTATCTAATAGAAAGCTATTTCTCTATTTTAATTAGTATTTTTCAAGTCAAGCTTAAATTAATTTACTTGTTATTAAAAAAATTTATGAAAACAAAAAAAAACTTTAACTTTTGCAAAGTTTGAACACTTTACTATTGAATATATTAATTTCGAGATCGCAAAATGTGCAATAAGTGAATTATGAGGTGATAATCTTTGGCAGCATTTAATCGAGTGTTGCATATACTCAACGACGAGAACAATCCAACGAATACTAAAATAATAATGACGAATAAATCACGTCGAATTGTGAGTTGTTTGTGTATTTGGTGTTTGGTCGAGGAATACATAATTAGGCGTTGTCCTTTATTGTTTCATCGCTTTGCATTGAAATTAAGTGCGAATAAAAAGCTCGCCACTTCATTTGTATGGGCGACATGCAACGTGTGGCAAGTGTGTGGCAAGTGGGGCAAGTTTGCCTGTGGCCCAATAAAGCGACTCAAATCAGGAGCATTATTCATTAGTCGATGGCAGTCCAATAATTTTCTAGACAAACACTGAATGAGTGTGTATGAATGTGTGTGTGTGTGTGTGCGAGTGTGTGGCCATTTAAAGAGGCAAAGACGCCTGCTACATTTTGATTGAACTCATTGGATGCGCTTGGCTTGAACAGAGTTGCTTAATTGACACCCACAGTCAGTTTTATCTATGGGAAAACTAATTTCATGGGCGTGCTGTTGAGTCTCTCTCCTCTCTGTGTGTGTGTATGTGTGTGTGTGTGTGTTACACACACATATGTTGTGTTAAAAGTGCGTTCGTTCGTTTGTCCGCCTGCGTTTGCTGATAAGCATTTCATGTCACATCCTTAAGGACCTTTTGCTGCTGCCATCAGACATGAGAGTTCACATGCTGCACCCCTCAGCACAGGACACACAGCACCGCACCGCACCCCTCCACTCTACACTCGACACTCTCCACTCCTCTCCCCTTCCAAAGCCTATGCCTGCCTTCCTGTCATCGTTACTGTCACCGTCAGCCAGCGCTTAAGATTGCTTTCAACGTCCTTAATTGCTTTTTTTTCTTGTGCCGAGTGCGTCGCTCTCTCTCTCTCCCAATGTGTGTGTGTGTGTGTTGCGAAAGAGTGTGTGCGAGTGTGTGTCTGTGCACAGCAAGAAAAAGTCTATCAAATCAACACTTAGAACAAAAGAACAACAAAGCAGACAGCGCTAGTTTATCTACGCTAGGTTTGAAATCAATTCGTAATCTATGATTTTATAATAATAAGAATAATAATAATAGTTAATTTCGACATTACTTTTCATGTATATGATTATTTGATTAAATTTCTTGTGTAATTTGTGTTGCTAAAAAATCGATTGAATATAGATATTTTCTTACATTTCGAAGTTTAAAGTTGATGAATTTGTACTTTAAATTTCGATAGATTGTTAAAGTCATTTATGATTGGAAAGCATAACAAAAATCATTTGCTCTTTAATTCCTTATTTTTCAAATTGGTTTTATTATTTCATAAACCTACTTTGAAGGTACTGAATATTTCTAAATAATATAATAATTATTATTTTTGAGTGGAAAATTGGTCAAAAGTTGAATGATTTAAAATTAAATTTAAAAAAAAAATAAGTAAGAAAGCTAAAAGCAAAACAATGCGGTAAAATATACCGAATTAATATACCGCACAAATACAAAAATATACCAAAAGTCTATATATTGTATATTACTGAAATGACACACTCTAAATATTTTATAGGGTGCAAAATATACTATAAAGTACAAAATATACCATACAACGTAAAATATACCATATTGTCAGTCAAAGCAACCAAAGATCTTCTACCCTTTGAGTAGGCGATATAATAAATATTTTTGATATTTGTATTGTTTAATTCAAAAATTATTTGCAATTATCTAATAAACCAAAACAATATTTATTTAATGTAACAATATATATATTTCAGTAATATAAAATACAATGCCTAAAATAATAATAATATTCTGGAAAAATACTAAAATATAGTTATATCAAACTAATATATTGAAAAATACTACAAATATACCACTTGATATATATTTGGCATATCTTTTGTCAAACTAATATATTGCAAAATACTAAAAATATACCACATGTTAGAATTGGTATATTATTATATCAAAATACTAAAAATATACCACTTGGTATATTTGGTATATATTTCTGTCAAACTAATATACTGCAAAATACTAAAAATATACCACATGTTAGAATTGGTATATCATTATATCCAACTAATATATTACAAAATACTAAATATATATCACTTGATATATTTGGTATATAATAATTACATGTATGCTTTATATTCTTAAAATGAATTTCAATTTCGCCCACCACATTTTCTCTCAGTGTACGAGTGTGTGTCTTGGCATTCTTTTGATGTGCTCCTTCGAGTCGGTGGCATGGCAAAGCTTTTGTCATGGCCATGGACATGGCCGCTGCTCAGCGTCTTCGACATCCACGATGAGGACGTGTTTCGTTCAATTCGCTGCTGTGTTGTGCGTCGTCGTTGTCGTCGTTGTTGTCGTTCCATTTTGGCGCAGGAAGCGTTATTTCAATTTCCGCCTTTCCGTTTTCCTTTTTGCGCCAAACAGCCGCCCCAGACACGCCATTATTGTTTGACGTGTCAGTGTTAATGAGTCATTGTCCATTAAGTTTGCTCATTTCAAACGGGCAATTAAATTCGACTTTATTGCACTTCAACCATATACCGACGTATCCCCGTATTCCGTATTCCGTATTCCTCATTCGTCGTATGTCCGATACTCTCGATGTCCGCATTCGATACTCGGACACAAAACTCAACTGAAACTGATGACGATCCCGCCACACAGATGGACATTGAAACCGCAACGAATCTGACTGAACTCAACTCAACTTAACTCGACTCGTAACATGCCCAACACATACACACACATACACACACACACACACACAGAAACACTCGCACACACACTCATCAACCTCCGCTAGAGACTCAGCTGCTTGGCTTGACCGAAGGGGGCGTCTCAACTAAGTAGAGCTATAAATCAGCACATGTATCGCATAGACCGACCTCTCTCACAATTCAACTAAATTATAGCTACGCTTTAAGCAACACTCCAACAATATTCCTTTCGCAATTAACAATTGTCCCAAAAAAAAAACTCAACGAGGGATTGCTTGCTTTTCATTTGATTTTATGGTTCACAAGTGGTTAATGCATTTTCAAAACAAAACAAAAAATAGAGCAGCACAATTGCATTTTTTACTAAAACAATGCAATTTTCAATGTACAATACATGTAGAACATAGTATAATAGAATTTGCAAGCATAAAAGTGTGTACGCTAATTAATATACTATAATAAAATACTAAAAGTGTTGTTTGGTATTACGAAAATACCATTTCACTCCATAGCATACAACATATTTATCTATTGAAGCAATGAAAATCAATGCAAAATAGAGTTTTCGAGCTTAAAAGTGACATCGACGATTATACTCATTATATACCAAATGTTTTGTTTGGTATAACGAAAATACTACGCTATTCCATAATATACCATAGAATACAAAATATTTTTCTACTGAAACAATAAAACACAATGTGCATAGTGAACATAGTATAATAGAATCTTCGAGCATAAAAGTAATAAACCTGATATACTATAATAATATACCAAAAGTATTTTGTATAACATAAATTCTATTTCATTCTATCCAACATCTTCGAGCACACAAGTGAGACCGCTAACTCTTAATATACCAAAAGTGTTGTTTAGTATAGCGAATATACAAGTTTATTCCAAAAATACCATAGAATAAACAATATACCAACTAACTGCAGCCGCTGCTATAATAAACATAACTTTGTTCAAGTTAACAAAGTTTTGTATCAAATGTTGTATATTTAAGACTGCTAATTTCCAATAAAAAATAAAATAATATATAATAACAATAAAATATAATATATGTAAATACTTTCGCCCAATGGGTAATGTGTAGATAAATACCATAAATATATCGTAACCCATTTAAATTCGAGTTTACTAATGAAAAGTTAAGGAAATAATCAAAATTAAACCCAACTATATGCATTAATTACAAAAAAAGAACAAAGAAAATTTAAGTTACGAAAAATTAGAAACAAATAGTGTGACCAAACTCTGCTAAACCTTCTCTAGGGGATGCAAATTAATTGCAGTATCCAGTAATAATATAAATTATTTAAAAACATATACATACATACATATATGGTATATGATTTCATAGCCTAATTTTTTATTAGAAATCAAATATACAGATAAAACATATTAGACTATGTAAATTTATCACTGACTTTATTCTTGTTGCACAAACTTTGTAATAAAAGATTTTTCTTCTTTTCACAGAAAAACAGAAGAAGCATTGACCGAAGAATGTTCGACAACAATTGTGATGGAGATGAAGACATTAAATACTTCATTTAAAGGTTTGTGACTAATTTAATCTCAAAAAGAAAATAAAAGAAAAGAAAAAGATTTGCGAAAAACACTTGACTGCAGATTCTAATATGAAATGAATCAGATATCGAAGTTGAGTTTGCGAGTTAAGTTGGAGCCAGTTTCTGAGTTCCCCACGGAAAACGCAGTCGAAAGCACGCGCAAGCATGTCACAGCATGTCAAGACATGTGTGTGAGAGTGTGTGAGATGTCATAAATCAGCTGCAACGGGCAGCAAAATATGAAACATGGCAGCATAAATAATTAACAAACTTGGCTCAAATGATAAATTTTTTTGTTGGCAAACAAAGACGAAAGAGATAAGTTCGTTTAATATTTATGACAAAATACGCTTAGTAAGAGTGAGTGAGTGAGTGAGTGAGTGAGTGAAAGAGAGAGAGAGAGATGGACAGATATGCCCTTCTTCATAAACTATACAACACACACTTCATACATATTCAGAATGCCCTTGGCACTTGACACCAGCCTCTGACCTCTCGCTCTCGCTCTCTTTCTTTTGACTAGATATCGAGAGGAGAAGGAGAGAAGACAAGTATGTGTGTGTGTGTGTGTGTGTGTGTTGTACTCGCTAATCAGAAGAGACAGAGAGGGAGAGGGACACTACGATTGTCAGTGATTTACGAGCTGCCCCAATCAGACAGGACAACGGGGACACACAACACAGAACACAGAACACAAGAGAGAGAGATACATCTAGCATCATAATTCGTCATTGCATTTGATTTTATTTCAGCGTTATTTATTTGCATTATTTATTTATCCCATTACAACGACACAAGGGAAGAGAGAGAGAGAGAGAGAGTCAGAGGGAGAGGGAGGCAGCCAGGGGGACATTGCCGTAATATGTTTTGTCCATATGTCCATTTGCGTGTCTCATGGCCATGAGCACGAGTCCAACGAAACCACAATCCATATCCATATCCATATCCACACATATCCATATCTATATCCATAGCCAATGCCAATCAATAATTTGTGGCCTGTATAAAGATTTATTGGTTTTGCATTCGCCCAAAAACAGCACACGCCCTTCCTTTTCTCCCCTTCTCTCTTTTCTCCCCCTAAATATTACTTTCTTTCTGCACACGCACATGCAGCAGCAGCTGCTCAAACTGAAACTGAGTCTGAAGCTGAAGCTGAAGTAGATGGAAAACTACAAAATATAGTACTATAATTCTGCAGTGTATAATAATTTAACTTTTTGTGTCAGTCTGTCTGTCTGTCTGTCCGTCTGTCCGTATGAAAATTTAGATCTTAGAAACTGTAATACATAGAGCTATATAATATTTTCGGATTTTAGCTGCTTTGGCTGACAGTCTAGTATGTTTTGACCATGAATGTAGGATTTCAACGATATCGGAACTAGCACCTTCGATACATTTTAGTATTTATTTGGTATATTTTAAGATAATAATACCACATTGTTAGTTTTATCCAAAATGGGAAGCGAGTATCTTTCAGTCAGCACACTCGATTATAATATAGCTTTCCTACTTGTATCTTCACAAATATTTGATTCATACATAGTATGTAGAAATATCTAGTATTTTGTTTAGTATTCAACAAAACTAATGTTATATCACATATTTGAGTATTATTTCAACACAATATTGAAATATAATATGAAGAGACCAATTTGTCATTTTCTACTTAAATCTGATAATACCATATATGATATATTATACAACCAATACATTAAATATTCAAATTCTTCGGGAAGATCTTTAGGTTGAGGGCAAAATGAATATGTATTTGTAACGCACTAGTTCCAATACAATATTTCTTAAATATTAAATATAAATAAATATATTAATTACATATGAAAATAATTGAGCATCACTTAAGTGAAATATTAGGTATTTTTGAATTAGAACTTTCACTTTGATTAGATATGCATATTTCAACTGCTTGAGTCCCTAAACTGTAAGTGGAGTTTAAACAATCTCTGGCAGTTAATTCAAAATTGTTTTACAGCGTGTATTTCGAATCATGAATAATGATCCTCTTACGATTTGTGCTAACTATAATTGGGGAGAAGCATTTTGTTTATGGATTTATGTGCATTGCACTGCACTCGAAAGCACTTTAAAGAGTCTTCGACTTATCTCCACACAAAGTTGGAGAATTGCCTTTATATTGTGCGTACTCTAATTACAGCACGTGTATGTATATGTGTGTGTGTGTTTTTTGTGTGTATGTATGGGTGTAATGTGTGTTGTGCTGTTGTGTTTGCAGCAGGCAAATAAATTTGCTGTGATTTGTAGAGCTGTGATAGAAAAGCGCATTAAACTTGCTGCAACCCACATAAATATAACTAGAGGGCATTTAACTACTCAGCGATTACACACATTACACCCACACACACACAGTCATACACACACACACACACACTCAGTGAACAATACTTCATGTGAGAGGATGTTAGTATTTAATGGATGTCCTCGCCAATCTACGCCACGACCATTATGCAAGTGCTTCTGTGTTCTGTGTTCTCTGCTCTTTACTGTGAAAGCCAAAGGTAAATTTGCGACTAAAGAGGAGCGCGTGACACGAACAAGTATATCGATAGAAAAGTCTTTAAAAGTAGTCAGCTTAAATGAAAATTCAAATTTATGTTTATCACGAATTTAAGTGAACAAATTGTTTGTAAAGTTTTCTTTTAATGCCTTAACATTTGTATTTCACATTTAAAATTAAAAAAAAAAAGTTTTCAAATTTTCATATATTTAAAATTTAAACAAATATTTATACATCGACAACGACACAGTTCAGCTAGCAAATTACACCATTTATTTTGGATTAAACGATTTTTTGAAATAATAAACAATTTATCATGAACTTATGTGAGAGAATTATAGCAAGATTTATTTACATTTTTTAAATTGCAATTGAATATTTAAAAAATGTCATAGAAAGCAGCGGCAATTGAAATCTGAAGATAATAATATATTGTGTTAAAATTCATGGAATGAATTTTCATGAAAAATTCATTTGGAACTTAGCTAGTTGCCAAATTTAGTCGCAAAGTTAATTTACTTGCTACTTAAAATGAAGTAATAATAATTTTAACAAATTTGTGTAAAAAGCAACAAATTAAGAGCTACATTTTATTATTATACCCGCTACCCATGGGGTAAAAAAAAACTACAGTATATATGATTCCTGATAATTTGGTTGCGATCAGTTAACAAATTGTAGAAGTTATTAATGAAATAGTTTTGTATAGAAAAAAAATCGTACTGTAATCGGATCATTAACGACATATCTGTTAACTTTTCAATTGTTTTCTTTACTCCAAGTTTTGTTTAAAGTCTTTATCAAAATTGAAGAAAAATAGAGTGATTATCTGAATTTCACTCTACTAAGAAATAATAATAGCCCTAATACAATATCAGCATTTAACTCCCTGTCTCGTGTCACGTGATCATCTCTGGGTAACCGCATCAATAACAGCATCGAAACTGGGCATCGAAAATAGCAACGCAAGTGGCTAAGAGAGCAGCAGACAGAAGTAACAAGTAACAAGTAAGAAAGTTACAGTCGGGAGTGCTCGACTATCAGATACCCGGTAACATTATTTAAAAAATGCCAAACAGTTTAGTAGTATTGTAAAAATATACCAAAAGGCTAATATACATTTTTTAGGGTCGGAGATGTTTCCTTCTCCTTTTTACATAAGTTTCCCGCAGGCACAAAGCTATAATACTTTTCTACCGGGTATAAAAAGTGAGGAGTACGAGTATATATAGCTAATACACACACACACACACACATATATGGCAGACACACTCATTAACAGAGTCGCTGCCGCCCACACAAAAGGTCATAAAAAAAAAGAGAAGAACTTCATTTATTCGGCAAAGAAATAAATCTTTTAATGCACATCGGAGAGTCGTTATTCGGGCATTGTTTTCTCATTTGGCACAACACCTCCTCTCCCTCTACCTCTACCTCTCTCCACCTTAGTCTCCACACCTTCTTGGGTCAAATGTCGTGTCGTTTGGCCATCGATGGACGACCCTTCTCCACTTTCTTCCTTCTCCTCGAGCTGCTGCAGTCACAATAATGTGGGGACAATTTTATCGAAGTGGCCAAAAGCAAATGAAGCGAGGCACGAAGCAGCTTTCAATGATTCTAATTATTGAGCCGCCCCGTCGCAAAACTTTCTTAAGTATCGCGTGCATCATTGTTATTGTTTTTGTTCCTTCCTCTGCTCTGTTGTTTTGCAAATTGCTTTGTTGTGTGCGTCCATCATGATGCGAGAACGCATCCTGTGACCATTTTCCGACCCTGTGTCTGTGTGTGTGTGTGTGTGTGTGTGTGTGTGTGTGGGCGGGTACGCTCATTACGTTTCCAACTCCAACTCTCCAGCTCTGTGCTCTCTATGGTCAATATGTCCCACAAGGCTAGCCAGGCTAGCCAGGCAGTTGTCGCGTTTCTCCTGCGCCTCGCCTCGCCTCGACTCGACTTGATGTTATGTATGTGTTTATATGGCCATTTGTATGTCCTTTCCCTTCCCTTCCTTTTCGATGGTGACCTGCGAAAATGTCTGTGTCAAGTTGTGAGTAATAATGCGGAAACGCCAAGCAAAAGCGCAACCCGAAATAAAGCTCGTAAATAGCTCTGAACGAACAGCAGCAGCCAGAATATGCGAATAGCGAATACTCTAACAACTAAGAATAATCGTTTTTTTTTAATTACTAAAAGAAAAGGCCAAATTCAATTATTAGCATAAGTATACAACTATTTAGAAGGCTTTCGAGATTGGCTTCAGATTGATATAGATTTGCATATTGTATACTATTATACACTGAACAAATCAAGAATGAAATTTGAAATTCTTAATGTTAGAAAACACATCTTGATTCGAAGAACATTTGATATAAGACCTAAGTTTTTTGTTCTTTCTATTTATTATTCATTGTTTATTATAGCATATTCGTACATTTCTGCGAAATACTTTGAGTTACGTATTTTTTTAGTTTTCTTTAGCAGTCACTTAATTATGCGTAACGTTCAGTTTTACAGAAATTTAGAGTAATGTTTACGAAAGTTTTTCCGCATACGTTTTAAATTATTAATTATTGCTGTAAATTTGTAACTATCTGCTTTTTGAAATCTGCAAATTTCGAAATTTTGCACATTTTTGTAGCATACATTTCAGCGCGTAAATTAGGTCAGCAAAGTTACGTATGATTGCAATTGAATTTTCATAAAGTGATTGAACAATACAATTAAAGGCGCTTATAAAAAATGAATAGTGGAGCAGACTCTTCGATTTGCATATTTGGCTGACAATATGGTATATTTTGCACTCTTATATATTTCATGTAGTTCTATATCAATATACCAAATATTACATTAGGTGCATTTTTAGTATTTGAATGTTGTATTATATCAATATACCAAATATAAATTTACGATAGGTTATAAACTTATTTGTAATCTATGCCTTAATAATAATAACAATAACTGAACAATTCTTATACTTCATATATGTTATGATTGCTTACAGTTTGATTCAACAAGTTATTTTCCGCTCGATTTGAATGAGACACAAAACCCAGAATTTCAATATTTGTGACAGCATCGATTCATAATAGTTGAGGAGTGAGAAGAAGAGTGGTAGGGGAAGGGAAGGCGCACGTCTTCTTCAGTGCTTGACATGTGTCACAAAGTGGATGACATATGCGATTACATCGCATTATTCGCACTGACAAATGTCGAGGCAAACAAAGGCCCATTAATTAGCTGTACGTGTCCATGCATTACACGAGCATTTTTGTTGTGTCCTTTTGCCACAAGTTTTGCTGTTTGCTCGCTGTTGTTGTTGATGTCCTTCTTGTGGTGTTTTGTCTGCGGGTTTGTCAAGTCTATTTTGCGGGGAGTATGTAGAATAATAGCTCTTGTGTGTGATGTCTTCAGATGAATGTGTCCATGGACCACGTACATAAGCACATAATTACGTATCTTTCTTCTTTTCTTCGCAGTCCTCCCCACTCTCTCTCTCTCTCTCTCTCTCTCTCTCTCTCTCTCTCACTTTCGTTCTTTTTCTTGTATTTTGCGCAGACAGCGGGAAAGTTAAATTGCAGAAATCGCAAAACTTTACTATCCACAAGCAAAAGTAATGGAATTGTGTAATTAACGAGACTCCTGGGTAAAGACTTGATGAAATGCTCCACTTCCAGTGAAATCAACTCACATACGTAATCTCACACACACACACACACACACGCATAAATAAATGGTTGCAAGGTCCTTGTTGTCGCCTTTAAATGTTGTTCAAATGGCTGAGCAGGTAAACTAAGAATTCTTCAATTAAGAGACTTCTTCACAAATGATTGAAGACATTCACAAATCTCAAATACGTTCTTTTCGATTTCACAATTTAAAGCAACACATATATATTATTTATTAATTTTAAGTGACCGAATTGCATTGCGTATTGTGTTTTGTTTGAAGTTGTAATGAAGTCGATACATAAATGAATTAAATTAATAATAAATAAATAAATAAATTAATAATAAATAATGATAATGAATAATGTTATTCAATAAATATATACCATAGTTAATATAATGTCCTTTTAATAATCGCATTTTATTCATTTTTTTTCTTTAATTTCTTTACAGGCCTTACATTTGTTGGATTTTACTAACCCACAGCACACTTCACTAATTCCTAAATTATTGCAAAATAATTGTAAATTATAAATCAATAAATTTAAATTAACTTTACAAAATTTCAATAAAGCGCGTTGTTTTTATTTGGTTGAAATTAGCAGTCTTAGAGTTCAGCCTGAAAGTATGCTACAAAAATTATTACATTACATTTACGAAATTAAAATTTTTGTAGCATACTTTGAGGGTGCAAGTATGGTATTTTTTTGGAAAAACCGCTATATCTCGGCCATATCCTGCCGCATTTGCAAAGGACACATATTTCCAGGATCACAAGGACCAATTCTATCGATTGGCATCAAAAATATTTTGATTTATCCAAGGATTCAATATTTGTAATTTTTCAATAGCTAATTTCAGGATAACTCATGAACCACAAGGACGAAGTGAATGTCCTTTGGCACGATGATAGCTCTCATCAAAGGCGTTCGTTTGATCCACAGGAGCCGCAAGGATCAGGCAGGATATTGCCAAGATATTTCCGAATTTATCTATAAAAATAATTCACTTTATCTCGGATCCTGCAAGGATTTCGTTCTTTTGAGTTCAACTATTCGCTTGTCTTTAAAAGTACAATCCTTATGCCAAAGGACATAATGCTCGTCCTTCCAATGGCTGAGACACAGTAGATTTTCTATATTTTTTTCCACTTTTTCTCACTTAATGAAATATCCTTAAGATCCTTAAGTGGCTGATTATAAAACGGTAAGACCTGCCAAGATCCTTAATGATGATCTCATTATGATGATTATGATATTTTTTTGTCGTCTAATTTCAAATTTTAAAATTTCAAATGTTGGCTAATCATCTGGTGAAATACCAGGCGAACATAAATCAGCAGCAAGCAGACGTATTCTTAAATTATAAATTTCAAATTCGCGCGCTTAGACTGCGTCAGTTTGCGGTAGTCCGATAGATGGCGCTACAGCTTGTGGTAGTCCAATAGATGGCGTTACTAAATGATTTTTTGTAGTTCTACCTACTGCTGATTTATGTTCGCCTGGTATTTCATCTGCTAACTTTGTGGAATTTCTCAATAAATGCAATGAAAATTGGGCCTTCGACCTTCAAATGGTCGGGATACAGGGAATTTTTAAATTTTTGGCTATTTTTCTATACTTACTACCTCTTATAAAATTTTCAATTTTGTGCAAGGATATTGAATATCCTTGAATGCTAATCGATAATACTTACCCCTCATTGAGTTGGCCGAGATATAGCCTAAAAATTAATGTAATTTTTCGCCAACAAGCTATATCTCAAAAATATTCTGCATCACAAGAACTAACTCTATGGAAGAATGAGTAAAATATACAATTAAACTAATTTACATTCATCAAAAAAAAACATATTTAATTATTCATAAAGTTAGCTTTTAGAATATATATATAAAACAAAGTACGTAGTTCAAAGAATTTTGAAAACAACTAGAAACTACTCACTTAACGATACAAATACATGCTAAAATGTAAGGACCTCAAGGTTATATTTGCATTTGTAGAGGATATGCTCGAATTTGTGGATTATGCTTGCGAATTGAGTCATTATATGGATTTACATAATCTTCTATAACCGATTTGTATAGCATAATCGTGAAACACTTTTGATGAATTCGAATGGGGTTAAGATGCGATACGAAATGCTGCCACACGACTTCGTTAAACGTCAAACGCGGTTAGTAAAAAAAAATGCTTAAATTGATTATAGTATTGATATAGCTGCGAGTTGTCCTTCAACTAAAACAGTTGCTTGTAGCTGGTGGAATTATCGCCCGATGCTCTCGGCACACTCTTCAGCTTCTTCTTGTTCAGTTTATACGGCACAGGCGCCACAAGAGCTGCAGCTGCACCTCCCACGCCACCTCCACCGCCGCCATTGCGATCCGTTCGCTGCACACTCAGATCGTAGGGAGTACGCACGATTTCCGGGAGATGAGCATAATAGACGACACGTTCGTTCCGTGGCGAGAGCGAGAGCTGCGGCGACATCTTCGAGTTGGCAGAAACTGGATATTTGCTGCTGCTGTACGAGTCGAGAACTGGCATCGGCAATGCCTCATCGACGTAGCCACCGCGTCGCGGCTTAATGTAATCCCTCGACTGCGGAGTATCCAGCTGGCGGTCGGGATACATCAGATAGGGTTCGGGATATTGGGGAACTCGAGGACTGTAGCTGTCATAGGGATCAAAGCGCTGACGATGCACATACATGTCCTCAAAGTACTGCGGATAAGCGCGATGATATTGCTCATCGAAGCTGTTGGGAACATATTGTGATTAGCGTACATTTCAATTAATCAATGAAATTATAGTCTTACCGATCGTAGCGTCTAATATACGGATCGTATGATCGGGATGGATACATGGCCAGCGATTTGCCCGTATACTGACCATACCAAGGCAGCGATTTTACATTCATTTCATCGACAGGTGGTCGACGATGACTCGATGGCTCAAGTCCGCTGGTCACACGTATCGCCGACGATCCACTGAGATCGTTATCACTCGACGATGCCTCAATGCCTGGTCGCCTGGTGTTCATATAGTAATCATAGTCCGCATAGCTCGCCGAAGGTTTGCCCATGCGACTCATCATGGGCTTAGCCGGCTGCGTTGAGTCTAACGGTTCTGTGGCGTCCACATCGATGATGCTGCTGTCCTCCAATTCGGGATTGCGATTCAAATTGTGATTGAGATGATCGTAACCAGGATCCGCATAGGCGCACATCATGATCATCAGTATGTGCATCGAACAGATGAGTGTAAATTGCCTTTGCTCCATAATTGTATTTCGTTTTTTTTCCACCGACCGACCGACCGACTGATTGCGTTCGTTGACCAAGAGCGACTGATCCCATCATCTAACTATCGTATCGATAGTTGGGCACATCACCCATGGGAAACAATGATGCCGGCGACATGGTAAGTTTAACTTCAAAAGCGAATTGTATTTTGCACCACATTTCTCTATTCGAGATTCTATGTCCATTCTATTGGGAATCTCTGAATCGCAAGAGTGCACAATTCAAGTGAACCAGCAAATTGAATATCCGATACTCTATTATCCAGTCGTGACATCTGCAATAAAAGTCAGTTGTATAATATATTAAAATATTGGTAAGAAAATAATATTCTTACCATAATTTGGAACTGAAGGTATTTTATGTTAATCATATAAAAATGATTAAAGACGTGAACAGGAATCGTCGAAAGTCATGAAAGTTGCGTTGCGGTGTCTAAAGAAAAGATCATCAGTATGATTAATCATAATTCAAAATAGAGATGGGAAGTCTCAGCAAACCAAATAATGCTGCAAGTAAGACAAGTGCAGTCGAGTGTGCTCGACTGTGAGACACCCGCTAAACATTGCGAACAATGCAAAACAGTGCTGTATTAAATTTAAAACATACCAAATTAATATATCATATAGAAATACAAAATATTTACCACAGGCTGTTTGATATATTGACAAAGTACCAAACTATATAAAATATACCGAATGAATATACCACAAAAATACTGTAAAATAAAATATTGATATAGTAATATCCTATATGAAAAATACCTGATTAATGTACTACAAAGATACTAAAAATATATCAAGGTAACATACCGAAAATAAGAAAAATATACCAAAGGTGATGGAAAATATACATAATTAATAATATATACATAATATAAAATATACCTTATTGATATCTATAATACCGCAATAATTCTACAAATATACCGAAGCATGTATTTCGTATATTGATATAGTACTATACTGTATATATACCTCAAAAGTACTACAAATATATTAAAGACTATATTTATATAGTACTTTAATATATTATATAAACTTATCTAAATAATATACCGCAAAAATACTAAAAATATACCAATGGTTGTATTTAGTATATTGATATAGTACTAGCGGTTATAAACATACATAAATTATGTTATATTAACATTACAATTTAAGAGAATTCGATAGTCACCTGGAATTTGATTTGATTGTAGGTGCGCCACTGGAAATCGACAGCATTTTGTTGACATTTAGAAAATGCATTTTGCATTTGTATGGCAAGCCACCGCCGCACAGAAGAGGGCTTTACACAATGACACGAACTTGTCCATGCCACGGTTCGTTGCACGTGGCACCTACCACCACCATCACGATTGATTGAATGATGCAGTTTTCCATTTGCATACTGAGTCATTAGGCGACTCCAAAGCGTTCAGCTGGAACAAGTTAAAATCTTTCTTCTGCTTCTGCTCTAGGGGAAAGTCACATTTGTGTTTATTATAAATATATAGTTGGTTTTTTGTTTTTATTACTTTGTTTTTAAATTTTTTAATTGAAAATTATTGAACTTATCAGTTAATAGTAGTTATATAAATTAGTTTGCAATAACAAATTAATAGTAGGTTTTTGTTTTTTTTTTTTAAATCATTTGTAATGCTGGACAATTTACAACTAAATATGCATAAATAATGTTGGTTTTTTATTTCTCCTTCTTCATTTAAAATACGATTATATTTTGTAACTGTGACAGCGTTGAACCGAAATGCACACTTTCGGGTAGATTTTTAATTTGCAGCAGCCATCTTTGGCATTCTAAGCACTTGCGCTGACGATCCTCTCGCGTCACATCGACGCCCAAACCATTTGCTGCCCAAGAATCGAGATTCTCTTGAATCGTTGGCAAGAAGTTTGACAAAATGATGCGCAAAGTGTCGCAAGCTCTCGTGAAATGACTGCACATAAAAAAAAATAGTATACTCCTATTGAGTAAAGTTGTCAGGATAATAAGCATAAAATGTTGTACTCACAATTTGTGTTGACTTTGCAAAAGTTCATAAATTTCTGGTAAAACAAATGTACAAAAGTCCAAATTCCACGATGAACTGCAAAACAAATACAAAATGATTATTATTGGCAGATAATAGAGTAGAACATCCTAGTGCTACTTACGGTTTTTCAATTATCGCCCCTAAAAGATCTATAAATATAGATCGTCCACTAGTTTTAGCTAGCCTCAATGCACCAAGAACATCGTGTGAACTGCAATATAAAAAAAATACAATTTAATAACGCCACAAAGACATAAAAGGAAATCAATTTTCAGATAAAATTGACAAATTTCAACTTATCTTCACTCATAATTATAATATTACAGACATAAATAAGCTTTCAAACAAATATTCCCTTACATTGACTATCTGATACATCCATCTGGAATCTTATTTTCAACTTGTTAACTTTTTAATAATAATAACTGTATACAAAATATAGACCATGTCGAAGTCCAAAAAGGTTGTCAAATTAAATACTTAAGACTTAGACTCGGACATAGTCATAAACAAACATCTCTTCACCCCCTCCTGTGGACCCCACTAAAATAACACACCAATATTCATGAAACATATACAACTACTGTCCATCTTTAACTTTTTTACGTAATACATTCTTTCGAAACCAATCCCTACTCTCTTTTCTGTCCTACACAACATACTACTACAAAGATTTAAATACCATAATCTTAGCAATTCAACTTATATACATGATATGTAAATACCTCTTAAAAATTATATTCTTTTGATAGTAATTAAGTCTGCGCTAGTAATTTTAAGCTAGATTCCAAACTTATTTGTAATATATGCAATGTAATAATAAAAAAAAATCTATTTGCAAATTTCATGATCGTAATCTAATGATATTGCTTTGCCTTCAATACAATATTATTACATCTACGTTTACTCTTTATTTGTTTAATACTCACCGCGTTGAATTTCGCAGCAGATCGAGACTCGCCTGTCGATTGCTCAATTCCTGCAGCACAGCTTCGTGGGATCTCGTCAAGATATCGAACTCATAATGATCGTCGATGAAATTGCGGTTTATGGGCTTGGTAGGTATTAAATCGGGACGATAGTTCATCGGTTGCTGCAAAAGATAAAAACATTTAATAGTTGAGTCAAAAGACATTTTAAATATAACCACTTACATGCTGCGTGTGTTTCTCTTGTATGGTTGTCTTAGTCTGATGCGATGTACGCATATCTAATGTTGTTCGCGATCTCATTGGTGGCTTGGTGATAATCTCTACGTTAATGTTCTTTTGCTGTGTGTTCTCCTTGTAGAATTGACTCTGATTTTGGCCCATCGAACGTTTGTTCTTGTTCACGACATTCGACGATGAGGATTTCTTGAGTACCATATTATCATCGAGCTTATGCAGTTCCATTGAGCTAACCGAAGAGGCTTGTCCCAATTTATTATTGCCAAAGATTGCCGTTGATGTTTGTTTGGTATTGCTAATCGCTGTGTTTCTTTTGTGCAGTGCTGTTGTTGTTGTCTTTTTAATTGATTTCGATGAGGCATTGATGGTTGATGGCGCCGCTGTCGTGACGATTGTTCCCTTGTTATAATTGTTGGTTAAATAATTTAAGTTTTGATTGACGGGGAAATCCTCGGCCATCTCATAGTTATCATAGTTGGTTAGAATCGGCGGATTGCTATCGTTTGGACTATACTCTACATCACCTTTTTCAATTGAATATATATCATATTCATCCGATACGTGCAGTGAACTTGGTCCATTTAAATTTAGCATACGACTCGAACCGCCCATATCCATGCCATAATTACTATAATTTCCATCTAGATTAAATGGTAGATTGTCTCGGGCGAATTTGTTGTGCTTCAGCGACGAAGCATCGATCCCACCACCGCCTGCATTATATGTGCTGCCCTCCATGGATGACGCTGAAACAATGGTCTGTGGGATGTGCTGAAGCGAGGACATCGGCGATGATGTTTCAATATGCTCCAATGCCGCCTCATTGACAACCTCGAGACTGAGGTTCGGTGATGATAACTCATCATAAGTTTGGCTTTTATTGTCCTCATGCTCCTCATCAACTTTGGCCGGCTTTGATCCTCCGCCCAGCGACAATCGAAACTTTTGATTGCCGCGCGAGAAACTCTTTCGGCTCGTTGAATTATGCTTAAAGCTGTTTTGAGTGTTGGTCGGATTATAGAACGGTATCACACGATCAAGGCTTATTGTATTTATCGACACAGTATCAATATCATGGCAGCCACAAATCTGCAAGAGTAAAGTTCAATTTATATATTATATTGAAATCAACCGACCAAAAAAACTTACCAACTTGTTTTGAACAACTTTCATGTCTGCTAGCGAGGACCATGTGCCCTTGATGTGATCTAATTCACGATCTGGCTCCCAGCCAATCACAGATATTCCAGCAGCACTTCCCACAAACAGGCACTCGCCTTTTTCACTGCAAGCCCAGTTGTCAATTAAATAAATGGGGAATGATTGGATAACACACTTTTAACGTACCTAAATGTAATGCATTTGATTGGTTGGCCATAGAAGTGTGTTGTTTGCGACACAAGCTGCTGATGCTCCAGGTCATAAATGGAGACAGTGCCATCAACACGTCCTGCCGCCAATAGAAACTCATATGGATGAAACTGTATGCATGTGATGGCCGTAACCGGCGGCTCGGCAATGAATTCCATAATCTGTTTGCTTTTCCGTATGTCCCAGATTAATATGGATCCTTCCAAGCCAGCGGAAGCAATCCATAGTCCATCTGGCGAAAATTTCACCGAATTCACATGTGATATGTGTCCTTTACACACTTTAATGCACTTATTTTCATTCTGAACGTCCCACAGCCTACAAACATAAACACATACGAATTGTTCAATTAATAAATTATAAAAATAACCTTAATTATTACTACAGAATACAATTCATATTTAAACTTCAAAAATTGTATCGCTACCATTGCGGCAGTGAGTTGCTCGATTATCGATAAATATCGATAAGTAAGGTAGTAAAATATGAAAGTGGTATATTCAAGTAGTATTTTTCGTAAATACAACTTGCGGTCACACCGGCGGCCATCATCTGTCCATAATCCAATTCTTGTTTTCCTTTTTTTTGTTTTTCCACATTCCGCTTATCAACATTATACAGCCGAGTGTATTGCACTTTGTACCGGGTGGCACAAAGATAATCGTGGAGTTAAAAACTTAATAAGCAATACTTGTGTGGAAAAAGGTAATGTATTAATACCAAAAGCAACAACTATGCAAAGTGCGGAAGTTGGAAAAGAAAAATAGATATTGCAAGTTCCCTTCACACTGATAGTTGTCGTTGTTATTGTTTATCTGGCATTTTGTTGACCCCGTTGGACTTGGAGCAAACATTGCTCGATATTATAGATTATGCATGAGTTGATAATACAAATCTTTTGATAAGTTCGCAAAGAACCCAACAGCAAGCTGAATAAATTTTTTTCACAGTTCACAGCACAATTGGCAGTTGATTGAACCGGATTGCAGCACAAAAAAAAAGAGACGAGTAGCACAACAAAGAAAATGTCTTCATCGCAACAACAACTCCGCTTCGATAGTCGTGTAGCCGTTGTAACCGGCGCTGGAGCCGGTTTGGGACGCGAATATGCTTTGCTTTTGGCCTCTCGCGGTGCCAAAGTGGTGGTCAACGATCTCGGTGGCAGCCATGCGGGCGAAGGAGCCTCACAGCGCGCTGCCGACGTTGTGGTGGAGGAGATTCGCAAGGCGGGCGGCGAAGCTGTGGCCGATTACAATTCGGTCATCGATGGTGCAAAGGTCATTGAGACGGCCATCAAGGCATTTGGACGTGTCGATATATTGATCAACAATGCCGGCATCTTGAGGGATCGCAGCATCATTAAGACCACCGATCAGGACTGGGATCTGGTGAATGATGTGCATCTGAAGGGCAGCTTCAAGTGCACCCAGGCCGCATTTCCGTACATGAAGAAACAGAACTTTGGTCGCATCATTATGACATCATCGAACTCGGGCATTTATGGCAATTTCGGACAGGCGAACTATTCGGCCGCCAAGATGGGTCAAGTGGGATTGGCCAACACGGTGGCCATTGAGGGCCAGAAGAATAACATCTACTGCAATGTGATCATTCCAACGGCTGCCAGTCGCATGACCGAAGGCATTTTGCCCGACATCCTCTTCAGCCAACTGAAGCCGAGTCTGATTGCCCCAGTTGTGGTTTATTTGTGCCACGAATCCTGCACCGACAACGGTAAGTTAACAACTTGGATATAAGTACAACACTTCAAGCAACGTTCCTCACTTCTTTCGCTTTTCTCTCTTTTTCCCCACAGGCAGCTACATTGAGAGCGCCGCTGGCTGGGCAACCAAAGTGCACACGGTGCGCGGCAAGGGATCCGTGTTGCGTCCCTCGATCGAGGACCCCGTCACCTTGGAGTATGTGCAGAATGCCTGGAATCAAGTCACCGACATGTCGCAAGCCAAGCATCTGAATGCCATTGCTGAGGCATCGGGTTCGCTACTCGAAGTGCTCGAGAACCTCAAGTCAGCGGACAAGGATGCTGTCGAGGATACTTTCACGTACGGCAATAGGGAATTGATTCTCTACGCCTTGGGCATTGGTGCGACCACCAAGAACAGCGCTGATATGCGCTTTTTGTATGAGAACGATGCCGACTTCTCGCCAATTCCATCGTTCTTTGTGCTCCCCGGTTTGCTGCTGAGCATGTCCAGCTCGTTGGTGGGCGATGCTTTGCCCCACAGCAGCGCTGATCTGACAAACATCCTGCATGGCGAACAGTACTTGGAGATACTCGATGATCTGCCCACCAGCAGCACACTTGTGACCAAGGGCAAGGTGTTCGATGTGATGGACAAGGGATCGGGCGCTGTCATTGTGACCAATTGCGATTCATACGATGAGAACGGCCGGCAGCTGGTGAGGAATCAGAGCGCTGTCTTTGTCGTTGGTGCCGGTAAATTTGGTGGCAAGAAGGAACCCATCGCTGGCGTTGTGCCACTGATTGCGACTCCCACTCGCGCCCCGGACGCATCCATTCAATACAAAACGGACGAGGATCAGGCGGCACTCTATCGTCTATCTGGTGATCTGAATCCCTTGCACATTGATCCGAATTTCGCACGTCTCAGCGGCTTCAAGACACCCATCCTGCACGGTCTGTGCTCGCTGGGCTTCTCGGTGCGCGCCGTGCTCGCCAAGTATGCCAACAACGATAGTTCCCTGTTCAAGGCGGTCAAGGTGCGTTTCTCGGGACCAGTTCTGCCGGGACAAACCCTCAAGATTGACATGTGGCAGCAGCAGCCGGGCGGTGCACGCATCCTCTTCCGCACCACGGTCGTGGAGACGGGCAAGGAGGTCATCTCGGGCGCTTACGTTGACTTGAAGGACTCCAAGGCCAAATTGTAAACCTTGTTGCCCCAACCCACACACACATAATTCCATTCAAAGAATGCTTATATACTTATATACACATACACACTTAACAATTTAACCCTCGATTGGTGGTAGATTATGGTGCAATAAGTAAATATGTTGTATTAATTGTTCCCCCGACACATTTTTGATTATTATCTAAATAAAGCGATACGTTTTTCTAATATACTTGATGATGATTATTGTATGGCATATAAAAAGAGTTGTAGAAGATTCCTAAAGATCTAGATTCTAGAAGAATTTCGTTTTCTAATATTGGAATTTCAGTGTTCAAGAAGATAACTAATAAGTATTGTAGAGAATACCTAAAGATCTAGAATAATTTGCATTTTCTAGTACTCGATTATTCATCGAAAATAAATAGTTCAGTGTTTTTAATAGAGTTATAGAGAATACATAAAAATCTAGAATAATTTGCCTAGTTTTGGAGTAATTAAAAATGGGAAGGCTTGTTGAAAATATTAAATTTTGGCTTGTGTCTTCGTGTATTAAGCGAATAAATTCACAAAGGGAAAAAGTTCCCTTCAGGGAATTTTCAACAATAAATTTAAAAAAAAATCTTTGTTATGTTGGCAATATTTCAACCCTATAAAGTTTATATTCCAAATAATGAAAGTTGAATTTAAATCAAAGTTGTTCTACAATTACAAAGCAGTAACTAATACTATCCGTCTGATTTCCCTCAGTTGCTCTATTTACAAATAAACTTGAAACAGTTTTTAATTTAGTAACTTTAGAAGCAACCCAAAAAAAAAAAAAAAAAAAAGATTAGACACGTCTGATGTGAATCAGTTCTCTACACATTTCGTTAGAAAGAAAAAGCAAATCGCATTAAACAAGCTAATAAGAGAATGACTCACGAATGCGGACGGAGACGTTTGTTTGGGGATTTAAGAGCATTAATAAAATGCAACACCAAATACTAGATGATGACTAGACGCTTATCATTTTGGGTCACGCATGCATGCGAGTGAGCGTGACAGCAACACAGATTGTTGCCATCTCGCTTCAAACTATAAATAATTAGCTAAAAATGCGTGTGATCTGTAGCAATTACAAATACAAATTGGCATTAGCAATTGTGCGTGATTCTTGGAGAATCTACACAGGTGCACTACGCTATAGAAAGTCTGGATTGGAGAATGTTTAACACTGTAATTGAATTTCGGGGGAAACTCACCTGACTGTTGTGTCATTGCTGCCAGAGACAACATACTCCCCAGATGGATTAAAATCCAAGGTGCGAACACTTTTCATGTGCCCATTTAGCGTTGAATAGATTTTTTTGGGCATTCAGATCCCAACGACGTATGATCCCAATATCATCGGCTGAATACACGAAATTATCCTTATTGGCAAAGCGCACGCATTCAATGGAACGATTGTGGCCCGTCAACGACTGCAAAATAAAAAGAACAATTGGGAATTAGTAATAATTACAAATTAGTCAGAATATTACTTAGTACTGAGTATACGCACCATGAAGCACTCATCTTGGCCAATGGCCCAGAGATTGACATTGCGATCCTCGCCGCCAGTAACTAGAACACGTCCCGTTTCGCCAAGATCGAGACTCGTCACCTTCTCGTTGTGCGCCTTAATGTCATCTGTTCAAAAACAATTTTCAAAATTCATAAACAATGTCAACAAGTTGCCGATCATACAATCGAATCAATTTCTGTCTATGTTATCTATCTATGGTAATCGTCAGTGTGACCTCATCTCCTAGCATAACAAAAAAAACATACATATGTATGTACACACTATTCTTGTATTATTCCATAGCTCCTTACAAGGGCTGCATCCCACATGCATTTCTTTGCATACATCTACATACGTATATACGTGCATGTGTGTGTGTGCCCCATAGGCTCAACGTACACGCATAGACACACATACATACGTCTGCTTGTGTGTGCGTGCAGCAGTCTAATAAGTATGAGAACCACTTTCATACGAGGGAAAATTCTATTTTACTCACAGATCTTTGCTACTAGATTCCTGGGCAGCGCCATGTCCATGCGTATTGGCGTTATTGCTGTAGGTTTATGTTGACGCCGATCTGGTTCACTTTGGGGGGCCAGTATTGTTAATATTTTATTTTAATTTGTCGCAGGTGTGATAATTTTTGTGGGGTTTGAGTTGAGCGAGTCTGATCAGCTGTCCGCTGTCTCTTTTTTTTTACTGTGGCCTAATACTATTCCTGGTGCAGATACGAAAATAATCATAGAACTTATTTGAACAGACGCCACATAACACCGATTTACATGATTAATAACGCGATAATATTATACAACAGTTCACATTAAATAACGATAATTCATACAGTTTTTTTGTAGACAAAACAAATGCACATTATATATGTACGATGGCCCAGGGCTGGCGTATCAATTCTCGGTTTTCAATGGCGTTGCCATCCAATATGACATTTCTAAAATAAAAATGCCAGATCATCAAAATATATCGGTGGAGCTATCGAGCGGTCACACTTCAAATCACAGCTGTTAAATATTATAACATAATATAATTTATAAATAATATCTTTTTAAAAAGTTATAAAGAAATTAATTAATTTCATTAAAGTGAAAAAAAATTAATTTTCTTAACAAAATGCATAAGTAATATCATAATTGAACTACAAAACCAACGAAAATTATATCGTTAGATAGAACTATCGATGTTTCACCACCTCTACAAGACAGCTGGTCACATTACACCAAAAAAGCATCATCATTGCGCTACGAAAATTGCCGACTACAATATTTGTGGTAAAAGGTTCTGCTGTCTGCTGCATAAACTAACTTTGTTTCGCATAATAATCAAATAAAACTAAAGATGTCTTCACGCTACGATCGCGCTGTGACTATTTTCTCACCTGATGGTCACTTACTGCAAGTGGAATATGCTCAAGAAGCTGTCCGCAAGGGTTCAACAGCGGTAAGCCAAAATTGTGCTCATCATTGTTTGTTGTATATGAAATTTTGTTGTCCTTGTTTTCCATTTACTAAGGTTGGTGTCCGTGGTGGCAACTGTGTAGTGCTAGGCGTAGAGAAGAAATCGGTGGCCAAATTGCAGGAAGATCGTACAGTGCGTAAAATCTGTATGCTCGATCATCACGTTGTCATGGCTTTTGCTGGCTTAACTGCAGATGCACGCATTTTAATCAATCGTGCTCAGGTGGAGTGCCAGAGTCATCGTCTCAATGTTGAGGATCCTGTTACCCTTGAATACATTACCAGGTAATTATTTTTACAATTTCACAACTTTGAATGGAATTATATTCCTAATTTTTTGTTTATAGATATATTGCACAAGTGAAACAAAAGTACACACAAAGCAATGGACGTCGTCCATTCGGCATTTCATGTCTCATTGGCGGATTTGATGCCGATGGCTCACCACATCTCTTCCAGACCGAACCATCTGGCATTTTCTACGAGTACAAAGCCAATGCCACCGGCCGTTCGGCTAAAACGGTGCGCGAATTCTTTGAGAAGACGTACAAAGAGGACGAGGTTGCCACTGAGCGCGGTGCGGTTAAATTGGCAATTCGTGCACTCCTAGAGGTTGCCCAGTCCGGACAGAATAACTTGGAGGTGGCCATTATGGAGAATGGCAAGCCCCTCAAAATGCTGGATCGTCAAGTTATACTGGAGTACGTGAACATCATCGAAAAGGAGAAGGAAGAGGAGCTGGAGAAGAAAAAGCAAAAGAAGTAGATTATGATCTTTGAACGTCTTTTTTTTTTTGGCTGGTGTACCGGAGGTTATCTTTATTAATTTCATATTTTTGTACACTTAAAAACATATGAAAACAATCTTAATGAAATGTATAACATTAATGTTGAAAAATACACAGGATAAACAAAATTTATATTAGGTTCAAGTGCTTTTTATTCTGGCCGTTTAATTTTAAATACCGCAATGTCAATTTTTAAATTTTGATTGCAATTTGTAAAAAAGTGGAGCATTCAGTCATCAAAAGACGGTCAACCTATGCAGTGTAAAATATACTAGTTTCTTATCAAAATATACCACCCTTATTAGTGTATTTATTACAATAAAATTAGAATGGCGTTTTACTTTTTGCATACATAGCGATAGGAAAATTGGCATACATATTTATTACAATACTGATATTTCTACCCAACTAGTAATACACATAAAAATCATAAAACAAAAATGGCAAAAACAAGTACCGGCATGTTTTGGCGAGACAAAAGCTCGCAATATACCAAAGAACATATTTTTCTGGTATTTGGCCAGCACTTTAGTATTCCAGTGCAGTGGTCACATTGCTTCCACATCAAACTGTAAAGTTTTGTTGCCGCATTGAGGTAGGGTATATATTAGTATATCTTCGAGGCCGCTAAACGTTGGAGGTATAATTTGGCAATCAACTTGCGGCCACGCTTCAGTTTACCACTACCACTGTCCGGAGTCGGAAGTTGTGTGCCCCAAAAAAAGTCAAAAGCAAAGAAAAGAATTTAGAAAAAGCGAAATAGCTGAATCGAAATAGCAAGTTTTGTATGAAATCGGAATATAATAACGAGAACACAACGAGAATATACATCTTTTAATTAACACTTCTGTTCTGTTAAACCGTCTGGATCGTTTCGCTATTCCATTCCCTTTAGCCTGTCGTCGTCGTCGTCGTCATTCCAACAAAAACCAAAAACCAAAACGAGCAACACCATTTATTCGAATCAGACCAAAATCAATAAAATTTAGTTGTGTGGTTTTCGCGGCTTTTTGTGTTATTCTTTTAAACAAAAACAATCAATACCCGAAGGTAACGTGTGTTGTAGTCAAAATACGAAAAAAAAGAAAATAAAAAAATAAAAATCGAAAAAAAAATTCAATGCAGCTCAGTGTGCGTTTTTTGCATTCGTTGACGCTTGACATATGAATAATAATTGGTACACAAATTTTATTTATTTATTTTTTTTTTATTTCACTTTTGTTTATTTTTTGAAACATTTTTTTTGCATGTAAATATGCAATAAACAAAAGAACAAAAGCAAATTATACAAATAAAATGCAAAAACAAAGGAAAATGAGAATGAAGAAAAAAGATAAGAAGCATCCATTAAACATTAAACCGAGCACTAAATGGATTGTTAAGACCACGTAGTACTTTGGTACTAAAGTACATACATACTTATATGCATATATATAGTAATACATATAGATGAAATGTGCACACACACGCACACGAGTACATACAAACATGTGCATGTGTGCAGCAACTTTAAAGTTTGTATATTTTGTTCTGTGCGTGTTTGTGAATACTGAAATAAAGCGAAAATATATATGAAGTGGCCGATATATATGTATATATATGTATGTAGTTTATATACTTCATTTCATGTTTTTTTTTATTGTTTGTTTTTTAGTTGATTGAATTAATTCTGTTGTATTTAAAAATCGTATGTTAAATGTTTCCTTTTCCTTGCTGCTTTTTTCTCTTTACATTTCGTCTATGTATATGTGTAGGTTGTATTTAGGTATGTGTGTGTGTGTGCGTAGTACGATGTAGTGCATGTGTGTGAGTGTGTGTGTGCGTGTGCACATATGTATGTATGTATGTATGTGTGTACACATTCTAATCTTATCATCTCTCTAGGGCGTAAGTAGAGCGCGCCACGTTTTGAAAAAGGCCTGTCCCCCTGTCTTATCTGCTTAGTATTCTTCTAGTATATAACTGCAGTATATACTACAAGTATATATGTATACTAGTAGCCTTGCCTTGCCTTGCCCCTCCTCCCCACCCCTTGCTCGCTTCGCCCCATTATCCCGATTCCAGCTGAAACATCTCAAACTCTCTCAAGTTTGTATCTCTTTCCCCTTATCACGATGACATGATATCATCATGATGGAATTTCCTACGACATCAAAGCAAACAAGAATTTTATTAGTTTGTTTTGTCGAATCCTGCTAGTTAGTGTAATATCGTATAATCCTTCAACTCGCAAATTAATTTATAGAGTATATTGTATATCTTCTCGGCCTTCGCCGAGTTGTTTTCTTTTTCTTCTTTTTTCGCTCTCTCTTTCATTTGAATTATTTGTTGTCATCGCCTGATTGTTTTTCAATAATTTTCGTTTGCTTTGTTTTTTTTTTGAAAACTGTTTTTTGGTTGTATGTATGTATGTATGTGTTGACCCGACCTGACACTTTCGTATTTCACATTGTAATACCACCCAACAAAAATAGAATGGGCACAGAAACCAAGAGCAACAGTTACACAGGACAGATTTCAACAAGTGGCGGCAACCCCAAAGTGATGAAAGATTCTTTATCTTTAGTTCGTCAAACGGTCAAGCAACAGCAATCGAACCAAATCGAAATCAATTTGAACTTGAATTCGAATTCGAACTCCAACTCGAACGCCAACTCGAATACGACGAACCCCCCGAACGCCAATTCCAACTCCAATTCGAATTCGAATTCGAACTCTACTACTACTACGATACGATCAAAGCAGGAGGATAATACAACAACAACAACAACCACTACTACTACAACAACAACAACAACAGCTAAAGATTCGATTGTACCATTTGTTCCCATATTTGTTGAGGAAGCCGATGTTATACAAGGTGCTAAGGATATATTGAAAGTTATTCGACCGAATTGGGACCTCAATCACGTTGATTTTAAGGTAAAGTAATCTCTCTCTCTCTCTCACTCTCTCTGTCAATCTTAAACCCAGACAAAAACCAAACCTAAGGAAAAATATCACATCACTATCATTTTTGTTTTTGTGTTCGTTTTTTTGCAAGTTTTTCATTGTCGCTCCATTATTTATTGTGTTCCACTCGTATTTCTGGCTCCCTCTCGCTCTTTTCATTGTTCTCACTGTCTCTCTCTCTCTCGCTCTCGCTCTGTCTCTCTCTCGCTGTGTGTGGGTTCTAGATTATATTGCGAATAGTATAACAATAAGGCATCGAAGTATGTGTTGTTTCTGTTTATTAATATTACAATGCCGTACACCTGTAATTTATGTACATAATATACTATATGTAGTATATAGTATATTTAGTAGAGGTTTGTCCGGTCTGGCTTAATGCACATCACGTGGTTTATACGCCACTAGCACCGATTAGCGCTACCCACTTAATCACACAGATGGTTGGTGGATATATACATATATACTACGTACATATATTTACTCATCGAATCGAATCTTGACTCAATAGCGAGTTGAGTTTGTGTCGTGTCGTGTCATGTCGTACTACCCGTACCATTCCCCCAACCCCAACCCCTCCCCACCATATCCCATATATATACCATCGTCATACATACAAAAATAACTAACTATTAAGCATAGGCAACTTGAGTTTTATAATGCATTGTTTTCCATTTTGATTTTGCTTGTTTTGAAGTCATGTTAATGAATATATTCCAGGGTCGTCGCTAGCACAACCTCTCTCGCATACTATATACATATATACTATATATAGCAAAAAATAGTGATCAAGTATAAGTAGTTGGGAATTGCGTTGTTTCAAAATGCGATTATCTCAAATTGCCTTGGAGATTGTTAGTTTGTTATTTTGTTCGAATTTGTGTGATTTCGTTTTTGCCGTTGTTTGCAAATCGAATTAACTTCATTTCTGAGAAGGGGCACAATCGGTAATCGGGGAGGGAAGGGGGAATAAAAGTGTTACTATCTCAAAGGGTGCTAAAACCAGCAGCTGTACCTACATATTTGTATTTAAACATTTCATTTAGAGAGTCGATATATATTATAATCGTGTTATATACAGGAACTTGTTTTGATAATGATGTTCACGATGTCACGGCGATAACACCGCATATCACTAAGTTCCTATATACTATATACCACATATTCCACATATATATACAGTATGTCTATCATCACATCTGTTCTGTTGTCGTTGTTTCTTCGCCTTAACGTGGCTAGTTAAATCACAAGAATTCCATAATCATCGTCGCATTCCATATTCTCCATGCCGTTTTCTTATCAATATACAAAAATGTGATGTCTGGACCCCCAAAGCACATGATGCGACACCACACACACACACACACACACACACACACACACATACTTGCAAATTTATACACATTTTTGTGAATATACATATATTTTTATTTAATACACTTAAGTATAGTTTAATGAGCACATGTGCTTTCCTATCACACTCGGGCTTTGTTGCTCTTTTTGTTGTTGTTGTTGTTGTTCTTTTTTGCGCCAAGTGTCAAAAAGTTTATCGCCCTTAATTACTAACGAATAATCATACATACATACGTAGAAATATATATGTATAATATATGTATGTGGCATATCATTTTGGGGAAATGTTTATTAGACTCTAATATACCGAATATGTTCATATATGTATATTATATATGACAGCTCTACTGATTTGAAGTAGTTGCCATAAACAAAGCGAAGCGAAACGACTTTTTAATAATCGTCAAGTAGTTAATGTGGCTTGCGACCTCCTTCATCAAATATGATGTTATCCGATCCATAATCATGAAAGATAGAACAAAATGGGGACACTTTTTTATGACGTTAAAATAATCTTGTTTGTTCGATTCAATTTAATCACTCGCATGATTGTCTTAACTTAAGAGCGATCTACTTTTTTTTGTGTGTTTCGAGCATACCCTAGTATTTAATTGAATGTGCCGGGTATGACTTTACTGTAGTTGAAACTCCATTAAAAAACGAATGAACGTAAATTAATATTTACTTTTTTCGTTGTTTCCCATTGCAGAAATTCACTGATGGCATAACAAATAAGCTGGTCGGATGCTTTCACAATAGTAGTTCGAATACCAAACTGAACAATGATAATAATGACGAATCCTATCTGTCCAAGCGAATATTGCCAGTGGAATCGGAGGATCCCGTTATACTGCAAAACGATCACCATGAAGATGACTTTACAACAAAGGCAACCAAAACCAAATCAACAACAACAGAAGCAGAAACAGAAACAACAGATCGTGATGTTGGGGAGGATGAGGAGAGCGAAACAGTTAGAGATGATCATCGTTTACCTGTACAATACTCCGATAACGTAGTCCTGGTGCGTGTGTACGGCAATAAGACGGACCTATTGATCGATCGGAAGGCTGAAACACAAAATTTTCTATTGCTGCACACATATGGATTGGCGCCATCGCTGTATGCGACCTTTAAGAATGGCCTCGTTTACGAATACGTACCTGGTAGCACCTTAAATATCGAGAGTGTGCTCTGCCCAGACATTTGGCCATTGGTGGCACGTCGCATGGCCCAAATGCATCGTGTGGTAAGAAAGCTCAACGATGTGTCGATCGATGCCGATGCGGATGTGGATGCGAAACCATTGCCAATGATTTGGACAAAGACGCAAAGCTTTCTTGATTTAGTACCTGAACGATTTAGTGATGCTGAGAAACACAAAAGGTAAAACCAATCAATCAATCAATCATTTATCGCTCTCATATTCTGTTCTCTCTGTTGCAGAGTGAAAGGAACATTTTTGCCAATTAGCCGACTACGTGAGGAGTTCAATACATTGTACAAATACCTGGAGGCTCTACAGAGTCCCATCGTATTCTCCCACAACGATCTGCTATTGGGCAATGTGGTATACACGAAGTGCATGAATGCCGTCAATTTCATTGACTACGAATATGCCGATTACAATTTCCAAGCCTTTGATATTGGCAATCATTTTGCGGAAATGTGCGGTGTCGATGAGGTCGATTACACTCGCTATCCGAAGCGTGAATTTCAATTGAAATGGCTGCGTGTTTACCTCGAGAACTATCTGCAGCGGACCAACATCCAAAACGATGAAGTCGAGCTCCTCTATGTCCAAGTGAATCAATTCGCATTGGCTGCCCACATCTTCTGGACGGTGTGGTCGCTTCTGCAAGCCGAGCATTCCACTATTGACTTTGATTACGTTGGGTAATTATTCATATCTCCATATACATATATTGTATATCGATTATTTGTGATTCATTAATCAATCAATCAATCAATCATCCCTATATATAGCTATGCATTTCTTCGTTACAATGAATATTTGGCTCGCAAGGATGAGTTTTTATCACTGACTGCAGCAAAGAACAATAAATGATTTTATCCCAGACCCAGAGATGCAACATGGTTGGAAACGATCAACAACACAATTATGTGACCCAGTGATGTACTTATTACTATATATGTATATATATGCATATGTATGTGTGTCCGACTATGGCAATGGCTTCAGATGATGATGATGTGATGATGATGTTGATACAATATACAACATAGTACTTATATATGCTAACTAACACATCATCGATATCTATATAGCTAGTGTATAGATATGTATGTGTGTGTGTGTGCGTCGTGTGTGTTCACAAACAAACAAAAACAATCCTCAAATCAAATTAGTGCCGTATCACAATAGCCAACAGCCATAGTTGGCGCATATATGTATTATATAATGAATTTGTATATGTTCTTTAATTTGTATATTGATATTTGGTAGTCATTAATAAATAAACATAAATATTTAGTTTTCATATCGATGCATTCGCAGACGTTGCACCTCTGATTTATTTCCTCTATATACATATTTATAAGAACAAACAAACCTCAAATCTGAATCGAAGCAATTTTATAACTTGCATTTACTCATTTAGAGTGACGACGACGTGACAGAAAGAGAGAATTCCTTATTGAAATGAAATCGATGACAAATTAACACTGCAAGTGTTTTGTTAAGATTGTTTGTAGTCTTTATTGATTTACGGGGGGAATCATTAAATAAAAAAAAAAATATATACGTATTATTAATTATTCTCAACAGACACACAGAAACTAAGTGTATTTACAATTACAGATGCTTCCGTCAATTAGTATAAACATATATGCAATTATATGTACATTTATGAATACTACGCATTTTGTGTGTTTTACAAACTGATTTCTTTTCTTTTTTTCCACAACAACGAATTTATTTAATTTATACAAAAAACATGCTCGTATAATTAAATGTATTTCCTACATATGTTTTAATATTATACGGTTGTTCGATTTCCGTCTCCACCAAGTTTTTGCACAATCTAAAATCAACACAAAAATAAAAAGCATTAGTTTTCCTTTCATTCAAATTTTGAGCCGTTAAAAGCGGTTAGTTCAACTGGAACTGTTTTGCGTTCACAGTTCACATAGAACGAACTAGTTCAGTGCGAATCATAACAATGTGAACGAATACAACTCTGGTGTCAGTGTGACCACGCGTAAAAGCAAAGTAGTATATGTTGAAATGGGACTTGTGGTCACACTGGTCAGCTGTCATACCTAAAAGGGAACGCGAGAGCAAAGCAAAAGCGACTTTCGTCAAAATTACAAATTATTTTTAATAATGGCGAGTTATATTGCTAGAAAGGGACCTTTGGTATTCTGTAAGTATTGATGAATGGAACTGTCGCAAGCTCCATTGCTGGCAAACGAAACTGCCGCCACTTTTGTGCGGTGCATGCAAAAATGATTACGTAAAATATGTAACAAATATTCTATTTTTTTTTACGTTCTCTCCGCACTTGTTTCACATTCATAGCCAACCTCGGCAAGTGGGCCTACAATCTGTCTGGATTCAACCAATACGGTAAGAAATAACGCAGCGCAAAGATTTCACTCAAATTGGGTCTAAAATTGTCTCTCGCATTATTATTATTAGGTCTGCACCGCGATGATTGTCTCTATGAGAACGAAGATGTGACGGAAGCCATCCGACGTCTGCCACGCAAATTGTACGATGAGCGCAACTACCGCATTATGCGTGCTCTGCATTTGTCGATGACCAAGACGATTCTGCCCAAGGAGCAGTGGACAAAGTACGAGGACGATGTCAAGTACTTGGAACCTTATCTCAATGAGGTTGTCGCTGAGCGCGAGGAACGTGAGGACTGGAATAAGAACCATTAAATACCAATAACAACAATAACAATATTGCCTCACTGTGACTCTGAATGGGAGATTGTAAAATGTTGAAAATACATAGCTTAGATTCAAATTAAACATTTGTGCTATGGTCTAAACTTTTTTTTTTTTGCCATGTATGTATAAGGCTCAAGTTTTGTTAACTTGCAAATTTATTTGAAGCGTTTTCGGGCAATTTTGAGTAGTGCAAGAGATTCCTTATATAAATTAATAATACTAATTCGCTACTTGGAATGCGTTGTGTTTACTATTAATTTCGAGTCTTGGGTTTAAGCTAAGTCCAGTGCTACCTTACCTTTTGCATAAATGGTAGATTGAAAATGGATCCTAGAACGGGAACACGGCCAAGGAAATTGATGGCCACAGGGAAGAATCCGCTGCAAACAAGATGATGGAAAACGAATTCGATTAGTGACAATCGTGTATCGATCACAACAACAAATACAATAAGTGTTTTGCTTATCGTCTCGTTGAAGAGCATAGATGATGAAGTTCCACGTGCAATAGACATATTTTATGATGCAATTTTAAGAAGAAACACACACCTGAAGAGTGCAAAGAATCCATAGGATTCAATGATCATGCCAATGATAGGCCAACCCAGCAGCACAATGACAATTCCGCCAAAGAACGCTGTTGTGCCTTTAACTTTGTGGCGTTGAAAGAAAAAGCGTAAAGTTCGCTCCACGCCAATAACGCATGCAAGACCCGCTATGAATAGTATCTGCAAACGAAAAATTGGTTAAGCTTATCTCGTTAAAGTATATGTGAAGCGTAAGTAACGTACATTTCCAATGGCAAGCAAGCCTTTGTCGAAGAGCAGCAGCATGCCAAGAAATAAGAATGAGATGCCAAAGCCAGCCAAGCCGATGCCGATTTCTGCAAAAAGCAAAAAGTGTGCAATGATTAAACGAATGCTTAGTAATTGCTAAGGTGCGCACATACTTTGCAAATCTGAAATTTCAATCATTCTGTCGCTTTTTTGGTTATTTTATACTTAAAAGGATAAGAAAGTTCATAAGTGTATTCCACGTAAACACCAAATGTTCCATTATTATGAATATAAACAATCATGACAGGGTTGCATGTGACTTAATTAGTGTTGGAAAACGCAAAACATAAATGTGTGAAATCAACCTGATTGGGAGTAAAGTAGATTTTTATAAGATGAATAGATGAATTAGAATTAGAAAAAAAAAAAAAAAAAAATAATGATTCAATATAAATTATATGTGCTAAATTAATTATGAATAATAGTAAACAGTACACGTTGGATAACTCGATTGGTATACGGATTTGATGCAACCCTAGTTTTACCCAACCGTGTGACCCTTTATTGCATGTATTCTATACATTACTAGTATACAACAAACACTAAATTTACGGTCACACGCTTTATCACACGCCATTTTTACAACAACTCAAAAAGGAAAAAAAAGACGTGCAGAAAATTCTATTGACGCTTGTGAGCCGAAAGAAAAGCAGTGCTAGTTCGACAGTTTCTCTTTAAATAAAAAGAAAATAGTTGATTTCAATTAATCAAGTAATTGTTCTACACGTGCTATAGTTATGGATCGTGAGTGTGCTTCTATTTTTTTCACATCGTTTTATTTTGCGCTACAATTTTGCGGAGATATTCAACTACTGATGCGAATTATCAATTTCTAGGTGGAAGCTATGGTGGTGGTGGTGGCGGCGGCGGTGGCGCCGGACAGTACAATAATTTTGCTGTCCCACCGCCAAATTACCAACAAATGCCAAATAAACCGGGCAACTATAATGAGCCTCCGCCAAACTATAGCAAACCTGGCGGCGGTGGTAAGTACTACAAATGCAAATGCAATATATACGAGAAAAAAAAATGGTTCGCAATTGACATGAAACTCTAATATTGCGTTTAAGGTTATGATTCTGGACATCGTGGTGGTGGCGGCGGCGGCGGAGGAGGCGGCGGCTCTTGGAACGACAGAGGAGGCAACTCTTATGGGTATGTTATTATGATTACTTTATATACTATATATTAGAAAAATAAATACTGTATATAAATTTATACAATTGGGAAATGAGACCAACAAAAAAGAGTTTAGCAAAAAAAAAAAAAATGAAAAAAGAAAAAAATTGAGCATAAAAGTAAATTACAAATAAATTATACAAATCAGAAAAAAAAAGTAAAAACCAAAAAAAAATACAATGTATATTTAAAGAAGTATTTGCGCAAAAAATGGAGTTCATCATAATGTAGAATCATTAAGTTTTCGTATTCATTTAAGTAATGCGACCCTGTGTCCCAAATTCAATTCGAATGCCATTGGAAATGTCATCAAATGATATTTTTGCTGAAAAGTTGGATGTGTGTTTGATTAAAGCTCTCATTGATAAGCATACAAAATAATAACACTAATAATACGAGCGCATTTGGTAGAGAGAAAGAGCGAGAGAGTGTAAGAGAGTGAGAACTACTAAAAATAATGATGCTGACAATCTGAAAAGAACCAAATATAAACATATTAATAATATTAAAAGTATCTCTGGTGATCATCCTCCTGAAACAATATCAAGATCAAAAGTATTTCACAGCTTCTTTCAGCTTCCCATGTGTTATTACTAAAAATAATTATAATAAGTGGGTGCATAAAAGGTTAATATTTACAGATGTGGATTCACAGATTATCTGTAAGCAGCAATTCCCAAATAAAAAGGTTTTGATAATTGGTCAACTCGAAAAGGAAACAGTTTAAGATAAAGATCACTGTAAACTGCGCTATAAATCAAGAATTCAAATTGGTCGTATCAGTTCTCCATGATATCATGATATCGTATCGTATTAAGAGAAAAACAATAAACAGAGCGTGTCCCCAGAACAAATATAAATCAAATGTTAATCAGCAAGCAGATGATTCACATGAAAGTGTTCGATAAATTCCATATACTACATACATATAAAACAGCTCACTATAATAATCATTATCATAAGAAATAAAGATATCTGGTGATGACAGAAAAGGTTACACAACAAAAAATGGTCAACAATAGGAATAAGAACTATAAAAATCAGACATGCATATTAAGAAGATTAATTCAATTAGTTGCATGGTCGAATCATTGAAATTATTTTTGATATATCTAAGAATTAATTTAAGGTAAATTAACAAGAGTAAAATCGAAAAACAAAAATATCGTTATAATTCTATTAGTTCTATGTTATGTGTAGTATTTTGTTATTGTTATTGTTATATTATTATGTATATTTTATTTCCACAACGTAGCAAAATGTATTCATGCAGTAATTAGAAATATTTGATTTTCATTTGAACTGCATGGATACTAAATCGACTTCGGTTCTTCGAAGATTTAATTACTAGACTTTTTAATTTATATAAAATGTATTTCTTAAATCAATTTCACATAGTTGTAGTCCGCTTTTCTTGTAATGATATCAATAGAATGCAAGATATTTTCTTTATAATAATAACTCGCTTGCTTTTGTGCTAATTTATCAATATTATCAACTAAATAGATTTAAATATATATATAAATGAATGTTCCTATGCCGAAAACGCGGAAGAAAAACTTGATCTGATTATAATGTAACGATCAAAGTGTGGACAAAATAGAGTATTCTAATCCGTATATAAATAATTAAAGTATATACTATATATATAAAGTGCAGCATGTAGGATGATATTTGAAAAATATTAAGAGAGAGGAGGAAACGTGGGCGTAAAAAACAAAAACTTCATCATAATGCATTACAATCCAAACATCAAAAACTAAACATTAAATAAGTTATTCAATATCCTCTTTTAGAAATGGAGGCGCCAGCAAGGACAACTACAACAAAGGTAAAATAATGCAAACAAAATTTGCGAACAATCTATCGAGTAATGTATAACATTAATTTACTACAAAATCAAATACAAATCCAAAAAAAAAAAAACTAAGAGCTTTGATAGGCAGGGCACAAGGAAAGAAAAGAAGAGAAAAAAGTTAAGAGGTTGATGTTAAGGTTGATGAAAGAGCGCTGTTGTTGATGTTGTTGTTGTGGTTGCTGTATAAACTGTAACACATAAAATCTACTACTATAAATCCTATATAGGAAGAGTGTCGAATATTTTTTGAAGAGAGTGTAGAGTGTATTGCGTAAAGTGTGTTTATCCCGATCATATATATATTATATACTATGTATAGGGCTATTATTGGTTTGGTTTCGCACGCGATCTCTACTCTATATATATTTTATTCCTGTTATTTGTGTGCGTCTGTGTGCTGTATTTATATCTACTATATCTAGCAAAGAGTTTGTCGGGGAGTAAACCAAAAAAAAGCAAAAACTCTAATGAAATGAAATAACAAGAGAAAACAACAATATACGAGTACATCCAAAATCGGTGTAACACGAGTCTGGTTTTCAAATTACAAAATACCACTTAAGCTAACTCTACTACAGATTATCTATCTATCACTACGAAACAAGTTAAGAAAAGTCACCCTCCAATTACACCCACCACCCAAAACTAAAAACAAGAAAGAAAGTAATCCATATAATATAACGAGCGACGTTATTGTGTATTATATACCCATTACAATTATCCAACTATATATATGTAGATTTTAAGAGAGTCTCTCCCAAAACATTTACCGAGTGTCGAGTGTGTTTCTTAATTTAATACCCAAGTGTTGAACACTTTCTTCTGGTTCTCGTTCCCGTTCTCGTCTTCGTTGTCGTCGTCGTCGTTGTGGTCGGTCATTATCTTACAATATTATTCTTGTTGTCGTTGTTGTTATTGAGGGTTCAATCCTTTTGGTTCCAAAACTACAAAGATTTCTCTTTTCAAAATATATATTACAAAAACACGCTTTCGTCTTGCGACTGCATCTCTAATATATCGGTTGTGTGCTCTGCTTTGTAGGATACGGCGGCAACAGCAGCGGGGGCGGCGGCGGAGGTGGTGGAGGCGGTGGCAACGATATGATCACCCAGGAGGACACCATCTTTGTCTCCGGCATGGATCCATCCACCACAGAGCAGGACATTGAAACGCACTTCGGTGCCATTGGCATTATCAAGGTAAGTTGTACGGAAATTTGAGGAATAATCTTCCATTTTATAACTTATGTTATGGATAATAATATTTAACTTTTATTTGAAACCAATGGCGAATAAGTCAATGTCTACCAACATTTAACTTCCATTTAAAAGTTAACGTGAGGATAAGTTCTTCTTATTTGTAACTTCTAGTTAAAAGTTAAGTTTTGGATAATAGAATGTCTTCCAATTTGAAACCTCTAGTGAAAAGATTAGTTGGGGAGAAGACAATGTTTTAAAAGATTTAACTTCCACTTAACTTGGATAAGACTGTGTTTAACTTCTAATTAAAAGTTAAGTTACGGATACCAAATTTTAACTTCCATTTAAAATAAGTTGTGGATAAGATAAAGTCTTCCAATATTTAACTTCGAGTTAAAAGTTAAGACAATTTCTTCCCATTTTTAACTTACTTAAAAGTTGAATTAAGGATAAGACGACTTATAACTTTCAGTTAAAAGTGAAGTTGCTTATAAGAGAATGAGAAACTCAAATGCTTTATAATTTATACTTTCAATAAGTGTTTTATTTTTACTAACTCGAATCTTTTAATCGTCTTTGCTTTGCAGAAAGACAAGCGCACCATGAAGCCAAAGATTTGGCTGTACAAAAACAAGGAGACGGGCACCTCGAAGGGCGAGGCGACGGTCACCTACGACGATGTGAATGCCGCACAATCGGCCATCCAGTGGTTCGATGGCAACGATTTCAATGGCTGTGTGATCAAGGTGTCGCTGGCCCAGCGTCAGAACAATTGGAACAAGGGCGGCGGCAGTCGCGGCGGCTTCGGCGGACGCAGTCGAGGTGGCGGCGGAGGCGGCGGTGGTGGTCGCTTTGATCGTGGCGGTGGAGGAGGCGGTGGCGGTGATTACGGCGATCGGTCTGGCGGAGGAGGCGGTGGCGGACGTGGAGGTGGACGCTTTGGCGGTGGCGGCGGCGGTGCTGGAGCAGGCGGTGGCGGTGGCAATGTGCAGCCACGCGATGGCGACTGGAAGTGCAGCAGCTGCAACAACACCAACTTTGCCTGGCGCAACGAGTGCAATCGGTAAGTTGCTCCTCAAGAGGATCATCTTCATCAATCTCTCTAACATGATCTTCTAACACTTCTGCAGCTGCAAAACGCCCAAGGGTGATGATGATGGCAACTCTGGAGGCGGCGGCGGCGGTGGAGGCTTTGGCGGTGGTGGCGGCGGAGGCGGTGGCTACATGAATGATCGTGGCAATGATCGCGGAGGCGGCGGTGGCTACCAGAATCGTGATCGCGGCAATGGCGGAGGTGGCGGCGGCGGTTACTCGCGTTACAATAACGATAACGGTGGTGGAGGCGGTGGCCGAGGAGGCGGCGGTGGTCGTGGTGGTGGCGGCGGCGGTGGACGACGAGATGGCGGCGGTGCAATGCGCAACGATGGCGGCATGCGTTCCCGACCCTATTAGTTGACTAAGCCTATTGTCCGCACTATTTTTTTCTTATTAACGTATTAAATTTAATAATAAACATAGCAAGTACTCTTTTAATTGTACTTTTTATAATTACAACCACCAACCACTCAACACCACACAACAACAACAACGCAACCACTCCAAATCCACTCAAGATCAAGCAGACGACGGACAACAACTCAAAACTAAGTGAATCAACAACAACAACAACAAAAACTAACCGCTGTTTTAATGTCGCGTGCATTTCAATCGAGTCATTTTCTCCTCATTATAATATCATGTAAACGCGCTCGTTTTGACTTAGTATATAATATGTATGTAATCTAATTTTACAAAACAAAAAAGAAAAGAAAAACAATTGTAATACACATCTATTACAAAATACAAATAAAAAATAATATTAGACTGGTTAAAAAGCTACTCAATTGAATTTAATTACAAAACACAAAGGCAGAAGGAATATCATACATACATATATAATAACTATATGCTTTATAAGTCTGAATCGGGAAAAGACTTGAAAGTAGTTTTCTAAATGAATTTGAGATGAAACTCTGTTCGTGAATTAGAGCGAGAAAGCAATAAAGTTAAATGGAAAGAGACGGCAACACAGAAAAAAGGAAAAAACAAAAATGATATCTTCAAATCGAAACAATTATTTACGCTTAAACACTTCACAACACAATTGTTAAATAACTCAAACTCTAATTAGATGCATAGATTAGATTAGATTAGCGGAGACGCTTCACAATTTTGGACTTTATAAAATTGTTTAATAATTATATTTAAATGAATATACATTTGTAATATTACAGTTCATCTTTTTCCAGCAAGGTGTAACGGTGTTTCGATGGACCCAGCTCCTTGAATTTCGATTCAGGCGGCGACGTACCCTTAGCGGTATTATCGTGCTTCACTTCATTACTTGAAGGATCCGGCCCGTAATGGAATTCCCTAGATAACGACATATATTTAGTAAATGCAAATTCAGTATTCATTCTACGCATTACCTATGCAGTTTCCCGCTGTAGAGATCCTGGAGGAACTCCTTGAGTTTGCCGGGCGTGTACATATCTTGGAAATGCGGAAATAGATACATATGCTTGAACGAATCAATGGCAATGACTGGCAGATCATCCTCTGACTTGCCCAAATGATGCAATGGATGCGCAAATCGTTTACCATCCGCAGTCAGGAAGTTCACATTCTCTGTAAACGAAAAAGGCAATCAATAAGATTACAAATTAAGTTATTCAGATAGTATGCGTACGTTTTTCATCCAGCAACTGCTGCTCAATGATGGCTTTGTAGTCCTTAATCGCATTCAGATCATCAGGTTTATAGAACAGAATCAGGAACGGCAGTCCTTCCTCCGTTAGCTCCTCGGCACTCTCGAACGTTATCTCGCGCACCAACGGCACACACTTCTCCTGTATCCACACCTTCAGCTCATCAAAGTTGGTCAAGCTACCCGTGTACGTTTCATCGTTCTCATGCGAGAGCGCCACATCTGGTCTAAACACAATGATCGGGGTGCCTACAAAATGATTGACATTTAATAATGATATAGGTATTATATATTAGTATAGCTTACGCACCTGGTGGATGCATTGCCTGTGAGGCATCACCGAAACCCACATGGAATTGGCAATCTTCTTTGAGGTTCGTTGCCACCTTACGGAAAATATCATACTCTGGCTGATCGCGACGATCGAAATAGCCCATAATACTGCGCTTCTTCGAGTCAAGGTTCTCGAGATCCTTCAACGATTTGAACTCCTTGATGGGATCCTCCAGCTGCTTCTTGACAAACTCCAAGAATGCCTCCGCGGAACGCTGTCCGCGATATTCACGCTTGCTCAGCTGTCCATTGCGAACAATTTTGAGTGTGGGATATTTACTGATATGGAAACGGGACGCAATCGACGTCTCCTTGTCGCAATCCACTTTTCCAAGCACCACTTTGCCAGCCTCTGGGAATTCCGCTTTAATCTGCAATAACAAACCAAATGAGATGTAGTTCAAGGAAATATTTCAACAAACAAAAATAAAAAGAAATGTAGTAGACTACTAGTTTAAACAGTTTGTGTGTGTATGAAACAACAAGATCAATAATATACAAATTTCATTTATAAAGTAAACAATGAAAACATCTGGTGAGCTCTATAATATTCTTTCTTTTCTTTTGGGGGTTTTTCCAGACAGCTGGTGTGCTCTTTTTTTTTGTTTATGTTGAGGGCTGTCAGTCAAGGAATTATTATTATTGTCTATATTATATTGTTATCGTGATTGATTAATCAACTTTTAACTAGACTCGAGACTTTCAATAACTACTACTCGGAACAAAGGAATGTGTAATGGGTTAATTATAGATTAATTGTTGTTGGGTAACAACTATAACTTACCTTATCTGCCGCTTCATTGAAAATTGGCGCTAAAATATTACTAAACCGACACCATTCGGCATAAAAATTAAGGAAAACCAATTCGTTAGACGCTGAAATTGCCAAAAAAGAAAGAAATTCATTATAATAAATGATTATTAATGTTTCTTATAGTTAAGCTTAGAGAAAGTTGTACATATTTTTAAGTTGATTCCCAGAAATGTCGTTTTGAAACACGCGCAGAGTAAAATCCAATCAAGAATTGTGATAAGATAAGGAAACAAGTAGTCTGGACCAATTTGTAATTAAAACTGATATCACAGCGACATTAAAAATGTTAAATAGAACATATATACATAATCTATCTTTAAAATCAAAAAGATAATTGCGGGGAAATTTGTATTATTTTCGCGGCTGAATGATTTGTATTTGAGGAATATGCCTAATTTCCCAGAACTAATTATGACTGAAGAAATTGTGTTAAAACAAATTACAAAACAACAAACTGATAACAATTATTGCGTTGTTGTTTTGGTTTGTTCCAAGCTTACCACGTCGGCAAAAAAAAAAATAAAAAACAAAAAAAAAAGAAGAAAATCTGGGGAATTTATCGAGCGCGTCTGATTTTATATTTGTGACACGTCAATCTTAACACATACACATGCGCAGGCAAACGCAAACTTGTGCGTGTGCTGCTTATGCGTATGCGTGTGCACTTGTATGTGTGTATTGTAGTTGAGCTGCACTACAGCTGAGTTATTGAGTTAATGCGCTCCTCGTTCTCTCCCTCTCTCTCTTACTTGCTCGCTTGTTCACTCGCCGCTCTCTTCATGCGGCTTTTGTGCAATGTTTGTTTTTGCATTTGCTTCCTTAAGTTTTATTGTGTATAGTAAATTAAAGTAATTGCTGTTGCTACGGTTCCCATTCCCGTGAACTCACCTAACGTCATATCAATATTTTCACTGGTCATAGACACAGCACCAGTCGCATCTGTTGGCTGGATAAGGACATGAAGAACCTGCGAATTGGCAATTTGTTGTCTCGTTAGTAACGGGCATCTTCACACTCTCACACACACATTTACATTCATACACACATTTCCACGTCTCCCGCTCAGTAACAGTCACAGCCACAGTCATGGGCACTGAGATTGAGCTTTCTGCGGGATTGGGAGAGCGGGTGTGCGGGTGCAAGTTAGAACACGTCGACTTACCGCAACAATAGCTAAGCACGAGCCAAGCAATCGTTTTGTTGTTTCCGTCATATTGTTGGTGCTGGTCGGCGCGGGCTAGTGCCTATCCCTTTTATACACTACACACAAATCGAAATGTTTTCAATTTTTTTTTATTCACTTTTTACATTAGGTGGAATGAAAACGTAGTCGCGACGTATCTTCACATATATATAATAAAAATTATAACAACTTCGTTGATTATCGTACAAATAGTGTCTCACGAGCGCAGTGTGCCCGCCACATGATTTGCGAAATGCACCAAAATATACTACACACATACCAGTTTCCCAATACAGTGGCTACACCAAGTTATATACAAAAATAACTGTTTTCTAATAAGAATAATACTGATTGATGGCATTATAGCAAATTATGAAAAATATTTTAGAAAATTGGCTAGCGTTTCACATCGGTTATCCATAAATACAAATATATACCAGAAATACCGAGCATTTTTATAAGCAATATATACCATAAACTGCTACTTTATGACGATATCACATCATTGAAACGGTAATTGATTTATCTACGAAAATATTCATACATTTTCACTAGTTCAAGCGGAAAATGCATTAAATTTTTAAAAAGCAGGCAAAATACATTTAGATTATTTAATAAAATCACGTAAATTCTAATTGGGCAATGGCAACCCATTTTCCAATAGTCAACTTAATTAGCAGTAAAAATAACTGAAATCTAATTGTCTAAATTTGTTAAACAACAGGTTATCAATAATTCGTTTGAAATAATGAGTTATTTTTCAATGCACTGAAGAAGTATGGCTATTTTAAATACAAGTTAAACTGAACTTTTTAAAAACTGGCCTTGCAGTCGCGTTTTAAACTAAGGTGTCATGAATAAAGCTTTCAATAAAGTCTAGAAATCAAGAAGTATTCAATAATAAATATAATATAATAAATAATATATCTGTGGAATAGATATCATCGATGTTGGCCATGAGATTCGATGTTGACAACAAATTTAAAACAATCGATATATCGATAGACCATCGATGTTTCTCCACCTCTAGCACACTTTACATCTACATACATATGTATAAGCAACAATATTTGCAAATCTTTGTTTATAATAGCTGACGTTTTATGGAGTTAATGTTGGTGCTAAAACAAAAAGAAATTAAGCAAACGCGTTTTTCAATATCGTTATTATAAACTGCAGTTAATCAAAACAAATAATTGTGATCAAACGCAAGGTTTTCGAAGCAAACAAAATGTATGTATGTTTGTAGGTTTTGTTTTGCTGTTATTGTTGTTTCATAAATATGTGGAATCGTATAAGCGTATGTTTGTATGTACGCATACTCGAAGTGTGTGTGTGTGTGTGTGTGTATATATGTGCTTTATCACTTTGTTTATTATAAATATCCATGCATTCGTTGCAAGGATATCCTCATCATCATCTTTCACTTCGCGTAAGACGTAAATTTGTGTGGCTTTATTGTTTATAAATGTTCATCCCATATGCCCCAAAAATATACTGCACGTCAGTTTCTATGTGTGTGTGCGTCTCGACGTACGCAATTGTACGTATGTAGCTGCGAATGTGTGTGTGCATCTACTGTATATACTATGTATGTTTGTGCTTATTATCTATACTGGCAACCACCACACACACACATGCACAAACATTATTTGTACTGTATCTAGTATATCTGTTATTTAGGTTTTTTTTTGGTTTTGGTTTTTGTTTTTGTGATGTTTCAAACGCTTCGTATTTAATGACTTTGCCTTGAGTCTTCCCCCACTCCCCCTACTCTGTTATGTGTGGGTGACTTTGTATGTATATTGTGTCCTGTTTTATGTACGCATAAACTAGTTAACAATTTGTGATGCCCGGTAGCCATTAGCTAAATGGGTATTACCAGCTGATGGTAAAGTGCAAACTGTGTGCGAGTGCCGAATATGCAATAGTGAGTTACAATTAACCAACTTTCCTATTGTCAAAAAAAAAAAAATGTTCCTTATCGGATACTTGTAAGTCGGGCATGCTCGATTTGTTCTTATTGGTTTTATTGTTCGCCTCGTTCCAATGACAATTAATAGTAAGTAACCCTGAGAGGATCTCAGGTGTTCAATACGTAAAAATACTCAGTATTTTTTTTTTGTATATACATATGTATGTATGTACATATGTGTATGCAGTGTGCATGTGTGTGTGAGTGTAACAATTGAATGTGTGCGTGTTTTTATTGCAGTCGCAACACATGATGTCAGATGGATCGCCGCCCCCATCGATTTGTTTTATACGAGCTGCCGAATCATATCCCAAATCACAAATGGAAAAGGAAGATGCGCAATTGTCGGTGCCGTTTCAAGAGCGTAAGTGTTGTAATCGCAATTCTAACTATCGTAATCGATAACCGTTGCGTGTGTGTGTGTGTGTGCATAATTTTGAAATTTGAAATTTCATTTCGATAGTTGCCGGCGAATCAATTAAATATTTGGGACGCACCGATGACGATGGCATCCTCGCGTTATCCAATTACCGCATATTTCTCTCGAAGAAATCGACCAGCACATTGGAGACATACATACCGTTGGGACTGATTGAATCGGTGCAGGTGCGTGATCTATTCCAATTGGTTGTCAATTGCAAAGATGCCAGCACCGTTCGCTGCTCATTTCAATCGACCGAACAATGCGCAGAGTGGCAACGCCGCATACAACTGTTAATTGGTGTACCTGAAACGCTCGAAACGCTGTTTGCATTCCCCTTCTATTCGTGGACCTGCGACATTATTGGCGGCGGTGGCGGTGGCGGAGGCGGAGGCGGAGGCGGAAATACTTCTCAGCATCGCTCGACAAGTCTAACTAATGGCTTGGCCAACAACAATCAAGCAAAATCGCTGCCCTCCGTGGAGTATCTGCAGCAGCGATTGCAGCGTGCACTGCGCTATGAGAGCGACTTTAAGAACGAGGTTGCCAGACTGGGTTTCGATTTGAAGAGCTCGTGGCGCATTTCCACAGCCAACATGGATTTCAAACTGTGTCCATCGTATCCGCAAAAATTGCTGGTACCGTGCTGCATCACCGACGAGATGCTCCACAATATCGCCAACTTTCGGGGATCACGTCGATTGCCCGCCGTCGTTTGGCGTCATCAAAAATCGGGGGCAATTCTCGCCCGTTGCAGCCAGCCGGAAGTTGGTTGGCTCGGCTGGCGCAACTACAAGGATGAGCAGTTGCTCAAGGCTCTGGCGGATGCGTGCGCCTTCGATCGAGGCGAGCATGCACGACGTCAGGCCAAGGATGCCAATGGCGGCGATGCGGCGGCGGGCTCCTCGGGTCAGAGTTCACCTTCGTTAGGGGATTCGTCGCACGAGGAGCTCGCTCTAGACGAGATACGCGTAAGTTCTTAGCCAAGGCATTGTTTATTCATGTAATGTTTTTACTAAGCTATCCATTAGACAAAAAGAGATAATAGAATTCAAATTTGAGAACCTTGAAAGTATATAGTATATATATTCTTGATCAGCGATATACCAAAATCTCTGAGAGAGAATTCCTGTAGATGATAAATTTGGACGTTGTTTACGGAAGAATTTACAGGGCTTTACTTAGCTCTGCTAAATACCAATGTAAATATTCCGTTAACTGGTTTAGATGGCCTTGAAATATTGTGTTGTAATACTATTGTATTGTTTAAAAATGGATAGCGCACAACTCTAACTTTGTTGCTTGCTAATTAGTCAGTTTCTAAAAGTTTTCTCGTGTTTTTTTTTTATTTTAACTAAATTAAATTTTCTGAAAACTTAGAATAAAGCAAAATATATAATATACTGTGGAATACATTGTGATATATAATATATTATACTATATAAAATACTTTACTATATACTATAATATACTATATATAATAGCATACTATACTATATAAAATACCTTACTATATACTATAATATACTATATATAATAGCATAGTATATTTATATAGTATATAAAATACTATACATATATATAGTATATTAATGATTATTCTATCATTCATAGATTAATAATACAACCCAATTTCTTTTGCTTACTATGTTAATTGCCACATTAAATTTCTAGCAACTTCAGAATCATTGAAATCACTTTAAGAACCATCGAAACATGAATTTATTGTTATCAGCAAACATTTTTGTTTTGCGGCTTTTGGTTGTGTCCATAAAATGTTGTATTATGCAATAGTATAATATACTTTCTACAACCTTATTATAAATATGTATATAATATATATATAAATTGATTAAGATTATACATATGTATATATATAGTTTAATTTCAAATTTTAGTATAATCCACAAACTTGGCTAACCTTTTCCCTTCCTCTTTTGGCTTTTGTAGAAAATTCTTATTGTGGATGCACGCAGTTATACATCGGCGGTTACAAATCGAGCTCGCGGTGGCGGCTGTGAGTGCATTGAATACTATCCATGCGCTGAAATAGAATTCATGAATTTGGGCAACATTCATGCCATCCGCAAGAGTTTCCATGCAGTGCGACAATTGTGCGCCTCATCTCCCGATGATCCCAAGTAAGTGTGCGAAATATATTTCACAGATATATATATATTAATAAAATTAACATTCGATTTCATTACACACAGTTGGCTTGGACAATTGGAGAAAACGATGTGGATGCAGCATCTGTCGGGTCTGTTGGGTGCCACCATGACTGTGGTGCATACCATCGAAAAGAATGGTCGTCCTGTTCTCGTCCATTGCTCCGATGGCTGGGATCGAACGCCGCAGATTGTGGCGACCGCACAGCTCTGCCTGGATCCCTACTACAGAACTGTTGAGGTAGGGGAAATGGGAGGCGAATGATCGAAGGGTTCTCTGCCAGAAGTTTGTGTGGAGCACTCGAATGTTTATAAGGTTCCGTCTGTGCGTGCTTGGATCGCTTTTTCCCAGCCAAGACTCCAAGTTTAGCGACCATATTTCCTTAGTTAAAAGGAGATTCATTTTAAAGTTTATACCTGCAATCCATAGAGACATAGCCATAATTGCTTGAGTTGACAATCTGGTATATTTTAAATGTGATATACCAAGTATAGGCTTCAGTATATCATACTAATTTTGCATTATATTTTGGGTGTATTTTTAAAATCTCGTTTTGTTGCTAATAAGTATCGGGTATCTCTCAGTCGAGCACTCTTGACTGTTGCTTTCTTACTTGTTTAGGCTATACTTTTGTATTTCAACAAAAATGTCCACTAATATACTAAGTGGTATATTAGACTCTCTCATTTATAGTTATACAACTTAATCTGAGATTGCATAACATTAATCCATTTTGTATTTCAGGGCTTTCGTGTGCTCGTTGAACGCGAATGGCTGAACTTTGGCCACAAGTTTGCCGATCGCTCTGGCAATGGACCAAACTCGGATGAAGGCAACGAACGTTGTCCAGTGTTTCTACAATGGCTCGATCTGGTGCATCAAATCCACAAACAATTCCCCTGCAGCTTTGAGTTCAGTCTCGGTTATTTGGTATTTATATTGTTCATATACATATGTTCAACTTGAATTGAATTTACTCATTCTCGGATTGTTCTTTTAGATCAAACTCGCACAGCATTCGTTGTCATGTCTCTTTGGCACTTTCCTATGCAATTCGCTGCGAGAACGTATCGAGAATTCGGTCTTTGATCGCACATTCTCGGTTTGGCCATTTCTGGCAGAAACAATGTATAGAAATCCACTCTATAAGCATGAGACTGATAAGGTACGGATGCAGATAATGTGTAGAATACATTTGACTGACGATAACATTTAATGCCTTTTATTCTTTCGTAGGTACTTTGGCCAGCGCATAATGTGCGATTCTTGCACTTTTGGTCCGATGTTTACCTGGGTAGCTTAGGCAATAAAAATGGTACCGATCTTCCTCTACAAAGCAATGAACGACAAGGCGCCGTCAATGGCAATGGCAATGGCAATAGCAATACCAATGGCAATGGCAGCGGTAAATAATCGAATGTTTAATCAATATTTATTTACGAATCGTGTCACTTAAATTTCATTTAATTTAGGCGCGTCGGCAAAAACTCGTTCGAGCGAGAACATTGCAAGCAATGAGCTGACACAGAGCACGATCTCAAGGAGATCGAGTGATCCCAATTTGGCTGTCGAATCAATGTATGTCTCATTTGCTTTATATACTATATATATACATATTTAATTGATATTATCTTGTAGTGTAACGGATGGCTTAATGAATGTGAACAGCAATTCGATGTTTGACATACGCTCGGAGGCAAAGGACTGCATAATTGTGGCTAATCATGAGATCAACAAAGACTCCGACTCGGAGGATACCTGCGACAGTTCAAAGCTGCCAGTGGTCCACAACCAACACGAAGAGGAAGACGCGGATGCGGACGAAGAGGAGGAGGAGGCACAAAATGGTTCCGAGTTGAACAATGACCAAAGCACTTCTTCGATACAATGCAACATTTTGAACGATGAATCACCAACCATTAATGGCAAGATCACAGTTCAACGCATCGATTCCGAGCCTTGTATTTCACCAAATGGTTAGCATAATTCAATAATAATAGTTTAAAACATTATATTGATGAACATAATTCTGTTGCAGATGATGCACCATCGATTTGTGATGAGAGCATCAGTGATAACGATAATAATGGCAGCCGGCATTTGTTGTGGCTGGAGAAAGGTCATCACGATCAGATTGACACTAGTACGGATACAATAATTCCTATAGCTGCTACTGAACAACAGCGAAAGCAATCAAATGGCATTCAGCAAGCAGCAAAAGAAAACGATAAAGACAGAGACAGCGATAGAGACAAAGACATCGATGTGCCTTCTTCCCAAACAGATGTGGATGTAATGATGATACCTCAAGCTACAAAGACCACGAATGAAATTGAAACGGCGACCGCAACAGCAGTTGATGGCGAACCAATAAGTTGTGCAATTGCAGCTGCAGCAACAACAACGTATGCAACAAATAAATCAAGTCACAGCAGTTACAACCATTTGCCGCGTGTCCATGCCAAGCCCAACAATCTGCGAATCATTCAACCGAGCAACAGCAACAACTCGGCCAGCGATCAGCAATTGCAACGACGCGAGAGTCCCAGCAATAATGATGACAACAACAGCAGCAGCAGTTGCTGCAAGGAAACCAAGGAGTTCAATGGCAGCACGACAACAGCTTCAGCTTCCGCTTCTGCTTCAGCATCTGGTTCGGCTTCAGCTTCGGCCTCAGGCAACGATGTCGATTGCATGCCACCATTAACGCCCGATCATCATCAGCGATACATGAATGAACTGCATTCGCAGCATGCGCATTTGAATACGTTTGCCAACTTTGATGTGTCCACATCTGGCATTCCCATGCGACGCAACATGCTCTGGTCGAGCCTCAATCGTGACAGCACTCAATCCAAGTAATTTACCATCTAGATATTTATACTCGCTACTCATAGATTAGAAGGGTATTGTCACTTTGTGCATGCTGGAAATTTACGTAACAGGCAGAAGGAGGCATCTAAGTTGCTTGGTTTGACGGTTTGGTATATTTTGTACTCTATGGTATATTTTAAATGTAGTAGTATATCAAATATGGCCTTCAGTCATCTCCGATCCCATAGAGTATATATATTCTCTATCAGCGTAAACAGCCAATAGGATATAGCTATGTCCGTCTGTCCGTCCGAGTTAACACCTCGATCACAGAGACTATACGAGATAGAGATATCAATATACCGAATATGGCTTTTAGTATATTTTTGCATTTCTGCGAAATAATGTCGCACTGTTTTGACACTTTTATTCAAAATGAGTAGCGGGTACACTCGACTGTAGACTGAGCAACGTTTGCATTGTATATTAATTGCATTTTGTATTTTCAGTGCACTGCAGTTTCCATCGGCTGGTCTTGCTTCGTTGCCGCCAACACCGCAAGGATCACAACAGGAGCGAACACAGTTTACCATTTCGTGTCCCGATGGCTTGGCTCATGGCTTGAGTGAGCAGAACATAAGACTCCATCAGATTGTGCAGGAGCACAAGGTAAAGAATCCAGATCGTGGTGTCACTTCTTCTTGATATCTAAATGTTTTTGTATAGACAGATTAGTTTGATAGATATGCATTTATCCTAGTTACATATTTAAGAATGTTCTACAACTTATACTTATGCTACACATATTCTTGCTATATTCGGCAGCTACGCGAGGAAGTGCTGCTGCGAGAGATTCATGGCATGCGTCTGGCATTGTTGCAAAAAGGATGTCCGAGCTGCAACAGCGTTGTCTCCACAAACGTCGAGCATGTAATTATCAACATCATTATCAATTAATTTCTACACACAGAACAAAACAAATCAAGATGAGATGAATATTGAGATTATGTTATATATATAGTAAAATATGTCCAGTCCAGCCATTTCTAATCCTCGAAATTTCTCTGACAATCTCAATATATATTTGTATATTTTTCTCCTGGCTGGATTTGTGATTACTCTCTTTTGTCGGGAGTTGGTCTCTAATTATGCAATTAATTTACAAATTTCTTCAAGGAAAACGGATCGGATATTGTTGAAAATGCATCGACATGCTCATGGGAGGCCGTCGAAGAGCGGAGCGGTCCATCATCATATGCCACATGTGGCGGCATCGGTGGCATCGGTGGCGTTGGTGCGATCCCAGAGAATAAACCGTCGAGTGTCCTTTGGGTACCAGATCATGCCGCATCGCGTTGCTCAAATTGTCAAATTGTCTTCTGGCTGGGACGAAGAAAACATCATTGTCGGTGCGCATTTCAACATTAACCTATTCTCATTTTCTTTTCCCATTTTTGTATTTTGTATTGGTATTTATTTTTAATTTTCTTGTTTGCTGTTGCTTAAGCTTCATTTTTATGACAATCTGGCACAAGTTCTAATTTGTTTTGTGTATTCCAAATCATTCATTGTAAATCCATTCACACACACACATGTGTTTGTTGTTCTTGTTCATGTTGTTGTTGTTGTTGGTGTTCTATATTGGTTTTGTTAACTTAACCAGCTTACAAATATATAAATATGTATAGTCAGAGCAAGAGAGATTGGAAATGGAATGTGAAGGAACTATTGTCAGATTGGCTGTGATCGAAACACACAAAAACAAAACAAAAAAAAAACCAAAGTATTTTTCTCATTTTGTACTACTTTAGTATAACCCATTAACAGTTTGTTGTTATTAATCTCTCTTAATCTGGTTGGTTCTTTATATTGTTATTATTAATTATTACTTTCTCCATACTTGTTATATTGATATTCTGATTTCATATTGTTCGCAGATCATGTGGAGAAATTTTCTGTGCTGACTGCTCTGAGTTCTGGGCGCCGTTGCCGTTTGAAAAGCTTTTTAATCCAGTAAGACTTTGCGGTTCCTGCTACATCAATGTCACTGCACACAATAATAGCAGCAGTCAGCAGGCACAGCAAAATCTCGATTGTCGTGATGCAAATCCAAATCCAAACACAAATCAAAATCTTATTGATATGGCGACAAAAACAAAAACAACAACAACAACAACAACAGCAGATGTAATAGCTAACTCTCAAGAGTAGTTTTCCATTATGTTTTAGGATTGCAAACAAAAATGTTGAAACAATTATGTGTAAATATCAAATATATATATAAATATGTATATGTATACTCAAATATTTATTGCATATTGACACTACACAACCTGTGCAACAGCAACAACAACAACAACACACACCCACACACACACACACAACACAGCAACTCACATACACGAAATTATACAAATTTTTTTGTTAGTCATATATGTATATATGGATATATGATATGAACACAATTGTAAAATAAAATACCAAACTAAATCAATTCCATGAAAAAGAACAAAACAGCATTTTCCTTTCAAATGTGGATCTAGATTTCAAACTAATTATAATATAATATGATTGATTGATTTTAGGCAGTTTTAATTTACAAAACTTTTTTATGTCTGCAAGTGTGAAATAACAATTCTTTGGAAAAGAATTAAATGAACATATACAAAAGGAAATCAAGCAAATTAATTAATTCACCAAGTATACAAATCCTGAAAATACAAATTAAAAACAATATGATTGGTTGAAAAATTAGAAATGAAATAAAATGTGTGACATGAATTAAGAAATAGATCGATGATATATTTTTCTTTGTAACTGTTTTGCAAATTTTATTTAACAGCAGCTAGCAAATGAAGTTGTCAGCTTTAAAATAATACAATTATTTACAACAAACAAAACAAAACAGAGATTAACAAACTTAACTTGAATACCAAACTTGAGTAAAGTTCTGAACCTGAGTCGGAGTCGGAGAGTTGAGCTGAGGAGGAGCATGGAGCAGTATTCTTGGCATCCTCGGTTTATTTGTCCAGCTTTGCTTCCTCGTGATGATGATGATGATGCGTCACTTTGGGTGGCGCTACTTTGTACGGTCGAACGAATTTAATATTTGTTTTGAGAGCTTCGTTCTTCAGGTGATTGGGCAGCAAACAGCGCAGAAATACATAGGTCAGATAGCCCGTGATGCCCCAGATGCGATGCTGATCGACAACAAAAACGGGACCGCTGTAGCCACTCTTAAACTGTGTGTGCCTCGTGGCTGTGGGCAAGAGCAGCGATTGCAGCGGTATGCTCATGGCTTCCTCGACCTCGTCATGGTTGAGCTTTAGCTGTGAGATGTGAAAATCCCGGACGACACCCACGACGGGCACAATCGTCGAGGTGCGTGGCAGGAGTATCGGTTTGGTTTCGCCCCAGATTTCCACACGTTGTCGTGGCAAACCGATTTCCTCCTCCGTTTCACGCAGCGCACAGTCAATGAAATCTGCATCACTTTCATCGCGTTTGCCGCCCGGAAACGACATCTGCAGACTGTGGGCGCGTAAGTGTCGGGATCGTCGTGTATATAGCAGTGATACAGCATTTCTGTGTGCAAAGTAGAAAGCTTTAATAAATGAATTAACTTAATAAGTTTTTGTTTTTGTAGTTACGTGTCACGTTCTACGCAGAGAGCTATTAACACCGCCGCCAAGGTTTGTTCGCGTTTGTGGTGGGTTAGCGCCTTGGGCCTTTGGTAGGCCGGCAGATTGCGCAAGTTGTCCATGCAACGTTGACGCTGCTCATCCGACAGGAGCATCTCATAATCCGCATTGGTCAGCGTTATTGGTGGATTGCTGTTGCTTTTGTTGTGCATTTGTCGCCATGTCAGTGGCAGCAATTGTCGCCTTATTATATCACCAAACAATTTAGGGGGACATTTTGTTGTATGCGAATTTAATAACAAATTGGTTGTGATGTAAACAAAACACAGTGGATTGAACTTTGGATGTTCAACTGGCAGTGAGTGATCAGCTGTTTTGTTGATGCCGCCTAATCGCTTAAGATATTATCGACACATCGATAGGTGACGATGGCGGCAATATCGATACGGTAGCAAGCACTATCACAACCGATACGTATCGTTAGCATGTAGTTATCGATTGTAGTGCATCACTAACGCAAGGGAATGTTTACATTTGCGTAAAGGAATTTTGAAATCACAAAATGTGCGGCATTTTCTGCTCTATAAGGGGAAAGAGCAGCGACGATGTGGCATGCGAATTGCACGGCACATTGAAAACGCTGCTGCACAATCGCGGACCCGATGTGCAACACACACTTGCAATCGACAATCTGTTGCTCGCCGGCAACGTGTTGTGGCAACAAGGCGCGACGCCGCAACAGCAACCGATCGTCAATGAGCACTTGGTGCTACTGTTCAATGGCGATCTGTACAACTTGGGGGCGGAAAAGGAGGCCACACAATCGGACAGCACATGGCTTATGGAACAGCTTATCAAATGCCACACAGAGGATAAGCTACTGTCGCTCTTTCGGCGTCTGGAAGGTCCCTATTGCCTCATGCTCTACAACAGGTAAGTACGCTGTATTGACTGCGAGAGACCCTTTGCTTATTAAGTGTGACCAGTTGTTCTTGATTTGAAACGTTTTTTTAAATTTGAAATGAATTGCACATTATTAAAGAATAATTTCGAAATCCCGATCATATTAAATGATTTTTGGACAAATGTGGAAATGGTTAATGGAAAAGCTTTTGTTTTTCTAATCAAATATATTTTTTTAAAAGAATAAATTTGTAGGAAGCAAGTCAATTTATTGACTCTTTATGAATATTGTAAAAAGAGACTTTACCTAGATTAGTTTTTATAAACAATATAAAAAGAGTCTACTTAGTTTAGTTTTGTAACGGTTTTATAGTGTTAGAAGAAAGAATACTTTAATGCTTTTTAGACCCAAGATAACTATTTAAAGGGATTTCTGAAGTTTAGTACTCTAATGGAAAAAGAAACAGTTTGCGGTATTAAAATAATTATATTCGGTTTGTTGCTCTTAACTAGGTCGGAATTCAATTTAATTCCGTTTTGGGGACATGAAATTCTATAACTTACTTTCGTCTGCTATTGACTAAAGAATAGACAGGGATGGCTTAAAATCTGGTCAACTTGAAGGACTCGCTGTCAATTTAACCTTGAGCAAGCATATTAATATAAACGAATTCATATTGCAGTTTGGAGAAAGTGCTGTACTTCTGTCGCGATGCCTTGGGCCGCAACTCGCTGATCATCGAACGGGAGGAGTTGCAGTCACAGTCGCAGTCGATACGGTTGCTGAGCACCTCGTGTCATCTGCAGCAAACTGCGGCGATGGAGTTGCCACCGCTGGGACTCTACAAGTTGCAGATGAACGTGCTGCAGTCGTGTGTGCTGCATCCATGGCAAGAGTTGAACGAGGAAAAGACGCAACAGTTGCAGCAACTCGATGTGGCCATGGGCTGGCGCACAAATGTGACATGCCCCATAGCACCCGAATGGCTCTCATCAACATCCTCATCAACAGTGAGCCGCAGCTACGATCTCTATGCTTTGGTGGCAGCCGCCGCTGATCTGCAACAGCAACAGTTGTATGAGCATTTATTGTCACTCGAGCCGCTGCAACAGACGTTGCAAGAGTTCGCTACGCTGCTGCAGCAATCGGTGGCACAACGTGTGCAGCAAACAGCGCCAGTTTGTGGCAGCTGCATCCATCTCGATAAGTGCGAGCATGCCAAAATTTGTGTGCTCTTCTCGGGCGGCATCGATTGCAGCATTTTGGCGCTGCTCGCCGATCGATTTGTGCCCCCCAACGAACCCATCGAGCTGATCAATGTGGCCTTCGAAAGGGTGGCAACAGCAGCAGCAACTTCACCAGGCGATGAATTGCTGTGGCAAGTGCCCGATCGTCAGACAGCGGAGCAATCGCATCGGGAGCTGCAACGATTGTGTCCGCATCGTCAGTGGCAGCTGCTCGAGGTGAATGTGAGTCGCGAAGAACTACAACAGCAACTCAAGGACCACATCCATCGACTGATCTATCCGCTGCAAACGGTGCTCGACGAGTGTTTGGGCAGCGCCTTTTGGTTTGCAGCCAATGCCAAAGCCAACGGAGGTCAGTCGCATGCTCGTGTTGCGCTGCTTGGCAGCGGCGCCGATGAATTGTTCGGCGGATATACGCGACATCGCAACGCCCATCGACGCGGCGGCAACGAGGCGTTGCAGTTGGAACTGGAACGAGATTGGCAACGCATTCCAGCGCGTAATTTGGCTCGTGATGATCGTGTCATTGCCGATTGTGGCAAGACGGCGCGTGCCCCATTCATCGAGGAGCGTGTGGCGCAGTTTGTTCGTTCGCTGACGCCTCAGCAACGTTGCTGCTACACGCTTCCGGAAGGCGTGGGCGATAAGTTGCTCCTCCGTCTTTATGGCTACAGTCTGGGACTGCGTGATGCGGTGCTGCTTAAGAAGCGGGCGATTCAGTTCGGTTCGCGCATCGCTGACAAGCGACAGCAGGCCAATCAAATCTCCGAATATCTCTGTCTTGACAAACTGCAAATCTGACACTTGACTTCTTATTGTAACAAGAAAAAAAATGTAAATATATATTTTTGGAAAAAAAATTTTATTTATGCTTAATTAAGTCTGAATATGTTCAAGGCGAATTCTACGATATTTCTTAACATGCTTACATAACGGACTTAACATACTGTTAAGAATAACAGCACAGCCACAAATCGCTTAGCGGTCACTTTACATTTTACATAATTTTCAATAAGCGGCCGAACTAAACTTAGCATCCAAATACACTTAGCGGCAAATTTTCTTAACGCACATACAGGAAAAAAAAAAGTTAAAAAAACCGAGCATAGAAGAAACTTATAGAGAATTCGTTTAACACCCAGTTTGTTCATTCCTAGTTGTGGCCGTTAAACGAGTTTTGTTTCTAGCACATTTTTATGGTGCATTTTGTACATATTTTCATAGTAAATGGACACACAGAAACGGATAGCATAGAAACACTTGAAAACACTTCGTTTAAAGGCCAGTTTTATCGCTCTAACTTGTGGCCGTTAAACGAGTTATTTGTCTAGCACATTTTTTTTTAACATTTGGGACATATTTTCATAGTCAATGGAGAAAAAGCAGAGAAGACACTTTAATAGCATTCGTTAAGCAGCCAGTTCTTTAGCTCCTAGCTGTGGCCATTAAACGAGTTATGTTTCTACCACATTTTCGCCAATATGCCGCACTGCATACATCATTCTAACTAATTTTAATGCATATGTTTATAGTTAAGAAGACTCTTAAAAAGAATTCGTTTAACGGCCAATTAAATAGCTCTAAATTTAAGATGTTAAACGAGGTAAGTAATTAGCACCAAATGAGCTAGAATATATTGAATATCGCTCCAAGATGCGACTGCTAAACGAGGTAAGTAATAAGCACCAAATGAGCTAGACTATTGAATACCGGGTAAGTATGTATGTTGCTGTCTTAACAGCTGAAATGTGCTTTACATGTTAAGCTCACATTTCACAATTGTGTGTAGAGTGAATTCTTGATAAAAACATGTTATACAATACATCTGTATATATATCTATATATATAAAGTATATATATATTTGTGGTTATGTGTGAGAGAGTTGAAAACACAGCGTATGTGTTTGTGTTATGTACAAAGAAAGGTTATAAAATATACATACAATAAGTATTCAGCTTACTTGCTTTAACATTTACAATTACAAAAATTAGCTAGTTGGTTGGTTGTTTGTTTTGTTTTATAGAAATTTCGCTAGATTTGTTGTTGAGTGAGAGATGGTTGGGTGTGTGATTTATCATTTTCTGGACAGGCGACCAGCGCGTTCCTGTGTGGGATCAGCCAACTCCCATGCGGGACGATAGCAAGACGTCGCTGGCACAGCATTTGGGTCTGAGCAGCGCTTCAAATGCGGATTGGGCAATGTGTTCGATTTGTAGCCAATGGATGTGTAGCCTTGGGCATAGAGCGAACAATAGGGGACCCCATGTAGGTGTATATAGTGCCAAATATCGTGATAGGTCCATTCGAGCAGTGGATTTAGTCGCATCATGTCCGGCCAATCGCTATCTGTTTTCTGCAAAGCGCAAGAAAAAGATGAAATGCATGAGGAAATTAGTTTAGAATTTACGAGAAGTGCTTAAACATCTTTCTTTTAAATATATTTTATTTGATTTTTGTATCTTTCTAAACTTGAGCATTAAAATGCTTTCAAAGTGCGTAGAGTTGAGTGAAATAATCAACGATCCACTTCACATGCTTGTGTATAAAATTAATTTGGTTTCATAGATAACCATGTCGAATATTCTAGATTAATAATTTACATGAGCAATACTAACATATTAGATGTGAACTTGAAACCGTTTAGCGATTTTTCGTGACGTTATTAAAATTTAGTTTTTTTCTGCTACCTCTTTGACGGCTAAGAGCCGTTTTATGGATAACTAACGTGAGTTTTAGCTTCTTTCCACAGCTTTCCTTGTGCTAAACACCGCTTTGTGGGCCACACTGACTTAGCTAACTTTACTGGCAGCGCTGCCAATTGAACCATGTCGAATATTCTACAATAAATATTTACATAAGCAACACTGATATACTAAATGTGAGCATGAAACGTTTAGCGATTTTTTGGTCACATCAAAATGTGGCTCTTTTCCGCTAACGTGAGTTTTAGCTTCTTTCAACAGCTTTATGGGCAACACTGATTTAGCTATCTGTGTACTTGAACTCTTTTCTGCTTTATTGGCAGCACTGGCACTGCGAACATTGAACTCACCTGCATAGGCTGAAGTTGCTCACAATGCGGATCCGTGTTGCGGCTGCCCACAAATACAGCTTTAATCAGCGGCATATCCTCGGTCATGTGTGTGAGCGCCTGCTTCAGCGAATCCTTGTACTTGATCAGTTTGACGTCATACAACTCAACACAGCGGGCGACGAATTCATCGATTTCGGGAAACGAATCGTCCGATTCAATGTAGAGCATGGGAATATGTTGGCTGGCAATGTTTTGGGTGCGACAATAGCGCATTAGAACATCTAATAAGACGGTGCAATCCTTGCCGCCATTAAAGCAGAATATCAATTCATCCACGCGATATATTTGCAATGTTTTCTCAAAGAATTCGTAAGCGGTTTGCACACGTTGTTCGATGTGTTTCCGATCTTCTGGCGACACTGTTACATACTGTGTATTGCATTTTTTGTTGCTGCCATTGCAATGTGCTTTACAATTATTGTTATTGTTGTTGTTGTTCGTGTTGTTGGTGTGGGGCAGCATGTTAACAATGTTGAATGACTGTGTAATCGTGGCCTGCTGCTGAGTCGTTGTTTGTATGCAGCACTTGTTCATCGTTGTTGCTCGCGGTTGTATTCTAATTTGTTGTCTGAATATCATAAAAATGAATCAATATTGTTGTTAACTTTCACCATCACCGTCATCATCATCATCACAAAACCGAAATGTGAGTGTGGCTGTGTCATTGTGAGTGTGCACAGTGTGACCCTGCTTACATAATAATTATCCATTTGATAACGGCAATTAATCTTTTCGTGGCTTCTTTTTTTTGTTGTGGCTTCACTTATCTGTGCACAGCACACACAAATTACATCATATAATATTTACGCGTGCACACACAAATACACAACGCGCACACACACAGAGACTGCGAGCACACTTCTCTTACCTTTGGCGGAGCAATTGGGAATGTTAAGTCACTTTTGATATTACTTTTATGCATTTGGCATTTAATCACAGCTGTCGCGCTTTTGTTATTTTCTCTCACTGCCAAATTGCCATATTGGCGTTGCCACACAGCAGCATGTGCACAGCTGACTTGCCAACTGTAACTAGGTGGCAGCGTTCGCGGAAGTATACTGCTGACGTTGCCAGATCACAGCAATCAAGTGTATGCAAAAGCTATACGGCAGCGCTGCGCGCCATTTTACATTTTTAAATTTAAAAAAGCGTTTTATTTGTTGTTGCACTCAATTACAATAATCCATCAATTCATTACATATAACAAATGTGTCGCTGTGTGTGTGTTAACAAAAACAATGCACGACAGAGAAAAAAAAACAGTATAATTATATTTAATTACTAGATAATATATATATATAGTATATGTATATGTGTATAACAAATGGGCACTGTCGGTTCTTGTTTTCATGTTGTATATAGATTGGTATGTTGTATGCTAAATGTCGACATTGTCGAGCACATTGTCAATAAGGCCAACAACCTTTTGGCGAAAGCGTCGATTCTGTTTGCCACTCATCTCCTTCAAATACGGATGCAAACTGATCAGAAACGAATAATCCGCATCTGGTGGTGATGCCGCAGCAGCAGCAGCAACTGTTGCTGTCATAGTGGCTGCCGTGGTTGCAGGCGGAGGTGCAGGTGCAGGTGTGCCTGTTGCTGGTGGCGGCGTGCTGCCAACAAGTTGATGCGACAACATGTTGCTGCTGCTGCTATTATTATGTTGTTGCTGCAGATGAAACTGCTGCTGCTGCTGCTGCTGATGATTGTTGCTGCCACTTGTGCTGCATTTAAGCCATTCGGTCAGCTCCGTCCAGTCGAGATTGTTGCGCAATGCGGCCGCCATTGTCACCGGCAATGTGACCAGCGAATGCTGCGCTGCCACAATTTTCTCAGTGCTCTGTGGATGTTGTGGCTGCTGCTGATGTTGTGGCTGCTGCTGCTGCTGATGCGGCTGTTGATGCTCCACTTTGATGGCCTGCAATCGCAATGGTGTTGCATTCGTTTCGTCATCAAGCAGCTGCTCGTCCGGTGGCTCATCATCCGAGTGCTGCTGCTGTTCGGGACTCGGCTGTGCAACGCTCTCGCTGCTGTCTTTGGTGTCCTCATCGGGTGCACATTGCTGCTGCCGCATGTGTCCAATGCGCGTCATCGGCTGCTGTGTGCCAAGCGTGGCCAGAAATGTGCTTGTGCTCGGCTTGCGCAACACCATCCCACCATTTGCGGTCTGGATTTGTGAATGGATTTGCGTCCCCTGCTGTTGCTGCTGCTGCTGCTGTCCAGCAACTGCAGCGGGTTGCAACTGTTTGTGGCAGGCACGCGACTTTGTGTAGGGTATGAGAAACTGCAGATACTTCGACAGATAGTACTTGCGCTTGCCACGTCCCGTTTGTGTGCGTGCCAGCTTCAAGGATCGCAGGAAACTGCTCCGGATGGTGCGCCATCTCTCCCTCGAGTTCCGCACTGCAATGGAGCCAATCGGAAAGGTTTTTTTTTAGCGAGTATTACCTAAATATATACAATCTATATATGAATCGATATGTGATCCAGTATACCATGAAATTAAGTTATTATTTCATATATTATCTTTAGATCGCAGCCAATTGAATGAAATATCTATAGAAAAAACTCTTATTAATTTTTTTAAAATTTTGTTTACTTAAAATAATTTGTGTTTTTAAATATTTCATCTACATATAAATCTATATATGATCTAGCTTCTTTCAATAAATGAATTCAATTTTACTAGGCTGACTTTTATGTACAAAATTAAAAATATGATGAAATTATTATTTCATATAAAGATCGCAACAAATTTTCATGTCTCTGTCGATCAACTGAATCAATTTTCCTAAAAAAAAAAACTATTTTATTTTTGTTTAACTTTGTTTATTATTATTTTATTTTGTTCACTTTATTTTTAAATTTTATTTATTTATTTTTTGTAATATATTTTTTAAATTGTTAATTTTTTCTTTGAATTTGGGTTATTATTTTTAAATTTTGTTGATTTTTTTTAAATTTTGGTTATTTCAAAAATGTTTTTTTTTTTTTTATAAATAACAAATTTTTATTTTTATTATTTGTTTTATAATTTTGTAAATTGTTAATTAATTTTCTAAATAAACTAAACAAAATGAAAGACTATTTAATAGTTTCGTAGATATTCGAACACTATTATTTATAAACAAAATATTAATTTTTCAGTAAAATTTCACTACAATCCCTAGTTTAAAAAGAATTTTTGATTGTGTTTGGGTTCAGCAAAGAACAACTTCTAAATCATTATAGAAATTTTGATATTAATGCGTTAGTTCTACAAACATTACTGAAAATACACAGGACAAAGACTTTACTCTAAGCAAGTTTTTAATCAATTTAACTTAACAAACATACAAATTTGAGCTTTCCTTTATTTTAAAAATTTAATGTTGTGACTATAGTACCCACAACAAAAGAACAAATAAGCTGCAATATTTATGACGAGAGCAACTAAGTATGCAAATTGCTTGGGAACAAACAGTTGAAGCTATTCACTTAACGCCCAAACATGAATATAATAATGCTATATTATTGCATGTGCATTGTACTTGAGGTTGCACATAAAAATGAAATATTATGTTATGCAAAGATATGGAAAGCAATCAAGAAAGCTAATTTTTCTTTTTATTGAAGTTTGAAAAACTTTGTTAATCAAAATATGTAGATTACATTTGAAATTCTCTGCTAATCAAAATTGAAATTCTTTATTTAAGCAAAAACGCTTTGCACGATTGAAACGAATTCTCAAAGTTACCAAAATACTAAAGTCTTTTTATTTTATATTAAAAGCTTCATCCAATTAAGAGTTAACTGCAAAATAGTTTGAATTTTTATTTTTAAATGTTTACTATTATAAATTTGTAAATATTTTGAAAAAATATTACTGTCGAGAAATCAAAAAATCGCAAAACCTTAAATTTCTTCGATAAAAAGTTTAGAATTTGATAAATTATGTTATTTAATATTTTACTACTCGATAAAAAATATGTCCATTTCAAACTAATTTAAAATGTTCTATTTGCTGCAGTCAAAAATCTGTATTCCATATTTCATTCATAGTCAATTTACTGCTATTGAAGAAAGCTTTTGGAAACTAACCTCAAAATGGCTGCAGCAATATGCGGGCAGTGTTGCAAAAGACAGAAAAACGATCAATTGCGGCAGCCGCGTGCAGTGTTGATTAAAGCTGCAGGGTATTTGCATTGCGCTGCAATTGCTGAAAACTTAATTACATGCCAAAAGCGGCAAACCAGCAACAGCCGCAGCCGCAGCAGCAGCAAAAACAACTGCGCGGTGGCAGCAGAAAACAAAAACAAAAACAACAACAACGACAACGACACTGCATCGACTAATTGCATGCAAACGCCGCGCGTTGCTATTGCTGTGTGTGACACAGTGACACACCTACACACATATGCATGCATACACACACACGCACACATGCTAGAGACTGAAGCATAGAGCTGTAGTGAGTGCAAGTGAGTTGGCACGATTACAAATTGTGATTGCATTGAAATTGCACACACTTGAAGCATACGCACACACACATATGTCTATGTATGTGCACACGGACAGGGGCAGTGAAAAGCTTGCATCATAGGCGCGCGCCAGCTAACAACACAAATACATACACACATACGCGCACACAACACAAATGAGCACGCAATTGCAATGCAAAAAAAAATTATATAAAAAAAAAAATACTTAACTGAAAATGGAAATCGACAGTGTCTATGCAGCAAGTGGTGTTTGTTTGATAATGTTGTTGTTCTTGATGTTGTTGTTGTTGTTGTGTTTACTAACCTGTGTCCTTTATCTCGTTGGCCACATGTTGCCAGGCCTTTTGTACCTCCTCCTTTTTTACTGTAGCCCGGATGTGTGTAATTCCATAGGCACGCCTGCTTCTCAACAAGTTCCACGAATTTCACATTGAAAACGGGATCATCCTTGCGTGCCATCGTTTTACAACACTGCTCACATTACACACACACGCACATGGGAAACGCGCGCAGTGCAGTTGTTGATAACTTGTGCGAGGGGGGTGGAAGGGGGGAAGGAACACAACTTGCAGTTTGGCGATTTTTGCGCGCGCTCTCGAAACAGAAACAACAACAAGAATACAACGCAACAGCAGCTGCAGCAACAAAACGTTTGTCTTTGCTGCTGTCGTTTTATTTGATTTGTTATTCGCCTATTTTGTATGTGTTTGTGTGTTTAAAATTTGTATTTTTTTTTGCTATGGCACAGCAACAACTTGTCGCAACGAAAGCGCTGAGAAAACTGAAACTGAAACTGAGCGTAAAAGCTGACAAATAAAAGCTGCAACGTAAACAATGCCAAAACGGCGCGCGGCTGCTGCTGTTGCTGTTACTATTGCTAGAATCAACATCAAATGCAGCAGCTGCAGCGGTAATGATTAAAATAAGCTTGTGTTTGTATGCGTGTGTGTTTGTGCAAAAAGCTCTAGCTTTAGCGCTAGCGATTACGTCGCAGGCGGCATTTGTTGCACACACACATACACACACTCACACGCGCAGTCACAGTAAAAACGGTGTCAGCTAAGTTTATGGCAACTGCATTGTTGCCGTTTCTCTTTCGTTAGTCACGGCTAAATATGGCGCTAATTTTAAAATGTCGACAGCACTTTAGCGAGGTGATCTGGCAACACGCAATTCAAAATGTCGTGATCCGGCAATGCCCAACATCAGGTCTCTCAACTGAGTTCAATTGGCAACGCCAAGGTGACACTGTCAGTTCAATATTTTTATTTAATTTAATTTTATTTACAAATTACGGTTTATGTTGTTGCCATAAGTTACTCGCAAAATGCTCTTTCTTAAAAAGAAAACGGTTAAATTCGTGTAAAAAAGAATACATCCAATAACAAAAGAAATGTAGAGTTGTACTCCAAGAAATAAGAATAATAATAAATAAAATCAATTAATCAATTTATATAATAGTAAGCAAATATATTTTATAAGTGAATTTCCTTTTGTAAGCTGTAGTTTACTATTTATGAATTGTAATAAATGAACTTTAATTGAATGCATCCCAATAACGACATTTGCCCTAAATTATCGAAAGCATCGATTGCTACGATAGACAGTGCTATCGATGTTTCGCCACCTCTAATTCAACGCATATGTAACACAAATTTCCTTTGCAGTGCCTTTTGCTCATTTGTTTTGTTTTCAATTAAATTAACTTAAATAATGGCAGCCAGCATTAAACTGATGACACAGACATTGCTGCAACGCAGTCTAACACAAGTAAGGCACCACATTGCAAGTATCGCTCTCATAATTCATACAAATAATTTACTTGCAGTTGTCGCAGCGTTCGTTGCACACACAACCGGCAATCTTCTCGAGCTTTCGCTCGTCCCGTCAAGTCCAACCACTGGAACAATATCCCGAAGTAGAGGTCGTACACAACCCGCCGGAATGGAAGTACGTGGAGCGTCTGTTGCCACCACAAACAGTGCCACAACCGGTGGCAAAGGCTGACTATCCATCGGGTTGGAAACCACAGACCGCCGATGGCAACAGCGATGGTTACTTCGTGGCACGCACCAAGAATCACATGGTGCCCGTCTATCTGCATACACGGCACCGCGGACAACGTCGTATCACCATCGTCCGACGCATTCAAGGCGACATTTGGCGACTGGAGCGCGAAGTGCGCGACGTTGTGGAACGTGCTCGCAATGGAAAACTTTGTGCCACGCGTGTCAACGAGCTGAGCGGACAGATCCATGTGCATGGCGACTATGTGGATGTGTTGCGTGAGCATCTCAAGAGCAAGGGCTTTTAATTGTGCGTCTAGATGAGAAATGTTATTCAATAAAAACAAAACACTTTGAATGTAAAGTTGAAGAATTTGCACAGCTGGCGGGGATTTCGGCAGCTGGTGAGGCTTAGGCAACTATGAAGCAACTTTGTGTTGCATCTAACTTGATGGACAACAAGTTAGCTTGTCAATTGTAACAAATATTCCCATAAAACTGCTGCAATTCGCTGTGACAATCAATTGATTCGATTTAGAGCAGCTCGAGAGGATTCGGCGACGAAGCAACAGCTTTATGGGGTGTCTATATTTAAGTTCACTGAGTTTGCGACAGGGTAGCAAAAAATTCTGACAATTATGGCAACTATTTAAATAAAATAACTTGGAGAGCTCCAAATAAATTAAAAGCTGTGCAGTTTGCTGCAGCTAGAAAGTATTCGGCATGGAAAGAAGGGCTCAAACTGGCAAATGTAGCTAAATTAAGTAGCTGAAGAGGATTAGAAAAGACCTTGACATCAAATAGAACTAAACTTTTCACATTTCGTAACATCATTGTGTTCAAAATTCAATGAATATTTTCTTTACAAACATTTCAAGGCAAAAAAGCTACAAAAATTTGCAACTTTTTTATGATTGGAGCAAAATAAGAATTGCTGGAGAGGATTAGCTAGTCAGAAAATGGAACTAAAAGCCAACTGAAGGTATGTTTAAAAAGTTTGCTTACAAAATATCAAAAATAATTGGCTTAAAAAGCTTAAGTACAGAAATTACAAAGCAAAAGCTGGAGATTTATAATTATACAATGGAAAAAAATGTGATTTTATTTAGTTTTGTCTTACATATAATAAATTACATGCATTGATTGGTTGATTGAGAACTGTGCGAATCCTTATTACACAATATTTTTTTTGCACTCTATTTTTGTTTTTTATATATTCATGTGGAGTTTTACAATTATATTTATATATATACAACTTATATATAGATATATATGTGGGTGATATATCTTATAGTTTATTACATTAATTTACACTAGAGTTTTACAAATAAGTTTCGTTTTCAAAAAGTTGGGGGGCGTCATAATTTGTTGCAATCGCTTATGTTCATAATGTGTTTGTGTTGCCTTTTTTGTCAATTCGCATAGTTGAGAACGTAAAAAACTTCGCATCGAACTGATTTAGATTATTATCGCTTTGTAATCTATTGATGCTTCATTTAGATAAGCGCCGCATTGCGACCATGATGTCCATGATTGTTGGCAGCAGCCGCAGCGGCCGCGGCACGCCACCGTTATCCACCGCCCACCATAGCTGTGGCCGCCAATTGGACGCTTAACAATCCGCCGCTTCCACTCCCGCCGCCGCCTCCTCCGCTGCTGGCCACGCCTGCTGCTGTCGTTGCCACAGCTGTGCTGCCACCACTGCCTCCTGTTGCTGCTGTTGTGGAGGAACGTTTGAGCGCCTTGCGAATGATGGTCCAATCCTCCATGATGTCCTCCTCGCGCAGCATATAAACAACATAGGGACCGGTGACTGTTACGGCCTTTTTGCGTCCAGGACCTCGTACTTTACTTTGTCGCTTATCGTTGCCCCAATTGTCCCAGGAGATTTCGACATTGTGGCGATCCTCCTCTAGCCGTCGTATGCGTTCCAACAGATCCTCGCGCAAATAATCCATCGTCATTTGTTTTTCGCTCTAAACAGAAGCTTTACTCAATTAGTTCCAAGTCTTGGGAGGGCATTGAAGCTAGTAACTCACCTCAAAGTGCTGGGCGGCCGCCTGCTCCTCGGACAGATATTTGTGCTCAATGTTTTGCAGTCGAAACTTGCGCAACACATCCGCGACCTCGATGCGTGTGCGATAGACTTTGTCCAGCTCTTTTTGTGGCTGCAGGAACTCCTCGGACCGTCCGGCACGCACTTCGGACAGCTGGCGATCGATTAAACTGATGCGTTCGTAATAATATTGTTCACGCAATTGGCCAAATTGTCGCTCCAAGCTCGCTATGGTGACATGTAAACAAAAGGAAAATTTGCCGCCAAAAATGAAGTATGTGGCAATTGGTTTGTTGTTGTTGTTATTGTTATTGTTATGGGCTTGTGTATTTGTTATTGTAGTTACCCAAATCCTCAAGGTACTCGGCGCGTCGGCGCTCAATTTCGCTGGCATCCATTTCAGAGGAATCATCGCTGTCGCATTCATTGGCCTCCTCCTCCTCCTCTTCCTCCTCGTCAGATGTGTCGTGTGCTTGGCTCGAATTTGAGCGTTCCGTTTCAGCGCCCGACACATCGCCCTCGGCATCCGATTCGCCATTTTTCACCGGCATTTATTTATATTTCGTTTTGTAATTACTATTAATACAAATTTCAAACAGAACTTTTCCCCTTAGCAATGAAAATTTCTTTTTACTAATCTTCCGTCGTATTTCGTGTTTGCTGCAGCAAAAAAAGTGTTGACTAACGTTGCATACGCAATACACAGTGCTGTACAACTGTGCAAGTGTGCATGCTATCGATATGTTATCGGTGTTAGATATTTGGTCACACCGCGCACAAACAGCTGACGTATGCGTCTGTGTGAGTGAGAAAAAAAAGAACACAACGGAGAAAAACAAATAGTCGAGTGTTGCGTTAAATACGTGTGCATTATTAGATATATTTTGATAGTATAGTAATTAATTATTGCGGCGCCATGGAAACACCGACAGCCGATGATTTGCTGCAGTTTCGCGACTATAGCGCCACAAATAATAGCGGCGCACCAGCACAAATCAATGTGAATTCGCCAACGCATGCAACGAGCGGTGGCAACTTCAATGCACAACAACAGCAACAGCAGCAGCGTCAACGTGGTGATCCGTTGGCCGATTTGATCTATGACATGAGCAGCTCAACAGCCGCTACAGCTGGCGGTGGCGGTGGCGCTGGCGCACAAGGTGCCTCGCTAGATGGCGCTGCCAATGGTGGCGGAGCGGGAGCGGGTGGAGCTCGTCTCTCGTTCCTGACCATCGAGTACTATCAGCAATTCTTCAATGTCGACACCTATATGGTGTTGGAGCGCATTGTCAACTCGATGATACCAAAGCGTGCGGCCTCCAATTATTTGCGCATGAACATTGGCGAAAATCCAGATTTATATGGTCCATTCTGGATCACCATAACGCTGGTAAGTTTCGTGGGCAAATCTCTTGAAATGCAGCTAATGAGCTATGTTTTATTTTCCAGATCTTCTCCATTGCGATTAGCGGCAACATTGCCAACTATTTGCAGCTGGCCGACGATAGCTATCAGTGGCATTACAATTTCCATTTGGTCTCTTATGCCGCCACTTGCATCTTTCTCTATGCCAACATCTTGCCGGCGATTCTTTGGGCGCTGTTCAAGTACAGCTTGAAGCCGGTGGATCAAGCGGATGCCATTGAAACTGATAGCGTGAGTTGGCTCTCCATATAATAATACATATATTTTTATAGCCTCTTTACTACCCAACCTTTGCATTAGCGTAATACTTAAATACTTAGTTAGCTTAACGGCCACAGCACACTTATATTAACTCACTTAACATCTTTTCGCTTTGCGGGTTTCCTAATTCATTTAAATGCAGTTTTGATTTACGCTAACAATCATGTTATATGTTATACCAAAGTATTTCTTAGCAACTTATGCACATATCTCACTTAGCGGTCACACTTCATAGTAAAAGTAATGAAACTGATGCAAGATTCAGAAATTATGTTGTTTTATCATTAATGACCTTTCGCTTAGATGAATTTTTATTGTTTTTTTTTTTTATTTTTACAATACCAAAAATCACTTAGTAGCAAATTGAACTCGCTGTTTTGCATAACAGCCTCTTTAATTCGCTTTACGGTCACTCTATAGAATAGCAACTAGCTTAAACAATAAAATGAAGCCTGCGGTTGTCTCGCTTAAAGGAATATTTCATTTTTAAATACCAAAATTCAAATTAGCAGCATATTTATCTTAACTACCTCTTTACTGCGTTTAACGGTCACTGTGTAGAATAGAATACTGTTTAAACAATAGAATGAAACATGCTGTTGTCTTGCTTTATTTTCATTTATTTTTTCAAAACCAAAATTCACTTAGTAGCATATTTATGTTAACTGTATCTTTAATTCGTCTAACGGTCATAATAGAAAACAGTTCAAACATTAAAATAAAAGATGCCGCTGTTGTCTCGCTTAACGACCTCATTTTGTCATTCTTTGTCTTTTGCCTGTCATATCAACTAATGCTCATTTCTCTCTTTCTGTTTCATGGTTCGGACCCACCGCAGGCGACGTATACGCCAACGCTGCTGTCGCTGATGTGCATCTATGGCTACAGCTTGGCCATCTATATACCCGTCTCCATACTCTGGGTGATCAATGTGAGTAGAAATGAATTTATTTCAATTTCTCTTTTAACTATCATTATACTTTTCATTGCAGATTTCATTGCTACAGTGGCTGCTGGTTATAACGGCTGCCATGTTGTCGGGCACCGTGTTGATTGCGGTGTTAACGCCAGCGCTTCGCAATTCCCAGTACTCGCTATTCCTTATCGTTGGCATACTGAGTGCCCATGTTATACTCGCCGCCGGATTTCTACTCTACTTCTTTCACAGTCCACCGGACGCGTTGGCTGGTCCCAAGACGCCGTTGCCACAAGTATTGCCGCCAGCTCACATCGTGCAACAAGCTGTCAGCCAGCAGCCGGTTGTCGGTGATTTGCCTCAGGCAAATCAAACGGGCTAAAATGCGCTCTCATTCCACGCTTCAAAATTTCAAAATATATATACTATAAATATATCTGTTGTACATTAAGTTCCCGATTTTCTTCTGTTCTTCTGTGTTTGTTTTTTTTTTTTCGCCCTTCCCCCTAACTTACTAATAATATAAATATACATGAATGCATAAAATTCTTAATTGTTAATCGACAAATGAGTTGGGCAGCTAAAAGCTGATCAATCAGATTTATACAAAGGCTATGTTCTATAACTTTTTTTACTTAACATAAAATGGAATATTTTTAAGTTTTTAAGATCAGTCAACGATGTGTTATAAGATTTTCGTACATGGAGCAGTAGTTAAGCACTTTTAGAGCGGATTCAGAGTTACACGTTTTCAATCTCTGATTACAAAATTGTTAAAATGCGCTTTTTGAATAATTTCCGTTGTATGTATAAAGTGAATGAACATTTATGATATTTACTTGATATCAGTGTTTACTTTTATATATAAAGTGTATTCAAATTTTATGATATTTATTTAATGTCAGTTCTCTCTTTTGATAAAGCCGCTTTATAAGCAATACATTTTAGTTTTAGCTTGAGTGCTATATCATAATTTTCTCAAATGTTGCTGATTTTAACATATGTATATGAAAGATGTGCACAAAAAACACGTCTAAATTAAATTTCAGCGAAATAGCTTTAGTAAAACTCGAGTTCAGTTAGATAGTTGATTATGGGTTGGCTTAGAAACTTTATATAAACTGAAAATAAATGCAAATTTATAATATTTATTTAATATCATTCAGTTCTATATATAAAGTAAATCAAAATTTAAGACTATTTATTTGATTCCATTGTTAATTTTTATATACAAAGTAAATTCAAATCTTAGAATGTTTATTTGAATGGACAATGCATTTTTATACAAAAAATAAATTTAAATTTTATGATTTGATATTATTGTTCATTTCTATATATAAAGTAAATTCAAATTTTATGATATTTATTTAATATCACTTTTCCCTTTAGGTAAAACAACAACACACTTTAATTAAACCTTGAGTATTTTACTAAATATCATAAGTTGCTCTAGCTTGAGGTTGAGTTTGAGTATCAGCCTTTCAATAAATCTTGCTGATTTTAATATATGTGCTAGGTTTTCACAAAAGACGCTTCTTAATCAAATTTCAGCTAAATAGCTTGAGTGGAACTCGAGTTCAGTTAGGTAGTTCTTTAATAAAATGAATATGCTGACTTATCTGCATTGCATTAGATTGCATTTGCAACTATGAAAAGTGGAAAGAAAGAAGAAACGAACGCACATTAAAGAATTCGATTGAATTGATAACGAGTTTGAGTTCAATTGAAATTGAGGGCATTGTAAATAAGAGATTGTATGGCTTTAAGATAAGTATATGTAAATACTTGAATCTATATGCAGGAGCGCATTTCATCGTCAGGTTTTGCTAGAGAGAGTTTCGCCCAATTGTTGTTGCTGTTTAGAGCATCACTAATTTCCTAATGGCGATGCCCGCACGTGCACACACACACACACACACACACACACACACATACAGAGAGTCGCACAATCTCACACAAATATATTTGTGCATAGATCCATATGGAGAGCATCCCCTGGCGATGATGTTTGGGGGTGGTTCATTTGCTTGGTTTGCTGCTAAAAGCTTGCTCGACTTCAACACACAGCAGCACACCCATACACCCACACACACACACATATACAGAGAGAGAGTGAAGAAGAGAAAACCGGCTCAGGCAGCGCTTTTTTGGCCAGTCGATTGTGTGTTGTTCTTGTTCTTGTTGTAGTTGTTTGAATTCCCTTAGCGTCCCCTGCCCGCCTTTCATCGCACCCTTCTCCACCACACAAATACCCAATTCTACATTTCTTCATTCCCGCAATACTCCAACATCCTCCCTCCCCCCTCTCCCTCACTCTCTTTCGCTCTCTCTTCGTTTATTCCGGTTTGCTTTTGCTGTTGTTGAAATGTGCTTTGGTGAATTTTATTCGCTTGGTTTATTTATTCCAGCAATGTGCAAATTATTTCTATGGGGGCAAAGCGTCTATTTAAACAGGGTGCAACTCTCCACACACACAAATACACACACTTATACACACACACACATACGTACTCTGCCAAAAAATTGTTTGTGTCAAGTTTAGTTTACTCGAAGTGCAAATACCCTACAAATGTTGCAGTCTTTGTCTTTTATTTCAATATAGCACAATTATAAAAGTTAATGCTGTGATATTCATTTTTTTTTAAATAATACGAGGATAAAGATTCTTTCAACTAGCTTTCAATGCTTTTAAATTATTATATTTATTTCATTAAATTTATTTATTACAAAAAAATGAATTTCAACAATAAGTAGAAATATATAAATAATAATCAAATTATTTTTCAAATTTCTAGTTTAATTAAATATTTAAAAATATTTTAAAAATATTAGATTTCTTACCAAAATTTTTAGTTTGATTGAAAAATGTTTAATTTTATGGCAAAATATTTGTACAATGTGAATTATTTTAATGATATTCTTTTTCAACATGAAATAGAAAATAAAAATATTTTAATAATATTTAATTTCATATTCAAATTTCTAGTTTGATTTGAAAATGTTTAAATTAAGAATAAAATATTCCTTCAATATGAATTTTTTTTAATGTTATTTTCAACATATAATAGGAAATACAAATATTTTATTTTGCAATTCCATATTCAATATTTCTAATTTGATTTGCAAATTTTCACTTATTAAAATCTCTAAAATTATATATACATACATACATTTATTTTTTTTCTTCAGAAAAATCTGTAATTGGATCTTGAAAATTTGTTTTAATAGTGTATTTACATGTTGTCTAGTGTAGCGCATATTCTCCGCATATTACAGGGTATAAAAAGTGCAGCTTGCAACCCTGATTCCGACACTGCTCCCAAATATATCACCCTGTATTCTGATGGCATTTTCAAGTGTTCTGTGTCCACCTGTGTGTCAGCTGCACTAAAATGCAGACACGGCATAAGTAAATGCCTATTGCACATAACTGCAATACATTTAATATAATTGCATAAATTTCAATTGCAATTAAAGTGCATTTCAATGCCAGTTGATGTGGCTTCGTTTGAAATCTTTTGTCATGGGTGTGTTTTTAAGCACATGTATTATATAGTATATATGGTATATATAGCATATTTGCTTTATATGGTATATTTGCTTTATATAGTATATATGCTTGATCACGACAAACACACAAACACACACAGTCACACATATGTACGTAGGTAACACATCTCAATTTCAAATGCAAATATTTTAGCAACGATTCGTTAGATTTCTCGATTTAATGCAGCGTTCTTCTAGAGCGGGTTTTATCGGCAGATCAAAAGTTTTAATAGATAAATATGGGAAACATACATACATATATGTATGTATAATATAATACATATATTAATTATAAAATGAATGTTGTACAGAAAGGTACTTTGAGATGTTTTTTTTTAATGCAGGGTATGCGCTAGTCGAGCAGTTGCAAGCTGTGGGCCACGTTTGTTGTCCTTGCCTTCCCTACGTTACGCCATTTACCGTTAGGTTCGTGTGCGAGCGAAACAGCAGCTGCCTTTGTTGCATTCTATCTGCGCTTCAATCGTGTATGTGTGTGTATCTGTGTGTGTGTGTGGGAGAGGGAGAGCTTGTGCATGTGTGTGTGAGAGTGATGCATTTACATGCATACATTCATGCGTGAAAATGATGTGACTTTGTATGCGGGTTGCGGAATGCTGCATAGTTTGGATTACGGGGCGTATACGCAATGTCAGCAGCAGCAGCAGCAGCAACTCAACAGCAACTCACCAGCTGCGAATTGGGAAACGCAAACGCAACGAGTAATTGAAGCTGTAATTCGAATTTCTCTCGTTTTCATTTTTTCCATGCATTTCAATTAAAATCGATAAATAAATATTAAACCACGCAAATATGCATAACAAATATGCAAATTGCAATCACTTACATTCATATTGTTACACTTACTTTACATACGAAACGATTTTACGTTTGATTGATTGACTGATTGAGCACCTGTAAGTAAGTTGACTTGGGTGTAAACTATTATCGCCGCACTAAAATACTAGATGATTGATTGTTTGCTTTCATAAAAGATTGACTGATTGACGAAATAATTATATTTACATTACATACGAAACGATTTTTCGTTTTGATTGATTGACTGATTGAGCACCTGTAAGTAAATTGACTTGGGTGAAAATTAAAATACTAGATGACTGATTGTTTGCTTTCATAAAAGTTTGACTGATTGACGAACTAGTTATATTTACATTTTGCATTTGATTGATTGACTAATTGATTTACTAATTAAAACTAATTTCGCTACTCTATGAAAACAATTGATTTATTGTTGGCTTTAATGAAGGATTGATTGATTGACGAACATGCGCATTGAGTGATTGATTGACAAAAAAACAATATTAAACTATTATGCTATGGGCTAATTAAAGCAGATGAGTATTTGTGATTGATCGACTATGAATGAATGATTTTAAATTGTGGCTGAGTGATTGAACACTTGATTGCTGACGTATAGACTTTAAATAAATTAAAAAGTGAATAAAAGCAAGCTCTTAGTTTAAATATAAAACTTTAGTATTTCATAAATTGTGATCATATAGAATATTAAAAATGTATTAAATAACTTTAGCGATTGATTGATGGAGTTCTCAATTGATTGATGTCTCAATTATTAAGCAAACACTGTCAAAAAGTTGTCAATATAGTTTTTAGTTTTGCAAAATTATAAGTAGTCTTCATGATTGACTGTTTTGATTGAAGTGCAATAGTGTTGTGAAAATACATTTTGGGTATTCAAAGATTGAATCAATTTTGATTTTCGTGAATTATCAGTGAACTTTATTGATTGACTATTTTGATTAAAGTGTGTTTTACTAGTTATAAGTGTAATTTATTGATTGATTGAAGTGTGTTTACTAATCTGAAGATTGCCAAAGAATTTCAAGTATATTTTGCTTGAAATGTAAAGTTTTTTAAAACAAGTTTGATTAAATGTAATAAATTGTAATGAGTAAAATGTATAAATGAATGGAAGGGCAAAAGTGTAATTTGTTTAAATAAATATTGGTTTGTCTTTTCGCTAATAAATAAAATCAAATTCGATCAACTATGATAACAAAGTGGTTGCGGAATATGAAAGCAAACAAAGCCGGCTTATAACGAAAGAAAAAATATATAGATTTCTATATACACACACTCATACATGAATGTCTCTGTGTGTGTGTGTGTGTGTGTGTGTGTGTGTGTGTGTGTGTGAACAAATATGTAAATAAAATAAATGCGTATGCGCAAATGTATTTGTATTTGCATATGCGAATTTCAATAAAGCCGAACCCAACAGCCGTTGGCCATGTTGATTATTTTCCAACTGATTAGCATGAGGTTGGGTGGGAAGAGAGAAGGTGGAAGGGGGAAGGGAATGGGAGGTAGGGGAGGTAGGGGAGTCAGTTGTGCAGCCCGAGCAAATGTTAATGGCACTCAACGTTGACGCTGCGGAAACGGAAGTCACTCGACAGCTGCTTTCGAGTTTTCTTCCCTCGCTCTCATTCATTATTTTATTTTTTTTTTGGGAAATTAGTCAATGTGCAGCGACTTGTAAGACATTCAGTTGTTGTTGTTGTTGTTGCTGTTTTGGCATTCGGCCACTTAAGGCAATTAGTCGGTCATATGTGCATAACCCTTTGAGCCACCCTCGTTGCGCATTTGAAGCGTTAAAATGCCACTTGAGCACTTGGGACTGCAGCTGAAAAGTGCCAACTGAGAACTGAGAACTGAAATCTGGAATTGGGATTCAGATTCAGATTCGTATTCGTATTCGTATTCAGATTGCAACTGCAACTGAAATTTGAATTGGAAAGTGTGAGAACGCGGTTGTGGATGCTCGCTTGTGGTTGCTGCGGTTTCTTCTGCAAAGGGCGGCACTTGATTAAGCCAAAGTTGTTGCACACAATGTTGTCCAATTTGTGCACGTCAATTGCAACTGCATCGCTTTAAGCTGCTCTCTTCTCTCTCTCTCTCACTACTAAATCAGTAAATTTCATATTCGTGTAGTTGTCGAGTGTCTATTATTCCATAATTATGGCAACTACTTTTCACACTGATTGCCAATCAAGAGCGTGAATTTAAGAGAAGTTCATTACGATTCGACAAACCGAATAGTCCCCAACTTATATTATATTTATAGTTATGAAAATTATGACTTTAAGAAATTATCATTGAGAACCAACCACTAATTATTTATTCACTCTCAAAAAGTTGAAATATTTTACTTTATTGCTAAACTTCGTAGAAAGATAAATATGTTACAAACTAGTAAGAAAACCACGTTCAAGGGAAACAGCGAGGTATTATTCTTAAAATATACTAAATTCATATGCCAAAAATACTGAAATATGCCATATTTTATATTTTTGGTATATTAATAGGGCATTACCATAAAGCAAGTTTCAAAACTACAACTGAGTGTGCTCGACGGCGATATACCCACTAATCAATTTGAACAAGAGGCGGTATTCATATTAAAATATACCAAAATAATATACCACAAAATACTAAAATATACCGAAGGTTATATTTAGTGTATCGCTGCACTATCTAACTCAAAATATACCATAGAGGTCAAAATATACCAAAACATACCATCCAAAGCAGCAGTCCCGATTGCAGTAGGCGTTATTTGTCTTACAAAAACTATTTCGTAACAAAAAAGATACATTTCAGTGTTGTCGACTGTGAAATATCCGCTAATCATTCTGAATAAAAGCAAAACAGTGCGGTATAATTTATAAAATATACCAAATTAATATCCTGCTAAAATACTTATAATATAATATAATATAATATAATATAATATAATATAATATAATATAATATAATATAATATAATATAATATAATATAATATAATATAATATAATAATATTTGGTATATTGATTACATATATTACATTAAAAATATTCCATTGAGTGCAAAATATACCAGATTGTCAGTCAAAGCAACTAAGATCCGTAATTAGATGGCGTTTTTTCGTTTTTCTTAAATACCTTTAATTTTAATCTAATCGCAATCAAATTCTCAGAAATCATAGATGTTATAGTTATTATTGTCTGTACCAAAATTCGCGACTCTAGTTTTACGCTTGTTATTAGATTTTTATAGATTTTCGAGGGCCGAAGTGGGCGTGACAAAAATGTATAGCTCCATCTCTTATAGTCTCTGAGATCTAGGTGTTCATATGGACGGACAGACAAACAGACAGACTTATCTATCTCTTGGCTGTTGACGCTGATCAGGAATACAATAGGGTCGAAGATGCCTCCTTCTAGTTAATTACAAACATTTCCTGGGGGCACAAAGATATAATACCCTTCTACCCTATGGATAGCGGATATAAAAATTAATCGAGCAGTTAGTTAACTAATGTTATTACATATTTATAGTTATGGAAATCATGACGCTAAGAAATCATTCATTGAATGCTAACTTAAAGCACTTAAAGGTCTCAAAAAGTTGAAAAATCCTAAACTTCTAGGAAAAATAATTACAAAAACCAAAGAAAAAAGCGATTCTTTAATATAATGAAATGAATGAAATAATACATACTTCAAACTTTCTTTTTTAAACTCCCTAAATGCAATGCTTATATTAATGCAGTTCTATATCAGGTTCATCTTGGTCTATTGCTAATTAGGCTGTGCTATTCTCCACTCTCCGGTCTCCGCTCTCCACTTTCCCACGCCCTCTTCTTCCTCTTCTTGTTTTATTTCTTTCTTTTTTGTGTTTTTTTTTTCTTTGTCTCACGCTTGACTGCGTCGTCGTCGTCGTCCAAGGACTATTTGTAGGCACACTATTTATAGGTTAGGTCTCAGGCATTTCCTTATGGCGAGTCCTCTGTGCATATTTGATTAGAGCAGAACAGAGCAGAGCTTGCAGAGCTCGCACATGCTTATCCCCAACAGGGAGTTCATTCGAGTTCTTCTCCGAATCTCTGTGTGTGTGTGTGTATGGGGGGTGTGGGCGTGGCACGTGCTTGGGGCCAAATCAGCCCATATGGCTTTAACGGCACAAGCTTTGACTTAAAGTCAACTGAAATGAGCAAGGTGAAGAGGAAGGGCGGAAGGGGAAAGGGAAGGGAAGGGATTGCTTTGTAGGAGCTGCTGCTGAAGCTGCTTTTGCTGCCGGCCGGCGCTTTTTCGGGGCGTGTCTGTTGTGGCAACAACAACAACAACAACAACAACAACAAAAAGAAGAAAAGGAAAATAATAAAAGCTTGACACAATTCTTGTATCCTGCAGCAGAGATATATATGTATATAATATATAGTATATACTGAAAGCCAGCTGCAGCCCCCGTGACGAGTTGCTCCAATTTTGAAACTCTAGCTGCAAACGATGATGATAAAGGGATGCCGAAAAATCTCTACACACCGGCAATACGGCAAAACTCTACACGGTCCAGAGACAGCGCCCCTACGGGAGCTTTTCGCAACAACAACAACAACAAAAGCTTTTTGTGTGTTGTGCTTTGCGCAGTTGCATTGATTCCTATATGTGTGTGTGTGTGTGTGTGTGTTTTTTTGCCTGCATTTTCGAATATATAGAGCAGCAGCATCCCTCTCTTTTTCTCACTCTCTCTCTCTCTCTCTCTCTGTCTCTTTCTCGCTCTACACACTCTCCACTCTCTCCACTCTCTTCTCTTCTTCGCACCCGCTTTGGGTTGATTATGTATGCAGCACAGCTTTCGGCTTGCGATAAGACGCCAGCAGAATGCCCAAGCGAACATAGTTCCCTAGTGACGCCTACAACAAACGTTACAACCATCCCCCTACTCCCTATCCCCTCCCATTACTCCCCCGCCACTCCCCTTTCGCCTTTGGCATCGGCCCAACAACCGCACATAATTTCATTATTTATTTTAATTAATTGAAATTGTTCAAAAGCAACTGCGTTTTGGGCGCCGCCTCGCGCCTCTTGATCCCCTCCTCCCTCTCCTCTTCCTCCCCACCCTCCCTCTCCCTCGCCGTCCGCTGTTGACCCGAATGTTACTTCAGCTTCCTAATTGCAATTGACGAAACCTCTTTTCAAGCTCTTTTCTATCCTTCTCTCTCTCTCTCTCTCTCTCTCTCCCTCCCTGTTGAGAAAGCTTTAAAATTTCGTATTAAGTATCTAATTACTGAAAAGAAAAGTACTCAGCTCTGTTATCATCTGCTGAAATGTGCTCTTCAATTTCAATTTCGAACTACGATGACTGCAAAAATATTGAGTTGCTGGTTGTCCAAGTGAATTGTAGTATATATTGGTATATTTAATATACCAAATTTCGCCTTGGTATGTTTTAGTATATCTTTCATATATATGTAAAGTGAATAAAGTGAAGTTTAGTATAGTTTTGGTATACTTGATATACTAAATGTATCCTAAGTATATTTGATATACCGAATGTAGCCTGGGCATATTTTAGCATTTCATAGCTTAGTCGATATTTTATACTTTATGGTATATGTATTTCGAATGTAGTAGTATATCAATATACTAAATGTATCATTCGGAATATTTGCGTATTTTTTCGGTATGGCAATTTTGTATATCTGAAAAATAATACTGCACTTTTTTGAGCACACTCTCAGTACTTTTCGTATATTTTAAAGTATATTTAATATACCTCATGTATTCTTGGTATATTTTTGTATTTCTTTGATGTGCATTTTATTGAAATCGTCTAGCGAGCTTAGTAGATAGTTTATATTTAATGGTATATTTTGAATGTAGTAGTATTGATATACCAAATGTATTATTTGGTATATTTTAGTATATATTTCGGCAAAGCAATTTAGCGCATTTTAAGAATAATATTGTACTGTTTTGAGCACAATCGTATTAATTATATAATATAATATAATATATTTTTCCGTATATTTAATATACTAAATGTAATGTATTTCTTTGATATAAATTTGATTGTCAATATACCAAATGTATCTTTCGGTGCATGTTAATATTTTTTTTTGATATAGAAATTTGGTATATTTGTATTAATTTTGTACTTTATCATTTTATTATTTAAATTATTATTAGTATTTCTTTGATATACACTTTATAGAAATCGTGCAGTGAGCTTAGTAGATATTTTATACAATATGGTATATTTTTAATGAAGTCGTGTATCAAATGTATAACTCGGTATATTCTGGTATTTTTTCGGTATAGTATATATTTTATTATATTATTTTTGATTACTTTATTACATTATTATTTTTTTTATAATGTTTTTATTACTTTGTTTCATTACTACATATTTTATTTTTTATTCAATGATTTATTGCAATTTAATAAGAATTGTTTATAGAGAGTCTCCCATATACGAGTAGTTAACTGTTGTTGCGGTTTCTCATTTGCAGCGTGATCTTCGCCTTCGCTAAGCTCGCAATTAGTGCGAATGTGTGTGTGAGAGTGTATGTGTGTGTGTCTGTGCGTGTGCTTTAATTACGTGCATTGCATCCGAGTGTGCAAGTGTGTGTGTTTGAGTGTATTCACTGCAAATATTTGCGAGATGGCGAAATGAAAAGGCAAAGGAAATTGGAGAGGACACACTTAGTTGTGTGTGAGTGTGTGTGTGAGTGTGTGTGTGTGTGCACATGACATAGATTAGACGTGTAATGATATCGCGCTATTGGATTGATTGCACACATAAGTAATGCTCACACACACATTCGCACACACACACACACACATATGCAATCGGACTCGTGCTTTAGTTATAGAGCTGGCTTATATACACGTCCGCATTACTAGCATTAAAGTCAACGCTGTTGTCTTCCTCTTCTTCCTCTTCTCCGTGTCCGTCTTCTTCTTCTTCTTGTTTCTCTAATTTATCCAAATGCAACGAAATCGAGTTGTGCTTTGGAGACTTGTCCCAGTTGCAGTCGCGACGTCAGCAGCGACAGCGAAATGTTTTGTAGAGTTTTGCGGCGTCGCGTTGAAAGCCGCAAAAAAAAGCTTTTGTGCGGCGAAAAAAGCTTTTCTCGTGGGCGCCTTTAGGTGCCAGTGTTATTGTTATTCTTGTTGTTGTTGTTGTTGCTTTAGTTTTTGTGTGCTGTCTGCAGCTCAACACAGGATACGTTGTGGCTTCTCAGCTGACGTCGCTGCTGGCTTCGCAGCTGGCGTCGCTGCCGCTGTCGCTGCTTGGTGGGCGAGCGTCGCTCTCTCTCTCAATCAGTACGAGTCAAGCAGTCTTCGGCGTATCCAGCAAACGCGGTTCTTTTTTAAGCGCGTTTTGTATTATTCTACTCATATAATTTATCATTTGCGTCGCTGTATGATTTCTCCTTGTTTTCGTAGTACACAGCAACAAACAACAACAACAAACAACAACAACAACTAACTGCAACAACTAACAGCTAACGATAACAACAACAACAACAACAAGCAACAACAGCAAATGCAACAAAAGTAGCAGCAAAACAAAAACAAAAACAAAACAACTAACAACAACAAAACAGACTCAGACTTAAACTGAAAGCAAAACTATTGCATTGAATATTTGAATATACCGTTAGTTCGAGTCTATTCAAAACTGAGCTCAGCGAGAGAGAGAGAGAGAGAGAGAGACAGAGAGAGAGAGAGAGAGAGACAGAGACAGAGTGTGTGAGCCGGTGTTCTTCTTCTCCTACTCTTTATCTTCGTCATCGTCTTCATCATCATCATCGTCGTCGCCACCTCAGTACGTCCCAAAAAAAAAAATAAAATCGAGGAAATAATAAAATTTCAATTCAGTTCAACTTTTATTTTCATTGTTTTTTTGTGTGTGCAAAATGCCATTATAATATTATAGAAATTGCGTATACTTGATATTTGTATATAAGCGACCAAAATCATATATAAAATCATATATTCTAAAAGGATTTTAATTTTCAAAAAAAATCTACATAATTATCAAAATATCAATTACGTATACTTGATGTTCGAATTCATGTCAATATTTAATCTTACTCAATTTTCAAAATTGCACTAAAAAAATTTAGAGTTAAGCAGCATTCAGTTGCCACAATTCTACATAGATTTGAATTTTGAAAAATTCTTCACAATTATCAGAGTACCCAATACGTATACTTGATATTTTAACTCATTAAAATTTTAAAATTTCGAAATAAAATCATGTACTTAATCAGCATTAAATTGCCACAATTCTACATAATTTATACACAATTATCAGAGTACCCAATGCGTATACTTGATATTCGAATAGAAGCGTTTTTTGACTTATTCAATTCTCGAATAAATTCATATATTTACAATTTGTAGAAAATTTACACAATTCTCCAAAGATTTTTATTTTGAAAATTTCTACAGAATATTCAGAATTTCAGAGCACGAAATACGTATACTTGATATTTGAATTGAAGCGTTTACTTGATTTTATTTAATTTCAACGTTTTGCGAATATTCTACAATAGAATATTTATATCATTTGGTTTTAATTAACACTAACACTAACACTAATATTATTACTAAAACCTTCAGCTATTACAATATAATAATTTCCTGCCAATTGCAACAATTTTAGTGGGCTACAAAGTTTGATTTTGTAACTTTCAGTTATGATCTTATATCTATTTTATTAAATATATATGTATATATTTTTTCATTAACTTTGTATGCTGCTACTTTGTGTAAATATCTTAGATTACTTAGATACAAAATTCAGAGACTTTCATTAAAGATTTTATATGTTAATCATATTTTATATATTAAAAAATTTTATATATTAAAAAATTCGGAAATTTATATTAAACATTTTATTTATTATTTGGATAATAAATTAAGAGACTTTCATTAATCATTTTATTTATGATTAAACAATTTTTAGCATTTTAATTGTATAGTCGATAAAAAATTTAAAGAATGATAAGATTAATTTAGAACCTACATATTTCAAAAAATTAAAAAAAAAATATATGTATATAACATTTTCTTGCATAAAAATATATTATGTATATATAATATATAAATATAATTTGTAGTGAATATAGAATAATTTTTTTGTAAGAAAATGACACTTTAATTATTATCGCCAAATCTAGTCTGAAAAATATTGCACTTCAGTTTCCTACTTTTCAAATTTAAGCTCAATAAAATAAAAACAAAAATGTTAACTGTTAATTTTATGTCATTTCAGGTAACTGAGCGTCTTTAAACGGAAGCAGAGCCAAGGAAAAAGAAATAATAAAATAAGTGGAAGAAAATTCGCGCAAGGTTTTACGCAAAAAAAAAGATCTCCATCAAATTTTCACGGTTACTTTGTGTTTCAATTTTTTCAAAGTGAACAACTAATTAAAAAAAAGAGCGAAGAAGTAAAAAAGTGAAGCATAAAGCGTAAAGCGTAAAAGAAAAGCAATTTCAAGTGTGAAAATCGAAAATAAAAAATCGCGTGATTTTTGTCAACACATTGTTTTGTTTTTTATTTGTTATTTTTTTGGCGACTAAAAAGTGTTTGTACGATCTAAAAAAGATCTATATATAAGCGAAAAATCAACGGGTTGTTTCTCTTCAATGCTCAAGGTTTTGAGTGGCGAAATCAAAGGCGATTTGCTAGCGATTTGATAGCGAAAGAGAGAGCGAAAGAGAGAGAGAGAGACGATAAACCAAAAGGTTTTTTTACAGAATTTATTGGGCGTTACGAATTTGGGGTTAACGCACTAAGAAACAAAGGTTCGGGAATAAGTAAGAAAAAGAAAAACTCCAAAAAAATAAATATTATAATAATAAACGTTAGACAAGTGTTTTTTCTATTATATACATATATACATATATAATATAATACGAGTACGAGACGAGTGAAGAATATATATGCAAATATATATATTTACATTTCACAAACAAAGACTTGAACTTCTTAAAGAAATTAATATTTATACAAAAGAGATTTAACAAATGAAATAAGAACAAAAGCGAACCAGAAACGGACTTCCAACGATTTCAAAGTACGACGAAATATTTTTTTTAGAATCAACAACTAAAATACTAAACCCGAAATTCCGGTTAACATTAACAACAACAACAACACCAAGCAACAACAACAACAATAGGAACAACAACAAATTTGCCAAAGGAAAAAATTGCATCAAGAAGAATTTACATAAAGCAAAGAGAAAGTGAGATCAACGACAGTTTGAAAGAGCGAGACAGCGAATGAGCAACCGAAAGAGTTCCACATAAAAAGCAAGAGCGAGAGAGAGAGAGTGAGAGCAAGAGCAAGACAGAGCGATCAGCTGCTAAGTGATATTTTATAACACAAAATATCAGTTAAGGACAATTTATAAGGTAAGAAAAGTTCATAATATTTCATTTATATTAAGAGCATTCTTTCAGATATTTTTCAATGAAATATTTTCAGTGATTTATAGAAGATTCGAATTCGAAAAAAGTGCTCAAAGTATATCAAGTATTAGAGAATTATTTCTAATTGCAATTCGAGTTCAAATTCAAATTTTTAACATATGCAAAATACAAAATAATATTTTTAGTGATTTGGAGAAAAGTTCAAAATATTTAAATTATCTTAAGAACATTTTCTCAGACATTGTTAAATTATGAGAATCTTTTCTTTTTCGAATTCAAATTCGATATTTTAAGTGGCAAAGAACTCAAGTTATTTGGGGAAAGAAATGTTAAAAATGTTTAAATAATTTTAAGAGAACTTTTTTTTAACCATTTCGAATTCGAATTCGAAATTTTAACTTGAGAAGCTTTTTCTGTGGGTTTTAAAAAAGTTAAAAATATTTAAATTATAGATCAAATTTGAAAAAATAACAGAGCCTAAAATATTTCAATTACATATAGGAAAATTCTTTCTAATTATTATTCGAATTCGAAATTTTAACACGTACAAAAAAAGACATAATATTTTCAGTGATTTCTGAAAAAGTTCAAAATATTGAAATCATTTTTAAAGAGTAAAATTGAATTGAAAGCAACTAAATACAAGCAACAAAAATACTTCTTTTGCAAAGTTTTAAAACCTACTATTAGCATAAAGGCCTTAGTCGCTTCTACTCATCTAATTGCAATAAGGAATTGTATTCTTTATTACAATAAAAAAAAAAATAATATGCAAACTCTACTGAAAATTATTCGTAATTAAATGAAGAAACTAATCAAACCATTTTTAATAAGGAATTACATTCTGAAAATTGAAATTATTTATTTCAATTACAATTTCAATATGAGACGAATTGAAATGAAATCTCTTAGCTGCCTAGGCTTTAAAAAAGTGCACTAATTTTACATAAGTTAGGTCAACTTTAGTTCCCTTTACATTGAATGAAAAATTATATTTCAATCCCAAAAGCAGCTCGAAATAAATCTGCAAAGAAGTTGGCAACAACTAAATTTTTTGGGACGCATTCCCGGAGGAGCAAAAAAAAAAAAAATCACTAAACCTCAAATGAAAAATTGGAATGGTCTTAAATAATGTTATATTTAATTCAATATTAGGGACATTAGAATTGTTTCGTATTTTTTTGTGTTTTTTTTGGGATCAAATAAAGTTGCATGAAAGAGGCACAAAAGAGTGAAATTACCATATCAAGTGAATAATGTATGATATAATATGCCAGAGTTCCTCTCAAATATGCAATGGAACTTTTTCCCACTCTCCCACTGGGAATAACCATCCACTGGGGGGAAGGGGCGTGGCAGAGGGTTTGAGGCGTTGACAGCACACAAAGGGTTCAAGTGTTGTCAGTCAGCCAGAGTGTTCTCCTCTCTCTCTCACTCTTCTTGTCTGTGTTGTGCTCCCTCTCTCTCTCTCTCTCTCTTTTGCATTGTCAAGCTTTTTCACAGTTTTCATGTCTGTTGCACACGTCGAGAAAGAGAAAGAGAAAGAGAGAGAGAGAGATAGAGAGAGAGAGGGAGAACTTCCCATATTTACACTTCAACTCATTCAGAAAGCAATTTATGCATTAATTGTAATCGTTGATTGCATTGTTGTTGTCCTCAAATGATAATCACGTTGTTGTGGCTGCTCTTGCATGCTAATAATCACGTTGTCCTTGCGTAGCGACGACAAAATCGACGACAATCAGACAATGCAATTTGATCGATTTTTAAATTGTTGCCCATTACATTGAGAAAGCATTGAATGCCCGCTACGCTATTTACTACAACGATTATCAATACTCTTGTCCCCTCCTCTCCCTCTCCCTCTCCCTCTCCACGCTCCCCATCCCATTGTATTCAGACACGATTTGACCATTAGCAAATGAATTTGTGATGGTTAAGCGAAATTCGCCAGCAACAAAACTTTCTCTGTTTGGCATATTAATATACTGTTACTTTCAAAATATACTATGATATATATTTTTTTGTTGAACAAATATACCAAATTAATATATATATAAAAATACTAAAATATATTGGTATATTGATATACTAACCAAATGAATTTGTGATGGACAAACGAAATTCACCAGCAACAACACTTTCGCTATAGTGGTATATGGTATATTAATATACTAAAATGGTATATTAATAGTACATAAATATGAAAATATACCGAAAATAGATACAAAAAATACTAAAATATTACGAAAATTAAAATTGGTATATTGATTTCAGAATTACCAAATGAATTTGCATCAACAACATTTTCTCTGTTTGGTATATTAGTATACTGTTTCATTCAAAATATACCATTGAGTACTAAATGCACTATACCAGCTCACTGTTTAAAAATAAAATATACCAAATTAACATTTCGAAAAAGAGACTCAAATATACTGAAGGATACAATTGGTATATTGTTAAACTACGCGGCAGACACAATTTAAGTATTGGCAAATGAATTTGTGATGGCCTGACGAAATTAACCATGAACATGTGTTTGGTATATTAATATACTTTTTCATTCAAAATATACCATTGAGTAAGTAATATACTTTATTGGCTACCGTTGTCTTAAAATAAAATATACCAAATGAAAATATCGAAAAATACTAAAAAAAATACCGAATGTTACATTTGGTAGATTAATATACTATTCGACAGACACAATTTAAGCACTGGAAAATGAATTTGTGATGGCCACACGAAATTAGCCATGAACAACACTTTCTCTGTTTGGTATATTAATATACTGTTACATTCGAAATATACCAAATTTACAAAATTCACTACATATACCAAATTATTTATGAAATTTTGAAATATTTCTACAACTCTTTCCAATTCCATTTCTACACATTTGTATACAAACAAATATGCTCCACAAATAATTAATTAAAATTGAAATTGCAGCATTTGCTTTGAATTGCGATAAATTGCATTAATAATTGGTTTCCAAACACGAATAGAGACTAGAAATAACTGTATGTATATAGACAAACAATTATAACATCAACAGCAACAACAATAGCAGCAACAATAACTATGTGCACAACATTTGAGCGGACAACGCCTAAAAGCAGGCAACAAATAAAACATCATGCATATTTTATCAAAAGAAATCAGAAGGTGGAGCAGGAAGAGGAAGAGTTGCAAGGTGGCTGTCGCCCACCTCCACCTCCAGGGGCGTGGCACTTATGTAAAATTCCTCGCTTAGCGTTCGTTCATTGCTGGCCATTGCCAAAGTCAAAACGGACACAAAACATCACACAAAATCAATTATTTAAATGCAACTTTGCCAAAGTTCAGAGTTCGATGCAGTGCTGCAAAAATGCTCCTGGACATTCTCGACCACTCAACCCCAACACACACACACACACACACACACACACAAGTACCAATACACACAGCAACACACACACACTCACATGCACAGATGCATTTTCATCAAATTAAAATGCAATGAAATGAGATTTGCGTCTGGGATGGCATTATACAATCTCTGGCTGCATCTATCTACCATATATATGCCTATATAGAAATATATATACTCGTATAAATATACATGTATATGTGTGTACATATGTACATACATATATACGTGCATATACGATGTGATATAATGCCTTGCTCTTCCCACATTTTGGCTGCCTTCGTTGCTCGTTGCAGCATCCAAGATATCTACCCAAAAAAAAAAAACACACACACACACACACAAAATAAAACAACTGCACGAAACGAAGTTGCAGCTTTCTATGTGTGTGTGTGTGTGTGTTAGTTGTAAAGCTAAGCAGATACACACAGTGAGAGCTTGCAGTTTGCTTCTTGTGGCCAACTCAGCTCGAGAGAAGAACAAACAATAAAGCTACAGTCGAGTTTGCTCGACTGAGGGATACTCGCTGAGCGGTATTATTCTTCAAATTTACCCAATTGATATACTGGTAAAATACTAAAATATACCAAGTACAATATTTAATGTATTGATATATAGTATTATGATGTCAATGAAATATACCAACTTAATGTATCGAAGATATACTAAAATATGCATTTATACATTCAAAATATACCACAGAGTACGTTTTCAATAAAATATACCATATTAATATACTGAGAATGTATTGAAATATACATAAATGTATATTTAGTATATCGATATGCTACTATATTCAAAATATACCATAGAGTACATGTTATCGCATTTGCAATAACATATACCAAATTTATGTTTCAAAAATACTAAAATATACCAAAATGCAAAAAATGAAATATCGATATTTTCAATATAGCACGGAGTACAAAATATACTATACCTTATCCGTTTTCAATAAAGTATGCCAAATTAGTATATTGAAAAAATACTAAAATATACCACGGACTACAATTGGTATATCAATATACTACTACATTCAAAATAAACCATAAATATACCATACTTGTTATCTATTTTCTATAAAAGATACCAACTTAATATACCAAAATTATATTGAAAATATACATAAATGTATATTTGGTATATCGATATACTACTATATTCAAAATATACCATAGAGTACAAAATATACCAAACTTGCTATATGTTTTCTATAAAATATACCAAATTAATATACCGAAATTATATTGAAAATATACCTCAAAGGTATATCGATGTATTGCTACATTCAAAATATACTATAGATCATATGTAGTATATCATCTCGACTGTTGACGCTGAACAAGAATTTATATACATTATGGGGTTAAAGAAGTCTCCTTCTGCCTTTTAAAGGCTTATAATACCCTTCTACCGCATCGGTAGTGGGTATAAAAAGCTGCTGCCTACAGCAGAACAACTATAAAAACTACGATAACAAGACCAGCTCCACACATTAACAACTTTCCATCCAGCTGCTGCTGCTGCTGCTGCTGTTGGCAAAAATAATGTAGTTTTTGTGAAAGTTGCCACCAGGTGAAGTCGTTAAAAAGATACAAATGTTCGACACGAGATACTTGCGCAACTTACATATACAGTATATATATACAATATAGTATACAGCATACATCGTATATAGCAGCTTTATAGCGCAAAACTTTACAAATTTGCCTAATAAATATTTTACTATCGTTTTTGGGCAAACACCAAAAGATACACGAAAAGTTTGCGTTGTCACAATTTGACTATAATTTCAATGGCATTTAAAACAATGGATCTTTGGTGTTTGTTGCCAAAAAAGTGTTTGCTGCATAAATATATATTTTGTGTGCTGAATAGTAAAAACTAAATCAAAATTTAAAGATATGTATGGAATTGAAATCAGATTCCAGTCCTTTAATTATCGATTCGGAAAATGTTTTGAGCTTGCAAAAGCAAACAAACATCTTTGTCAATGATATATTTTGAACGTTAAAGTATATCAATAAACTAAATACAATATTTGGTATATTTTACAATATACCATAGAGTACAAAATATACTATACTCTCTCTCATTTATAAAAAAATACTAACATATACGGAAGGCATTGATTGATATATAAATATACTTTTAAAAAAAATACCATATACAAATATACAAAATACAAAATATACCAAATTCGTTATCAACTTTTTTTTTAAATAAAATACATCAACTTAAACTACCGAAAATATATTGAATATACCAACATATATGGTTGGTATGTCAATATATTGCTATATTCAAGATAATACATTTAAATATAGATAAATGCATATCTGGTATAACAATACACTGCGATATATCTATACTCAAAAGTATCTTAAGTATACTACAATATCGAAAAGTATCTTTTGACTGTTTTACAAGTGCCAAGCAATTGTGTGGCCAAAAGTGTATTGTTTACTATCTAACATCGTGATTACAAAATCTCATGAGAAATGTATTTGCTCTGCAATCTTTTCGATTTGCAGCTTGAGGATTTGTTTGACTTTAGTTGCTATAGATACTATATACTTGGTTTAGTTCAATCGATGGCTGCAAAAGCACTCTAATTAGAAATATATTATACATTCTTCTAGACCTCTAATTAGTTGATTGAATAATTCATCAACGCGAAAGGCAAAAGTCAGTTTCTCTCAGTGCAGTGTTCGTTGTTTTCCATTGTGCATTCAAGTATCTATGTGTGTGTGTGTGTCTATGTGTGTGTGTGTAATTTCGAGCAAACTTTCATTCAACTTGAGATGAATTTTCCACGCTGCGCAAATGAAGATTTCTGCTCGAGAACTTATTGCAGGCCACAAAAGCAATTGGGTGGTTGCTTTGCCTGCTCTTTCTCTTTCTCTCTGTCTCCCTCCCCATCTCTTTTGGGCTCAGTGAAAATTCTATTATGAAGTTTTTCCCTCTGCACTGCTGTTAACAAGAATGCGCCGAGCAAACAGAATTAAGCTTCATCATAAGAAATTGAATTTCAAAAGAGTTATTTCATATTTTTTTTTCGTCTTTTCTTTTTCTGGCTATTGTTCTACGACTTTTTTTTATTGTGGCTGCTGCTTTTCTGACTCTTGAGATACATTTTGTTCTTACAGATCTTTGACTTTCCAAGCATTTGTTTACGTTTTTTTTCGATTTTTTTTGTGTTCACTTTTTATCATCGCCTTCGCCTTCGCCCTCGCATTTGCCCATTTGGCCATTTCTCATTTCCTATTTGGCATTTCCGCATTTCCACATTGCCACATTTCCACATTTCCACAGAGCGTTCTCCTTTTATGCTTCGGCTCATAAGCAAGTTAGCTTGTGCCTCACTTATTTTCTGTTCTGTTGCTTTTCTCCTTCCATTCAAACAGGAACAATGCTTCGCTTGGGTCGCATTTAATGAGTTTCTCTTGAGCGTTTTTGAGCCAACTTAATTTCATTTCACTTGCATTTCATTTCAGCTAAAGCACTTACTCTTCCTCATCAGCTCTTCCTCTCTCTCTCTCTCTCTCTCTTGCTGTCTCTCTCTCTCTCTCTCTTGCTGTCTCTGCTTGACTTTCTTAGTTAGTCTTAAGCTTAGTGCTCTACTTCAACTAGCGAAATAATCCTATTGCTGCCAGATTCTCTTGTTTTATCTATTCAGCTTACATAAAAATTTAGATAGAAAACTTGCAGTTTTCTTGGACAATTTTTTGTTATTTTCAGCAGCATCTTCATAATTCATATTTTCCATGTATTTTTGAACATTTTTGTGTATATTGTAGTAATACAATTTAAAATGCTTCTCCATTAAATTTTTTTTTGTTATTTTCAAGGGATTTATATAATAAGTACGAAAAAAATGCCTAAACTTTTGACAATCTGGTATATTTTGCACTCGGTGGTATATTTTGAATGTAGTACTTGGTATAATTTTAATATTCTTGCGGTATATGAAATCAGTATATTTTTGTATTTTATAGTATATTGATTTGATGTGTTTACTTTATCAATATATCAAATATACCGTTTGGTGCATTTTTAGTATTTTTTGTGGTATATTAATTCAGTATATTATTGTATTTTACAGTATATTGATTTTATGTGTTTACTTTATCAATATATTAACAATACCGTTTGGTGCATTTTCAGTATTTTTGTGGTATATTAGAGTACACTCGATTGTGCAAAGTATTTGCAGCTAGAAATTGGATTCGAGAGAATTCGTTGTGATTTGATGTGTCGATTTATGTGGATAAACAAACGAAATGAATTTAGGCACATGCAACGTGCATGTGAATATACAATTAGTGCTCACTGTGAGCGCATATTGAAATCCATTCAAATCCCCATGGAGCAATTTGATTTGTTTTATGTTGTTTCGAGGGCGAAAATGTGTTTATTTATTTCAACGAAACACACACAAATATTTTTGGCGCTGTGATTTAGCCAAAAGTGATAGAGGGAGAGAGAGAGAAAGAGAAAGTAAAAGAGAGAGGGAAAAATAGAAGAGCAAAAGAATGCAAAATTTTTGCTGCAATAGTTGAGGCTACTATAATTAAGTTTTGCTTTTGATTGCATTTGGGATTTGGCATATTTTGAATGCAAAAGACAAAAAAGACTTTTCTCCTCTTCGATATTGCATTTCGTTTCAGTAACTCCGGCATTTTGTCGGCACTTTCGGCAAATTTGGGGTTTCCTCTTTGAAGTTCGGCTTTTTCTATTTTTTTTTTTTTTTTTGGCAACAAACGAAAATCAATATGACGCATGCGCTTGCCCCCCTCATAACAAGCAAGGACAGAAAGGACATGTTGTATGGGTGTGTTCCTGCCACACACACACACACACACACACACATACACTCACATAGTAGAAGATACAACAACTTGAATATGGATAGCTGCTGCAATCCTTTTAGTTCCTTTCCTTTCGATTTGCAATTAAAAAGCTCGTTTACTAAATTCAATTACAGGCTTCTTTACTCGATACTAATTTCCAGCTTGGACATTATGAATGCGTTAACACCTTCAACGTGTTAACGTGTTTCATACACCTACCAATTATCTATTGATCAAGTGACTTTTAATTGCTTAAGTGCGGCATTTATGACATGGCGATTGAAGCGTGATTAAACTAATATTTAAAGAGAGAGTTTAAATATAATAGAATACGGAATTCATAATAAAAATAATCAAAAATTGTAGTAAAATAGAATACAGAATTTGTATGTTTGTTGCATTTCATAAATAAAAAGAAATAATCGTATATTTTACATACGTTGCAAAGCAAAAGTTTCTTTATTCTGCCAATCAACGCTATAAAATAAAAATAATTGTTTACATTGAAATTTAAAACATGAAATTCTTGTTTATTTTAAAGAAACGTGACTAATAGCTAATAATAAACTACTAACTAAAATTATGAAAAGTGAGGGTATCAAAAAGTATTGTTAATATGTAAATGATAATTATGCAGTTAAATTGTGTAAAGTTTCTGTACAAATTAAACCAATCTTTGGTATAGTAATAAATTATAAATCATTAATTCAATAGTATTATTTTGTAGGAGCATTTTCAACTCAAATATTTTACTAAATTTCTCCATATAAGCTGATAGTCGTAAAGCAATAATAAAACCAGATAGAAAGTTACAGCCGAATAAGGGCAACATTGTGTGTTTTTATTTGAAATAAATACCAAATTAATGCACCAAAATAATACTAAAATATACCAAAGGTTATATTTGGTATATTTATATACTATTCCATTAGACTACTATTACCATAGAGTACAAAATATACTATTGTCGCTACCCGCTTCTATAAAATATAGCAAAAAAATACTAAAATATAGCAACGGTTATATCGATATGCTACTGAGTTCAAAATATATTATGAAGCACAAAATATGTTATACTCGCAACTCAATAAATATATCGAAAAAGTACTGAAATATACCGAAATGTACAAATACACTATACTCTATTGGAAATATGTACCAAATTAATGCACCAAAATAATACTTTTACGTTCGATATATACCATAGAGTACAAAATATACTATTCAAACTACTTGCTTTCTTTAAAATATACCAACAAATACTAAAGTTTAGCAAGGATTATATTATATATGCTACAACGTTCAAAATATATTATGAAGCACAAAATATGTTATACTCGCAACTCAATAAATATATACCAAAAACCACTAAAATATATAGCAAAGGTTGTAATTAGTATATTGCGTTCAAATTATACCACCGATAACAAAAAATACTATATTCGCTACCCCATTTTCAATCAATTTACTGAGAAAATGAATAAAAAAGTTATAATTAGTATATAGATATACCACGACGTTTAAAATGTACTGAAGTATACCCAAAATATATAGTTGGTACATCAAAATATACTACATTGGGATCAGAGTTGCCTCCTTCTGCCTATGAGATCGGGAATTAAAGTCTGAAACTTTTCATGTCTCTTGTGTTTCCAAATTGAATTTGATTTTTGCAAAACTTGAACATGGAAAATCTTATGTTAAACAAAGGCAAGAACGGGAACAGAAAACCTGTTTTGAATGCAGCAAATAAACTTTTTGGGTAAACACAAGTTGCACAAGTTGACAGAAAATGTTGCGTTTGAGCACAACTCTAATAAAATGCAATTGAAGTGCACTTCGAAGCAATCAAAAAACAAAAAAGGGTTGAGCTAGCGGGAGGGGAAATCAAACAAAACCAAAAAAGCAAAATAAACTGCAAACAAGTTTAAAAAACAGCCACCAACTGTGCAACAGCAACAACAACAGCAACAACAACAGCAACAACCCAAACCACCCAACGAGAATAGAAAAATTAAAAAAACAAGGAAAATAGAAATTCAGACGCTGCTGACTCTGACACGGACTCGAATTCAGGAACGTCAGGGACCAGGGAACTGACAACTTTCATTACCTGCGCAGCACAGCAGCAACAGCAACACAGCACAGCAGCAACACATCACAGCACAGCAGCAACCACTGGACAGCAGCGTTCTAAAGTGCAGCGCTCACAAAGTTTTGAGAGATGTGAGACGCGCGACCACCACCAAAAAATATATAAAAAGCAGCCAGGCAGTGAGAAGAAGACAGAGAAGGAGAAGGAGATGGAGAAGAAGAAGATGGAGGTGGAGAAGGAGAAGGAGCAACCACATGCAAATCCATATGGCCATTAGCCAAGTTGTGGATAGTCTGAGAGGACCTTTGGCCAGGCGCTTGCGGGGAGGCGACGCAGCGGCGCTTTGTGGCAGCTGTAAAGCCGCATCGAAGTTGCGTTTTTTTTCTGTGTTTTTCTGTGTTGCCATACCCGGCAGTCAGCGCTGTTAAAGGGTATACTCAGTCGAATCAAATTTTAGAGCAATATTAATTTAATGCTCATTTAATGTGCTCAACTGTGAGATACCCGATAAACATTTTCAGTAAAAGTGAAAATGCTTAAAATATACTAAATTAATATACCGCAAAAATACTGACACAGTAATACATTCAAAATATACCATAGACTGAAAAATATACCAGATTGTCATTCAAAGCAACTAAGACTCGATTATTGTAGACGTTTTTTGCTATAGAAAATTACTTCTTTAACAATTTCTACAATTTTTATCTGATTGCAACAAAGTTTTCAGGAATCACAAAAGTTAGAGTCTCAAAGAAATTATAATGCATCGGAAAAGTTCAATAAAGACAAAATTTGGTAGAACTTTGATGAAGTATTATGCAGTATTATGTCTACCATAAACTCAAATACAAACAAGTAAGAAAGCTACAGTCGAGTGTACTCGACTGTGAGATACCCGCTACCCATTTTGAATAAAAGAAACATATTTTGCGGTATTTTCTCAAAATATACCGAATATACTGCAAAAATACTAAAAATATACCAAATGGTATATTTGGTATATCGACATAGTACCGCATTCAAAATATACCATAGACGGCACAATATACCAGATTGTCAGCCAAAGCTACTCAGACCCTAGTAAGTAAGCGTTTTTGCCCATACAAAAGTATTTTTTTAATAACTTCCACAATTTTTATCTGATCGCAACCAAATTTTCAGGAATCATAACTACTATAGTAAATATTGTATATACCAAAACGTTCAACCATAATATTTCTAATTAGGAAAAAATGTTATAGAACTTTTGCTTACCACAATATAATATAATTGGTTTTAGTTGCAGTTAAGTGCAATATTTGTTTGTCGAAGTTGTAATGTAAATAAGACCGAGCAACGTAACAACGTTCAACAATAAAATGTGCAATAACGAAACAATTTTTGTTTAGCCACCAACAATGTTAATAATTTGAATTAGTTTAAAATGCACTTAAGTGCATATTTGACTATGTAAAGTTTGAAAATGAAATTAATAGTTAGTTAAGTATCAAATCAACGTCCAACAATGAAATTTACAATTAGGGAACAAATTTTCAGAACTTTTGTGTAGCATAAAATAAGGTCGTAATTGGTTTTAGTTGCTGTTAAGTGCACTTTTTCAATTAAGAAACAATTTTATAGAGCTTTGATGGAGTATTATGACGATAACTGTGCATAGAAGAAAATTGTATAAATTCAAATATGAAAAATAATTGCATTAATATCAAATTGTAGAAAATGTTGAAAGTTTGAAAATGCACTTAAGTGCAAATGAAAATGAAATGAATAGTTATCGGGTATTTCGCAGTCGTTGCAAACGTCGAACGTAACTTGATTACATGCTGTTTTGCTGCTGCGTTTTCTATAAACATCAAAAATGTATAAACTGACAACAGCAACAACAACAACAACAAGAACAACAACAACAATGGCAGCGAAAAATTCAAAATTCAAGCACCACTCCAAAGCGCTGAGCGCACGATAATTGAAATGGACAGCATCCGGTTGCAGTAGCAGCAGCATCACTTTAGGGGAAAAGGGGAAGGTCGTGGGAAGGGGGAGGGGAAGGGGTAGGGGTAGGGGAAGGTGCACGGTTGATGGTCGATGGTCCATGGTGGACGGTCTAGGAGCAGTTATTCTTTTTTTGTTTTAGAAATGACGTATGCCATGTAACTCTGTATATATATAGAGAGGGAGAGAGCGAGAGAGAGAGAGAGCGAGAGAGAGAGAGAGCGAGAGTGGTACATTGTCTGGACAAACTTGGGAGCGGGTTATACATAACCTCAACAAAGAAAACAACTGCACGAACCAGAAAAAAAAAAAATAAACCAGAAAACAGAAACGCGAAAACGAGAAAAACGTGCATTGGGGGAGAAGAAGAAGAAGGAGAAAAACTGCAGCCTGTCGGCGAAACTTTTGCAACCCTAGTCGACAAAAAAAAAAAAATACACGCACAAAAATTGTTTAAAGTAATCCCTCCGGCAAAACCTTTATCAGGCAGGCGACTGGCTTCAGCTTCAGCCTCAGTCTCATCCTCAACCATCATGATTCGCTTTGCTGCTTTCCATTTTCAAAAATTTCTTCATTTCCATCAAAGCAAGAACGAAAAACATTTTACAAACAAAAGGACGAAAAACTGCAACGAATCGCAAGAACTTTACAGTCCAATACTTTTTGTAAAATAGTACCTATAGTAATCTCTTAAAATTCCCTAAATAATTTAAGAGTTTTACAACCCTTTTTGGGATAACTAGAAAAGATGCTTTGATTGGAAATTATGCATCCTAAGCTGCTTTGCAAACAAGAGTGTAAAAGACTTTTCAAAAACATTATAAAAGACTTTTATAAACGCTTACTATATGAAATATCAAATGGAATTCTTATCATTAATATTTGAAAAAAAAGAAATACTGAAATAAATGAAAAATTAAAAAAAAAAAGAATAAAAACTTGTTATCATCAACTTTAATCTTGTTTTCTATGAATTGAAAACTTCAGCTATATAGTTGATTATTTCCAAGGACTGGAATATAATATATGGTATTTTTCTCACTCTATGGTACATTTTGAATGTAGTACTATATCAATATACCAAAAATAGCCCCTGGCATATTTTAGTATTTTTGGTATATTCATTCGGTATATATTCAATATTTGTACAGAATATTAATTTGATATGTTTACTTTATCAATGTACCGAATATCATCTTTAATGTATTTCTGGTATTTTTACAGTATATTAATTTGATATCTTTATCAATATACCAAATATAACTTTTAGTGTACTTTTAGTATTTTTGAGATATATTTAGTATATTTTTAGAATAATACCGCACTCTTTTGCTTTTACTCAAAATGTATATCGGGGTATCTGAGAGTCGAGTACACTCGACTGTTGCTTTTGTTACTTGTTTTGTATTAATTAGCACTCTATAATGTCATTGAAATATAATTTTGTAATATAATTGGCAACAAGCAAAACTCATTAATTCATTTTGCATTTGAATAATAATCAACAATTTGTTCTTAAGCATTCCTTTTACAATTTGCAAGCTTAAAATTTTGCTGCAACTTGTTATTGAGACTTTTGCAACTCTTTTGAAAAGTAATTTGCTTTGCAAGTATTTTTGCATTATTTGCTTCATTGCTTCTCGTTTTCCGGTAAAGAATCTTTCGAAAACTGCAGCTGAAGCTTCTTTGTTTGGCATTCAAATAAATAAACAAAGTGATGCTCATTATGAGCATCTTCGTTGCTTCTTCTTCATTCTACATTCTACATCTCATCATCATCATTGTCGTCGTCATCATTATTATCGGCTGTTGTTTTCATTTAAATTTTCTCTTTTGAGCAAAACGAAGGGAAAGAAACCAAAGTTGCCAAGTGCTAAACAATTAATTAGAAAAGTTTTGCTGCTGTTTTTTTTTTCTTTCTTTTTTCGTGCCTTTCTTTTCTTTTTTGGCCATTGGCCGACTTGACTCGACTTCAAAAGCAATTTTCAACTTGGCAAATAACATCAACTGACGCCCGCTGCCAAGAAATGTTACGCCAAACGCAACAATTGAAAATGAAAATGTATTTTCTTTTTTCCAGCCGTCAAGTTAATAGAACTTGGTAATTCGTAGAAAAGACAAAGACACACCTCATAGTAAATACGCTGCAAGAATTGCAACATTTTATAGCATACTTTGCAGCGTTTCCTAAGAAAGAAAGATAGTTGAGTGTGCTCGACTGTGAGATACCTTTTATCGAAAAACAGTGCGGTATTTATATTAAAATATACCAAATAAATATAACACAAAAATACTAAAAATTTACTAAAGGCCATATTTGGTACATTGGTGTTTTACGACTTTTGAAATATACATTACTTGTACCGAACATACTAAAAATATACTGTACACCCTATTTGGTATATCAATGAACGAATGAATGATGTTTGAAATATACCATAGAGGTAAAAATATACCAGATTGACAGCCAAAAATACTTTTAAACAATTTAAAAAAATAAAAAACATTTAAATTTCATATTTGTTACTAGTAAGTACAAATTTCTTCAGTCTCTCTCGCTCTCGAAGATTACAGAGTATTCGAGGTTGAAATGCGGTTAGAACGCGTTGCTATAAAATGTTTTTATGCGAGTGCTTAAAACTGACCGCAGATAAACTTTGCTACATTGTATTCTAAATGGTCAAAATAATTACTTCATTAAATGTATATTAACATCTTTATGAGTTGCCTCAAAGAAGGCAAAAATTTGGGGTGTGACAGAAAAGTTGTTTTGTAATATGCAAAAAGTTGAATATGCTTTTCCATATAAATGTTAATTATTTTGTAATATGAAAATATTCATTTTTCTTTTGTTATAATGTAATTATAACAACGATTATAATAACGTTTTATGGATATATTAAAACTATATAAAGTAGTTGCACTCAGTTAGAGAGACTCTAATTTAAAAAGGATTGTATCGAACAATTGATACTTACTGTCAGTGTGCCCAGATGAACATTAGTAGGGTTGCCAGATGTATATCTAACATGTTAAATAGATGTTATAACAATTTTTGAGTCAGAGAAATATTTTATGTGCTTAGAGAAACATATACCTATTGATTCTTACATTTTTTTTAAGTATTCTAACGTAATTTTTCTGTAGATGATTTGTTTTTATAGTATCCCCTATAGTTAGAGGATATGAAAAGCTTATTTAAAGAAAGAATCCAATAATGTATGCGAAACATGATCATAGTTCAAACTGGGTTCAAACTTTCTCCTTAAAGCTCACATTTTACTTAAATTAAATAAAACTATTCGATATGAATGCGCAACTTTTTGGGGGCACGAGGCGTTATGAGATCCCTCTGCTCCCACAAAAAAAGAAATATATACATATAGATATATTGATAGTTGCCCCCTGAAAATGGAACCCATTTAGATGCCGTTATATTTGCGACCCTTCGCGTTGGTTTTTATGCTCCCAAAAACGAGAAAGAGAACGAGAACGGGAGCTGGGAACTGGGAACTGGGAATGTTCAATAAATGTTAATGTGCAATTTGGAGTTTTCCTTTCCTTCAGCTGGCAGGTACAACACACACACACACACACAGAGATACACATATCTACATTCATTTATGAGTGTGTGTGAGTGTTTATATCTGTTGCAATTTATGAAAAAAAAGAGAAAAAGCGCAAAAAACATCAAAACCATTTTATGTGCTAACGAAATAACAAAAGCCGGTTCGCTGTGCGCGTGTGTGCGTGTGTGTGTGTGGGTGTATGGCACACTCACTTACTCACACCCACACATACACACATACATAGACACACCCTGAGCAGCGGCCACGTCGAGAACACATAAAATGCAATGAGGCAACGTTTTTTTCCTTGTTGTTTTGTGTTTTGCGTGTTGTTCACTGTTTGTTGTTGTTGTTGTTGGTGTTGTTGTGCTTTTTGTTGTTGTTGCTGCTGCTGCCGCAAATTCAATTTCCGCACATTGTGCGCAGCTCCCCAAAGCGCAAATTCCCAAAGCACCCACAACTACACACACATACACACACATACACACACACACACATAGGCTCACTTGGCTATCAGAGACATGCGCTTACTCTCCTTTTAGTTTTACTCTCTCGCTTGCTTCCTAGAAAATTTGTGTGAAGCATAGATTGCGCAATCTATCCATGGAAATCAAAACAACGCCCCACAAATACATTTGCACGCTCACACAGACAGCGAGCGCGAGAGCAAAAGAGAGTAAAACACACACACACAGAACGTAGAACATGAATGAATGCGCTAAATATGCAAGCGCAAGAGCGAGAGCGAGAACGAGTGGAAGCATAAAAGTGAATGAGAGAGAGCAGAGCAGAGCACAATGCTGAGAGCAAGAGACTGCGCGCAAAGCAGAGCGAGAGCAGGTGTATGGAGAGAGGGGTTGGAGAGAGGTGGAGGAGGGGGACAAGTTGGCCACCGGCCGGCAACCGAGAGACGAAACACGAAAAGTAGAGCGTGGAGAGAGAAGGGAGGGGGGAGGAGGACACACAAAGTCGGCGCTTGCTGCCCACATTTTGCAAGCTGTGTTTTGGGGACGGGAGGTGGGTAGGCGTGTCGCTAGGTGGGCGGCTGGCTGCAGAGATACAGATGAAGAGAGAGAGGGGGGAAGAGAGGCGGGGAGGTAGTTCGCCTTTATGTTGTACATAGCATTGTGTCAGAGTTCAATATCCTGCATCAGCAGCAGCAGAGCAGTGTCAACTGACAGCAGGTGGCGCTGCTTGACGCTCAGGTGAATGCAGCACGACACCAATAAGTGCGAGCGAGAAAGTTAGCGAGTCAGTGAGAGCGAGAGAGAATGAGAGAACAATATATATGCATACAAGTTCACATATGTGAACAAGGACCTGTTACAAAAGCTTACATAAGCGCCAAAGTGATCGTAAAAAAGCGGAATAAAGACAGCAACTAATTAAGAAAAGAAAGGAAGAGATGACGAAGAAGTAGCTGAAAAAAAGCAAGCAGGAATATCAAAGACAAACAGATAAAACAGTTTATCAATGAAAGGTAGAGTTGTATATTAGAGAGAAAGAGAGAACAACAAACTTTACAAAAAGGAAGCAAAGCTAAGATTTAAGAAATTTACAAATTTGCTTAAATTAAATATATAGCGTATATAGAATTTTTATTTATATAACTTATTTGAATTTCTTTAGTTTCATACGTTTCTAGTTTTCATTCATTCGCTTCTCGTTCTATTTTTACTACATAGAATGAAAGAAAAATTGGGAAACAAAGAAAACTAAAGCAATTTAAATAAATTATATAAATAATAATGCATATGAGAGTAAGATATATTTTACAGACCTATGCAAATTTTTACAACAATACGAGTAAAGAAATTTCTTTGAAATATTATTATGAAGACGATATGATAATCAAATTTAAATCTTAAAAGGAATTTTTGTTTGTTTGGAGTAAAATACCGATAACATAATCATTATAAATACATATTTTCGGCTTATAAAATGCACTAATTATTAGTAACTATACAAATGAAAAGATATAAAAAAAGAAGACAGTTTCAAGAAGGTATATGAAAAAAGGATATTTAAAAAAATATGATGATTATATTTTATTATTGTACAGCAAAAAGTGAAATATAATATAAAGAAAATAAAAACAAAAAGGATTAAGAGTGATGAAAATGAATAAGATGAAGAAATATTTGATCAACTAAAATGCAATTATTATCATAATCTTTGAAATCAATTCAACATCAAAGAACATCGCTCAGTTTTCACTCCATTGCAATCATTTTCAGAGAACGTTTCTGGTCAAGCGATTTGGAGTTGCAGCTAATTAGTCCAACTTGCATAGTTGTCTATATAATTATGATGGTTATCGGGGAACACGAGTTCACCTTTTTTGTCTTTTGGGCGTTTTGATGCCGTCTCATTTGGCAGCGACACGGGGCGCCAACCCTTAACTACTTGCCACATGTGTTCGCTTGTGTGTGTGTGTGTTTGTGTGTGCGTGTGTGTGTGTGTGTGGCACGCTAATGAACGTCGAGGGTTGCTGCGAACAGGCGGCAGGCTTCACTGTACCAGCCTAATGTCCAGGCTGAGAGATGCAAGCGAAATAGAGAGAGAGAGAGAGAGAGACGGTGAGAGAGAGAGAGAGAAAGAGAGTCTGGACCTGGTCCATTGGACTTGGGCTGATTGCTTGGGACGTGCATCAATTTATATCAATTCAATTCAATCGTCTACCTGAATGTTCTATGCAATTGCGAGTGCATTGAACTCGTTGCTAACAAGCTGAGACTGAGAGGGAGAAAGAGTGAGAGAGATAGAGAGAGTGGACAAACAATTGCGAAAAATGGGGCGCTAACTAATTTTCGAACAATGCAAACTATGCAACGCACTTGCCAGAGGCGTCCCAAAGGGGCGAAGTTGGCAACAATGTAAACGAGATGTAAGCAAACAATTGTCGAGAATACCAGTTAAAATTTATTTACACAAGAACTTGCTTATTAAAGAGCAGCAAACGTAACAAGCAGGAGTATATATAAAGTATATAAATTTTTCATCCTTTCATATATATATTTTCATTATTGCCTGACAATATGATATGCTTAGTACTCTTCAATGGAATAGTATATTAATATACTATACCAACTATAGCCTTTGATATTTTAAAGTATATTTTCTGCTTATGAATTTGGTATATTTCGATAATAATACTAGAATGGCATTATAACCTTGTGTCAGCTGGAAAAGTAACAAGCAGAAGTATATATACAGCATATATATTCATGACTATCTGATGTTACAGTATATTAATGTTTATATTTTTTCGATTTATGGTATGGTATTCTAACTTTATCACAGAAGGAAATGTAACAAGTAGAAGTATATATTAAAAATATATATTCTTGATCCGCTTGTTAATATATAATCACATTGTCTGACAATCTGGTATGTTTAGTACTCTTTGGTATATTTTGAATTTAATAGTATATTAATATACCAAATATAGTGGGTTTTCTTACTTGTTATACCAACAACTATCAAAGCAAGCGCATTCATTTTTTTTTCTAAGAGGTCCAAGAGTCAATACTTAGGGTTGTCAAATTTATTTCAGTATGATAAAATTGTTAGAGCTTCTCGGACAATTCAAAACTTCATATGCCTCGATTATAATTAAGAATTTTATTTGTTTTTTTTTTTTAATTAATTAAAATTTAACATGTTATGTTCCTTACATTGTTTTTCTTTAAATTAATCTATTTGATAAAATGTGAAATTAGCATGCACACTTTATTCATTAATTTATAACACATTCTTTTTAATTTTTTGTTATTATCCTAGAATCAACCAAAATAAAGGAGCGTTTTAGTTCATCAGATGAGTAGATGCTCTTATTTTTTCTGAAAATTATGTGCAGTTAGTGTGATCGTTCGACACAGACTCTTTTGAACCCCCCCTCGTTTTTGAGCAATCCCCGTTGCGACGCCTCTGCCTCTGCTTCTGACTGCAAATGTCATTACATAAGGTTTGCAAAAATGCTACATGCGAAGTGTCAATAAGTCGCCTGTGTCCATAAATTGTTCGACTGCAGATTTGACAGCTGTGATCCCCTACACATTGGGTTTATCCCTTGGTGGTGGTTGTGGATCGTGCGTTAACCCGACAATGATGCACTTGGTGGTTGCTACATAGTTGGGAAAGTGTTACATTTAGCACGATGCGACTCAAAAATGCAAATGAATTCGTTCTGGTCGCATCGAGTTACCTTTTTTACACGCTACTCTCGGATCTAGAGAACTGGTTTTACTTTTATTATTTAATTTTTTTTTTTGCTTTCTTATCAACACTGTTTTCTCATTCATTCCCGGGCACGATCCCCCTTCATTAGATTTAACCCTTTTGTTTTTGTCAAAACTTGAAAACATTTTGGCGTTTCGGGAAAGTTGGAAATGAAGACATATGGCTGAACATTTTTTTCATTTTTACTTTTCACAACAAGCGAAGGGATGGAATGGATCTTCAACTTGTTTTGTTCTATTCATACGCTTTTTTTGTCTTTCTGTTGTTTCGTCATCAAATGAATTAGACGTGTAATGGATCAAGTAAATGAAGGTAAATGGATGAAAGTGGCTTAGACCGCATTACATTAAAAGCACACTGACAGCTCTATCAGCGTAAATCTGAAAAAAGCGTGCCGTCTGTCCGGCTGTCTGTCTGTCCGCTTGCTTTTAAGCAAATGACTTGCTCAGTTTCTTAGATATCCTTACAAAACTTGGTATACGTAAATATTATTGCAGTTGCTATAATATAATTAAGTTTCTGTTCACTATTTATATTTTTGAAGTTAATATTTTAATTATTTTTAATTGTAATTAAGTTTCAATTCAAGATTTCTATTTTTCAAGTAAATATTTTACCTTGGAACTTTATATTGGCATACTGACAGCTCTATCAGCGTAAATCTGAAAAAGCGTGCCGTCTGTCTGTCTGTCCGCTTGCTTTTAAGCAAATTACTTGCTCAGTTTCTTAGATATCCTTACAAAACTTGGTATACGTAAATATTATTGCAGTTGCTATAATATAATTAAGTTTCTGTTCACTATTTATATTTTTGAAGTTAATATTTTAATTATTTTTAATTGTAATTAAGTTTCAATTCAAGATTTCTATTTTTCAAGTAAATATTTTACCTTGGAACTTTATATTGGCATACTGACAGCTCTATCAGCGTAAATCTGAAAAAAGCGTGCCGTCTGTCTGTCTGTCCGCTTGCTTTTAAGCAAATTACTTGCTCAGTTTTTTAGATATCCTTACAAAACTTGGTATACGTAAATATTATTGCAGTTGTTATCATATTATTAAGTTTCAATTCACTAATTAAATTTTAAATTCAAGATTTCTATTTTTCAAGTAAATATTTTAGCTTGGAACTTTATATTGGCACACTGGCAGCTCTATCAGCGTAAATCTAAAAAAAGCGTGCCGTCTGTCTGTCTGCCCGCTTGCTTTTAAGCAAATGACTTGCTCAGTTTTTTAGATATCCTTACAAAACTTGGTATACGTAAATATTATTGCAGTTGCTATAATATAATTAAGTTTCTGTTCACTATTTATATTTTTGAAGTTAATATTTTAATTATTTTTAATTGTAATTAAGTTTCAATTCAAGATTTCTATTTTTCAAGTAAATATTTTACCTTGGAACTTTATATTGGCATACTGACAGCTCTATCCGCGTAAATCTAAAAAAAGCGTGCCGTCTGTCCGCTTGCTTTTAATCAATTAAGTTGCTCAGTTTTTTAGATATCCTTACAAAACTTGGTATACGTAAATATTATTGCGGTTGCTATCATAAAAACCAAATTTCAGTTCTCTATTTGAACTTTTCAAGTTAATATTTAAGTTTAGGGTAAACAATTAATAGCTATTAGCTAGGAGTTGTTATTATAAGGCATGAAATATTGACAATTACTGTTCTGTACTTTATTTATTTATTTACTTTATCAGTGGAATTCCAGAGATTCCAAACTACAATAGTATATTTAATGTTGTTGTATGTGTGTGTGTGTGTGAGTTTCGCCCACATTATGAATGGTTATTTAGCACACAAGCTATAAATGGCAAGCAACCACTTGACACTCAATACTCAAGGCCTCACACACACACACATACACATAGAGACACTCATTCACACAGAAACACACTCAAGTAAAAAACGAGAACCACCCCAAACAAAAAAAAAAAAAAAAAAAAAAAAAAGAAAAAGAAACAAAATTAAACGAATTGGGTCAAAAGATAAACGGAATTATCTTCAAGAGCCTATGAGAAAAATAAGAAACACTTTAAATTTGCAAAGAGTGTGGGACGCACAGCAGAAAAGGAAAACATAAAAAGAAAAATACAACGAAATCCTTTAAAAAATGCAAACGGTTGCCACTCAAGCGGCAACCAGCAAAAGCAACAACAAGAGCATTAGCAACAACAAGAGCAAAAGCAACAGCAAAAGCAAAGGCAACCAACCCCCCAGAGTTACCCAAACTCAAGCCTCATACCGTCCCCCTTGCCCCTTTGCGAAGAGAAAGCAACCAAGCCACGAAAGCAAGCAAAACCACCAAAAGCAACCGACTGATGTTTAGCTTGACTGCTTTGGCTCACCTCCCCTCCCCACCCCCTCGCTTCACCCATAGTCTGCTGCTCATCTTCAACGTTGTCAACTCAAATGTTGAAATTTCATTATTTAGAATACGGAAGCTGTGTGTGCGATCCAGCGAATTTGTCTGTGCGGGAGAAACGAAAAGTAAATGTGCGTGTGTGTAAGTGTTGGCGTATGGCTGTGATGAAGTGTGAGCGCGCGGGCATGTATGGAGTAGACGAAGTCTATGCGAGAGAGTGATTCAGAACGAAAACGAGAGAGAGAGCAGCTATTCTGTGAGAGCAATTCAACGTGCAAGTGCCTGTGCGTGTGTGTGTGTGTGTGTAACTGCTATTGCCGCTCTCTGCTTTCTGCTAACAACCGGCTGCCGGCATAAATATCATGCGCTCTCTCGCTCTCGCGTTCGTTTCCCCCTTGCTCCACCATCTACTGCATGCGTATCCTTATTGCGTGTTATGCAGCAGCAGAGTTCGGTGAAGGGGTCTAAATTTTCATTGTGTTTTCTGTCAAAGCTTTTATCTTGCATCCAATTGGGAATATATACAATACATATACATATATATGTATCTACAAATATAATCCAATTAACTTGTCTGAGAACATCAGCCTCAAACTTCAAATGCTTTAACCAGCTTTAAGTATGCAAATTATTGCGAGCAAAATATATTGCGAGTACTTAGCTCAGCTTTTGACGGCAAAATCTATGCAAATTCATATTCGGAGCTTGCCTCTTGAAATTTTGAAATTGTTTAGCTCTACTATAAATCTTCTTTAAGCATGCTGCGAGCTTTTGTACGATTTGCATAAATAATTGCAATATAGCAAAATTATGATAATTATGGAAATTCGGAGACATTTTTTTTACTGCAAATGTACTTGCCAAGAAAAAATGTACTAGCTTTAGTTAAACAAGTATTTTCGGTACTTTGTGCGATTATATAGAGACGTGTTTCGAATTTATTTTATTAATTATTTAAATGAAAAAGTATATATATTTTTTAAATTGTATTCTGTTTTAAATTAAATCTTTAATTTATAAGAGATGTTGTATTTCGAAATATTTATTTTAAAAATTTGATATATTCTTTTTTAAAATGTAGTTTCTTAAATCATTTCATTCCTATTATATTGTGTTTAATTTTTCAAGAATTCTTCTTTAACAGTAATATTAATGTACAACTGTATTCAGCTCGTTATTTATGCAAAATTTGCATTCTCTTTATCATCGCTTTAGACTTGAAAAAAAAAACTCTACTGCGCTTTGATCGGCGATGATTTGCGAAGGCTTTTGCGATAGAAGTAAATATTTAAAGTACTCTCGTGCTTAAAGTGGCTTTTAGTTAATGTTCGTGTAACTCGTCTGATTTGCATTTCAAAGTATATAGCGCCATATCTGTGAGTATGATGGCTATAGCCAGATACACACTTACACGCCCGTATTTTGCATTTAAATTCCCCCGAGCGACACGCTGGCACTCGCCCACAACACCCCACTCCCTCTACTTTTCATCACCCACCAGCAACAACACACACACTCACACACATACACGAAGAGAGCCAAGCCAAAATAATGAGAGAGCGCAAGAGCAAGAGCGCGAGTGAGAGCAAAGGCGATGGCGTGACGTGACGTGACGTGAGCTATGGACTCTCGGCTATCGCTGTCTCGCTTGCCCAAAAGGGTGTGTACTATGCCGGCCGGCTGTAAGCGTAGAGCTTATAGAGCAGAGCGAGATAGCGCGCTACGCGTGCGGTGGTTGTGCGCTCATTCGCTCTCCTAGAAAGGTTGAAAGAGGGGGCCGGGGGAATAAAAAAGGGATACTGCTGCTGTAAGGACGACCGAGAACCGAGGACCGCGGCGCCTGTTTGCTGTTTCTGCTTTTTTCAGTCGTACGTGTTCGTTCGTTGCTTTCGTTCGGTTTTGATTCTCCATTCGGTTGTGTTTCTCAATTCGAGAACATTCATTTATAATTTTTTGACTCCTCTGCACCAGTTTTTGTGTTGTATTCAGTTACGAATTTGTTGTGTTCTCGGTTTTTTCCAAACTAAAAAACAAACAACAACAACAACAAAAACCACAACAAGGAACTAGAAAAGAACACACACACACAAAAAATACACCAATAACTGTGCATGTCGCTCTCTGTGCAATAATAAATCTATAATACATAGATATATATATTTAACTAACTATCGCAACTATCGTACACTTTCGATTCGTTCTCATCATTATTATAAATAATTTTTTTTTACGTTCGTGTCGGGCCCTGGCAATTGCAATAAAACGAAAACACGAAACAACGTCCTAGTCAAATTTTTGTCACATTTTTTTTTTCGTGCAAATTTTCTCGAAAATATCGTGCAAAGTGTCTGCCAAATAGCAACCAGCAACAACAACAGCAACTACTAAAGCAACAACAATAATAATAACAACAACAACAACAGGAGCAGCACTTGCAGCGTCGTTATTAGACAAAGCCGTCAGAGCGAGACAGACGCTGCTCTTTCTCAACAACAACAAAAAAAAGTAAGGAAAAAGAAAACGAAAAAAATCAAACTTTGCGACATGGCGAGACAAAGCGTAAACGAGACAGACGCAAAAACTTTACCAACTGCAGCAGAGCGCTATAGCGTAAGAGTGAGAGCGAGAAAGAGAGAGCAAGTTCTGCAATCAATAGACCGAGCATTGTTTTATCTATTCACAAAAAAATTCAAATAGAAGTTGCCATGTTCTCACTTTTGTTGTTGTTGCCGCTCATGTTTTTTTGTATTTGATTTTGTTTGCTTTTTTTTTTTGGTTGTCTAGTCTAGCTATTGCAAAAAAGTCAAGTTTTATAACAACAGAAGTATAACAGTTATGAAGGTGCTTGTTTTTTTTTAAGTGTGTGAAAAAGATCTTAGCTAAGGATAAGATTATCTACAATGTAGCTGAAATATTACTCAAAATGGTCTATTGGAAGCGGAGATCTATTTCTATGTATAACAGTTGACTGTGCTACACAGCTGAGAGTTATACTAGATGCAAATGTGAAGCTCGAGGCTAGAGAATGTATTTATCAGACCGTATAACTGTGTTTGTATGTGTGAGCGGGGTGTGTGTGTGTGTGTGTGTGAAAGTGCAGGGTTGAAAAGGGTAAGCGTAACGAGTTGAAAGTTGCAAAAGAAAGTTTTCAACTATGCATTCATTCTAGTAAGGGGTGTTCGACAAAATAACATTTTAAAATGGAGGTTGACAAATGCAACAAAAAGCAGTCTCAAAGATCTCGAAAAATGATTACCACTCAAAGTAGAAGTTCAGAATTTTGGCATTATCGTAACTTATTTGCTATAAGATTTGAACTTAAGAAATGGTTTTTAAGAAAGAAGGGTTTTTTAAGACAGGGATTTTTTATGAAAATTATATTTATAGAAAAAAGGGAAGATAAAAAGGATTATCTAAAATGAAAATTGCGAACGCAGAAAAATTTAAAAAAAGCTGAAGATAATAAATTAAATTATTTTGCAGAATTTAAAAATGAAGAAAAGTTGCAAATATTTAAAAATCTAATTATTTCTTGAAACGAGAATTTTTAAAAATTCAAGTTATGAGTTGAAAATGAAAATAACGGCAAGCGAAATAATATTTAACAAGTAAGAAAGCTATTTTCGAGTGAGTTCAACTTTGAGATACTCGCAAATCATTTTCACCAAATAAACATACTGAAAAAATACTAAAATATACTGAATACTCTATTTGGTATGTCGATGTATTAAATACATCAGATTGTCAGCTAAAGTAACCACTTTTATTTATATAAATTTACTTCTTAGATAACTTCTACAACGCTAGCAGAAATGCGTAAGAAATATAGCAAAGACTATATTTGGTATATCGATATACTACAGAGTACAAAACATACCAGATTGTCATCCAGAGCAACCACTTTTATGCATACAACATTATTTCTTATCCAATTTCCACAACTCTAGCAGAGAAGAGTGAGAGAAAGCTAGTTAAATAAGAAAAGCTAGTGGCGAACAATTCTACAAATGCAACTGCGACTGTCTCTGTTAACGTTCTGTCTCGCTCTTGCGTCAGCTGCAACCCAAATCCCATGTCGTGCGCTCTCTCTCTCTCGCTCGCTCGCTCTCTTTGATTCTTGGCCGCTTGCACCCTTGGCAGTCAAGACCGAGACGCAGACCAAGAACATGCACAGACCCAGACCCAGACCCAGACCGAGACCGAGAACCAGAATGAACCCTGACCCACCTCAAGGTGCTGTGATGTTCAAGGGGGTGGGGGTGGGGGCGGAGGCGGGTGGCGACACACATTTTAAATGAGGTCACAGATATCGGCGCAAAAGTGTCAATTACACATTTCCTTTTCTTTGCGCTGCTTTGTTTCTGTTTTGTTTTTTTTTTCTTTCTTTCTTTTCTTCTCCGCTTCTTGTGCACTTTTGCTGTGCGCTTTTTACACCCTTTTTTGGGTACAGCAGCTGGGTTCGGTGTCCGTTCGGTTGGGCTAGAAGGGGAGCTCTAAGGGTTGGCTCACTAGATGGGGCGAGGTGAGGTGAAGATGAGAAGGAAGGTGAGGAGGAGGAGAAAGGTGAGTTCTTTGAGATGCAGCACAATTAATGCTTCGTGTCGGTGTGTGTGAGGAGGAGGAAGGAGGAAGGTGCTACAATTCTTTTGTTTTGGGGTCGTCCCTCTTTGCTTTTGTTGTTGTCCTTTAGCTACCTCTCGAGTGTCACGTTGTTGTCGTTGTCGTTGTCGTTGTTTAGGCTCTTGTTTTGAGTTCATTGAACGCGAGGACAGCCGCAACAGCTGTTTCACCGCACAGACAAAAGAGCAACCACAATAAAAGCGGCGATCAAAGTGGGAAAATGCCCGAAAAGTCGGAAAAATGCATAGAGCAAACTACAAGCAGAGTAGAAAGAGGAGAGAGAACAACAACAACAACAACAATGATAAACACTGCCCGTGCAATGCGAGTTCATTGACCCGCTCAAACGATTCGAACCCGAACTCGAACTCGAGTCCCTGAGTTTGTATCCTGTAAGGATGCGGGGCACACACAAACACACACACACACACATCTACGCTCACACCGTGCACAGGGTGTGGCAGGGGGTGCTAGAGGTGCGGGGTGCGGGGCAACAGACGTGCCTTGGCTTGTTTGTTTGTTTTTCGCGTCAGGTTTTTACCCTATTTTCAATGCGCTCCTTTCTAAGCCTCACACACACACACACACACACACACACACACACACACACACACACACACACACACACACACACACACACACACACACACACACACACACACACACACACACACACACACACACACACACACACACACACACACACACACACACACACACACACACACACAGGATCAACATACGTCAGGGAGAAACTTCCTTACTCTCTCTCCCCTTTCTATCTCTCTCTCTATTCCTAATTTGCTCTCTCTATTTGGCTCTCTCTTCCTCTCTCGATGTTTTTCAACCCCTCAGCTGAAGTCATCCAATTGGACCAATGCACATGCAGAATTCCAATCGGAATAATTCTGACTCCAGCTGCCAACTCTGATTTCAGATTTCATTGCGATTACGATTGTGATTACGACAGCGATTACGATAGCAATTGCTAAATTGCACAAGTCAAACTTTATGTGAGCTAATAGCGACTTGTGAATGCTCTATAAAAATACCTAATTATTTTTGAGAAATTAAACATAAATTTAAATTAATAAATAGGGAAAAATTAATTTGTAAGTTAAGTTAAAAAAAGAAAAGAAAAATATTTTTTTTTGTATAAAAACAATTAAATTTCAACTGCAGATAATGTTTGCAAACTATTTTGGAAGTAAAGCAGCAAAGCTCTAAAACCATTTCAAATTTTTTGTAAATCAAAATTTGCTTTAAAACTCTCATCTATAAAATTGAGCTTTTCTCACAAAGCTCACATATACATAGAGGCTGTATAAAAAGCTTAATAATGAGCGAAAAGCTTAGTTTTATACTATTTGAGTGTTAAGGCAATTATGATTTACAAATAATTTGAAATGATTTTAATGCTTTGTAAAAAAAAAAACATTTTACTATTTAGGTTTTCGCACATAAGTCTTAGTTTTTTACATGAAAGTTTAGGCAATTTTGATTTACGAAAATATTTGAAATGTTTTTTTTTAGATTTGCAAATAGCAATAGATAAAATATGCAAATTGCAAATTAGAAAATATATTTATAATGTATCAACGAGACAAATTTTTGTTGAGCTTACTTCAAGTGAAGAGTATAGAAGGTGACTATTTGGCAAATTTGTAGACAACTGAAATAAAAAAACATAAAATATATTTATATATATATACGTCTGGGTTTATTAAAATAACAGTGCGATAGAAGCAGAACAATATAAAGGTTTGATCGCTGGCATATTGTAATTTTTTTAATTACCCAAAATAAAAAATCTGTTGAATTATTTTAAAATAACTACATTAAGCTATAAGTAAATTTTAGCTTGAAGTTAGATTACAATTATTTATTAATTTAAAAATCGTGTAGGTTATAGGCACTGCTATTTCAATGAGCACAGCTGTCGCAAGTCGTATAAATAATCTAAACACTTTGCAGTGTATCAACTCGTCAGCCAAATCAAAATTTGCTCACACTCGAGTGCAAGCGCACTTAACGACGCAGTGAACCACCAAAACCACAGACGAAGTGAGTGGCTCAACCGCTGAGCCACTCGCATATTGCGCATTTCACATGCTTACAGAAAAAAAACAATTTAATTAAATTCCAAGCCATTAAGCGAAGTTTTTGCTGACAACAAAAAAAAAAAGCAGCGACAAAGAAAAATGAAGAAAACTTGATAAACAGATTTGGGCTTTGGATTTGTTACCCTTAATGGGATGGGATAAGAGAGGGTATTAGCTAAATGTGCTGGGGATGAATTCTCCCTCTCTTTCTATCTCTCTCTCTTTCTCTCTCTCTCTCTCTGTGGCTCATTAAAGGGGGATTTATTTGTGTGTCTTTTAAATATGCGCATATCTAAATGATTTCCGTATTTTTCTTATTCCAATTGCAGATTGAGTAAAAACGAGCGAGCAATCGAATAGCTATCATTTATCAGACAACCGACAAGAACACAAAGAAGAAGAAGAAGAAGAAGAAGAAGAAGAAGAAGAAGAAGAAGAAGAAGACGTAGAGGAAGAAGAAGAAAAAAACTCAAGAGGAGAATTTAATACTATGTATGAGAAAGATTTTTAAACTGCAAACCGAGCAAAATAAAACCAAACACCACCAAGCAAAAACCAACAACTATTAACATAAAAAAAGGAGTATATATACACACACACATATATATATATATATATAGTATATATATAACGAATAATCATATTTAAACGTATATATATACACACTTAAGAGGAAGAAGAAGAACTGTAAGAACTATAACAAAATACATATACTATATTATTATATGTATACATATTTGCATAAACAAAACTAAGTTCCAAGGATTATTTCATGACAAAACCAAAAAACAAAAAAAAAACCAGCGCAAATTAGTAAAAATCATATAACAACAACAACAACAACAAATTATTGCTATCTTTTTGCATTTTTGCAATTTTATATATAAACAAAAAAATAAAAATAAATAAGAAATCAAGAGAGAGAGAGAGAGAGAGAGAGAATACTCAAAAAGCGAAGCGAACTCAACGCTAAAACAGTTGAACAAAAAACAAAAAAACATAAACAAAAAATTAGCAAAATTTACTCTTTTATCTAAAAACTAAACTAAAATAAAGAAAACATAAGAAATTACTTCAAATTTAAATACAATTTTAAACTCTAAGCGAAGCCAAAGAACGGTTAAAGGAAAAACAAAAACAAAAACAAAAGCATAAGATTAAATAAAAAATACTATTTTTTTTTTGCGATCGTAGTTGATCTAAAAACCCAAAAAGGCAAAAATCAATAAAAGAAATAAATCAATAATAATAATAATAAACGAAGAAGAGGAAAACACTTGTGGCAAACAATTTCACGGGACGTGTGCAAAGCGCAGTCGAATAAAAAAAAAAACACACACACACACTTGAAAAAAAAGAAAACAAAAATATATTGTAAGCGTAACCAAACAAGCAGTGAGATTAAATACTAAGCACAAGCCACAACCAAAGGACAACAACAACAACAACCAAAGAAAAAAAAAAAAGCAACTGCAAAAGTTGAACGTTCATTTAACTGCAAAGTGTCTCGAGTGTCTGTGTGTCTGTAACTGTTAACAGTTACAGTTACAACAGCGTTAACAACAGCATCAAGATTAGCACGAAAAGCAGCAACAGCAACAGCAACGGCAACGGAGCCAATAGCAACGGCAACGGGAACGGGAACGGGAACAGTAACTGCAGCAAAAGCAACAGTAACGAGAGCCTGAACAACATGACCAACGCCATGGACATTGTGAAGAACGGAGGCAGCGCCAACGGATCCGTTGATGGCAGCAATGATGAGTCGCGTACCAATTTGATAGTCAACTATCTGCCACAAACCATGACGCAAGAGGAGATGCGATCGCTCTTCTCAAGCATTGGTGAGTTGGAGAGTTGCAAACTGGTGCGTGATAAAGTCTCAGGTAATTTGGGTAAATATTAACCAATCAATCTACTTACTACTCTCGTTTCTTTTTACTACTTACTTGCTATAATTGTTGTCATTGTTGCGTATACTTAATATATATTTTCAGTATTTTAATATACTACTACACTATATTTTTATATTGTACCAACATACTTGAATATAATGCATTTGCCAATTATTTGAAATACCAATTATATAACTTTTAGTATTTTAATATACTAAACAATATTTGTATATTGTGTTAACATACTTGAATTTGTCAATTATTCGAAGTGTCATAGAAAAAAGCTTTTCATCAAAACTAATAATAAACTTCATTATCACTTCTGGTATTTTAATATACTAAAATATATATAGCATATTATATAAATATACTTGCATTAATAACATTTGAAATGCCACATGCTCCAGCTTGTCAAGCTTGTTGACGTAGCATATACTATTTATTAATCTCTTTTAGTATTTTAAAATACTACAAGATGCTACACGGCATTTATATAATATAGTATTAACATACGCTTGTAGACACAACCTTTGTCAATTACTGCAAACTTTTCATTGAACTCTCTATAGAAGTCGGATATACTTAATACCTATTTTTAGTATTCATTTATATACTACAGTATTTTTCAGTACAAGTTTTTTTTTCGTACTATTTGATAAGAAAAGCATTTATCTTAAAATTAGAGAAACATAGGAGCTTCAGGCTTTTATTAAGAAAACTTTTGAAGTAGCGTATACCTAATATTTTATATTAATAAAAATATAATTAATACAGTAAAAGTTATTGTTTTTTTTGTTGGAAATGTTTAAAGAGCATTTAAAATTATAAACAATTGATAATAATAATAATTTTCTTTACATTGTTGTAAAAGCTCAGAAAGTTTAGCCTTCTATTACGCTCTTTATTGACGTAGCGTACACTTAATATTTATTTTTAGTCAGAATATACTACGAAGGTTGTTTTTGTCTGATTGAAAATGTCAAAGAGCATAGATATTATTTGACTTTTGAAGGGAAAATTCATATTTGAAATGTCATAGGAAGTGTTAAAGACCACAATAATTGACTTTTGAAGAGAAAATCCTTATTATAAATGTCAAGTAAAATAATAATAAAAACAGTCACTGCTTTGTAAGTAACATATTTCCTCTCTGCATACTTGGAAATCGGCTAGGAACGTTTGCATTAAAATTAATTGAATAAACAAGATTTGTATTATTCAAAAGAATTACTCAGAGAGCATAGATTTTGACCCTTATCTAATCTATCAAAAAAACACTTTTGACTTTCTCCAACATTTGAACAAGTGTAGTATATTAAATATATAATACTATATAATATGTGGACATAACATAATTTTGGGAAAATGTTGACAAAATGTTTAATCTGAAATGCTTAACAAGTGAACAATATGTATGTAGTTGTTTCGATTATTACTTATCTTTTATTATCACTCTATCTTACATCTATTATCTACGCAACTGCATGACTAACGATAGTATTTAATATTAATAAATTGGAATGCTTTACATCATATAAAATATAATGCAACATATTAATGCAACATCAAATTCGTGCTTCAATTACAGTCTTGCCAGCATCATTGACCGCACTCAATCCGGCTTTGCAGCAAGGTAAGCTAAACTTGATGATGACAAGTGAATAAAGAGAAAAGATTATTAAAAGATGATAACAACATTTTAGGTCAGAGTCTGGGCTATGGATTTGTTAACTATGTGCGCGCCGAGGACGCTGAGAAGGCTGTGAACACCCTGAACGGTTTGCGTTTGCAGAATAAGGTTATTAAAGTATCATACGCCCGTCCAAGTTCAGAATCTATAAAGGGTGCTAATTTATATGTATCGGGTCTTCCGAAAAATCTATCACAACCAGACTTGGAGGGGATGTTTGCATCGTTTGGCAAAATAATTACATCTCGTATACTCTGTGATAATATTTCTGGTAAGCACTGAACTCAATTTGCTATTGAATTCGATTCAATTCGATTAAATTCGATTGCAGGTCTATCGAAGGGTGTTGGTTTTATACGTTTCGATCAACGCAACGAAGCTGAGCGCGCCATCCAGGAGTTGAATGGCAAAACTCCGAAGGGCTATGCCGAACCGATAACCGTTAAATTTGCCAACAATCCAAGCAATAGCGCCAAGGCCCAGATCGCCCCACCATTAACCGCATACTTGACGCCTCAGGCAGCGGCGGCCACACGCCGTTTGGCCGGTGCTCTGCCATCGGCCGGTCGCATAAGGTGAGTGTGTGAATACTATCGATATCTATCTTCGTCCACTATCGATAAATATCATTTACTATCGATATATATAGTTTGTTATCGATCTAATATACTCAATTATCGATAATTATCGAACAATTACTATCGATAACTATCGTTTACTATCGATAGCTATAGTTTGTTAGCGTTTGTCTCATGGCGATAGGTGGATATCATTTTTGATTGTTTTTAAGTGGGGTTCGAGCAAATGTCTCTCTGTCTTTCTCGCTCTTACTCTCTCTCTCTCTCTCTATGTATATCCATCTCTTTTATGTTGGGGTACAGCAAAGACAACTGTAATTCGGTTAACATTCTCTACCTTTCTCTCTCTCTCACGTACAGACAGACCCCTTGACAGCAAATAATTTGTTCGCCTTTGATTTGTAATGGTTACATTTGTGTTCATTCTTGTTTTGGATTTATAGTTCTTATGAATTTTTATAAACATGTATACATAAAAAAAAGAAAATACTTGATTTCTATTTCCTACCTCTTTTTCTTTCCTTTTTTCTTTTGAAAAACAAAAAAAACAAACAAATTTCTCATCATTTTTAGCATTGGAAAAAGTCCATTGTTAGCGATTAACAAGGGTTTGCGAAGGTGAATTTTTCGACTTATTTATTTCTCACACACACACACAAACACATACACACACACACACCCCATACGTAAACATATATTGATTGCTGTTTTTTGATTTATGTTTCAAAACTTTAAAACCAAAAAGCAATACTAAATGTTTAGATTTAATGTTTGTGTGTAATTGTTATATTTAATACTACAATATTATACTCGCCGCATATCATTTTCAATTTCCAAATATCAAATCAAAATACATTTTTTACTTTTACTCATATTTGTTCTTCAAAAAAATAAACACAAATTACTTTACGATTTGCACTCACATTGTGGCTTTTTGTGTTCCAATGTTCGATTTCGATTTTGTTTCAGCGCATGTTTAACTTATTCGTTTTATCATTTCCTATCCCCAAGTATACTATATATCATTTAACTCTTGTTTAATAGATCTATAAATACTCTAAAAAAAAAAACGAAACTCTTTATCATACTCTGCTTTGATTTCATACTCGATACTATAAAAACTTAACTTTACCTTTCGAAATGTATTTTCTTTTTCAATTGTTTGTGTTTTGGTTTTGAACGAATTCAGCGACAATTACATGCTTGTGCTTTCAACTGAATAAACAATGATTGGGTTAGCAGATAATGCCAAGAAAATGAACAAAACCAAAATTACTTGCAGCACAGTGTAATGGTGGCCTCCATCAACAAACATAACCTATGAAGCATGTAAAAATTAAAAACAAATAAAATTAAATAAATTTAAAAAGAACATACTTCGGCATTGTCGAAGATGAAATTATTCTTGCAGTCCTCAGAGATAAAATACTATTCCGATTGTTATATTTTCAATATTATCCTTTAAATATACCAAACTAGTATACATCAAAAATACTACAAAGTAGATTGATATAATACTTCATTCAAAATATACCGTAGCATACCGTAGAGCGAAAATATCCCATAGGGTCTAAATATAACATAGAGTAAAAAAATAAATATGGTATTATAGCGCAAAAATATTAAAAATATACTAAAAGCTATATTTCGTATATTGATATAGTGCCACATTTAGGCTCAAAATATATCATAGAGCTCAAAATATACTATAGAGTTTAGAATCTACCATATTGTCAGCCAAATTTCTACAATTTTTAGCCGATAGCAAACAAAACATCATAAATGCTGCACTTATAATTGTCTGTATTGAAAGAGACTCTAGCTTAAACAATTTTGAACCAAATTATGACGCTGATCAAGAATATATATATACTTTGTAGGGCCGCAGATGCCTCCTTCTACCTGATACCTATCTTTCTTGAAAGGAATTCAAACAAAAAAAAAAAATAATAATAATAATAAGAAAATGGAAATAAAACTGCAAGAGTAAGCAAAAAACAAAGATTAAAAAACAAAATGAATCCAAAGTAAAACAAAAAAAAGACTGAAAACATTTCCAGCATAGCGTTCTAGTTTCCTATGTGTTTTACTCAAGGAGGGACCGACACTTTTGCTACATTAAATGTACCATAAAACTAAAAACAATGATTACAACCTCAAGTACTCTACTTAATCCATATACGAATGAACAAATCATTATATGACAAAACTAATTTGATTTCTTTTCTCCCTTCCCCAACACAATTGAAATACCAACAGATACTCACCGCTGGCTGGTGATCTATTGGCCAATACGATATTGCCGGGCAATGCAATGACTGGATCGGGCTGGTGTATATTCGTCTATAATCTGGCACCGGAGACCGAAGAGAATGTTCTTTGGCAACTATTTGGGCCATTTGGGGCGGTGCAATCGGTGAAGGTGATTCGTGATCTGCAGACAAGCAAATGCAAGGGATTCGGCTTCGTGACCATGACCAACTACGATGAGGCTGTGGTAGCCATACAATCACTTAACGGCTATACTCTCGGCAATCGGGTGCTGCAGGTTAGCTTTAAGACTAACAAAACTAAGACAACTTAAGCTTCGATTTAGATTTTTCGTTTTTTTTTTTTCTGTTTCCGCGATCGAAACGCTCTTAAGTAGGTTTTTGTGATTTTCGTTTCTGAAATAACCGAAAACTCTCTTTACACTGCATAAAAAAAAATAAAAACACAAAGAAAAGAGAAAAACGAAAACGAATAAATAATTAAATATAGTCAAGATAATGGTAATGAATATGATATTGAAATGAAAGAGAGAGGAAAATAAACTATGAAGCACATTTGTACATTTGGCATTTGACAGCGAGTTTGTAGTCAAAATTACATAATAACATAATTGATCAAAGTGTGTGTGCATACTAAAAAATGATGTTGAACAAAAAAAAAATACTTATTAACTATATTGATTTATGATTGATTAATTGACTCGATGATTGATTCGTTAAGCTCATGAAATCTTAGCTAAAATTTATATATTTCTTTTCCTCCATTTGTTTATCTCGTGGAACAGCACTACATAATCTTAATTTAAATTCTTAATACCACTTGAAAAGAATACTAACAACTAAAAAACAAAAAACAAAACAAACAAAGCTTAAATGAGGCAAAAACCACAAGAATAATGACAACAACAACACAAAAAAAGGTTAGAACAACAGACAAATGTCTATAAATTGCATAAGAAAAGACAAGACAACAAAGTAAAATCATTGAAAAAGATAAAAAAAAAAAAAAAGAAAAAAAATTACTTAAAAATACCAAACACTTTAAATAAAATAACATAATTTTTTTTTAATTAAATTTAAATTAAATTAAATTGAATATTACAATTACGTAACTAAATTATTTAATGTTTATTCATTTAACTAAGCAAGTAAGATACCAAGAGAACAACAACAACAAGAACAACAAGAACAAAAAATACCAAAACAAATACACTTAATATAATTAAATACTATTTATTCAAAATGGGCCCGCAATGTGAATCCGCAAAATGGATCACGGAATGGACTACGCTATAATTGCTATATATTGTATTTGTGTTCGTTATGCATATTACTTAATTAACGTTAATTACGAAATATATTAATTATATGAATTTGCATTCACTTTAAATAATGTTTATAATATGCTTAAATTCAATTAGATTCTATTCGATTTGCATTGATTTGAACAAATGAACAACAAACCCAAAGCAAAACGTAAAGCCGCGTTCAATCAAACAAAAAAATACCAAAAATACGAAACGCAACAAAAGAACAAATAAACATACATACATCTTACGTACATCATACATCATACATACTTATAACCATTATTATTATATATATGTAAACGTTTTACTTTCATTTTTTCGTCGTCGTCTAACTTAAAACTTAAATGAAGAAAACGTAAACCAAAAAAATGCAAAAAAAATACAAATAAACATATAAAAAATACCAAAGTATATTCAATATTGTATGTGCAAACGGAAACGTAAAGAAACCAAGAAAACAAAAAAAACTTATTATATTATATTATATTATATTATATATTATTATGCCTACTTATTATTCCATTTTTATAATTATAACTTATGAATAAAAACCAAAAAATGCAAAAACATCAACAAAACCAAAATCGAGCAAGTACTTACACAAAATACTACAACTAATAAATATATATACGAATATGAATATATATATTTATTACTAAATAAATGTGTGACTGCGAAATGGAAAGAAAACCCAAATCCAAAACTAAAAACACATTTGTTTTCATTTCTTTCTGCCACATACAATCAGAGCAAGAAAATACGCTAACAAGCAAATGAAAAGTGGCAACGTTGCACATTTTTTTCAGAGCAATTAAATACGCTAAAAACCAAGTGAAATGTGGCAACATTGCACATTTTTTTCAGAGCAAGTCAATATGCTAGGAAATAAGTGAAAAGTCGCAACGTTGCTCATTTTCTCTGCCACATACAATCAGAGCAAGTAAATACACTACGGTGCAAGTGAAATGTGGCAACGTTGAACATAACAATTTGGCAACAGCGCAAAGGTCTTGCTCTTGCAACGTTGTCTCAACAGTTGCATTTTTCTTTTATATTCATTTATTAAACAGCTACAAATGGGTAACTGAAAAGTGGCAACAGTGCCTGCAAAACAAACACACACATACACGCAACAAGGCCACGAAGCCGGAATGAAGTTCGAAATTTGCTTGAACTATAAATAGATTAAAAACAAACCACAAAATTAAGATAAAACAATATACAAGAAAGCAAAAGATGAACAGCAACAAGAACAACAACAGCACTCGCATTTTTAAATGAAAATATATACTTTAATTGAACTCGCAAATGTTCAAGCTTAGTTTCAATATGATCTACAAACGTAATGGGATAAGTTTTAAACTGGTTTTGTCGTCAGTAAAATGCATTACTAACTAACAAGATAGGTATCAACAACAACAACAACAGCAACAACACGAAAAATATACCAAATAAAAATATACTATATACTATATATAGAGACGTACTTATAAGATGTGAGCCTATTAGATATGATTCCCCATTTCGCTCCCATGTTCGTTCTTTTGGCGCCCCATTTCCTCCCTTCCCCCCAAATATTCCGTAGAGCTAAACAGCAATCAATGTGTGTGTCAGTAGATTTAGCAAAACAAAAAAAAAAAAAAACGAAAAAAAATACTTACTAAATAATAACTAAATAAAAATTTTTAAAAACGAGACTCTTTTTTTCTCCAAAATATATATATATAAAAAAAAAAGTAGTGCATTAAATACGGCCACATCTACATGGCAATTGAGGGCACTAAGCGGATGTGGAAGAGGAAGCAAAAGAAGATGATCATCATCTTCGGAGGTAGTCAGAGAACGCGAAGATTAAACAAATATGTACTTAAGATAGTTACATCTCAAGCAAGCAAAGCAAATCGCGTCGGATTCACATCTGCGCAAATTGAAAACACCAAATTTTAAAAATATATATATATGAGATATATATATGTAAAAATATTTATATATATACATATGAAGGATGTAAAATTTTTTAAACAAAGATTTATAGTAAAATTTATGAATATATTGAATAATAAGTATATATACATATATCTATATATATATATATATATATACAACACATGTCAAATGGGAAAAAAGAATAAGCAAATGCATGAAGCTGCGTTTAAAACATGAAAAAAACACACAAAAATGTGAAATACATTTAAAAAATACCAAAAAAGATTGGAAAACTAAAAATGAAAAAATAATCTCGGAAATTGACAAAACAACAAAATGTGAAAAGAAAATAAATTACAAAACTGAAAAAAAAACAAAACGTTCGCCAAATGTGCCCGTGAGAGAGAAAGAGAGAGAGATCGTAAAATCGGAATGGGCAAAAAAATGAAAAGAAAAGAAACAAACTCAAAAACTCGATACTCGATAGTTGAAAATGATCGATAACAAAAACCTACTCACTTATATGTATGTATATATGTGTGTGTACTCGTACAAACAAATGAATTAACAAACAAAGCAAAAACTGAAAACAGAACCGACGAATTGAAATGGAAATTGATATTGATATTGATATGTGTATGAATCGTTTTCTCATGAGTATCGAATCGTTCATTCGTTCTTATTAGCTCATTATGTAATTCGATAGTTCGATAGTTCATTTTGCCAGTGGACTCTATATTAACATACCATACATACATACTCTATAACGAATAAAATAATAAAACAAAGCAAAAAAAAAAACAAAAACAAAAAATACATTTAATTACATACTCATTATGTGTGCAAAAAAATACAATGAACTTAATGAATTTTAATCACATTTAATAAACATAATAATAATAATAATGATAATGCTAATGCTAATTCTAATACTAATAATATCCATCACATTAGCCAGGTGCTGTTGATACCCACCAGCGCCTCAGGGTTGTGTGTCATTATTCAAGAAAGCAATATTAAAATGTGACTCGAGTTGGCTGCACACAAAACAAAAACAAAAAAAAAAGACAAAAAAAAAGAAACTAAAGAATTTCATTTGCTGATTCAGTATATTTCTAGTTTTAGTATTTTTCGCAAAACAAAATACAAATCTTTTTTAATTTTTGCAATCTCTTCTGCTCAAGAGGAGTTTAGTGGCAATTTTCAAAGCAAATTGTTTCACTGAATTAAATTTCGTTGAAAATGGAAGATAGTTTCAGTATATTTCTAATTTTAGTATTTTTCGCAAAACAAAATACAAATCTATTCACATTTCTTCGTTCTTTTCTGCCAGGAGGAGTTTAGTAAAAAAAAATATTTGTTTTCCAGAATCGAAGTTCACAAACAACACATCTTGAAAATATTCGCTGAAAATAGAAGCTAGTTTCAGTATATTCCTAGCTGGTTTCAGTATATTTCTAGTTTCAGTATTTTTCGTAGTATAAATACTAAATTGATTTATGCACTTGCTTAGAATACTTTCAACAATTTCTAGTATTGATTTAAAAGATTCGAGACAAAAAGACTTTAAATGTTTGTCGCAGCAATGAAGATGATTATTTCTTAAGAACTCTTATGGTGTTGCATGGTGTTGTTGCAGCTGTAAAATGATCGCAACTCGGCGACTCGGTCACAGAACTCAAAGCGTACACAAATATATAAAAAAGTGTATGTTATACCAATTACCTAATTATAGCTAAAGGATATTAGTACATAGAGCGAGTCGAAGGCGAAGGCGAAGAATGGCGAACGGAGTGAAACGAAGATGCCGACAACAAACACACACATAGAAATAGACAAACACACATACACACAAACACACACACACTGGCAAAGTACATGTAAGGCAGAGAAAGAGACGAAGAGAGAGAGAGAGAGTAAGAAGAGCGAGCGAAGGTATAAAACTGAACCCAACTGAAAACTGAAATTTGTGAACGAAATAACAATGAAAATCATAAACTAAGCATAAAATGCATTTAAAATTATTTCCGAATGAAGAAGAATAAACACAAATACATATATACACATACATACATATATGTCTAAATAGTTATATGATGAGATAAGATCTGTTGATCCAATTTGGCCGAACGAACTATAAAACTTCCAATACTTTTTGGTTTGGTTTCCATTTCGAACAACAAATGAGAAATGAGAATGTGAATCGATATCGAGATAACTCAATTTAGTTAATAATACTTAAGCACTTAGACGAATACGAAATACGAATACGAAATCGAAATCGAAATCGAGAGCAAGCCAAAACGATGCCAACACAACAAATGGGCGATTAACACGGTTTATACTAAAACATATACTTATGATCATGATGAAGATGAATGAATGAATGAATCTATTGTATGTGTATGTTAAAACAAGAAAAACAAAAAAAAAAAACATTCTTATAGTATGCTTCAAAAACAAAAAAAGATATTAACGGTTGAATGACGCAACCTTTAGGCAGTGATTTAATAAATAAACTTTTTAAATAAATGTACTTAGTATTGAGTTGGAAGAAAGTATCAGCAATAATTTGAGATTGGATAAAAAACACACACACATAAAAAAAGAAAAAAGAAAATATACGTAGCCGCTTTTGTCAACGGAACGCGCCCAAAAAAAAATATGAAACAAAAATATGAAATACTTGAAATACAGATGGTACATTTTAACTATAAGTAATTGGTAATAGATGAACGAATATGATGTAACAAGTCCTACACACACACACACACACTTCAACAAATCGATTACTGTCTATTTATGATTATGTATGCTACTTATGATTGTCTATTGTAAACACCTAAAGAGATACTTTATATACAACACTCAGAATTTGTACTTGAATATACAATTTATATTGCATTACTTAGTTTAACCACATCTTAACCAAAACTTATCGAAACTTAACTACATGATGATGATGATGATGATGAGGATGATGAAGAAAAAACCAAAATGAACTTTTAACATATTATATTCAATTATATTCAATTATATTGTATTGTATTGTATTGTACTTAGCATTTGAAATTGTATTCTATGATTCATATTCACACACGTATCTATTGGGATTGTGGTTCCAAAATTGATTGTGTTTCTGCTTTTGTCTCAAAAAAAAAAAAAATCCCCAGCAACAAGTTGAACAACTGAACAACTGAACAACAACCAAGAACAGTTTCCCGCCATCCCGAAGAACTTAGGAAATAACTAAGAATAAACATAAAAATAGCAGCTTAAATGAATCTATAGTTACGAGTATTTAAGATATTAACTCAATTATTATAGATATCGTACTTGAATATAGCTCTATTTGGAAATGAGTTCACACATTTTTTTGTTGTGGGGCAAACACGAACGAAACAACAACAACAAAAAATACTAAATGAAATAAATGAAAAAAGGTTTAGCAGAATTTTTTGTTTTGTTTTTTGGAGATCGCAGTAGATGACGATGATAACGGATAATGATGATGATTAACTACAAGATTTACACATTTATATGCATATATTATATTATATTATAACTTATATTACAAGAATTTAAACTATACTCGTACATACTTATAATTGATATGAATGTATGTATTATTCTTAATTACAATTATAATTATAATTATAATTATACAATTATTATTGTATTTGTATTTGTATTAGTTTTGTTCTACACTCTTTTGCTCTTTCATAAATAATAAAACCGAAAAACAAATACAAAAACAAAAAAAAAAACAAAAAACAAAAAACGCCGGCAAGCAATGGTATAAAAATAACAGAATAAAACAAAATCAAACACAAAAACCAACAAAAAAATACCAAAAAAAAACAACGTGAAATAAAATGAAATGAAAATTAAGCTCAAATGTTGTTTTATTTGGGATATTAAAAACAAAATAGTAAAGTTATATTTTGAAAAGACTTTTGATTAGAAAGAAGAATCTTAACATAAGATTTTTGGGTTGAGAAAATGTTAAAATACGATTTTTATGCATAAGTTGCATTTTAAGATTAAAAATTACTTATTTTAAGATAAACATTTTGCTTTAAGAATGTTTTATTCTAGACAGAAAATAAGATTGAAAAGAATGATTGAAAATAATAATCATTTTGAGATTTAAAAATCTTCTTTTAAGATCGAATTTACGACTTTTGTTCTTGTTTCTTAAAATGTGGGAATTTCCATCAAGCCAATAAAACACAATCGTTGGGCTTTTTATTTAGATAACATGATTTATTCCATTTAAATATTCATTTATATACTTATCTCCGTCAATATGTAGTAATGCATAAATACAATAAAAATAATATATGTATGTGTGTATATATTGTGTGAGGCATTTTCTCAATTTCGAATTCATTTGCATTGCATAAACACTTTTTCATAGCATACTTTTTGGGGCAAGCTTTGAACTCAAATGCTTTCTGCATACAAGATGAATTCGCATTGACTTTGCTCTCCACATTTCACATGTATATATATTATATATGTATATAGTTATATATATATTATTATTTAAATAACACTCTCGATATATATATAGTATGTATGTAGAAGTTATTTATATAAGCATATAGCATATATGTATGTATGAGGTTGGCACAATAAATTTGTCATTTTAGGTACTCGGAGTACGTATCGAGGTTCAAGCTCGGTAAATTCTGCAACCGTCAACTATAATTTCCAGTACAAATACTTTAAAAGTCATTTAGATTAAAAAAAAAAAATAGGGGCAACTATAACTATTATAGGACTACACTGAAAAAACAGACAAAGTTCTAAAATCAAGATTATTTGTCTTAAAAATTGTGCACTTAAAATCCATGAAATCGTGATGAGTCTTCATATATTAAGATTTTCACGTTCTTAAGGTCAAAATCTTGATTTTAGAACTTGTTTTTTCTATTATAAAGCTAGAAAATCAACTTGTAATAGACATTGAGTAGAGACAATTAACAATCTTTGGTTTTCTTTTGTTGGGTTTTGCCATATATTGATATGCCAGCGGAGTTGAACTTTATAACATTATTATATGATTATATATATTTTTGAAATTTGTTTTCATTCTTGGAACTTTACTTTAAAATTTGTCTTGATTAGAATTCTGCAGTTTGTTTATTGGACGCTTCACTGGACAGCAAATTTTTTAGATTGCTTGGTACACAGAGAGAAAAAAAGGTAGATTGAAAAGTAGATTGCAAATCTCGTTTTGCGATTTCAAATATTTTATGTACGATTGAAATCTTGATTCAAGAATGTTTTATTCTAGATTGAAAAGAAGATTAAAAATCTTGATTTAGAAACTTTCAAAAATCTTGAAACAGGAATTTGTTAATCAATAATCGTTTTGAGTTCAAGAAAATCATCTTCTCAGATCGAAATGATATCAAATTCAAGAATTTTGTTCTCGATGTATAAAAGAAAACTTTAAAACTGTACTTTTGGTTTTATTTTAAACAATCAAATGTTTAGAACGTTTGATGTTGCTTTAAGATTTTGCTTTCTTGGTTCAATGTTGATATTGTTCCATTCTTGAAACAAGATTTAAATCTTCAATTTCAATATTGGGCAATCTAGAATTTTTTTTAGAATATCGATCTTGATTTAAGAATAAACTTTCTTGATTCAAGATTTTCTTGTTGTTTCTAGCACGATTTTTCTATCGGTGTAGTTTGTTCTGAATCCATCATTAAGGAGTTTTATACTCTCTTCATATCAGGTGCTGCATTTGTTAAAGAAAAAAAGATGGTGCTGATTGTATTCATAATAAAAAAAAGTCTCTCTTTTCCTTGTAAACTTCTTCACTGGTTTTTTCTTTGCTTGATCTTTTGCCTTTGCAAAGCATCGTAGAGTACTTTTGTTTTTCTTTTACAGTTTTCACTTCGATGGCCATTTAAAAACGCAGCTGCGTCATATCGATTGCCTGTATGCGTTGGTGGCGACTCGGCTTAGACGCCCAGCTCGCGACTGGGCGTGGTTGTTGCCAATTGTCCAGTATTACTCCCAGCAGGCGGGGGCGCCACCAAGCTGGGCATCCATTTGTTCAGAAGCGTGCGTATGGCGAATGTCACATCGTGGTTGGCAAAGCAGAACAGAAACGACACCACAAATCCCTGGAGACTGACAAGCACCACCGATAGCAGCTGATAGAAGCGATCCAATTGGGTGCCAGCATCGGGTCGATATGGCAGCAGAAAGTGTTGCAGACCAAACAGTGGCACCAATATGATTGTTGCACGCACCGCTTTCCTTATCGCCAACGGCGCCGGTTGCGCCGACTGTGGATGCAATTTACGCACAATCACACGCAGCACATTGATAAGAAAGACTGTCAAAATGGAATGGAATGACATGGATTGGATTATGTTGTGGCGACTCTTCATCGACTTAATCGACTGTTCTCTTCACTTACTGAAGCTGGCGAGTAGCGAGAGAGTGATGGGCACCGAAAAGATCCACAAGTAGAGACTGTCGTTGATCCAGCAACTTGTAATTAAAGTTTATGAAAGTCATATTCAAATTTATGTCAGCTTAATGCTTAATTGTTATTAAAATATACCAAATTACTACTAAAAGTATACAAAATTTGCAAACAATAATTCAAAGTAACCATGCTAATTTAGTAATATTAGTGGCAAATATTTTACTTTTGCGCGTTTCACTTATTTAAAGTTAAAACTTAAGCGCTATTTATGGGCGTGACAAAAATTTGAAACAAAACTTGATCTGCGTGCAAGCTTAAGAATTGCTGTCAAAGAAAAATTATATCTCTATCTCCTATAGTCTATGATATAGAGGTGTTCATATGGACGGACAGACAGACGGACAGACGGACATACATATAGTTTCGTCTGTTATACTTTATGAGGACGGAGTTGACTTCTTCTACCTGTTGCAGACGTTTACTGAAGACACAAAGTTATAAGTTAAAAAAAACTCTATCATAATATTGTATAAATCAACAATTATTGTTCTTAATTATTATAATGATAGTTAACTAATATACAAAAAGTATTTAAATTAAATAATGTAAGTAAAAACATCATTACTCTTATAAAGATTTAAAGTCTCTAGCACTATTTGTAGAAAACTAAAAATATATTTAAACTGAAACAGTAATAAAAGCATTATAAATTATCGCAATTATATTTGACAACTTTTTCAAGTTGTTTAGAGTACAGCTTGAAGAGCAATTTATATGAAAAGATTTCTAAACTTTAAATAAAACGAACACTACGAAAATATTTTAATAGGAACTAATCGTCAACATATTTGAAAAACGTATCAATTAATTCAAGGTAAAACTTGTAAAGCAATTTGTATCAATAAAAGTTAATTGAATATATAATGATATGTCATTTAAATAATTGCAATAAGTTAAATAAAGTTTGAATACTACAAAAATAATTCCATTAAATAATCTCAACAATGTTGTTAAACAATTATTAAGCTAAGTTTGAAGCAACAATTAAAAAGCGCGTAATTTAATAATGGATCTGAATTTTGAATTTCGATATTAATTTGAGTTGTGTTTTTGACAAGTTTTAATTGCACTCACTGCTGATTGTCGTTGGCACTAAAGTGACGAGCGATGCCATAAGGAATGACAAAGAGCAACGGGGACAACCAGCTGAGTATCTTGAACCAACGCATCACAATCGTATCCTTGACAAAGACCTGCAACAAGAAAGTTACAAAGAAGATGGAGGCGAGGCAAAAATAAGAACAACAATGAAACGAGATAGAAAGACAGATGAATGATAAGTGATAAATTATGAGAGAGAAAGGCAGCATTTGGCATTTTGAATATGAATTTGATGCGAAACATAAAAGATGTAAAAATTATGTGGATAAGCACGAAAAGTTAGACGAAGCTGAAATATAAATTTCAAGAAAGCTGTGTGTGTATGTGTGTGTGTGTGTGGCAAGTTGCAGCTGCAGTTGCAGCTTGCTTGTGGCAAGTAAATCTAATCAGATATTCACAGCAGTTGTTCATGAAGTATGCAAACTTTCACAGCAATTACACCGATTTGCATGTGAATGTGAATGCGAAGTGCTTGAAGCACAGTAACATATAACAGGAGACACACACATTTACGAGTCACATTCACACACACACACACAGACAGAGACAGACAGACACATACCACAACGAGCACCAAGTGGAGATGCAAACCCTCGCAGAACATCCAGAAATAGTTGACCAGCATAAAGTAGTGAACGACCAAGTGAAGAGCAATGCACCAGGGCTGCAAAAGAGCGCACACAACAAAGATACATTATGAATGAACACATTTGTGAGTGTGAACGACTGCTAAATACCGCGCAGCTAATAAAAATATTTGAAAAATACAGATGTACATTGTTAAACAGCATTTTTTATAAGGTCTTATTAAAAAATATATAATTTGACAGCATTTTTAAAAGATCTTATTATTCACTATTGAACAATTATTATAATAATTCATATTTAAATGTTTTTTTTTTATTTTTAAGTTTATTAGAATCCTATATTCAGATATGTTTTTTTTATTATAACTAGGATTTTATTTACTATTTAACTATTATTAATGTTTTATTAACTAGGATTTTATTTATTATTTAACTTTTATTAATGTTTTATTAATATATATTATTTAACTATTATGATTATTTTACCTTCAATTTATTTATATTTTTAAGTTTATTAGAATTATTTTTTTCAGAAATGTTGATTTAGTTATAATGTATTAAAACAATTCTACTGTATTTAAAAATATCGCAGTTATTTTTATAAAAAAAAACATAAAGAACTATTTTTTGTATGCATTTTTACATTTTATTACTTTTTGCATTACATTAAATTTTATATATTTTTTGTATTGCATTGAATTGAACTTAAATAACAAATTTGCAAACTGTTTCTTTTTTTAATTTGTTTTTTACTATTTTAAATTGTATATTTTGAGATATTTATATTTTTATTGAATTGAACTGCATTTTAATATAATAATAATAATATACTTTGCAAACTGTTTATTCTTTTTATAATATTAGTTTTTAATTAAAAAAATGTTGGTTTCTTTTAATTTAGAACTTATAAGCTTATTATAGTTTTATATATAGAGATGTTTTTGTTACTTTTATAATTAATTTAGCTGTTGTTCTTCTGTTTACTTTGTAAGCAAACACTTTTAGCTTTCAAATTGGTCAGCTCTAGCTTTCAAAAGTTTTCAGGCAGACAGACAGACAGACGGACAGACGGACAGACGGACGACTGCGAAAGTTGAACATGACAGTATTGATTGGTAAGCAACAAAATAAACTTTGCATATCCTTTCGACTTTCCGATTAATAACACAATTGTTATACCCTGGGCTATAGTAAAAGTGACAATTGAGAGTGGCATTGAGAGTGAAGACTTACGGGATTCTCGGTAATGCGTTCGTAGTGCTCGACAACGAGACGATACCATAATATCCAGGCGATGCAAGTGCAGGCGAGGGAGGCAAAGAGATGCACATGGATGCGGATGCGAGTGCAGCGCAAGGATCTGTTGGATAAAACAAAGCGAATCATCATACTCAACTGCCAAACACGTATACAGAGAGAAGAAAATCTAGATCTTAAAAAGAACAAACTTAAAATAAGATTTTTAGGTTGAAACAAACTAGACTTTAATTGTAACTTTTAATATTAAAAACATCTAATTTAAAGATTAAAATCTTGAATTGAGTTTGAATTTGGAATAAAAAGAAGATTGGAAATCTTAATTGAAGAATTTTTCGATTTAAATCTTGAAGATTTTTAGGTTGATAACATTTTAGAATGAGATTTTGTTAATCTATAATTGTTTTCAGTTTAAGAAAATCTTCTTTTCAGATCGAAATGATTTTAAATTCAAGAATTTTGTTCTCGTTGTATAAACGAGAAACTAAAAGAAAACTTTAAACCTGTTTTTAATTTTTGTTTTATTTTAAACAATCATTTTATAACGTTTGATCTTGATTTAAGATTTTGCCTTCATGGTTCAATTTTAACATTTTTCCATTCTTGAAACAAGATTTGAATCTTGAATTTCAAGATTGGGCAATCTAAATTTTTTGCAGATTTTCTATATTGACTTAAGATGTTAAGTTTTCTTGGTTCAATTTTGACATGAAAACAATTTTGATTCAAGATTTTATTGTTGATTTTAACACGTTTCAGTGAATGCATAATTTACGTACTTAAAGCCCAAAAATATGATGATCGATATGAGCAAAGCCAGCAAGGAGAGCGCATAACCCTTCACATACAATTCGTTGACGAATTGGCGAAACTGTAAATCGAATCGTATAGAGTAGAATATGAATAGCGAATGAATCGTTTTCTTATTTTATGTGCGTGTCTCACCTCCATGTCCTCGTAGTCGACACAGTTGGTGTAGTTCGACCAGATTTGATTGCTCTCTGGATGACGATACCACGAGCCATTCTCTAAACAACTGCACGATGATAGACAAGCCAAATAGTTGATGATGTAATGCAAAAATTGTGTGGTTAATCAACTTATTAAGTGATTCATTCATTCGCTTATTATTCATTCATTCATTCATTCATTCATACATTCATATGAGCATTCAGAGACGAAATTTGATTACATTTAAACCGTCGAAGAGGTTAACAGCACTTTAATACATCACCACAAAATGTATCATAAACAAAATTGCCATGAAATTATAATTACTTATTACTAAGATTTAGTTTGCAATTCAGCAAATAGCATTAAAAGCTGGTCAAATTAAATATGCTGAGGGTTACTATTGTTATTTTGAATATTATTGTTGTCTATTACTAATTTAGCTGAAGAATATTTTAAGGACTTGTAAACTTTGGCTTATGAAAAAGCGAAGTCAAAGCTTAAAAGCTAATTAAATGAAATATACGTTCAAGGTTCAATAACTCAGTTCGCTATACAGAATTTAAAAGTACAAAATTATTATTGATTGCAACTAAAATATTTATAACTTAGCAGTAGAATATTTTGAAGGCTGCAGCATATAAAAAAGAGCTTATCAAAAGCAAAATTAACTTTGCCGTAAGCTATTCAAATGATTTGTTTTGAGTAGTTTCCTAAAAAACTGAGTTATTTGCTTGCGATTTTAAGTCTATTATTAGTTTTAAGTAAAATCTTTTAAATTGAACAAAAAAAAAAACTCCTTAAAAGTCGTAAGATATAAAAACTTAATACAGTTCGCTGCTTTAAATTATTAGCATAAACTTGGCATATAAACTAAAGCCAAATCAATATGAATATAATTTTTTTTTACTTCTGGTTTAGCATATCTTCTTTTTGCCAAAATTTAGCTAAGTTTTTAAACTAAAAGAAATTTAATTTCACAATAGTTTTCATGCTTAATGATTAGGATTTCAGTTTAAAAACTTAGCTGAAACTTGGCACTAAAAATATGTGCAAAAGCTAACGAAATGTTGAATACAATTTGCAGGTATGTTAACTACACTGAGAGAAAAAAATTTAGATTTAAAGGTAGATGCAAGTCTTGAATCAAGAACTTTTCGATCTTAAAAAAAAAAACAATCTTGAAAGAAGATTTAAGAAAGATTAAATCTAAATTTTGCATTTTAGGATTCAAAACATCTGATTTGAAACCTAAAATCTTGATTTAAGAATGTTTTATTTTTAGATTGAAAATATGAGTTCAAATGTTGATTTAAGAACTTTTTGATGTTAAAGAAAAGAGTTTTGTTCTTGTTTCATAAAATGTTAAAATTGATTTGTTTCCCCTTTTTTTAAGCAAGATTATAATCTTGAATTTTAAGATTGAACAATCTAGGATTTATTTTTTTAAATTGTGATTTTGATTTAAGAATGAACTTTCTTGGTTCAATTTTGACATCATATACACCTTTTAATTTTTTTCTGTGTAGTTTTTGCTATTTATTTGTGCAGAAACCGAAGGTTTTTCTTTGTGTTATTGTTGTTATTATTGAACTCACGTTTTGTGGGCCAAAAACTTGGTATTGAATCCCTCAACGAAGTCGGGACAAAATTGACTCAATACGGTGCCAGCTGGTGTGCGTGGCCAGCAGAGATAGCCATCAAAGTTGACGGGACAATAGAGGCGCTCGGTTTCGCTATTGTTGATGTTGTTATTCGCATAGTTGTTGTTGGGGATTGAATGCTGATTTGTAGCCATTGTTGCGGTTTGTATCGTGGCATAAAGCTCACTCATGCTCGCCGACTGCTCATCGACATTCTGCATATCAATCGTGCCCTCATTGAGCATCGCCTGCTCCAAGTAGCGTGGCGCATGTGGCTGCAGCTCCCCATCATCCGACTCATCATTGGAGTCTGCAAGGAGAAGTGAGAGTGATGTGTGTGTGTGTGTGTGTGTGTGGGGATTGATTGTTGGGTGCTAACCTGTTGATGTCTGGTATGTTGACGTCTCATTCTGATAGCGATAGACACACTCGGCATACAAATGCCGCAGAAATGTGCGTAGATTATCCTGCGGCTGTGCTGACATCCTCGCATCCAGACTTGTCGAGTTCAGTGCTGAAAACAGAGCGAGACTGAGCTGCGTGCTTGACTCTAGATAACTCAGTTATGCTTCGCAAGTCAAAGAGTTGTTGCTTTGCTCTCGGTTGAAATGTCTATTTGTTTATACCCGCTAACCATAAGGTTAATCTAGTATATTTTGAACTCTATGGTATATTTCGAATGTAGTATATTCCGCATGTAGTACTTTATCGATATACTAAATATATCCATTAGTATATTCAAGTATTTTTTCGAATGTAGTATATTTCGAATGCAGTACTTTATCGATATACTAAATATATCCATTAGTATATTCAAGTATTTTTTCGAATGTTGTACCTCATCGATATACCAGATATAGTATTTAATGCATTTTAGTATTTTTGCGGTATATTTATGGGTAGCTTAAGGTTGAAAGGTATTAAGTATTAGTGCCCGTAGAAAATATATCGATATACCAAATATAGCCTTTGGTAGTATTTAGTATTTTTGTGGTATATTTATGGTATGTTTTAAAAATATAGTTAAAACGTCTATACCCATAAGGTAGAAAGCAAAACAGTGCGGTATTATAATATAAATATTCCACATAATATACCAAAAAATACTAAAGATCAGATTTGGTATATAGATGAGGTACTATATTCGAAAGTACTCCATCGGTATACCATTTATAGCCTTCGGTACTATTTAAGCATTTTTGTGGTATTATTTGGTATTTTCTTTGCTTTTATTTTAAATGGGTTCCGGGTGTCTCACAATCGAGTACACTCTATTGTAGCTTTCTTACTTGTTATAAGAATCAGATCCATTTCTTTAGTTTCAGATTTTTGTACTCTCAACTAACTTTTTAGATTAAAATTCTTAGCAGTAAGACAAAATCTTGATTTCAGAACTTTACAGCAATGTTCACTTCGAAGCTTAAACAGTTGAAATTTTAATTCAAATATATATATTATAAATTCATCTTCGCTCTCTTAATGCAATTTTAAGATTTCAATTCTTAGTATCAAGAAGGAAATCTTGATTTCATAAGTTCAGAGCTTGTGTTCCACCCACATTACAAATCCCACGGAGCGACAACATAATTATCCGCATTCATATTCATATTCGTAATCGGATTCGCAGCATGCAAATGCAGAGTGAAGCGTTTGCTAGTTGTGGTTTATTTAGCGTTTGCAATTAATTTGCAGTCTGTAGCGAAGCGTTAACGCACTCAGCTCACATGTCTGCTGTTGGCCATGGCCAACAAAGGTTGGCAATCTGTTGACCTGGGGATATTCGAGAGCAACAGAGAGAGAGAGAGAGAGAGAGTGCATCATCTGCATACGAAACTGATGTGTGTGGATAGCGTTGACAACAGATGGCAATAAATCAGTTTATTGTCTAATTAATGAGCGTTCATTGCAGGCGTTTGCCGTTGGGTATTCGACTTGTAATTAAATTGCAGCAGCCACTGTAACAGCGGCGGCTTAAATGCACAACAGCGCTCCTGTTTTCTGTTTTCCTGCCATCGATCGAGACACACACACACACACACACACACACACTGACACACACACACACCTACACACTCGACACACATGCTTGACTGAGCTGCTGCACAAGTTTCTTGTCTAACTTTGTTATATTTTTAATCAAAACTCATTTCGCTTGATTGAGTTTTAACACTAACAATATCTCTCTCACTCTCTCTCTCGCTCTCTTGCTTGCTGAGCCAATTTGGTTAATGCAAAAGCACAGAAAAAAAACGAAGAAATATGCCAACGAAATGGGGAAATGGGAAAGCGAGCTGCAAGTCAGAGGCAACGTGACGTATGCTTAATTTATTTTTTACCCGCTGTCAGATAGTTTGGGCATCATAGTTACCAAAAATAAAAACGCAAGCCCAGCATAAAAAAAGCAATGTTAAAAATACATGAGCTTACACGTATGCTACTTTTTGGCATACCCTGTAGTCGGAGGCAGAAGCGGGTATATACAATAACTTTATAATATACCAAAGTATTATTATGAAGTAATGAAATAATAATCGATGTCTACTGACTTTATTATTGTAGTCTGGAATTTAGTTCTAAGCTGCAATTATAATAAATAAATGAAAATAAAAGAAAACATATATATATATATGATGCAATGAAAGTATTTTAATATACCAAATATGCCAAAATATATGAGCTAGTATTTTGTAAGCCTCAAGGCTAAGTTGCTTTGATTTTGTTATTGTACTAAAGTATTTAGTTCTAAGCTTTACAAAGTAAAAAAGATTTAGTAAACTAAAAGAATAGAAGCAAAACAGTGCGGCTTTAACTTTAAAATATACCAAATGAATATACCACAAAAATACTCAAAGTATACCAAAGATTCTATTTATAATGATATAGTACTACATTCAAAATAGATTTATCAACATTTTGGACATTTTATTTTAAGTAATTCTTCAGCGAAATTAATGTGAGTTGGTAACAAAATTTCCTAATTTCAAGAATTTAAATAAAAGGCAAACTTCTTCTCAAAAAACAGGGTATATTAAATTACAAACTAATTGCCTTTACTCCCTTTTCTGTAGTCGAAAATCGAAAGCAGAACTTTGAGCGAAAAAGTTGATAATCTCATCAAATGTTTTTGGTAAATTTAGCAACTATGTTATGTTATAATCGCCTCTCTATGGAGATGTTTGAAATTAAAGCAGAAATTGGCTTTATAAATTAAATCGAAGATTTATGCAAAACAATTTTGAGTTTGAGTTGCAGATGTTGCCCAACGCGAGTAATTGCAAACCAACACAATACATAAATTACAAAAGAGTCGCTTGCTTAGAAGTTCATTTTAATTGCAAAGAGACAATTGCAGTTGTGAAAGTCGAATGAATGCGAAGTGAGAAGTGCAACAGGCAACTTAAGAAGTGCATAATTCACTTAGAAAGCCTTTTGTTGATGGTAGTATGTGTGTGTGTGTGTGTGTGGCCAGCTGCTTGGCAATTAGTTGGCCCATCAGTTGTCAGGGCGCAGCATTTTGTTATTAGTTGCATACAATTAATGTGCGCTAATTCAATTCACTCACATTACGCATACGTCACGTGCAACGCACAGTCACGTTCCACTTCCCATCCCTCCCTCTCTCTCTCTTTCTCTCTCTTTCTTGCTTTAGTGTGCTATTGAAATCTCATATTATCCTTGCATACAACCCCCGAGGAGCATTAGCTTTGTCCAGCTGTTGTGAACCTCTTTTCTCGCTCTCTCTCTCTCTCTCTCTCTCTCCCTCTCTGGCTGTGGAAACTAAAGCTAAAGCCAAAGCCAACTGTTGTAATTGCCATGTAGACAGTTTAAGCTACGCCCAACAACATGAAATACAAAACTTTATTGCTCTCTTATTATTACTATTTCTTTTTTTTTCCCCCCTTTGCTTTATGGTAGCAGTATTTTGAGCTTTGCATAGTTATAATAGCGCTCTGATTGCAGCTTTAGGGCTGCGAAATTTGCATGAAACTGCAAACGGGTTGCGTATTTATTTCCCTTTTTTCCCTTTTTGTTTTTGTTTTGTTTTTGACACTGGGATAGCCCAAAAGAGAATGCATGCACAGATATTGGTAGCTAAAATCAACACAAATACATGTATGTTACACAAAGGGCTTGATATGCAATTAAAATGGGCATCAACAGCATGATTTTAGTTTGGTTGCAGAAATTAAAGTGGTTATTGTGAAATGATTGGATAGAGGGCAACAAAATTAAAAATGGATTTATGAACTTAATCTACTTAAGATGAAAAAATAATTGCAAAAATATTATTACAATTTAAAACAAGTTCACTTGTAATAATACTAATTTTCTCAGAATTTTTATACTATATATTATATTTGGTATTTTTAGTTGGTAGTTTTAAGTAGTTTAAAATGTATTTTTGTATTTGTTAAAAATATGTTTGTAATTTGAAACAAAGTTACTTGTAATGTTTATTTGCCTCTTTTATGATGAGTTTCTTAGTATTATTATATACTGTATTTTAAGTATTTTTAAGTTAATTAAAAAGTTATTGCAATTGAAAACAAGTTAACTTGTTAAGTTTATTTGCCTAGTATCGTAGTATTGTAGCATATTAAGTATTTTGAAGTAATTAAAAATGTCTTTTTCTTTTTAACAAACTTATTATTATAGTGTAAAGCAATTGTACTTATTTATTTGCTTAATATTCCTGTTATAGATGTCTTGGTATTATTTTTAGTATTTTTCGCTAGTATATATAGTATATAGTAGAAACCTTAAGAAGTAAAACATAAATATAATTTAGTAATAATTTTGTTATTACATTTAATCATTATAAAAGAAGGATGACAAAATTATGATTGCTTTTCAAATTAACCCAGAGGACGACAATTCAAGAGTTTATGGCGTGCAAAAATAATAAATTACAAGCCGTGAGTAATTTGACTAGAAGTCAGGGATAAACCAATATTCACTCAAGCACAAAAAAAAACATAGCATGAAGGAAATACCGAACGTAAATTGAAAAATCTGTTCGCCTGAAAGACGGCATGTTTTCCATCGTTGAAAAACCAAAAAATTGCATGCCATAAATATCGATGAACCAAAAAATATGGTGTCAAATAATGGAAAACATAATTAAAATCAGCTGTCCCATTGGCTGGTTCCTTACTTTTTGTTTGTTGTTGTCGTTGTTGTTGTTGTTGGCTGAACAAGACAAGAAACAAAAACAAAACGTTGCGGTGCATAAATTAAATAGATATTGAAATTTATGTTTACAAAATGGAATGAAAAATTGCCGGCGGCAACACAAATGAATACGAAATCGAATACGAATTTTGGAATATGAGTGCGATGAATGAATGAATGTGAGAGTGAATGAATGAATGAATGAATAAGCGAGTGCGAGTGCTAGAAATCGATATTATTGATAATGAAACGAGCTGAGAATAATTATATGTACACATGCTGAATACTCCAACTCAAGTATTCTTGATGAATTGTTACTGTTTGCACACACACACACACACACACACACACACACACACACACACACACACACACACACACACACACACACACACACACACACACACACACACACACACACACACACGCACGCAGACAATGTACACACACTAATAATGGAGGAGGCGGAGGTGGAGTGTGGGGACTGTATGTCGCCTAGTTAATGTCAATGCGGTTAATGATGCTGCCAGCGCAAGTAGCTTCGACAGCGGAAATCGAAACACACACACACACATGCATACACACACATACCCACACACTCACTCACACACACAGACAGGACAGTGAAATTGGCAACACGATTTGCTCATGCAACAATTTTCGTTGCTCTTTTTTTTTATTCATTTTTATACCAGCTACCCATTGGGGAAAAGAGCATTCTAACTTTGTGTGTAGCAGGCAGAAAGAAGGATTCATCTTCAACCTCATAAAGTATGATATATATATGTACATTTGATCAGCGTCAACAGCTGAGATGATAGTCATGTCCGTCTGACCGTCTGTCCGTCCATATGAACGCCTAGATCTCAGAGAAAAGTTGTCTAAATTTCGTTAGGATCAAATAAAAATTTTGAAGTAACTTAAGAAAATGTTGTTGTTGCCTACTGCATTTGGGTCTTGGCTGCTTTCCCTAACAGTCTGGTATATTTTGCACTCTTTGGTATATTTGTACTCAATGGTATATTTGTAGTCCATGATATATTTTGTACTCTATGGTATATTTAGAATATAGTACCATATCAATATATAAATCTATATAACGTATGTATGTATGCATATATTTTTTTTTGTATTTTGTCGGTATATTTTTTTGTATATTTGTGTAATATTGCAAGCACACTCGACTGTTTTGTACTCTACGGTATATTTCGAATATCAATATACCAAATGCAACATTCGGTGTATGTATAGTATTTTTGCGGTATATTTTTAGTATATTTGCAGAGTATGGTTTAATTACAAATGAGGAGCGGGTGTCTCTAAAGTATATTTTTATTGAAGTAATATATCAATATACTAAATATAACACTTTGACGAATAACGGTATTTTTGCGGTATATTTTTAGTATTTTTGCATATTATGGTTTTTTTTTCTTTCTAAAAATGGGTAGCGGATATCTCACAGTCGATTACACTCGACTGTAGCTTTCATACTAGTTTTTTTGCTTTGTTTTTTTAAGCAATTATAATAATAAATGAGTTTGGCTATTGCAAATGTTGTCCACTCGATTTGCTTGTCGCTTGTATCTGTGTTGGTGTGTGTGTGTGTGTATTTCTATGGGTCACTCAATGCAATTATGTTTTTGCTCCATGTGTATGTGTGTGTGTGTGTGTTTGAGCACATTTTGCGGCTCATTGCCATTGGGCAAGAGGAAGAGGAATAGGCAGAGCGATTGTGGACCACATCAGCCAGGCGCACAATGGAGCTCTGAAAGCATTTTGCTACTGTCGCCCATAAATTGGTAAATTTTATGAAACATGGATGGAATTGTGGCTGCGACGGGCCTTTGATCCTTTCGTTTGATGGCAAGCAACTTATATGAGTGCCGTTAGCATACAAACCTAAGACTGGAAAGAAAACAGAAACAGAAAAACAGAAAAAACGAAACAACGACAAATTGTAAGGAAAATTCATGCCGCCCCCCCGTTGTGTTCGATAAGCTTCATTTAAATGGCTGCATAGTATAAAAAGTGATTTTGCATTTCATAAATTTTACGCAATTTATGATTGAAAAAGTCTAACAAACAGCAGCAGCGCAATTTCAAGCTTTCACTCATCAAAAGGAGCTCGATTTTTGCAGTCAAGTGTTTTTTTTTTTTATATCTAAGAAATTGTTTAAGTTTTCAACTATATAAGTAATCAATATTTACTTATTTATTAAAAAAAGTGAAATATAATTAAAATTGTCAGTCAAGGCTTGCGGCTTATTTCAGTATACATAGTAATTAAAATTTATAATTTGCAAACAAAATTCATTACACTTTCAAATTCGTTTCGTATTTGATGAATATTCACTAACCTTAAAAAAAAGTTCTTCAGTTGTTGCACTTAATTTATTAACTTTTTCATGTTTTAATTAATTTGTATTTTACTATAACAGCTTAAAAGCTCAAATAATCATACAATTTATATTTATCAAATTAATAAAATGCTTTTGCAGTTTGATATATTTAAATTTCCTTCACAGCGGTTTTAATGATTTCAAAATTTGCATTTTATTTGCGTCTTATCACGACCGTATTCCATAGTACACAAAGTTCGTCACTTATCCGCCGGATTTGGCAGTTTGTTTTAGCTGATTACCTGCTAGTCTGGCATATTTTTTTTTGGCTCTCTACTTTTCTTTTTTTGTTTTACTTTTTGCCCAACTTGATGCTGTGCATAATTTGCGGCTAATCAAAGTTAGTTGGCGAACAAAAAAAAAAAAACAAAACAATCGCGTAAATGAAGAACACAAATATTGTTTTTTTTTCTTTTGAGTTATGTTGTTTACACGATTCGCTCAACATTATCAAATTTTTTCGTTTTAGCATTTCAAATAAAACAAATGATCTACACATCATTCACCGAGCACAAATAAACAACATCTTCAATCTTGCCAATGTCGACAATTAGTTATAACTAACTTAATCGAAATTCGGCTAATAAGTGCAAATCGTTTAGAATTACTTACAAATTGCCTTTGTTGTTGTTGCTGCCTGGCTGGAGTGTTTAATTAACGCTGATGCCGATGCCAAGATGCCGATGGCTGCTTAATATTTATTTATACAAAAATTTTCGAAAAATTTATCTGGCGCCAAAAACATATCACAAATCCCGCGATAATTTGCGGAGCACCCAAAAACTGGGAATTCGACGACTGTTCGGCGGCAACGCGCGTTGGCAAATGAACCGAAATGATACAAAATACTTTTACTCGATGTCCATCACATCGCACATTCGCCAAGAGACCATCCACCCACCAAAAAACCACCCATCAAGTACTACCACTCTATGCACTATACTGTACTCTATTCTATATTATATTATATATATATGTTATATGTATATCTCAACTCTCAAACTCTCATGTTCTATTGTTTTGCGAACTGTGCGAAAGCCTGGCAAAAACAGTTGTTCGACTGCTTTGTCGACTGCTTGAGACGACGCGCGTCTCTGTGTGGAACGTAAGTGGATTACGTTTGAGTGTGCGAGTGGAACACAAGTAGCAACAAGTTGCACGCAAAATATGGGTTCAACATTGTAAATATGACACTGCGCGGCGTCATTGTTGTGACTCACATTCGTGTGTGTGTGTGTGTCTGTGTGTGTGTGCTTTACTCTGTGTTTGTGTTTCTATTGGTGTGGGTGGTGAGATGGTGTGGATGATTGCTTGCAACAGTGGCATGTATTTTTACAAGTATTTTCTCGCTGAATACCCTGTGTGTAACGCCACAAAATTCACCAGCTTAGTTGTAATTTCTCAACAACTTTTATTTGCTACATTAATATTCATGAAAAGTTAAATTTGGTATAAAATTGTTTAAGGAAATTTTGTTGTAAAGTAGAGACATAAATATATTGTCAAAATATTATTAAAATTTCACCATAATTCGATTGTTTTCTAAATTCGATTATTTGATTTAAATTTATGTTTTCACTCATTTTCTTTTTTTTTGTAGTCTATAGTATATTTTGAATGTAAGCGTACATCAATATACCAAAAACACTAGTAATTAGTATATTTTGAATGTGTCAGTATATAAATATATCAGAAATACTAGAATATAGTATATTTTGAATGTAACAGTATATGGTGCAGTAATATACTTGTGTAGTGTTTAGTATATTTTAAATATAACAGTGTGTATATATACCAAATATGGCTTTTGGTATATTATACAGTTTTATGTGCAGTATATTTTGAATGCCACATGTATATCAAATATATAGTTTGGTATATTTCAGTATTTTTTCGGCACATTCATTTAGTATATTTTAAGCATCATACCGCATCTTTTCACTATTATTAAAAATGTATAGCGCTTATCTCATAGTTACAATTGAGGCTTCTTACCTTTTTATTATTTATTTTGAAAGTTAAAAATATTACATACACATATACTGCATTTTAGGAAACTTTCGTTGGATGGTTGAATTTGGCAAAGTAAGGTAAAGTTATTGTTATAATTCATTATTTCTTTAAATGTTTTTCTTTGCATTACAGGGTATGTTGTAACTGTTCATATACAAAGCGATGGTTACGTTCCTTTTGACAATTGCTCAGCAGGTGGTGAACTATGCGAGTTCGCATCAAGCACCAGCTGCTATGGGGAAAGCGTAGAAAGTTGACTGATTTGCCAGCTGGCAACAGAGTCTGGCAAATGAAATGTTGCTGCAAATAAATTGAAATAGTTCTTCACTCTTTGGGGAGGCGCAAAAGCAAAAGCAAAACAGCAAAGCAGCAACAGCAACTCGTTGAAGCGCAATGCCAAATGCTCACAGCTGTTGTGGTTTCCAACTTGTTCGCACACTCACACACAGAAAGAAATGTGTGCCAAAGATGGTAAAAGGAAATAGAAAATCATAAATTGATAAGATACTATGATGCTTCATAGTCGACGACAAGGGAAGACAACCAGACGGTTGTGGAATACACTTGATTTGCTCAGATTTACACTCAACTTAAGCTTATTACCGTCAATGGAACGTGAAAGGAATCGAAAGAGATAGAGAGAGGGAGAGAGAGAGAGAGAGATAAGCTTGCACGGCAATTCTCAAAAGCATTTCCTAAGTGAGCTATTTGTAAGTTGTTTGGGTAAAAGTAATGTTGCGGATTAGTCAATTGAGTAATAAATATATTGGGAAATATATTCTAAACAGAATAACAAGGGAAAGTTTACTTATTTGAATATTATTTTCATAATTTGGGAAGATTTCCATTTAGAAATTTAACAATGTAGAAAAATTCAGTAGAGTGGTCTTAAAATATACCAAATTTTAATATGGATAGCTATATTTGGTATATCAATATACTATTACTATTATTATAAAAATATATTATAAAGTAAAATGTTCCCGACGGTGAGTTACCTGCAAGCTATTTTCAATGGCATATTAATCTTTAAATATACCAAATTAATATACTGAAGACTATATTTGCTATATCACTATACCATTATGTTCAAAATATACCATAAAGTACAAAAAGGAATACTCTTCAGTAAAATTTAACTCTAAATTCTAGAATTTACAAATAAAATTCACTATTTAATAAATTTAATTTATTCAAGCGTTAAGAATATTGTATATTAAATAAAAACTTTAACAAAATTGGAATTAACTATTGTGTGTCCCAGTTTCTAAAGACTTTTTAAATTGCAGAGAAAATAATTATATTATTTATTCATTTATTTCTTCTTTGACTAATATCTATATTGAAATTTGTGTACCACAATTCTTGACATCTATAAGCAAACACTGAATTTACTTTAAATCTCACTGTCTTACCTACTTTAAGCAGTCTTTCTGCTCACAATTAGTATCAGCCGCTTGTCTCTGATAAGCCGCAACTTGTGCAACAAATACTTTAATTCGCTTGCTGGGCAAATGTTGATCGAAAAGCTTTCTTTTATCCCCTTTCGTTTAAGTTGCAATAATTGGTTGGATTTAGCAGCGCAATTTGTTGATTCACTTTATTCCTGTGCACTTAAAAAATTGCAACTAATGATTTGCATGCAAAATAATTGCGAATTAAATTTAAGCTGATTTGTGGCGTGTAATATTCTGGTCGCAAGCATTACAACAATTTAATTGGCCTTAGGTTAATTTAAGCGAATAATTGAAATAAAATATACACCGTAATTTATGAACACAATTTATAATTGACCATTGATTGAACAAAAATACCACTTAAAAATGCAAGTAAGAAAGCTAAAGTTGAGTTTGCTCGACTACGAGCTACCCGGAAGCTATTTTCAATAGCATTTTAGTCTTAAAATATTCGAAGTTATATGTGGTATATCATTATTTTATACTGAGTAAGCCGCCAGACATTTCCAATAGCGTATTAGTCTTAATATGTAGCAAATTAATGTACTGAAAGGTATATTCGGTATATTAAAATATGAGTGTGTATAAAGTATTTCATAAAGTACAAAATATGTTAGATTGAAAGCTATTAATAGTTCACTTCAGACGTTCTAAGCACACACGCTACCAGGTTTAATAGGCGTTAAAAACATCTTAAAATATACCAAATAATTATACTGAAATCAACATTTAGTATAGCAATATACTATTACTTCCAACGCATACCGCAAAGTACAAAAGATACCATATTGAAAGTAATTTATAAGTGTATAAACTCTGAGTTTGTTGTATATGACCAAAATAATATACTGAATGCTATATTTGGTGTATAAATATACTGAGTTTTTATATGATCAAAAATATAGATTCAGGTGGCCTCTATCTGCCTGTTGCATATATTCTGAGTACATACGCTAGCTACCAGGTATAATAAGCGTTAACAAATATCTTAAAATATACCAAATTAATATACTGCGAGCCATGTTTAGTATATCAATAAACTTTACTGAGTTACCCTTCAGCCATTTTCAAAGCATGTTTGCCTTAAAATATACCAAAATAATATACTGAATGCTACATTTGGTAAATAAATATACTGAATTACCCGCCAGATTGAAAGCAATTATTAACTGCATAAATTCTGAGTTTTTTATATGATCAAAAATATAGATTTATAAGCAGACCTGAGCACATACACTACCAGGTATTAATAGGCGTTAAAGAATTATTGAATAATTCGACAAAAAACTGCCCATCGAAATTGACATTCGATTAAGTAATTAATAAAGTATGCATAATACTATAGTAGCATGAATGATTCAGTGAATGAAATGAAATGTTCATGTTCAATGGAAAAGTGCGAACACAGTTCGATAACAATTCCATTTTTTTTGTACTGTGAGTTTTTGTTGTTGTTGTTGTCGTGTTAACTTTTTTGTGTTTCGTAATTGGCGCATAATAAGAAAGAGTTGAACAAGTGCACGTAACGTGCTCAGCGGTTGTGATAGCGAAAAAGAGTGAGTGAGTGTTTTAGCCGGTTTAAGCCGACTATGAATCACGTGCGACGACGATAGAACGCAAATGTGTTCATCTTTATTTGTCGTATTTTTTGTTGTTGTGGATTTATGCTATTATGGACAACGGCATGATCCAGCTGATGATGATGTTCGACAGCTGGGCTCAGCTGTGTGTGTACAATGTTTTCCACTTAAAAAGGCGTTGCTGCAGTGGGTCAAGTCATCAGTCGTCAGTTGCAACAACACAGCGCAGCACAACCAACAGCCAACAAACCAACAAACGAACAAACCAACAGCCAACAAACCAGCAACCAACAAACGAACAAACCAACAAGCAAATAAATCAATACACAACGAACGACCATCAAGCCAACAACCAACAACAACAATGTCTGCTTTCAGTTTCATATTGCTAACGAGCCTGGTTTTGGTTGCCGTTGCCGATTACTACGGCGACAGTTACGATGACTTCTCGCAGTACGCTCTCGGTCAGTATGGCACAGCGCCATCGGGATCGGCAGCGGAGTACATCTACAGCGATGTGGCGACAGCATATGGCGGCGGATCGGGTTCGGGATCAGGATCGGGATCGGTCAGCTATAATGTTGGTGCCGCTTCCAATGGCGCTGCGTCGTATGCTTATGCTGCTGCTGGGGGACCAAATGGGGCACGAGCAATTGCCGAGGCGCCGGGACCTTACATGCAACCCATTGCTTATTCCGGTTATGGCAAAAAGTATGCGCCAGCCTATGTGACGACAGCGGCGCCAGCAACCACTGTGGCTGGTGCCACAACGGCGGCAACCACGGCAGCAACAGCAGCAACGGCGGCAACGGCGGCAACGAGCGGTTATCCCAGCTATACGACATCGACAACTGCTGATCCGGCAACAACTACGACAACAGCAGCAACCACAACGACTGCAGCAGCAACCACCACAACTGCAGCAGCAACCACAACCACCGAGGCAACCACAACAACAACAGCAGCAACCACCACAACTGCAGCAGCAACCACAACCACCGAGGCAGCCACAACAACAACAGCAGCAACCACCACAACGGCAGCAGCAACCACCACAACTGCAGCAGCAACCACCACAACTGAGGCGCCTTCAACGACAACAACAACAGCAGCCACCACCACAACTACCGAGGCAACCACAACAACTGCCGCTCCCACAACAACGACAACCACAACGACAACAACAGCGGCTCCTACAACGACAACAACCACTGAGGCAGCCACCACAACAACGACAACAGCAGCGCCAACGACAACCACAACAACAACAGCAGCAACAACGACTACAACAACAGCTGCACCAACAACGACAACAACCACAGAGGCAGCAACGACAACCACAACAGCGGCAACCACAACAGCAACAGCAGCTTCGACCACAGCAGTAAGTATAACGAATGGCAGGCTCATTGGCTAAGCAACTCTCAACTATCTCTCTCAACTTTCTCTTAACTTTTTCTGAAATTTCTCTCACTCTCTCTCTCTCTTTCTCTACCCCAACCTCGCCTACTCCCTCTCTCTCTCTCTCTACAGGGTATAACCATTACAATCACGCCTACAACTGGAATTTCTCTATGCACTGGCACCGTAAGAACCATCGTTGTGCCTTTGGGTGTTCTTACCATCACATTCACAACATGCTAAGTAGAAGCAACAACAACGACAACGACAGCAACAACATTCGAAAATGAGCTAACCCCAAAAACAACTAACTTATTTCTAGCTACTACTAATAATCTTAAATAACTATAAATATTTTCAAAGTCATAACTAAATTCCTCGACATTTAACAATCAATAAAAAAGAGAAAAATAAATAAACTTGTTTACAATAATTTTTAATGTTCCATAATTTATTGTTGAGTTGTTTAATATGCTCGGTCAATCGACAACTCGAGCAAGTTTTTTTTTTTGTCTGCTCGCTGAATTGAACTATAGCATTAAATTGGATCACTTCACTTATCGAGATCGAAATACACACACACACACACACTCGCACACACACATGAACAGGTGTTTGGCATTGCTTGACATCCAATGTGATTTCGCTGATGTGTAACAATCGGATTATAGAGTATGCAACGACTTAAAGTACACAAGCAAGGGAAGCAATGAAAAGCAAAATAAAAGTGTAAAGTCTGTAAAAACCAAAAAAAACTAAGTGCATGAAAATTTCAAAAACAACAACTAATAGAGTATGCACGAATTCAAAGGAACTGAAAATAAGAAGAACATTAAAATCTAAATGTTAGAAAACACATCTTATCAATAAGAGTTCAAAAGTTTTATTGTTTTATTGTTTCTTTTTTGGACTAGTTATTTATTATTTATTTCTTTACTGTTTTACCATTTTATTTCAGTTTTTCAGTTGTCTGAAATATCAGCTCGACTATCTGAGTTATAAACGAAAACTCTCAAATTTAGATAAAAATTTTAATAAGAATTACGATGGATTACAGAATTTTATAATCTAAATCTACGTTATAATAATAATAATAATAATAATATAAATATTTAGATATTGTATATAAGAATATAATTATTTAATTTTCTTATAAGCTAGATACAGAGTATCTGAGTTTCGTCACACTTCAGCTTTAGCTAAAATCCTAGTTGATTTTCCCATTTTTTGTTGTTGTGCCTCAGCTCTTTGTTTTTCATATTCAATTTGGTGTTTTCCTATTTTTCTATTTTCTCGCGGCATTTGGCGCTTTGTTGTTGGCCATTGTTCGCGCTTATCTACCGACAATAAAGTGGCATTAAAAAGCTTAAAAAACGCAAAGAAGCATAGAAGCAGAGAGACAATAGACCGTAGACTAAATGGGAAATGTTTACGCTTTTGCCATGTAGTAGATTGGCATTGCGGAAATTAAGAATAGGCCATCGCCTGATGCCAGCGGCAACACTTTGCATGACAAACAAAATACATTTAAATTCAAAATTGTCTCCTCAACTTTCATCCTGTTTCGCTGTTTTTTTATTTTTTGCTTTATAATTTTTGTCCTTTCGTTTTTTTTTTTTGGGTTTCTCCTTGATACATCAGGTACACACAAATTATAATTTATTTTTGTCATTAACGCGGTGTCCTCAAGTGGCCTCAAACATAAAGACTATACAAATGGTCCTTGACTTTTACTCTTTAATTGTAATCTGTGCGTTCGCTATTAATTTTGTTTATGTTATGCAAGGACATGCGTTCTCCCTTGTCACTTCCTTAGCCCTGAATTTGTACCTTTATTAAAGCAAAAAGGTTCATTGTATTAAAATAAACAAATGTAAAATTGTCAATTTTGAATTTCTTCTGTTTCGAATTTACTGTCTTACTTTTTAATTTCAATTTACCCTTCTCCATTGTCACTTTATTAGCAATGAGTCTGTCTAGGATTTAATTAGATTTTCGCAATTCGCCAAATGTTGTACAATGAAAACAACTGGGGAAAAGTTGATTGAGTTCATTTCATTCACACCACAATTTCTTTCATTGCCCAACTCAGATCTCAGCATTTATTTTTTTTGTTTCTTTTGGTTATTTTTAACTCTTTCGAATTCGTCTAAAACAATTTATAATTGAATTGAATTTCATTTCATTTTACTTTGATTTGATTCGTTCACCACCCTTGAGGCACTTTACGCTTTTCCTCAATTGTTGCCAATAATTTTGCTCATTAAAAGTTTTAACGAAAATCACAAGAACACGCTGAGGGCATTCGCAGGTGTGTCTAGGCTCTAACGACACTTTAAATACCCTTCATCAAAGAGTTGTTTACTTTTGAGCTAAAGTAAATCTATATTTCAATTATAATTGTCAAATATTAAAGTTTATTTTCCGTTTTTTATTTTGGTTTAAATAACTTATACGTTCAGAGAGTTGTTTGTTTTTGAATTAAAAGAAATCTCTATTAGTATCATATTCTTATTTACAATTTCTGTAAAATACTAAAGATTTTTTCTTTATTTCTTTTAAGAACTTATATGCTCTCGCTGTAGTCTGGAAATGTAAATGAACAACCGAAAGTCAAGGCAACTCTTTTCAGTTTTTCTCACACCTCTCGACACGACGCAAAGGTAAACACACAGGTGACCAGAAAGCGAGCGCGAGAAAAACGAACGAACGAACGAAAAGCGAAAAATTGGCTAAAATCTTGAATTGTGTTGAAATTTAAAAGACAGCTGCTTGTCTCGGCCACACCCGATAACAGTTATCAATGTGTCCAAAAGCCAATTGTTCTCTGCCATCGACCATTGTTGTTGTCGGCGCCAAGAGCAGCGACAGAAGCTTCATCTTAAGCCGGTTATCGACAAGCTTTCAAGTCACATAAATCAACATATTTCATTCCATTTTTTTTTCTTGTAGCTTTTTGCATACCCTAAAGATGAGTTAAGGCAGCTTAAGTGTGGCATATGGAAGAAGTAAAAATAAACAAATTAAGAAAAATCACTTGCAATAAATTTGTGATATCAAATGAGATTTCATGAGTTTGTAAAATCAAATAAAATACAAAGTGTAAGTATAAAATAAACTATGAAATAATGTAACGATAAAAAATATAATCAATAAACAAATTAAGAAAAGTTACTTAGAATAATTTTGTAGAGTAAAATGTGATTGTTATGCAAAAAAAAATATATAAAAAAATATAAAATAAATATTCAGTTTTTATATTATTATTCGCATACAAATTATTGAATCTAAATCAATCTTAATATTAATATGAAATAAATATATCTATTTTATATCCATTACAAACTTAAAAATAAAATAACATGAACAATGTCATTAAGAAGTATATCAAATAAACAAATTTGAACAAATTACTTGAAATAAATTTGCAAAATAAAATTAAATTTCAATGCGAACAAAATAAAACAATCTGAATATATTTTACTTAAGTAATTTTTTGTAGGGTATTTAGAAGTCGACTACTGCATGACTCAACGCTGCTTACGTCTTATATTTTTTAATAAATTTGCTTAGCTGGGCAAATATTTTATTTAAATTTCAGAGGGCATAAATCAAAGCCGTCGCGATATTCGCAAAATCCCAGCAAAAATTTGAAGGCGTGGTCGCATTGTAAACGTTGCTCAGCTCAGCTCAGCTCATCGCAGCTTGATTCAGCGCAAATTTGATTTGATTCCGTTCGCTTTGAATTGATATTTATGGCCCTAAAATTGGCTTACACGCATTGCGTATACGCAAAGTTGCCGTCGTTGTTGTTGTTGTTGTTGATGTTTACAATTAAGCAAAAGATGTGAGGCAACCAAGCAGAGACTGTGGCAAATGCCACTTGCCGGCACGTAAAACGTGTGTTTATTATTTTTATTGCTCTTGATTACTTGAACTTGGCCGAAAAGTATTTTGCACTTGACTCTCGCTCTCCTCCTTCCGCTCTCTCTCTCTCTCTCCCACTCTCTTTTTCTTTTGCCTGCTGCCGATGGCGGAAATCAAATGAATCGATTAATGCGCCACAATTTACGACACCTGCTCCGGTTGAGGTCGCTCTCTTTCGCTCTCTGTCTGCCACACTTTGGGGCATTGCATAAATTTTGCTGGCGCCTGTCATTGACATGGGTAAATATACCTACTTTATATATGTACATATGTATGTTTATGTATTCGTACTATCGGCTCATGATTTTGTAATCCTATTTACGACCTGGGCTTAAAGCTGCCATCAATTGGATGCAGCCAACTGGTTTCATAATAAATACAGATTTACTTTTCCGCCCAACTAATCAATTCTCAGCTCCAAAGCAGCTGCAACAAAAGTTCGTAAATTGCAAAGTCATTGCTCAAGAAAAAGTGCAACGATGGAAAACAAAATGCATGAAAAACGAAAGATTTTCTTTGCTGAGAGCAACAGGCAGCTAAAAATTTACATATACGAGAACAATATACACAACTAGACTAAACAGAGCAAATTATTTATGTATTTAGCACAAAGTGGAAATCGTTTGAAGACGAAAAAAAAAGAAAATAAATGAATGGAAATGCAGTTTGCACTTTGCAACGTTTTCATTCAAACGTTGCACATTTTTGGCATCATTTTTCAAGGGATTATCGAATGTTCAAATTACGTTCTTTGCAATGTTGCTGCAACATTGTTGTTGGTCGTAACGGTGATCAATTGTCGTTGCTGCTTTCATTCCATTTTCATATCTACTATCTTTTATCGCTCTCTTCACACCGTTACAGCACTTAATTTCGGCGACTTCATGTTACGATTGCATCACACTTGAGCTTAGCGTTTTATTCCCCATGGAGTACACATATTTTTTATTAGCGGCAACAGCTAAGGTGATATAGAAATGTCCTTATAAACGCAGAGAACTCAGAGTGAGAGAGGTTGATAGAGGTTGAGATAGAGCTATATTTTGTTGGTAACAGTATATTAGGTACACAATAAGGTGTACTTTAGTATTTTTTTGGATATTAATTTAGTAGTATTTGAATGTAAATGTAGTATATCAATATTCCAAATATCCCTTTATTATAAAGAATATAGTATATTCAATTGACAAATCTGTATATTTTAAACTCAATTAGTAGTATATCAGTATACCAATTATTGCCACAGAGATTTGAGAGTGAGATGAGAGAGAGAGAGAAAAATGTGTTTCTTTTGGCATATTTTAGTATTTTTTGGTATATTGAGTTGATATTTTGGTATTCTTAATTGATTTGGTATGTTTTGAATGCAGTTGTATATCAATATATCAAATATTGTCTGAAGTATTGTTTGGTATATTAAGTTGGTATATTCATTTGACAATTAGGTATATGTTTTACCCAACGGTGTGTTTTGAATGAATTAATACATCAATATACCAAATATTACCTTAGTATAAAGAATATAGTATAATTAATTGAAAATTTGGTATATTTTGAACTCAATTGTAGATTAATATACTGAATTTTGTCCTTAGCAAAAACATGTAGTATATTTAATTGACAATTTGGTATGTGATGCATTCAATGGTATATTTTGAATGTAGTAAGAAGTATATCAATATAGTTTATTGGTATATTAATCTGGTATGCTTAAATAATAATACCACTCTAATTTTTTGCTTTTACTGAGATGGGGTATCTGCTATCCTCACAGTCAAATGCACAACAAAAATATGCTCACTGGCAACTAGTTGCGATTATGCATAAATCCGCTTGAAAAGCAAACCAAATAGAGACCGATGTAAAACGAAATTATGTTCAAACATAAATCAGAAACAAAGTGGCCAGTGCTCTGTGTAGCAAGTGGCAAGTGGCAAACAGTAAGCAGCAAAAAATTTGTGTTTTGTTTTCGGGGCACGACGTTGACAGCGACCAATGCCAGCAAAAAGGGCAAGCTTGAATTTGCTGTGTTTGCAGCTGTTGAGCTCAGCCAGCACAACGAAAAAAAAAGAAAGGCAGCCAAAAAAAGAAAATTAAATATACATGAAGCGCACAATTACCAAATTTGTATATTTAATGTGTGCAAGTGTGCAAGTGTGTGTGTGTGTGTGTGTGTGTCGACGGCAATGAAATTCAATCCAGTGTCCATTTCTTGTAATTTCTTTTTGTGTTCCATGTTGTTTGTGTTGGCATAAAAATTTAATAAGCGCCCAAAAGTCGGCTACAATAAAACGTGAGTTGTAGTTGCCGTCGGAGACCGGTAAATTCATAAGCTTTCGTCCGCCTGTCCGTCCATCCATCCGTCTGTCCGTCTGTCTGTCTGCCTGTCCGTCTGTCCGTTTCCCCCCACCTGAAATTATGCTATTAAAAAAAAGAAAACAAGAGGAGCACAACACGAAATGAGCGAATGATGCGAGCAGCACTTGAACACAAATTGACATAGGACCCACAGAACACATACTTTAGCCTACGACGGACAGGTATCCCGCCTAGGCACTTAGCCACAGGCAATAACAACGACAAATTCGAAGGGAGATGGTTACACACACGTATAGTATGGTATGTGACCATAGCGCAATATATGTACATATATGGCACCAGCAGACTGTCGCCTCATTAGTCACGCCCAGAAAAAAAAAGCAAGTAAGAAAACTACAGTTGAGTGTGCTAGACTTTGAGATACTAGCTACCAATTTTTAATCAAAGCGAAACAGTGCGGTACTTATTTTACAATATACCAAACTAGTATACCGCAAAAATACTACTAATATACCAAATATAGTATTGATATAGTACTACATTAGAAATAAATACTCATTTTAAAATATACCGAATATACCACAAAAATACTAAAAATATATTTGGTTTATTGAAATACCAAAATATGCCACAACGTGCGAAAAATATGTTTATTGATATAGTACTACATTCAAAATTTACCATAGAGTGCAAAATATACCATAGTTAGTATATTGATATAGTACTACATTCAAAAAATACCATACTGTGCAAAATATACCATATTATCAGTCAAAGTAACTAACATTCGTAGTAAGTAAAGTCTCTAAAATCTAAGTGTTCTTACGGACGGACAGAACAGACGGATGTGGCTATATGGTCTCGACTGATTACGCTGATTAAGAATATATATACTTTATAGGAGATGCCTTCTTCTTTGTCTGTTATATTCATTTCCTGCCGGCACAAAGTTATAATACCCTTCTACCCTATGAGTAGGGGGGTATAAAAATATATATACATATATATAAAAGCCTACGGCAAAGCTTTTTGGGCTAAACTCAACTGTCGGCGATTTCAGGTATAGATTCACATTTTTCTCCCTCCCCATTTCATTAAACCGACAACATGTTGAACACACAAGAGACAACAACATGTTTTATCTATGTATTTGATCCCCCCGTTTTTTTTTTTGATGTATAGATTCCTCAGTTACAATTTTATTAGCTTATCCCAAGTGTCTGGGAAATCAATTTGCACAAAATAATCTTTAAAGCATACTTTGGCACAAGCGTATAAAAATAGAGATATCTTGCTTAGCTAAATATTTTTTTATGCGACTCCTCAAAATATGCTAAGAACTTCATTATTTGTATTCGCTTACTGTGCTGCTATGGTAAAAATGGGAAATTCATTGCTTGAAAACATTTTAGAGAATTTAAATGTATTGGACAATTTTAAAAGTAAAATTTATTAGTTCACTTTTTTATCAACAATTTGAAGAGTTGCATATGAAACTATTAATCAAACTTTGTTGGAAACTTCAAAGTTTCTTAACTTATAAAATAAAGCATTTGCTTTTATTATTCTTGTATATAATAAAAATGTATTTATACATAAGTAAACCGTGTTTTGTCTATACAAAAGCATTTTTAATAGAACTTATATAATTGTTATCTAATCGCAACAAAATTTTTTGTTATTTTTGTTTGTACCAAAACTAAATTGATAAAACTTAATATTTTGTTACCTATATTTTGTTATTTTCTATCATCAATTGGCATAAAAGATTAGTTTCACAAGTTATAGTTAGCCTTGATATTGGTTTAGTAATTTCGAGTTATATATAAAATTGGGTTTGGAAATTTGAGAAAGCAAGAAAATTTCGCAGTGATTTTTGCTAATGCATTTTCATTTATAATTCATAAATATATTTTTCAACTTTCTCCCATCGAGCGTACCTAAAGCGAGGCGCTATAAAGCAGTCATAAAGACCTTAGAAGTTGAGCAGCATATTTCTCTAATAACTTTTTATAGCATGCAAATTGCTTAATTTCACTCAAGGTGCAGAAGCTGTAGAGTTAGCGAGAAGAAAGCACTTTATTTATAAATAAATATTTTACATAACATTTGGCCAAAGCAGTTGGTTTAGTATTTAAGTTAAAGAGAGGCAAGCAACGAAAGTACAAATTTAAAGTCGCGTACATTTTGGAGCGAAGTTATTTGTGGCAAAGTTGGCCATAAAATATTGACATTTATAGCAAAGGGCATTAAATAGTAGCTTACGAAATGTGTGTTTAGATGAATGTTTGTGGCATTGTTGTCACCTACTGAATGCTTTTAATGCTTACATCGAAAGCGGCTTAATAGATTTCGTGGCTGACAAACAATAAGAGGAAGTGCTGCACTCAGGACACGAAAAGTCCTTTGCTTTGCACTCGAGCGATTTTTCTTGCTAAGAATAGCCACAATCACAATTATATATATTATATATCATATTCAATGGCTATTAGAATGAAACGTTTTTCGAGTAGCTGTCAAAGAAATGTGGCTACAATTGGTTGATCAAAGTATTTTTGGCATTGCCCACAATGTTCACTCGCTCGTTGTCTGCGTCATGCGGATGACATTCTAATAAGCAAATGCTAATAAAATGCTTGCACCTGCCATTGACGCGCAGCAAAAGGAAAATGCTCGCAGCGAAAAAAAAGCATTTATCACGCGACGCAAACAATAGAGCACAAAGCAGAAAAAAACAGAAAACGGAAAAAAGGACTCAAGCCAATTGAAAGTCAACTGTGGCTGCTAATGTTGCATTTCCTTTGGCTTTCTCTCCTCCACAACCCACACTAAACTTTTCACACTGAAAAAAGTCAAAGTTCTAAAATCAAGAGCATTCGTGTTAAAAATTGTGTTCTTAAAATAAGATCACTTTAGGAAAAAATTCTTAAAACTAAGAACATTCGTTTGAAAAATGTCAAAATTCTCAAAATAACACCAAAAATTTTAGATTTAGATTACAAAATTCTATCATCCATTGAAATTCCTATAACATTATTAACTAGCTTTGAGTGTCTTCGTTTATAACTTAGTTAGTCGAGCTATCGGAAACCATACTTTATTTTAGTATAAGATAGGAAGTGGTGAGTTCTCAAATACTGCTCGTAAGTGGAGTGATTAGCAGTACAATTACAAATAAAAATAATAAATTGGGAAAAATACACGAGTATAAAGAAAAATAATATAATGAAATGATTTTTTTTATCTTTTCCTCTTCTAAATAAGAACTTGGGTCGTATATCAATTGTTCTTGAAATCAAGTTGTCTTTTCTAACATTAAGATTTTCATGTTCTTGACACAGTTCTTAGACCAAAATTCATAGTACTAAGACCAATATTTTGATTTTAGAACTTTTTCTTTTTTTGTCAGTGCACACTCTTCACTTTCACTTTGTAAATGGCAGCACGACCATAAACAATTACGAAATGTTGCCTGTGGCAGCCTAGACGTGATGCTGTTGCTCACGCTACAGTCCGGCCTATATTGAGCAGACAATATATTTTCAATGTAATAGTATATCAATATACTAAAATGTTGCCTTTATTAAATGGTATATTTCGAATGTAATAGTATATCAATATACCAAGTATTGTCTTTAGTGTAAAGAATGAACTATATTCAATTGATAATTCGATATATTTGGGAGTATTTTGGTATATTTTCATGAAATAGTATATCAATATACTAAAATGGCGCCTTTGGTATATTTAATAGTATATCAATATACCAAATATTGTCTTTAGTATAAGGAATAAACTACTTTCAATTGATAATTCGGTATATTTTGGACTATTTTGGTATATTTTTAATAAAATAGTATATCAATATACCAAATACCGCCGTAAGTGACTGTTTTTTTGCATTTCCTTTGCCACTTCCTCTCCACACTCCTCACTCTCCACTTTCACTTTCTAAATGGCAGCACGACCCTAAACAATTACAAAATGTGTTGCCCCTGGTAGCCTAAAACGTGATGCTGTTGCTCACGCTACAGGCCGCAGGCCTATAATGAGCAGACGCTTGGGATGTTCGTTGCCGTTGTTGTTGTTTTTGTTGTTGTTGGACTGTGGTTAGACAGCGGTTAGGCAGCTAATCGAATCAGCAGAAAAAACCACAAGAGTGAGAGGGAGAAAAAGAAAGCAATACATTGTTGCTCAACGACATACGTTGCGTATACGCAACATGAACACATTTGCGACTATTTTCGATTCGAAAAGGCGGCAGCAGCAAAGAAATCAGTTTTTGTTTATTTTGCGCCCAGAAACATGAATGTATTTTTAACCCATATTTATACAAGCGGCATTCGGCTAGCGGGGGTTACGGGTGTTACAAGGTTCGAAAGATTGCCGCCGCTTGCGTTCGTTGTTACGTCTGTCAACGTCTTGCGCATCAACATTCTTTTTGCCGCCCACAAAAATTTATGGACCTGGGCACAAAATGACGTCCCAAAGCCGCAAGGGGCAACGAGTAAAAGTAATGGCGGCAACGGTTTCGGTTTGTTGTGAATGAATAAATCATAAGTGCATCATTCAGAACACGGCACACTCACACAAAAAGGAAATTGCACTTCAAGTCACATGAAAGTCGAAAGTCGATCAGAAATTGTCTTCCAATTCGGTTCCAAGAAAAAAAAACACACACACAAAATGAAAACAAAAGCATATTTTGGACTGACGCGTGGCAAGACGAATGGATTCAATGGCACGTGAAATTTAATGCTATTTCCCATTAATAGCAAACAAATAGAATTCACTTATACGGATATTAAGTATACGCGTGTTTGTCCCCCACTCCGCTTACCTGCTCAACAAGCTCTTGGGGCCATCTGCACGCGATGTACTTGGGCTATTTGTTTATGTTTTGTTCTTCTTATGATTATACTTGTTCTTGCTTTTGGCCTTTTTTTTGTTGGGATCTTTGCTTTTGTGATTATAGTTGTGTGCCTGCCCAAGCACTTGAAGACAAACAACTAAATTATTTGCACTCACTTTTATTTACTTACGATTTAAGATAGATTTATGCTCTCGATGTAAGTATCTTTGCGCGCCAAAAAAACAACCAAAATAACAATAAAAAACAACAACAAAAATATTTGTATAGCCAAAGGCAAGGAAATTGTTGAACAAGTTTTCTAGTTGCCGCCGAGTGAGTGTGCGACAACCGTTCGCCACAACAGCGAGTTGGTAAGTGAAGCCAAGCCGCATTCTGAAGCTGTGCATTCCCCGACCTGCAGGACCTTTACCTTTATCCCAAAAGATACGCTGGCAAGCAGTGCAAACTGTTATACGAGGGTGGTTCGAATCATCATGTCTTTTCTCTTCCATCTTGTTACAAATATATTATGTCAACATTATACACTAGCGGATAGTTTTTAAACAAGCAAGAAAGCTACAGTCGAATGTGCAAAAATATTAAAATAAACTGAAGGCTTTATTTGAAATATTGGGATTTACTACAATTAAAATACTAAAATAAAAGAGTGCCATATTATTCTTAAACTATACTAAATTAATATACCACAAAAATACTAAAATATACTAAAGGCTTTATTTTGAATATTGGCATAGTACTGCATTTAAAGTATTACCTGATTATTATTTTTATTCACTTTTTTCTAAATATCAATTATTGAGCATATACGATGATATAAGTGAAATTTTCAGAAAATAGTTACGTCTAAAAAATAACTATTAAATAACTCTATATTTATTTTGGTACTTGCTGATTGAATCATTCAAAATGCTATTCATACAGGAATAAAAAGTTGAAACCTTTTTATTGCAAACTTTACAATAGTCTAATAGACAACATGTTGAATTGAAGTTCAAATCATACTTGGGTCATTCAAATTTCTATATTTTGTGCACATTTCATAATAACAACTAATGCGATAATTTCGCAGCAATTTAGAATTAAGTCATGTTTAAAGACCTTCAAACAGGTGTCAAATAACAATTTAAAGACGCGCTAACCAACACACAAAGCAGTCAACAAAACGTTTATGTAGAAGCAGCAACAGTTTTATGAAGTCATTGCTCAAAGTATTAGCAAACACGACAAACGTGTTAAGCTCCCCATTTGTGAGGACATTGGTTGCCCCTTTTGTGGAGTGTTGTTGTTGGTACTTTGATGCTGTGCACTGCTTGCACGACTGCTTGACGCGGTATTTGAAAGCATGCTAATAGTAAGCAGTGCCACATGCGATAAGCAGTTGAGCAAGTAGTGTATTTAGCACAGTAGCAAATGGAACTAAATGGCAAATAGCGATTACATTGTTTAATTAAATTAAAACAAAGGAAAGAACAAGAAGAAAGAACTGAGGGTCAGGGACTTGGAGATGAATGCTTGGCAAACCCAACACACACCGCAAACGTCTGCAAGTGCGACGCAATCAAAGTCGGCTGCTGGTGCCAAGCAAAGCTTTACATGTGGCCACGGGTCGGGCACGTAATGCGTCTCTGCCAGCGATAGCGATAAGGTGTGGTGTCTATACAAACTTCTCTTTGACTGCTGACTGACTCTGACTGACTAACTGGGTTCTAGTTGCATGTATAAATAGCCAGTGTAAGCCCAGCTAAGCATATCATTGCTAAAGTACACCTTCGACTTTAAGATGTGCCCAACAAGAACAACAACAACTCATCAGCTCAGTCTCATTGTGGTGCTGCTCTTTGGCTGCCTGGCTGCCGATGCTCAGCGCTGTCAGGACTATCAGGATACACAGCAGCAGACGTTGTCCTGCGGCGGACGAGCTCTGTGTGCCACAAACGGCCATTGCTATCGCCGCTTTAGCAACATTTGTTGCCTCGAGGCACACAATTTGCAGCGCATGTTTGCAGGCCAAAATGGTGAGCTTAGATTCCCAAAATCGATTTCATAATTTGTTTGTAATTCTTCGCTATCATTTTTGTAGAATTTATCGTCGTGGATATGCAACACTGTTTGCCAGCGTCGACGTGGTACGACTACAGCATACCCTATAGTCCGCCACGCTTTGTGAACTATGGCTATGAATCGCAATATGATTATGCCGCTCCTCCACAACGTCAGCCGCAGGTGTACAATCCCTATAGATACCACAGTCAGCAGATCTTTTCGCAGTCGAATAGAGCAGGCGTTGCACACGCTTGGAATCCTTATGCAGCGCCTGCCTCGCAATACGCCACAGGCCAAACGTCTGCGCCCAGTTATTATGTTCAATTGCTCACCTCAACACCTAGCACAGCGTACACAACACCTTCCACAACACCTTCCACAACAGCTGAAACAACACCTTCCACAACTACTACTACGACTCCTGTCACAACTTCCTCTACAACAGAGTCCACAACACCTTCTACAACGCCTTCAACAACACCTTCAACAACGCCTTCTACAACGCCTTCAACAACGCCTTCAACAACGCCTTCAACAACGCCTTCAACAACTCCTTCAACAACGCCTTCAACAACGCCTTCCACAACGCCTTCAACAACGCCTTCAACAACTCCTTCAACAACGCCTTCAACAACGCCTTCCACAATGCCTTCAACAACGCCTTCAACAACACCTTCAACAACACCTTCAACAACGCCTTCAACAACGCCTTCAACAACGCCTTCAACAACGCCTTCAACAACGCCTTCAACAACGCCTTCAACGACGCCTTCAACAACGCCTTCAACAACGCCTTCAACAACGACTTCAACAACGTCTTTCACAACGCCTTTCACAACGCCATCTACAACGCCTTTCACTATAATATTCCCAACTATTCCTAATTTGTTTGAAGCTAAGGTTGCAGTTGTTGCCGAAGACATCGAAAAGGGCGATGCAGCTATCGATTCTGTTGCAGATGAAATCGAATCTGATGCGGCATCACTTGGCAAAAAAAGGCCAACTACACCGAAAACAACAACGACTACATTAAAAACGACTACTCCTAAGACAACAAGAGCTACTTGTGAACATACATCTATAACAACTTCCACTACGCCCTCCACAACAGCACCCACGACACCTTCCACTACGCCCTCCACAACAGCACCCACGACACCTTCCACAACACCTTTCACAACTCCATTCACAACACCATCCACTACACCTGCCACAACACCTTCCACAACTCAATCAACGACACCATCCACAACACCCTCCACAACACCTTCGACAACACCCTCGACAACACCATCCACAACACCCTCTACAACACCCTCCACAACACCTTCTACAACACCTTCCATAACACCTTCGACAACACCCTCCACAACACCATCCACAACACCTTCTACAACACCCTCTACAACACCCTCTACAACACCCTCTACAACACCCTCTACAACACCCTCTACAACACCCTCTACAACACCTTCTACAACACCTGCAACAACACCCTCTACAACACCCCCTACAACACCTTCCACAACACCTTCTACAACACCTTCCACATCACCTTCAACAACACCCTCTACAACACCTTCGACAACACCTTCTACAACACCTTCAACAACACCTTCCACATCACCTTCAACAACACCCTCTACAACACCTTCCACAGCACCTTCAACAACACCTTCTACAACACCTTCAACAACACCTTCCACATCACCTTCAACAACACCCTCTACAACACCCTCTACAACACCTTCTACAACACCTTCAACAACACCTTCCACAACACCTTCTACAACACCTTCAACAACACCTTCCACAACACCCTCTACAACACCTTCAACAACACCTTCCACAACAACTTCGACAACACCTTCAACAACATCCTCTACAACACCTTCAACAACACCTTCCACAACACTTTCGACAACACCTTCAACAACATCCTCTACAACACCGTCAACTACTCCATTAACCACCGCTTCAACAACAACACCATCCACTCCATCACCAATTGATGCCGTAAGTACAAGTCTTCCACACTGCTTCTGCGCTCCGCATATCCAGTTAACACTCTTTTTTAATTTACCCAATAGAATATTCTAGCGACCATGGTCATTACAAGTTTCGACGGTCAGGTTTTGAGACTATCGCTGACAAAGCAAGTGATCGATCCCATCAACGGCAACAAGACATGTGTGGCGACAACAACACTGCTGATAACAACCAAGGAGTGTCCAACGCCACAGCTGCTCACTGGCTGCTTGATGAGCACCTCAACAAGTGCCACAACAACGACAACGACGAGAACACCAACAACAACATCAAGAAATTCCGCTTCCTCTTCTCCAGTGTATTATCCAACTCGGGCGAACCCCGCCATCGAAACAGCGTATAGAACACCTATACATAAACCGTATAGCTATCGTTATGGCTATGCCTATGACACTAATTATGGTCTTGACACTCCCTCTAGTTCCGCTTCCCGTTCCTATCCAAACGATGATGCATATGCTTCGGCTTCGGCTTCCGCCTCGGCTGCGGCTTCTGCTTCGGCTTCGGCGGCTTCCCCCTTTGTCTGGTCGCGTTACTACAGTCGTCGCTAACCTACCGCAATAATATATACATATATCATACTATACTATAAATTTTATACTTTTTTATACCGTTCAGTTTAATAAAAAAAACTTTAAAAGAAATAACGCTAAAATTCTTAAACAAAATTTTACTCAGAGAATGAATTTGTATTCTTTTTTACTTTTTTTAATAGCTAACACGTGTCTCGCTACGTGACATTTGATACATCATCATCAAATGCACAATGGTTAAAGACCTGCGTATCATTTAAATATTAAATTCTTTGCTCGTTAATTGGTTTCAAATGATTTCGTTTATTATCAAGTAACCTAAATAATTAGTAAATTTATTTCCGAATAACAAATACAAATTGTTAGCAATGCACACACACCGATATTATTTTACTTTGAGCTTCATGACTGGTGTCAAATGTTTTTATGCGCTCGTCATTAAATTCTTCTTCAGAAATGTCTCTTTAGATAGGCCAAGAATCAGTCAATGAGCTCATTGCATTGCTTGCAGCTCGTATTCGGCAACCGTGAGTTTATCTGCTGACCTTGGCAATTGTCAATAATAAATAATATTTATAATAATAACGTTATTATCGCATTTTATTGCGTGTTTAGCCAATTACTCATTATCATTCGCAGTAAATTCGTAATTCATATTAATTCACAAAATAATTTTCCCATGACAAAAAAAAAATTAAACAATAAAAAACGTTTTTGAATAATGCGAATAAAATGAAGATAACACAAAAAGAATTTCATAACCAAAAAAAAACTGAAAAATATAAAATAAACAACCGAAACACATCGAAGCTAGTTTAGCAAACAGTCTGGGGCAACATTCAGTTAATATTGAAATATATAATAACCGAAATGGAGCTCGAGACACGTAGACATTGCAATGATATGAAGGCATACGCCACTTGGGGGAGGGTTCAACTCTATAAAAAGCGCAGCCTGCGCTAGGCAAACCTCATAGTCAACCTGTGAAACATCCCCCGTAATGTTGTTATTCCATTTGTTGTGCTTTCTGTGCGTCCTTTCAGTCGGCTGGAGCTATGGTGGTTATGGAGCACCCGATTACTATTCTTCATCTTGTGATCATATCGTCTGTCCGACGACCAAAAGTGAAGTTTGCGCCAAGTCACGCATGACAAATCAGGAGGCGACATTTGACAACGAATGCGCAGTACGACACTACAGCTGTCTCTATGTGGAATGTGAGTTGCTATTAATAAAATGTAATAAGAGTGTATTAATAGATAATGTTTACAGCTTGGCAAATCATTAATCTGGGATCCTGCGAGTGTCCCACGCAGTGCTTCAGCAGATGTAAACCGATTTGCGCCGCATTGGGCGAAGAACTGCGAACTTTTAACAGCAGCTGCGAGCTACGACAATATAGATGCTTTTCCGATGAACGTGAGTCTTGAGTTTAGTCTTAACTGTGAATTAATCTTGTTGAACTTTAAATAACCAATTGTTTTTTTTTAATATTCTTATAACAATTTCATCTGTCCACGCATCTTATGCAGCTTGGATTCAAGTAACGAATGAACACTGTGGCCTGCCAAATCCTTTCTATGGTTCACCGCCCTACGGATATCAGCCTTATGCTGCGCCTCCAGTTTATGGACAACAGCCACCTGCATTTGGTCCTCCTTTGCCATTGACGTACCACAATGCAGGCTACTACAATCCCCAACCGAATACGAATGCGCAATCTCAACAACTACCGTATCACGTGTACATCTCAAGAGATTCGCTGCCCACCGAATCAATGGATGCATTTGGCTACACAACATCGACTTCAACTCCATCTTCAACAACAGTGTCATCGACAACACCAACGACAACTACCTCGACTACACCTTCGACTACGCCTTCGACTACGCCTTCGACTACTCCTTCGACTACGCCTTCGACTACTGCATCGACACCAGATTCAACTACACCTTCAACAACAACAACCACGACCTCAGATACAGCTTCGACTACAGATACAGGCTCCGGAGACTCCGGTTTAGGCGAATCCAAGCTGAAAGTTGAAAGTTTCAGGTTAAATGTGGCAAATGATGCTGCAACAGATCCAACAACAGTGTTGACAACGGAGTCCACAACACCTTCGACTACAGTTTCCACAACGGATTCAACAACAGATTCAACAAACGTATCCACAACAGATTCTACAACAGTGTCCACCACACCTTCGACCACAGCGTCGACTACAGCTTCCACAACAGATTCAACAACACAATCCACAACGGAGTCCACAACACCCTCGACTACAGCATCCACTGCAGAATCTACTACAGCATCCACAACAGATTCAACAACAGTATCCACAACGGAGTCTACATCACCTTCGACTACAGTTTCCACAACGGAATCAACATCTGTTTCCACAACAGAGTCCACAACACCTTCAACTACAGCATCCACAACAGATTCAACAACAGTATCCACAACGGAGTCCACAACACCTTCGACTACAGTTTCCACAACGGATTCAACAGCTGTATCCACAAAAGATTCTACAACAGTGTCCACCACACCTTCGACCACAGCATCAACTACAGTATCCACAACAGATTCAACAACAGTATCCACAACGGAGTCCACAACACCTTCGACTACAGTTTCCACAACGGAATCAACATCTGTTTCCACAACAGAGTCCACAACACCTTCAACTACAGCATCCACAACAGATTCAACAACAGTATCCACAACGGAGTCCACAACACCTTCAACTACAGCTTCCACAACAGATTCAACAACAGTATCCACAACAGAGTCCACAACACCCTCGACTACAGCATCCACTGCAGAATCAACTACAGCATCCACAACAGATTCAACAACAGTATCCACAACGGAGTCCACAACACCTTCTACTACAGTTTCCACAACGGAATCAACAACTGTATCCACAGCAGAGTCCACAACACCTTCAACTACAGCATCCACAACGGATTCAACAACTGTATCCACAACGGAGTCCACAACACCTTCAACTACAGCATCCACAACGGATTCAACAACTGTATCCACAACAGATTCTACAACAGCATCGACTACAGCTTCCACAACAGATTCAACAACAGTATCCACAACAGAGTCCACAACACCCTCGACTACAGCATCCACTGCAGAATCAACTACAGCATCCACAACAGATTCAACAACAGTATCCACAACGGAGTCCACAACACCTTCGACTACAGTTTCCACAACGGATTCAACAGCTGTATCCACAACAGATTCTACAACAGTGTCCACCACACCTTCGACCACACCTTCAATTACAGCTTCCACAACAGATTCAACAACAATATCCACAACGGCGTCAACAACACCTTCAACTACAGCATCCACAACGGATTCAACAACTGTATCCACAACAGATTCTACAACAGCATCGACTACAGCTTCCACAACAGATTCAACAACAGTATCCACAACAGAGTCCACAACACCCTCGACTACAGCATCCACTGCAGAATCAACTACAGCATCCTCAACAGATTCCACAACAGTATCCACAACGGAGTCCACAACACCTTCGACTACAGTGTCCACAACGGATTCAACAACTGTATCCACAACAGATTCTACAACAGAGTCCACCACACCTTCGACCACAGCATCGACTACAGCTTCAACAACAGTATCCACAACGGCGTCCACAACACCTTCGACTACAGTTTCCACAACGGATTCAACAACTGTGTCCACAACAGATTCTACAACAGAGTCCACCACACCTTCGACCACAGCATCGTCTACAGCTTCCACAACAGTATCCACAACGGCGTCCACAACACCTTCGACTACAGTTTCCACAACGGAATCAACAACTGTATCCACAACAGAGTCCACAACACCTTCAACTACAGCATCCACAATAGATTCAACAACAGTATCCACAACGGAGTCAACAACACCTTCGACTACAGTTTCCACAACGGATTCAACAACTGCATCCACAACAGATTCTACAACAGTGTCCACCACACCTTCGACCACACCTTCGACCACAGCATCGACTACAGCTTCCACAACAGATTCAACAACAGTATCCACAACAGATTCCACAACACCTTCGACTACAGCATCCACTACAGAATCGACTACAGTTTCCACAACGGCTTCAACAACATTATCCACAACTGACTTAACTACGGAGTCAACGACAGACACAATTACAACTTCAACGACACCTTCAAGTTCCAATGTACAATTGAAACGATTGAGCAAGAATATAGCAATCAGTATTACAAATACGACAACCACACCTGCAACAGCAACAGACTCAACAACGCCAGCAACAACAACATCATCGACAATTGCAAGAATACAATCGACTGCGTCTTCAACACCAACTCCCGAATTTCAGGTAATGAGAATGAGCGAATCGCAAGATGCGGCAGCATTAATACCATCGACAGCTTCAAGGGAATTGACTATAAGAGGACATAAAATCCATTTGCCAGAACAAGATGTTGCAATAATTCTAATTCCGTAGGGAAACACTCAACAATAATTATAAGCAACGATTCACATTAAAACACTAAGAACCAAACTCTTTAAAATTGTAAAAGCGAAAGCAATATTGTTACTCTCATCATATAATAATAATCGAATATTTCAATTAATGAAGTTTGTCTGACGTCTTCTCATCAGAATTTTCCCATCATTTAATCATCTAATGGCTTATCGTGGTCATTATTTCATAATAATCAGGTTTAGAGCACACAAAAGCTCGTTTTTTGATTGAGAGATTGGTTTTTGGGTTCCATTTTAGGCGGTGTATTGTATGCCTCCATCTCTTAAAACGTTGTTTATAAATTCGGTATTTAATTGCCAATTGTCTCAATTTTCTTTTTAGAATCCTTCGCACGCTTAAATACTTAAGTAGTTTGCCATACTTTCTAGTTCCATCAGACAAAACCCATTGCAGTAATTGATTACAAATATACGAGAGTAATGAATTTGCAGTCATCATCCTATTTAAATTCTTAATTGTACTTTGATTCCTTATTTCAAGGAACCGATATTTCCAGTCATTAGCTATGAATTGCATCCAGCCTTGTCGCAAGGGTCCAACGATGTGATTGGTTCTTTGAAGATTCGTTAGCTTCTTGTTATCGACAGTTATTATTTGTATAACCGCATCATAGGTATTATTAATGTTTCCATCTGTTGCACTGTTTAGCGACAAACATAAGAGGCACATCAATAGCTGTAATTGAATTTAGATTAACCCTAAAAATCTATTTGTTTACATGATATTTACCACGTTGATAATACACTGCATTTTTATGCAGAACAAAATATTCTTACTGTCACAAAAAACTTGACTGATGTTTGATTTTTCATTCGCTTGAGATTTGAAAGCTTTTGCTTGGTCAACACAATTTGCATTAAAATTTGTTAAAGCGACAACTGACAAAAAATAAATAAGTAATTTGTAATTTCGTTGGGGGGAGGGGTAGACAACGTTGGTCAGTTTATTTATTTACTTTTCGGTTTTTTGTAAAGCTGGCTTTGGAATTGGTTTTGGATTTGCAATAGGTTTTGCGGTGGATGTTCCATTTTCGTTTACCACCTTCAATTCGGTTTCAGTAGCGTTAGCAGACTTTGTATTGATCTCGACAGTTGCTTTAGTATTGTTGTTGGGTTTGGGAGTTGTACTATTGACAGCCTCCTCGGTGGTACTGCTGTTCTCCGTGCTGCTGCTAAGGCTTTTAACAGCCTTGTTGGTAGGCTTAATGATAGCGTTGGCTGCAGCCTTCCTGGTAGAGCTGTTTGCAGCCTTGCTGGTAGTGCTCTCGACAGCCTTCATGGTAGGGTTGCCAACAACTTTGTTAGTAGCCTTAATAATGTTTTCAGCCTTGCTGGTAGGGTTGACAACAACCTTGCTGGTAGGGTTGACAACTACCTTGCTGGTAGGGTTGTCTACAACCTTGCTGGTAGCCTTAATGATAGGCTTGCTTGCAACCTTCTCGGTAGTGCTGTCTGCATTACTGCTCGATTGTTCAGTGGTGGTGGAGGTGGTACCATAAGGCACAAAAAAGAAGCTGTAAGTAGTTTTCGCAGTGGTTGTCGTCGGTGGTGCCAAAGTGGTTTCCACAGTAGAACTGGTGTACGGCAGACCTGTTGTCGTCGACGTTGTGGGTTTCGGTGTCGTTGTTGTTGTCGTCGTCGTCGTCGTCGTGGTTGTTGTGGTGCTGGGCGGCGTGTCGGTGACAGTGCCCACCCCTGGTAAATATAGCGACAAGCTGGAGTCGGTAATCTCGTTATAGTCCTCACCCACATCGGGTATGTTGTACACACTGTAGGCGTTAACGGCACGCGCCACCGAAACACCCGGATTCACATGGCTTTGGTACTCGTGAAATTGCATTGGCACCGGCGTCGTTGTGCTCGTTGTTGTTGTCGTCCTCGGTGCTTCGGTTCTCGGCAATTGGCTCGTCGTCGTCACTGTCGCTGTGCTGCTCTCGGTCGGTGCCATTGTTGTGCTGCGACGTCTGTACTTGCGTTTGCTCTTCGACTTGGACTTGGACTTGGACTTCAGCTGATGGCAAGGTCCACGATTGAGAAAGCGTTGAGCTACGTAAAGAAAGCGGATTAGATTTAGAAGAAGACCGACACTCTCGGATGGTGTAACCCACTCTCTTTGGTGACGCACTCCCGTCGTCGCACCTCGCACTCGTTGGCAAAGGTTACGCCCTGTCCCTGATGTGGTCCCGTCTCGGGTGCCGCACAAATCGGTGCATATTTCGTGGTGCATTTAATGTTCTCACAGTCGGGCATACAACGCGCCAGCTCGGTGGGTTCCAATTCTATGGTTGACGAGAAATGAATCTTGCTCTAGGGTTCAATTAACTTCCTGTGCTCACCTGTGCCATATTGAAAGAGCATCTTCATATTTTCTGCCTCCAATTTGCAAATGTTCTCGAAGCGAAAGAATTTCACACCGTTTGTAGCACACACAGGCTCACCGCCTGGCTTGCAATTAGGCTGATAGTCCACATATTGATATTGAAAGGGTCCAAATTGCTCCTGCGTTGGATTATTATTATTGTCATTTGTGTCACCGGTCACCTGGCCAAAGAGTTTGGCATACTGAGCACCCGCCGCTTGCTCATCATTAAACATCCAGTCACCATTAGCATTGGCAGCTGATATCATGGCGAGTATAAAAAGTATTATACTACGATGTCCTCGCAGTTGTTGCAGTTGTAGTTCCATCGTTATTGATCTCTTTGCTGGTTGCATTTGCTATGATTTCTTCAGAGGCAGCATCATTGCATTTTATAGTGCATCTCATATCTGTTCGATGCACCCAGCGACGTGTGGATATGCATTGTTCTTACACAATCGCTTAACGAGCCAAATAGCATTTTTGCAGTCTCACGACTTCTTCGTTCTCTCCATTTGCCAATCATATTCTTCATTTATTCGCGTGGGTTAATGAACGTAAACAGCTGACCAAAGCGCAATTTACGAATTCATTCATTCATTTTCATTTCGTTCTCTTTCGTTTCTTATCTTTAAAAGTAATTAATTCGCTTTTATCTTTACACGCGTTTTCTTTTGCTCCATGATACGCTATTGCGTTGTCATCAGTTGGTAAAGAATATTTTGTTATCTTGACTCTGAAGAATAGCTCACTTTAAAAATAGAAATAGAATCATATTTATGGCAACTCTCATAGGTAGCTTTAAAATCGAAATATAATTTTATTTATGGCATCTTTTATTCGCATAATCATCACAGGTCATTCATATGTGACTTTCAAACGCTTTTTCGCGTTTTTATTGAAAGTTTTTATCAAATTGTTTGCCAAATTCTAAGCTCTTAATAAATTGCTGAGTTGTGTTTTCCATTTTCACAAACTTACTTCAGTTTTCAAGCAGTTTGCATAGCAACTTTGCCCCGCATTGAGCAGAGACAAGCACTTTTTTGTTGCCATAAAGCCGAGGAGCTTTTTATGTGGTGAATAAGTTATTTCGCCAAGTTTTAAACCATAAATATTTTGCTTTATTTGCAATAATTCTGAAAAAGTTTATGGCAAATTCGTTGGCAATAGACCTTTCAATGATGCACCTTGGCTTGTTTACCACACTTGCAAATTATGCAAAACAATATTTTGTTGTTGTGCAATATCTGTTTTTGTGTTTTTCCGTATTCACACAGTCGCAGTCTTCAATGGCGACCAATTAATTATGCTAAATAGCTGCCAAAATTCGCAACACAAACAAATTTCGCGATTGCAATACAATCCGGACACAATCTGTAAATCCCAATGGCTGTGTTTTGACCCCTCCTGACCCCTCCTGCTCTCTACCACCCTCCTGTGTGTCTATAGAGCTCATTAAGGATGCAATTTACGTGGTGTGACCTTTTGATTTTGGTTCGTCTCGCATAGGGCGACAGAGTTACGTGACATTTGGCAACAATAAAATGCAAATTTTCATTTTCTTTTTTTAATATCGATCTTTATTCGACACTAGTGTTATTTTAATAAAATGCAGATTTACATTCTCTATTTTTATTTGCGATCTTTTTTCGATTATTAATATTGTTTATTTTTCAATATCGCCAACGCTGCGGTGCTAATTACTTATCACAAAGGGGGAAAAAGTTTTTGCATCGAGGTACCGATCTGCGGGATTTAGTGTAATAATTTAGTCTGGTCACACTTTTTCTCTCTCTCTCTCTCATTGACTTACTTTAAAAACCTTTTTTTAATTCATGTTCCTCTTTTGGAAGCCAACTTCGCGTCCTTTTTAAGAGGACGCGGTACCAACCAACAGAGTGCTAACATCGATATGAGAATTCGAGAATTCATTCCAACCAAAGCTTGTTCTAATCCAATTCAAATGTGTATTATGTATGCATAATATAATATATAATAATAATAATAATATTGTATTTATATAATATTGTATTATGTATGCCATTAATCTATATGCATAGAAACATTTTACCCTAAACATCTAAAAATGGAGCGAATTTAAAATTGACTTTCGTTGCACAAGCCGAACTTGTTGTACTCACCTATATATATATGTTTATATATATATGTATATATATATATTTTTTTTTTCTTAATATTAATCGACGTAATCAGCAGCGCCCTAAAATAATTAAGGCGTGGTATCGTCCAGATCAATTATCATCATGCAATTATTTCAATGAACAATCATTTTATTGTTCTGTATATTTACTGTAGATAGTAGGCACTTGTTGAACTCTTAAATGTAAAAAACATTCAAATGGCACTTACCAAGTGTGCGAAAACTGAAAAGATAAAAGCAAATTGTTAGACTAAAATAAACGAAGAAGTACAATATATCAATACCCATTTCCAAGTTGAAAGACATATTTCCTTTGGTTTGAAAAAATATTCATCGACGAATACAAATTCGAGTATCTGATTAAACACACATAATTTTGTTAACAAAAAAGAGAACAGAAAAAAAACATTTTTTCTCAGAAAAAAAACAAAATAAAGAAAAAAAATTTCGAGCCAAAAATCTTAGTTGTTTCCCAGACGAGCTCTGGGAGCAAACTGAATAATAATATTCAGCTCTGGGGGCTCATCAAACCAAATCTCGATTCAAGGCTGACTAGATCAAAATCCCTAAAAAATTCAAGGCAAACTAGATGCAAGAGTTGCAATACAAAAGCCAAAGATAACACAAAATAAGCAATGTTTGCTTATTCTTATAATTTTTTAAGATTTTATATATTCATTTTATACATCAAGCCAGCTATTGATTTTTTACATAAATTTGAAAAACATTATGTATCGGTAATTGTTATTTCTTTTAGATGTTTATACATATATGTTTATTTACTATGAAGCCAACTGATGATTTGTTTTAATAAATTATGCTTCAATGTGAGGCTCTCATTTTTGCTTCATTGCCAGCTAGTTTTGGGTGTCTAAACAGAAGCCATCAAATAAATTACGAGTACCTCATGAGGCGCATATCATAATGAAATGTTGTAGGCATAGACAACCCCAAAAAACTTGAACACACACAAATACAGAGAAATGGGAAAACGGGAGAGAAAAAAGGATGATGTTGGGAAGCATCTCATGATGATGTTAACAACCCCCAAACAGGCAATCGATCATTATGCGCCCAACCACACAAAAAAAAATGAAAACCCCACCCACGGTAATGCTGTGCTCCCCATAAATTGTATGAATTATTTAAATATTGATTTATTAGTTGAAATTTTACATCTAATTTAATAGGCCGCAAAAGAAAGAAAACGTAGCCGACTACACTTCAAATTTGAAGTTGAATTTATGCGTTTTATGAGAGGCGTAGAGTGTAATAATGATAATAATAATAATAATAATAATAATAATAATAATAATAATAATAATATTAATAATAATAATAATAATAATAATAATAATAATAATAATAATAATAATAATAATAATAATAATAATAATAATAATAATAATAATAATAATAATAATAATAATAATAATAATAATAATAATAATAATAATAATAATAATAATAATAATAATAATAATAATAATAATAATAATAAGTATGTAATAAATAATAAGAGAGTGCGACATAAATGGAAAATGAAATGTGCGAAATGCGAGGCCGTCGTCAAGCCTTTGACAAGCGAGCGACTGAAACATGGCCGCAGATTGTTACAAGTGTTGTTCTTGTTTCTCTGTCGACTGTTGGGCTAAATGAAAACTCGTTTATTAATCTCAATCCGAGTGTGTGTGTGTTTGCGTGTGTGTATGTGTGTGTATGTGAGGCTTACCCTCTTTCAGCTCTCTCTGTGGCTGTGGCAAACAAACAAAAGCAAACATGATGCCGCTTTTGGCTCAGAAATCTCATGGTCAAAAAGCGCACAACACATATGCAAGGACAGAACACATATACACACACACACATAAGCGAGTATGCAAAGTTTATCCAACGTCCGTTTTGCACATTAATTTACTGACCTTTTTGCGCCTTTTCTGCATAGTTCGCCTACTGTGCGAGCTTCTGCCTCCCCCCAACTTCCCCTCGCTTCCCTTGCGTGTCCAATCACAGCTACCTAGACTTCACATGACTGGACTTGTGGCACACACACACACAGATACACACACACGCACACAACTCGAACTCGAACTCGAACTCGACCGTGTCGCCACACAGCGAGCGGCGTCTCTTTGGGTTTAACAAAATGCGGTTAACTGAAAATGCGCTCAAGTGAGACAGCAACATCTGTTGCCTGTTAGCGAGCGCGCACAGAGCGAAAGAGTGAAAGAGAGAGAGAGAGAGAGAGGGAGATACTGAGCTGGGGCTGCCATCGGTTTTTCGGGTGCTGCCCATTCGCATGTTCACATATTACAACGGTATGATGAATGTGTGACATTTTTGCAGCAGCTCGCTTGTTTGTTTATTGTTTGCGTATGCTACTTTTACTTTGCCCTGTCCTCTCTCTCTCTCTCTCTCCCCGTGATGCGGTCTTTGCTGTTTGCTGCTGCCTTCGTCACTTTGTGCTACCCTATATAGTATATAGAGTGTGGCTCAGAAATGCGAAGCGCATGAATTGTAAACACACATTTACGAATTGCGTTTGATTGCGATTTTCTGTCTCCAATTTATTGCGTTGCATTTGCAGTTCTGTTCAGTTCAGTTCAGTTGTATTGCCTTGAAAAACCACAACCAACAAAATTTAATTTTGAACATATTATATTTCCAACAGTCCAAAGCCAAGAATTCATATTAGTTCTGTGCACGCTTTTATCATATCTCAGAATTCATTGGTCTTTCATTAATATTAAGTTAGCACACATGTTTGCTCTTTACTGTAAATTGTTGTTTAACAAATACAAATACAAAACATCTTTGCATTTCTTAAATTTCTTCTATTTACACAGCTTTCGATTGTTGGTTAATAAATAGTTCGATGAAATAACCAATTTAAAAACGATATGTTCGCTGTATTTTATATTTTCAAAATAAAATAGTCTTACCCACGGTTAATTTTCATCACAATTTGAGCCCATCAGCAGTCGAAAGTTTACTGCATGGGCAATAAACACGTTTAATTCTCTCTTATTAGCAAACAAATGGGGCAAGTATTGCACGCATTCATGCATTTCCAATCACTTGTGGAGTCAGTCAAGCTCGTGATTTGTTTTTGATTTGCATTCATCACAACGTATCCGAGTGACACGCCCAACTCTTTGGTCAGTTGAAGTTTAAGGGCAGCTTTGGCTGCACTTATGACAGCCTTAAGTAATAATATTCTCGTACGTACCTACATATATACGTATGTAGATATATTTTATCAAACATCAAACACTGTTTAACACTGCTGCGAATGCATTTTGTGTGCGACAACAAGTAACTTGATATAAGGCTAAAGACAAAGACAAAGACAAAGACGGCTTCGTTAAGCAAACATTGTTAAACATATTCGACGACTTTGTATTCGAGTTGCATTTTAATTGTGAACAATGCAAATGCTGTAAATGAATCATTAAGTAATTAAAATCAACAAAACAAGACACTAAGATATTTCTGGCATGTACAATTAGTCCAATTATGGCGACTTCAAGTCAAGTCCACACTCAGTTGCTTGATTTGGTCAAGGAGAAGAACGCATTGAAAGGGGTTTGTTTCTCTTTGAGCATCAAGTTTCGAATTAAATAAATGCTGCAGTTGCACTAATTGGTGTTGCAATTCAATCATTTAGCTCAGTTAATTAATGATGCCAGCTTAGAAGAGCTGTTTTCATCCGGACTCGCAACAATTTTTGGTAAATCACAAATATATACATAAAGTACTTTTTGATTGGTTTTGAATGAAATGTAAATGCTTTACAGAGGACTATATTAATAGAGGTAAGATAGCTGTATTACTTTTAAAGTGTGCCGAATAAATATACCAAAATATACTAAAATATACTAACGGCTATATTAATTATATAGATAGACATTAGTCTTGAATTATGGTTATATTTTGTGTATAGATATAGTACTACATTATTCTTAAGCTTTATATATTATTATATATTATATATATAATAACCAAAGGTTATATTTAGTATATTTAGTATTTAGTATTTACCAGTTCTATTCTGGTGTTACTGCCTTGCATAACTTTATCTGCTTGCAATATCCTCTATCATAGTTGTTACAAACAAGCAAAAAAAAAAGGTAAAACGTATAAACTTGCAGTATTCTCAAAGAACAAACTTTAGCTTCGGGCTTCAGAATTTGCCGCACGTGGCCATCTCAGTATGTGCGTGGGGTGGATTAATAAATTGTATCTTCTTTGTGAAGCCAACATACACACACACACACACACACACACACACACGTACGCATCGGCATATGTAGATTTCTGTGTGTGCCCATAGACCACCCGGACTTTTCAATTTTCAATAGCGGTTAAGCAATAAACTTTCACAGCTTTCACAGTTTGTGTGTGTTTGTTGACAGCTCCTCCTTCCTTTGAAGACTTTGTTGATCGAGAACTTTCGCCAAATATATCCAACAATATGTGAACCCAACTTTGTTGTGTAGTTGCACTCATTATTCCCATACAATTTAATGCATTCATGTCTTTGCATACCAAATTTGTTGCATATGTTAAGTTAGTTATCGGATTCAGAGGTATCCATTGTATTGTCATCATAATCTTCATCCACCTCCATTCGATCGTCGTCTTCCATATCCATTGTTGTATCCATTGGTTCATCCTCGATTCCCACATCAATGAGCTTTGCTTGTGTTTGGTTTTGAAGTGATTTCTGTGGCTGATTCGGATATGCAAACATTATGGTTATTCTCAACCAGCTTTTAACACATTATGCAGCAACTTTTCCAATGGATTTTCTTTGTGATAAACACAAGTTTTGTGGAATTAACGACAAATGCAAATAGTTTCTGTTTTTGGCTTCTTACGCACTTGTGCTCTTCATATAAATATTGTAGTGAAATGTTGTTTGATTTGTTTTGATAAGTAAACTCAGTTTACATCGAGTACAAGTTATTGAAATAGCTATTTATGCAAAGCAAGTGCAATAAAGCTAGAAACTTTAATTGTTCGTTTAGCTGCTTGTGACTAAAAATAAAAGCAAGCGGTTCGACAGCTTTCTCGACGTCTTCCTGTGGTTAGCTTTCATAGCTCTTGGCAATATTTTCCAACACCTTAAATTGTGTTAAATGAGATTAATTAAATCAATAAAGTATTTAGCCAGCACGTTGAAGTTGCAATAGGTTTCATTTGTGACATGGTTACAGTCTTGTTTCTTTTTTTTTGGGAAAACTTTTTCGGGGATTTGCATGTGTGGAAAGGCAAGGAGGAATCCACACAGCAGCCACAAATAATTTAGGACTATGCCTTTTTTGGCTGGTCATTGTTAAGCAATCTCCCAATTCCACTCCTCTTTGTGCTCGTTACCTATAGGGTAGAAGGGTATTACAAACCTACAGGAGGTGTTTGTAACGTGCAGAAGTAGGTATGTTCGACCTCATAAAATCGAGATTATATATCTGAAATAACGATTTGTCGAAAATCTGGTATATTTTGTACTCTCTGGTATATTTTGAAGGTAATAGCAACACTATAGTTTTAGTATTTTTTGGTATCTTAAGTTGGCATAATAATACCAAACTGTTTTACTTTAATTGACATTCTAGTATATTCTGTACTTTATGGTATATTTTTAAGGTAGCAATGGTGCTAGTTTTAGTATTTTTTGTATATTAATTAGGCATAATAATATAAAACTGTTTTGCTTTTGATGACAATCTAGTAAATGTTGTACTCTATGCCATATTTTAAAGGTATTAGTATATTAATTCACTATTACCGATACTAGTTTTAGTATTTTTTGGTATATTGAGTTAACATAATGATTCAAAGGGGAAGCAATATATATCCAAGTCGAGCACACTCGACTGTAACTTTCTTTTATTCGTGTTTTTTCCTCTGTCTCGCCTTGCGTTGCCTTTATTGTGCTTTTAATTTCAATTCTAATTTCACACGAAAACTTTTGTCCAGTTCTGGGGACTGGACTTGATTGTGGTGTTGTTGTGGACACTGCGAAACTTTTGTCGTTTGTTCTCGAAAACTTTTTCTCTGTGTGCGTGTCAAGTCTTGTCGTGTCTAGGCGTTTGCCTTTGATTTTATGCCACGTTCTTGTTGTTGTTGTTGTTGTTGTCGTTCCGATTGCGGTAAATCATAATACATAATGCTGCCGCACTCGCCTCATTGTTTGCTATGGGATTCCGTTTCACTTATTTTTAGTCCTTATTTTACTATCTTATACCTTTTCCATACGCTCCACGGCTTAAGCTAATGGTGCTGCTTTAGTTCCAGCTTCAAATCCATTTTGCAGCTCCTGTTTGAAACTCTTGGTGCAAATCCTCTTCGTTCAATGCTAAGTGACAGCTGTCGCTTTTCCAAGCACCGCACCGAGTGCAATTAGTGACCCGACTGGGTAAATAAATAGTAAAACTATTTTGTGGGCACATCGCAACACGCAGCTTCGACATTGACATTTCCACAAAATTTATTGACAAGTGAATTGCAACTAAATATATTTTGTAGTACATTGTGTAAAGTTCACAGCTTGAAGTATTTGAATTCTAGCCAGTTTCAGTCCCCAAATTTCTCCTTGCTTGGTTTTTAGTCACTTCACTTAAGAAAACGGAAGAAAATAAGAAAGAAATCTACAGTCGAGTGTGCTCGACTGTATGATACCCGCCATCCATTTTGAATAATATCGAAGCAGTGCGGAATTTCTATAAAAATATACCAAATAAATTTACCACAAAAATACTAAAAATATATCAAAGGCTGTATTTAGTATATTTCTATAGTATTATATACAAAATATACCATGGAGAGCAAAATATACCAGATTCTCCTACGAATCAACTAAGATCCGTAGTAAGTGGGCGTTTTTCCCCATAAAAAAGTATTTCTTAAGTAAATTCCGCAACTTATCTGAAGATATATTATTATACATACATATGTACCAAAATTCGCAACCTTGTATCAAAATTACGCTTCTATTCGATTTTTATTCCCTATGGGCCTATGGGTAGTTGGTATAAAAAATGGTCGAAATTAAATCTTTAGTTTAACGTTTCATGGTGACTTAACTCAAGCATTAATTTTGATATATTTCTAATTTAATTTGTGCGCAGGTTACAATGCTCTTTATTAGAAAGTCAAGGGTCTCTTATAGTCAAATTAACTGATACTTTCTTACATGTTATGAAACTAACATTTGCAATTTGTGAAGCCGTGAAGCTTATAAACTGTTTGTTGCCAGGCAATGTTGTTTATTATACTTTAATTCTTCATGGTTATTAAATCTGTTCACCAACTTAACGCACACTTCGTTTTGTCATTATTGCATTGTTTCTTAATGCAGCACTTTGACGGTGATACAGCTCTGTTTTTTTTAGGGTATATTTTAAAAGCAATAGTATATTAATGTAGTAAATATACTTTTGCGATAATTTGGTATTTATAGGTATATTTTAAATGAGGGCAGCCGTGTCCAAGTTGCATCGGTTGACAATGTGGTTTATTTTGCTCTATATGGTATATTTGAAAAGCAGTAGTATATTAATATACTAAATATACTTTTTTGGTATTTATCGATATATTTATTTGGCATACTTTAACGGTGATACCGCACAGTTTTTCTATTATAGAAAATGCATAACGAGTATATTTTGTACATTATGGTATATTTGAATAGCAGTAGTATATACCAAATATGATTTTTGGTATTTATGGGTATATTTATTAGGTATATTTTAGCTTTGATACCACACAGTTGAAAATGCACTCGACTGTAGCTTTCATACTTGCTCAAATAGACGCTCAGCGTTCTCTACTCTAGTCTGTAATTGTAATTCCAGAGATTCATTCTATCCTACACGAGGTTACTAAGATAGAAAGAGGCCCACTGAGAGAGAGAGAGAGAGAGAGGGAGAGTGAGTCTAAAGGCGAATGTGTCTGGCAGACATTACAATATACATATGTACATAAATATTATAGCAGTTAATACAAGCAACACACGGCCAGAGAAAGACACAAACACACAGTAACCAAGGACTTCCTGTTTAGCAGATGCTTTGCCAGCCATCTTGGCGCCACAGTAAACAAGTCAACAGTCTAAAGCTGTGTGCGAGAGATGTAGAGACAGACAGAGACAGAGAGAGAGAGAGAAAAGAGAGAGAGATAGAGCGAGCTGTGTGTGTGTGTGCGTTTGGGAGTCTGCTTGCCACATCCAACTATGCCACAACAACGACAATAATAACAGCAATGACAACAAGTAAAAGCGTCACAATCGCAAAAGGCTATGGCACCGCATACCCTGTAATAAATCAATGCAAGAGTTGCTACACAAAACAGACAGTGCCTCAAAATTAAATGCTGAACATATTTCTAAGATTTTGTATTTTTCAAAATACTATTTAATAATGCAGTAAGTGAACTTTTGATATGGAAAATATATAGCAATCTATTCAGCTCTCTTTCAGCATATTTACGCAGTATTGCAGCAACAATATGAGAACCGGAAGCGAGGCATATTTTCCGCTTAAAATGCCACAATATGTTGACTTCAACCAGTGACAACGGCAACAGCGAGCGAGAAGCAACAATTTATTTATTTTTATTTTATTTCTTTGGCTCCGCTTTATTGTTGCCTCTTTATTGTTGTAGTTGCTGTTGTTTTTTGTTTTTTTTTTTGTGCTTCTGGTTTTTCGTTTGTCATAAAAGCCTTGCCAACAACGTTAACACACCTTTTGCGATGCTGAGAAACCTTCAACGGCGTTATAAAGTCAAAATAAATAAATACCACATAAAGGGAATGCGTGTGCGTATACAAAAAAAAAAAAGCAAGAAAAGCAAAAAAAAAAAAAAATAAAAATAAATAAATAAAACTTAATATGAAACGTTCATTTTAATGTCGACAACTGTCGCAGGCAGCAACGCATCAACTAAGCAGCTTTAAAAGCTGCACAAAGAAATCAAAGGCTAAGTCGACCGAGTTTAGTTGGCTCTTCTTTAAACCTTTCTTTTGTATGAAATCACGCTTTTGTAGTGCTTAAACATTACGTTAAATCATAATAGTATTTATGTTTAAGTTAAAGCAACAAATTTAGTATTTCTAATTGATAGGCATTTTCTAAAAGACAATATTAAGTTTGCTTTGGATGATAATTTGGTAAATTTTGTGCTCTGTGGTATATTTTGTAGGTAATAGTATATCAATATACCAGATATAGCCAAAATTGCCAACAAAAATATATATATTAAATAATTTGAGTGTAATGAAAACAAGAATTTGTTGAAAAGTGTAAAAAAAAGAAACAAGAAAGACATTAAAAGTTGAGTTTGCTCGACTGTGAGAAACGGTGCAGTATTAATTTTAAAATATACCAAATTAATATACACTAAAAACACTAAAATATACCAAAGTCTATATTTGGTTCATTGATATAGACTACATATTGTAACTGCAACTGTTTTTAAGCATACATTTTGATGCTGAACTGTAAATCAAATTGAGCTTAGAACTTGACTGTGAAATTAAATTAAATTACAGCACTTGAGATACGTTTAGTCCACTTTAGCGCACTACAATCAATCTCAATATGGTTCATTGGGCAAGGGTCAACGGCTTTTGCAGCAGTTCGACTGCAATCGAAAACGCGACTTGTGGTTTGATTTGGTCAATTGCCAAGCTGCGGTAATGTTCTACGATATATATTTTCTTGAAGCATCCTCTCAATTAGCGCGCCAATCAAATGACCAAAACAGCCACAATTGATGCCACTCGAAACTCAAGTTCTGCAACAAATGCAGCTAAAAGTGCAACAAACAGAGTGAAAAAAGAAAATACATAAGCAACGGCGGTTATTGAGGTCTTTAGCTGAACATTTTGTAACATGATTTGTTTGGCACAAGTTTGATATCAGGAAAGTAATTGACAAGACATTTTTATGACAGTATCAAAGGCTGACAACCAGACAGACAGCTATGCTATGCCACAACAGTAAAGTAAAGTATGAAACGAACTTCCGTCTGTGTCTTTGGCAGTTACAAGTTGTTGTTGTCAGTGAGACACACACACACACACGTCTTGGCATTTTAAATGAATTAAGTTGAGAGCAGGAATTGGCTCAAGGGATTCCCAACTATTTGGTATTTATTATGAGTGCTCTGAGACAGCTTGCCAAAAACTGCAATTGCAAGCAGCTCAAACTTTTTACCAAACAGCAAGTCTATCAAAAGCATTAAAATGTTCTGTCGCTTTTTAACAGCTGAAAAAATCATACAAACCTTTAGAAATTTTGAATTCTAATTTAAACTTTCTTTAAATCATATTCAAATTTTATGCATCGCTCAAACTAAAATAAAATATGTTTGATATATTTTATTAGCTAACCTAATTTAAAGATATACAGAAAATACGTTTTACACGCGCTCGTTAGCATAGCAAATGGAAAATTCATGCGCAATTGAGAAGTGGCAAAAAGTTCGTCCCCGCTTCCCATGGAAAGTCTGCCGATATCTGGTACTAATTATAGCCCACTTAAGTCGATGCACTAATGCCGTAGAGCCTTTTGAGTTCGCTTTCTGCCTGGTTTTCTGCCTTCTGCGTGTAATCAACTTAAGCTCGCCTCTTTTTCTATGTGAATGCTAAAATATTCTTGGAATTGCAGAAGCTGCTTCTGTTTCTGTTTCTGCTGTTGTTGTTGTTGATGTTGCTTCTGGGGGGCTTCGTTTCGCATTTGCGTTGGGCTTTGTTTTAGGCCTCAACTGCTGTAAACTAATTAGGTTTCCAAAATGCGATTCTAATTAATGCAATATGCATTTCATAGCTAGAGAGCTGTCATATTGCTTGTCTAATGTTGTTTCGCCAGACAGCTGCAGATTCATATCGAGTTGCACAAAGGCACCTGCAAAGCAAGCGACTGTGAATCGCACCAACAGAGCTCAGTAAAACAAAAGCAAGATATATTTACAGTCGAGTTTTGCTTGGCTGTATGATATCTGCTACATATGTATTATCATATAATTGTACTAAAATAATATACTAAAATGTGCCAAAATGTATATTGGTATATGGTTATAGAAATAGATATAGTCGACAGTAATTTGAAGTATTATATCTGCTTCGGTGCCGTATTATCATGTAAATATACCAAAATAATATACCAAGAAAATACTAAAATATACCGAATTATATATAACTGGTATATTGATATACAAATTGATGTAGTCGAGTAAGTTTGACTATATGATATCTGCTATAGTGCGGTATTATCAGGTAAATATACCAAATCTATATACCGAAAAATTACTGCAATGTACCAAAATGTATAGCTAGTATGTTGATATAATATAATTTGCTATCATGTTTGCTACACTGCGGTATTATCATTGAAATATACGAAAATAATATATAATGTATAGCTGTATAGCTGATACAGAAAGAGATGTAGCCAAGAGTGCCTGTATGTATGATGATAAATATACCGAAATATACCATATTTATATATATACCTGAAATATTGATATAAGATAATATAATATGTAATCATACCAAATTAATATACCAAAATTTAACATAATATATAGCTGGTATGTTGATATAAAATGATATGATATCTGATATAGTGCGGTGTTATCATATAAATATACCATATTACAATAATATACCAAAAATATACTCGACTGCGAGATACCCGCTACCCATTTTAAATAAAAGAATAAATTTTGTATTTTTCTCAAAATATACCAAATATACTAAAAATATACCAAATGGTATATCGATATAGTACCGCATTCAAAATATACCATAGACGGCACAATATACCAGATTGTCAGCCAAAGCAACTAAGACCCCTAAAAAGGAGGCGTTTTTGCTTATACAAAAGTATTTCTTTAATAACTTCGACAATTTTTATCTGATCGCAACTAAATTTTCAGGAATCATAACTACTATAGTAATTATTGTATATACCAAAACTCTAGCTTTAAAGTTTCACTGGTTATTCGATTTTTTTTTTTATTTGCTGGGGCGGAAGTGGGCGTGGCAAAAATTTGAAACAAACTTGATCTGCGTGCAAACATAACAAATGCTATCGAAAAAAATTATAGCTCTATCTCTTATGGTCTCTGAGATACAGTGTTTCATACGGACAGACGGACAGACACACAGACGGACATGGCTAGATCGTCTCAGCTGTTGACGCTGATCAAGAATATATATACTTTATAGGGTCGGAGATGACTCCTTCTACCTGTTACATACATTTCCTGCCGGCACAAAGTTATAATACCCTTCTACGCTATGGGTAGCGGGTATAAAAAGCTCTGGGCTTCGAATTCCATTTTTAGTTGAAAATCTTAGCAGTTTTCATTGCACACATGACAAGCATTAATACTCTTCAAATTAATTTCAATGACGTCAGAAATACTAATAATTGCAACTGATGAAGATGAACTTATCAGAGGGTATGTGTATGTGCTTTACTTTCGAATTGCAGTCAAAGAAACACTTTTTTTGTCCTCATCCTATTAGCAAAATCCAAACCTGAATTGTTGGATAAAAATCTCGCATATCAATTGACAACTATTTAGTTCATTTTCAGTTCAAAGTTTGTTGCAATAAATGAAGCGATTTGTCATCGAAAAGCAAGTTACGTGAATCTACATTTCTACTCAGCATTTGCAATCGATGCGTGACTCTGAATCATCTCAATTTAATTTACATCCCGTCAGGGCAATAAATATATTTGTATTTAAATAGATTTATTTATTTTAGATAGTGTTGTGTGTGTGTTTGGCAAATGGCAGTGCCAATGCATTCAAGTGAAAAGAACATCCCAAAGCATTGCATATGCATTTTGCACATGTAATTGATATGCGACCAAATCAATTTATTAAAAGCCCTAAACACTTTCACACTATTGACATGTCATGGAATGCCAAACAACTAATGGACAATTTCCAAACTTAAAATGCAATGGAATATATCAAATAAATTGTTGCATTTATGCCGCAAAGTGTCTACATAAAATGCTTTCTATAAAATAGAGTAAACATTAAATTAAATAGAAAAGTTTCCCGAATAAATGAAGAAAAATTCAATATGTTATATGTTAAATGATAATAAATATATTTGAAATCAAATAAGTTAACTAATATATCAAACACTGCGTGTTCTTATTATATTCTATAAAAGAAGGAATATAGAAATGTTTATACCATATATCCATCCATACCATATAGTATCATAGATTGCTTAAAATGAGATAACACTAATAACTTTAAACAAGAAAGAAAGCTACAGTCGAGGGTGGTATTATCATGTAAATATACAAAAATAATATACCATAAAAATACTAAAATATGTGGCTGGTATATTGATTTAAAAAGCACCGTCTCTTAATCTCCGTCTTCTTAGAGAAAACACCTCGTATACTTAATATAAGGAATATTTGCGTTCAAGCGTATACTTAATATATTAACCATACATGTATCGAATTTATAACATGCATTTGTAAAAATAATAAAAAAGATATAATACACATAACACATCGTATATTAAATACTATATAGAACACATAATATTAAGATAAATAAAAAGTATAAATTTAAAAGTATTTATACACAATATTTAAATAAATAAAAGCTAAATTTTGTTTACATTCATTTATACAATTATTAATTATCAACGGGATAGTGTCGGATGCGCCTATATGGAATAAATATTAAGTCAAATTAGTTGTTAAATATATTGTTATTCATTTGAATTCGTCACTCGATTCAATTTTAGAATAAATACACATATTGGACAGGTCGCAAACTCGGACTGTCGAAACAGAACCAATTCATATGTAAATGTCTGCATTGTCTGCAGGATATTTCGAATTAAAATAAACACCTGATATCATTACAGGCGAATGGGAAAGTGCTTTGAAAGTCGATGCTCATAATGTACGATATTCGATACATATTTGCTTTTATTTATACAAACAGACAACAGCAACAGCAACAATAACGTGAATGAGAACGAGAATGAGAACAACAGCAGCAAATGTACAACGCATAATGCAAATTAGTCTTGTGTCCATGTGTCACATGTAATAATGGCAAATGATAGCAAAAGCTGTGTCACATTATTAATGATACAATTAATGAGATCTCTCATGTACACACATAACATTCATTTTGTACATGAGCGAAATTGAAATTGCACAAAAGTTCATGCAAATTTAGTTGTGAATTCAAATTAAAATATGTTATGAATATATTTTACGGTTTGTGCAAATTTACATTAATCGAATACACTTGCTTATCCATAATGTAATTATTGAGAAAGTATTATGCAACATTATAAAGTAAGACATTAAAACGTTTAATTTTAATTCATATTAATTTTGAATTCTCATGTACATTATGCAAAATGCACTAAAATCATAATTAACGCTTTAGCTTCAATTCATTATTAAAAATATTGGACGACAAACTGCATGACAAATGCAAAGCATCCGATCTGCATTATTAAGAAGCAATAATGCGTATTGGAATCCATTTCAAGTTCATTAAAATTGTACAAATTGACAAAATGATGAGTGCACAGCAGTTCGCTCAGATGAAATCATCTTTCGATCATTCTCTTTACGATTTGCCTTTTGTCGACTCACAGGTAAATCACATACGCAGCAGCATTTTTCATTTTAGCCAGCTACAAAATCTACCTACAAAGAGGAGAGATGTCAAATCAACTTTTCTTTGGAATTTCAAGAGAGAAGGAGCTGCAATTTTAGCGAGGACAGGTCCATTATTTGCTGTATTTATTTTGTTATTCAATCAGATAATTTCTTAATGTAAAGAGTATAGCTCAGTTTAATTTGAGGGCTTTACATTTCGGGCTAAGTTGTTTTATGTTATTTGTTGAGTTGGTAGAACTGTTAATGACATTTAGGCCAAATTTCAAAACAATGTTATTATCAGTAATATATTTATACTTTTGTTTAACAAACTGCCAAAAGTGAATTCTTATTGTCTGATTTAATTGACCAGAGAAGTACTATCAAATTTGTTTATGGAATGAAATGTCGGCTGCGGAAACGTTTAGGATGTTGCAGAAGGTCTTTGATGATTCTACCATGTCGCAAAAAATATTTACAAGTGGTGTAAAGACTTCAAAGAGGTTCGGAAACGTGTTGATGACTTGAAGCGCTCCGAACATCTATCGACGTCAACAGATGGCAAATACGTCAATGAAGTGAAGGAATTAGTACTCAAAAATCATCAGTTTACTATTAGACACCTTGCTGATATAATCGGAATATACGAAAGATCTGTGAAAACCATTTTGAAAATTCATTTGGGTCTACGAAAAGTAAAATCTCTTTTGGTTTTTTTGGTGAAAACGCTCAATTTTTGCACTATTTCGTAAAAAATTCGAGGAATATAGTTTCGCAACAACCGTTTTCTTCTGATTTGGCCACGTTGGACTTCTGACTATTCTCAAAAGAGAAGATAAAATCTGAATCGAAGAAGGCGTTGATGGCTATACCGAAAAGGGAGTGTTTGTCATGTTTCGAGGAGGTGAGAAAACGTTTGACATTAGTGTATTTCATCGGAAGTGGATTACTTTCAACGGAATAACATTGATTTAAAAGAATAAATAAAGATATTGTATTTAAATTCAGTAGTATACTAAATTTTTGCTTATAAACATATTTGTTTCAACGTTAAATATAAAAATATATAAATATTTTTTATTTATTATTTTTGTTTTAACTACAATTTTATATTCATCTTATTTCTGTTTATTATTTGACACTTTACAACCATAATATATAACTTTGTTTTGGACAATTTGTGATTGCAAACTATTTGATTAACCCACGCAGCAACAACTGCTTCTCTGCATGGTATTTGATAATCTATGGTTTCGATTTTTGGGTGAACTTATGATTGAGTCTCTAGCACACACACACACACACACACTCTCACACACTCACACTCATACACACACACAAGCAGCAATTTGCAATCACTTTGTTTGGAAACCAAACAAATGTGCAAAGACACAACTTTGCGAGTAGTAAAGGTTCAATGTGTGCAAAACTGTGGAAAGACAAAGAAATACACTGAAAAAAGACCAATTTCTAAAATCACTTTAACAAACAATGCTTGAAAATAAGAACATTAGTCGAAAAAATGTCAAATTTTCAAATTAAGACCAAAAATTCTAGATTTAAGTAACAAAACTCTGTAATTCTGATGTAGTATTATATACTAGATTTAATATAATAAAATAAAATAAAATAAAATAAAATAAAATAAATAAAAAATTTATCGATATTCCTATATTGTTTTTATCTAGCTTTGAGTGTTTTTGTTCTTAGCTCAGTAAGTCGAACTGTCGAGAAACATTCTACATTGCAATCTAAGAGTGAAGTTCCTTGGGTTCAAGTGCTGCGTGAATCGATGAAAAAAATTTCATTTACAACGAAAAGCGAGCGAATTAAACAATAAAATAATAACAATAATATAAATAAAAAGTTACAGAAAAGACAAAAAAAATAAAATTGGAATATTTTTTTTTATCATATTATAAGATTTTTGGTCTTAGGACTAAAAGAATTTTTCCTCTTTATAACAGTGTGGTATTAATTTTAAAATATATTACAACTTATACTAAGTGCAATATTTGGTATATTGGTACAACATGATTTATATATAGAATATAAATAGTAGAAACAAAATGCAATGTTTTTGATGTTATTATTAGATTTTTGGTCTTTAAACTATAAAATTTGTTATTCTTATTAAGAACTTGGGTCTTATATCAAATGTTCCTGAAATCAAGATGTGTTTTTTTGTAATATTAAATGTTTATTGTTCTTGCCACACTTTTTAAACCAAAATTCTTAGTACTAAGACCAAAATCTTGGTTTTCGGACTGTTTTTTTGAGTGGACGAAAAAAATACAAAAATGCCACAATTTGGTTAGAACCTTCGATACTAGATGCAGCTTATTGCAATTGCCACTCAAGTAGCACTTGTTCTTATCCGAATTTAGTTTGCAGCTTTTTGCATTCGATGATTTGGCAAGTTAGATATGCAAAAACTATGCATTGAATGCAATTTATATTTTATTTTTAGTTCATGTTGCATTCCAGTTGAAATGCGTTGTAGATTTTATGATTGATTTGACCGAATTAGAAGTGCATAAATATATTATATCGATTTATTTTATTGCAACTAACGTTTTGCTGACATAAAAATAATAATAAAAAAAAAAACAAAACAAAAACTAATTTGCTGCCTAATTAAGGTTGGTTCAAATTTTTGATTTGTGTGCAAATTTTATGCAATGATAAATTATATTCTCAGCTATGTTGAAATGCATAATCTAGTTGCCTTTTGCAAACATATCAGCTTTGATTCGTTTTTAGTTTTTTCTCTATACAATGCACAACTTGAATTTTTCACTGTCGTCTACATAAATTCTCCATTACTATCGAACACTACCAATCGAGAGAATTTGGTTTTTAATTTTAGTTAGAAAAAAATAAAACAATGTCTGGAACACGTTCACGCATTAATATCTATGTGCCGACGGTTAATCGCTTTCCGGAACTGCGTGTGAACGGAGGCGGAGGCGGATTTCGGGGACATGATGCAGTAACTGCAACAGCAACAGCAACAGCAGTTGAAGGACTGCCATCATTGGCTGGTGCAAAGACGACAACAACGAAGGAAGCAACGACGATGTTGATGATGGCTGGCGATGAGGCGGCAGCCGCTGCTGCTTTGGGGGAGGAGCTCGGTGTGGTGGGGGGCAGCGGACGTTCGCTGTATGTTATCGATAGCCAGGGACGTCGATTGGAACATGTGCGTTACCAGGGCGACGATTATCGTTATGCTTTACGCGCTGCCATCAATGCCATGCCCACAAATTGGAAGGAGTAATCTCGCCCACCTCCCGAGCTGAACCGAGCAATCAACCAACCAATCAAACCAATCAGCAAGCCTTTTGGACCCGAAAGAAGAATACTATAATATGCATATGCATATGCGTGTGAGCGAGTGTGTATAAATTTGCAGTTTCAATAATCATTCAACATCCATCAAAGGATTCAGCCTCAGCTGAGCTGATTTTATATCCTCACAATATTCCCATAATCCCTGACTACACACACACACACACACACTTTTTCATATATTAAAAATTGGCACAAAATTTACGCAGTCAAAAAAATGTATCCTATAGTTGTTGCATCTAATTTCGCTTTAATGTAATTTTATTTACAAGCCTTATTAGTCAGCGTAACTGAGAGGCAGGGAAGGGGAAAATTTTGCTGGAAATGAGTAGCACATTTTGTTGACTGATTGATATTTGGGCGCTTCAACTTATTTGACAGAAACTTTCACTCAACTCGTTGCAGAGCCACATGTGGTTTCTATACCCTCTAATAGGTTATAGGGGAGAGGACTATTAGAACTTGGAGCCTACAGGAAATGTATGCAACAGACAGAGGAAGCGCGTAAAATAAATATTAACTCCACATTTTTAAAGCAATAGTATATCTATTTATCATATAGATATACAATGCTATATTTTAGTATTTAATATGATTTTGGTATATTTTGAGAATTATACCACAACATTCATAATCCATGCAAACACATAACAATTGTTATGGTATATTTTGAATGTTAAATTATATTAATATTTTGGTATTTTAAGTTTATCAATATACCATATAGAGTCTTCGCTATATTTTGGTATTTTTTGTAATATTAGTTTTGGTATATGTTTATCATAAATAACTTTCAAAAAATGAATAATGGTATATTTTTGGAATGCATCATATACTGAAAATATACTAAAATACACTATATGACATATTTGGTATAATAATATGGTATATTTTTATTGTTATAGTGTACAAACAAAAATGTACTGTAGGCCGTATAGTATACTAACATACCAAATATGTCATATTTTGAAATATAAAAAATATATACTGTAGGTTATATTTGGTATATTAATATACTATATGACCTACAATATATCTTAGTATTTTATTTATAAGAAATTAATATTCCAAATTTGACATATAGCACTTTTTATAATTTTTTCTATACATTAATTTCGATACCGTATTCTTTAGCTTCTATATAGAAAATTTCTCAGTTGTGCACACTCGACTGTATCTTTCATACTTGTTTATTCTTTTTTCGCTCTAATTGAGCGAGCAATGTGGCAGTGTATTACATGCTTTATACTTTGTCTAAATAACTGAGCTGAGGTGAATTTGTTTACGGCACTTTGACTACGGATAAAGTTTGATAATCAAATACAAAATAGTTGCAGTTTCAATAAAATGTTGCTGCATTCGTATGGAACAACTTTGTGCACTAATTAATAGACTGTGGGCAGGAGAGTTTGTCATGTGCAGGCAACAGATAACATAGTACACAGTCGCCACAAAAGCAAACAAAAAGAATACAAAGAAATGCCCTGTAAATCAAATATATTAAATGAAGTTTTTTCATATACTTACTTTAGTCGCTTCATCATGCAGTTCTCCAATCATATTCAAAGGGTAGATTGACCTGAAAAACAGAAAACGAAACAAAATTGTAATAAAGTTGTTCATAAATTGTGCAAAAAATGCGTGTATATTAAAAAATTGTTTTGCAACTAAATGAAAGTACAGCACACAAAATATTTGCGTAAGCGAAAAATGCAATTTGTTGTTTGCAAGGTTAGAGCACGGAGCGGAGAGAGGAGCAAAAGGGCGAGGAATGCATGGAAAATTGAATTGTGTTGTGTTTTGTTTTGTTTTGTGTGTTGTGTTGCAGCTCCGGATATTGAATTGAAGGATGACAAAGGAGGCGCTTGAATTGCATTTGGCGCCTAAAAGCATGCAACAGTTCACCAATTAGCAGCAAGGCAAACGCGAAGGGTACGCGAGGGGAGTGTGGAGTGGAGTGGAGGGAAAATGAACCAACTACAAATTGACTGCACAACAAGCAGTGCAAAATTGGCTTAAATGCCGAGGCCGTGTCGAGTAAACAGCGCGTCGCGTGAGAGACAAAGCCACAGTCACACAGCCACACAGCCACAGTTGGGGGCAGTCCTCTGGATGTGCTCTGTATCCACTCCCGACTCCCGACTCCCTCCTCCCGCCTCTCATCCGTGGCTCACCTTTGGACCAACTGGTCTATGCTATCGGCCCATTTAAAGTTTCAAGTTGCCCCCGCGACATGCGATAATGGTGCACACACAAACACACACTTGCACACACTCGCACACATTTTGCTTCCCTTTCCTTTTCAATCCCCTCAGACTTAACGTAATTTATGACTTTTGGCGTTCGCTACCTCCCACCCCCCTTTGGATGAGCTGAGAGCTGCTGAAGGGCGTTCGTTGGTGACTCTCTTGGCCTGGCGGGCATTATGTTAAATTTTATGTGCCTCTGCCATGGCAACAGGTCAAACGGACGTTCACAATTGTGCACGGGGTTAGACTCTGGGTCTGGGTCTCGGTCTGGGTCTCGCTTTTTTTCTCTCCCTTCGCACGACCGCACTTGAACATCTCGAATATTATTATGAAAAAAAAAGTAAAGAGTATACTAGTTGTATTCGCATTTAAATTCTTCAGCCGCGTTACCAGTGCTTCACATGTGTGCTGAGCACATTATTTGCCATAGCTACTATATAAAACACCTGAGCTGTGTTTTTTTTCCATTTTGGGGTTCCCCCCGTTCGACGGACGACAAGAGCAAGCAACATCACTTGATAACGCACCGAAGAAATCAGCTGCCCAGTTTCAACTCCTAATTGGTTCGATAATAAAAAAAATCTTATGTAAATTGAATCGCAACAGTGACACGATGTGTGCATTGAAATCCGGTTCAAGGAACTCGATCACGTTTTTAAGGGATTTTCGCAAGTGGTTAAATCACAGAACTATTTAAGCGTGGAGCTAAGAAAGTTCAATAATACTAGAAAAAAGGATACAAATGCTAATGCGAATACACTAAATATTTCCATTTGGATAAAAAGTTTAGTTTAGTGTAAAATAATATAATAGGAAATAAATTTATATTTCAATTTATGCTACTTATTTGAAAACTTCGATTTTAAGAAAGTTTTTTGTTTTCATGTGATTTTACAGAATACATATTTGAGCGTTTTGCGGATTAAAATGCTATGAAGGGAGAATTAAAGAGATATGAACTCTATCAACCAAAATATTTGTATTTTAAGAAAAATAAGTCATTTTTATCTCTATGTAAAGAGCAACATAAAAAATAAATTTAAAAGTTAATAACAAAACTGAGTCGCGCGCAAAATTGAATTTGTGTTGAACAAATAAATTTAATGAAGAACTAAATTAATTCATTCGAAAGTTGAACACAACTTGTAATCACTTGTTTGCTTTCCCGAAACCAAAACAAAAAACAAGCCGAAAAAAAAACACAAGTTGAGTTGCGGTTGCTTGTGTGTGCGTGTGTATGTGTGAGTGTTATTTTGCTGCCGCATTTGGTCAGTTTATATTAATGCTAAGCATTTGGCAAAGCATTTGAAGTACACAAACCAAAAAAAAATAATAAAAAAAATAATTTGCATTGCACACTTGGCGCGAAATCCCCGATGTGCCGCAACGGACACGGATTTGCCGCTGTGGTTGAGCGTTTAATGCGCGCTGCGCTCAAAAAAAAAGCAACAAAAATGAGAGTCTAATTAATTAGATGGGCAGCAGCAGAAGCGACAACAGCAGCAGCAGCAGCAACAGCAGCAACAAATAAGGGGCGTACAAGTTTCGCGCAATAATGTTCAAACGCCCACGCAACAGGCGTTCGTGTGTTGTTGCTGAATGTCAGCGACCAATGAGCGTTGGCCGCACTCAATTGCCCCGCATGCACGCACGTTGGGCGCCAAGGTGCGAAGAGCATGCGCTGAATACGAAGCACACGCAAAGAGGGGGGACACACGAATATTGGGGCTTCGTATTGCGCTGCTGCGCTGCCCTTGGCCATCGACGTCGACAGCGACTGGTGCTTTGGTGCCTCAAGGTTAACCTGTTGAAAGTGCATATTGCGCATACGCCGCGTCAGCCATGACCACCAACAGGTAATGAGTTCTCAGCGAGGGCGTTTCAATATGCGTGTGCTGCTCACCCACACACCCACACACAACTGCACATTCGATGGTGTTTTGCTTGCATCAATTTTGGCGGTTCATTGCTGCTGACATTGCGTATACGCAACGAGTGACCGCTGTTTGTTGATTGGATGCAGCCGCAAGCGCTGTCAATTTGTGCAGCAGCAACGCAGCACATGAGCGCACCATCCCATCACATATTGCACATTGAAGCGCTGATTAACAATGTAACTCAATGTAACATGTAACAATGTAATCTAACTTCTAATCCAACGTCTTAGAAACTCATACAAAACAAGACATAATGAAAACGTAAAATTTCATAATAAAAACTAAACTTCATTTATGATAAGCAATGTTATTTTCTAGACTTTTCTGTAATTAAAATTTAGTATTAATTTCTAAATTATGTTTTTAGTATTTAATACTAGATTTATTATTTAGTATATATTAAGTGTAGTATTCAGTATATATTTTAAGATTTAGTACTTAGCATATAATACTAGATTCAGTATTCAGTATTTAATACTAGATTTGGTACTTAGTATATTTAATGCTGGGTTCATTATTTAGTATTTAATACTAGATGTAGTATTAATACTAGATTTATTATTTTGTATTTAACACTGGGCTTAGTATTTTTGATTTAATACTGGATTTAGTATTTATTACTATATTTAGTATGTAATACTTAAAACTATATTTAGTATTTAGTATTTAAAACTATATTTAGTATTTAGTATTTAGTATTTATTACTGAATTTAGTATTTAATATTTAATACTATATTTTAGTATTTAATGCTACATTTAGTATTTAGTATTTAACACTAAATTTAGTATTTTGTATTCAGTATTTAATACTACATTTAGTATTTAGTATTTAATACTAGATTTGAACATATAACTCAAAATCTAACTTGTTGAAATCGCCTGCTTAGCTTTGCTGCTGCATCAATCACATTTCCCCAGCTTTTGTGCGTGTAAGTGTGTGTGTGTGTGTGTGTATTCAGCATGAGCTGAATGAACGAAAACATTTTGCTACCCCAACTGAGACGCAGCATCGTCAAAAAGAGGCAGACACGACACCCACTATTAGCACCTGGTGGAGTCCTGTTGCTGTTGCTGCTGATGTTGATGTCGACGTCGACGTCGCCGTCTCTGCCACTGCTCCTGTTGCTGATGTTGCTGCTGTTGCTGTTGCTGCTGTTGCTGCTGTTGCTGCTGTTGCTGGTTTTGTCCTTCAGCGCAAAAACAGGCTATAAAAGGCCGTGCAGACAAACGGCAGCGATTAGTCAACTGTGCAACGTGTGGCTGCCATATTAACAACCAGACAACGCGGCTCGCAGCAGTTACACACACACACACACACGCACGCACACACACACACACAGACAGAGAGAGCATTAGATATACCAGGCGGAATAGAGGCAGACAGCACGGCAGACATTAGGAAGCAGTTAGATAACAGCGCTGCGAGCGCTACACACACAGTTCTTCTTTTTTTCTTCTTGTATTGTGTTTGGCTGTTTGTGCGTTGCCACTTGTTGACCAGAGACCCGCTGCCCCACCACTATCATCTGCGTGGCATACGAGGACGACAACAACAACGTCGTCCCGACGGCAACGGCAACGGCAACGGCTAAGTGAGCGTCAGCGTCAGCATGTGGGAGAGCAAGTGAGAGCGATAAAACAGCGAGGCTCGTTGCTTGCTGGTTTCGGTGTGCGAGTGCGAGTGCGACAGAGTGAGCGACAGCGACAGCGCAAGCGAAAGAGAGAGAAAGAACGAGAGCGAGAGACACAGAGACGCAGAGAGTAAGGAAAGCGAAAGGACGACGACGTCAAAGCCGAAGCCGAGCAAACGAACGAACGAACAGCAGCAGACGACGACGACGACGAGGCTGCTTCGTTAGTCGGGCAGTGTGCCGTGCAACAGATGCTGTGAAACATCCAAGCCCAAAGGTTGTGTGTGTCACAAAAACGTCGCAACGCCCACACACACACACACACACACACACATATACAGTCGATTGTGTGTGTGCAGTGAATAACAGAGCGCGCAACAAGCGACACACGACACACAACCGACGTCGAGGACGACGACGACGACGAAGTAGCAACAGCTGAACAAGAACACAGCTAAAGCCAGAGTGCCGGAGGCGTCTCAACATCATCTACACGTCACTTTCCACACGCCACAACAACAGCAACAGCATCAGCAAAAACAACAACCACATCACGGAACGACTGTCGACCGAGTCCACGGGGTCTCATTGAGCATCCACAACCTCTCATCATACACAACACATGTTTTGAACGTGCAACAAGTTTTGGAAATTTCTGGCGCAAAAATCGCAAAAAAAAAGAAAGAAAAAAGAAGAAAAAAAACAATCATCGCAAAATTTCATGCAAAATTAGCTAAAATCCAAAATTTTCCATAATCTGCGTTTTTTTTTTCGTGTGGATCTCCATAAAGTGCAATTTTTTTTTGTTAAGTCAAAAGTGTGTTAAACATCATTTTTTTTCAACGTTCGTGCTACATAAATACCTAACTTCCGTTAACTTGACGTACAAAAAACCGCAACAAGAAACATAAAATAAAACAAAATAACAATAATCTAAACAATCACAAATAAAACCTCATGATAAATGATGAATAAACCCAACGAATAGCAATCCGTATGCAAAAGAGATGACCTGAAGCCAGAGTACAAGCAGAGCAAACCGTAACTGAATAATCAACATATATATATATATTTATATAGAGAACATTACCCAGATTCCTCCAAACGATACAGAGAGAAAGAGAGAGTTATTCATATACATTAAATAAAAAGAAAATGCATATATATTTCTACATTTGTCAATCCATAAGCAAGAACCTAGAGCTAGGAGCGAACGAAAAGAAGGAGGAGAATGCACAGAGATCAAACAGCATTATAGTTTACAACATACAAGTCAACTAGAGCCCCTCATAAAAAAAGGTTGCATTGTTGTTATCTATTGCTTGATGACAAAGAAAATTGGAAAATTCACAACACACAACACTCAAAACAAACATATATATTACAAAGAAAGAAAACAAAAATATATGTAAATTGAGCTGAAAGATGGTGGTATTTTATCAAAAGATCAAAATGAAACTGAATACACAAATATCTTAAATTCAATATATATGTTGTCAAAACAAAACCAAAAAGAAAAAAGAAAAATCTGCACATCATTTGAATAACCAAAATACAAAATACAACAAATTTAACCCAAAACAAAAGTAAAGAATAATCAAATCATTAAGGTAAAAGCGAAATCCAAGAACTCACCGCAGCAAAGAAGAACGTAAATCAATTCGACAAAATGTGAGTATCCAATTACAATCAATTAATATAATGCATTTATTTTTATTCGACTCTCAAAATTTTTGTACGATTTTGCGTAAGAATATTAAGTAATTATTTTGTATTTGAATTTATTTGATTTGTGACTTTCATTTTATTACTATGTCAAATACTTGCAGAAGGTTATTATAATATTTAAAATAGAGTTTTATTCCTTTACACAAAAATGTAAATCTTTGTTCATAAATAATTACAAGGTGTGCGTTAGTCGAGCTGCATTTAAATCGACTACAAAATGAACAATTTGAAAATGTGCAACCACACACATCACAGCTCTTTCAACTAATTTATACATCCACAATATTTACCCCAAATGTTTTATGCAATATTCTCTCACACACACACACACACACGACAAAAGAAACCTTGAAATATTTTGTTGCAATATTCTGGCATCGAATTTTGCTCCAGCTCAGGCTAAACTTATTGATACAAGTTTATTTCGCATCAATAAACTAATATCAAAATCCAATCGAGACAAACTACATTTGCATTTGTGCCAAAAATTTCAATTAGTCGACAATATGTTTGAAGAACATGCGATACTTTCGTATCGAATTATTGCATATACAACTACATACAACAAATTACGGCTGATAATTTGATTTAATTAGCTGCTCGGGCAATGCTTAATGAGGCATTCAACGGTGCCAATTACAACCGCCAACAAGCAACCACCAACAAACATTTTCGTGAGTCTCAGGAAATCGAGCATCTTACGCATCTTATGCCTCCTCCTCATCGGTGTATTTAACTGAGTTACTGTTAAGAGGCAAAAGGAATTGGAAACAACTGTGCGTAATATGCAATATTTTGGCAGTCGATGTACATATATATGACAAATTTAAATTCGAGCAAATCCTTTACTTTACAGTCCTTTACGGCAAAACAGTGCGGTATTATTCTTTAAATATACCAATATATATATATATATATATATATATACTATACCGCAAAAAATAAAAATACATACCGAAGGCTATATTTGGTATATTGCTATAGTACATCATTTAAAATATACCAGAGAGAATTAGGCATACGAAATTGTCACAGTACGGTATTATTATATAATATATTCATTAATATACAAAAAAATTCAAGAATATACTTTTATGTTCAAAATACAAATAAAAATTTAATTAATGCAAAACAGTGCGGTATCATTTTAATGCAAAAAACATACCGATATACTATTACGTTCAAAATATACCATAACATAGTAGCCATTTTCAAAAAATGCATAACATACCAAATCAATATACCAAAAAAATGCAAAAAATATACTGCTTGGTTCGAAATATACCATAAAAATGTAATAGATTTTGAAAAAAGGAAACAGCGATATTATTAAATATACCAATATACTAATACGTTCAACAAAATCAAATGCTACACTTGGTTGAAAGAGCTTTTTGTTTGTTGTTAAACGCACTAATTATACAGGTAAGTGAACATTAAGTTTAGATTTAAGCAACATTTTGCTCTTCACCTAACTTGACAAATTCCATTGTGATAATAAGAATAACAATTCTCGGCCAAAGACAATGGCAAATGTGCAAAATCATAATCTGCTTCAACCACAAAACACGCACAAAGACCAAAGCAAAAACAGCATACTATATTGCTGGACAGTTATTGTAAGAGCACATTCTTGAGCAAAAATTCATGCGTAAATATGTTGTCATAACTCGTCCAGTTGGTTAAGTATGAATACGACTTGCGAATAGTATATATTTTTGAACAGCTGTCTGAGCACATTACTTCAGCTCAGTAAATGGTCAGAGATTCAATTATGAAACTGAAATTCTATCTCCGTTCTCGGACTCGTTCTGTCTGAATGGACATTGTTAAGTTGTCCAATCAAATCAACATTTTTGAAGACGTTTTTCCCCCCACTCCATTCTCCCATTCTCCCATTCCCAAAACATTCTTAGTTACCGTTGATATACAACAAGTGCAGACAAAAACGCACGAACGACCAAAATGATGAAATGTCTTTCAATTGCTCTGTTTCTGCAAGAGGTGTAGAGAAATGGGTGTGTGAATGTGTGTGTGTGTGTGTTGGTGTGTGTGTGTGTGTTATACTGTGTAATACACGGTATTACATTGTTGCGGACCGAGTGGCAGCTCGACAATCATTTGTAAAATCAGTGACATTAGTCAAGTCGCTCATCGCAGCAACTGGCAACTGACGATTGCTCGCTTGCTCACTGGCTGGCTGGCGTGCATCCTCTTACGCTCATTAGTAGCACATTTATCCAGTACGTGATTTAGCTGCAAATGTGCACAGCGACTCCTCCGGTATACAGATGATGAGACGATGAAGATAGAGATACAAAAGCATGTATGTATAGTACTATACTACTACACAAATCTCTTTCCACTCGACAATGTTTACCAAAAAAAAAAAAACAAGTAAGAAAGCTACAGTTGAGTGTGCTCGACTGAGATATACTCGTTGTTAATAAAAGCAAAACAGTGGGGTATTAATTTTAAAATTTACCAAATTCACATACCGTAAAAATACTAGAAATATACTAATGACTATATATGGTATATTGGTTTAATACTACATACAAGTACTGTCGAAAAAATTATATCACTATCTCTTATAGTCTCAGAGATCTAGATGTTTATGCGGATGGACAGACAGACAGACGGACAGACGGAAATTTGTATATCGTCTCTTCTGTTCGCTGATCAAGAATGGGGATGACTCCTTCTGCCTGTTACACAAAGTTATAATACCTTTCCATCCTAAGGGAGCGGGTATAAAGAGAGAAATTCTTAATAATGAACTTTAGACAGCAAACACAAGGTCAATTTGTTGATGAGCAGCATTCGTGATGAACGGTACAAAAAATGAACAATGAATACAACGCATATTCGCAAATAATGAATGCAATTATTACTGTTATTATCATGGGAGTTGTAATATCAGTAATAATACTTCTAATCAAAATTTGAATAAAATATGAATATTATGTCCTTCTTTATGCTAAATTTAGTTTATGTATTCTGTATTTCATAGTATTTCATTCTGTATTCTGCATAATGAGTGCCGAAAAAAATCTATGAAATATAAAATAATTATCGTTCTTATTATTGAGTTTTCAAAAGTATTGTAATACTAAGAGTCTCTTAACGAAATTTGGTTGGGTTTTTTCTTCAATGTTACACATATTTACACAGAAATTCATCTTAGAGGAATACTATAATTTTCGTTATTTGTATTGAATTGTAATATAAATATTAATAAATATAATAAATAACTAACGAAAAAAGGCAAATATATTTTATGTTAGTTTCTTGAAAACTTAAGAAATATTTCTATTCTATATTGAATTATGAATCACGTTCGTCTAAGTCTTGTTTGACTGTGCACCGCATAACATTATAACTGTTGCTGTTTTCTCGTTACTGTGTGTGTTTGGCTGGGGAATTCATGTACTTGATATCGAGCTTCACTTTTTGAGATGCCACACACTTGCCACACATTTACATTCGAAGCTGTGTTTCAGCTAAAGCTACAGCTACAGTTTCAGTTACAGTTACAGTTTCATTTGTCATTCTTGCTGTTTGCACTTGAAGAGCTGGTTCGATTGCACGCAACACTTGTGGGGATAAGTGAGTGGACTCACTGTTGAGTCGCATGAGCATAGTATCGAACTAATGCCACACAAATTCCCAGAGTCAAGTTCTTGCATACCAAATGGACTGGGATCAAATCGAAAGAAATGCGCAAAATGCACATAAAGGTGGAATCTGGAATGGCTTTTGGCAAACATTTCATAGATAGATTACAATACCTAGGAATGTATTATTTAACATTAGATTTGCATATAATTTAATCAAGAACTGTTTACTTAACTCAACGCATTTCTTTTTTCTTTTATGTTTTTTTTACTGCTCTGCCGTTAATTTGATTTAACTTTACTAAATCTTAAGGTGAATAATAGTTATTAAGAAAATTTATCTTTATAAAAACGTCAAGCGAAAAATCTTTATTAAGAAGGTTCATCTGTATAAAATCTTAAAGCGGAAAATCGTTATCAAGAAGCTTTATCTTTAAAAGATTTATAAAATCTTAATCGTTATCACATTTTCGATTTACGTAAATGGAAAAAATGTTCGATCGAAATCGCAGTCATTATGTTTGCCCGCTTTAACAATACTGAAACGTTAGCAAACTGATCAATGGCTGACACATTTCCGGCACATGACTGAGTTTCCGATTTGTATGGTGTCGATAGAGAAAGAGAGACGACAAGAGACCAATACTAAAGCGAAGCACACACTCACACACACACCGGAATCACACTTATGCCTCAATGAAAATTTTCACTCAATTACGCTTTAAGACTTAATTCACAAAATTGGAGCAAATGTCGTTAACGGAAGTGGGCCAATGGGTCCCAGCCAGCCAGTCAGGCAACCAACCAACCAGCTAACCAAGTAGCCAACCAAGTAGCCAGTCAGCCAGTCAGTCAGTCCGAGTATGCTGGCCACAACAACTACCACACACACATGAGTAAGTGAGAGAGAGAGAGAGAGCGAAACAGACAGTCATTGAGTAGACGCTGAAATGCAGCTGCCTCATCGTTGTCATATATATTTTATCGCGGTTTCCTGAAGCGACACTGCTGTCACTCAACACCTATTGAACATTTCTGGATAGATTTTCCGTTTATACCCTGTAAAACCTCATCGAACTGAGCAAGTGTAACAGCTTCAGTATCCAATATTACTTGTACAACAACTTTGATTGTTAGCATTTAATTTCTTTGTGAAATATCTTTAAGCAGAAACTTAAATTTCCATATTTCTATATATATATATATTTTCGTTAAAATGCCTCCATTTCATTTCATTACGAAATACTTTTAAGTAGAAACTTAAGTTACTAATATGCTATGTTCAGCACGTACGTCATAAAACCTCGTTGAACTCAGTAAGTGTAATAGCTTATACATTTAATCTTATTATTTAAAAATATGGTGATCTAATATGTCAACATTTAATTTCTTTACGAAATATCTCTAAGCAGAAAGTGAATTTTTCATATTTCATGTGCCAACATTTAATTTTTTTAGGAAACACCCCAGAAGCAGAAACCTATTTGTTCATGTTTTTATATATTTCTTAAATATCTTCAAGCAATATATTAATATTCAGCAAGTACGTCATAAAACCTCATTGAACTCAGCAAGTGTAAAAGTTAGTATATCAGTTCTCATTATTAAAGAAGATTGGTATTTTATAAGCCAACATTTTATTTTTTTACGAAATATCTCTAAGCAGCAAGTAAATTTTTCATACATCAAGATATTTCTTAAATTTCATGTGCTAACATTTAATTTCTTTAGAAAATATCTTCAAGCAAATGCTGCACATTTTTTGTATATTTACTTTCAAATTGCTGTACGATATGTTAATATATGGTAGCTAATTTATTAATACATCATCACAAACATGAAGCATACTCGACAGTCCTCTAGAGTCTAGAGAGTATGTTTTGTGCTCATTTTGCGGTTGCTGCGTATGTCAACTAGCTCTGCCTGGACCGTGGCTGATGCTCATGGGTGTGTGTGTGTGTGTGTTTCTGTGTGTGTGTGTGTGACTGGCCTCCATAAGTATCACGAATAATACATTAAATTAAATGGCATTTTGTTTTTCATGTTCTTGCTGTTTTTTTGTTGGATAGTATTTGAATAACTGAAACACAACTAGATTTAATTACCAAAATGGCAGGCGAAACGAAAGTTTTCAACTGCTGGGAAAACTTTTATTGAATTAAGTGAGATTTGATTACATTTGCCAAAAAAATAAAAATAATGTTTATGGGGGATTGTCTGGCAAATTAAACTAAGCATCAAATGCATAATAACTGAAAAGTTGACTACTAAATCACGCTGCGACTTGTCTACGGCAGCTCGCTTACTTTGGCGAGACATTTAACAATATGAAAACGCACACTAATTTACTTATTGCCATGAGACACTTCATTTGACAAGGACATTGTTGGCTGTGTGTGTTTGTGTAGCCAATGCAATCGACTTAGATTAGTTTGTTGGTCTCTAAGCTGGCCATCAGCCTCTAAGCTGATTATACAGGCACCACACAGCATCGAATGAAAGAGAAACAGTTGTGTGCGAGAGAGACAGAGAGAGAGAGAGAGAATAGACACAAGTGGCATTTATAAGTTGGTTATTACAGTGAAAGTTGCAATCGCATTTGCGCCTAATTGCTGCAGCAAAGCAAATTAGTAATTGCTTCAACAATAGGCTCTAAAGCTCAATCAGTCTTTTTTGAAAATTACAGCTCGACTGTGAGATACCCGATGTCCATTTTCAATAAATCTATATTCCAAAAATATACCAAAAAATACTGAAATTTACAAAATGCTATATTTGGTAGATCGATGTTTAACAACATTCATAACTATTTTAAAAATATACCGAATTTATATACCGAAAAAGTACCGAAGGTTATATTTGATATATCGATGTAGAACTACATTCATTCATATTCTAAAATATACCAAATTAATATACCGAAAAAATTACACATACCGAATGCTATATTTGGTATATCGATGTAGATTGTCAGACAAATCAACTAAGACCCGTTGATCAAGAATATATATACTTTATATGGTTGAAAATGACTTATTCTGCATGCACAAACTTATAATACCCTGTTCTACCCTATGAATAGCGGGTATTAAAAAAGGTGGCAATAAGCTAAAGTTATTTATACCTCCTCTTAAGAGCGACTTGCAGTCTCCCATCTCCCATCGAAATGTATGTCAACCCTGGCTCGGGTTGCTCCAAAATGCATTGAAGCGTTAAAATGCTATCGATTCGCTGCTAAAAATAAATATTCACAGCTCAGCTTACACACACGCAGCTTTATTTATATACGTTATATACATACCTTATATGCATATAATACTGCCTTAAGATAACTTCAAAAATCTGTTGGCAAATGGCAACACAACGAACTGAGATTCTATCATCTTGTTGCTGAATGCAAATCAAATTTTCGAGCAAATTTGTTTATCTCTCTGCAGCTATTTTGTGTCCATTCACAAATCTAACAATATTCATATCTATCTCAAACAAGAAAAATACAAAAAAAAAAAAAAAAAAAAAAAAAAAAGAAAAAAAAGAAAAACGGAAATCGTTGAACTTGAAAGAAAACCCTGAACCCCAAAAAATGTTTGGCTCAGCTGCAAAAGTATGCCGAGCATTTGCAACCAACAACAAAATAAAAAAAAAATGAAAGGCAACAAAATAAAAATAAAATATATATGGCTTTGGTGTCAGCTTTTGGTTGGATTACGAGTTGGCAGCGGCAATAATTAAAACTGAAATGTGACACAAGGCAAGAGCCCAGAAGCATTTAAATGCCAGTAAATTAAATAAAAAAAACAAAAAGCGAAAAACAGTCTTGAAAAAACATTTAAGCAAACAAGAGAAATTAGTCATAATCGATTGATTAGAATTAATTAATTATATATCATAAAATGAATGATAGAAAATTGAAACTCAAATGAGTTTGTGCTGGAAAATAAAGCGAATTATTTAGCCATTAAATCGGGTTTCATTCGATTTTATTTTGTAATGTGGTCGATCTATTTAATCTGCGGTTTATTTAGTGTACTAATTTGAGTGGTTGATATTAAACACGGTCGGGTAAACACACGAGCACCTCAAAAAATCAACAATGTGCACGGCAAATTTAACACGAGGCATTTCATTGAGAGACAATTTTCAGTCGGCAGACAAAAGGGTTAAAGGCATTTCGTAAACACATACACATACACGCACACAGATACACACATCTATTCTCATGTGTGTGTGTGTGTGTGTGGCACACTTGCGGCGCTGTCGCAATCTGCTTCATTCAGAAGATGCATTCAAGTGTGCCCCATACAATTTCCTAGCTGAATGCAGCATGTCAGCAATTGTATAGGTGTGTTGCCACAGTCAGAGTCTTTCACCTCACCTCACCTCACCTCGCCTCGTCCCTCTTCATCCCCTTTCGAGACGTCAAGGACGTTCGCCTAATAATAGCCATAACTAAAGTATGTCTTTGACATTATTCTCGGCCCGTTCTCGTTGTCCTTGCCGCAACACAACACGGCGTATGAGCAATCACAGCCGCTGCTGGCTTTTTAGTCTGTTGCTGTTGCTGTTGCTGCTGCTGCAAAGATAACCAAATGTCAAGCAAATAACAAGCCATGTACGCCTCAATATCATTCTATCTCCAACCCGCCCACAGTTGAGTCCACTGTGTGGCTTGCCACGGCATTTGCCATTGGCATGCCACATATTTAATCCCGCACCGAATAGCAACAGCGCAAGACCAGCTCTATCACTGACAGAGAGTAGCACAAACACAGTGCAACACGCATACCAACAGCAACATAAACACAAACACAAACACAGATACAAACACACACACACTCACGCCAATTGCAACAGGCAGAGATGTCTCTACTCTGCCTTAAACTGTGAGAAACACTCGCATAAAATGCAGTTTTCAAATCAACTCCTCTTCTTAATGATATAACTTTTCAAATACTCCAATATTTACAAATAAAATACATTTATAAATTTACTATTAACAACATACATAACTTCTTGCTTTCGTTTAGCAAAAAGACCAAAGAAAGTTTAACATGGAAAATGATTTTGCAGTAACGTAAATACTGAAGTTCAAATAAAAGAGCGACTTTTAAAAATATTTATTCTATTATAATTAAGTTATTTTTTGTTGGGAATTTTATAAGTTTATTTTATTTTATAATTTAATTGAAAAATAATATAATATATGTCGAATAAACATACAAACATAGCTTATATGCTCAACCATGGTTAAATACGAAAGTGTGTGTAACTAGGTTTTGAAAAAGAGTGTTTCTCATGTATGCAAAGGTGTGCGTGTGCGTGTGTGTGAGTGTGTGGTCTGTCAGTGCATATATATATGTGTGTGTGTGTGTGTGTGTGTGTGTGTATCGGCAAGTACATAGTTTTTAATTTTGCTACTGTTGCTGGCACTTGAAATAATTACAAAACAACAACAACGAAGAGTTGAGAAGCTCAACCACAGCAACAACAACATCAACGACGACAGCAACTGGGGCAACATCAAATACAGTTGCAACTGTCAAATGGCAAAAGACGTCTGGAGAGCAAAACAGAGACATATGCATAGCTAAAACTAAATGAAATAAAATGGAATTCCATAAACTAGATGATGACCTAGAGCATTCGAAAATAGTTGAATCAGATATGTGATTACAAAACAAACTGTCAGAGACAATGACCAACAGACAGGAATACGAAAGTGAACTTTGTGCTTCTCTCTCCACACACACACACACACACACACACACACATATATACACACACTCATCTTCACTCATCAGCCATCACTCTTCACTCGTTGCCTTTTGTTCAGTCCTTCTTGTGTTGTGCTTGGCCAAGGTTGATTTCAATCATCGCTTGGACACAATGCGAAATATGTTGTACAAAGGCAGCCAAGAGTTCAATAATAAATGGCAAAGCTAATAGAAAACTCAATCGCAATCGCCATCGACATTGCCATCGCAATCGAGCTGAGATTTGCAAACAGCTATGAACGATTGAAAGAGTGAAGAGAGTGCAAAAATATATATACAAATCGAAATCAAATAGAGCACGAAGCACATCAATTGTATAGGCGGCTGCTAATATTCTGCCATTAATCATAAAATAACTTATTGCTTTCGTTTAGCCAAAATGAGCAACGAAAGTTTAACGTTGAAAAGATTATTGCAGTATTTTCATTTACTGAAATTTTGAAAAATAAAGATACATAAACTACATATTTATGTTAAATGCTTTATAAGAAGAGTAAGACAATTAACCATTTATATACCGAAAAATATACTGACAAAATACTGAAGACTATATTTGGTATATTGGTGGACTTGACCACAAAATATACCAGATTGACGCTGATTAAGAATATACATATTTTCGTATAGCATAAAGGAGCAAAGAAAGTTGAACATTGAAAAGATTTTTGTAGTATTTTTAAATACTGAAATTGCAAAAATAATGCAATATAAAATACCTATTTATATTAAACGCTGTGTAAGACATATATGAAAACTACAGTCGATTAAAAATATACCATGTTAATCTACCGAACAATTTATAAATTATACTTAAGACTAAATTTGGTATATCGATGTACTGGAGTACAAAATATACCAGATTGAGAAAATATATATACTTTATGGGACCGGAGATTAATAAATTTATATAACAAATCCCAGAAACGAAAATTACTTAAATGATATTACGTATACTTAATATTTATCAAATTTATCAGATAAAATTAAAATTTTATCATTTACATTTTCCTATTTAAACCGCATTCTTGATAGATATCTGTTGAACCATATGTGTGTGCGATACGTATACGTCATTTTGTGTCATATTATATTTTCTTGTTTAACAATATTCTCCAACCGATATAAATCAATATATACATATTTGACAACCGTGCCGCCATTCGATTTCTCTTTTTTTTTTTGGTATTCAGCGTAAAAACCATGCAAATATAATACAAGCCAATCAGCCGATGTCCTGACAACGTTGGCGACCAATTTTGAGGTTGTATATTTTCCAATAAATTCCTCACATGCGATGGGGGCAGAAAAACTACTACTGCATATTTCTGTATAAAGTTGAAGGGGGGGAAAAAAAAGTATGCCAATACGAAAGTAAAAATATTTGATCATTATGCAGCCATCGAACGGTCCTTTCTCGTCCTTTCTCTCTCCCTCTCTCTCTCTCTCTCTCTTGGTCTCTGGTTGTCTCCTTTACCGCTGGACAGCAAGTGGACCATGAACGTGGCATTTTGTCAGCGTCGCATCGCATCGCATCGCATCGTAGCGACTTTTGCATGTCAGGCATGCGAGCAAATATTTTGATTTCATGCATTTTTAGCGCATATTTTGTCGTGTCGTGCTTTCATAGTGCATGTGTTTTCGCTGTGTGGCCAGAACCCCTAAAGTTATTATTATTATTATTATAAAGCGCTGCTCAATCCTTTTGCACAGCAGGTTGTCGCCATATATTCGCTTTATTATATGTGTTGACAATTTCCACATAAACATAAAGCTCAAAGAAGAGTGAGAGAAAAGCAATAAATGCGAGTTGATTAAATATCTTTTGTACTTGCGTCCAGTTGCATAGCGATTTATTAACTGCAGTCAAAGGAATACGTGTATCAATTTGCCTGCAAGTAGATCACACACATTTGCATTTCTTTTTTCGTTCACTTTTTTCATGTTTTTTGTGTTTGTTTCTGAAACCTTTTGGCCATGCTCTGTGCAAATAAACAGCAGCAGTTCTGTGCAAAAATATGTAGCATAGTTATTTGCGCAGCCCCTGTGTGTGTGTGTGCTTTTGACAGATGCTGGCGAAATTGATTGAAATTTGGCGGGCTCAGCGGATGGGCCATAACTTTATTGCATTGCCAAAAGGCAATTGCATGATGCTTTGTGGCTGAGACAAGGGGAAATTACATTTTCATTACCAGCACACGTTTCGCTGCTGATGTCAATCGCAAAAAAAAAAATTAATTCGACATTAAATTAAATATACAAGATATGTGAATACGCATTTAAAAAAATCCAATGACAAGTTCATTCAGTACTACAAAATGTAAAGTAAAATATATATATTTTTTTTTACCTTACGCAGTTTATTTTGCGTAGTTATTTGAGGTATTATTGTATTGTCCTTTCGCTATGTAAATAATTAACATAGAATTTCATTATTATCTCAATATAGAATGGAAATAATATGTGCCTTTAAAAAAAAAACTAAAACAAGCAAGAAAGCAACAGACTAGTGTGAACAAGTTTTGAATAACATAAACATAACGGTGTGGTATTATTGTAAGAATAAAACAGATAATATACCACAAAGTACTAGAAAAATACCAAAGTCTATATTTGGTATATTGATAAAGTACTACATTGAAAATAAAACATAAAGTACGCAGTATACAATATTTGGTATATTGATATACTACTGCAATCGAAATATACAGCGAAGTACAAAATATTCCGACTTTGATATAGCATCACATTCAAAATTTACCATATATTGATATAGTATGGCATTCACAATATACCATCTAGTCCAAAATACACCGGTTTTTGGTATATTCGTATATTATTGAGTTCAAAGTATACCAGATTTAGTACATTTGTATAGTACTACATTCAAAATATACCAGATTTGGTATATAAATATACTGCATCATTGAAAATACACTATAAATTACAAAATATACCAGATAGTCTCTTAAAACAAAGTTGAAATAATCATATTTTCATTTGAGATCATCAGCTGAGATGGTAAATGAACAAGCTAGGTCGCTAATTAAAGCATAAATTCAAAAGGCACTTGAAAACTTTAACAGACATTTCTCTCTCGTCCCTCTAGCGCGCTGTTATGTTAACAGTAATTGAACAGCAGCTTCTGTAAACAAAAGCGACTCAACGTTGTTGCTCGTCGTTATTGTTGTTGTTGTTGTTCTCATTTATTATTTATTTAATTGAAAATGAACTGACTACATTTGACTTTTTAAAGAGAGAGAGAGACAACGTTTGAGGATGACTCGACAACGACGAGTCTTTTGACGTTGCATGCTACAGGCGAAATGCAGTGCAAAGGAAAGCCAACTGAGCTAATTAAAAAGGCCAAAATGTAAATAAATGACAGTTGACTTTGCCAGCGAAAGCAAGTAAGGGGAGATCAGCACTTTTACTTTCTTTCACTTGTTTATTTCGCTTGCAAATCAAACTCACTCTCACTCTCACTCTCATTCTCTCTTTCTCACATATTGAAATTGCGTCAATTTCATACGCTACAATTCAGCTTGAAAATCGCGTCAACATTGAAAAGCGTAAAAAATACACACAAAATCTTTTCCCCTTGGACGCCGCTGCTGCTGCTGCTGTTGCTAATGCCTTGAGGCATTGAAAAGAAAAGAAAAACAGGAAAGGAAACGAAACGAAACGAAATGGAGCCAAAGCCCAAAATGCGGCGTTGTCAGTTCATGGCATGCCCTGCTCTACTTGTTGACTGCCTGCTCCTGCCCTTAAGCACACACAAAAGAGATGCACAAATACACACACACACAGCCGAACACACCAGCACACACACACACACACACATACATACATTCACTCACCTGTGGGTTGTCCTATGAAAGGCAAATTTTAATGCCAACATTGACAGGTAACACCATATGCCCCCAAGTTTACATATACAACAAGTAAAGTAAGCTCCCAACTCCCGTTGAGTGTGCTCTACTCGGCGATACCCGGCTGCAAAGGAACTGAAACTTCTATATTTCAAAGTGTCCATTCAATGAGGTTTTGTTAAATGCTTTTTCCGCGAACAAATCTTTAATAAAAACCAATTCCATTTAATGGAATTGAAATACTTTTTTTCTCTAACAAATCTTAAATTGAAACCATTCAACATATTCCTTTTTTTCCTTAAACAAATCTTAAATAAAAACAAATTTCACATTCTCATTTAATGCAGTTTTTAAAAGACTTTTTTTGCTCTAACAAATCTTAAATAAAAAACATTCAATATTCCCATTTAATTAAGTTTTTGATTCACTTTTTGCTCTAGCAGATCTATTTAAGTGTTAAATATTCAAGCAATAATCTAACAAACTTTAAACAACATTTACCAAAATGTATCTGTCTAACTTTGATACATGTTATTCAATTTATTATATTAGATTTCTCGCAGCGTCTTTGTTTAAGTAAAAACTTTAAAATGAACTGAACTCTTTATTTTTTGTAGTATTCAACAATAACATTAAGTTTTCTCTCCGTTTAAGCATAATTTCTCAACTACAAAATGCTTACCGATAATTTTCTGTTGCCACTGAATTATAATGCCCTTTAACACATACACACATCTGCATATGGTTGTGTATCTGTGTGTGTGTGTGTGTGTGTGTGTGTGTGTGTGCGCGAGGCAACGAAGCGAATAAGCCAGGCTAAAGGGGGAGAGGGATGAGAGCGAAAGGAGCGTGCCAATGTAGCCAGGCACTCAGCCAGTCCACGGCAACTGGGCCAATTGTTGTTGTGTACTAGAAAGAGAGAGACAGACAGAGAAAGAGAGAGGGAGAGTGTGTATAAGTATGAGTGCCAGAGTGTGTTTGAGAGAGAGAGAGAGGGGAGTGAGGGTTTCGCTTCCAACACAATCCTGCTCAACATATCCCCCGTATCTTTTTCGTTTTGTCTTTTACCGTGTATTGATGTGTGTGTGCGACTGTGTGTGTGTGTGCGTGTGTGTGTGTGTGTATATCTCGTTATTGGCAGCTTAAGCCGCTTGTGTATGCGTGTGTGTGTGTGTCTGTGTGTGTGGCAACTGCAAAAGCACAAAAATAAAATGAAAACAAATCGAAAAATATTAGCGGCATATTCCCTTTGATTTTTTATTGCGCGATGCTTTTTTTTTGCCATTTTTGCCATTGGCACACACACACACACACACACTCACTGGCAGTGTAACCTTGACGAAATATCAGTTAGCGTGTCAAAGTAATGACCACGCGCTGTAAAAGCCACTCACATAAGCTCAAGCAAGTCAGCGTCAAAATGGGAATGAACTTAAAATAAAAGGAGAATACCCAAAATGTGTCAGTATTCTTTAGATTATAGTCTACACATATTCTGAATTTATAGTACGTAATTTTTTAAAAAATATATTTTAAAAACTAATAAAAAAATTTGCTGCTTTCATTTATGGTATAAAAATATACTGAGTTTATACTATTTATGTTTTGACTACAAACTTTTAAAAATTACAAAAAAAGGTTGAATTTAAAGCTTAAAAAATTTTCAGTATTATTTAGATTATAGTATAAAAAAGTAACTGAATTTATACTGTGTATTTGTTTTAAAAGTAAAAAAACTAGGTTGCGTTAAAAGCTTGAAAATTTGTCAGTGCAAAAATATACTGAATTTATACTAGGTATTTAAAAAGGAAAAAAATTTAAATAAAAAATTGTGTCAGTATTATTTAGACTGAAGTTTTGACTACAAATATTTAAAAACTACAAAAAAAGGTTGCCCTTAAAGCTTTAAAGCATTTCAGTATTATTTAGATTATAGTATAAAAATATATAAATATATATTTTTTTTTAATAAAAATATTTGAAAACTAACAAAAAACATGGTTACGTTAAAAGCTTGATAAAATATTTACATCACAACTAGAAATTGCTTGCGTAAAACTTGAATATGCGAAAACTATTTAAAAGCTATTAAATTTGCACGAAGATTTTTAAATATTTATGCATGTAATGACTTGTGCCTGCAACAAGAGCAGAAGTGGCAGCAAATAGCAGCTTGTTGCATACATTTAAGCGTGAGAATGAAAATGAAAATGAGAGTGAGAATGAGAATGTTGCAAAGTGAAATTCAAAACAATTGAAAGTTGTTGTTGCTTGTTTGAAGAGTTCAATTACACTTCATGTTTGAGATCTCGAGTCGAGTTCTTTTGCCACACACACACACACACACGTCTCTTGTTAATGGCTTCACTGCGAGAGTGTGTGTGTGTGTTGCCAAGTTTTCTTTTATGCTCTTGTTGTTATTGCGTAAAGTTGTTTGCATAAATAATTTCTATGGATGAGAAGGCGACACAGTCATTGGAGAGAGCCAGAGCCATGTGAGCCATGTGAACAACAATAACAACAACAACAACCCAAAAATAACAACCCCACGCATCAAAATTAATGATATTTTAATGTAAAAACAATTCCAGCCACTTAAGCCGCATTCATACCCATTGTCTCTCTCTCTCTCTCTCTCTCTCTCTCTCTCTCTCTCTCTCTCTCTCTGTGTGTGTGTGCGTGTGAGCATTTCAATTTGAAAGCAAAGCCCGTAACGGAGTTGGGTTTTGAGCCCCGGAAAAATGATGGAGAGAAGTTCACTTTCAACCAGAACAAACTAAATAATCCGTCTCCCTTCTGCTTGTTAAAAAACAAGTCGGAAATCTGAAGGCGAAACCAAAACCTTTCGACTCAGCCCTTCAATTTGGCGCCAGCGAAAATCAAATCAAATTTTTGCGAAAGAAAATTTAACTGAAATCTAGGTTAGGTGGCATATCATTTAAAGGGCATTAAAAGTGTGGATCGAAAGCTAAAGTAATTTGACTAAATCGATTACGGAGCTAATCAAATAAATATTAGCTCAAATTATTTAATAATACTTGCTTTTATTACTCAATAAGAATTTTGAATACAACATTTAATTTAATAAGAGCTTAAATTATTGAATCATACTTGCTTTTATTATATGATAATTCTTTTCAATACAACATTTTGAATTATTGAATCATACTTTCTTTTATTGTCCATTAATTCTTTGTATTCTTAAATGTATTCTTAAAATGAAGAACATTTAAATGAGTGATATACAGGAAAACAAATTTACAAACTAAATCAACTTTTTCTACTTAAACAAATTCGATTTAAAGACAACATTTCTAAGAGAACATTCTCATAAAATAGAGCTTTAATTTTCTCAAAGGGTATCTAGCTAGTCGTGCACATTCGTGTCTAGGACTTGGTCTACTTATTTGGGTCTAGTAATTGTTTGTCCTCGTTGTTGTCATGCGGTTGGCTTTGTTGTCGCCTTTGTGTTGTGCTTGGCTTTCTATCTATGCTTTTTGTTATGTTAAAAAGAAAAGAAAAGAAAAGCAGCCACACGAAAGCAACAAGAATCAGAATCAGAATCAAAAGCAGAAGCACAACTGACACAACAACAACAACAACAACCGAATTGAAGTTTGCCGCTTTGTGTTGCATTATCCGAATATTGCCTTGAGCGCGACCCTTTTTGAATGGCAGCAAAACAATTTCATTTTCATTAGATTTCATTTACCATGGAAATGATTTGCGTAAAATATTATAATTGTGTGTGTGTGAGAGAGAGAGAGAGAGAGAGAGAGAGAGTGAAAGCTGTAATACAATTTAAGCATATGGCATTATAAGTGACTTTTACCTCAATTAAAACGCATAGAAGCAAGTAAGAAAGCTACAGTCGAGTCTGCTCAACTGTGAGATACCCCGTACATATTGTGAATACAAGCTAAACAATTAAATTATATATTTGGTATATTCATATAACACTATATTCAAAGTGCAAAATACTATAAAACTACCGAAGGCAAAATATACTGAATTTTCAGATATACAACATGTTTCCCATACAAAAGTATTTCGTATATAACTTCTACAATTGTTATCCAGAAAAACTATAGTTATTATTGTTAGGTATTATCTAGCTTTAAAATGAAGCTTGTTATTCGATTTTTATGAACATGGCTATATCATATCGGCTGTAGACGCTGATCTAGGATTAGAGGTCCATCCTTCTGCCTCTTCCATACAATTCCTTGACGCACAAAGTTATATTACCCTTATATACTATGGGTAACGAGTATACAAATCATTGCTCATCATTCATCGTTCATCGTTGTCGTTGTCAACAATTAGATGAAAGAAGTGAAATCTTTAAGTTGCTTCAGCTGGTTCAGCTATAAACCGTCTGTTATGATCCTAACTATGCTATGAGATTGTAAATAAACGGTTTGTCAACTGGCTCAGCTCAGTTAATCTACTAAAGATCAGACGAGTATTTTATATAACTATACTTATTTTTGGTTGTTGCAAGTATTCTTAAAGTACAGCTCAATAAATCAATTTCTGTAGTACAATTGATGTGTGACACATCAAAACAAGGAAGAGAGCTCTGACTTCTCAAATATCAAAGGCAGCTCTTTGGTAAATTAATGAAATTGCAACCAAAAAAATACATATACAGTCAGTACTTAGTTGCCAGCGGCAGGAACTCGGAACTCTGAACTCGGAACAACTTATCCCTAAGTGTAATTAAATTTACGGATACGACCTGTTGACTTTCTCGTATTCTTGTTGTTGTTGGTTGTTTTGACGGAAAGTGTGCTTTGATTTCGCAACTGAGAAAATCAAAGTCGCAATGCCCCCGAAAACAAAAACTGAGCTGCGTTAAAGATCACGAAACAGCAGCAAGTCTGTGTCAATAGGTATTAACACACAAGCCAAGTGCTAAGCTGCGTGTGTGTGTGTGTGTGTGTGTGTGTGTGTGTGTGCGTGTGTATGTGTGTGTGTGTGATGTCGTCCGCTCTCTGGAGACTTAACGCTAATTCACTTTTACGCGACTAACAAAATTAATTGCTGACATTTTGCCAATCATACATGGCCCACACACACACACACACACACACACACACACACACACACACACACACACACACACACACACACACGCGGGTCGTGTTACGTGAATGGGAATGGAAATGTGAACTCGACTCGCAGCAATTGCCAACAAATTTGCCAACTTTGAGTACGTGCTCTTCACGCACACCTTTAACCCACACACACACACACACACACTGGCACACTCGCACACTCGCACCTTGTGACCTGAGCAAGTGTGATTTATATATTGTGTAGCAGTTACTTGCAGACATCGTGTCTCTGTTTTGGGAGTCTCGAAACGCATGAGAAATCGACGACATCATTCCAAATGCGCATAAATTACGCACAGAATGTGTTGTAGCCGCTTTAACGCTGTCTGTTGGAGAACCCTCCAATGGTCAATGCCAGGCAACAGGGCATCATCCTGTCTGTCTGTCTGTCTGTCTGTCTGTCTGTCCATCTGTCCGTCTGACGCTGCCTGCTCAAGCGTCTAATAGCTATGATTCAATTACGATATCCTGTGGTCGTCTTCTCTTCAAGTCTGCGGTCGGTTGCTCTTGCTCTTGCTTTAGCTTTAGCTCATGCTGTTGCCATTTGCGCTAATCAGGTGTAAATTAGGCACACGAAATGATTAGAGCGAACAATCGAGGAGTTCAATCTCAGCATGACATTGATTTAGATTTGCTTGCATTGCTTTATAATAACATTCAGTATCGATAACATATCGATTGATTTAGCTTTGATTGCACTAGTATATAATAACATTTACTATCGATAACATATCGATAGATTTAACTTTGCCTGCACTGGTTTACATTTACTATAAATAACGTATAGATTTGCGCTTGCTGTGCTATATTATCGCTAATTTAAGTAATATTTTTTATGAATTTATGTTCGATAACATATCGATAGTAAGGGATAACAATTCATAGTGATTAATATCTTATTAAATTTGTTGCTGAGCACTAACAGCACTTGCCTAAGCACATTTAAACGCTCTGTTTTTAATTACATGCTTTTTTGCACTATCGATAACATATCGATACTAACTCGAAACTTCGATGTAAAAGAAAAATAATTACTGAGCACTAGCACCATGTTCTGCAACGCATTTGCATGTTTTGCTTTCATTAATTAATAGTTTGAGCCATCGAAACATATCGATAATAATTTGCAGACCCTGTTTATCATAATATTAGTGGCTAAGCACTAATCAGCACATTTATGTGGTCTGTTTTCAACGATACAATGTCTTGCTTTAAACGAGACAAGTTTCTTTGTGCCTTCGATAACTTATCGATAGTAATCTTCATACTTGCTTTGAAACCTAATTTAGTTGCTAATAACTAACAACGTATTCTGTATCGTATTAGTATTCGTTGATTATCTGAGATCTAACCCCCAGTTGTTTTTTGAAAATCGATAACATATCGATAAGCATATTTGTTACCCAGATACGTGAATTTATTGCTGTCAATTGTATGCTTCACGTTGTCGTTGGCGCCGCAAACGCTCTTTTTCCTCCATGTAGGACACAATCGATGCCTTTGTGGGCAAAATGACAACGACAGGCAGCAGCTTCTTGCATTTTTCGAGAACGGGACTCAAACGCTTGGCTGTGGGATAATCCCAATAGTATAATCCCAATATTGGGACGTTTATACAACTTGTGAAAGAACTCTTCAATCTCCGCAAGCGACGTATCTAAGGAATGCAATTAATGTATAACAACGAAAGGAAAGAAGAGAAAAGAACGAACCATTTTCCACCATTAGATAATTGCGAAACTTCTGATGGTGATAGCCAATGCCCACAAGCAATAAGCCTAACGCTACTTCCTAAGAAATCTATAGTATTTAACAGTATTTTGTAGTATTTTACAGTCCACTCACAGTATCCGCGATGACGCCAATGCGTATAACATTCGTCTCTTCGGGCTTTTCTAAATGATCCTCCTCTTCTTTTACATCCTCTATGAGAGGCTTATTAAGGGGATTGTTGGTGAAGGTGCTCATTTTGTATCTGGATTTTACTTATTGAACAATTTTCTTTGTGTGTGCTTGTGTGTGTGTTCCAAAAAAGCCAAATGATAACTAACAATTGGAGCAGAGCAAACTTCGAATTTCATTCCAAAAATTTTCCAAAGCCAACCACTTTCTTTCCACTTTTCTTCTACCTCGCTCTCCCCTTATTCAAATTTTTCGTTTTCGTTTTTTTATGACTTTTTAATGAGTTTTCAATAAATGCCGCACACACGCTATGTGTGTGTGTGTGTGTGTGGGGAATAGGCAGAGCTTAAGGAGCTTTAAGCCAGGCGGCTCGTCAAAAAACTGGAACTGAACTGAGCTCAATGGCTGCTTTGTGTTTTGTGGGTGCCAAAATTAGTTTCCTTTTTTCTCTCGTTTCGTATTTTGCATTTATTTTAATTATTAAATTTCGGTGGTACTTCGGCTGAGAGGGCTTTTTGGCATTGGCATTGGCTTTGCCTCGACAAAATTAAGCCCAAAATGAAAATTCAATTATGACATGAGTTTACATATTTTGTATTTTATATTTTTGGCGTTGTGTAACTTTGGGCTTGTGCTTGGGCTTCGGCTTCAGCTTTGGCTTTGGCTTTAGCCCAGCGGCATCTTTGTGGCCACTTTTAGAAATTTATTAACTGCGACTTAACGAAAATTCGTTTACTTTGCATTTTCCTTTTTTTTTTCTCTACTCTTGCTGTTGTTGTCTCTTGTTCCCAGTTGATTAACTCAGCTGCTACACCTCTCTCTCCCTCTCTCTCTCTCTCTCATTGAACCCACTTAAGATGCGGCTTAAAGATGGTTTTCAGTTTCGTTTTGGACCTTAGCAGACTTGCAGTGCTGTGTCATCTTCACTTTTTATTAATGTAGAACATAAAATTGGCAGACTTCTTTTTACCACCAGCAAGAGAGGAATATTGAGCTGATTATCTCTACTCACATGATTACACAGAAAGAAAACAACGTGGTAACATTAAAAATAACCTCTTTAATCAAGATTGTATAGTATCAAAAATTATAAAAATAAATCTAGATTGCCAAATCGTGAATTCAAGATTATAATCTGGTTTCAAAAATGAAAAAATCTCAAAATTAAACCATATAGGTAAAATCCTAAATCAAGATCAAACGCTCTAAAATTTAGATTGAACATCAGAAAATATGTAGGTTCTAGTTTAAAGGAAAGGAATTTAACCCTTTTAAGAAACAAGAAGGAAATCTTTTTCTTTCTAGATTTACAATTATCTCTTCAATCTAGAACAAAACATTCTCGAAGCAAATTTTTAATCTTAAAATGAAAATTTAGCATACAAATTTTGATTTCAGATGTTGTTAACATAAATATGTTATTTCAAGATTAGAAATCTAGTTTTAAATTAAGCTCTTTTCCTCTCTGTGTATATTTTAGCTATTTAAAGGGGGTAATAAAAAAACACTTTAACACTTTCTATTTTATTCTATATTTGTTACCTAACAAATCCATTTACAATCGCAAGACTTAATTGCTTGCTTGCTCCCCTTCTCGCACAAATATTATTAGACGACAAAAGGCAAACAACAACTCGAGAAGCAATAATTACGATTGAGCTTACAGTTTGTTGTTGTTGTTGTTGTTGTTGTTGTTGTTTAAGGTGAACTAAAGTATACACAGCAGCAGCTGAAGCAGCAGCTTTCATTAGATGAAAGGCTGCAAATAGCAGTTATTGCTCAGAGGGATATTTTATTTTTGTATTTGGTTCGTCCCAAATGTCTTCAATCACATTGCTATAAATAGCTGCCTCTGTCGCCTCTTGCTTATTTGCTTATTAACTACGAGCCCTGTCGACTGTCAGGACATCTGATTAATCTAGCCACACGCCAATGCATGCAATCAAGAGCAGAAATGATGCCTGCTGGGGGATGATGATGAAAGTGGGCAACATGTGGCAAACAAAACTCAGTCAAAGTTCAAATTGTGCCAACAAACAAACAGACAGAGAGAATTTGCTTTGCCACACGATTGATGTTGTTTTTTGGTTTCATTTCTTGCTTTTGCCAAACTCAACAAGCGACATTAACAAGTTAGTCCCGAACACAACCGCACACAACACCGAGTGAAACAACTGAACCACAGAGAGGCACTGTGAAAAAGTTGTGCAAAAAGCTGATCAAATGCATTTGACAGCCAAGACATTGCCCACAAGCGAACTCAAGTTGAACAACAGTTAGATACCCTACAATAAAAAAAATGGAAAAATTAGCAGAAACTTTCAAGGAAGGAGAAATGAAATGAATACAGTATTTCAATACGACATACAATAGACAGCTAAATACCCTGGAAAATCCAAGAGAATTCATAATTCATGAACAACAGTTAGATACCCCACAATCAAGAAAATGTGAATTTAATTAATGAAAATTAAATACCCTGTAATATCGGATAAAATTATTAGTTAATGAACAAGAGTTAGATACCTTAAAAAAAATAATTGAATTTATAGTAAGAATTAAGAATCAAATTCCTACAATCAAGAAAATCTGAATTTATAGTGAGCCATAAAAACAAATTTTCAAAGAAAAGAATAAAATGAGTGCAGAGTTTAATACAAAATATAAAAGACAGCTAAATACCCTGGAAAATCGAAAAGGATTCATAATTCGAGAGTTCTAAGCAACTGTCAAATATCCTTTAATTAATGATGACGCCATTGTCAGCACTTTTTTTTTTTGATGAAAATGTGAAATATAAGTTTTTGCTGACAAGCCGCTTGATACACTTTGATTTTCATTTTGTTTTGTTGACAGGCGCCATTCGGGCATTGAGTGTGACCTCTGGAGCTCAGTTTGATGCCTCGCACAAAACTGACGACAACAACAAGTAAATTGTGTGTGTGAGTGTGGAAAAATATTCTAAACAATAAATGCCGCAAAAGGGTTTTTTTTGTTACCCCACTTGCCACAACATGTTGCATGCACATGGAATGGAAATACCAAGTCTGAGAGCGAAAGCCACAAAAGCATACTGACAGCAAAAATTATTATGTTCAAAGTGAATATTACGTTAACCGTAACAAGGGTCGTTGAAGCACACACACACACACAGACGAACAGACGAACAGACAGACAGTCAGACACTCAGACCAAGAAAAACGCACAGTTACAAGTTGTTGAACATGTGGCAAATGTCTTCGTTTTCATCTCCCATTTCCCATTTCCTTTTCCCATCTTTTGCAAGAAATTTGCTGCGAGTTGAAGTATGAACTCGTGTGCCATTGAGTATATAATTCGTTTGCCAGACTATTTTGTAAATCTTCTGGGACGGCAACAAGCACACAAAACACAACTCAACTCTTTTGCCCCCACAAAAAAAAGAAGAGAAAATAGCTTGAGGCCATGGCCATGAAAAACTATGCAGCAGCAAAGTATTTAAAGTGTTTAGTCAAGTTTAGCTGGAAATCATACAATTACAACATACACAGAATACCCAATTATGGTATTATACTATGCCAAAGCTACTTGACTTAAAAGTATTTACGGTTTGTCTTCGTTTAAGTTGTAGCCGTAATGCAGTGGCAAATGTTATTTGAAATATTTGCTAGAAAAGTAATTTTCGTACTTTGGAAATTACTTTTTAAAATGGGATTAAGCACATGACATTATTTATTTAATATTCAACTACAAGTAAGAAAGAATTAAGTCTGTTTTCGCTACCGTGTGCGATATTATTTTTAAAATATACTAAAAATAATATACCAAATTAAACTAAAATATATTAAAAATCTTATTTGGTATTTTAATATACTATTACATTCAAAATATAGCTGATTCTAATATCGATTGTAGGAAAATAGTATACCAAAATAACACTAAAATATACCAAGGGCTATATTTGGTATATAAATATGTTATAACATTTAAAATATACCATCGAGCACATAATATGCCAGAGAGTAATTTTGCAAGTAAGAAAAATAATATACAGAAAAAATACTAAAATATACCAAATGTTATATTTGGTATAACTTCATATATATACTAGTATTCATATATACTAGTACATTCCAAATATACCATAAAGTAAAACAATGTGCAAGATTTTAATTTGGAAGTAATAAAAATAATATACCGAAAAATACTAAAATATACCAAGGGCTATTTTGGTATACCATAGAGTTCAAAATATAAACTTTCGAAAGTGAGCACGTGACATATTTCCGCAAATATCGAACACTTGTATTACAGCATATCTATTAGTTGCACTTGCCGCTTGTTGTTTACACTCTAGAGCATTGGACAGCAAATGAGCATAACAACATTTGCATACGCTGGCAACAATAGCAACAACAACGAAAATGTTGTTGACTATTTTATGAGTTCCAATGTTGGTTGCAGCACCCAAAATCCGCTTTCCAATCCCCTCGCCACACACCGCACACACAATAGTGGGCAGTTTTTGTATTATACTATGAAAAGTGCTTGCAATGGTCACACACACATACACAAACACACACAACAAAGCCTTTGAAAACACACGAGCACACACACAGAGAGACATAAGCCTAAGCCTGTTCCTTTTTGTGGGTTTTGTCCTTGGTCCAATGTGTGTGTGTGTGTGTGTGGGTCAAATGTGGTGCAGCTTTAATAAAAGCACAAATTGCGTAAGCCACCAACAACCATTAATAACTTTTGTACACCTGCACGCACCCAAAACAGATGCTGGACCACACAGTCACAATGGCAGAAACAGCGACAGCGACAGCGACACAGTCAGAGACAGAGACAGAGAGCGAGGTGAAGTGAGGAAACGGACTGCTAAAGCGGCACACAGGTCGTATGCTCAATTTCATTGTGGGAACAACAGCCTGATGTGTGTGCAATGTGTGTGTGTGCGTAAGTGTGGCAATTGTTTGCCTTTTGACGTCTGCAGCTACTCCACATGGCAGATACAGAAACAAACATACGCCAAAACAGTCAAAAGTGCAGTTCCATTAATTCCCTGTAATGGTTTATAATGTCCTTGCTAGCAAGAATAACAGTCGAAATCGTTTCTCAAACGAAATTAAGAAATTGGGGAAAAATTGATACTAAAATCAAATTAAATAAAAATCATATTAAATGACTTCGCTTCATTCAATTTCAAGTGGGAAAGCTAGAGTCTAGTGTGTTCCCTCCACCGTGTAAGGTATAATTCTTAAAATATATCAAAATATACCGATGACTATATTTGGTATATGAATATACTATAATATTCGAAATGTGCCATAGAGTACAAAATATGTCAGATCGAAAGTTAGAAAAATAATATATCCAAAAAATATTAAAATATACCAAAGACTATATTTAGTAGTATATGAATATACTGTTACATTCAAAATATACTATATATACAAGATTTTAATTCATTTTCCGCAGAATATCGAACACTGATTTATTATTTTTATAATAATAATAAAAAAGGGATTCAAACAAATTATTCTTTAACTGAAATAAAGCACTTCACTTCCTCTTTCCTTACTTATTCCAGGGTATTACGCACTCAGCAGGAGCACATTTTGTGTGCGTGTGCGAGTATGTGTGTGTGTGTGTTGGCTGCTGCCTTTTAATTATTGATTTCAACACTGAGGTGATTAATATTTTGCGAAGCAAGCCTCGGTCGAAACAGAAACGAAATGGCCCAAAGCGACAGCCGCTGATTGTTTTTATTTGGCGCCATAATTGCATTTCCTTGTTAAACACACATTGTGTATGCGTGTGTGTGTGTGTGTGTGTGTGTGTGTGTGTGGATTTGTGTGTGTAGATGTAGTGCATCATTAAACGCCGCGGGTTAAATGACATGCAACTTTAACTGCAATTCGATTTCTTAATGCTTAACAATCAGCATTAAAGCAACAGCAGCGCCCTCTAGCGTACAGATTTGTCGCCCTTTATAAAATATATATTTTTTTACATTCTTGGCAGATATATTTAATTTTTCTTGCCGTTTCTCTCGTGTTGTTTTCGATTAAACGCAGTACAAAACTTTACTTTACTTTGCTGTGGCATTAGATCGTTTTTTCCTTACTTTCGTATTTTCTATTTTTTTTTTTTTTTTGTCGTTTCATGAAATGGAAAAAGTTGCTAACTGTCGCTGCATGCGGTTTTCCTTTTGGCGAGTAGTTTTCCCCCAACAGGCAAAAGTGTGTGTCACAGCTGCGAGCAGCTTGCATTTGTAATTACAACTTTAAATTGCACAAAATGAAATTTAATTAGCGCAAAACGATAGCCAAGTACGTTTTGCTCAACTGTTGCTCAATCGATTGTTGTCTCACGCTCGTGCTCGCTCTCTCGCTCTCATCCATCAAGAGCAGCGCCCGAAAAAGTATGCTACGATTTTTGTTTGTTTTTTAACACCTGCTTCACAAAGGGTAGTAGGGTATTATAACTTTGTGATGACAGGAAATGTATGAAACAGGGAGAAGGACCCAAAAAAAGTATATACTACATATTCTTGATGAATGGGTCTCAGTTGCTTTGGCTCATAATTTGGTATATTTGGCACTCTATGGTATATTTCGAATGGAGTACTATATCAATATACCGAATTAATCGATCGTGTGTTTTAATATTTTTGCAGTATATTATTCGGTATATTTCAGTAAAATTTTGGTATATATTTGGTATGTTTTTATTTTTATTCAATGTCTGGCACGTATTTTACATTCGAATATGACCTCATGTATTTTTAGTATTTTTATGGTATATTATTCGGTATATCATTTGGTATATTTAGTATATTTTTGTTTTTATTTGAAATATATACCGGGTATCTCACAGTCGAGCACACTCGACAGCACCTATCTCACTTGTTTTTTTTTTTTTTTTGGGCTGTGACACTCAAATAACAGCTTGTGTAAGTAGGTAGAGAATAGCATGGCAAATATAATGCACAACGGGCGCAAATTACTTGCCTTTCTTTCTGCTCTCTCCTCACCGGGCTTTCCCCCTCTTCACAATTTACATACATACATGTGTGAGACTGTGGAAAAGTTATTTTCTTTTTGTGCGGCGGTTATTGTTGCTGTTGTTGTGTTTTGGGGACGCAAAGCATCAATCTTCCTCCATCATTGTCAGGGACCGATGACGATGGCGATGACGATGACACAGCATCACCCACAACTCCCGCACACACACACTTACAGACACGCACACACACCCCTTGTAAGCACACAAAATAAATGAAATATCATTGAAGCCATTTCATAAATGTAGCAACAAATATTTTCGCTTTTTTTTCACCACCTCAAATAATAAATTAATTATTCATTTACACAACCATCAATATTAATTTAATGTAAATATACCCAGCAATCATTAAACATAGAAATGAAGGCGCATAATCGACGCACAACTTGAGCACAGGGTTATTTCTACAGGGTAACTGCAAGTCGTGCAATGTTCGTACATAAAACACAAAAAGGCTTAAGTTACTAGCAATTTTTTTTATGAAATTAATATGCATTTTAGATGAGAATTGATTGATTCAATTACAAATAATGAAAAACCAAATTAATTATATGTTATGTATACATATTTACTTACGCTCCACATGTTTATTTCATTGAATTTATTAAGCATATTTATGCTGCAACATTGACATAAGATAACACAAATTTAAAATGCAAAATATGTAATAAATTCGAGTTTACGTTGCTTTACTTGCTAACCATTTGCATCTATAACGATTTTGTCTTTGGAAGCAAATCATTTAAGTGCAAATTGTTTACAAGTGAAAGTCACTTCAGCTGTGCTGCAATTGCATTCGCCAAAACTTTTTGAGATTAGACTTCAAGTGTAGCAAAAATAACAAACTAAATACATATATTAAGTGAATGCAACATTTATGGACAAATCATATGCTCATACATTCTTCTCTGCTTTTACTTTCGTCTCTTCTCTTTTTTACGCCCCTGTTTTTTTGGGACACAAAGTTGAGTTGAGTTGAGTTGAGTTGCTCGTCGTATAGAAACTCATAATTTTAATGCAATAATTCACTTAGCTCGGCGTTGCCTGCATAAACAAATTGAAAAACTTTTTCCAGCAGCTTTCACTTTACACTTCTTCTTCTTCTGTGTGCGAGTGTGTGCGCTTACGTTTTTCATCTCTCTCTCTCTCTCTCTCTTTCTCCCCCTTTTCCGTCATCATGGCATATTTCCGCACTACTGAAATGCTTAAGGCATGCACATGGTTCTCTCTTGCCCCCAACGTTTCCTTTTAACTTACATATGTATACGCATGTCTGTCCCGAAAAGTTTTATTTGCTTCGTTCTCTGCGTTTTTTTTTTTTTTTTTACTTTTTTTTGCCAAACGAGTTTCAAGTGTATTTAGTTACCAGAAACCACAGCAACAGAAAAAGGCAAAAAAAAAATACAAGAGTGAGAGTGAGAGAGAGTGAAATAAAAACAGTAAAGGAACCACAACGACCGCAACCACAAATAACCTGACTATTTCATATTTAAGTGCAGCATTCAAAATGATGAATTTCCCAGCGACTTTCGAGGGGCTTAGCAAAGTTTTAAGCTCAATACCCACAAAAACTTTCGAATTCCGTCTTGTGTTCCCAAAAACGTCAAGAGGAATTGAAAGTAACTTTCAAAAAGAGACAGCGACAGAGAAAGAGAGAAAAACAGAGAGAGAGAGGGAGAGAGAGAGAGAGAGAGAGTAAAAGAGATAGTAAACGAGATTTATGCAATAAGTGCTGGATGGAGTTAACACAGCAAGCACAAAAAGTTGTTTGTCAAATGCAATTTGGGTGAAATTGTAACGAAAGAGATTTGAGTAAAAACTCCAACTGAAAATCGCCGACAAACCAAAACATGAGTAATAAAGCCGTCGGGCGTGCTCGACTGTGAGATACCACTTGTGAATACAAGCAATACAGTGTGGCATTCATTTTAAAATATACCAAATTAATATACTGAAATAATATGAAAAGTATACCAAAAACTACATTTGGTATATTTGTATAAAACTACATTGAATACAAAATAGTGGGGTATTAAATTGAAAATATACCAAATTAACATACCACAGAAATATAAAAAATATAGCAAACGCTATTTTAAGTGTATTTTTACAGTATTACATTCAAAATAAATCATAAATTGCAAAATATACCAGATTGATTGATGAATAATATATAGAATACATATTCTTTATAAGATGCCTGTTCTGCCCGTTGTTTAAATGTCCAGCGGGCACTAAGTCATCATACCCTTCTACCCTTATGAGTAGCGGGTATAAAAATAAATGATGGGCCCCAGAGCATGGAAATCACTTTGAGCTACATAAGCGACCATTTAAATGCAGCACACACACACTTACAGTTGCTGCCCAGTTAATTGAATTCAGTGTTGTCCTACACACACACACACACACACACACACACACACACACACTCACTTAGACACACCAACGTAGAGACAACACCCAATATCTTAGGCGCTTTTACCTGAGCACACAGCGGCATTATTTTTTTTCTTCTCTTAAAATTTTGTTTGCACTTGAGCTTAGGTCGAGTCCCAAAATAAAAAAAGAGCCCTGACGAACCCCTGAAGAAGCACAAGAAGATGAAGAAGAAGCAGAAGGTCTTCCACTTTCCACTTTCCACCGCTCATCAAAAAATCTGCGCTGCGGCGTCAGCACGGAACCAGCTAAATATTTCTATCAAATTTCAATTTGTTGAAATTTGTTTTTTACAATTTCGTGAGGGCGATTTACAGAGACAGAGACAGAGGCAAATGAGGAGGCAATTTCAAGTGGGAATGGGAGTGGGAGTGGGAGTGAAGCAGAGTGGAGGAGAGTAGAGTGTGAGGGGTTGAAAGCCGCCTGCCACATAATTAAGCTGCGTTTCAAACTTCAACGAAAGCCCACAAAAGCCAAGCGAAGCGCTCAGAGGCTGTAATTAGAAATCCGCATAAGAAATACAACAACTAAATATGGCGAACGAAAATAAAAAATATATACTATGCCTATACAGATATACTGAATATGTATATATGTATATACAGTATATAGTATATACATAATTAATTACCGCTCGCGGTTTTGTAGAGTTTGAAGACTTAGCTATGTGTGTGTGTGTGTGTTTGAGTGTTTGTTGTGCCTGGGCTTAAATGGCATTTAAATTGCTGGCAAAGTTTCAACTATGTAGCAAGTGTTTGGTTTTATCTGCGATGCTAATTACCGGACACTTCTCTATCCAGGGTGGCAGCATTGCGACAGTTGAACATTCTCTCCAAAAAAATTATGACCGACGCTCTGCGGTGGCACTTAAGCCGCATTAAATACGGATTTTGTTTACATTTTTACTCATTACTTTGACGGCAACAGCAACATTGACACAAATCCAGCTAATTTGTTTGCATCCACGTCGTGTCGTCTGGCCTCCTGTCTATGTCTCTGCCACCCAGGTGGTCGCTACTCTCTCTAATAATAATGGTCAGCAACAGTGCCTACCAATGCTCACGCTCCACTAGCGACAATCCCGTCAACAGACTTCTACAGCGCAGCTCAGTTGAATAGAAATAAGCAGCATTAATTCAAACATTGCAGGAAAGGGAAAGACAGTTGAAGAAAATCAAATAACAAAGACATAAGAAATCTATAATAAGTGAACATACATTTCAAAATTATAAATCAAAAAAATTAAATTATACAATATAAATTAAGTAAGACAGTCAATAAGAATGAATACCAGAAGATGATAAAAAGTAATCAAATAATAAATTCAACAAGTAAAAAAGTCAAGTGTGCTTGACTCTCAGATACCCGCTCTCCATTTTGGATAAAAGCAAAAGAGAGCGGTATTAATTTTAAATATACCAAGTTCAAATACCGAAAATATACCAAAAATACTATCGTATGGACAAAAACTATATTAATATATCCAATATAGCTTTTGGTTTATCTTTATTATTTTTGCGGTATATAATTTGGTATATTTGGTCGAGCACACTCCGCTGTATCCACTACGCTTTTAAAGAAAATTTAAATAATATACCACATAAAAATAGAAATATAACAAAGACCATATTTGGTATATCGATTAAGTGCATTCGAAATATACCACAGATGTCAAAATATACCAGATTGTCAACCAGATCAACTAAGAGCTGTTTGCATTAACTATCGAAGTGAATATAATATTTCTCAAAATGGATGCACTTCCTTCACTGTGTGTATTTGCTTGACCCGCACTGTGGCTTGGCCAATGACTAGACACATCCCTAAATATATATATGTATATATTTCTGAGTATATGTTCAAGTTCAGAGGGCAGAGCGCAAAGTGGTCGGGGATCAAAACAGCATTGAATTTCCGCTTGTGTTCATACAGTTTTCTTTTTTTCTCGTCTTCTTCTTTTTGTGCTCCGCATTTCCCCATTTCCACACCTGTTAGCGTGGCAAACTGTTGCCAAGCACGATACCCTGTATGAATGGGGAAGCTAGCAACGAGATATGAGCACTTAGAGAATTGCAAATTGAAGTCTAAATTAAGTTTCTACAATAATTGCACCTACAGGGTAGCTGCAAGTCGACTATTCTGCGTGTGTTTTGTCGCTGGCTCCGGAGGCTGAGAAACTGTAGCGTGGCGAACTGTGTAACGCTGGACACCTGCCGCTCAGTTAGTTGCCTTTATCCCACTTTTGCTGACGCACACACTCGCACACTCACACACATGAGCAGGCACACACACACACACACACACACTCTGCAGGCGAGGCACTAATTGCATCGTTAGCGAATTTTCGAACTGGGCTTTTACTTCGCTTCTCCCTCTTGACGGCTCTTCCCCTCTCTCTCCTGCCACCTTTGCCTCCCTCTCTATCTATGCCTGTTCGCGTTGCTTTTGGTTGCTTATTCGCAGGCATCGACTTTGCTTTTCCTTTTTGCCTTTTCCTTTTGCCTTTGCCGCCCATATGCACTTATTTATTTATTTACTTATTTATGAACTTTATGGGCGACCCACTTCGTTATTGATTGCCATTGCTCCTCGGTAGCTCCTCGATGTTTGCTTTTGAGACACACACACACACACACACGCACATACTAACTCAGTACTTTAATACCCTGTACTTCTTGTTGATGGCGCAATTTTCACCATGTCAATTGACATAACTTTGATCAAAATCTAATCGATTTTCTTCAAGGGAAATCCCTTTCTTCCTTTTTGAGCTTAGCTCAGCGCTGGGTTTAGACGGCATTGCCCCAAGACCTTGCCAATAAATATAATATGTCTAAAGATTGGTTCATTCCTTTGTTAATGGACTAAAAACTAAACTCATGATAACTGTCTCCATACTCATGCTCAAGAATTCATTGATAAAATAAAAAGAATTCTTAAATTTTACTTTTTTTTAATTTAGTATTTAATACTAGGTTGAATATAATTCATTGGCTTTACTTTTGAAATTTTAGGAATTTTTGTCAACTGCTTATTTTTGAATACTTTGAAAATGTTCTTATAATGCACATCGACCACTGATGATTTTTTAAAATTTTTCAATTTCAATATATTTAAGGTATTCTTAAGTTAACCATAAACAAAAACGAAGAAACCAGTCTAGTTCAATAAAAGCAAAATAATGCAAAAGTGGTCAAGACATACTAGATGAATATACCGAAAAACACTGAGATATATCAAAAACTACTAACAGTATACTTAAACATTTAAATATTATATATATACCACATTAAGAAAAAGCAAAACAATGAAAAAGGGTTGTTATCAAGATATACTAGATAAATATACCTGCGAATATTAAAATATACACAAAAATATACTAAATATAGACGCTAAAAGCAAAACAATGCGAAAGCGGTCAAAATATGCTGGATGAATATAATAACAATTATTGAAATACACCAAAAAGTATACTTAGTATAAAGGTATACTTAACAATTAAATGATAAATTATTTTCAATAAAAGCAAAACAATGAGAAAGCAGTCATGATGCGATATACCAACAAATATACTTGGTAAAACCGGTATACTTGTACATTTAAAAATATACTATTTTCAATAAAACAAATATTGAAATATACTTGGTATAAAGACATACCATAGATAGCCAAATAAACCACATACTGTCAACCATAGTAATTAAGATCCGACAGCTGTAGCTTTGTTTTGCCAGAAAAAATTATAAAATCAATCAATCCCAAATACACGTCTTATTCCCAAGTTGAACTTAATTCAATTTCTACTTCAAATCTTTGGTATTTCGTGACAACTTTAAATTCATGTGCAGCATGTTTTTGCTGGCACATTTTGTGTTTAATTCAAATTTGCACTTAAAGATAAAAACGAAATGGAATCCATGGCAAATATCATTTATATTTGAAGTGTGTATTGCTGTGTGCCATCTATATTTCATTGCGTTTGCTTTGCTATCGCTGCTCAACCATATGGCAGGACATGGTTAGCACTCGGATTTTTTGGTTTTTATTCTTGCTCTTTCTCTCTCTCTCTCTCTCGCAAGGCGCGTCTATCGTAGCTTTGCTTGTTTTAGTCTGTGAATCCTTGACAATGAATCCAGCTGCTCTTGTTGTTGCCTATTGCCTGGTGCCTGTTGCCTGTTGCTGTTGCTCTGTGGCTGCTAACCACATTGCCTTGCGGTTCGTCCTGCCGCGCCTGACAGCCTCTAACTTTATTAGCTCGTTTGCTGTCGGCGTCGAGTGCTGCCAAATGTCCTCACCCAACAGCCAACAGCCAACTGCCTCACTCCTCCTCGCAGTGTCTGTCTATCTGTTGTCTCCTCGGTCGGCAACAGGCGAAAAGTGTGGCGTTAAATGTGCTGCGCGCGTTGTTGCGGCAAAATGTTCCAATTTTCACTCACACAGACAAAATCAAGGCAAAGGGCACAAGAGCGAGTCGAGGGCCGAGGGCCGAGGCCTAGGCATAGTTTAAGTTTGCCAGCGCAAAATGAACATTAAAGAAACCGCGAAAGTGCCCCATAAAACTTGTGCTGTGTGCGTTGTTTTAGTTTTGCTGCGTTTCGCAAATATGGAACGTAATAAACCATAAGCACACGGTGCGTATGTGTGATGAGTTCCCATTTAGCACATGAAAATGAGTTTTGCTCAACCGCAAATATGCCAAAAGCATAACTAACAAATGCCCTGTATAAAATTTCTTAGCTTTTTTGAAATTCACAGGGTAGAAGAAGTTCTTTTCTATAGGAAAAAAAACGCTTCCCTACTACGGGTCTAATTTGCTGCCAAATATATTGGTATATTTAGTATATTTTTTGGAATTTTGCACTCTACGGTTTCTTTTGAATGTAGTACTTTATCATTATATCAAACATAGATTTTGGTATATTTTTAGTATTTTGCTCTCCATGGTATATTTTGATAGTCTTTGTAATATTTTTACAATCTTCGGTAAATTTTGAATCTTGTACTATTCATATACAAAATATATTATGCGGTATACTTTAAGTATTTTAGTATTTTTTCGGTATATTAATTTGGTATAATTTAAAATGAATACCTCAATGCTTTACGTTTCTTTGGATAGCCTTCTTACTTGCTAAAATTCACAGCATAATTGGTATAATATTTTCAAAAATATATATTCCTCGCATTTTTTGATGCCACTCAAGAACAGAGTATTTCATTGATAATACACTACTTGAACGATTTGCCCGGCACTTGAAACTGTGCTCAAGTTCATTCTACTAGTTGGCCGCAGTGAAAGTTAAACAAAAGTTTTATAGAACACAATTTACAGGTAACTTTTTTTTTGCAAGTCGTTTTCTTTGTGTTTGTCAAACATTTTAACAACTTTTGCCATGGCGGAGTTAAGCGGAGTTAATAAGCCGGAAAAAAAGAGAATAAAATAATAATAAAAGACGCAATATTAATGTCAATGCCACCAAAAAGGTGAACCGACAAAATTAAAATTAAAATCTATCCCAAAAAGTTTTTATGTCCTCTGTCTCTTCTGTTCACCTTTTCGGGGTTGCGAACAACAATTCAAAAGACGAAGCCTTTTTCGCCGTCGCTCTCTCTTTTATAGAAAAGTTGTGTTTAATACTGCTTAAAGCAAAAGTCGCTCATTAAGCGTGTAATAATTGAAACAAAACGAACAATTGCAGTGCCATTAAAGCTGAGAAACCAGACAATTTCTCTCCCCTTGCTTTCTCCATAAGTTTTAGATCCGTTTCACATTCCAGCGACGAGCAAAATAACAAAATAGGAAATCAACATTCGAGCAAGCGCGCGCGCGCTTGTAAAATGATAATTAAATGCCAGGAAATTCTTCGGACGCTGCTGCTGTTCATCATAAAATTGGAAAATTCCGGACGAGCGCATTTTCAAATAATTAGCAGTCATAAACATTACAATTATGCAATTAAAACAACATTTATGCGCATAAAATACGTATAAATAATGCCCCAATTTAAATGTCAATACGAGTATGTTTTTAGTATTTTTTGTATTTACATTTTTTTTTTTTTCACCCACACACAAAAATCTTAGAGGTCGCTTCTTGGGTTAATCACGACACGTTTCACTCAAAATTTCATTATACACATTTTATAGTCAGTTTAAAGATAAAAGCGCACAGACCTTTTTTGATTTAAATTCATACTTTTTTTTCGGAGCAGAGGTTGTTTTGCCTTTGAATGTTAAATAATAGAAGTTTCGACCAACACGTTTCGGCTTTTACTTTTGCGCCGCACCCCAAACCAAAAGAAAGTCTTTGGATAGGCGAAAAACGTTCAGTTTTCGGGAGCAAGGCAAGTTTCGAAATTTAAATTTAAATTTAAATTTATTGCATACCCGCTAAAAGCTTTCAATTGCCTTCGCAATAATCGATATTTTATTACACGTACATTTTGTAGGATACTTTTGAGCGCAACTTTAACGAAAACTTTGTTGGCGTTCTTATCAATTGCCAGCAAAAAGAATTGTATATATTTCTCGCCTATTAAAAGTTATACAAAAAACTGAATATGTTCGGTGTGAATTTGCCTTGAATTCCACAAAACATTTTTTGTAGCATACATTTGTGCGTGCCACTTAAAACTTTTCCAAATCGCTTTCGCTCTCAATCTCAAACTCCCTCTTTTTCGCTCTCTTTTATCTGTCTCTGTCTGTGTGTGTGAGTCGTCGGCGTTTTCATTTATCTAGCAGCTTTATGTGCGAACTATAAAAAGTGAAAGCGTTATGACGAAATGTGGCACATAAAAGCCTGCCTCATCGTTGCAAGTAGCTCGTTTATTAATTGCTGCCGTGTCGAGCACATTAAACACACGCTCAACTTCTGACTGCGTGCTCGAGGAGCACGAAAGAGAAAGAGAGAGGGCGAGAGCGAGAGAGAGAGTGAGTGCGACAGAGTGTGTGCTTGTGTATTTGAGTGCCGTCGTAAAATTTGATGCTGCACAGCAACAGCAACAGAAGCAACAGAAGCATCGAGTTGCCTGTCAGCGCGTTATTAAAAACTGCCAAGAAATAACAGCAGCAGCAACAACAACGTGAATAAAAGACGGCAAAAACTTGACGCAGCCAACGGCTAAGTTGGCATAGGCATTAACCTGTCGTTGTCGATGTTGTCATCATCCTCAGCACAGCTGCAATAATATGACACACAAAAAAAGACCCCAACGAAATCCCAAATTCAATCCAAGCTAACTACAACGAATTTTGATTTCACTTACAGCTTTCACTTTTTTTTTAATTTTAGAAATTTGATCAACAGCTGCATTAAAAATTTTTGAGAATAAACAGAATCTGGGCAATCTAGTATATTTATAGTATATTTGGTATTTTATAGTATTATATCAATATACCAAATATAGCATTTGGTGTACTTTTAAAATTTTTCATTCTACGGTATATTTCAAATGTAGCACTAAACAAATATACCGAATATTGCCTTCGATATAGTTTTAGTATTTTTGTGGTATATTTTAAAATTAATATAGCACTGTTTTGATTTTATTAAAAATCGATTTCGTGTATCGAGCTCACTCGACTGTATCTTTTTTACTTGATTTTTTTGTTATTTACAAATTTGATCAGCAGCTTCAAAAAACCTAACTAAAACTTGTATAAAATGTATATTAAATTATATAGAAAAATCACATTATTGAATATATACAAGAATATCAATAACTTGCTAAATATTAATTGCTTGTGTGCTTGAAAATTTCCCCACAAATTATTCACTTAATGCTAAAGAAAGAAATAATTTAGCAGGCGTTTAAATATAATTGAAATATTCTTTTACAGTTTAATTTATTTCACTCAAATGTAATTATTAAGCCTATTTTTCTTAATATTAAGTGCTTAAATGCTCAAACATATCGCTGCAAATGGAATTGATGATGAAATCGAATTATAATTTTCTCTAATTCATGCCAAAGGTGAAATGAAATTTAAAACGACATTGAATTTAGTATGCAGTTTTTAAGTATTATTAAACTAAACGGATTAACAGCAATTGCTATTGCTATTTTGCAACATTTAAATTTTGCTTTGTTGTTCTGCAGCAGCAATAACAACAATAATCATAACAATAATATCAGGCACAACGGCATCAAGTAATAATAACTGGAAATTTTCCAGAATATGCCACAACACAGGATTTTCATATCGTTTAAGCATTTCCTTCCGTTTCGACTGATTCGCTTCATGCGCCATTTCCTGTTGCTCCCCCATTTTCATTTTCATTTCCATCTTCATTTATCCTCCTTCTCCTCCTCGTTTTTTTTTTTTTTTTGTTTTTGCGGCTCTGTTGTTCTTTGTGCCTTTTTGGTTTCCGCTGTTTTCGACTGTTGTTATTGCATTAGCATTAAATATTACGCATGCGTTTTCACTTGTTGTGCTTCGATTCTGTTTTCCGAACTTTTAATTGCGCCGCCACTAACAATTGAAAGTCGAGCAATTATAGACAACAATTACGTTTGTTTTTATTTTGTTGTTGCTCTGTTGCTGTTGCTGTTTGCAAAGTTTCGCATTGCTTAACGAACGAGTTTCGGGCTTCCATTAAAGGATTCATTAGCATAATCTGTGGTTCGACTTTCAGCTCACAGCTGCAACGCGTTGCAACATCAACCTGTTGCTGCTGCTGCTGCTGCTGCAGCTGCGGCTGCTATGTGTTAAATATTAAAGCAATTAATTAAGTGATTTATAACGCCTGAAAAACGCTCAATTTAGCCCGAGCGCTCTGTGCAGGCAAAATTTGCAGGCAATGAAATAAATATGCTGCGGCAATTAAGAGCGACACTTAAGTTGCTCCACAAACAAGCAAAGGCGACGCGACGGTGGCAACAACATGATTGACTGCATGAGCGTAAAAGAAAATCTCCGCTTGGCACTTTAATTAAAGGGACTGTAAGTAATGGCTATCGTAATTAAAAAGTAAAGTGAAACCAATGACCTGGAATTAAGTTAGAACAAAAATATATACCGAATGATATTGTTGGTATATTGATATAGCACTAAATTCAAAATATACCATAGAGTATAAAATATATCATAGAGTACGAAATATACTGTAGAGTATAAAATATACCATAGAGTGCAAAATATACCATCAAGTATAAAATATACCATAAAGTATAAAATATACCATAAAATACAAAATATACAATAGAGCACAAAACATACCATAGAGTACGACATATACTATAGAGTATAAAATATACCATAGAGTATAAAATATACCATAGAGTATAAAATATACCTTAGAGAGCAAAATATACCATCGAGTACAAAATATACCATAGAGTATAAAATATACCATTAAGTGTAAGATATACCATAGAGTATAAAATATACCAGAGAGTACGAAATGTACTATAGAGTATAAAATATCTGGTATATTACGAAATATACTATAGAGTATAAAATGTCATCGAGTTCAAAATATACGATACAGTACAAAGTATACCATACAGTAGAGTACGAAATATACCATATAAAATACCAGATTATCAGTCGAAGCAAATTATATCCCATTAAATAACTTCTATAATTTCTTTCTGATCTAAAAAAAAATTTTAAGGAGTCTTAAAAACCTTAGGTTGTTATTCGCAGTGGAAGTTGGCGCCATTTAAAGCGGTTATAAAAAGTTGCATTTGTAAAACACGTTTGATTAAATAGAATTCAACACAAGTTGTAACAATAAATTTTCGTTTAGCCTCAATGTACCGATCTTAAAAAAAAAAGCAAGAAAACAAAACCGAAACAGGCATAATTGAACGACTATGTGGCACAAATGCTAAGGGAATTGCCAAAATATGCAAACCAATAAACAAAAACCAGCGATAACAACAACATTCTGACGAAAACTTGGCCACTTTCGACAGAAACTCGAGGAACATGCTGCAGAGGCAAAACACAAAACTGAAAACTGAAGAAAGATAGAGAGGAAAATTGCTAACATAGTTTTCGTGGAGCAAAAAGTTGCTCAGTGCCGGCAACTGTCGCACTTGTCACTTGTTTCCATTTGAATATTAAACGACTTTTCATTAGAGGCAACGAAGGAACGAAAGAGAGAGAGGGAGAATGAGAAGGAGAACGAGAAGGAGAATGCCAAGTAGAAACTGAGTTGAGGATGAGTCTGTGATTCAGCCTGAAGTGGCATTCAAGTGTCCGTTGGCCCGTTAGCGGCTCCAGTTTCAATCAAATGGCCACCACCCCGAAAAAGAGAGAGACAGAAAGTGCGCAAGAGAGAGATAGAGAGAGCGAACGTATGAGGACAAACAATGCGAACCGAACGCATGTGAATGCATTTTAATGGATGACTATGGCAACTTCAGTTACACATACATACATATGTATAACTGGACGTTGCCTAGAGGAGCATAAAGATGAGTCTTGGGGAGCGGTGTAAAATGGGCAAACGAGTTGACGACAGCAGACGACAGCAGACGGCAGCAATTACAGTTCGCGCAGAGAAATGCAGAACTTTCAGTTTTTCGTCGCAGTTGTTGATAAGCGACATCAAAAGCCCAAACCCCGTCCCTCTGAAACGCACACTTAACCAATCTCCCCTCGTCTGCTTCGCCGTCAAAGCGTAAAAGAAAATGTTGCCCTTAGCGTAGCACAGAGAGAGCATTGGACGAAGGACAACAACAACAATAAAGCTCGAAGGACAGTAAAATGATGTGTTTCCCTCTTTTTTTTTGTTTTTTTTTTTTTGTTGCGTTCGTTGTCTGTTTTACGAGCGCTTAAATTGCACGCATTGTAAATGCCATTGCACGTAAAATACACACAGAGAAGTAAAGAAAGAAAGAGCAACATTCGTTTTGGCTGGCAACAGTTAAAAGTTAAAGTAGAACAAAAGCGTAGCAAAAGACAAGAGCATAAAATCATCGCAAGCACCAAATGCAAAAACAAAATAAAAAAAAACATGTAAGATTGTCGATTGTGCTTGACGATGAGATACCCGCAGGCTGAAAATATACTGAATTCATATACCAAATAAATACTAAAATGTATAAAAGGCTGTATTTGGTATATCTATTTACTGTTATATTCAAAATATACTAAATAAACGCTAAAATGTATCAAAGTTTTGTATTTGGTATATCGATATACTATTATATTCAAATTGAACCACATAAATATACTAAACAAATACTAAAATGTCCGCAAAGCTATATTTGGTACATAGGTATATACTAAAAATATACTTTAGAATACAAAATATACCGAATAAATATACTAAATACTAAATTTCACCAAAAGCCTCCTCTTGGTATATACACATACTATCACATTCAAAATATACCAGCAGCAAAATATCTAAAACTATTGATCTGCTTGCAACAATAATAAGCGCAGTAGAGAATAAATTATAGCTCTAACTATTACAGCTTCTAAGATCCAGTGTCTTATACGGACGGACAGACAGACAGACGAACATAACTATATCGTCTTGTCTGTTCAAGAATATACGTATATTTCCTGAAGCCAGGAAGTTATAATACCCTTCTACCCTATGGGTAGCGAGTATAAAATAAAAATGTCGAGCGCGAACTCGAAATGGAAATCGAAAGTGAATGTGAATGTGAATACAATGTTCGTAAGCTACTTAAGTGCAGATGTCTGTAGCACTTTTCAACACGCTGCGATTCGAAGATTACACTGGCATTATACGAACAACATATGCAACACACATGCAACAGCTTTCTCTCTCTCTCTCTCTCTCTCTCTCTCGCTCACTCTCTGTTATTACATTGTGCCAGCTTCCGCAACATAATCGAATGATCTCCAGCATAAAGCACATTTATGGCCACGTCACTGTCTTGCCTTCTTTTCGAGTCACTTGAAATCTATTTACTGTTACATTTGCAATCCTCAAATTGCATTTGCAGCATGTGCATCAACTTTGACAGCTGGCACCGCGAAAACTTGCCTCAACACTCGACGTTATGTGGTTGAGCATAAAAACGAAGGCAACAGCGCTATAAAAACTGAAATGTCTTGATCAAGTCAATTTTGATTGCAGCTATTTTAACTACTTTAATAAATTGCTTCATTATTCAACATGTTTTAGTACGATTTCGTCACGATTATTAAATACAATGTATATACCAAATTTCCCGATTGTAACTTTCATAACTTCTGAGTTCAATGAGGCTACATATTGCAAAAACGAGCTGTTTTTCAATTTTTTACTTGACAAAATTCAAAATTATGCTAAAATTAACTGCTTACTATTATATATACCAAATTTCCTAGTTATATCTCCTATAAGTACTGAGTTCTTTGAGGCCACACATTCAAAAAAAACTGTTAATCGACTTTTTATTAAGCTATCTAACAATAAGGATATTATTTCAGTACAATTTCGTAATGATTATTAAATACAAAGTATATACCAAATTTTCTGGTTGGAGCTCTCTTAAGTTCTGAGTTCAAAGAGGCACATATTTGACGAAGTTCATAATTATACTAAAATTAACTGCATACTAAATTTCTTGGTTGTAGCTGGGATAACTTCTGAGTTCAATAATATAATAACAAATAGAGCTATGCTTTAAATGAACTTCTTTACAAGCAAATGTGAAATTTAATCAAATTATGTTTGTCATTATTTTTTCTTAATTACAAAAACAAAGCTGTACCAAATATGTGATGCTATCGTAATTGAAAAATCTGCATACCAAATTTCCAGGTATAATATTAAGTTACAATCAAGATAGCTAACGCAAAAGAGCTTATCACATTAGCTGCATATTAATCTACTTCTCTTATGGCTGTGCCAAGTTCTTTAATCTTCATCTCTAATCACACCTTTCTATGTCTACAAAAATTCAACTTAACAAACTTAAGTCATCAAATTTATTATTATTTATTATTACTGTGTGACAAAGAGAGAGAGAGAGAGAGAGAGAGAGAGAGTGAAAGTGAGTAGATTCATTAAGGATATTTCAGAGCTACTTAGCTAAGCTGCTCACCCAACGAAAGTAGTTATTAATCATGTCCAACAACAACAACAACAAACAGGTGAACAAACGCACCAAGAACCTGAGACTCTATTTCCCCCTCCCACACACATACACACACAGACACACACACACAGAGAAAGAGACAAAGTACATCAAGAGATTTATGTTGAAGTCTGTTTGAGGTACAAACAAGTCTTTTTGGACATATGAAAATGTCAAGCAAATGGCCAGCAGCTAGCAAAGTGTCTTGATGATTCCACCAGCAAGTTTTATTCCCCATTCTCCGTTTTCGTTTCGTTCTCATCATCGTTCTGTTCCTGGAACAAGGTTCTGTTTACTTTTTTGGGAGTCTCATTACAGTTAACCAGACTCATACATTTTAATTATCATAATGATAATTGCCTTTGCTGTGCTCCGCCGACAACAGTTTTTTGGGGAGCTGGGGGCTTAGCAAATGGTTTAGTTTTTGTGCTAATTGTTGGAAAGGGGGGGAGGGAAAGTGAATGTTGGGCACATTTGGGGCAATGTCTATTTAATATTTGATCGCCTTACCAGCGGCGGAATGGGGAGCATTGGCATTTGAGATTGGCATTGGCATTGGCATTGCCAATGGAATTGGGCCATGGATTATGGCAAAGGTATGAGCTGAGCTGAGCTGAGACGCCTTTGATGTATCTGAGCCATGGAAGACCCTAATTGGATTGCATCTTTATTAATTAGACTGCGTCGTAATGTTGCCACAAAATGTGTTTTCGGCTCTCTCTCTCTCTCTTTCTCTGTCTCTGTCTTTGAATAGCGTTTTAGCCTCTTTGTCAACAGCAGCTCAGCAGTTTCTTCATTTTATCGTTCAACGTTTTCACAGTTTCACAAAGTCTTGCGTCTTGCGTTTTGTGTTGCCTATGCAAATCAAGTTTAAATAACTTAGGGCAATGGCTCTGTGAAATAATTAAAATATGCTGGCAAAGGCAAACAACATAAACAACAAACGAGCGAAGCAACAAACACAACACAACACCAAAAAAAAAACACGCAAAACAAATTGATAAATATGCAAATTTAATAGACTTGCGAGTATTTGCATAAATCTTCACAACGCCAAAAAAAAAAAATAAAGTAAAATAAACGAAGAGCAAAAAAAAATACAAAATAAATAAATTTGCAACCGCTGGCAAAAGGGCGTCCACCCTCCAACAAAATATATACAAAAGCCACAGCTGCCAAGTTCTTAACCAAAATCCAAAAAAACAAAACAAAAAAGAGGAAAGAAAATGCTGAAAATGGAAAATAAGAAAGAGTTGGTTGACTGGCCAAGGCGTGAGCTCAAAGTGTTTATCCCCATTCTTATGCTAAATGATTTTACATTTTTTATGCAGCCTCTCTGTGCATCAAGTTTTATAGCCTCGGAAAACATTATTTAGAGACAGAAAAAAAGAGTTCAATGAACAATTTGGTGACTTTATTTCAATCTTTGATTTGTTAAGATTATAGCAGTAAATAAAATGGAAAAACAATTCTAACTAAACTCATATCAAACGCGCTCTCTCAATTAACAAACAATTTCGCTCCCCATTTCGAATAAAAGCAAAACAGTGCTGTACTATTTAAAAAAAAAAATACTAAAAACAATATACCGCAAAAATACTAAAATATATCAAAGACTATATTTGGTATAATGAAATAACACTACATTTAAAATATGCCATAGAGTGCAAACTATACCAGATTGTCAACCAAAGCAATTAATACTAAAAATATACCATGGACTATATTTAGTATATTCAATAGAGTGCAAAATATACTGAAATATACCAAAGACTTTATTTGGTGTATACTATAGAGTGCAAAATATACCAAATTGTCGACTTAATCAGCTAATAGTAAAAATATACCAAAGGCTATAATTGATATATAATATTAACATAAATACTACTACATTTAAAATATACCATAGAGTGCAAAATATACTAGATTCAGTCAGACAAATCAACTAAGACCCGTAATAAGTTGGCGTTTCTCTCCATAGTCGATATATTATATATACTAATAATTAAAGCCGAATAATAAACAACTGGCAAATCAATTCCATCATTGCGGCACATTTTGTAACAATTCATCCATTTAAATCGTATCAGTTTATAGAATTTCTTGCTTGAAAATTAAATGAAAGCCAATCGACTGTGGCAGCATTTTGGGCAACCAAAGGGGAAGCGACAAACAAGATTCACGTATCAAAGCTACAGATACAGATAGAGTCACTCACACACACACACACAGTTACTATGGCATTCTTTGAGATATTGCGTATACGACACGTTAGACATTGTTGCCCACGCTCACAAACATACACACACATACAGACAAAAGATTTGTTACACTTCAGTTACAGACTCGCTGCTGTTTATTTACCGCCTCCCGTTCTCCCAAAATCTGCCTGCCTGCCTTCCTTCCTGTCTGATCTATGCGTGTTTATTAACGTGTACATTATTTGTATACACGACTGGCTTTTGCATATTAAACACAAACACGCATAGCATAGCATAGCATAGCCCGGCATATCCGATTTCTTGAGCAACATTTTTGGACAGCGACTCGGCGCATTTTGCATATTTCAAATGGCCCAAGTCAACGATTTTGTGTGTGCTTAGTCAGTTGTATAACCGCCACGAGCAGCGAAGTCTTCTTCGCTTCACTTCACTTTGCTTGCTTTTTTTTTGGTATTTTCTGGACAGAGTTTTCCTAATAAACCCATCTGTGGACAATGGCCAACTGGCAACAGGCATTGGGAAATGCGAGCTAAATAATGGCGGAAAAGTGGAATCGGGGAAGGGGAGAATTTGGGAGCTGGCAATGTAATAACACAGCTTGAAGGCCCATTCGGATCAGCTAACAGCTTCAACGCATGCATTTGGCACGGCTGCCCATGGGCCAAATGGAAGTTAATCAAACAGAAATGAAAAGCCTCAATACCCTGTGCACCAATGCAAAAGGCAACGGGTAGCATTTGAAACTGTTTACTACTTGTGTGTGATGAAGAAATATACACTACTTAAGTAGCAGCATTTCAACTTTAAAACTATTACAGGGTATGCTCCTGTGGAGTATTACATTGAAAGCATAACTTTCTAAGCTGAAGCATTAAATTATTTACTTGTTTCACTTGGTTCTATGCGCTTCTGAAACATTTTAAATAATGTTTAAGCAATAACTTACTAAAGGGTCTATGCAAGTCAAATGTCACAAATGAAATCAAGCTCTGGATATCCTTAGTTAACTATTCTACCTTTTTAAACTGAACAAGTTTCATAGAAGTTCAATTATATGCACTTGAAATAATATTTTAGTCATCTCTAAATACGAAATTATGGAACAACTAGCAGAAGGGTCTTTGCAAGTCGCATGTTAATAATCAAATCAAATCCAGAGTATCTGTGTGAGTCGAATGTCAGCAATTAAATCCAATCCAGGGTATCCTTTAGCCAAGAAGTAAATTTTTAGCTAAAAAAAGCTATTCACAAATTCAACTTTGAACATGTTAAATCATATTTGAACAATAACTTAGTAGGCAACAGGAACTTTGTTACAACTAACAACTAGCAAAAGGGTCTCTGAATTCGAATGTTAGCAATGAAATCAAATCTAGGGTATCCTTCAGTCAAGTATTCCTTTTTGAAGTAGGCAAGGTATTTACAAATTCAACTTTAAACATATTAAATAATATTTTGACAGTCGCTCAAGTACAACTTACAACCGACAAAAGGGTCTCTTTAAGTCGAAAGTCACAAATGAATTCCTTAGACTGTCTCCAAGTCAATAATCACAAGTGATGCCAAATTTGCAATGCGAAATAAGCTTCACATATCCGTAACGTCTTAGAATCAAAGTCAGAGCATTAGCTTGTCAGTTATTAAAAGGTATTTACAAGTCATGTCGCAAATATTAAATCCTTGGCAACAATGTTGCTCTTGATTTTTGGGGCACTTCATCAATTGGCGCGCTCATATTTCCAGCCATTCACACAAAATTCCGCAAAACAACTCGACAAGTTTTTAGGGCAATGGTCAGATTAGTTTCGAGCTTCAGCGAACTGCAAATCGATCATATTCGCCGCAGCATTAACAGACATGCCAGACAGACAGAGACACAGACAGAGAGTGTGAAAGAGAGAGAGAGAGAGAGAGAGAGAGAGAGAAAGCGAAAAACAAAGTGCTCGAAACATGGGAAAACACTTAAATGCTCATTCACGCGCCAACGAGCCGAAGCATGCAATGCTTTGAAAAATGCCTACAGTAGTGAAGTGGAGCTCTCTCTCTCTCTCTCTCTCTAGTTGAGGTTTTTGGGGGAGATGCGTTGGGTTGAGTGATTCGTGTGGAGCTAATATGATGCATACACTAAATATATATAGAATATTTAACGCCGCATAGTTTGGTTGTTTCTTTTTTAATGCAATGATTCGCATCAGTTTAAAAACAAAATCTCAATCGGTTATGAAACGGTTATGGCATAAAGACTACACCAATGCGCAACGCATTGAAGCTCTTAAGTAAAAGTTGGTACAAATTAAACATTCCTCTGAAACGGTTACGAATCGGGTATGAACCGGTTACCAAACAGTTACAGAAAATATTTATCGGCGCATATCTTGGTTGTTTCTTTTTAAATGTAATGAAAATTATGGTTGATTCACATCAAATCTCAATTCTCAATCGGCTATGAAACGGTTATGGGAAAAAGAATGCATTCCAAACAACGCATTGCAGCTTCCAAATTAAAGTTGGTACAAATTTGGCATTTCTCTGAAACGGTTATGAACCGGTTATGAAACGGTTATGCACCGGTTATCAGAATAATTAGCGGCACACACTTTGAGGTTTTCTTTATGAATGTACTGAAAACGATAGTTGATTCACATCCATTTAAAAGAACTCAATCGGTTATGAAACGACTATGGGAGAAAGACTACTCCAATTGACGCCATACAACGCATTTCAGCTTCTAAAGTAAATTTGCTACAAATTAGACATTTTTATAACCTGGTTATGAACTCATTTCTTAAAGATGTTTTCTACATTATTAAGTATTACATAAATTTGAACATAAACTTTAATTATTTGGCTATTAAATAAATCATTTGCCATTTAGAAACCTTTGTCAACCGGTTGAAGCACTTTTCAACTGATTAGTGTACTAAATACCCTTCTGTAGCCAAACAACAATCCAACAGCATGTAGTGTAACTAAAAGAAAACTTTCGCAACGAACACCACAACATATTCCCCTTGGAGCAATTTGGAGCCAACGTTTAGCCATAAGAGTGCTATTTAAAACGCCATTGAATCGGTTCACAGGGGCACTTCGAAAATATATATATGTATGTATATGTATATTTAAGTTAATTCAAAGAGCCCGCCACACTCTTGTTGCAGTGGCAGTCAAATGGAGAAAATGTTATGGCCCGGCGGCAATTTTGCTCAAGTTTCGGCCATATTAGATGGCATTTAATGGTTTGGCTGCCAAGGCAGAAGCAAAAAAAAAAACAACAAGAAGTAAAACAAGAGCAACAAAGATGACGGGCAACGACAACGAACATTGAAGCGAAAGTCGAGTGGCATATAAATCGTTATAGGTCAATTCTCCGCTGGCTTTTGTACAGTTAATTTTCGAGACGCCGGGCGTTCAATTACAAAAGTTTTTGGCCAACAAACTCGGCCAAGTTAATAACATTTATCGCTGCTCATAAAACATGTGTGTGTGTGTTGGGGTGTGTTGTAGTGTGTTTGTCCTTTTGGGGTCTGTCTAAAAGTTATTGCAACAAGTTTAACCTATTTTTTTCGCCAGCCAAGTGCGCTTTCTCTGTCTCTCTGTCTCTCTCGTTTCGCCTCTCGCCTGGCATATCCGGTTTCCGCTTGGGATCTATTGCTACATCCCCGGATTCACAACCGCTCCTTCATCTTCATCTTTGCCTTCGTGTTGCGCTGTGGCACAGGAACTTGCTTAATACTTGAGCAATTCTTTTAAGTTCTTTTGCGTCTTGTGGCAACATCGACTTGCCATTCGACATTTCTATTGCCGACTCCTGGGGATTCTCCGACTGCTTCTGCTGCCCGCTGCCTGCTGCCTGTTGCTCTCCACCAAGTGCGAGTGGTTAGGGTAGTGAATAGTCGGTGGCACGTTTAGGTAGCATTTTCGAAAATTTGCTTAAACAAATTTCCGCTTTGTATTTCCTGTCAGCGCCAACGTGAACGTCAACGTCCCATTGCCTAATCCATTCTCTTGGCCTGGGGGCATAAATTATGCCTGGCAGCCCATCATCAACGTCACAGCAGCGGAGCTGAGGGCGGCTGCCACGCCCATGCACCAAAGGCACGCCTTTCGCACTGGCCAATTGTTTGATCTGGCAACTGCACTGGCCACCAAAAACGCAAACACACAAGAGAAAAATAATATTAAAACAAAGTATAAAAAAAAAAAACACGAAAGCTGTGCACAAAATATGCATAAACATACCCGACAGCTGCCACTGTTGACGAGGCAATTGAGAGCAGGAGGTGGGATGGAGGGAAGAGGGGGGCAGAACAGGCTAAAGGTAGTGGGGCATTGTATTGGCAGGTAACTGGCAAATGAACCTTGACGTGAAACATCAAAGAGGCATTTGCAGTTGTTTCTCGTAGTTCAGTGGTTTCAACATATCAAACGTTGCCACGCCCCCTTCTCCCTCCGCTCCCTCCGCCACGCAAAACACCAACAACATGTTTGCCGACAAGAGAACGCCCCAAGTTTACTTTAGTCACAAAAGCTTAGAGAAGTTGCCGTTTGGGAACTTTGTTCTTGTGCCTTTTGGGCCAAACGGTCAACATATGGCCAACAAGAAGGAAAAGGAGAAGGCGGGTGGTAAACCATCAAAGCCAAAAACGTTGCTATTGCTACAATTATTAGCGGTCTTCCATATGCTCTGGGCTCAGTCGTAACCGCAACCGCAACCACAACCGCAACTAACATGCAATCGATATATAGTATTATCGTAACACTTCTTTCCTGCTTATGGTTATAGTTATAGTTATGATAGTTGTTGTCCACCATTTTGCTACCCATTTGGAAAAAAAGTAGAACAATGTGGTATTCCTTTGTAAACATACCGAATTAATATACCAAAAAATAATAAAAATATACCAAAGACTATATTTAATAAATTATTTCGAAATATACTAAAGTAATTAACAACTAAATAAATTGCAATTCAAACACAACAATGTAGTTTGTTATTTTAAATAAACCAAATGAATATGCCAAAATATACTAAAGTAACTAACAACCATTTGCTAACTTATTACAATAAAAGCAAAACAATGCGGTATTTTTTTTTAAATATACCAAATTAATATAACAAAATTGGTTTAGTTTGTTGTTTTAAATATACCAAATTAATATGCCAAAATATTGTAAAGTAACTAACAACCATTTGCTAACTTATTATAATAAAAGCAAAACAATGCGGTATTTTTTTTTTAAATATATCAAATTAATATACCAAAATTGACTAACACCAAAATCAATCATTTGCTACCCATTTGCAATAAAAACACAACAATGTGTTCGTTTTTTTCAATATAAGAAATGAATATACTAAAATATACCAACGACTATATTTGATATATTGATTCAAAATATAACAAAATAACTATCAACAAAATAACTCCTTAATTTTTTAAAAGAAAAGATAAGAAAGGATATATGAAAAAAATTGCAGTATAAGTAAATTATAATTCGTTAGTGGCAGTACCTTAATAAATCTAAACAAAAAGTAGATAGTCGTTCAATAAACATTTGACTATCAATTTGCCTTCAAAGCTTTATCGAAACCCCTCGAAGGTCAGTCTACAGCTTTAACGCTTGTCTGGCCAATTACGAAATCAGGTTCCAGGTGCCAGTTAAGAGCCGAGCCAAGAGATAAGCCACGCCCAGTGCATGCAGGCGAAACGTTTGGCTAATTGAGATGACAAAAGTGTGGCCATTGCCTGTCGGCTTAGTCTCACACTGAGTCGGCACCCGAAAATGAAAATGAAGTATGCCAATGCACGGCTTCAATTTATTCGAGCAAATCGGTATAAAAATCTACAAACATAAAGGATTGTTTTCTTCCACCTCCTGTTTAAAAGTATCAAATTGAATTGCCTTGTGTGTGAAATGATTTGAGAGTTGTAGTTTTTAATAAAAAAAAAGCTCTGGTCAAGGAAGCTTGACCCGAAATGTACCATAAAATATACTAAAAAATTTGTAAACTTAGAAAATAATTCGATAAACATGCTAGAAAATATAGAAATAATACAAAAAATATTCAAGTTTCTACTCTCAACGCATCTCAATAGAAAACAGGTATTATTATTATTATTTAGTATATTAATATACTAAAACTGCT